>NW_025814896.1:28920000-30355000 GCF_022079265.1 Lynx rufus | reverse complement strand
AACTGAAAAATATTTGCGACTCATATTCCAGACAAAAGATTAATACCTCTTATATATAAAGAGTTCCTTCAAGTTGTTAAGAGAAAGACCAACAGCTCAATACAAACATGAGCCAAGGATGTGAACAGGCAATTCAGGGTATAGAACTACAAATGACTCTTAAATGTTTGAACAATTATTTGAGGTCACTGCTAAGAGAAATGCAAATTAAGACTGCACTTTCGAGGCACCTGGGTGTCTCAGTTGGTTAGGCATCTGACTCTTGATTTCAGCTCAGGTCATGATCTCACAGTTCGTGAGTTCGAGCCCTGCATCAGCTCTGCACTGACAGTGTGGAGCCTGCTTGGGATTCTCCCTCTCTCCCTCTGCCACTCCCCTGCTTGTGCTCTCTCTCTCTCTCTCAAAAATAAACAAACAAATAAATAAATAAATAAATAAATCATAAAAAAGATTCTCTCTTTCTAAAAAAAAATAAGAGAGAGAGAGAGAGAGAGACAGACAGACACTGCACTTTCACCTTCAGACAGGCAAATCACAGTCTGAGAACTGTGTTGGTAAGGCTGTGGGCAAAGGAACACTCTAGATATTGCTGGTGCAACCATAAAGTGGCCCAAGGAATCCCACTTGTAGGAAATCATCTCACAAATTAGTGTGTGTATAAAATTATCCATCACAGCATGGTTCATAACAGCAGAAGGGCTGGAAACCCCTCAAGAGGGGACTATACAAGTAAGTGGTAACGTTCAACTACAAAATGAGGACTCCGCACACCCACTGGAATAGCTAAAATTCAAAAGATTGACAACACTAAATGCTGGTGTGGCTGTAGGGGCACTGAAACTCTCATACACTGCTGGTGGGGATGCAAAACGGTACAGTCACTCTCGGAAATCGTTTTTTGTTGTTGTTTTTTTTTTAACTTAAATATGCCCTTGCCATATGACCCTGCATTTCTACTTCTGGGTCATCACAGATGAGAAATGAGAAATGAAAACATATGTCCACACAAAGACTTCACAGCGATTTTGTAGCGGCTGTGTTTAGAAGAGTCTCGCACTGGAGCAGGAGAACCCACATGCCTAACTGGAGAACACGGAGCCACCGCGCTCCCCTCGACTGTGGAACACACTTGGCACCTACCAAAGAACAAATTACTGATCACGAAGCAATGTAAACGAATCTCAGAAACATAGAGGGAAGGAAGCCAGACACAGAAGAGCACATGCGTTAGGATAACATTTATATGACGTTCTGGAAGACGCGAAACTAATCTGTAGGCTCAAAGCCTATCCCTGGCTGCCTGGGGCTGGGAGAAGGAGAGAGTGACTGGGGAGAGGCACGGGGGAACTCTTGGGGGGGGAAGGGGGGAGATGGAAACTGAAGCTGGAACTCTTCCTAACCGAACCGCTGCATTTACTACTCCGAATTTACTACTCAGCACGCAAATCTTCAAAAGAAGAAACGGATGTTACCAAAGCCGAAAGGAACCCCCCACGTCTGGACCTCCGTGGCTTTGTGCAACTGTTCCCTCCGGCCACCACCAGGGACAAGGGCTGCCCCGGCCCTCAGCCGCGAGCCTGTCGGCCGCCTCGCCTTTGCGGGGGCATCAAGTCCCCGGGACTGCGGCTGGACCACCATCGCGCGCCGCGGGGACAGGGGCTGGCGGCCACCGCGATGCAGAGGCAGGCGAGCTCCGAGCCGGTCCAGCCGAGCTCCACACCTGCCAGTCGCGGTCGCCCGGCCTCCCTTCTCCTAGGGGCACTTCCGCGGGGTTCTGGCCAGGGCGCGTCTGGGCAGGACTGGTGGCCAGGCGGGGACAGAGAGGTCCGCCCCAGGAGACCCCAGAGGGGGGCGCTCCCTGCGCAGACCCGAGGGGCAACAGGTGGCCCCCAGCCCTGGTCTCTCTCCCCCCAGCCCCAAAGGTCCTCAAAGGCCCTTCCGAGGGGCCCCGCCCCATCCCCACTCCACCCCGCTCCGCCCCCGCGAGGAGAGGGCGCAGAGACCTACCCCCGCTGGTTGGCGCGGGCAGGTCCCCCGTGGGGCCGCACGGATTCCGCCGGCCCTGCTCCCGCCCTTAGACGGCGGCTCCGGCTCCCCGAGGGCGCACGAGGTCCGGCCCGCTGCCAGGGTGCGGCGGATGGGCTTCGGGGCTCCGTGCGGGGTGGCGCGGGAGGGTCGGGAGGCGGCGGGCCGGCTGCTCTGGCCGTGGGTCGGCCTGGATCCAACCGGGGCGGAGCCGGGAGCCGGGAGCCGCAGCGTGGACACCGAGGCACTCACAGCTATGGGCCGGGGGTCTCTGAGAGCCCGAGGGTCGCAGGCGTCGCTGCTGCTGCTGCTGCTACTGTGGCTACCTTTGCAGGTGTCGGGGACCGAGGCGTTTCAAGGTGAGTGGGATGTGCCCCGGGGGGCAGGCCAGGTCACTGTCAGGGGATGGAGGGCCTGAACTGCCCTCCCCCCACCCACGGTGGCCAGGAGAACAGGGCTCGCCCAGGCTTTGGCAGGGTCTCCGTAGGACCAGCCCAGGGACTGTCCGCTGTACTTGGGCTGGCTTGGAGTCCAGACTGACACAGTGCCAATGGCAAAGCAGTGGTGGTGGTGGTTGGAGGGGGTGGGGGGCGTCTCCTCTAAGCAGCTGCCCAAGTCCCCAGACCCCTCTTCTAGGATTCTCTGCTCTGACCACCCCCAGACCCCACCCACCAGTGTGGACTTTTTCCTGCACCTCCATCCCTTAAGGGCCAGCCCACTGTTCCCCAGAGTCCCTGCTGTGCCCTCGGACTAGGGGGCCAGCTGTGGCCTCCACACTCAGGCTGGCCCCCATGATCACCCCACACCCCAGGGCCTTGGGGCAGTGTGTGTGTGTCGCCTTGTTTGTATGATATTGTCATATTGTGTGACATATCATAGTGTGATATTGTCGCCTTGTTTGGTGAGATAACGAAGGGTGCTCCGGACAGGCTGGACCCTGGGAAGTAACCTCAGCAACCCCGGTGGGTAGGAGAATTGGCGGGGTCCTGGATGTGAAGTGCCCCGCCACCTGCCTGGGAGGACATCAGGGGGGAGGCAGGAAGGGCTGGGCTGGGCTGGGCTGGGTGGCCTGGGAGTGCTGGGTTCCAGAGCACTGTGGGGAGTACCTGTAGGGATGGGGTCCTCTTCTGTTCTGGGGCCAGGAGGGGGTGGGATGATAGCCCTTATGCCTTTGAGGATGGCTGCTCCCTCCTCCTCAGCATGGGGTCAGGAGAGGGTGATAGGACCCCTGGGAGGAGTGGAGAGGGGCTTCGTGCTCCCCGACACCACACTGGCTCCCCCGTTCAGCTCCCGCCCTAATCCTCCTCACCACAGCTCTGTCTGCGCCTCCCTCTCCCTCCTCACAGAGGCACACCCTCCCCTCTCTACTGAGGAGGCTTAGGGCCAGCAAGAAGTACTTTTCCACACCCAGTTAAGTCCTCTCTGGGCTGGGAGACACCCCTTCCCCACCCTGCTTACCCCTCCTCCCAGAAGCACTCAGATCCCTCCCCACCCCCCTCCCCGCCGCCCCGCCCTGCCCAACCGTGGCAGCTCACTCATCCAATCAGGGAGGGCTTCCTGGGGGAAGGGGATTCCTAGAACTGCTGCTATTCCAGGTCTTTGATGCTGGGGTCTGGGGGAGAAGATGGAGGAGGAGAAAGGACTTGGAGTGGCCTGGCATGAGCTGAGCCACTTCCACAGTCTGCCATCTCAGCGTGAGGTTGGGGCAGGCTGGGTGCTGGGGAACCGTCAGTCCTGGGAGCTGGGCTTGCCTCCCCAGGGATTGTGTCAGAGGGCAGGGAGGGCTGCCTACAGGCTCTGGGCTGCCTGGGGCCTCGCTCTGCCGGGCAGCTGGGCGGGGGTAGTGAGGGTTGCTGGAACCCACTGTGGGGTGGGGGGCTGGGAGCATTCCAGGGGAGCATTCCAGAGCCTTCTGAGTAATGCTTGGCTCTGGTATTCCTCCAGGGCCCCCTTAAAGCGCACCCGGCCTGGGAGCACTCAGGCTCTCTCCCCCCGGGGCCTCCCCACCTCCAAGATCCAAGAAAGGGGCTTCCAAGCTAGGGTCCCTGGAAGTCCTGCTTCCAGCATGAAGCCCCCAAGGGAGCTGTCTGGGCAAGGTGGGACGCCCAAGACATCTGGCTGTTGTTTTTCTCAGATGGTGGAGGAGACACAGGCACCCTCTCTTCACAGATCTCTCACTCCAAAGGCATCTGCTGCCCAGGCTAAAAATACCCGAGGCTGCCTCCCTCTTCCTTCTCCTCTGCACGGGGGGCTTGGTCTCTTCCTTGTGATCTCTGACTCCCAAGCCTCCCCCAGGTCAGTGGGGCCTCTGGCTTCCCCAGCTGAGCTATCCTTCCCAGGCTCCTCTGTCTCTGTTCTGCCACCTCCCTGGTGACTCCTCAGTTCCAAGGATGCCCGAGGAGCGGCCACCCTCCTCCAGGCTACACCTCTGAATAATGAAGGTGGAGTCTCCTGTTCCTCTTTGCTGATGTCCTATCACCTCATCCCTCTGTCGTCCTCTACTCCTCTATGTTCCTCAGACTTCCCCCTCAGCTTTTACTCTGTCTTCACCCCAGGAGACAACCCTGGAGAGCCAGTCACCCTGCATTGGGTCCTGGATGGACGACCCCAGCGCACGGTCACCCTGGAGGAGCCGGTCAGTGCCAGGTCGTCCTTCCCTTTGCGGGGGGCCCGGGGTCTCCCAGCCCCTTTCCCCGTCTTCAAAGTTTAGCGTGGCAGTTTGGCTGGGGTCTTTTAGGCCCCTTTCCGGAGGTTTGGCAGGTGGGGGTGGGGAGACACATGAGATCACAAGAGCCTGCACGCATGGAAGTCATTTTCAGGCTTCCTGCCCCACCGTCCGCTTCTCCCTTCCTCCCAGAATTATCCAGGGGAATTATCCTCCCCACCAGGCAGAGATAGGGCCAGAATTTGTGAGCACTGAAACTTTTCAGGGACCTCTTTATGCAAACACCAAAATATCTTCCTTTTGCAAAGTTTACCAGAACGTGTTACCCTGTGGACACATTGCTGTCTCCTCCAGTAACACTTCAGCCTCCCTGGCTCGTGCAGAATCCACTTCTGACTAGGGGGCACTGGTCACCCTCCTAGGGCAGGCCCGCCTGATTTTGCTTCTCCAGGATGCTCTGCCCCACTTGCTGCCAACACCCACCCATCACACACTTCCAGAATAACCGTGCTCCCGTCTGTATGTGCCACACAGCTTTGCTACAAATCAGGAGGCCAGTGCCCTTAGTATCCCCATATCACAGAGGGGCAAACTGAAGCCCAGAGAGGTTGGAGAAAGTACCCAAGGTCACACAGCTCTTTAGCCCAGAAGCCTGAGATCCACTAAGGTCTGAAAGGCTTCTAACCATTGGCCAATGTCCCCCAATTTTAGAGAGCCCTCTTCATCCCGAATTTTCAGGTAAAAGGCGACAAACCACTGTCCAAGCCAGCAAGGAAGGCAGTAGAGCACTGTCATGAAGGCTGGAAGGCCCCCATAGGCCCAGGAGCTTTTAACCTAGGGCCTTACTGGGTCCCCCAGACCCTCAGGGGCCCCCATTCAAGCATGGTGCTGACCCGGGCTTTGAGCCGGGGCATCACTGGCAGAGGGCAAGGCTGGGCACATGCTGGGCACCTCCCTCCCAGTCCAGCCTAGGCTGTGACAAGGAAGGGCATCTCAGAGGGCCTTGATTTCCCCCGCCTCCCCCCCTCCCCCCCCCCCCCCCCCCCCACCGCCGGGAAGCCTGCCAAGCTGAGGCCAGCAGACAGAGATGAGGCAGGGAATCCTGTCCAAGAGGCAGGAAATACCCACATTTCAGGTTAGGGATGGGGTGTGTAGTGAGGAGCAGGGTCACCAGGAGGGCAAGAAGCAAGGAAAAACAGCAGAAGGACAGAGAGAAGGGAGCCCAGGGTGGGGGTGAGGTAGGAGGAGGCTTTCCATCTGGGGCTGCTGCCTGCGCTGGGTACAAACCTTTCTCCAATAAAGTAAGTGACATTCCAGCCATGTGAGCTCATGCTTGGGGCCTTGGGGTGGGGGGCTCTTGGCTGGGATTGCGGGGTTGTCTGCCTCCCACCTGCAGAGAAAGGGCCCCCACAAGAATCTGAGCCCCTTGGCCCGGGGCCCAGCCCAGTGCATGGTGCAGGGAAGGGTGAGGGCCAGCATTCCAAAGACACAGCAGCTCTCCAGGATGCTCCTGGGCTGGTTCCAACTCTGGGCCCCCAGCCAGGCAGAGTGGACAAGGTAGGGGGGCCGGCAGATGGGGTATTTCCACAGGGTGGGAGAGGCAAACAGCCTAGCGAGAAGGAGAGGCTGCGGGCTGGCCCAGGCCAGCCCCCGTGACATCTAGCTGAGATGTTTTTTCTCTTGGCCTGAGGTAGGGGGTCAGGGTTTACTTTATGGTCTCAGCAAAGCAGGTGTGGGGCAGGCCTTCGGAAGGCTAGGGGAATTTTCAGTTTGTCAGAATTGAAGGAGGAGGGAGTAAAGTCTGAATTCTACAGGGAGTGGGGAGCAGCAAGAAACGAGGCTGTAAGGAGGCCTGAGCCTGGCTACCTAATGCTCCCCCAGCCAATGTCTTCAGGACCCCATTGTCCTCCCCACTTCGAGGAAGCCTTCCGGCTGTGACAAAGGAGGGAGGGCCAGAGGAAGGGTCCAGTAACCTTGGGAAAGTCAGGGTACCTTCCTGGGACCCCTCGTTTCATCCCTCTGGAGGATGAGGTGTGCCCCTAGCAGGCTATGTCCAATGGCTGTTGTCAGAACCAAAACCGTCCCGAGTTTGGGAACATATTTGCCTGCATGTTCTCACCCCCACATCCATCCACACCTACCATGACCAGTGGGGAGCCTGCTGCCCCCTGCCCCCTGTGCTCTCCTTCGCCAGCCAGCTCCACATCCCACCTGCTCCCTCAGCCCTACTCTCCTTCTTGACCAGGTCTCGAAGCTAGACATGGGGCTGGTGGCCTTGAAGGCTGAAGGGCAGCAGCTCCTGCTCGAGCTGGAGAAGAACCAGTGAGTACCAGGCAGGGGAGGGGGCCGGGAGCCGAGAGCAGCTCCCGCTCTCTGGAGGGGATAAGTGCTGGGGGCAGGGATGGAGGGGAACCCCTGAGGCAGGCTGGATGGGGCGAGGGCTCCAGAGGAAGAGGTACAGGAATTGTCCTGCCAGCCCATGACTGGCTCCCTCAAGGCTGAAGTAGACTGCTAAGCCTGGGTCAGCTCTGCTGTGGGGCACATCCTTCATTCCAGCCCCAGGATTATCTCGGTAGCTTCCTGCCAGAAATGAATGAGCATCACCTAGTGGGTGCTCACAGGGTGTGCTGAGTCCAAAGAGAATCCAAAATGGATTCCAAAGATGGTCAGGTGCTCGGGGCTGAGGTGAGGTGTGGCCTTTGTAGGTCAAGACTCCTTCAGGAGGCAGGGATTTGTCCGGCCTGCCTGGAGGGTCTCCATCTACAGGGAAGGGAGCAGTGGGAAATGAATTTGGGGAGTCCCAGTAAAGCCAGATCACAGAGGCCTTTTTTTTTTTTAATTAGAGTGAGAGTGAGAGCGAGAGCACGCACGCGAGAGGGAGAGAGAGGGAGAGAGAGAGAGGGAGAGAGAGAGAGAGGGAGAGAGAGAGAGAGAGAGAAAGCAGGGAAGAGGGGCAGAGGGAGCGGGAGGGAGAGAATCTCAAGCAAGCTCCATGCTCAGTATGGAGCCCATTGTGGGGCTGGATCCCACGACCCTGGGATCACAACCTGAGCTGAAATCAAGACTCAGAAGCTCAACCAACTGAGCCCTGCAGGCGGCCCCACAGAGGCCATTGTAAGGCTGAGTGTCTTTGCAAAGCCAAAGATTCTGAGCTGGTGAATGAGTAGGCAGTGTGGGGCTTGGGTGGGGTGGGTGTCCATGTTGGAGTGTGGGGTCTGGAAACCATCCAGATGGAATTATCAACAGCCATCATTTGTCGAGGGCTCGCTCCATTGAAAACACTGTTTCAAGCACTCTACACATGTTGGCTTCTCCCCCATGGAGCCAGATGGACCAGGAACAGTATCTAGTTCCACCACACAGAACCATAGTTCCTCTGAGGTTCAACGTCCCCACACATGAGAGGGGGTGACCACAGCACCTACTCTTTGGGTTGAGTCTGTGCATGGAGTCAGGGAAGGCAAAGCTGGAGAAGGTGGAGGAAAGACTAGGAGGTGGAGAAGCAGGCACCACAGGTCTTTGGAGTGGTCTGGCAGTAAAGAGGTCAAGGCGAGGTGGGGATGGAGAATTTTCTTTACAGAAGAGACATTAGCTCACAATTGATCCACCTTGGTGGGAAGGACCCCAGAAAGATGGAGAAGGAAGGTGAGATCGTTAATGGAGTGGGGTCTGAAGAAGATGGGGATGGGGCTCCCTGCTCAGGTGGGCAGGCAGGAGCAGCTGTGGACAGGTGGGGATTCTCTTTTCTCTGGAAGCATGGGGTGAGCATCACTGAAGGACAGCTGGGGAGAAACGTGGGGTCTGGGGGCCAGAGAACAGAGGCCTGACAAGGCTGGGCCACCCAGGGAGTTTACTGCCCTTCCTTGGCTCCAGGCCCCACCTCCTCATCAATGTCTCCTGAATCCTCCCTCCCCAAACCTGTGGAAGGAGCTGCCCACCATAGACTCCACAGGGACCACAAACTGTTTCTCCATTCCTGCTCCTCCCTGCTGCTTCCCACACACCCACTTCCCACACCTCAGCCCTCACCAAGGCTCCTTCCTGCCCCCCCACCTTTCTCCCTCCAGCCCAAGGTTTTTCTGAGCTGAGCAGCACACAGTTGCTCCTGTCCCTTCCCTAAGATACATTTGGGTGCTTCTCCAGTCCTAGCCCTATGCCTCACTCATGGAGCTGCTCAGGGAGGAAGGCTGGAGGGCATCCTGGAGGAGGCCTGGCTGAATTAGGTGACCCTTATAACACCCCCTCCCAGTAGGCTGCTGGCCCCGGGATACACAGAAACCCACTATACCCCAGATGGGCAGCCAGTGGTGCTGGTCCCCGACCACACGGTGAGATACTTCCATGGGCTCTGAGGACAGGGTAAGGGATGCTGGGAGGGGGGGGGGTGCACTCCCTGAGGACCTCTCCACCGTTCCTTTCCCATTCGCCTCCTCTTTTTAAAGAGAGGCTGGAGCCAGCCCCCGCTCCCACCAGCCCCTCCCAGTTCAGCACTGGCTGAGATTTGGGGCTGGGTCCCTTGCTCTCCAGGACCACTGCCATTACCATGGACGTGTGAGGGGCTTCCCTGACTCCTGGGTAGTCTTCAGCACCTGCTCTGGGATGAGGTGAGGAGTTCTGGGGGAGGGGGCTGGGCCTGGGACTGGAGAAAGAGTCCCCTCACACCCTCCTCTGCACTCTTCCGAACTCTAGGGGCCTGATCACACTGGGCAGCAATGCCAGTTATTATGTGCATCCATGGTCAGCTGGAGACTCCGAGGACTTCATCACTCACAAGATGTTCCCAACCAGGCAGCTGCTCAGCTGGAAAGAGGCTTGCGGCCACAGGGATGCCAGGAGCAAAGGGGACATGGCCAGCCTTTCTCGTGCCACTCAGATCAAGGTCAGGGGCACAGATAGGGGTGGGAGTGGAAATGGAGTATCCATAGCCCTGAAAATCGGAAAAGACAGGAATACACAGCCCCAGTTCAGGGCCTCCTGTCCTGATATTTTTATTTGGAGGCTGAAGAAACAAGTTCCAGCAATTTTTAAAGTTAACTTTGTGCTTCCTGGGAATTGGGGTTGGCAGCCTGCCACTCAGGGTCACCATTGCCTCATCCCAGGAGAGGAGGGAGGTCCGCAGGAGCCCGAGGTTCTTGGAGCTGTACATAGTGGCTGACCACACACTGGTGAGCAGAGGCCCCAGGGGGGTGGTGGGGTGGGATGGGGCCAGCTCAGCCTGCCAGGAACTCTTCTGTATGTCTTTCCAGTTCTTGACCCAGCACAGGAACTTGAACCACACCAAACAGCGACTCCTGGAGGTGGCCAACTACGTAGACCAGGTTGGGGTTGGCGGGAAGAGAGTCCTAATGGGGGTGACTGCGACATGGGCTGGCAAGTCCTGGCAGGAGGTGGCAGGGTTGGAGATGAGCACAGACTATGGAGCAGAGAGGAGAGGGCACCCCCCGGGGAAGAGCACAGGCACTGTGGCACATCTTGTCCCCCAGCTCAGCCTGGTCCCGTCCACAGATTCTCAGGACTCTGGATATTCAGGTGGCACTGACTGGCCTGGAAGTGTGGACAGAGCAAGACCGGAGCCGTATCACGTCAGACGCGAATGCCACACTCTGGGCCTTCCTGCAGTGGCGCCGAGGGCTGTGGGCACGGTGGCCACACGACTCCACGCAGCTGCTCACGTGGGTCCCTCCTACGCCCACGTGGGTCCCCTTCTGGGCAGCCCAGAATCCTGGCCCCACCGGGTCACGCTGCGTTCTGCCTTCAGGGGCCGCGCCTTCCAGGGCGCCACTGTGGGCCTGGCGCCCATCGAGGGCATGTGTCGCGCTGAGAGTTCGGGAGGCGTGAGCACGGTGAGCTCCACCCGGGACAGAAGGGGGCGGAGAGGGACAGGGTAGGAGGCATCCCCGCAGCCCCCAGTGACGCAGTGACCGTCCCTACGCCCTCCCAGGATCACTCAGAGCTTCCCATTGGCGCAGCAGCCACCATGGCCCACGAGATAGGTCACAGCCTTGGCCTCAGCCACGACCCTGACGGCTGCTGCGTGGAGGCGGCGGCTGAGCAAGGCGGCTGCGTCATGGCCGCGGCCACCGGGTACAGAAGCCGAGGTCGGGGGCGGGGGGGGGCGGCAGGAGTTCCGGGGGAGGCTCCGCTAGACCAGGGGACCTTCCTCAGCTGCCTTTCTTTGGGAGAAATGGTTATCCCTCGATTTCCTCTTCCGTAAAATAGAGATAGTGGCCATAGCACCCACCCCGAGACTTCTTTTTGAGGCTTAAAGGGAGGAAACGCAGAAGTGGATTCTCAAAAGTATGGAGCTTTTCAGAACATCCTAGCAAGGATTCTCCAACCCCGGGAGTAACGGCGCTAGGTCGCGATTTGACCTTGAGTGCCGGGCTGCCTGGTCCTGGCGTGACACCCTCCCGTCTCGGGCTCGCCGTGTGACTATGTACAGTTTACTTGCCCTCTTTGGCCTCCGCGTGTGGAGGATCCCGGCTGCCTGCTGCTTAGGCGGTTTCTGCGCATCCAGGGGCTGTGTGGCCAAGCACAGGGAGTAGTGGCGGGAGGGGGTCGCAGACGAGCAGGGGATTGAGGGGGGGCGGTCCCCGCACGCCCGACGTCCTTTCCCTCCTGTAGGCACCCGTTCCCACGCGTATTCAGCCCCTGCAGCCGGCGCCAGCTGCGCGCCTTCTTCCGCAAGGGGGGCGGTGCGTGTCTTTCCAACGCGCCGGACTCCAGGGTCCTCGTGCCTCGGGCGCGCTGCGGGAACGGCCTCGTGGAGAACGGCGAGGAGTGTGACTGCGGCCCCAGCCAGGTCAGGTCCGCGCTCCCGGTCCCCGGGGGCCGAGGCTGGCGCCCCGCTCGCCCCCTCCCCCGGGGTCTGGGTCGCTGCGCCCTCATCTGGTCCTACACCCTCTCTCCGGCTCCAGGAGTGCCCGGACGCCTGCTGCCTCGCCCACAACTGCTCGCTGCGTGCGGGAGCCCAGTGCACACGCGGGGACTGCTGCGCGCGCTGCCTGGTGAGGGCGTGGGGGGGGGGGGGCTCGGGGTGAGGGTTAGGGGGCGCTCGGGAGCCGGCTGTTGGTCTTGGCTGATTGGCGCCCTCTGGTGCCCCTGCTGGTGCTCGCTCTGCTCTGCGCGCGGGCCCGCCTGGCCTCACCTGGCCCTCCAGCCTCTGAGCCGCTGTATCGGCGTGGATCTCTCAATGTCCATTGTCTCGCTGTCCCTCGGCCGCCCTCCCTCCACCCGGTCCCCCGCGTAGCTGAAGCCGGCTGGCGTGCTGTGCCGCCGAGCTGCTGGCGACTGTGACCTCCCAGAGTTCTGCACGGGCACCTCCCCCTACTGCCCCCCGGACACTTTCCTACTAGACGGCTCTTCCTGCGCCAGCGGCCGGGGCTACTGCCGGGATGGCGCGTGTCCTACACTGGAGCAGCAGTGCCAGCAGCTCTGGGGGCCTGGTGAGACTACCCGAGTACCGCTGGCCCCATCCTCGGGAATGCACCGTTTTCTACGCAGGGGAAGATGGGGGGGGGTGGGGACTGAAGCCAGTGCGGTCCGCCCATGCTTCCTCAGGCTCCAGCCCAGCCCCGGAGGCCTGTTTCCAGACTGTGAACTCAGCAGGAGACGCCCATGGAAACTGTGGCCAGGACCGCAAGGGTGGCTTCGTGCCTTGTGCGCAGAGGTGGGGAGCGGGGCGGAGTTAGGGGAGGCGGGGTGGTGCACTGGGGCAAGAGGGACGCTCTGGACATGCGGTCACCCTACACTTTCGTCCCCAGGGATGCACAGTGTGGGAAGCTGCAGTGCCTGGGTGGGGAGCAGCGCCCACTGGCACCACACACGGTACCGGTGGACTCCACGGTTGGACTAGGCAGCAGCGAGGTGACCTGCAGGGGAGTCTTCCTGCTGCCTGGTGTCCAGCTAGACCTGCATGACGTGGGCCTGGTAGAGCCAGGCACCCAGTGTGGCCCTAGAATGGTGAGTCCTGTGAGCCCTGCACACCAAACCCTTCCCTAATGCTTGAGTCCTGTAGGCCAAAACGTCACTCCCCCTCACTGCCTGGTGCACACACCACCCATAGGTGTGCCAGGACGGGAGCTGCCAAAACACTACCTTCTGGGAGCTGGAGCGATGCCTGACAGCCTGCCATGGCCATGGAGTGAGTGGCCGGAAAGGTGATGAGGGGGTGGCCTTGGACTTCCTGATCTCACGGGGCCCTCCTTCTCTCTTCCCCTCTGTAGGTTTGCAACAGTAACCATAACTGCCACTGTGCTCCGGGCTGGGCTCCGCCGTCCTGCAACAAGCCAGGGTTTGGTGGCAGTGTGGACAGCGGTCCTATACAGCCCGAAAGTGTGTCCAAGGAGGGAGGGGGTGTGGGGAGGGGCTGAGGCGGGGCACGTGCTGAGGACGCAGCCTTACCCTGTTGTCCGCAGACCACAAGGCCTTCCTGCTGGTGGTGATCCTTAGCTTTCTGCTGCCTCTGCTCCCCGGGGCCAGTCTGGCCTGGTGCTGCTACCGACAGCCGGGATCCCGTCTCCAGCAATGCCTCTGCGGCTCAAGGAGGGGTCCTGCATGCACTGGGTAGGCTCTGAGCCCACTCCTGTGGTTGCTGCTCTGCAGAACTCTGCTGGACCTGGGGGAGCTGGGGTGGGGTCCTTAGACCTTCCCCCCAGGAGCAGAGAGATGGGCAGAAGCAAGTGGGAAGAAGCCCTGAGCAGGAGGCCACAATGGCCTCCTGTTGGAGCCGATGATGTGGACCCCTGTGAGGCCCTCTTCCCCTCCCTGTTAATGTGGTTCAGCCGCCCCCACCACCTGTTGTGTTTCTCCCAACAGGGGGCTGCCTCATCCTAGATTGCCATTGTTCTGCCAGCTAAGAATGCAGTTCTTGCTCCACTGTGCCCTTCCAGACTTTCCTAGCCTCTCATGAGTTGTCAGCCCCCTTTCCCACTTCCTCTGCCTAAATCTTTTCTGTACACCTTTAAAGTGCCCAGATGCTGGACCCAGCACACCCTTTTTACTCCTTACCGCTGGTTAGTTATGGCACTGGCTGCCCTTGTGCCAAGGGCCTGTCCCTAACCCAGTTCTCCATGACCTGGGAGGAGAATCACATAATACCTAAGCATGGTTGACCTAGGGCTGGCCCCTTCAGTGGGGTGCTGGGCAAGGGAGGCACCCCATGGCACATCTGACACTCCCTGGACTTGGGAGTGCTCTGGGCAAGCTGCCAGAAGGGGCAGGGTTTGGGCTAGAGATTGGGGCAGAGGGCATCCCAGACAGGGGCAGGGCACCAGCCAGGTCCCAGGTTCCGAGACGGGCTTTGACACAATGAGCAGTGATTGCAGGTCAATGGGGGAGGAGCAAGGTGGTCAGAGTTTGGTGTGTCAGCATAAGGGGGTCTAGAGACGGGGCAGGGTGGGGGACAACTGCATATCAGCACTAAAGCAGAATCTTGTGGACGACGGAGACTGTTTCAGAGAGATAGCAAAGGAAGTGGCAAGGCGCTGGGCAATGGGGCATGAGCAGCCAAGCATGGCTTGGAGCCATTGAGGGCAGCAGGGCTACCCAGTGACAAGGGGCGCAGGCATGGCTGCTCCTGGGGGAGGAAGTCCACCCCGCTTTGGAACCTGAGTGATGCCAATATCTGGGTGGTGCCGGGGTGCTGGGGTGATGGCAGAGCTTGGGAGAAATGTCGGCTAGAGAGAAGTGCCGGTGGTTCTGGGAAGGCAGGAGCCTGGGCCCAGGGGCCTCTCTCAGGAGGGAGCAGGAAGGGACCCGGAGGGAGTGACATGGAGCAGAAGGGTAGAGACTCATTCAAGCAGAACTCAGGCTGTGCGCACCTGCTCAGGACCACTGTTCTGACCTCTGGCCCTCTTATCCCGCTGCTTAGGCCCAAAGATGGCCCACACCGGGACCCTCCCCCTAGGAGCGTTCACAGCATGGAGTCAGGCCCAGCAGCCACTGAAGAGCCCGGACTCTGGGGTGAGTGAAGCACGGTAGGAGATGGGGAGGGAGGTGAGGGTGGGCTCTTGCCTTCTGCCTCCTTCTAGGCGCCCCCCCCCCTTCATTTATCTCCCAGTTACCTTGAGGCCCCTGTCCCCACCCTGCTCCAGAGACTTCTGCCTGTGGTCACAACATTTGTCCTCCACCCATTGCTCCAGACCTTAAGAACTCTGCCAGAGCCCAAGAGCCACCTTGAGAAGCCTCTGTCCTGTTGCCTTGCCTGCAACCCCAAGGTAGGTAGACCCTCCCCACCTCACCCACCCATCTCTGTTGTCCCTCATCTGCCCTCCCCTACTGAGGTTTTTGAGTGTTATTATGCAAAGGAGATGTGACCTTGTGGAAAAGCTACTGTCATGGAGACCAGAAGCTGGCAGTCCCTAGGGTGGGAGAGAGAGAAGTTGTATCTCTTTCTGGGTCATCGGTCCTCACTGAGGGAGCAAAAGGGATCCTAGCCCTCAGGGGTGACCTCTCCTCTTCATTTGCAGCAGGTCAAGTCTAGAAGCCAAGATCCTGTCTCTGGTGAGAGAGGGGCTCCTGAGATGAGGATACTTACAGACAGGCGACTGCTGACAGCCACCACAAGAACTTGGTCTCCCAGGGGCAGAGCCAGTGAATCACACTTCCTGCACTTTTGCAGCCTGCAAGTTTCTTCCCTGAGTCGAGCTCTGCCCCACCCACTTCAGGACCCCGGAGCCTTATCAGAAGATGCCCAATGCTGCCCCATTCCCTATGGCTGGGGGGATTCTGGTAGGGTATATATTCCAGCCCAAGAATCTATCAGTCCAAGGAGCAAAGGTCGTGTAGTCACCGACGTCCTGTCACCAGGGGAGGCTGGGTCATTCTGGGCATTGGGAGAGGTCTCTATCCAGGGAACTTGGGTGTCTCTGCATATGTATTTTACCTAGACCCAGCTCTGCAGAATCCAGTGACTGCTGGGCCAGAAGCCTGGGCTCCAGGGGCCCTACATTTCAGATTGAGTCTACTTCCCTGGAGCCTGGCCCTTGCAAAAACAAAACAAAACAAAACAAAACAATCCACAAAATCCTTGGGATCCTCCTCCCTCCCTTTTCCTGCCATGTCCTCCAGATGCTTCCTCAGCCTCACCTCTGTTATTGGTCCTCCACCTGAGGTTTTGGAGGAGTGTGGTTCTGCTGTAGCCCTCTCACTTTGGACATTACTCAGCCTTCCCTCCATTCCACGGGAGGGGACAGTGGGAGCTGTTTTAAAAAGGATACCAAAGTAGAAGTCAGAAGAAAGATATGCTGACCTCAAGCTTCTGTGAGTCTTTTCTGTATGTAAATTCATCCCCACTGGGGCTCCCTGAGGGTCCCAAGGGGTGGTGGCTGGTGGGTGGAGCCTCAGATGGCAGCTGTGGCCCCAGATGTACCTGGGCATAGGACAGTGTTGCCTAGCTTGAATGATCCCCTTGCCCTGTCTATTCTGCCTCCCTTGGAAGTTCTCAGAAGTCACTTATTCTGTCCCCATTCTTCATGAAAGAATTGCTGAGTGATCTTCTGTATCAGCCAGCTGTTGCTGCATAACAAAACCACCCCCAAACACAGTAGCTTAAAATAACCAATTCTGTGAATTGGTAAATTAGGTTAAACTCAGCTGGTAGTTCATTTGGGCTCATATGTTTGCAGTCAACTTCCGGCCAGTTGGGCAATTCTGCCTCTGGGTTTGGCTACCTATTGCATAGACTGATGAGGACGAATAGACTATGTACCCATAGCTTGTTCACATGACAGCTAAGGAGGGTTCTAAAGAGCAGGACCAGGATTAGGGTAAGGCAAGTGACGTACTTACCTTGAGCACACACACAAAAGGCAATCAAGATAAATAAGATCTTAATGCAATTTTTTAAAGGATCAAAATTAAAACCAAAAAATCAATGATGAACAAAATTTTAACCGAACATCAGATCACTAACAGTGTCATGCCAAGTCATGTTGGAACCTGAGGCAGAAGGAAAAATTCATAGTAGTGATCCTGTCTCATCCTAGCCCCAGCCCTGTCAGAAAGTAAGTGGAAGCTTGTGAGGCCTCTGGAAGATTCTATGACTGGCACATTTTACTTCCATAACATCCTATTGGCCCAAGCAAGTCACAGGGCCGGCCCAGGTTCCAGGGGTGGGGAGAGTAACTCTTCCTCTTGCTGGCAGAGCAGCAGGATCCTGCTTCAGAGGGCATGAAGACTTGGGGAGTTTTTGCAACCAACCAGTCCTTGCATTGGCAGCAGAGAAGAGGCAGCCCCAGAGGTTGAATGAGATGGTTTTCTAAAGCTGCCGTCTGTCTTAATTGTACCCACGGGATTCTGATTTCTAAAGATGGCCTGAGTAATGACATGGAGAGGTTAATGCCACTGAAAGAAGTTTTTATTACACACAATTCCCAAGAGAAGGGATCATGCTATGCCATGCAGGATCACATGGGGAAGCAGGAGGTTTGGCCAGGAGGCCGAAGCAGGAGTGAGGGGAGAGCCTAGGAAGGGCAAAGCGCGGCTCAGGATTGGCCAGGCATGGGGTACAGGGATGGTCTTTAATTGTCAGGTACCTGGCCCTGTGGTGATTTAGGGCAGGGCAAATACTGGCTTGGTAAGAGCTAGAAAAAAGGCGGCGCTTGTGGGTATAGACTCAGAATTGGTTGGTCTGCACATGAAAGACATATTCATAGGCAAATTTTCATTAACTCTAGGAATTAGCCAGCCCAGGAAGGGGCAGTCTCTCCCCCAGACACCAAGCTCCACCCCCCCAACCAAGATGTCAAACCATCATAAAATGCAAAAAAATAAAGAACATCATTAATACATCTCTCCACACTCTCATCCATCAGGGAGGTGTCTGGACCCCATGGGACTCCCACTCATATTTCATGTCTTAAAATGCCTAAAACTGCATGATACGGAGAAAAACCTGCATGATAAAAATTGAATGATCAAAAGCTGGATTTACCATGAAAGTGGTACTTTGAGGGAAATTTATAGCCACAGTATCTTTTATACAAAGAGAGCTAAAAGTCAGTGGGATAAAGGTCCAAGAAGTTGGCTCAGGACTAGATGATTTCACTGATGAGTTCTACCAAACATTTAAAGGAGAATTAATGCCAATCACTTTCAAACTCTCCCAAAAGAATTCAAAGAGAAGGAAACACTCCCAAATTCATTTTAGGAAACCAGCATTGTCCTGATAACAAAGCCAGATAAGGACCATACAAGAAAACTACAAAGCAATATTCCTGATGAATACAGATGCAGAAATTCTCAACAAAATATTTAAAAAGTGAATTCAACAGCACATTAAAAGGATCATATACCATGGTCACGTGGGTTTTATCTCACGTGAGATGCAAGGATGGTTTAACATATGCAAATCAATAAGTATGATATACCACATTAATAGAAAGATTAAAAAACATATCATCTCAATAGATGCAGAATAAGCATTTGACAAAGTATGGCATCCTTTGGGGCGCCTGGGTGGCTCAGTCGGTTGAGCGTCCAACTTCGGCTCAGGTCATGATCTCGCGTGTGTGAGTTCGAGCCCCGCGTCGGGCTCTGTGCTGACAGCTCAGAGCCTGGAACCTGCTTCAGATTCTGTGTCTCCCTCTCTCTCTGCCCCTCCCCTGTTCATGCTCTGTCTCTCTCTGTCTCAAAAATAAATAGAAACATTAAAAAAATTTTTTTTAAATAAAAAGAAAAGTTTGGCATCCTTTCATTAAAACCCTCAGAAAATTGGGTATAGAAGGAGTAAACCTCAACATAACAAAGGCCAGATATAACAAACCCTAACATGACATCATATTCAATGGTGATTGGTTGAAATCTTTCCCTCTAAGATCAGGAACAAAATAAGGATACTTAACACCAACCACTCTCATTAAGCATAGTGCTGGAAATGCTAGTCGGAGCACTTAGAAAAAAAGGAATAAAAGGCCTCCAAATCAGACCGGGAGAAAATTATCCTTGTTTGCAGATAACATTTTATTTTATTTATTTTTAAAAGTTTATTTATTTTGAGAGCAGGAGAGGGGCGGAGAGAGAGAGAGAGAGAGAGAGAGAGAGAGAGAGAGAATCCCAAGCCAACTCCATGCTGTCGGCACAGAGCCTAACTCAGGGCTCCATCCCACCACTGTGAGATCATGACCTGAGCCGAAATCACGAGTCAGAGGCTTCATCAACTGAGCCATTCAGGCTCCCCAACATAATTTTATACATAGAAAATCCTAAAGATTCCACCCCAAAACTGTTAGGACTAATGAATGAATTCAGTATTACCACATTCAAAATCAACATACAAGGATCAGGTGTGTTTCTATTCACTGACAAATTATCCTTAAGAGAAATAAAACAGTCCCATTTTCAATTGCACCAAAAAAAAAAAAAAACCCAAAAAACAAAAAACAAAAAACAAAACCAACACTACGGAATATATTTAACCAAAGAGGTAAGAGGACTGCACAATGAAAACGACAAGACTTTCATGATGGAAGTTGAAGAAGACACAAATAAATGAAAAGATACTCTGTGTTCATCAATCAGAGAAATTATTAAAGTGTCCACCCAAAGCCATTTATAGATTAGTGCAATCCCTATCAAAATTCCAATGGTATTTCTCACAGAAATAGAAAAGATGATCTGAAAATTTGTACAGAACCACAAAAGACCCCAAATAGCCAAAGCAATCCTGATAAGGGTATAGATAAGGGAACACTAACATTTTTGTTAGCAACTTTTCTTCAAGTCTAAAGTGAGTTAGGGGAGCCTGGGTGGCTCAGTAGTTAAGCATGGGATTTAGGCTCAGGTCCTGATCTCACAGTCCGGTTTGTGAGTTCAAGCCCCTGCTATCAGAGGAGAGCCTGCTTCGGTTCCTCTGTCCCCTCTCTCCCTGCCCCTCCCTCACTTGGGCGCGTGTCCGTGCTCTCTCCTTCTCTCAAAAATAAATAAACTTAAAAAAAATTAAAACTACAGGCTCCTGGGTGGCTCAGTTGGTCAGGCATCCGACTGGTTCAGGTCACAATCTTGCAGTTCCTGAGTTTGAGCCCCACACTGGGCTCTCTGCTGTCAGTGCAGAGCCTGCTTTGGATCCTCTGTCCCATCCCCCCCCCCAACCCCCCACCCCACCCCCGTAGCTCTGTCTCTCAGAAATAAATAAACATTAAAAACAATAGTTTGGCATGAGAGAGACCAGGTCCCCTTAGCGTGTTGTGTGGGTGTTGCTGGGAGGTGGGGGGAGGGTCCACTTAGGCGCACATCCCAGGTGATCTATTCATTGGCTCCCGGACCTACGCGAAGGCACAGCCTGGGGCGGGGAGTCATTCCCATCACAAAGGCTCCTCCCCACAGCAGTATTCCCACCGGCACAGACACTTGGGTTCCCACCAAGCTGGGCTCAGGCAGGGCTGGGAAGGGGGCACCTGTTCCACCGGGACTCTGCTTCCAGCCGTCCTCTCTGTTCGCTCCCCGCCATGGTCCTCTGGCTGGCACCCGCGATGCTGCTGCTGCTTCTGGGTAAGTGGCTACCTCCTCCCGCAGACCCCTGAACTCCTGGCCTCTCTGACCGATCTTCAGGGACAGAGTGAGGGGGCAAGACGGCGATTCTGGAAAAAGAACCGCAGGAAGGGGCACCAACAAGAGACCTGTGCAAGGGGTGTGCATGCGGACACCTGGTGGCCGCAGTGCAACACTTGCCTTTGGGCTCTGCGGAGCACAACCCGCCCCCAAGTCCCGTCTTTGTACTCCTGCCCCAGACACTTGCTTTTTCCTATTGGGTCCCCTCTCCCACCTCTCTTTCCTTTCCCCAACCCCTCCCTTCCATCTGCAGTCTTGGAGCTTCACACTCGTTCCTTGCCCTGCATCTTCAGGGTCTCTGTGCCACGCATCTGCTGTTCCACCTGCTTGGCTTCCCTTCCCCAGCTGGGGTATTGTGGAGGGAGGGGTCACTTTACCAGGTGGAGGGAGGTGGGGAGAATGGAATCTGGCAAAGGTTTAAGGCAGATGAGATATTGGGGCTGAGATGTGCTTTTTGAGGGTAACGATGAGGCAAGGGTACTACTTACTGGCAGAGGGAGACCAAGACCTTAGGTGACACTAAGTGCTGTTGTGTGTGGCTGAGGCCTGGGGATGTGAGGGGTCTTGGCTGGGAGAGGAGGGCAAAGTTTGCCTGCTGCTCCTGGCATCCTGGAGATGAGGGAAGGGGAGGGAAGGAAACAGGAAGGAAGGGCTCCCCCCCCTCATGTCTACCCTCTCCACTTACTAATTCTAAGCCCTCGGGATCTGTTCTTTCTACCTGTGGAGCAGACGTGCTGAAATCACAGCAAGAATCACCATGGCTCCCACCATCCAATCCACGGATCCTGAAAGAGGAGGCCAGTGCCAGATAGGGGCCCAGCTCCCAGACCTGAGACCGGGGCCACCTCCCTCCCTCCACAAACCCAGCAAGATGGATGTGGGGCCAGGCTGGAAAATTTTTACCTAGACTGAAGTGGCTCCCAGGGGCTGAGAGCCCCGTGGGGCATGGGTAGCCTGTTCTTTTGGTGACCTGGGTCCTGGGAAAGGGCTGCCAAGTCCCGACTTCCAAGACCCTGGCTTGGTGGCCAGCGGAGTGCCACTTGTCATGGCCTTGAGACTCAGGACAGCTCTGTGGTCTGACAAGAGGGACTTCTCTGGAATCCACACTCTGCCAGCCAGGCCTAAGTGGGCCTTCCAGGGATCAGAGCCCTTTCAGGGAATCCCTCTTTTGCCTGGCTGGTGGGGAGTGGAGGGACTGGGAGAAGCCAGAGCCCTCATGGGCCAGCAGGGGTTAGTTAGATGGGCGAGAAGGGAGCATCAGAAGGGAATTGAGGCGGGGAGACACCCGCGGTAAGGCACAGAAGGAGGCGCATGAGAAGGTCTGGAAGCAGGGAGCATCAGACACCTATAGACTCACTCGAAGGCTCTCCGTGGGGAAGGGAGGAGTAGAGAAAAGGGAGAAAGCTCAGGTGTCCCAGAGTGTCAGAGGAGCAGCCACTGCCTTCAACGCCATTTCTGATAAATGTCCTTTAGCCAAGTGTCCAGAAGTCTTGCTCTGTTTCCAGTGTCAGGTGGACACCCCTTTGAACGGGTGTGGCCATTCTGGGGAAGGAGTGGTACCTGGGCCTCAGCGCCTGGGGGAAGCCAGGCCTTGGTGCGTCCCATCCATCCCTGACGTGTTGCAGGACTCCCCAGAGCCCACCGCCGCCCATCCCCGCGGCAGAAGGCCAGTCAGTGCCAGGCGGTCACGCCACCGAACCACACTCTGCCCCTTTGGGCTCCTAGCGCCCTGCATCTTCAGAAGGCGTGGCCAGAGGGCGGAGGTGAAATGTACTGATAAGGGCTCAGCGAGAACAGCAGCTGCCCGCTCCTCTACTAGGGTCGCCGAGTTCGGCCGGACGGAACCGATGCTTGGATGCGGCCGAGGCGTGCACGGCTGACGCGCGGTGCCAGCGGCTGCGCACCGAGTACGTGGCGCAGTGCCTGGGTCGGGCCGCGGTTGGGGGCTGCCCCCAGGCCCGCTGCCGCCGCGCCCTGCGCCGCTTCTTCGCCCGCGGGCCACCAGCTCTCACCCACGCGCTGCTCTTCTGCTCGTGCGTCAACGCCGCGTGCGCCGAGCGCAGGCGCCAGACCTTCGTGCCCGCCTGCGCCTTCTCGGGGCCCGGCCCGGCGCCGCCCTCCTGCCTCGCACCCTTAGACGCCTGCGAGCACAGCCGGGTCTGCAGGTGCGGGCACTAGGTGGAATAAGACGGCGGCCGGGCGGGTCTGGTTCCCGGGGTGCCGGCAGGCTGTGGGAGGGAGCGGGGCAGGCCTGCAGGTGTGAGAGGGGTGTGGGGAGCAGCCGGGCGGAGACTGGGCGGGGCAGGGCGGGGCCTCCCGCTCACGGCCCTCCCGCCGCGCCGCGCAGGCCCCGCCTCCTGGCCTTCCAGGCCTCCTGTGCTCCCGCCCCCAGCGCCCCCGACGGCTGCCTGCAGGACCAAGCCCCCCGCTGCCTGCGCGCCTTCGCGGGCCTCGTAGGTACGCACTGCGGGGACCCGGGCGCGGGCGGGGCTCTCCCGGGGATGCCTGCGCCTGAGTGGGCCGATTACCCCGTCTTCGGGGTCCCCGCAGGCACCGCCATCACCCCCAACTACGTGGACAACGCGAGTGCGCGCGTGGCGCCCTGGTGCGACTGCGGAGCCAGCGGAAACCGGCGTGAGGAGTGCGAAGCCTTCCGGGGGCTCTTCACCAGGAACCGCTGCTTGGGTGAGGGGCCCTGGGCGGGGCGGCGCAGACTTGCCCCTTCCCAAGTTTAGAGGTGAGGAAACGAAGGCCGTTTGCAGCAGCCACGCAGCTGCACACCCCTATGCTGCTGACTCGCCCCTGAAGAAACCCTTACCCAGTTGTCTCGAAGACAGGGTCACAGACGAAGGTAGAATTTTAGTGATGACTAGGCTGGTGACCCTTCAGGCCGGAGGGAGGAGGCAGTCAAAACAAGTTTCAGAGCTCCTGTAATGGAACGAAGAGAAATTCCTGCTTCTGCCACTTCTGAGGTGGTTCCCCCCTACTCCGGGAATGCCAACGCCTCCACTGATGATCTTGCCTTTTGGGTCTGAATAACTGGGTGGCCTGTGTGAAGTCCGATTCTGCCACTTACCAGCCTAGAGTTAGTTAGTTATCTCCCCTGTCCTCTTGTGCCCATCTATAATATGGGGCTGATAATTGTCACCCTTGTGAGGACGACAGTTTGCAAGGCACTATTAGCACAGGTGTCTCTATTTTGTTATTCCTTGTCATGCACCTTCCATTCCAGAAGCCAGTCCCTGCAGACGTCCTATCCACCCATCCCACTGCAGGATGCCAGAGGTCTCTGTCCCAGAGGAACTGAGCCTTGTGCTAGGGTTTCCCAGCCAAGCCCACCTTGGGTCCCTTCCTTCCATAGATGGTGCCATACAGGCCTTTGATGGTGGGTGGCCAGTAATCCTGCAGGACCAGCTAGATGTCCACCAGGACCCCGAGAATAGCCTCCTGCAAGTAGGTGTAAGGGAGGGGATGGTGAGCTGGTGGGCCTAAATGGAGGCATGAATGGCCTGGGATGGGGGTGGTGGAGGCAGAGAGCAGAACCCAGCTTCTGCCTCTAGTCCACATTGTCCTTGCACCCCAAAGGTGTCCTCCACAGATGGGCTCCTGGTTGGGAGCTCCCTGCTCCCCATGCTCCCTGTCCTGGCTCTCCAGCCCCTGCTCTGACTAGGACAGCAGACCTTGGACAACATCACTGTCCCGTCCTGCCTGGGGTACAGGGCCACATCTGCGCCCTACTGCCCCACTGAAGTTGGACTGGTGTGCCTCCCAAGCTAGCCCCAGTGCTCTCAGCCCACTGCCCTTTTTAGGTCTGCACACCCTGTGTGCCTGTCCCCTAGAGTGAGGGATGTGGGTTGAGGGTCTGATGCAAAGCCCCTGGTTTCCCTTTTTGTGGGTTTCTTGGTTATAGGTCCCTTTCTCCACTGACCTTGGAACAGTTGGGTTCTCCCACAAGATAGGGATGGGGGGGGGTCACCTGTGTTGCTGAGGCCTCACTGGGACTCCAGATCACCTAGAGGTCAGAAACCATCCAGATTCCCAGAATTCTAAGAGATTTCATTAGCTTCTTCAAACATAACGTGCCCTAAGGAGTACATCTGAACAGACGTTTAGGCAAAACTTTTAACACTGCAGCCTTTCATGGCACTGTCCTAGTGAGGCACCCCTCCCATCATGATAGCCACCTATGCCCCATGACTTATGTTGACAAAGTTCTTCCCATCCATGATATGCTGCTTGGTGGGCACCACCTGGAGTGAGAGTCCAGTCCCCTGCATTGCACTGGTTGTATAGCCATCTTCCCCATGGCTTAACCTAGCACTATGAATGACATCCAAAGCTCAATAAACCACATGCACTGAGACTGGCCTTACTTTCATGTGATCTGTCTTGGGAGCCTGGAGACCAAGGTCAGCCACAGGGTATGCCTCTGCTGGTCTGTGACTTCAGATGTCCTCAGAAACAATCTGGACTACATTTGCTCACCTATGGATGCCAAACTGAATCAACTATTAGATCCTAGTGGCAGAAATTTCTGTTGACTTGTCTTCTCTGCTCATACTCAGATACTGAAAACTACATTTCCCAGCTAGGAGGTGGTCACGTGGCACAGTCCTGGCCATAAGTGGAGCCACAGGTGAGGAGGCTTCCAGGGGAGCTCTTGAAACGGAACTGATTTGTTGACTGGTCCCTTCAGCCTTTAGCATCCTCCCCCTTTTTCTTCCCCAGAACTTGATGACAGTGCCTGGGGACATTGGTGCCATTTTGAAAATGAAGCCACATGACATTGTGGAGTCACTGTACCAGCCCCCATCTGCCTCCCTCTAGACTTCACTGTATGAGAAAAATACCTTTAGTTTGTTTAAGCCAATTTCTCCACAGACATCTGTTATTTGCAGCCAAACGTAGTGTCTGATTGTTACTACCATCTCTGGGGTGCCATGGAGTCCCAGGATCACTTAGGGGACCCCCTCCTCAGCGTGCACAGAGCCCAGACCTGACAGACAACTTCAGAGTGGTGCTAATTGCTTTTTTGTTTCCACATATTCTGCCTGCTTCTGTCCACATGAAGAGTCGAATTCTTTGCTGGAGCCTAGGGAAATTTATCATAGAAGTTTTCACAAGTACCCACGTGTGGACCCAGCATATGTCAAGCGATTGTGTTGATTTGCAGTTCTGCAAAGATGTTTGGGGAGGAGAAGGCAGAACAATGGGGGACAAATACTAAACCTTCTGCCCACTTCCTTCTTCCTCAAGAGCTTGGAGTCTCCTGATGAGTTAAGGGTTACAGAGTCTCTGGCCTGCTCCTTCTCAAACCCTGAGTCTTGTCAGGGGCCGTGAAACAGATTGAAGTGCGTGTTGTTGGTGCCTTGCTCAGAGCCCTCTCTGGCCAAGCTGCTGGGGAATGTTGGATGTTAACACAGCTCACAGTTGTTCCCTTCTCTAGAAGAAATGCCTGTAGGGTTATATTCTGTTCTGTAAGGTGGACGGCAGCCTTGGGGTGGGGGGACAATTCTGTGCAACATTCATGCCCCAGAACTCCCTGTGGGGGATCAGGCTGAAGCTAGATCCTAGCTGAGACCAGATCCTAACTTAGTGCTTTCCCCTGCCTGCTCCTGCCTCCCTTAGAGGTTCCCCTGAAGGTACTCACTCTGATAAATCATGGCCTGAGAATTCCCATCTTAGGCTGAACTTCTGGAGAACATCACCTAAGACACAAGGGTTAAGCACAGATCACAGCAAAGCCCAGGCTTTGGGCTGTCCTGACCAGAAAAAGAGCCACTGGTTCTGAGACCGTATGTTTAGCAATCCCAACAAACCCACAGACACCACACGTGGCAGCTATCAACCAGCCTTCCAGCTTCAGCCAGTAATCTTATTGGAACCAAACACAAATCAAACCTGCTTGGGTATATACCTGAGCAATCTGGGCATCAGGCACACCTGTCTCCAGGGTTTCAAGTGATGGTGCACTTGTTGGTCTGTGCATAGCTTCCCTTTGTAGTCAGGCAGGCTCTCACTGCAGAGTGGGTAAGAATGCCATCAGCAGCTGCAGATCTAGTCTCTCCTTTTAGGAATCTCAGCAGAGAAAGGTACCTCTTTTACCCATCATTCATGGACTGAGCCAGGCAGGACCTTGGTGGGCCCAGTGTCGGTTATAAGCCCCTTCCAGTGGCTGGGGAGTGACATCAGCCCACAAAGATGACATGAAATGGGAAGCACAGTTCTCTAAGGGGGGGGGGGTGGGGAAGGAGGAGTGTTGGGCAGAGTGAAGCTCAGAGTCCACCCTGTTTATGAAGAAGGAATGTTCTCGACCATCTTCACCTGCATGGGAACGCGCACCTGTATGCGGGCTGGGGAGAGACGGGGTGTTTGTGTGTGCTCGGAGCTGAGGCAGAGCAGTCTATTCACCAAGACTGCATATGGTGATCCAAATGGAGGATTAAATATCTGCTAAATGACTGGCTGTGAGTGTGTGTTAAACTGTGTCACTTCATTTTTGTTAAGTTTTTAAAAATGTAAGTAATCTTGGGGCGCCTGGGTGGCTCAGTTGGTAAGCGTCCGACTTCGACTCCGGTCATGAACTCCTGGTTCATGAGTTCGAGCCCCACGCCGGGCTCTGTGCTGACAGTGCAGAGCCTGGAGCCTGCTTCGGATTCTGTGTGTCTCTCTCTCTGCCCCTCCCCTGCTCATACTCCGTCTCTCTCTCTCTCAAAAATAAACAAAACGTTAAAAAAAATCCTTTAAAGATAAAAGTAATCTCTACACTGCATATGGGGCTCGAACTCACAACCCCAAGATTGAGAGTCACATGCTCGCCTGACTAGGCCAGCCAGGTGCCCCTATCACTTCATTTTTTTTCACTCAGACAGAGTAAAATACAGGCACACACACCTTTTGGAAGACTGGGAAGATAAAAAAGAGCGGAACCTCGTTGCAAACAGTGGCACTGTTCCACGGAAGCTGGCGGTCTTCCTTCGGTACTTCTCCCCAACTCAGGCACAGCCTTTAAGCAAATGGAGCCGCTTTAACATCAGACAATGTGCTTTCGAAAAGAGGCTTCCTAACTGGGTGCAGTGGGAAAATGGAAGGTCACAGGGTTCCTGCTGCCTGGCTGGCTGTTCTTCCTCAGAGTGAAGATTCCCTTGTGGGAGGCTTGAGGCCATTTGGCGCATGGACCCAGGCAGCTCTGAAGAGAGAAGCCAAGAGGAGGGGACCAGGTGCTGTGGCTTACAAAGGTCACCATCTTGCCACCTCTGGGCCAGTAGACTTTCCAAGGGTTTTGTTGCTGTAAGGGGCTGAATGGTGGCTCCAAAGATATGTCTGCATCCTAAGCCCTGGAACCTGTGAACGTTACCTTAGATGCAGGCTAAAGAGTGAAAGTTACCTAATATAGCAAAAGATGTGATTAAGAATCTGGACAGAAGGTGCTTATCTGGGATTATCAGAGTGGGTCGTAAATGCATCCTTACAAGAGAGGCGGGGGAGACTGGATACACATGGAAGAGAGGACAATGTAAAGACAGATATGGGAGTGATGTGGCCACGAGCCAAGGAGTGTTGGTGTCCACCAGAATGGGTTCTCCCATGGAACTTCTGGAAGGAGCAGAGCCCCACCAACTCTGTGATTTCAGACTTTTGGCCTACAGAATTGAGAATAAATTTCCATTTGAAGCCACCCAAGTTGGGGAATTTGTTACAGTGGTCCCAGGAAACCAAGAGTCGTCTGAGTTCAGTTTGTCACTTCTACCTGAAAAAGTCTGGCCAAATGCCTCAAGGCTGAGTCCAGCTGTGCCCCCCCCCCATGACCAGGAACAGGTCCTGCCTTGTTGGTCCATATCTGAGTGTTGGCCTCCGTGTCCTTCCAGGTAGCCTGCTTGCTGTCACTCTTTCATGTGCACTTGGGGACACTACGGTCCTGGCCCTGGCCTTATCCCTGTGACTGGGCCTCTGCTAGCCGTTGTCAACGCTGAGCTTCTAGCTGACAGGTGGCTGGGGGTGCGGGGTGGGGTCAGGCAGAAAGGCAGGTGCTAGGAGCATCCGTGGATTTATTGGTGGAAACTTCACGGCTCATGAATGCGCAGTCTGGCTTGGAGCCTGTTGTCTAGGTGCAGGGTTGATGTGGAAACCACATGCTGCTCACCTCCACCCTCCCCGCGCATCCCCCACTCCAGCTGAGTCAGGCAGGGCCAAACTCACAGCAGCTGCTCGTTTTTACAGGCAGTGGGGACACAGGTGAGATTTCAAGAGAAGCAGGACAGGGGCCACGTGAGGCTCCAGGAGACATCCCCCCAACTGGACAGCAACTTGCCAGGGAGCCTGGCATGCCCGTGAAAGGAGACAGAGCACTACGCTCCACACAACCAACAGGTCACCTGGTCTGGTCCTTTTCCCGTGTTGGCGACACAGGATGGGAGGGGATTCTTGTCAGGCGTCACACACCTAGTAACAGAGGGCTGCAGGGTGTGTCTGTTCACATGCAGCCTACACATGTGTAGGTGGGGCTGGGGACTCAGATACCAAGAGTGATGCTGCCACTGCTGACAGAACTTTCCAGAATGATGGCCAGTTCTGGGTAAAGTTTTGAAGAAAACAAGGTTTGGTCTTCCCTTGATTTTACCCAATAGTTTGGTTTCCGGAAAACGAGACTGTATCAAACCAGCTCTCGAATCCTTGTGGTTGCAACAGGGTTGACGTCTACACTAAAATAATTAGGAACAGATTTCCTCATCTCCACAAATATCGAGCAAGACATTTAAACACCGAGTGGGAGGTGGGTCAGTTCTTGGCCCGGGTGGGGCCATCCCACGTGTCACAGGATGACCACCTTCAGGCTCGCCCACGAAATCACAGCAGCGCCTCCCCCTGCAATGCAGTAGCCAGAATCACCCCCACCTGTTTCCCAAATGTCTCGTGCCAGTTGAGAACCGTGCCCCACAGGCCCCGGCCAGGCCCAGCTCCTGCCACGGCTAGGGTAGCCCACTTTAACTGCTCTGGCAGCCTCAGAACAGCACAGACCCAGCAGGCCTGCTCTCCCTCTAGGCCTCTGCACCCACTGCCCCCCTCTCTTTCTGAATGCTCTTGTCCCAAACATCCAGGTGCCAGCTCCCTCCTTCATTCAGCTCTCTGCTCAGCTGTTAACCTGTCAGAATGACCTTCCCTCGCCTCTTTTATGTAAAGGAGCACCTGGCCCCCTGTACTTTCTGCCCCCTACCCCATCTGTACTTTCACAGAACTCACCGTCTGACATTGTATTCATTATCTGTCTCCCCAGCTGCACGGTAAACTCAAGGACAGGGATTTTGGTCTGTTTTGTTCACTGGAACCCCTGGTCCCGACACAATGTCTGGCGAGCAGACACTGGCAGGACAGGGAAAGACACCCTCACGCAGGAAGGAGGATGGCAGACATGCAGTGATTCTGAAATCCTCTGGGGGCCCTGCCTTGTGGTAGAAGTTCCTGACAAGAGCTCCTATCTGTTCCTGGGGCCACATTCGGGTGGCACTGGGTGTGTGCCCTCAGACACAGCTTCTACAATGATCTGCCTGCAGGCAGTTCTGATCGAAGGCTTCCGCAACAGTCACAGTGCTGGTTGGTTGTTTTCATTTGTAAGGGTCAGGCTAACGGTTTCTTAGGCAACATAATTATCCCTCAAAAACCTATATTTTTATTTCCCAGGCAGGTCCAGGGTCAGTGATGACATTTCCAGGTTCTTTCCTGGATGTAGTTTTCAAGTTGGCTTTATATCTTTGCTTCCTTATCCACATGCCTCGCCCTCAAAATGTTGCCCTTGAGGTTCTGAGGGTCAAGCGGGAAGACCACAGCCTCCACCTGATTCCCACCCTTGGAGGCCAAGGTTTACTGGGTCTCTTGATCATGAGCACCTCTTACTGTTTGGAGACCAGAAGCAAGATGAGTTGGCTTTTCTAACACTGCAAGACCCTGGATTTCAGGATTCTCCACCCTTTTCCCTTCGGCCTATAAACTGGCTAATTCTAGAAGTCAACACTTTCTTGTGATGCCTTCCCAGAAGCAGCCAATATTAATCAACACATACCATATTCTGGTTTTCTTGACCTTCTTCCCTCTGAGCTAAAAACTCAGTAGCCACGCAGACTGCTTTCCAAGCTGTCGAACTTAACAGCCTTACCAGATGTTTTCTCACTACCTGCCAGGGATCCCGGCTGTTCTGCTGCTGCCATCTGTTCTCTCCTTGCCTGCCACCTGGCCACTACGCAAGCCAAAGCTATGCATTTTAAAGTGGCTTGCCTCTATTTGGTGACTCAGGGACCCACGTGCCTTCCAACATCTTTAGCACCTGACCTCTAGGGAGTCTGACGTGGGAACACTGAATGGACCAAGTTTAGAACTGGTGTCCATCACTTACTCCAACATTTCTCTGGCCACAGCTCAGTGTATGGTCCCCCACCTAACCTGTGGGTCCAATAGCTGTGTGGTGAACACACAGCATGGCCTCTGCCATAACACCACACGCTCACAGGATTCCATCCTGTCTTAAGCAGCTGGTGGCACCCACAGCCCTCCCCCTAGAATAGTTTCAAGGTCTTCTCCAACCTGGCATTGGCCACAAGCCCAACCATTTACCTCCCCAGCCCAGACCCAAGTTCTGGTGGGCTGGCCGGGCCTGGTGCCTCACCCACCCTCTCCTATGTGAACCATGTTGAACCACGTTCTGATGTTCTCAACTCCCCTTATGCTGACCTCATCCTTCTAGGGCTCCTGCACTCCACACCAGGGTGCCGAAGTGCACTGTTCTGACCCTGCCCCAAGCACAGGAGGCGCACTCACAGACAACGCTTTGTGGATGGAAAGAACATCAAAAATTCAAACCGAGGACAACAATGTGGCTATGGAGTCCTCAACCTGTCGGCATACCTGAGATTTAGCAGTTTGGAAAACCTAAACATTCAGGAACCCGCGAGAGAATGAGAAGGTGAGAGACCAAGGACAGCTGGGTGGTTCTGGCCTCCGCGTGGGCTGTGCCCAACCCAAGACCCGCCCCGTGCCAGGGCAGAGCTGCTCCCCACACCATTCTCCCTCCCCAGCACTGCTGTTTCAAGGGCAACACAGGCTACAGTGGGGATGTTGGGAGTCTGCTCACAAGCTGTGTGGGGCTCTCTGTACCTCCTTCACCCCAACAGGTGTCTGAGGTGCCCACCCTGCTGACTTTACACCTTTACCTTCACTGAATGCCAAGTGCTGCCTCTGAGACAGTCTGAACACTGGTAACCATCTTAAACATTGTTTCCCTTTTCTTAATGTTCTAATGACCAAACTGTAAAAATAAATGAAATAAAACAAACTCAAAATTAAACACTCAGAGCAAAAACCACATTTTTACCAGATCTACTTTTATTTCAGAAGGAAGTTTGTATTATAGTATTTACTTCTGTTTATATACAAGTTCTTCACATTTGTGTTTAAAATGCACAGACCTCCCTTAATTCTCTTGTTCCTGCTTAAATTAGCTGTTATTTTACAATACAAAAAATACCAAAAAATTGCAGTCCTAAATGTATGTATAACACCCACAGTCCCCAGCAATGAAATAGTTTACAATACTTACTCCATATTTACATGAGTGCAATAGATGCTAAATTATACATATTAACAAACTAAGCTTGAATCCAAACCCAAACAAACAAACAAACAAAAAAAAAAAAAAACAAAAACAAAAAAACCCCCCAAAACAATAACCGTAAATACCTATAAAACAAAAACATTTCCAGAGCCAGAATTAGTTCAACAAAACAGGCTTCACTAGTGTTTAGAATGTTTTGTGCACAAATTTCAGTTACTGAAAGTCGATTCCATTATTGCCTTTGAAAGCGAAGGCGCCAGTTTTCCTCTCCACTTCAAACCATCTCCCTGCAGGTGAGGGTGCTTAGGAGTTTGAACGATTCCGGGGAAATGTCTCTTGGCGGGCCTGCCATCATGGTGATTTTCGTGGTTTGGTAAATTGGGCAAACATTTCAGACTGAGAGCTGGTGCACGGCCTGAGGACAGACCCCTGCCTTCCTGGGTTTGTCCTCAGGGTGGCCAATTCTCACAGGAACTGCCACGAGGAGAGGTCTCTTGGGATGAGGGGCTTGAGCTGGGTTTTGCTGTTAATTCCACAAAGCTTCTTTTCCATCTTGGTCACTGCCCTAGTGTTAGCTTAGGTTGTTAGTTAGTGCTTAGTGAATATTCATTGAATGGGTGGATGGATGTTAGAAACTAAAGGATCAAAGGTGTTCTCAAAAATGACACCAGCACCCAAGGAAGTGAGTCTCCACCCTCTCCCCAGATACACTCCGTTGAGTTGACAGAGATGCACTGAAAAGGTAACATGTCTTTTTCCTACCGATAGTGCTCTGGTCTTCTCATCCGTCCGCCCCAGACTTCCTGGTGTGTCCGCAATATTGCACTTTGGGCCTCACCCACACAAGTTCTGGTATTTTCCTGTTGCTGACAGTCTTTCTGTCCAGGGCTGCTTTTCTTCCAGGTTAGCTCACAACTCCTCCCACCTTTTAGAGGTGATCTCACAGGAAGTGCAGACTTCTCCCCAAACTGTGTGTGTGCAGGAGTAGGGGGCAGACAGGAGGCCAGGGGGTGTGCAATTCTCCAGGAGGGAACAGGAACTATTTATCAATGAACTAGCCACCCTACTCCCACCCCCAGTTTTCAGTATAGGAAACCATGGTTCTGGGAAGTGGTCATTAAAATTTTAGACCAAACAGATACATCCTGGAAAACCCCTTTTTGGAAAATCTGATATAGTCTTTGAACTTAGAGACCAAGAGAAACAGTCCTCAGGACAAGATGGGTCATTGCTGGCCAAGCACAGCACCAAGAGGCTAACAGAAAGATTCATGATGCACTTGCAGAGCCAACAACAGTGACAGCGACCTTCCTGCTGCCTTTGCGTCTCCTCACACAATGCTGTTTAAATGGGCTCAATGCCCGATTTCTCCTCTGTGTACTGACAATTTCTGTTTTAGAGTCGTCCAATTAGTACCAGATGCGTTTGGACACACTGGCATGATGGGGGTGCCTTTTTGGCTTTGTTATCAATGTATCAGGGCCCAACGAGAGGACTTCTTCAAACTTGGATATTCAGTATGTGGCACAAAAATATACTAGGTAAAACTCAGACACCGTTACATTTAATAAAAATACATTAACATAGTTTTTTGTTTTATGTACACTCTGAATGAACATTCTGGACACTACTGTATAATTATGTACAAGTGCAACATCGATGTTTTCATGACAATTTTAACTTATATACAGGCTCTCTTGTGACACGCAGGCATTTCTCTGAAGTTCCAGATGATTCCCTCCTGGTAACTGGCTCCTAAGCTGACTGCCTCTTTCTCCTGCCACTCCCTTCCTCTGGCCTGAGTCTGGAGGAAGTTCTTTGCTCTTGACTGCAAAGGAGAAGCAGGTGGATTCAGCTGTTTCTCCACTGTTGGAGCAAAATTAAACATCACTTGCTCCTTTTAAAAAATAAACTATCTTCTAGAAAAAAATAAAATATCCAGGTGGCTAAGGGACACAGTACATGTTATTTCAAGGCCTGGAAACCCATGGGGAAGAGACTTCTTTGGCCAAAGAAACACTGGTCCTTCGAACAAACAAGGATTTTCCTTATGGGAGGTCCCTCTCCAGGGGCTTCCCTCTCTCTGGCCAAGAGGCCTCATGGCAATTATAGGGGTAAAGCGCCACTCTGTGGCAGGCTCTGTGGGTGCTGTGGCGTGGAGCAGGGATGTGGGAAGCCTGGAAGAGAAGGGGTCTTTTCTAGAATTGTCTGCTCTTTACCAATGATGTGAAGAAGCAGCTTTTTGAGAGACAAGTCTCAAAGTAGAGGTGTTTTGTGCATCAGACAGTGTTTTATGGTTCAACTTCCTTGAAAACATCTTTCCAGGCAGCTCTTCGTGGGTGAGGGGTTGGTGCTGGGGAAGACACAGCACTCCTGCTCTAGGCACTGCATTTAAAGGTGAGATGCTGCAGTCTTTGCCCTTTTGAGTATTAATTTCTCCAAATTCACAAACTTGAGCATTTTGTCGTCTAAAGGTCCATCCCTATGGGGTAATGTCAGAGAACTCCGAAGTTTTGAAGCAGAATACAGACCTGGGGAGGCTGCTGCATAATGCCAGAATACAGAGCACCATACAGAGGGACAACACAACACCCAGGCAGTGGCCTGGGGAGAAGCGCAGGACTGTCCTACCCCACTTAAATTTGGTCACTTTCCACTTGGCATAGTTATTCCTCCTCATCCATTTCCTCCATGTGCTTTTCATCATCCACAGTGGTCACTGCCCCACCCATAGCCACCACCCAGGTCTGGGAAGGAGGATGGGAGAGCTGGGCTGAGCCTCTCCCGGAGAAGAACGGGCAAACAATCCCAGGTCCTTCTCCAGGCTTTGGGCGTGCGATTCCACCAGCAGCCTGAGGATGACCCACCATCTTTGCGCAGGCTACAGGAACACACTGTTGCTTTTAGGTGCAGGGGTCCCAAGTGTTGTCATGCTCTTTTCTGTTCAAGGGAGACGTGTAACATGAACGAGTCCCTTCCTCTGTGGTGTCCTGGCAGGAGTGGCCAGAAGGGCTGGAGCAAACATCAGGCCTAGAGTTGGGGAGAGGGGCAGGGGGCACACGAGAACCACACCTTATTTAGGGCCCCTTTTGATGACAACACAAACAGGAGCTTTCACAGTTTGGTCACTTCCGCTTTCCTCTCAGTCCCTGCTGCTAGGTTAAACGTTCCCTGGGGTGAGAAAATTCTTTCCCTGGCTGCAAATCAGATTTTAGAAAAACAGCAGATTGCCAATGGTAGCTATTTAAATTTTGTAAGAATGTAGGAATGCAATTATGTAAAAACACAGGCTTACTAACTTTCCAATTGCTAGATCTATTTAAAGTCTAGGCACTTAGTGTGTGTGTGTGTGTGTGTGTGTGTGTGTGTGTGTGTGAGAGAGAGAGAGAGAGAGAGAGAGAGAGAGAGAGAGAGAAAGAGAGAGAGAGAGAGGAAGAGAGAGAGAGAGAGATGAAGAGAAAGAGACAGAGGGAGAAAATTTCAAATGGATTAAGACTAAATTAATCAAGTTGCTATAGAAAACTACCTACTACATCAGTTTACATTCTAAGTAACACTGCTGACCTTGACATTTAAAATAGCTCCCTTCTACCTTAGTTTGATATGATTCAAAAGAGCCAGACCATTGTTAATTCTCAACTAGAAAAAAGCTACTCCCTGGAAGAGAGAGATTTGCCTACATCGTGCAAGAATAAGTAGCACATCTTTTAAAAAAGATAGCAGGCTTCAGATGAGGACAAATTCATTCATCTGACTAATTTTTAAAAGACCACGTTCAAGAACGATGGATGGTGAATGTCTACTTGTAAACACTACATCTTTTGTTTTTTGCAAGTTGAGACGGCCCCAAGAGCAGTTTTCCACAAGTGAACCTGAGTGTCATTCCCAGCTCCCTCACTGGCTCTATACCCCAGCCTCCTCCAGCAACAACTGGATCACCCCTGGACCTGCAATTAAATCAGTGATGTCCTATGCAAAAGTAAAAGGTTAGATGCTGGAGCACAGATGGGAGAAACCGGCAAAGAAAGCTTGTGAACATGCAGAGGAGTCAGATGTTTCGAGGGTTTCCAGTCTTCGGCCCGCTTCGCACAGCATCTCCCCGCCTGCCCCCTCCCTGCAGACGGCGCTGGCACGCCACACCTGGCTCGCTCACTCACGGAGAGTCCCTGGCCCAGCCTCAAATGCAGGTCCCAGGTTGCGCAGGGGGCTGCTGCTTCCGGTTTCTCACGGCTCCTGACTTCTCTTTGTACACTATTGGCATCTGCTGAGAAATGTCCACCAGGGCGCTGGCCACTGCAAGACCTGGGGAGAGCCCACCGTGAACACGTGTTAAGGAGCAGCTTGCTTTGTTTTTGAAAATAATTAAAAAAAAATTTTTTTTTTTACATTCTTGCAGTGCAATAAACAAATAAGTAAAGCATATAGGGAAGTCTTCCTTCCGCTTTGTGCCTCCCACCTCCCTCCATCCGAGCTCTGCTTTCACTGGTTTGTATATATTCTTTCAGGATTTACTGATGCAAATACAAATACATATTGTTCTCCCCTCCCTACTTTTTACACAAAAGATGTAGCATGCTGTTCAGTAGATCAATGAAGCAAAGAACTCTGCTTGGCAGTTGGAGCATTTAAATAAGATTGCAGCCGTGCTTTAAGTGGTAAATTTTTCCTGCTGGCCTCCAAAAAGGGTGCCAAGAAAAAGCAGCACTCTTTTTGAGTAAATTCAGATTCATTCCACATAACTCAGGCAACACTGGTTATTTTTGTATCTATCCTATGACACAGGTTAGGACACATTCTGGGGCCAGGCTTTGGAATAAGCAAGGTTCTTTAACTGCCCATGCCTCAGTTTCCTCATTTGCAAAATGGGGACAATAGCAGTACAGGGCCTGTGTGAGGAGTCACTGAGTGAATCCACGTAAAAATCTTAGAACAGTACCTGGCTCATCACCCCATCACCTCTACCACCTGTGCTTTAGGGACTAGTTCCATTCTCCTTTTTGTACTGGAAGCTGGGTTCCCCGTGCATGTGAACAAGCCAGTGCAGGCTCAGTGCTCCGCTGAGGTTCTCAGGAGCCATGGGAATGCCACTTGTCACTCCACTTCATTGAGCCTATAAAATGGAGGCATGTGCCTGGCACGCTTGGGGAATCCACAGCAGTGACATTGTTCTAGCAAAGGCAGAGCTGGGCACTCTCAGAGTCCTGAGGAAGAGCCATCTAAAATTGGGAGTACAGAAGAGGTTGCAGGGATGGGCTCACTTGGGGTGGGTCTCAGGTGGTGTGCAGGCTTTTATCAGGACTTGAACAGGATGGGGTCTATCAGGCAAAGGGCAGGGCAGAAAAGGCCACAGTACCACAAGCCTGTCACTTCCCTACTGCAGTCAGGGCCTTGCTCTTAGGGAGCACAGGCCAAGTCTGCTGAGCTGGGACGCAGCAGGAGACCACGCTCCAGAGTTCAGGTTAATGGGTCATTCTACCCTCAATACAGGTAAAGCCGAGTTAGGAGCTGAACTCACATCCCTAGGTGAGGGCAAATCAAGCTGTTACCCTATGAAGATGACATATCCTGGCCTGATCATGCCTAAAGGCCTTCCTCATGAAGATCCAGAAACCATTTTGAAAGCTTGGCTGGCGGCGCCTCTGAATTTGAGGGCTATAGTTGGGGGCTGTGGAGCTCAGGGGCTGGGCAAGGATTCTGGGACACACTTTATCACAGACATAAGGCTTTCTTTGGCTAAGGCAACCCTGACCCCCATCATTTCAATTAAAAGCTGTGTGAAACATATTGTGCATATTGTCTGAGGCATCCCTCCAAAGTACTCCACGATTTTTCCAAAACTGTATTCCATATCTCAGTGTTTGATAAGAGGATATTTATCAAAATTATGATTTATACTTGATAGAACTGCATAGAAGACACTGGTAAAATGTTATGTAGTAATCTGTAAAAATGTTTATGAGTTGTATGAAAAAAGAAGAAGAAAAAATTAGATCTATACAATCATTTCAACAAAGTTGCTGGTCAGGGCTGGAAAGGAAAGAGGACAATGAACATAGTTGGGTGTTGGATGGTACAATTGAGTACATTTCTAAAAACTTCCTTTAAGTTGTTATAATTGCTATTTCTGCCTTATATTTGAAACAGAGTGAAAAAGCAAAAGAAATGCAGTCATGCTAGAAATACCAATCTGAGAGTGTCCAGCTTGGAGGAGAGCCATGAGAGTAGGTAAGATGACTGAAGAAGAACGCATGGACAGAGGGGGGACGTCCTGCATTCAAGGCAGAGTAAGGGAAAAAGAGACAAGAGAGGAGTGGCAGAGACAGAGCTGAGCAAAACACTGAAGCAAGGGAAGGTGTGGCCGGAAGCATCAACACCACAGAGAGGCTGAAGGAGCTGGTGCAGGGAGGGAACTCTGGGATCGTCCCTGGGAAAGAACCGTGACCTCAGGAAAGACAGTTTAGGGAACACCAGGCACAATGGGATCATCTTGCAGAATCCTTACAATGACATGAGGTAGGCATGAGCCTACTGTTCACTGTCGCCTCTACACCCAAGTTCACACTTCTTGGGTTTGTCACTGGCCTTCATACGCACCTGACTGCCCGGGAGGAGGGATTCCACCGAGCCCTCGAGGCAGCCTCACAAACACAGAGAGGACAGCAGCTTTGTTGCCAAAACAGGGTTCCAGAGCAATGGGTTTGGGAACAGTCTGGTGGAAGAAAACAAAGAATTAACTAAAACGGTGTTTCTCATGTGTTAATACTGCAGCCTTCACATGTGATTTTTATCTATTTTTTAAGTTTATTTGAGAGAGACAGAGAGGGTGTAGAGAGAGGATCTCAAGCAGACTCTGCATTGACAGCCAAGAGCCTGATGCGGGGCTTGAACTCACGAAACTGTGAGATCATGACCTGAGCCTAAATTAAGAGCTGGATGCTCAGCTGACTGAGCCATCCAGGTGCCCCACAGGTGATTTTTAAATATGCCCTCTGTATTAGTTTCTACTGCTGTGTAACAAATTACTAACTTAGTTGCTTACAACAGCACCTATTTATATTCTCTCAGTTTTGTAGGTCAGAAGTTTGGGCGAGCTCTGTTAGAGTTCCCTCCTTAGAGATACAAGTATATTCATCTCTTCCATCAGTTCTGGAAAATTCTCAGCTCTTATCTCACAAAGTTCTCAAGGATCTCAGCTCTTATCTTCACAAGGTGGAAGCCCAGTTACCATCTGCACTGGCTCTTATTTGGAGGCTCTAGGGAAGAATCTGTTCAAAAAACATTCAGGTGGTTGGCAGACTCTAGTTCCTTGCAGCTGTAGGTCTGAAGTCACCATTTCCTTGCTGGTGATCTGGAGGGGATCACTCTTCCAGAGGTCTCCTCACATGGCCCCTCCAGCTTCAGATCACTGGTGGCATGCCAAGTCCTTTTCATGTTTCCTCTCCTGCCACCAGCCAGAAAAAACTCCCTCAGTATCTTATGGTCTCAGCTACCTTGGGATTTGTATTACTCCTACATATGCCATTCATTTCTTCAATTTGGTTGAAGAAAATAACTTCCAGAACTATGGTGGCTGCAGCACAGGGAAGGATGGGGTGGGTGAAAGGGCAGTGACAACAGTGGAGGTGTGCTCAGTAGTTGACGACAGAGCCAAAGACATGTGCTGATGGACTGGTTGTCCAATGAGAATGAGAGGAAGCATGGCCCAAGTACAACTCCAGGATTTTGGTCTGAGCAGCTAGGATGATGGAGGTGATATGTACTGAGTTGGGGGCAACATGCAAGAGAAGAGGTGTGGGGAGTAACATCCAGAGCTCAGCTCTGGACATGTTAACTCGGAGATGGCTGCTAAGATATCCAAGTGGGAACTCTGAGTAAGCAATGGGATATAGGAGTCAGAGGCTCACAGAAGAGGTCTAAGCAGAGATCATGGTATTAAATATAAACCCACGATGGAAAAGATCACTGCTGTGGTCTGAATGTTTGTCTCCTTCCAAAATTCGTATGTTAAATCTTAATGCCCAATACAATGATATTTGGAGGTGGGGACTTTCAGAGGTGATTGATTACTGCCCTTATAAAAGGGACCTTAGAGAGTTCCCTAGCCCCTTCCACCATGTAAGAACAGAGTGAGAAGGCACCATCTATGAACTAGGAAGGGGGCTCTCACCAGACACTGAATCTGCCAGCACCGTGATCCTGGACTTCCTAGCCTTGAGAATTGAGAAATTTCTCTTGTTTCTACAACACCCAGTCTCTGGTGTTTTGTTATAGCAGCTCGAATAGGGCTACAACAGTCACCAAAGGAGTTGGTGTAAAAGAAGTGAGAGGAGGCCCAAAGACTGAGCTGGATGTGCACCACTGTTAAAGAGGTGGGGAGTTGGAGAGGGTTGAACAAAGAACACTGAGAAAGAGCAGCTAGAAGGTGAGAGTGTGCTGTCCTGGAAGGAGAGTCAAGAAAGTGTTTTAAGAAGCAACCAACTGGGTCATATGCTGTTGATATATGACATATGGTGCTGCTTAGTACTTAAGATTTGTCTATTTTTTTTACATCCCACAAATTGTTATTTTATCATGTTTGCTTAGATTCATGTATATGTTTACCATTTCACTTATTCACAATTCCTTCTTATACCTCAGTTTCCCTCTGGGGTAAATTTTCCTTTTTTCTAGCGCATCCTTTAGACATTTCGTTTGTACAGGACTTTTTTGGTGGCCAACTCAGCTTTCCTTCTAATTGGAGGAGATCTTCATGCTATCCTTATTCTTGGAAGGCCAAGTTGCCAGGCACGCTATGCTAAGTTAGCAGTTCTCTTCTTTATGTTGTTTGGAGACACTCTTCCACGTTCCTTTGGCTTCTGGTGTTACTAATGAGAAGTCACAGGCTGTCACTTTGTTATTTCCTTTAAGTATCTTTTCTTTTTTTTTTTCCCTAGTTATTTTTTAATGTGGTAAAATACACATAACATTTACCATCTTAACACCCCCTCCCCCCCCCCGCCGCCTTTTATTAAAGTTTCACATCCAGAGTGAAGCCTAACACAGGGCTTGAACTTCATGACCCTGAGATCAAGACTTGAGCTGAGATCAAGAGTTGGATGCTTAACTGACTGAGCCGCTCAGGCATCCTGGATCTTAACCCTTTTTAAGTGTATGCTTCAGTGGTATTAAGTAGACTGATGCTGTTATGCAACCATCACCACCATCCATCTCCAGAAGTCTTTTCATCTTGCAGAACTGAAACTCTACACCCATTACACAGTGACTCCCTATTCCCCCTTCCCCTCCAACCCCTGACAACCACCATTATACTTTGTTGCTATGGACCTGACTACTCTATACATCTTATAAAAGTGGAATCATACAGTATTTTTTTTTTTTTGTGACTGGCTTATTTTGCTTAAGGTTCACCCATGTTGTAGCAGGTGTGAGAATTACCTTCCTTTTTAAGACTGAATAATATTCCATTGTATGTACAGACTACATTTTACACACCCACTTGTCTACTGATGGACACTAGGGCTGCTCTTAGCAGCCTTTTAGCTATTGTGAATAACGCTGCTATTAACATGGGTGTACAAATGTATCTTTGAGGCCTGGCTTTTAATTCTTGCAGGTATATATCCAGAAGAGGAATTGCTAGATTATATGATAATTCTATTTTTATTTTTTGGAGAAAGAACAATACTGGTTTTCACAGCAGCTACATCATTTCACATCCCCACTACCAGTGCCCGTGGGTTCCAATTGTTCCACACTGTGGCAATCATCCTATATATTATGTCTTCTCATTTTATCCTCTATATTCTTTTTTTTTTTTTTTTACATTTTATTTATTTGAGAGAGACAGAGACAGCATAAGTGGGGGTAGGGTAGAGAGGGAGGGAGAGAGAGAATCCCAAGTAGGTTCCGTACTGTCAGCACAGAGCCCCACGTGGGGCTTGAACCCATGAAGTCACGAGATCATGACCTGAGCCGAAACCAAGAGTCAGATGGTTAACCAACTGAGCCACCCAGGTACCCCTATACTCCATATTCTTACTATCTGTTCTATGTTCCATCTCCTGGTCTTTCTGTCTTGCATTCTGTGTAATTTCTGCAAATTCATCTTCCAGTTCAAAAGTTCTCCTTTGAGTCTAACATGCTGTTTAACATGTAAACTGAGTCATTTAAAAAATTTTAACCACTATATGTCCCATTTCCTTTAAAAAAAAATGTTTTATTTATTTTTGAGAGAGAGACAGTGAGAGTGGGGGAGAGGCAGAGAGAGAGGGAGACATAGAAGCTAAAGCAGACTCCAGGCTCTAAGCTATTAGCACAGAGCCTAATCCGGGGCTTAAATCCACAAACCACAAGATCAGGACCTGAGCTGAAGTTGGACGCTCAACTGACTGACTCACCCAGGCACCTCCATTTCCTTTTTTTTAAAGTTTATTTTTTATTTTTAAGTAATCTCTACACCCAAAGGGGGCCCAAACTCACAAGCTCGAGATCAAGAGTCACATGCTGTACTGACTGAGCCAGCCAGTGCCCCTGTATGTTCCATCTCTGACAGTTCCATTTGGTTCTTTTGCAGTTCTGGTCATTCTTGACTCATGGTGTCCTCATCTTTATAATTCTCTTTTCAAGTCTTTAAACATTTCACACAGAGCTATATTATACTCTTTAGAGGTCTACTCTAACATGTGAAGTCCTGTCTAAACCCACTGTCCACGGTGCCTGCTAACTCCTTTTCCTACTAGCTTCTCTCTCTTGTCCTTGGTGATCTCTGATTGCTTGATCTTGATCTGTGGGGATCCTACAGGGCTGAATTGGGGATGTTTTCCCACAGAGAGGATATGCACTTACCTCAGCTGGCAGTCGTGGTGTGTGACCAATCTGGGACCACTTCACAACATACTTGGTTCTGGTTTTGGTTCATGATTTCTTCCTTTTTGTGGGGAAGGATAGGAGAGTATTCCCTGGGAATTTCACCCACTTCCTATGAGCTCAGTAATGCTTTAATAAGTATTTGAAAATTTAGGATCTATAACTACTTCCCCAGAATATCTGAAATATTTCATCATTTTGTCAAGAGAAACTTTTATCACTTTCTTCACCACTTTTTTTTTTTTTTTTGGAGAGGTCAGTAATATTTACATTCCATGGAATGCATAGTGAATTGATGATTTTTGCCCCTTTAAGAAAATTTCCTAAGCTAATAAAAAACAATGGTTCAATTTTATTCTTTTCTAATACAAGTTTTAAAGTATTATGCCACAGGATACTTCCAAGACTATGAGACAAATCATTTATATTTTAAAATCCCTCGAACATGAGAATACTTAATGACATGAATGAAAAACTGAAAAATGAAAGCAAAAGAGTACCTGACAACATCAGTGTGTCACCTTATTGTTAAAGAGAGAGAGAGAGAGAGAGAGAGAGAAACATAAGAGGCAACAGAATAAGGCTCTTGTTCTCTGTGGTTTCCCAGACTTAAAAGCGTAAGTTTGGACAGGTTTTCAGGACTTCTGAATCACATTCTCACCTTTATACTCCCCCCAATAAGATCGGGAGGCTCTTCATCTGTTTCCAAGGCAACGTTTACGGAGGCAAAAGGGCGACTGGCCATCTGTTGCATCTCTCGAAGAAGTTGCTATTGATCAACATAGCAAGCATTAATCCACTGAAAACTAAGGGATTTTATTAGAGAATACCACATACTAGAAGTACCTCATCCTCCCTGGTTCAAACAAATCAAGTCCAAAATGATATCTTTTGAGACAGCTGGAGAAACCTGGACACAGACCAGGTATTAGAGAACATGAGTACAACTGTGCGATGATGGGTAAGTTATTCTGCCTCTCTGAGCCTCAGTTTCCTCATCTGTGAGAGAGCACTAGGGTCAGTAACTATTTCATAGGATTGTTGTGAGGAGTAAATTAATTAATCTATATAAAACCCCTGAGAACAGTGGCTGGAATTTAGAAATGTTCAAATGTCAGCTCTTATTGTAACAAACTTGTCTGGATTTTACTGGCATAACTTCTAATATTTTCTTATCACGAGTGATGTTGGTTATCTGGATATCCTTTCTAGTGTTAACAAGGAGGCAATATTTTTGAGTTTACTAAGAGTTTTGTTTTTAAACTAGGAATGGGTGTTGAATTTCAATAAAGGATGACATGATTATTTGGCCATGACAACAAATTTAGGTTCTTTATTTACCCACTGATATAACCTATTCCAATAGGTTTTCTGGTATGAAATGATCCTTTTATTACACTGGTCAATTAGACTGCTGCACCTACAGTCATTATATGACTGGCCTTTTCTATGCATATAATGAGTTAGGGCTCTTTTAAGCTTTCCATCTTTTCCCTTACTTGGAACAGTTTATGTCTTTTGGAACTAAGTAATTCTCATAAGCACTCAAGGAAAAAATAGACTAATATTATTTACATAAGCTCACCTCAAAATAAAAATCCCTGGGTAATGCCCTCTGTGGAGACAGTAATATTTTGACAAGTTTTCAGTTCCTTCCCTGGCCACTGGTTTATTGAGGCTTCCCATTTCTTTCTTTCTTACTCCATTTGGATAACTTACATTTTTTCAGAACACTGTATAATTCATCAGGATTTTAAGATGTCTTAGTAACACAGCTATGAGAAAAATCCCTCTGAATATGTTACCCACTGAATTTTAAAAATGATAATTAAAAGGATGCAACATTATCTATATGATAACAACACCTTTACATGGGTCAGAAAAGCGGTCATGGCCCCCAGGAAGAGGCCCATATCCTGGAGCCTATGCTAACCTCATTATAGACACTAATGTTCAGTGAACAGTGCTGCATGCCTATGAGTTTTGATTGCACACATTCCTGTTCTCTTCTAAATCTTGTCTACAGATCAATTTTTAATACAATTAATTTTTTATTTTAAAGAGAGAGCGCACGAGTGAGGGAGAAGGAGGGAGGGAGGGAGGGAGGGAGGGAGGGAGAAAGAGAGAGAGAGAGAGAGAGAGAGAGAGAGAGAGAGAGAGAGAGAGAGAGAATCCCAAGCAGGTTCCATACTCAACACGGAGCCTGACGTGGGGCTTGATCCTACAACCCTGGGATCATGACCTGAGCCAAAATCAAGAGTTGAACGCTCTATCGACTGAGTCACCCAGGTGCCCCCAGATCAATTTTTATGTAGAAAAGGGCATGAGTAGATACAGAAAATCAAGGAGCGTATGTCAGTCTGGATCTCAGTGCCCTTCCATTAGCAACGATGCAATAGACAGGATGACTAGAAGGCAAATAATATCGGTGAAAGTTATGATAAACAAAGATCTTATGCTGTAGTTTTTAACCAAGTTTACTTATTTGATTTGTCAATTATAAATATTTCCTTCACTTATTGGTATTTCTTTTGGAACACAGCACTAGAAACAAATCAAGACTCACTAAAAAATAAAACTCAAGCAAAAACTTAACTAGACTAGACACCGATTTATCTTTCCTTGAGTGAAGAGATATTTCTGAGATGCTTAGCTCATTAATTTTACTTTCGTTCTTGTGAAAGGCTCTGCTACTGAGCCCTCAGATCTCCTGCCTGAGTTAAGGACAGAGTGCCGGTAGAATATGGGTAGAACCGAAATCTGCAAGTCAATATTAGAGTTTCCTTTTAGAAAGTTAAAAGCACATGGCGCAGAATTAATTATACTCTGTATAGCACTAACTGAAATCTACTGACCACATTTTGCAGAAAGGGCAGCACTACTCCCCCTACAGTATGTCTTTCAATTATCCCTAAATAGCTAAAACTGACTTGCTTTAGAGGAACAGAAAGGAAGAAGCTCTTACAGGCATTCGCGAACCATCCACTGAGGCTTACCTCTCTACGCCTGGAGGCCCAACAACTTTGTTTGATCTTCCAAACCACAGCAGCCACCAGGAGCAAAGAGAGGAAACAACTGTGAGAAAGGAAAGTACTGAGTTATTATCCCAGCCCCCAGAATCAGCACTGTCACCCACACTGCAGGTCAGGCAGTGCCCTCCCAATACCAATTCCAAGCACCTTTCTGATGATTCATCACAACCATGTCCTAGTTCACAGGAAGCCAGTGTGAGAAGACTCTCAGAAGCTGAGCTTCCTGTCCTACATCAGGACAGTACTGTCCCCATAAGGCACCAGGAGAGAGCTGCAACCTCCCACTGGGTTTTTTATTAGAATGACCTGTCATGGCTCATCCCAAGTAAGAAAAACAGTTCTAGGATAATAATAATGAACGACAAGCATGCCATTTAACTGAATTGGCAAGCCTTTACTGATAAAGTCTAACAAAATGAGAAAAGTTAATTATTACAGTAACAACCAGCTTTTCATAAGAGGTAAATACACAAGAAATAATCTTCTATATAATAATATATTCAACTATAGTTTTACAAAATAAATTCATATAATTTTTATAAAATAAAGTCAACCTCAAACCTACAACTTTCTCAAAAGTATTAGCAGAGAATACCTCCCAGTGGTCTTGTAACTGCAAATGCTTTCAATGTTCTCTCATCTGTAAACCAAGTGTGGAAGGTTTGAAAAGCTACCCTGACAGCAGAGAGAATGAGTGACTTCTGTCATCTGCAAACACAAGGCATTTGTAGCATGGGGTCGGCTTCCAAGTACCCAAGTGTGGGCCGGAGGCAGGCCCCTCAGGCCGGCTGGAGAAGGGCACTCTGAGGTGTGAGGATGACTGAACTTCCACCCTCTCTCAAGTAGAAACCTCAAGGCTCCCACAGCCCACCACTGCCCTGACATGAATGAGGGAAGACCCTTCCAATGGATTCCCTGACTAGAGAGAAGGGGCTTCCAGAGTCATCATTCAGGCGAGAGCCTTCAGTTCCTGTGTTGCTGGGCACCTTGGCTGTCCTGACACTGCTGGTCTGTTCCTCCTCCCTGACAGTCTCTATTTACCCTTTAATCAATACTTTATTGAGATAGGGCCTGTTCTGGGCCCACAAAATACACTGATGAACTGAACAAAAGACTGGTGTTCCCATGGAGTTTACATTCCGTCAGGAGGAGCTAAAAAGTAAATAAAATAAATAAGCAAATTACAGAGCATGTTAGAAGGTAGTAAATGAGACAGAAATAAAAAGAGGGTCCAGGGCAAGGGGGTTCGGGAGTGACAATGGCACTATAAAGCAGTATGGTCAGAGTGGGTGAGCCTTACTTCTTGAGGAGGTGACATCTGAGCAAAAATTGGAGGAGGTGTGGGGGGTGGCTCAGGGGATGTCTACAGAAACAGGCCTGGGTGACGGGCTCAGCCGTGCACACACCCAGAGGTAAGGACATACCTAGGGCTGCTTGAGGAACCTGAGGATGCCACCGTGGCTGGGGTAGGGGGAGTCAAGTCACAGATAAAGGCAAAGAAGTAAGGGGACGCAGACCATGGAAGGCCTGCAGGCATTTGAGTGGAGAAGTATCATGATTTAACTTATGCTGAGGAGACCAATAGGGCAGCGATGGTAGAAGTAGGGAGCCCAGCAGTCTAGGAGAGATGATGGTGGCTCAAGCTAGGCTCTGGTAACAGGAGTGTGAAAAGCACTCTGGAAATCTTGACATAATTGGAAGGTTGAGACAACAGAATTTCCCGATGTGCTAGATGTAGGGTATGGAACAGAGAAGTCAGAGATTTTGGCCTCAGAAACTTGCCATCAACTTAAACAGGGAAGGCTCTGGGTGGAGCAGGTCCAGGACAGCAGTCTGAATTCTGAGAATCTGCCTAATCACCAAAGGGAGATGATGTGGGCAGATATAGGAGTCTGAAGGCTGGGTGCCAGGTCTGGCCTGGAGATGGCATTTGGAGTCATTAGTACATAGTTAACCCTTGAACAACACAAGGGTTAGGGGGGCTGACCTCCCGCAGAGTCAAAAATCCATGTATAAATTATGACTCCTCCAAAACTTAACTACGAATAGTCTACTACTGACAGGAAGCCTTACTGACATCATAAACAGCTGATTAACTCATATTTTGTATATGTATTATATACATATGTATTATATGCTGTATTCTTACCATAAAGTAAGGTATGGAAAACAAAATATTAAGAAAATCATAAGGGGCGCCTGGGTGGCTGAGTCAATTAAGCATCTGCCTCTTGATTTTGGCTCAGGTCATGATTTTGTGGTTCGTGAGATTGAGCCCCACGTCAGGCTCTGTGCTGATGGTGTGGAGCCTGCTTGGGAGTCTCTCTCCCTTTCTCTCTGTCCCTCCCTGACTCGCGTGCTCTCTGTTTCAAAATAAATAAATATTAAAAAAAATTTTTTTTAATGTTTTATTTATTTTTGAGAGAGAGAGAGACTGAGCATGAGCAGGGGAGGGGCAGAGAGAGAGAGGGAGACACAGAATCTGAAGCAGGCTCCAGGGCTCTGAGCTGTCAGCACAGAGCCCGACGTGGGGCTCGAACTCACAGACTGTGAGATCATGACCTGAGCTGAAGTCGGATGCTTAACCGACTGAGCCCCCCGGGCGCCCCTCAAAATAAATAAATAAATATTTAAAAAAAGAAAGATAAATTACATTTACTGCACTGTATTTGTTTTTTTTTTTTAATTTTTTTTAACGTTTATTTATTTTTGAGACAGAGAGAGACAGAGCATGAACGGGGGGAGGGGCAGAGAGAGAGGGAGACACAGAATGGGAAGAAGGCTCCAGGCTCTGAGCCATCAGCCCAGAGCCCGACGCGGGGCTCGAACTCACGGACCGCGAGATCGTGACCTGAGCTGAAGTCGGACGCTTAACCGACTGAGCCACCCAGATGCCCCGGCACTGTATTTGTTTTTAAAAAATCTATGTATAAGTGGACTTGCACAGTTCAAACCTGTGTTGTTCAAAGGTCACCTGCATATTGTATTTGAAGTAATAAATCTGGATGAGATCACCCAGGGAGTGAATACAAATACAGAAAGATGTCCTGGGGGGGCACCCCACTATTGAGAAGTTGGGGAGAAGAGGAAGAAGCAGTAAGGGAGTCTGAGAAGAGTAACCCGTCTTTCTCGGTTTCCCTGCACAATCCTGTTTTTTTACATTTTTATTCTAATAGAAACACAAGGAGGCAGCATATCCACATGTAAGGGCAGGAAGCGAATGAGAACAGTTTCCAAGTTGGCCAAGACCCTACTGATGTAGCTGAGTACAGGTCTGTCCTCAGAGGTGAGCACCCTGGTACCACTCAAAGGCCTCTCCTGGGACTACCCTCAAGCCAGAGGTGTAAACCAGGGCAGCTCAGTGTCCCCTGTCCCCCTAGGCCTAGGTGGGGCTTCTGTCTTCAATGGAGACTTGTTAGAAACACCAAAAACCCAGCTGCTTCCACCAGTTCCAGCTTTTCTAAGAAGCGACACAAACAGCATACCAATTCACAGTGATTGTCCCTCAAAGCTGGTATGTGCATGATTTCTCCCAGGGCAATACAACAACAAAAGTCTAGTGATTCCAAAAAACGTGGCGCTCGCTGATACACCTCCTTTCTTTTCTTCCTTCCGCTAACTTATGTACTGGTGGTGCTATAACTCAGTCTTCACCCTACTGCAGTCTCTCTTATTAACTGTCTCCCAGATTTTTCTATGTAAATGTAATTTTAAAGAAACATTATACCATGAAAATTTTCAAACAAACACACAAGTAGAGGGAATGATCTAGTGAATTCCTTTGTGTCTATTACTTATCCTTGGAAATTATTAACATTTTGCCAATGTCACTCAAAGATCATCAAAGTGTATTTCTCGTTTCAAACCTAGGACACTAGCCCTAGGCGGAGTCTCTTACTTCCAGCCAGCACGGTACCTGAGGAGAAAACAAGAATCTTTTTGTCTTTTTATCCTAAACCTGCTCCTGCTTATCCAAGGCTTGCACTTTCCTGAGACTACTCTAAAAAAATCCATTTCTTAATTCTAGGTTTTTCTTTCTATCTTTTATATAGGTCTTCAGAAAACTCACAATTTGTGTGAGAGCTCAGCTTTTGGGGCATCTCTCTGTTTTCTCACCAGCTTAATTTTAATTGTGCAGCTAGAATGACATTTTTTTTTTTAATCTTTATTTTTGAGAGAGAGACAGAGTGAGAGTGGAGGAGGAACAGAGAGAGAGAGACACAGAATCTGAAGCAGGCTTCAGGCTCCGAGCTGTCAGCACAGAGCCCGACGCGGGGCTCGAACTCACAAACTGTGAGACCATGACCTGAGCTGAAGTTGGACGCTTAACCGACTGAGCCACCCAGGCACCCCTAGAATGACATTTTTGAGAGCATCTTGAACTTTCCATCCAGACTATTAACTAATGGTCATGTTTTCCTGCCCTTACAAGTCTGGCTTTTCTAAAACTATGTATGCATTTCTTGGCCTGGCTTTGACCTCCAAGCTAACCTGAAAGCAGAGATACCACTGCTTCTTCCCATGTTCCTGTGATTTTACACTCATCATTCTGGTCAGAATTAGATCCAGAGCGGCAGGAACCCATGATCACTTCTATCTTCTGGAACATGAAATGGATTTGTCAAAATGTCTGTTGTCAGTCTGGCAAGGGTCTAGCAGAAGTTCAGATAATTACGTTTTACAAGTACATTGTATCCTGCCTACATCAGAAATTCCCATTACATGCTCTCCTTTTGGCCAGGTGAGGTGATGTCACCTATTTCTCCTTTTTAACCTCACTCAGATGCTGCCCTGGCACCCGTGACTCCAGCCACAAAGACTTCCACAGAGTGTTAGTGGGTCTCTTCTTACTACTACCAGTTGTCGTCCTAACCACTCTAGCACTCACTCCCAGATACAAAGCCCTTTCACACACATGACCTCATCTAATTCCCAGAGCAAGCAAGTGGGTCTTATTATTCCCCTCTTCATACACAAGGCTCCTACTAGAGTCTGGATTAGCATCTAATTAAGACATAAAGAGGGTTTAATGGATTTGTCATAATCTAGAGTTTATGTCACTGTGCCTGAGTCTGGAAATATTTTGCGTAACTCAACTTATACTGATTTTCTCACTTGAATCACTGAGCGCCCCCACAACATCCCGATCTACTTCTCTTCTGTGTTATCTGAGCTATTTTTCAGAGTGCTTAGGATTGTTTGGATACCTTTCTTTCTCCCTTATTTTCATGTAGATCCTTTGGGACCTGGTTAACTTGCTTGAGGAAAATATTTTCTTCCCCATGCTCATAAAAGGGACTCTATTCTCAGTTAAAAGATCATCATCATTCCTAGTTCTTAAAACAAAACTCCAAAATAAACAAAGTTCTGGATTCTTTTCCAAAGGTTCCACTTTCAAAAGGTAGGAGTGACAACACCACCATCTGTCCTTGTTTACTAGACAAGATTCCATGGTCTCTAAAGATGTCCCCAGTCAATTCTGATGGTGTCATTCAGTCTTCCACCAGGCAGCAGAAGAGACTGCTCCTCATTGGGCTGGTGCTTAGCAGCAGGGTCATCTCATTCTGTACACATGTTCCAAGAATACACCTGCTAACTGGAGCTACTGAATTAGCATGCAGCCTCTCCATCCCTTCAAAGTGTGCCATCAACCAGCACCAGTAGCTTTCTTCCCTCAGAGAGGTTGGTGCCTGTGGTTCCTCAAGACTCTGCAGTTCTCCTGAAGGCTTAGTTTACTTTCCACATATATTTGCAAATGACTGTGCACTAGGTACTGAAGGTATGTGTGTGTGTGTATGTGTGTGTGTGTGTGTGTGTGTGTGTGTGTGTGTGTGTGTGTGCAGGGATGAGAGACAGCGTCTCTGCTCTCTTGAAGCTTAAGAGTCTAACTGTGGACACAGATATGAAGCAAGTAAAAAACTGTGAGAAGGACCACGATGAAAAACAGTATTGTTCTATGGGAGAGAATAAGGGAAGACCATTTAGCTCTGGGGCTCTGGGATGAAATCCTGGAGGAAGTGATGCTGTGCCAAGTTTTGAAGGATGAGTGTAGTATAATAAAAAATGTATTTATTTGGTCTCTGTCCTAAGTTCCTGGCACAGAGGTCCTAAAATTCTTAAAATTTTCTGAGTGACAGGAGTGTCCCCCTCCCCACTTTTTTAGACAAATGTTCACAACAGCTTTATTTATAATAGCCAAAAACTGGAAACAGCCCAAATGTCCATCTCCATCAAGAAGAGAAGAAATAAATTGTGGTTGATCTTTACATAAAATATCACTCAGTATTAAAAAAATTTTTTTTAATGTTTATTTATTTTTGAGACGATGCAAGAGACAGAGTGCAAGCAGTGGAGGGGTAGACAGAGGGAGACACAGAATCTGAAGCGGGTTCTGAGCTGTCAGCCCAGAGCCCGACGCGGGGCTTGAACTAATGAACGGTGAGATCATGACCTGAGCTGAAGTCAGACACTTAACCGACTAAGCCACCCAGGTGTCCCAAAATATCTCTCAGTATTAAAAAGGAATGAGCTACTTTTAAATTTGATTAAAAATTAAAAAAATATATGTATCTTTAATAGTTTTTTTTTGTACAAACTGATTTACACAGTTTTAGGTATAATTTAAAAAATGACAGGGTCTCTGGGTCTGAATGAGCTGTTTTTTTTTTGGACCAAGTTTATTGAAATGTAATTCAGGAGGGTCCTTTGTATCCTAATGAATGACTCATGGGAGGGAGGGACCCAAATAGCTTCAGGATGGAGGCTGGTCACCAGAAAAACCAATCACATGATTAGAGAGCTAGAATGTTCAGTGCCCTCCCTGATGCATCCCCACCCAACAACTAGAGGGGAGGGGAGATGGCTAGACACTGAGTTCATTAATCACATCTCTGTAATGGAACCTTGAAAGAAATGAGGAGCCATGAAGTTTGAGGGAGCTTTTGGGTTGGTGAACACATATGTTCATGTGCTGGGAGGGGGGCATGCCCAGAGAGGGAGTGGAAGCTGTGCTCTCTACCCACCCCTATAACCTGCCCTATGAATCTCTTCGATTTGGCTGTTTCTGAGTTACATTCTTTCTAATAACTGTAATTTTAGGTGCTGTGCTTTTTCTGAGTTCTGTGAGTCATTCTGGCAAACTGTCAAATGTGAGGAGGGTCACAGGAACCCCCAAATTTGTAGTTGGCCAGGCAGAAGCATGGGCAGCCTGAGGACCCATTCGTGGTTGACATCTGAAGTGGGTGCAGTCCCGGCAGACTGAGCCCTTAACCGGTGGGGTCTGTGCCAACTCCAGGTAGTGTCAGAACTGAACAGACCTGCAGGACACCGAGTTGCTGTCAGAGAATTGGATGTTGTCTGGAAAAACCAAGCAATGAGTAAAACTATAGAGATGAAGGGTAGGGAGAAGAAAGAAAGAAAGAAAGCATTTTCCAGGAAAAAAGGAAAACCACGTGCAAGTACTGTGAGGTAGGAAAGGAGCCTGGTGCTTGTGAAAAATCAGAAGATGGCTCATGCAGTGGGACTGCAGAGGAGAGTAGCATAAGATGAATATGGAGATGTGAGCAAAGGTCAGTTCACCTGGGTTAGTTTAGATACAATGAGAAGCCACGGAGTATAAGGGAACAGATGTACACGGATTCATTTTCAAGGTCTCCTAGGATTTTATGTGGACTGTAGAGGGGCTCTGACTGCGGGGGGCGTGGTGAGGGAGTGCCTGGTGCATGGGAGACAAGTCATTCGGAAGTGGCAGCAGGGCAGACGGTGAGGAAGGACCAAAAAGTTCACTTCTGGGAGTGTTATGCCACAGACGGGATGGCAGAGTTCAATCGGAATACAGAATGAGAAGATGGCCAGGGTCAAGCTCTGGGAGAACATCGACAGTGAGAAGCTGACAGAAAAGTTCAACAAAAGAGTGGCCTCAGAGCAGTCTGGGGTTAGAGAAGGCCAGCAGAGTCTCAATGACGGGTGGTCAGCTCCTTGATACTGATGAGAATCAAGAAGATGACAACTAAAAAGCATCTCTGGGATGTGGCAATAGAGATGCTCTTGCTGCCCTCCACACACACACAAATTTAGATGGAGTGTGGTGATGGAAGTCAGAACAGAGAGGGCTGAAAAGCAAAAAAGGTTTCTAGTACAAGGATTCTTTTTTAAATTTTTTTTTTTTCAACGTTTATTTATTTTTGGGACAGAGAGAGACAGAGCGTGAATGGGGAAGGGGCAGAGAGAGAGGGAGACACAGAATCGGAAACAGGCTCCAGGCTCTGAGCCATCAGCCCAGAGCCCGACGCGGGGCTCGAACTCACAGACCGCGAGATCGTGACCTGGCTGAAGTCGGACGCTTAACCGACTGCGCCACCCAGGCGCCCCTCTAGTACAAGGATTCTTAAGGGCAGTGAAAACACTCTGTAGGGTATTAGGAGACTGGATATATGTCATTATGTATTTGCCCAAACCTATAGAATATACAACACCAAGAGTGACCCCTAAGGTCAACTATGGGCTTTGGAGGATTATGATGTGTCAGTGTAGGTTCATCCTCGGTAAAAAATGTACAACTCTGGGGAGTGATGTTGATGATGGGGAAGAGGCTATGCTTGTGTGGGGGCAGGGGGATACGGGAAATCTCTGTACTTTCTTCTCAATTTTGTCATAACTGTAAAATTGCTTTAAACAGAGATTCTAAAAAATTTAAACAAACAAACAAAACCAAACAAAATAAAAATGTGCTGGAGCCCACAGCCAATGGATACAAGGAGGGAAGGGAACTGCCACAGTGTTCAAGGGGAGCTACATTCAGCGTGGCCACAACAGGCGGCTTCTTCCCCATTCTGTGTTTGTGCTAAGCAGTGGGAGACAGCAGCTGAGGCAGTGAGCCCTGGGCCTGGGGCCGGGCAGGCCAGGCAGGACGGTGGCCCTTTCACTCAGAAAACAAACTAACAGTACAGCTTGCCCAGCAACACGCTCTGCCCCTACTCCACACTCACTAGAGGATGTGACACACAGAAACAGCATCCTGGAGGATGTGACACACAGAAATAGCATCCACACACAGACAAATGGCAGTCTTCAACACATCCCCAAATCAGACATTTTGAGGAAACCAATACTGTGAAAGAGAGGCATCAAACAACAGCAACAAAACCCAAACATCCGAGGAGAGTTATTAATAATAGCACAAAATAAGACTTCAAAATAAAATAAAATAAAATAAAATAAAATAAAATAAAATATAAAATAAAATATTAATCTCACAAAGGAACATGAGAAGAAGCTACATTCACAATGAAACAGGCCATAAGGGAAAATATATTAGAAATAAAATGCAAAAGTTAAAAAAAAAAACTTATCAGATGGACTCAACAAAGGAAATGGACCCAACTTTGGATTACATTAATGAGCTGGAAAATACTGCTGTGGAGCTCACACAGAACGCAGTGCAAAAGGAAAATGAAAGAATAAGTGAGTTCAGTTAAGAAATATAAAGGACAGATCCAGAATCTTCCTCATTAATCTAACAGAGAATTCTAGAATTCAAGCAAAAGAATGAAAGGAGTAGAAACAAGCAAAGAGAAGACAACACTGCAAAACTCAAGACTCCAGTCCTCAGTCTGAAAGCCCCTCCTCCTCGCCCCGTATCAAATTCCTTCTCAGGTCCTTTCTGAATTACTCATACGGTCCTGCAGAACAACAACATCCAACAAAGGGAAAGGCATGGGACACATAAGATGGTGTGAGAAAAAAAATGGTAAAACTTACAAAAATTGTTCCTACAGAACCTAAAATGACTACAATCTAGAATTTAAATCCCAGATAATCGCTACTTCGGAGGCCACCAGATGGCTGTGCAGGCTGTTACAGGGCTCACTGAGAGCCTCATAGCAGACAGCTCTTGTAGGGACTGGACTCATGAAGCTGCCAGGAGCTGAGGCCGTGGTCCCATCCCCTTCAGTGGCTGCACAATCTTCCTTCCCATCTGACCTCCCATGCTTTAGCTTGCGTGTGGATGGATGTAATACTGCCCCAGGCCCTGAATTCACAGAACTTTCAGCTAACTTAGGGTTTCTCAATGCCAACTGAACATAAGAATCACGAGAGAGCCTTTGAAATATCACAAGGATCAGGTGCCCTAAGAGAACAAGGAATTGGCATCTCTGGGGCATGGGGCCCAGGCAGCTCCTAGTGCTTTTTAAGTTTCCCAGGGTGTTCTAAGGTACAGCTAGAGCTGTGAGACATGTAACTGCTTCAGGCTCTCAAACCCAATTTAAAACCTGTAGGAGAGGCCTCTAATTGGCCCTGTTCATCTTTGCATGTCAAATTATAGGTTCAGCTACGTATGAGTTGTTCTTAAGCTCCAGCCTGGTAAATAAGTGCATTGAAGGGTGATTAAGTACTATCATAAGAGTCCCAAAGGGGATGGACTTTGGGGTGAATGTATCAGGAGAAGACTCATGGAATAGGCAATTGGGTTGGGTTCTGAAGGGTTAAGACTATGACAGGTCAGTGGGATCAGGTAAATACCTTTGAGACAAACGCAGAGGAGACCCAGATAAGTCTACCACCCCTCCAGGCCCTGCAGCTCATGTGGCCAAAAAGGAAGGAAATGACAGCTATCTTGGAGAGGCTCATAATCTGATGGAAGTCACAGGGCAAAGATTGATGAAATACTGAATTTGCAAGAATATAGAATGATGCTTCGGCCCCACTCTTGAAGGACCACAGAAGGTGGCTCAGGTCAGTGACCCTACCTGCCTGCCACTAAACAGAATAAAAAAACTACTGGGAGGGGTGGGAGGAGATCTTGGGATTTTGATTTCTCCTGTGGTAACATTAGAAGGCAGTTTCCTTTTGGAATCTCTACTTCTGTGGAATGAAGAGATTTTCTTGTGAATGGGAGGTAGTTTCATCAAATTTCCAGCACTCCATACCGCTAGCATTGCAACATTTAGGACAGAGGTTCTGCGGTGCCCACTCAGCTCCAATGAACTGTGCTGAGTATTTTCTGGAAAAGGGAGTAACACAGAGAGTGAGTCCCGGGCCTAGTGGATGGTGTGGTCCCTGGAGCCGAAGCAATTAATATCTTGCCTTGATTCACTGGCACTCCTACTGCAGAGTATAGTAAAGCTGTAATCAAATAGATTCCACACGGATATAGGAACACCTAAACATGAAAAGACAACAGGGAAAATACCCATGAAGAAAACAGGGAAGGACAGAGAGGTCTGCTTTGTGGAAAACACCATAAATGGGGTTCAAAGACAAACAACTGAGCACACACCTGTTAATAGTTGCAAAATAAAACGAGGTCCTAAATTTTGGTACAAAAAAGGCAAATATCCCGATAGAAATACAAACAAAGGATAGGGACAGGTAATTCAAAACAAGAACTCTAAGAGATCAGTAAGCATCACTCATAATTAAAGACATCCAAATTTAAGATACCAGTGATACCTCTCAGACTGGCGAATTAAAAATAATGGCAATTTTTAGTGTTGCTAAGACATAGTAAGAGGAAGAGGCCGTAAGACAAATTATATTCCTGCTGTAGGAGTGTAAATTCATGCCACTGTTGAGAGTCCATGGCAGTGTTTTTGCATTTTGATGCAGCAATTATAGGGACATAAAAGCTATCCCAGAGAGATCTTCATAGAAAAATGTAAAGGTATATGTAACAAAATTGAAGACAATCTAAGAGTCAGTCAAAAGAGGACTGGTTAAACAAAATATGGTACTTGTACTATGAGAAAAGCTGTTTAGAAATGAAGTGAATCTCCACATGGGAAAGTTAACCATAAAACATGGCATAAAAAGACAAGTTATAGAACAACATGTAAGCAGGGAACCCACTTTATAAACCAAAGAATCAGAAAAGAACAGAACTTACATGCAGCATATATACAGAGAAAAAACTGTGGAAACACATGCATCAAAATATTAACAGTGATAATTTCTTAAAAGTAGAATTAGGAGAAGTTTGAATTTTAATTTTTACATTGTTTGAAGTTTTACTACGAACATAAACTACTTTTGATGTTTTATAAGAGAATTATCTGTATGCTGATTTTCTACTTTAAAAAGTCTGAATGAAGACTTAATATTTTGTTTTCAAATACTTGGATTAGTTTAGCATTATTTCATCATATCTTTTTATGTCGTCCCTACCAATTTTTCCCTTTACATTATCTAGATCATTGTTGTTCAATAGAAATTTAATGTGAGCCACATATGTAATTATAAAAGTTCTAGTAGCCACATTAAAAAGTAAAAAGAAACAGGTGAAATTAATTTTAATAAAATAGTTTTATTTAACCCAAGATTGCCAAAACATCATTTGAACATGTGACCAGTATAAAAATTGAGACATTTTATATTCTAAGTCTTCAAAATCCAGTGTGTATTTAATACTAATAAGCACATCTCAATTTGAACACTAAATTTTTACCAGAAAATATTTGATCTATATTTAAATTTCCTAAAATCCACAAGTGAAAAAGTAGATTCACATATCCAGGTTGTTCTAAACATACTTAAAAGTTCTCTACTAACTGAATCAAGTAGCAGTTTTTAAATTATATTTAAATTAGTTAAAATGAAAAAGCCAGTTTCTTAGTCACACCAGCTACATTTCAAGTGCTTGTGAGCTACATGTGACAAGTGACTGTTCAGTCTATACTGATCTTTTACCTTCTTGTTTATTACTATCTACTTTTTATTTCTATTTAGCTTTTTATCACTTAAAACAAATCGGAACCTTTTAAACTTTATCTATTTTGGTCGTTATGTATATGTTCCACTGGTTAATCTGATTTTGTGCCAGTGCCACACTGACCACTGTAGCTTGACAAAATGTTTACTATCTGGGAGGGCCAGTGGATGGTCTCCCCACCCTCTCCATTTTTTCTTGGTAATTCTTGATCTTGTTATGCTGTAATTTTGAGCAACTTATTAACCGAAGTAATACAAATATACAAATTTCATTTTTATTGGTGAAATGTAGAAATATAATTGATTTTTTCCCCAGAAACACTGAAGGCTTTTATTAGATTCTTTTATCTCCCTCCAAGATTAGAGGGCTGCAACGGTTACTTCTTGGTGGAGATGTCATCGTCATCCAGAAACTAAAGGGTACAGTTTACAGCAGGCAGAAGGGGACCCATCAGGATGTGGATGAATCTTGATGTGAGGCCATCTGCGTTCCAACATCACTTGGGAAGGGATTTCTCCTTTCATGGTAGAAAGGGGAGGGCACCCCATGGCTTACTATGGGAAATATAATTATATGGTTTTCATGACAGCATCTGCCTTTACCAATAAGAGCTGCAAAAGATGTACGCCTCTGAACGACATAAAACTGATTTTTTAATACTGCCCTTGTGTCTAGCTACTTTGCTGAATTCACCTATTAATTCTAACATTTTTTATGCAGATTCTTTTGAATTCCTCCCATAATCATGTTGCAAGTGTGATGATTTTTCTTTTTCAATTCTTATGTATTTTATTTTTCTTCTCTTACTGTATCGGCTAGAACCTTCGTCACAATGTCGAATGAAGTAATTGGTAAGTAGAATCTGTCTTGTTCCCAAACTCACAGAGAAAGTTTCTAACATTTTCCCATTAAGAATGTGGTTTGCTGTTGGCTTTATACATTGGTCCTTTATCAGATTTAAAGAAGTTTTTTCTATTCTGAGTTTCCTAAAAGTTTTTATTTATTTATTTATTTATTTATTTATTTTTTTTTTTTCAACGTTTATTTATTTTCGGGACAGAGAGAGACAGAGCATGAACGGGGGAGGGGCAGAGAGAGAGGGAGACACAGAATCGGAAACAGGCTCCAGGCTCTGAGCCATCAGCCCAGAGCCCGACGCGGGGCTCGAACTCCTGGACCGCGAGATCGTGACCTGGCTGAAGTTGGACGCTTAACCGACTGCGCCACCCAGGCGCCCCTCCTAAAAGTTTTTTAATGAATGATATCAAATTTTATCAAATGCTTTCCCCCACTGATTAAGATGATCTTATTATTCTCCTCCCTTATTATGCAATTAATGCTAATTACATGGATTGATTTTTCTGATGCTAAATCAACTTTGCAATTCCTGGAATGAACTCAACTGGGTCATAGTGGATTTTTGCTTCTTCATTCCTGAGTGAGATTGGCTTGTAAATTCCATTCTCATAATATTCTTGTCAGGTTGTGCTAAATTCATAAAATAAATTGGGATGTATTCCTTCTTTTTTGGTTCTTTAAAAGATTTGGTTAATAATGATATTATTTCTTCCTTAAAACATTATAAATTACCAATGAAGCCACCTGGGCCTGGAGTTACCTTTGTGGGAAAATTTTAAGTTATGTATTGTTTTTAAACAGATATAGGGCTATCCAATATTCAAGTTCCTATTCTGTATCAATTTCAGTAAGTTGTAGATAATTTTGTTTTTTTAACTGTTCCATTCCATTTGTTCAATTTTCAAACTTATTTGCATAAAGGTGCTCATAAAATACTCTTATGGAGGAAAAAAATGTCTGCAGCATTTGGAGTAATGCTTCCTTTTAAATTTTTGACATTATTTATACCTTCTCTCTTTTTTTCTTGGTCAATCTTGCCAAGGGATTATCAGTATTATTATTTTCAAAGATCCAACTTTGAGGTTCTTTCAATTCTCTCTACTGTACTTCTTCCCCTGTAACATTAATTTTACTCTATTTATACTGCTTCCTTCTACTTTCTTTAGGTTTAATTAGTTCTTTTTCTGACTTACTGAGAAAGCTTTTTTCCTTTTCCAATATGTGCTTTTTAGAAAGCAGTGATCTTCAACCTTAGCTGCACACTGCAATCACCGGGGAGCTTTCAAATGCTTAAGTCCCATCCCCAGAGATTCTGACATGACTGGTCTGAGATGTGGCATGGGCATCAAAAGCTTCCCAAGGGATTCTACTGTGTAACCAAGGTTGAGAACCACAGATTTAAAGCCATACCTTCTAAGTACAACTTTAACTGCATCTTACAAGTGAATTTTTCTTGATCATTCAAATTGTTTTAAAATTTCTGCAGTGATTTTATGAAAATTTTTATTTTTTAAAATTTTCAAGTTTATTGGTAGGGGCAGAGAGAGAGGGAGACAGAATCTCAAGCACTGACAATGCAGAGCTTTATGTGGAGCTTGAACTCATCAATAATGAGATTATGACCTGAGCCAAAATCAAGAGTTGGATGCTTAACTGACTGAGCCACCCAGGCACCCCTTCTGTAAAATTTTTAAATAGACAAATCCAATACATGGCTTTAGAAGTCAGGTGAGTAGTTATTTTTGGGGAAGAATGAAGGGGCTGTGACTGATAACACGGGGAGCTTCTAAAGTGCATGTTTAATTTGTGATAATTTATTGAGCTGGACACCTGCTCTATAAGTGTTTCTGTAATTTTATAGTATACTTAAAAATAGATTTCATACAAGGACTGGGAATTATAATGACATTAGCCTTCTCAATATTAATACTGGGAGCTAGAAGAAACAGCATTAACGTCTTCTAAATTCTAATGGAAAATAGTTTCCAGCCTAGAATTCTGCATTCAAACTTTTGATCAAACGTGAAGGTAAAATTAGAACATTTTCAGACAGAGAAAATTACAGAAAAGTTACCTCCCCTGCAACTTTTCTCAAAACTCCTGGAGAACATGCCCCAGTAAAAGGAGGAAATAAATAGGGAGATAATGACAGGAGATCCTGGAAACAGGGATTTCAACACAAGAGGAAGGCAGAAGAAGTTCCCAAGATGGTAATCGTGCAGCAGGCCTCCAGAGTTAGTGCACCCGGGGGCAGCGGGCTGGAGGGCTCTAGGACAGACATCTCCAAGAGAAACTGAAACCAGGAGACTACACCTGCTTATGTCTGACCACAGACAGATTTTTCAGTTCTAGTTACATAGAAAACCAAATCAGGGCTAGTTACATAGAAAACCAAACGATGAAAAAACCCAGGTTACGATAAAGAGTGATTCCCCCAGCCAAAAAATGGGGAGGTATAATCATAGTTCAACCCAGCTGTGAATAGGGGTTTTACAGTTATAACAACAAAAACGGGAGCACTGATTTAGCCAAACATTGTGATGTAACTATATGACATGAGGGGGAAGGCAGGGGATTTCGCACTCGTGGTGTGTGGGGAGTTGTTGGGTGAGGTTACATGCGATAATGAATCCTCATCTACAGTGGGACATCGAAAGATAGACTGAACTGGAAAATCAAGAAATAGTGTAAGCATGGAGAAGTTAAATATCCTTAAGACAATTTAAACTGGAGGGAAGTAAGGGATGGGAAGGTGTGGGGCAGGATGCTGCTACTTTCTCTTATGAGATCTGGAGCATGTGTATTTTTCAATTATGTGTATACAGTATTTCATAAAAACAAAGTTAAAAATAAAAGAATCCCAAGAAGTAACAAGTTACTTTTAGCTTAAAAACTCTGGATAATCACCTGAATCATCCCTGAACAAGAAGAAGCATATTGGTAGCACACACTAGTAATCATTATTGATTGTTTCAACCCCAAATTCTCCCCGTATGAAGGTCCAAATTATCTACATTTTCGTATAGAATATATGAAAAGCTGCTCCCAAAAGCCAGAACATACAAAGCAAATGTTTTCATTCATCAGATTACACTGAATTTACATTATTGCAACCAACATGTAACTTCTCAAAAAGGCCTATTAAGTTAGTTTGATCTGTTTTGCCCACACCAGATTATTCATTTATCTTTTATGAGCTGATAATTAATGGGATTAAGTACCTGAATCAAAAGAGAGGATATGGTTTGTAGAAGTGAAATTACCTGAAGAAAGTCACGAAGAACTGTACCAGGTCCATAAAATTGCTGTGCTGGGAGAAGGCGATCTGTGAGGGAGAAACAGGCAGCGTGAGGAGGGAGACTACTGGGCAGCACCATCAACTCGGCCTTCCTGGTTCAAGGGTTAAGCTAAAAGACACACTTGAAATGCTCAGGAAGAGTGCTTCAACCCTTTAGTTTCTTTTCTGGCTTAACTGCCAACCCAGAGGTAATATTCTGAAGCCTCAACGCAAACTCCCAGAGTGCCAGCCTTTCTGCTCTTGACATCAGATCTAAGTCCTCTCAGTGTGACCTTGAAGACCTCTCAGACCCCCAACATGAAAACCCCAATGCCAGGCAAGCCAGTTTGCTTGCTACCTCCTCTGCCTTCCTCTGGACAAAATGCTCTCCTTGTTTGCTTTGAGTTCAAGTTCTTGGATCTACCTCGAGGTCAGGAGCTTCTTCTGTGTCCTTCATCCCTTTGATACTTACATGCTCAGGGAATACTCACTCAGGATAGTGTCCTTTCAAAAAAAAACCCGTATCTCAAGTTTTACTACATTAAGTATCATCTGACAATCAATATAACACCAGTTGGAACCTAAATAATTTTATTACACGGTTAATAGTTTTTATACAAAGAATATAAAAAAATCCCTAATGTAGTTCATCGAAGACACCACTGACTGAAACAGGCATTATTTTGTATACAATTAAGAAAAAACATTGTCAATTATACTATGACAAAATGCTTTAAAAATCATTGACTAAGATGCATCGTGATTTCAGAGATATTAGAACATGAAAAAAATGAGCATGTTAGGATTTATTACTAAGTATGAGAACTGTGTCATTATTAGGTATAATACTCATAGTACTAGCCAGATGTTATGGCATATTCCCTGCCTTTTTTATTTTTTATGAATTTTTTTAATGTTTTTTTTTTTTTTTTTTTTTTTTTTTAATTTTTTTTTCAACATTTATTTATTTTTGGGACAGAGAGAGACAGAGCATGAACGGGGGAGGGGCAGAGAGAGAGGGAGACACAGAATCGGAAACAGGCTCCAGGCTCTGAGCCATCAGCCCAGAGCCCGACGCGGGGCTCGAACTCACGGACTGCGAGATCGTGACCTGGCTGAAGTCGGACGCTTAACCGACTGCACCACCCAGGCGCCCCTTTAATGTTTATTTTTGAGAGAGAGACAGAGTGCAAGCGAGGGAGGGGCAGAGAGAGAGGAAACACTGTATCTGAAGCAGGCTGTCAGTACAGAGCCCGACATGGGGCTCAACCCATGAACTGCTAGATCATGACTTGAGCCAAAGTCAGATGCTTAAGTGACTAAGCCACCCAGGCGCCTCTTCCCTGCTTATTTAAAGAGAACATAGCCCTCCTTGGAGAGACAATGGTACTGTAAGTAAAACAATTATTGAATAAGGTGATTACTGCTCCAGTACAGACAATAAATATGACAGGAATCAGAAAATTAAATGATTAGCGGCTTCTTTTTCTAATCCCACCCAACTCTCTGTCAGACAACAGCTTCCATCCTATGGTAATGAAAGAAAAGTCCCAGCACTGGGACAATTCAAGGCTTTGTGCTTTTTTTTTTTTCAATTTTTATTTTTTTAATATGAAATTTATTGTCAAATTGGTTTCCATATAACACCCAGTGCTCATCCCAACAGGTGCCCTCCTCAATGCCCATAACCGATTTTCCCGTCCCTTCCACCCCCCACCAACCCTCAGTTTATTCTCAGTTTTTAAGAGTCTCTTATGGTTTGCCTCCTTCCCTCTCTGTAACTTTTTTTTCCCCCTTCTTCTTCTGTTAAGTTTCTCGGGTCTTCTGTTAAGTTTCTCAGGATCCACATAAGAGTGAAAACATATGGCATCTATCTTTCTCTGTATGACTTATTTCACTTAGCATAACACTCTCCAGTTCCATCCATGTTGCTACAAAAGGCCATATTTCATTCTTTCTCATTGCCAAGTAGTATTCCGTTGTACATATAAACCACAACTTCTTTATCCATTCACCAGTTGATGGACATTTAGGCTCTTTCCATAATTTGGCTATCGTTGAAAGTGTTGCTAGAAACAAGTGCCCCTATGCATCAGCACTCCCATATCCCTTGGGTAAATTCCTAGCAGTACTATTGCTGGGTCATAGGGTAGATCTGTTTTTAATTTTTTGAGGAACCTCCACACTATAAAGAACTCACCAAACTCCACATCTGAAAAACAAATAATTCAGTGAAGAAATGGGCAGAAGACATGAATAGACACTTCTCTAAAGAAGACATCCAGATGGCCAACAGGCACATGAAAAGATGCTCAACGTCGCTCCTCATCAGGGAAATACAAATCAAAACTGCACCCAGATACCACTTCACGCCAGTCAGAGTGGCTAAAATGAACGAATCAGGAGACTACAGATGCTGAAGAGGACGTGGAGAAATGGGAACCCTCTTGTACTGTTGGCTTTGTGCTCTTTTTACAACCAGACTCAAAGAGGCAGAGGAGGTTTCCAATGTTTGCCTTTTCTGATGGTCTTGTTTTCTTTTAGACATTCCACAAATAAAGTTCCAACACTATCTATTCAGGCTATAGGACATTATGGGGAATAGAATTTTCAGTTTTTGTGTCCTCTCTCTAGCCACCATATAATCAGAAATACAAAGATACACAGATTTTATGCCACAGGTAAGGAGAAACCCACATTCTTTGCTTTTACTTCATTTTTTAACAATAACCAGTCACAAGTAAGATTCTTTGAGAATATGGCCACCACCCTTGCACAAAAGCTCTTTAATAAGCTGGAGAAGAACAATTGTTTAAACAAGGTTATTCAATCTTGAGGAATGAGGACTCCTGGTTACAGCATATAAAGAAGAAGAAGGTAACAGATTCCAGTCCAAAAAATTCTGTTGATAGACTTTCATCTTTTAAAGCATTAGTATGTCCTCATTGTTTAGACTTAAAGAGATCCTGAGATGCTTTCCCCACTGTCAGGTGCCAGGAAGTACGGATGCTAATAGTACCCTCTGAGGACTACCAGATGTCTGTGCCCCTTGTGCCACAAAACACTCCTCAGTGCTGTGATCACAGCTGACTTCTTGGTGAAGTAGGGAAACACCACGTTCATGTCTAATTCAAAACCACAACGAACCAATATAAATTGGTTGCCAGCGTGGCTGCTACCCAAGACTCACATTAAGGGAATCTCTTTTGTTACGTATTACAAAGGTTTTGTAGGGGGAAAAAAAAGTCCTAACATAAAAGTGTTTATGAACAGACCGACCACTTAGAAACATCTATTCTTGCTCAACACCCCACCTACCATGTCAGTCTTTGTGGATTAAGCTTTGATTGACAGGGTGATGAACTTATTGTCCAAACTGAAAACTTCTGAGAGAGAAGGGGAAACACAATTCAAAATTACACTGGGCAATCCCTATCAAAATAACACCAGCATTCTTCACAGAGCCACAACAAACAATTCTAAAACTGGAACCAGAAAAGACCCCAAATAGCCAATGTTGAAAAAGAAAACCAAAGATGGAGGCATCACAATTCCAGACTTCAAGCTGTATTACAAAGTTGTAACCATCAAATATGATGCTGGCACAAAAACAGACACACAGATCAATGCAGAATAGAGAACCCAGGAAAGGGTCCACATGTGTATGGCCAACTATTCTTCAACAAAGCAGGGAAGAATATCCAATGGAAAAAAGACAGTCTCTTCAGCAAATGGTGCTAGGAAAACTGGACAGCAACATGCAGAAGAATGAAACTGAACTACTTTTTTACACCACATACAAAAATAAATTCAAATGGATGAAAGACCTAAATATAAGACAGGAAACCATCAAAATCCTGTAAGAGAAAACAGAGAGCAACCTTTTTGACCTCGGCCGCAGCAAGTTCTTACTAGACATGTCTCTGCAGACAAGGGAAACAAAAGCCAAAATGAACTACTGGGACTTCATCAAGATAAAAAGCTTCTGCACAGGAAACAATCAACAAACCTAAAAGGCAACTGATAGAATAGGAGAAGTTATCTGCAAAGGACATATGGGATAAAGGGTTAGTATCCAAAATTGACAAAGAGCTTATCAAACTCAACACCCAAAAAACAAATAATCCAGTGAAGAAATGGGCAGAAGACATGGATAGACACTTTTCCAAAGAAGACATTCAGAAGACAGACACATGAAAAGATGCTCAACATCACTCATCATCAGGGAAATACAAATCAAAGCCACAATGAAATACTACTTCACACCCGTCAGAGTGGCTAAAATTAACAACTCAAGAAACAACAGATGTTGGCAAGGATGCAGAGCAAGGGGAACCCTTTTGCACTGCTGTTGGGAATGCAAACTGTTGCAGCCATTCTGGAAAACAGTACGGAGGTTCCTCAAAAAATTAAAAATAGAACTACCCTACGCCCCAGCAAATGCATTACTAGGTATTTATCCAAAGGACACAAAAATGCTGATTCAAAGGGGCACATGCACCCCAATGTTTATAGCAGCACTATCAACAACAGTCAACTTATGAAAAGAGCCCAAATGTCCATTGACTGATGAATGGATAAAGAAGATGTGGAATATATACACAATGGAATATTACTCGGTGATGAAAAAGAATAAAATCTTGCCATTTGCAACAAAGTGGATGGAACTAGAATGTATTATGCTAAGTGAAATAAGTCATTCAGAGAAAGACAAATATATGATTTCACTCATATGTGGAATTTAAGAAACAAAACAGATGAACATAGGGGAAGGGAAGGAAAAATAAGATAAAAGCAGAGAGGGAGGCAAACCATAAGAGACTCTTAAATACAGACAACAAACTGAGGGTTGCTGGAGGGGAGGTGGATGGGGGGGATGGGGTAAATGAGTGATGGGCATTAAGGAGGGCACTTAATGGGGATGAGCAGTAGGTGTTATATGTAAGGATGAATCACTAATTGTATTACTGAAACCAATATTACACTATATGTTAACTAACTAGAATTTAAATAGAAAAAAATTACAGTGGGACCACAAGCATGAATTGCACTGTCGCTACTCAGACCATCAGACATGCAAACCAATTGCAAAAGTGATCTTGTGAAAGATTAGATTTTACTGAAAGTGCTGTTGGAGAACTGATCGCACAAAACCACAGGCAAATGAGGACTTGGCAGGATTATCAACTGAAGAGGTATGAAGGTAAAAACACAAGTCCTTCAAAATACTCCAGGGAGGATTAAGAGAGGAACTTGGGAAAATTGGTGAGGCTCTTGACTACTAAATCATGCTGTGAAGTCAAATCTGAAGTGAAGGACTCCATCTGTGCTGTCCGATCTCCGAGCACTATCTGCACAACTGAAGCCACACCTCTACTTATCTTGCTCAAGTTTTCTTAGATGTGCATTTATTTATGGTCTTTTTCTTTCATTAGAAAATAAGATCCATGAGGACAGGGACCTTGCTGCTGACTACATGTCTCTAGTGCCTAAAGCACTGACTGGCACATAAGAGTGTTTAATAAATATGTGCTGAATAAATGAATAGGGTAACTGGTAAAATAATGACCCTATCTCCACCTTCCCCCAAAACTGAGTTAAGACCTGATTGAGTTTTCTTTCTTCTAAGAATTGGCTCATGGTTGCAACCATAATTTAAAATTTGTTAACTGTAAAATTAAACACTTTCGTGCTTTTGTTTCACTTAAGACAATATTCCAATCAGAACTTTCTTTCACGAATTATTACAAAATAGACATTGAAACAAACATTGAAGTGCTTGTGGCTTTTCTGACACTGAAGAAAATGGGGACTGTCTATAATAAAATATACTTAACACAAGGAAGAAAACGTCATTACGAATTGTAAATAAAACTCATAGTATCATTTTTCTCCCTTTAGTAGGTATCGCTCCCCACATTCCAGTAAACCTAGAGTTCAGGTCCCCTGACATTTCCACAACCTGCTTCTGCCTCACTTTCAGCAGTAAGTTTGATTAAGCTGTGCTTGCCCAGGGGACCCTCTGGGCATATTAAATAAATCTGAGAAACTAAATCCAGAAGCCCAGCTTAGCCTCAGGGTTTAGGGGAGTGCACGGTGGACCTACATTTCCCATGCAGTAATTTTGTTTCTGCCAAACACGTGTTTTCAGGTTGCTCTACTACTGAACTTGGTCTTTCCGTCACCAGAATGCCCTGCCCACCCATCTGCAGTGGGCACCCTCTGTCCCTTGCTACCCGGTCCAAACACTCCCTTCCTCATTCTGCCACCTGCTCCTCCACTGGGGATTGGCTCTCTCTTCTCTCCACTCCCAGTGCCTGATCCACTTCCCTTTCAGGGCATGGGACAGTCATATTCCACCTTATATGATGGCTGTGTATGCAAGAGATGTCCTGGAAAAAAAGATTCATGTACTCTTCTGTCTACAAAGGTATCAATTTCTGACTTTCTAATTGCTACAGGATAAAGAACAAAAAGGCAATTCCCTACCTCCCACAGAAGCAGATACCCTGACCTCCAGAGGGCAAATACACCATCATATTCCAAGAACTAGACAATGGTTCTCAAACTCTGGAGAGCTTGCAACAAAGCGTGAATCCCATTCCTACTCCTGAAGCTTTAAGCTCCCCAGGTGATTCTGATGCTGGTGTCCAAAGACTGTATTTTAGGAAACACTGAACTAAAGAATTAAAGGAAAGAGTCTACCCTGCTCCGTCCCCTGAACAATTCCTTTAGTGTTTCGGAACTACACTGAAAAAATTTGTCATTTTTACTTGGAAGGTTTGGCCTCCAAAGAAATGAACTCGGATCTTCTCCAGGGGTGGGAGGGTGGTGGGGAAAGGGGGAAGGATGAGGATAGTGCTTTGAAACAGAGAGGTATGGCCCAAACCCTGAGACCAGGAAATGGGAGGAATGGAGAAGATGTTCTAGAGTTTTGAAAGGGCCAAGGAATACAGGGTGACTGCATGGTAGGCCTGGGGAGGCTCTGGGGCCTCGCTGATTATTCTGTGCTCAAGTGCCTAGGTCTGTCACACATGGGAATGAGGACAGCTGTCTTAAAACAAACCTAACGGCCAGAAGCCAGGGCAGTCAGTGAATGAAGATCAGAGGGTCTTCCCCAGATCTCTGGGTTCAGGTTAAGTCCTGAGGTTTCTGCAGTCCTGAGAAGGGGATGGGGCTCTCTGAGAATGGATTTCTTATCAACTGTGGTAGGGAGGGTGCTCTAAAATTTTTTTAAAAATTAAAAAAAATTAAGGCACTTCTTATATTAAACTACCACAGAACACATTCTTTTTCTAACATTTGTATTTTACATCTACTATGTGCAATCCAGAAAAGTAGGTATTCGGAAACAAGTGAACGAGTGGATGAATGAATACTGAACTAATAGGGAAAGGCCACTGTTTAATACAGAAGGTTTGAAAAAAGAGAGGGAAGGACCTCTAGTTTGCCTTTATCTTCTCCACCATGAGTGATCTTCACTGTTATGAACACACAAGGTAGAGGATGGGAAAGGACAGCTGGCCATCCTGAGAAGTAAAGATTGCTAGCTCCCAGGCAGCACCTGGTGGGCTCTGAGAAAACCCAAGGTCTGTATGTACCTGACAGAATCCTGATGGGCTGCTCCGATGGCTCTTGAGGCCCGAAGCTTCACCAGGGCTCACCTCCTACTGGTCTGGGAGTCTGTCCAGACCGGGGCCCCTCTGCTCTTCAAACAGGCTCTGCAGACACTGAAGATCTCACTTCAGGATCTGAGAGGGCCAAAGTGGCCTTGGCTGCCATCTGGGCTCCTGGCTTCACCATGCCACTCTTGCCACACAGCTCTGGCACTGCAAGGCTGGAAGTCAGGAGAGAACGGACTCCTCCTGTAAGAACTCAGGCCTCAGCTGTGTCAAAGATGGAAGACTCTGTGACCACTCTCACCGGGCTCTACTGCTGCTACCACCTTGAGTTTTGCTGTGCCATAGAAAAGTTTTCTTGTATTAAATCTTGCCATTTGCCACAACATGGATGGATCTAGAAGGTGTAATGCTAAGTGAATTCAGTCAGAGAAAGTCACATACCATGCAATTTCACTCATTAGTGGAATTTAAGGAAAAAAACAAAGAAAAAAAAAAGAGAGACAAACCAAAAAACAGACTCCTAACTACAGAAAATTGATGTTACCAGAGGGGAGGAGGGTGGGGGATATGTGAAACAGGGGATGGGGATTAAGAAGTACATTTGTGATGAATACTGGGTGATGTATGGAATTGCCGAATCACTATACTATACACCCGAAACTAGTATTCACACTGTATGTTAACTACACTGGAATTAAAAAAAAAAAAAAAAGAATAAAGGAACACTGGATGCCCTTGTGGCAGCTGCAGAAGCTTCCAGCAGAGGTGGGCCTGCAGCTTCTTCACAAAATAATTGATAGCATTTGTAGTCGAGCTTATCCTACCAGGATTCGCGCTGTGTTTGGGATTCAACAGAATGGAAGAATGTTCTAGAAGATATTACCAAATTTTTCAAAGCTGTAGTTGGTAAAAATTTACCTGATGAAGAGATATTTCAGCAGTTGAATCAGCTGAATTAATTTCATCAAGAAGCTATCGTGAAATACTTAAAAAGTAGGAAAAGATGAAATCAGGCAGGCTCTGTTAGAAGAAATAGTTGATATTTCTTCTCACAGCTACAGGATTTTGACTGGCAGTTAAAGCTTGCATCGTCTAGTAACAAGATTGCTACGTTATAAATGCTACTTAAAAAAATTTTTTTTTAGTGTTTATTTATTTTTGAGAGAGAGAGAGAGAGAGAGGGAGCATAAGATGAGAAGGGGCAGAGAGAGAGGGAGACACAGAATCTGAGGCAGGCTCCAGGCTGTGAGCTGTCAGCGCAGAGCCTGACGTGGGGCTGGAACCCACAAACTGTGAGATTGTGACCTGAGCTGAAGTCCGGCACTTAACATACTGAGCCACCCAGGCGACCCACAAATGCTACTTTTAAACTTTAATCTAGATGTAAAAGAAAATGGCGAAGTCAAACCGTATTGTTGAAATAAGTAAAGAAGAGCTGCAGAATCTAATATATTCTTTGGAAGCAGCTAACAAGGTGGTCCCACGGTTGAAATAACTGGAAACTATCAGATTTCACTGCTACACTTGAGACGGCCGAGTGACTGCTGTGTGTTCAGAAAACCCGCAATATACAGACTGTTATCCTGTGCTGAGAGAACAGCCGTGCTGAGATTGCAGAGATAAAAATTTATCAGCTTCCCGAGCTGAGATTGCAGAGATAAAAATTTATCAGCTTCCCGAGCTGAGATTGCAGAGATAAAAATTTATCAGCTTCCCGAAAGAACAGGAAATGACATGGATGACAGGAAATGCATAAAAATGAAAGATGAAAAAGCTGTAACAGTGATTTATATTTTCATAATGGTTGTTGTGCACTTATTAAATATTTGAGAAATCTTTATAGATATACAATTTCACTTTTACTGAAAACTAGAAATGGGCTCTAAAGTAATGTAAACATACAAAGCACAAATATACTTGAATGTTGCTTAAAGGAATATATGAATAGCAGGGTGTGTAACATGGATATATATGATTAATTTATATTTTAAAAATAACTTCCAAGAATGTATATGCTGCATATATAACTCAGCAGATTCTGTATCTTTATTATATTTCAAAGATTGTAAAATGTAAATTTCTTAAAGAAAGAAACTCTTCTTCAGACATGAACAAGAAAAAAATAATTAAACCTGTGTGAACAGTTTTGAGTTATGAATTCTAGAAATTAGATTCTTTTACTAGAATAGGAAAAAATGAAAATAACACTGTTACTTCTGCATTTGTGTGTCTGATTGGGAGGGTATGCTCTGATAAAAAGAACAGATGTCATTGTGTAGTGTATATATAACTATTCAAATATCAGCTAAGATTAAATATAGGTCCACTTTTGTTATAAACTTCATAGTGAAGTGAATAGTTTTGGGTGTTAACAACTTCACTGGAAAACAAACCGTTTTTAATTTTAGTTAACTTTAAAAACAAGTATTCTGGGGTGGCTCAGTTGGTTAAGCATCTGACTCTTAATTTAGGCTCAGGTCAAGATCTCACGGTTCCTGGGCTGACAGTGTGGGGCCTGCTTGGGATTCTTTCTCTCTCTCTCTCTGTCTCTCCCCTTCTCTCTCTCTCTCTCCTCCTCTCTCAAAATAAATGAATAAATAAATAAATATTTATATATATACACTAAAAACAAAAATAAAATAATTTTCTTAAAAACAAAACAAAAACAAATGGGAGTTCTATCTGGAACTCCATACTGAGACCACGGGCTCTGGACTGGATCCCAGTGCCCATCAACTGGCCTCACATACTAGCCACCTAATGCTGGTTTGTGCTGGCACAGAAACTGTATACCCAGACTCTGCTCAGAGCCTCAAAGCAACTTAATACCACCGAGCCACTCCTTCCTGACATGTGATTAGCTAACACTCACCATCCGTGCCCTCCCAGCCTCCCACCTCAACACTGCTCTGTGCTTTCTTCCCCAGTTGTCCTTCCAGCCACTCCTTCCACCACTCTCCAGAATTCTGATTCCATTTTATCATGATCATTAGTAATTTCAAAGTCATTAAGAACTACATATACTGTACCTGGCTGAAATATCTACAAGGACAAAAGAGCTAATCATGTAAAGCAATGGTTCCTGCTCCCCATTTCCTCTTGTAAAGGTTTCTCTCCAGAGGTCCCCACCTTGATTTAGGTTTCTTTTCAGTTCTTCTGTGGGTTACCTTTTTATCACTAATTAGTGTTTTGTTTTATTTTATTTGCTATTTCTTGACTTAGCCATTTTAGGCATCACTTACTGACTTTCCTACTATAATCAAAGGTGATTTAGGCCATTGTCCCCACTCGCCCCTTCCAGGATAGTCACATCATTATTTTTAGGGCCTCTGTCAGTTTCTGTGTCACTGTTCTGAGGGTGATGGTGTTGGAAGGATGCCAACAGAGACAGGGAACAGATAAACCACCCTTGGATACAGGGAAAAGATGTGCCTGTTATACACAAACGGTTGCAGGAGCAGGAGGCAATTTGGCCATGGCCCCCTGGAAGGAAGCTTCCCAGTCCTCATAGCCCAGAGGGAGGAGATCTCAGGCCTCTGATGCACCTGTGCTTGGAGGTGAGCCCAGCAGCTCTCAGGAAGGCTCCCTTTGCCATCTCACCAGGGTGAGGTGTGTTAGACTGAGGGAAAACAGGGTTTTGTCCCAGACTCCTGACTGTTCTAGAGACTGCCCAACAGCAGCCAATAACTGGTAAAACCCTAGTAAAATGCTGTGTACTTCCTGCAAAGTAAAAGAAAGTCAGTTCCAAGATATACCCCAGCTGGCCTAGATGTGCTAGGTTCCAGCTAGCCTAGGCTGCTGGCCCAGCTGAGGCTACCTTCAGGAGGTTAAATAATACACTTAGACCTTTATTCTTTTTTTCTATCACTTGTATGATGTTTTTTTGCATATTTTTTATTATGGAAAATTTTAAATTTAAAAAGTAGAGAGAACAGAATAATGAACCCAGTGTGCTCACTACCCAGTTGTAATAATGACCAGCCCAAGGTCAGTCTTGTTTCATCCATATGCTAGCCTCTTTCCCCACAATCATATTATTTTGAAGCAAATACCAGGTTTCCTATCATTTCATCCTTAAATATTTCAATACATATAGTTATCTCTTAATGCCCCTCTTTGTGAAATTAGGATGTTTGTATCCTCATCCTTTTCTTTTCTTCTACCACTTTCGACAACTTCTGGAACAATTCAATCCTGTAACACCAGACTGTGCATACTGGGATGACAAATTCTTGGTCTCCAACCCGAGCTGGCACCTTAGCACTGGTTGGCAATCATTCTGACAGTATCAGAAAAAGCTCTCAGCACCTTTAGAAAAGTTGCAAAAAACCCCACAAAGTTCTGATACCAACCCGAAAGCTCTCGTACCTACAACTATTCATCCATCTAGTGCACATTTGTGAAGTGTCTACAGCTGATCAACACTATGCTAGGACACTGAGGACACAGAAATATAAGGCATCCTCCTTGCCCTTAAGGAAATCTTTGTAGAGTGAAAAGCTCGACAAGTCTACAGCCATGGAGGCACAGATGAGGAAAGAAAGTTGCTACCAGGTATGTCTGAGGGACACCTGATGGACCCACTCCCCTGGGTTTCCAAGTAAGAATTCTACCTGGACTCCCCAACTCAGGCCCAGCTCCCTCCAAACCATTCTCCCAACTGCTGCCAAAAGGGTCTTTCAAAAACACTGATCTTTGGACACTTCTTGGCTTATGACACATCAACAATTCCCAGTGGTTTTCAGGTCAGGGTTCAACCCCTCTGCTGAAGCCTCCAGTCTCGTCATGACAGCCTCTGCCTAGTTCTCCAGCACTTTGCTCACAGCGCTGCCGCTTCACCTCTGCTGAACTCCTGCTTGTTCTTGAAAGTGACTGGGTATACCCTTTCCCCACCCCAAACACCCCTACTCCCCAACCTCATGTTCCTGACACTCAGCCCTGGTACTGCTCATCCTCACTCAGACCCAGGTGGCATGGGACACTCCCCTCTCCTCCCAGGGCTCCCAGAAGAATGTGGGCACATCCTGCCACCCTGCATCCGACAGCTCCTCCTATCCATTCAAAACTGCTACTTTGGGCTACAAGTCTGTGGAGTGAGTGGATGTTAAGGGAAGCCTATTGGGTCCTGGATATGGAGGTCACACGAGAGAGGTCTGTTAGTAATGGAGATTTACCCTTCCTAGCCATAGGTGGTTTTCACAGATGGTGTCAATGAAACTATCCAGGGAGAATGGGTCCAGAGGAAATCCAAGGGAACAATGGTATTAAAAAACTAAGAAGAAACAGCCAAAGCCATAGGTGGAAAGTGAAAGAGAGGAGGCTTTCAAGAAGGAACAATAAATAATGATCCTAATGAAAATCACAAGATAGTATAAGAACCTTAAATGCCACTTTGAAACAAAGAAAGACTTATGCTTTAAGTCGCTCAGTTCTAGATGTATTTCATGGCTTTATAATTCTTAAAACTTATAAGGTACAGATATCTGACACCAGGAGGTATGTGCATATGCCATCATTATCATTATACAATAACATAAACATTAAAAGTATATTTGACATTACTCACAATAGCCAAAGAGTGAAAACAACCCAAGTATCCATCAACAGATGAATGGATAAATAAAATGTGGTATATGTATATCCATACAATAAAATATTATTCACTCTTAAAATGGAGCTAAGTACTCAGACATACTAAATATAAATGAATCTTGAAATCAGTATGCTAAGTGAAAGAAGGCAGTCTCAAAGGACCGTATATTATGTAATTAAATTATTATGAAATGCCCAGAATAGGCAAAGCTATAGGGATAGAAAGTAGACTGGTGGTTGCCAGGGGCTAAGGGGAGGGAGGAATGGGGAGTGACCGCTACTGAGGGTTTCTTTCTGGGGTGATGAAATGCTCTAAAATTGATTGAAGGCAAAGTTACATAACTCTGTGAATATACTAAAAACTACTAAAGGGTGCACTTTAAATGGGCAAATTGTATAGTATGTGGGTTATATCTTAACAAAACTGTTACCAAAAGAAGCATATCTGAGTGAAGTCTCATACATCCTTTGCTTAGTGGAGTAATCCTGTTAGCACCTATAAACATAACTCTAAAGTCCAAATGAATGCCCAGTTCTCAATACAAATTCCGTGTTGCCTTCACTTGTGAACACTAGCCTCTTACATAAACCAGCAGATGAAACACGCAGCACGGAGAAGGCTTTAATATTAGTTCCACATTACAATAACAACCTCTGTTGCAGAGCCAGTAACAAGCCTGAACCCCAGCTTCACTGCCCACCTTCCCAGCTCACACAAAACATCTGCCTGTCCATTCTCTATCTTGAATACCTACCCTCCCAAACTATGAGCATGGCTATGCCAGCTGAGTCCCTCTGGCAAGGACACCCAGGATTGCTTTCAGAAAGCAGAGGCTGAGGGAGGGGCGCTCACCCACAGGAGCAACTGACCAGAAAACATGCACAACTGGCCCCAACACACCCACCATCCTTCTACACACAAGGCCTTTTCAATCTGGGTGTTGTGTGTGTTGTTTTTTTTAACTGTGTCTACAAAGATTTTTACAGTTGGTTTCAAATTCCCTCAGTTAGCAGTTACAGGTTTTGATCTGTTCCTAATTACGGAAAAGAATCCTGGGATTGGTACAGAGTGAAGGAACTTGAGTTCAGCATTACAATTTTTAAAGTGCCAATGTTTATATGAATTCTGAGAACTAGATTTCCTCAGTTATTCTGCTTTAAAAAAGGAGAATCAAGGACAAAAAGGCTTTGCCTGCACTGAAAGCCATACTAAAATTTAACCGAATGACCTATCCTGCACCATTTAGACACTTCCTTACTCTTTTCCATAAATTAGTCTCTACATTTTTACCGAACCTGGATAGTCTCTAAGTGTGCATGGGTGTGTTTAAGAGCTAACCACATCTAGAAAAGCTAAGGCTCTGAGGAAAACAGAGCAGTACAGACACGTACAGCCCCCTTTGTTGAGCACACCGCTGGATCTGTGCAGGAAGAGGCAGGCTGAGCCCTCTACACGGCACACATCCAGGTACAGTCCCAAGTGCACAGAGAACGGGTGTCGTGTGCAGACACCGAGGACGCACAATGCCGCAGCTCTATTTACGCTGCCTGCAAATACTACAGTTAGTTGTACCAAAGAGTAAAAAGACACATTTCCAATAGAACTTACCTGCTCGTTCAAGGAAAGCTTGGCAAACTAAATGGTGAGCACGCCATAGTTTATTTTCGAAAGTGCTCCTGAATACAGCTTTCATAAGTGGATCTTACTCAAGTAAGTGATCCAGCCCAGGTGAACAGAAAATCAGGCAGAAAGTCAACATCTCTTTGACTCTTAAACTTAAAATTAGTACTTTTTAAAAGTAAGTGTGGGGAAGAGATCCCTCTAGAAGGAAATGCTCTAAAACCATTTCAGTGGCTTTCAGAGGGTGGAGCAACAGGGCACTGGGAGGAAAAAAAACTAGAACTCAGCATTGGCAAGAGCACGACTATCTCCAGCACAAGAGCCTGTTTATATGCACGGAGCCCTCTTTCTAAATGGGAAAAATGTCAGCAGCGTAAGATTTTCACTAAGAACCTTAAAAATGTTCATCATTTTTCAGCTATACACAACAAAGCCTAAAGTTCAATCAGAGTCAGAAGTAACAAGGTATGTCAGTATGAAAACCACCTCAACTTAAAACAAGCCAAGAAATAATATTTACTAGACCCCAAATCAAATATTTTATAAATGTATCTGATCTATAATTGGATAGTGTCAGACGTTACCAAAGTGAAATGGTATTGACTAAAGCCTACAGCTCAACCTCTATGGGGTCAAACAACCTAAATCCCTGAATGCCACCTAAGATTCCCATTACCTTGGTGTATTCACGCTGCATAATCCTCTCCCCTTGAGTGCGGGTGGGCCTGACCTAATCAGGTGAACACTTTTAAGAAGGTCCTGAGGTCAGTCAGGAAAAGTCAGAAAAAGTTGAAACTTCAGTAGACAAATCTATATTTTTGGTCTAAAATTTTTATTTTCAAATGTTATAGAAATGGAATCATACAGTATATAGATTGCTAAGCCTCCCCCCACCTCAGCAAAATTTCCTTGGGATTCATCCAAATTATTGTATCGATAGTTTATTTCTTTTTATTGCTGAGTATTACATATGTATATGTACTACATACATATATATATGATATGCATGTAGCACAGTGTGGCCATTAACCTGCTGAAGAATATTTGGGTAGTTTCTAGTGGGGGCTATTATGAGTAATGCTGCTGAATATTGCTGCACAGGTGCTATAAACATGGGTATACAGGTGTCTGTGTAATCACCGGTTTTCATTTCTCTGGGATAAATGCCCAGGAACGCAAATGCTGGGTTGTATACTAAGTGCAAGTTTAGTTTTATAAGATGCCAAACCACTTTCCGGAGTGGCTATACCATCTTACTTTCCCACCAGCAATGTATGTGTGATCCAATTTCTTTGTATTCTCTCAAGCATTCGGTGTTCTCACTATTTTGATAGGTCTGTGGTGATGTCTCATTGTGGTTTTAATTTGCATTTCTTTAATGGCTTCTGAATCTGCGTATCTCATGTCCTTATTTGCCGTAACGTATAATCTACTTGATGAACTGTCTCTTCACATCTTTTGTTCATTTTTAAATTAGAGTACTTCTTTTTTAAAGTGTTGAGTTTTGAGAACTGTTATAGTCTAGATACAAGTGCTTTGTTAGAAATATGATTTGCAAAAATTTTCTCCCAGTATGTAGCTTACTGTTTCATCCTCTTGCCAGGGTCTTACTACATAGAGCAAAAGCTTTTGGTCTTGATGTGGTCCAATTTATCAATTTTTTCCTTTATGGGTCATGTTTTTGTTGTCAAATCTAGATATCTTTTGCCCAGACTTAGGATATAAAGTTCTTCTTCAAGGGGCGCCTGAGTGGGTCAGTCGATTAAGCGTCCGACTTTGGCTCAGGTCATGATCTTGTGGTTCATGAGTTGGAGCCCCGCGTCGGGGTCTGTGCTGACAGCTCAGAGCCTAGAGCCTGCTTTGGATTCTGTGTCTCTATTTTTTCTCTTCCCGTGCTTAATAACTCCTGGAGATAACACACTGCAGTTGTGCTAGTGGTTACAGTATTTGGAGATAAAATTAATATTTTTTTAATGTTTTTTTTTTGGGGGGGGAGGGAGGGAGAGAGGGGGGGAGAGAGAGAGAGAGAGAGAGAGAGAGAGAGAGAGAGAGAGAACCCCAAGCAGACTCTGCACTGTCAGTGCAGAGCCCGACCAGTGCACAGCCCGATGCAGGGCTCTATCTCACAGTGAGATCATAACCTGAGCTGAAATCAAGAGTTGAACACTTAACCAACTGAGCCACCCAAGAGTTCCTAAAATTAATATTTTTGACTAGAAGTATCTAATGATGAGTCCACAGAAACTGAACGTGGACACATCATTAAGATGTAATCAGAAATGACCAGATGACTCCAGTTAACATTTCTGAAATAGCGATCACATTGATTATTTCAAAATCCTTACTCTGTAGGTAAGTGTATTTTAATTTTTTGCCCTTAAATACTTTCATTTATCTTGGGAACGGGCTTTTGAGGGGGAGGGTGCTATCTCTTTAGCTAGCAGAATAGCGTGCCTTTTATCCTCACACATCCTATTTTTGAGGACACAGTAGCCATGCTTCATGGGAGGTCAGAGCTGCGTACAGCAGTCTTGCCCTTTGATATCCTTGGACTCTGTCAAGTGAACCAGAGAAACAGCCCTTTGCAGCATGGCAGAGCCCCCAAAGTTCTGGGATTTACCTCCACTTCAATAATATTAAATGTTTTTTAGCATGAGAATGTGTTATAACATTCGAATTAATTTGGACTACACTTTGGCTTTCGAGAGGAATCATTTCAAATAGACACAGGTACTTTTTATTAACTTCTTATTCTTGCTATCTTAAATTCCTTACTGTGTTTAACGGTACACTTGCCAAAATACTTAGCATGTTAAAAAAAAAAAAAGCAGGCTTTTGATTTTTTTGTTTTTTTGTTTTTTTTTAAACAGCTTCAGATTGAAGCTGAGAGTTACCATAAACAAGTTGAGTGGCAGGCCTGGTATGCTGTGTCTTGTTACATAAAGCTATTGCCAGAATCTCAGTAAATATAACATTTAAAAAATTTGCCTTTGTATATTCATAACAAATAACAACAAGTGAGAATTACATTATGCTCTTCCTGTATCATATTTTACTAAGATTTCACGCTTCATTATCTACTGCTGAACTGTTTAATAGTAATGTTACATGGAAATGATAGATCATTTTTACTTTATATTTTTATATAATGAGGTAACATGAAATATAATTTGATGTACAATTTTGCCTGTTACAGAGGGTGTGCTAATTATAGTGGCATATGCACAAAACATTTTGACATGACAAGAGGCTGAATAAGTGGCCACTTTACTTAGGAAAAAAAAGGTATGATCTATAATGAGCTGATTTTGTTTAAGATGTGAGGTTTAGATCAAAGTTCATTTATTTGTCTGTTGTTGCCCAATTGTTCCAGCGGTACTTATTTGAAAAGGCTCTCCTTCTTCCACTGAATTAATTGTCTTTGTTTCTTTGTCAAAAATCGTATCGACATATTTATGTGGTTCTGTTTCAGGGTTCTTTATTCTATTCCTTGATCTGTCTATCCCTCCACCAACAACCACAAAGTCTTGATTACTGTAACTAAACAATAAACCTTAACATTATATACAGTGATTCCTCCCACTTTATTCTTCTTTTTCACACTTGTTACAGCTATTGTAGACTCTCTGCCTTTTTGTATGAATTTTAGATTAAGTTTATCTATATTTACCAAAAAAAAAAAGTCTTGCTTTGATATTTAAAACTTTTAAAAATTAGGGTAAAACCTACATAAGATAAAATTTACCATTTTAACCTTTTTTTTAATGCTTATTTATTTATTTTTGAGAGACAGAGCACAAGCAGGGGAGGGGCAGAGAGAGAGAGGGAGACACAGAATCCAAAGCAGGCTCCAGGCTCCCAACTGTCAGCACAGAGCCCGATGTGGGGCTTGAACCCACAAACCGTGAAATCGTGACCTGAGCCAAAGTTGGACGCTTAACCAACTGAGCCACCCAGGTACTCCCCATTTTATTTTATTTATTTATTTAATTAAAAAAAATTTTTTAATGTTTATTTATTTTTGAGAGAGACAGAGACAGAAGATGAGTGGGTTAGGGGCAGAGAGAGAGGGAGACACAGAATCTGAAGTAGGCTCCAGGCTCCGAACTGTCAGCACAGAGCCCAACGTGGGGCTCGAACTCACGAGCTGTGAGATAATGACCTGAGCCGAAGTCGGACACTCAACCGACTGAGCCACCCAGGCACCCCCAGGTGTTCTCCATTTTAAACATTTTTAAGTGTATGATTCAGTACTCTTTTTTATTTATTTTATTATGATTTTTTTAACATTATTGAGAGACAGAGAGACACAGAGTGTGAGCAGGGGAGGGGTAGAGAGAGGGGGAGACACAGAATCTGAAGTAGGCTCCAGGCTCTGAGCTGTCAGCACAGAGCCCGACTCAGGGCTCAAACTCACAAACTGTGAGATCATGACCTGAGCCATGGCTTAACCAACTGAGCCACCCAGGCGCCCTGATTCAGTACTCTTAAGCAGAGATGCTGCAAAAATTAGATAAGAGGATAGTGTGAATAACTTTATGTCTATACATCTGAAAAAATTAAATAAATAATAACTAGAAAAAATTATTTTAAATGACTCAAACAGAAAGGAAAAATCCAAAATATCCTATAACTTTTAAAGAAGCTGAATCAACAGTTTAAAAAAATCTCCACAAATAAAACACCAAAATCTAATGATTTTACAGGAGAGATCAGGTACTCAAGGTTCATAGAATTCTAATCTTATATAATCTCTTCCAGAAAGAAGAAAAAATCAATTTACAATTACTAATGGTTAGTTTAACCTTGATATACACATCTAACAAGGAAAGCAAAAGGAAATTGGACAAATGGTGGTGTCATTCACTGAGAAAAGAGGCCTGGGGTTTGGGGCTGAGGTCATAGGAATGACTATGTGCGAAAGGCAGGAGCTTGCGATTGTCCAGGCAGAGATGTCTAGGCAGCCACCAAGAATATTGGTCTGGAGCTCAAGCATAAGCTGGGCTGGAGACAGCACTGAGAATCACCAATACAGAGAATCCCGTAAGTCTTACAGGGGGGATGGAATTACCCCGGGAAACTGTATGGGATGTGACTGATTTGCAGACAACCCCAATATTTAAGGAAGGAGATTCCCTGAAGAGACTGGCCAGAGAATCAGGGAAAGAGAGGACCAGGAAGGCCAGAAAGACAGTGACTCAAACCACTCTGTGAGCAAGAGAGCAGTGAGGAGACTGAAGAATTCAGTGACTGGCATCTGCTAAGATAGGACAGTTTCAGGATGTGGTGAGGGAAGGAGGCACTGCTGTGTGGGCTGATGGACAAGTAGATAAGAGGAAGCACAGATAGGGAGCCAACACTATGAGAAGGCTGGCCAAGGAGGGAAGCAAACAGTGTCTAAGAGCAAAGGGAAAAGCCGATTAGAGGATGAGCACATTGGTAGACCACTAGACAGAAAAAGGAAAGTGGTTGGTGAGAAAAAAAACCACAACACAGAACCTATCCTCACATTCCAGGAAGGAGAAGATTGCTCTGTAGTCACAGTCCCAAGACATGGACACAAAATCACCACAAGTCCTTTTCAAACACATCGTCACTGATCAGTGATGACTTGCTTCTGAGAGTCGGTGAACGGCCACAGACCCGTCCTGTGACCATGCTTCGATGGCTAAAGGTGAACCAGCCCTTGGAAGTCCACCCAGCCCTGAATTCCACACAGGGGGTAAAAGAGAAAAGTATGGAGGCAAGGCCCTTGAGGACAGCGGCAGATGATAAAGAGCAAAAATGAGGTCACGGGTCTTGGATAAGAGGGAGTCTACTGGTCACTCAAGAACAGAGAAAACGATCAAGGTTGATAACACCGGTGGCAGCAGCAGGTGACATGCTTTCAGGTCACATACACAAAAAATCTGAGGTGTGGAGCGGCTACACGATCTGTCCAGGAGCAAGCCAGGACGCATCCTCCTGTCCGACTGCAGGGCCTGTGCTCTTACAGGCAACCTTGTGCTGCCACCCATTGCTATCTTCCTCTAAACTCTGCCCGCATTTGTGGCATCTTTCTGTATGGCACATCCCACGCTCTGGCTTTCGCTGGTTAGAAGTGTGTTTATTTCATTTATACCCACCTTCCCCCAGAACCAAAGCTCTATAGGCTTTTACATGGCAAGTGCTCAGCAAAGAAATGAATACAGCTGTAGTTACCAAACGTGTTATGTGCCGAGTTGATTTCAAGAGCGTGTATCATTTCCCTTCTCAAGTGACTGAAGCCATCCCCACCACACCTTCTTTACGGTGCTCAGGTGTTCACACTCCTTTGCCACAGAGACTACAAAGGCAAAGCTATACTGTGCACCTCATTTACCTCAAGTTCCAAATTAGTGGATTTAGTCTCCACTGAAGAGATTTCACTACGTCTGCAGGTTGAGACCGAAAAGCACTTCTTACCTGAATTTTGATGGGCCAGGTGAAATTGCTGACATAGACGAAGAAAGTGATATTTGGATGGTTGCGAAAATCAAATTTCTCATTAGAGAAGCTATCTTTGTACTCCTTAATGTTGGTTTTTGAAACAACAGGCATCTCTTCTCCAGCCTGGGTTCCAGCTGTCAGGAAGAAAAGAATGAAATACAAGAGCCCCATTTTTTTTTTCTTTTTGTGGACAGAATCTGTCCTCATTAATAATGACAGTTTAGCATTTACTTAACACTCACTATGTTCCAGGAATAGCTTTAAGAGCACAATCTCCTTTAGTTCTAACAACAACTCTTTTTTTTTTTTTTAATATGAAATTTATTGTCAAATTGTTTTCCATACAACACCCAGTGCTCATCCCAACAGGTGCCCTCCTCTATGCCCATCACCCACTTCCCCCTCCCTCCCACCCCCCATCAACCCTCAGTTTATTCTCAGTTTTTAAGGGTCTCTTATGGGGTGCATTACCTTTTTTTTTTATTTTTTTATTTTATTATATATGAAATTTATTGACAAATTGGTTTCCATACAACACCCAGTGCTCATCCCAACAACAACTCTTATTATTCTCATTTGTAGATCAGGAAACTGAGGTTCAGAGAAATTTAGTAACTTGGCTCAGGTCACACAGCCAGCAAGAAGCAGAGGTGAGATTTGCAGCAGGAAGGCGGATACACAATGCTGTGCCCTTAACCAGAATGCTTTTGCAGGGGTCTCGGAACTCCTCAGCACTGAAATGATGGCACGCAGTTGTGAAAATACAGATACCACTGGAATCCTGCTGACAAGCAATGGCCCTCACTCTGCACGTTAACACTTCAACTGCTTTACGTTTCCCCTTCATACCTGTTTGTCAGTACTCTTGATCCCCCATATCAGGGACAGAGTCACCTCTCCCTTCCTAACTAGCAGTGACCTCATGTCTCAACAGCAGCAGGGAGAAAGGAGCTCTAGGGAATCACTCCGTCCCTTCTGTTATCAGCTACAACTGTATTTAAATCCCCTCAATCTGGCATAAACTTATCCTCTTCCCAAATAGCCCTTCAATATTCCATATTCTCCCTTAGCCAGGAATTCTAGTATCTACAAAGACTCAAAAAACAGATTTTTTTTTTCCCATGTCTGCATTAAATACTGTGACTGGAGCCCAGGTTTTTGGGTCCTCATTAAGAGAATCATTGAAAAGCATTCACATGCTCAGAAATGTTGCCCTTCTCCCAAGGCTCTCATAATTCCGACTTTTTCTTGGAAGTGTCTCCTCACCGCAAGTTTCTAAACCTTCTCTGAATTCTATACAATCTTTTAAGACGTGATAAACATGTCTTAAGATAGATAGCATATCTTTTAAGATATGATAAACATAATACATACAAAGGTTACGTTTAGGGGTGACTGGGTGGCTCAGTCGGTTGAGCATCCGACTTCAGCTCAGGTCATGATCTCACAGTCCGTGAGTTTGAGCCCCGCGTCAGGCTCTGTGCTGACAGCTCAGAGCCTGGAGCCTGCTTCGGATTCTGTGTCTCCCTCTCTCTCTACCCCTCCCCTGCTCATGCTCTGTCTCTCTCTGTCTCAAAAATAAATAAAAACATTAAAAAAAAATTAATTTTGCTTCCATCTGATTGCTTGTGTTGTTGTGACCAAAAACAAGTATTGTAAGAGTAATGATAATGACATGCAGTTAACATTGAGTGAAAAATAACCATGTTTCAAGCACTACATTGACTACTTTGTTTATTATGTCATTTCATCCTCACCATGTTCTGCACAGCTAGGTGTTTTAATCATCCCTTGTATACACGAGAAACTGGCTCAGAAAGCTGAATTTGCCTAATCGCACAGTGCAGCATAGTAACAGGCAGAGTTCAAACCCAGATCTGCCAAGCTATGTTCATAAGCACTACATCAGGCCCAACTGTTACTTCTTCAGATTTTCCTTAGTGAATCGTAGCAAGGTAAACAGGCTAGCAAACACTATGCTCTGAGAGCTTGATTTAATTCCCAAAGTATATTTCCCCTTACTCACTAAGATCTCATTCTATTTAAAATATTTCCATTTCTTGAAACTCTGAGTCATTTCCATATTGTCCTTCTGAAGCATGGATGGGGAGGTGACGGGAGTGCCGGAGCAGTGGCTACAGCAATGCTATTAAAGCTGGTAGCAGGGCAGGGGTGGTGAGCACGTACTGAGCCTGACACCGTGGTAGGCGCTGGCACATATAACCTAAGTTCATCCTCACAGCAGGTATAGGTATAACCTAAATTCATCTACACAACCTACTTACTTCTAGGAGGTAAGTATCGTTATCTTCTCTTTACAACTAATAACCCTAAGGTCTAGAGAGGGGTTTGGACACTTGGTTCAAGGTCTCCCAGGTAGTAAGTGGCAAAAGTGGGTTTCAAACCCATCTGTCTGTCCCCAGCGCCCCCTTTCTCAACAACTACATTACTTTTCTCAATCTGCTACTTCCACTTCAAAGGTCTTCTCTAGGTATGTCTTTACCTGAGAAGCTGGCGGCCCAGGTGATGTTGAGGTTGAAGTTTTTGGAGGCATTGATGAACATGTCCAAATCCCTGTTTTGCTGATGAGAGGTGCGAACAGTTAGAAAATTAATTATAATGGTTTCCAGATTTTGAAAGAAAACAGTAATCAAATTTTATTACTCTCAATTTTCTTAATTACAAAACAGATATTTTACGATGTCTTAAAAGAAACTCACACTTATAAAATATGAGTTAACATTTCTAACCAGTTTTCCCAAATAAATTTCATTTCTCTCCCTTAAAAGTATATATAATTTAATGCTTTATCATATGCCTAACTCTATGAAAAAGTATCCTTTAAAAAACCTCTCACCAGAGCACAATGTCTTAAATCATATGGCCTATGTTAGGGGAAGCAGCCTCGTAAGGATCATCTAAGTAGTTGGGCTCCAAATGTCGGGAGAGCTCACACCAATACGTAAACACTTAACCAAGTCCCCAGTTTATGTGTATTTATAAATTAAACCTACATAATTCTGAGCTGATAGATTACATATATTGTGAAGTTCTCCAAATGGAAATGGTTTTTTAAAAAAGCATATAAAACTGAAATAAACTAACTTAAAAAAATACTTTGTGTCCATTCGGGATGTGAAAAAACATTTTTCTCTCACTAAAAAAAATCAAGAGAAATATGACTGAATACTCCTCATTAGCTTTGAAATCCTTTTACCACTTAAAGACAACTATTTGAAGAGCTAGGTTATTTTGATCCTTGATTTTAATGACTGAAAAAGACATCTCTGAGAAACGTGCTGAGCCAATGGGAAGAAGTGCACTGTTGGCTACAATGGGTAAACTGATGCTAATTTTAAGTTTTCACTGAAATTTGACGAATAAATCTCTTTCTTGTGGTCAAAGAATTGTTTTTGCAAGTGAATCAGGTGTCGTATTTTTAAATTTTGTAAACGGATCCAATCCTGCTGAAATTCTGTATCTTGAAAGATCAAAAAACAAGTCAGATCGGTAAGATTTGTAATGGTCTTTACAGCACAAAATCACAACAATGGAAACGTTTCCAAACAGTCATTTTCAAAATGTGATCTCCAACCCAGAAGTTTCTCTCGCAAAGCAGTTATTTACCTTCTCATTTACTGACATAACCTCACTGTCCTCTTGCAGGGGACAGCTCAAGTGTTTATGTTTATTGGAAGCACACTACTAATAATTACTTCTTTTGGAAAGGATCAATAAATTTGGATCAAATAAACAAGGAACTCCAGAGAGGTTAAAAGATTTTCGTAGCTCCTCACCTCATCAAGAAGTATTAGGAGGAGTCTTGTTTATTTAAAATAAAATCAACAACATCAATCACATCCTGAAAGACATCCTTCAACCACTTGCTGAGGAATAAGGTATTAAACAAATTTCATGTGTGGTACTTTGGTATAACCTTATCTTAAAACCTTTTTTTTTTTTTAATACCAGTCACCAGAGCCATTCAAATGATACGACATACAGTGTGTCCACAGAATATTTTCATTAAGGTTACTTATTGTTTTTACTTAAAAAGAAATTCACTCATTGGAATAGATTTTCTCTAGTTCATTTTTCTTTAAATTTACCATTAAAATGGAATATAAAAAATAAATCTTACTTTCATTTCATTATATAATAAACATCCCACACTCTGGATTTTATTCTACTACTAATTTATTTATTTTTTTTAATTTAGTAATGTTAACAATGTTTGTTAACAAAGGAATAAAAATGGGCCTACTGTCATATTATCCTCTGTTTATTATTTGTTATGTTTATTGTGACAGGAATTTTGTGACAGTAAATGGCTTTGTGTATGTTGATGAGAAATAAGAAAGTTTAAAGGAGGTTCCTAAATAATTTATCATCAAGTTTACTGAAATTTCATTACGTACTGGACTGGCCATTGAATGACTTTATATTTCATTGAAAAAATCATATAGGTGTGCCTTCATGTTCTAAATGCTTCACTTTTAAATGTCGTGCTATGTTGGCTCCCTCTACCCCTAGGTAGTACCTTACGGCAGGCTGTGGTTCATCGTTAATGAAAAAAGATATAAACCCACATTTCAAACAACAGTCTTAATAATTTCAATGATTTCTGGTCAACTTCTTGTTGGACTCGATTGTACCTTCACCAGTTTTGCCTCCTACTGAGGCTAACAACTTATTCTAGGCACAGAAGCGTCACCTCTGCCATTGTCCTCGTATCACTGGCATTCATTTCAATCTGCAGTCTCTTCGAGGGTACTTGTTAAGCGTCTGGTCCATTTTAAGAAATAAATCTGGGCCTTGCCATGCGCCCCTCTATCGGGGAGCTCCCCTTGCAGTCTGCTCTCCTTTCCTGTATGGGGATGCAATGGGTTGATGGGCAAACCAAGTATGTGTGGAGTCAGTGTCAGCCTGTGTATCGGATCCTGATAAATCTTAACAACGTCACTCTTGTCTTTGAGATGGAGAGGAGATAAAATGTAGATCCTAACATTTCTTTCCTGCACCTCTAAACAGTCCTGCGTACTCCACTTTGGAGACCATGCTAATGCCGTGCTTCTACCCACAAGGATCAAGAAAAAGAGTCACATGAATTCAAAACAAAGCAAGAAAACTTTTAAAATCTTACTTCATCAGGTGTCGCCACAAAATTGATGGCTGTGTAATAGCGGTCATCTTCCTGGGACAGGCTAAAGGTGAACTGATAGTCAATAAGAAGAGTATCTATAGAAAGAAAGAAATGTATATTCAAAAATTAAAACAAAACAGAACAAGTCTTTAGAGATACAGACTGATTTTCTTATAAATATTCAACAGCCAGGAAACACTTTTAGCTCACTTATAACTGGGAACTAGGAAGCTTTTCAAAGGAAATAAAGTCTGTGGGCAGTATTGTTTTATTTGGAATAACCTATCAAACTCTCCTTGTATCATGATCCTGGCTGAGACTTTAGGCTCCAACCTCACTCACCTACAAATATTCATTGTACATCTATTACATGCTAGGTTTTGCTTAAGGATACACAGCTATAAATTAATGATATAAAAGGAATCGAGACTCCATGGAAAAATAGGCTGATTCCAGGTCTGGAGCAAGGAATATGTGCCTTGACTATCTTATTCTAGAAAGCAAGAAAGCATTCAAACACTAAAGTGATGTAGCAAAAGAACATGCCTTTAGAGAGAAACTAATGGCCAAAGATGGTATAATTTTTTTTTTTCCTAGTCCAAAAAAGGTGGTTTTATTAAATCATGGGGACAGGACCCATGGGCAGAAAGAGCTAGCTGCCCAAGATGGTAGAATTTAATTCTAAAAAGTCTATTGTACAACTCAACAACCTGATTTAAAAATGAACAGAGGACTTGAATGGATATTTCTCCCAAGAAGATATACAAAATGGCCAGTAAGCACACGAAAAGAAGTTCAACATCATTAATCACTAGGAAAATACAAATCGAAACCACAATGAGATACCACCTCACGCACAGTAAGATGGCTACTACAAAAAAAAAAAAAAAAAAAAAAAAAGAAAGAAAAAAGAAAAGAACAAGGGTTGGTGAGGATGTGGAAAAACTGGAAACCTTGTGGGAATGCGAAATGGTGCAGCTAATGTGGAAAACGGTATGGTAGTTTCTCGAAAAATTAAAAGTAGAATTACCAAATGATCCAGCAATTCTGGATCTTGAAGTGATATTTGTACACCATGTTCATAGCAGCCAAACAGATCATGGCTATAATTCACAATAGCCAAAAGATGGAAGCAACCCAAAGGTCCATCAACAGTATACATAAAGTGGAATATTAAAAAGGAAGGAAATTCTGACATATACTACAACCTGGAACAATCTTGAAGACACTATGCCAAACGAAATAAGCCAACCACAGAAGACAAATACTGTATGATTCCACTTATATGAGGTGCCTAGAGCAGTCAACATTATAGAAACAGAAAACAGAATGGTGACTGCCAGGAGCCAGAAGAAGAGGGAAACGGAGAGTTGTTGTTAAGTTTATTTTTTACTGTTTAAGAAACTGCCAAATGGTTTGCCGGAGTGCCTACACCATTTTATATCCCATAAAGAATGCATGCATGAAGGTTCCAGTTTCCCATAGCATTGCTAAAACTTGGCATTGGGTATTGGCTTTGTTTTCCAAGACAGATACGGTGTAATGTACCAGATTACAAAAAATTCACTGATATGGTTTCGAGTTCCACATTTAACTGATCTTTAAGAAATAACCAGTTGTCTAGTTTTGGTATGGTATCAAAGGATAGTATCCATAATTAACTGAAAAGGTTATTAAAATACTCTACTCCTTTCCAACTCTATCTGGTGAGGCCAGGTTTTTCTTAATGTACTTTAACCAAAGAGGTGTATTCAACAGACTGAATGTAGAGCAGAGGTGAAAATCCAGTCATCTATTAAGTCACAGGACTGACTTTTGATTCTAGTCATTCTAGGGGTGTGCCTCACTGTGGTTTTAATACACATACCCCAAATGTGTGATGTTACTAAGTCTTTTGTTCATGTTGGCCAACTGTCTTCTTTGGTGAAATGTCTATTCAAATCATTCCTCGTTTTCAACTTGAACTGTCTCCTCATTTAGTTGTAAAAGTGCTGTTTGTTTTTTTTTTTTAATATATTCTGGATACAAGCTCCTTATCAAATACATAATTTGCAAACATTTTTTCTTCTCTGTGGCTTTTACTTTTTAATGGTATTCTTTTAAGTTTTAACTTTTGATAAAGTCCCAATAAATAGTTTTTTCTTTCAGGGTGCCTGGGTGGCTCAGTCGGTTGAGCACCTGACTTCAGCTCAGGTCATGATCTCACGGTTTGTGAGTTTGAGCCCCACCTTGGGCTCTGTGCTGACAGCTCAGAGCTTGGAGCCTGCTTGGGATTCTGTGCCTCCTTCTCTCTCTGCCTCTCCCCCACTCATGCTCTCTTTCAAAAATAAATAAAAATTTTTTAAATTTTTAAAAATTGTATTTCTTTTATGAGTTGTGCTTTTAGAATCATATCTAAGAATTCTTTCCCCTACACAAAGTTATGAAGTTTTTCTCATTTCTTCTAAAAGAGATATATGTGTATATATTTACATATATTATATACACACATACACATACAATGTATATCATATCTATATGTGTATATATATGTGTGTGTGTCACATTTATAGGTTCCAGGTGGACATGAATTTTGAGTGGATGCTATTCAATCCAGGAAAACAAGTACAAAATTAGAGTGGATATGCGAAAACGTTACTCCGTTTCTCTGGTTCTGTAACTTTGCCTACTATGTGGATTTTCCTATAGAAAGAAAATACATTTACCCATAAGAACCTGGCCCCTTTGCCAGATTTACCTTTCCCTGTAAGTTAATCATTAAATATTTTATTTATTAGTTCCTAAAGAGGTAATTAACATAAATGTAGTAAATGTGATAGAATGGAAACACATCAAATTAGGACACACCTCCATGATATTCTTATAGCACTTACCATTCTCAACCCATGTTAAAGTATGAAGTTTTATTGATCTATTTGGCCTTTAGACAAATATGAATTGTGAAAACACTTACAATAGCATGTTCCTTTGAGAGGGTTTCCCTGGTATCGATTTTCTACTTCACATCTAGGAGGATAAAAATGAAGATTATTTTCTATTGCTAGGTAAAACAAAATCTACATTCATTTTAAAATCAAGCAGATCCTTTTATATAAAACTAAACTGAAAACAAGTCTGAGTCTGTACAATTACATTCTTCACTGTTACTCAGATCAGGGAGCTTGATGAGAGTCTGTGTTCAGGTTCAGTAGTGATGGCCCAGCAGTTCACACCACCGTCAACGAATAAACATTTGCCAAAGTGCAGGAGACAAATCCAAATATAATAAACCTAGATCCTTGGTTTTTTGAAAACACATAAAAAACACATTTTTACTTTTGTGTGGACTAAATATGCCTCTAAGACTGAAGTTAAAATATTTTTCAAATATTCATTTCTCACTTCCTTCCTCTTCTCCCTGAATAAAACTGATCCTGTTCTGTAAAAATAAGCAGGCAAAGGCTAAACACTGAGAATCACATTTATTTATTTATTTATTTATTTATTTATTTATTTATTTATTTATTTATTAAACCCTTGAACGTGGTTCACCAGTCTGAAGAAAAAAAATAAAGTCTAATAAAAAAGAAATCATTACTCCTCCACTGAAATACACAAATATCATTTATGAACATCAGCAAAACCCAATCTCCCACTTCACAAGGTCATTCATACTGGCAGGCCCAGTAGCTAAGAGCTATAAGAAAGGGAGGAAAGCTTGGGTCAAGCACTCTTCTCAGATAAATAATACGGGATATTGTGTCCTTTGATCCCAGGTGATTCTTAGCTCTTGCTTGTATCTAAAATCTCTTTAACAGGGGTGCCTGGGTGGCTCAGTCAGTTAAGTGTCCGACTTCGGGTCAAGTCATGGTTCGTGAGTTTGAGCCCCGTGTTGGGCTCTGTGCTGACAGCTCAGAGGCTGGAACCTGCTTTGCATTCTGTGTCTCCCTCTCTCTCTCTGCGTCTCCCCTACTCACACACACACACTCTCTCTCTCTCTCTCAAAAATAAATAAACATAAAAAACAAATAAATAAAATCTCTTGAAGAGAAAGTCTTTTACTGTATACCTCATTTCATTATTGTACACCTGAGAAAAGGAGTCATTAATTTTGTTCTATTATATTTTTCTGTTTAAAGGAGCCTAGATCACAAGGCTAAATTTAATCTTTGATTAAACATTTCTTCACATACTAGCTTTAAGGCATCATGAAACCAGTAAATATGCACAGCAGTGTGAACTATAAAATGCAGACAGAGCAATTCTTTCCTTGAACATCACCAGCAAGGTCTGGGTCACTGGTGACATTATTACTACTGTTCTTTGGGGGAAAAAAAGTTCACCAATGATGTATTTGTTTGTATTAGTTCAATGCTGTGATACTACTATGCATTTCTCTCACTTAAGTCTCTTCTTGAGAACGCGTCAACCTGGAACACATGTTTTATGAGGTTTTCTGGGGAGGCAGACAGGTATATACTTGTTGGGGAACAATCTCTTGTTTCAACTCACCAGGACACTAAAAACAATTATTGCTAGTCCCACTATTGATGAACAGGAAAACTGAGGCTCGGCTTGGTTAAGTGATTTGTCTCAAGAGCACCCTGCTCAGTGGAGGCTCAGTCAGGGCTAAAGCTCCATGTCTGTCTGACGCTATCTGCATCCTCATGGATGAGAACCCCAGACTCTTCCTTGGAAGATGTCTGACATACTTCACCAAGGAAAATGCTAGAATAAGGAGGGATGGGTTAAAGCCCTGAGGATCATCTCTACTATCAGACAACCAAAATGCTAAATAAAACACTGTCCTGGAATACCAGTTCTTCCAAATTTCTTGGGAAAAGGGTGTAATCCCTGGATGTGACAAAAACTGAGTAGCGACTGAGGTGAAAAGATGAATCTAAGTCAGGAACCCAGGAAATGTCAGTGTCACTCAAACATAAAATGTGAACTAAAGAACCATTAAGGAACTGCTGCTGAACCTACGACCTCTTCAGTATGGAGGCTGACCAAATTAGATCTGTCTGAAGTAGAAAGGGCGAACTTCCAAATCCATCAACCCGGGGATCCCCCAGAGCCCATGACAACAAGGCACAGACCCAGCCTGCCTGGCTGTCAGTCACTGACTCCAGGTGTGGCCTGTGGCAGGGGCCCGAGGGTGTGGTACTCACAGCTGGCACTCGTCCCCCTTGACGCCCTTGGTGGTACAGAAGCACTTGCCCGTGTTGGTGTTACAGAGCGACGCATGCCCATTGCACTTGCACGCTGGGGGAAGGAAAAGGAATGGAGGTCACAACTGGCTTAAGAGATGACTACTACCACAGACTTTTCCTAAAACACGTAATTTTATCTGGATTGGATTTGATAGGAAAGACAGATGAAAATGAAAGCATTTAAAGGATAAGATTCAAGTTTTTCAGCTAATGATTTATCTCAAATAATGTAAAGGCAACATTAAAAGAACCAAAATCCAAGGACAGGAGGAAAGAGAATGCTGGTTCCCACTGCCATCTGAAGCAACCATTTTGATCTATTTTGATCTTTTTGATAGATGGATTTTCACTACTATGACTCATTCATTCAGTAAATATTTGTGAAGCATCTCCAGTATGGTGCTGGGTGTGGGGACACAGACACAGTCCCTGCCCCCACGGAGATGCTCTGAGCAATGACAGCCCCTGAGGGGAGGCTTGGTCTGGCCGCTCAGCCTCAGCTGAGGTGCCTGCTCCACAAAGGCTACATTTCAAATCCTAACAGGGCTCAGAACTGGGGTGAAATTGCAATGGCAGGTCAGGGGCCCCACAAGGCTCACTACCCTGGCTTCCACTTTAGCCTCTGCAGAAGACAACTCCTGTCACCTCTTCTTCCAGCCATCAACAAATCACCTTCTTCATCCAACGCATAAGTGTGAGCCAGGACACATTTTATACATGGGATGAAACAAGTCTTTCGCTCAATACCTTTTCACTTTACACCTTGTTTTTCTGTAAATAAATTAAAGGCATTAGGGCTGAGGACAGGTGTACTTAAAATAAATCCTGTGAAGAAAAAAATCGCCCAAAGAAACTCACGAAACTGAATAGGGCAGCGGTTAAGAGGATGGATGCTGGAGTCAGAAGCACGAGTGTTCTGCTCTTGGCTCTGCTGGGTACAGAGAGGAGTGGGGTGTGTTAGCAAGAAGCTCGGGCCTGACGTCAGGCTGCCTGGGCACGAGTTCATTCTCCCACACTTAGCTCCTCTGTAAGGAGGAGCTCCTCTGGGCATGCTATTTACCTTCTCTAGGCCTCACTTTCCTTGTCTATGCAATGGGGATGAGAACAGTATCCACCTCACAGGCTAGCTGCAAGGATGATGGGAGGTAATACATGAATGAGACACGGTAAGCATTCAATAGATCATGGCCACTGTCCTTCACTCAGGACTACACAGTTCTAAGAGGAAAACATTAAAAACTTGTTGCCACTCATAGTATTTTAAAAATCATGCTGTTATAGATTGCAGCTCTGAAAAAGAAATCTAGCTCTAAATTCTGGACAAGTGAACTCAAGCCCCACAAATGCCTCAGAGGATGTCATTTTTCTAAATGGCAGCTGCAGAAATGGGGATGATGGCACCTGGAGGCACAAGCAGGCCCAGCAGTCAGTCCCATGTCCTGGATGTGGTTCCCCGCATGGCCACAAGCCACAGTGAGCTTTCAGGCAGAATGCAAGGTCTTGAAGAGGATAAAGGTGCCCGAGGTCCGGTGACCGAGGGGGCCTCAGGCACAGCGTCTTGTGTACATTCCCCAGTAATGCCAGGTACCCTGACTGCTATTGAACGGATGAAGCCCAGTCATAATGAGAAGGAAAAATATGTTTACTAAATACCTTTTAATCTGAGCAAGAATTTTTTACTTAAGAGTGGTGGGAAAGGGCAGTAGGAGGGTACTAATAACTGCCCACATCTACTGAACGCCCTGTTCTGACCACTTTCACCTCAACCCCACCCTATTCTCCCCATTTTACAGATGAGGAGACTGACCCCTGAGAGGTGAAGGGATGTACGGCTAAAATGCCAGCTCTCTCCTGGTTGCTCTGGGATCAGATTCTCAAGGGCTGTGCTAAGGAGTTTGGAGGTGAGATTTGGGAAGTGAGCAAAGATTTTCCTTTCTTATTTACTTTCCTGCTCAGAACCTGAAGGGTCTTCCCAATGGAAACAAGAACAAGCCAAAAAGCAGTTCATCATTTTAAATCCTTAAAATATACTAGAAGTGCTGAGGAGTCCTACATCTGGTTAAAACCCTGTGTGTGGTTTTTGGGACCTGACCACAGCCCATGACCCACGTTTACCTCGCTGGCCTCCTGCACTGGCCTGGGTGGCAGTCTCTGAAGGGAGCTGCCGGCAGGGTCTCAGCCCCCGCCCTGTCCCACCCCCAGTAGGCCACGCTCTCACGTGTCTGCATTTCTAGCTCAGGCGCCTGCATTCCCTCATCTCTTTATCTGACGTCTGGGGCAGACCTTCTTGCCTCTGCTGAGCCTCCTCAGGGGGAAGAAGGGGGTAGCCCTGAAGACACTGCCCCCGAGTTCAGTAAGGTCCCTGGCACTTTCCCACTCCCCTCCCATGCTCAGGGTCCCTTACAGGCTTCTGCTGGAGCCTGCTGTTAGGGGCTCTCCCCGCCTCTGTGCTGATCCACCTGATGGTCATCCAGCATTCACTCCAGGGGGGTGGAAACGGAGCGAGGGGACTCAGAGCTTTCCCGGGTTCAGGTTTAAGCCTTTTGCTTTACCCTCACAGTGAATGATTAAAGGCTTAACTCTTCCATTTTTGGCTCGTTGCTTTAACCAGCTACTCAGACACTTGGCAGCCTTGCTCACTCCCTCCCACGTCCAGCTGAGCTCCTGACAAGTATGACAAAGAAATGCAGTATCCAAAACCAAGTGGCTTTTTTCCTCCTAGATATTCAAGTCAAACAGAAGCACTGTGTTCTGCCTGCTTTGCAGTCAGTAACCCCGAGGGACGTGACTCACGCTGACATCTTCCTCCATTTGTGGGATCCCCGTAGAAGCCAGATATGCAGGTCTCGCAGTGCTTGCCTGTGGTCAGGTTCTCACACTTCTCACAGATGCTCTGATTAATGCATTTGCTGTGCCCATTGCACTGGCAAGCTGAAAGAAAAAGTATCTGAAGGGGCCTGTCCCATGGTAGAATAGGGTGGAGTCAGTTCCACGAGATTTACTTGCAACTGTCTTTTATTACCTTATTACCTCTAAATGCAAAATCATTCAAACTGGCCCACTAAAAACTAGTTTGAGAAATGAGATCAAAACATCCATATACGGCTAGTGCAGGAAGTCAGAAATATACCACAGCAAGGTGAAAGTCTACAGCCATTAAAAAAATAATTTGCTCTTGTTTGTAAAATAATGTATGTTCACGAGAGTAAGTTTGAAGAACGTAAGGAAGGGAGGAAAATCATATTCAACTGCACAACCCAGAGATCACTGTGCACATTTGGAATTTTAGTTTCAGTATTTTTTCTATACAGTTTAACACAGTTTGTGCTCATATTAACACTCAATTTTGATTTTTTTAAATTTATAGCATGGTTACTTTACCCTATTATTTCATCTATCATAAACCATAAAAAATTTCTTAATGCTTATTTATTTATTTGTGTGAGAGAGACAGAGAGAGAGCTTGCAAGCAGGGGAGGGGCAGAGAGAGAGAGACACACACACAGAATCCGAAGCAGGTTCCAGGCTCTGAGCTGTCAGCACAGAGCCTGACGCGGGGCTCGAACCCATGAACTGTGAGATGGACGCTTAACCGACTGTGCCCCCAGGCACCCCTACCAAACTTTAAATGGCAGAATGATTTCTATGAATCACAAGTTATTTAACCATTCCCTTACATCCCGATATTTAGTTTGCTTTCAATTTTTCTCTTTTAGAAAAATAACCACTTTATATATAAAAACATTTCCACAAGTGGAGTTAGTAAGATTCTTGATGCACACAGGACTTTACAACTAGAAAGGCATATAAAACCTGGGCCTCTCAGGACTGCTGTTCACTGCAGATTCCAGTGGGGCCATCCACAGAGTGCATAACCTATACCACTACAGATGGAAGATCTCATTCTGCAAGTCTGTCTTTTCCCCTCCAGCTCTACTGAAATACTACTGTGTAAGGAGTACAATGCATTGATTTGACACACTTATATATCACTAAATGATTACTACCGTAATGTTAGCCCTGCCTCATATCACATAATTACTATTGCTTTTTTGTGGTGAAGACATCTAAGGTTTACTTTTTAGCAACCTTTGCAGATCTCTCTTGGTTGACCAACGTGATACAGGTTTTTACCGTCTCGGCAACCTTCCACAGTCTTGCATCAGTTCTGTTTACCCACCTCTTTTCTAATCCCTGCAGGTATTTGACTTGTCCTATACAGACTGCAGCTGAAAAACTTAAAAATGACTCTATCAGTTAGGAATGCACCAAGAATACTTGGTGTGGGATATACATGTTGTTCCTGTTAAGGTGAACAACTGTATAGATGTCAAAAGGGCAAAGTACAACACACACACAAAATGTAATACCTAAAACCATTTACCAATAAAAATCTGTGTTCTACTTCAAGATAAAAAGACTGAACAAATGTTTCTCTCTCTCTCTCTCCCCCCCCTTCAAAATCCCACTGAAAGTACAGAAAAAAACATAAAAACAAGCATAAATCAATCAGAGTATGGGATAAGAAGAAAAAGTGCTATCAGAAGTGTATTGAGAGATACTTCTGAAATACTGAACAATTTCTAGAAATTATAAAACAGAGTGTCAAGTATCTAATAGAAAAAGGGGAGTTGAGACATTCTGTCTCCTAATGTAGAAGGCGGGGACAGGGAAAGTGACTAGATGCACTTGACCAACTGACACTTGAAAAATCCAACTGAGGCTGGGAGACAGAGCAGGCTTCGGGAGAGTGGCAAACAGCAGGAAGTACCTCGTGACCAGCTCTGTCTGTTCAACCTCACACAACATACAAAAATAAACCCAAAATGGATTGTGGACCTAAACAGAAGAGAAAAATCTATGAAACTTTAAAAAAGAAGACATAGGGGGTGCCTGGGTGGCTTAGTCGTGTCCAACTTCAGCTCAAGTCATGATCTCACTGTTCATGAGTTCGAGCCCCGCATTGGGCTCTGTGCCGACAGCTCAGAGGCTGGAGCCTGCTTCGGACTCTGTGTTTCCCTCTCTCTCTCTCACCCCTTCCCCCGCTCACGCTCTGTCTCTGTTTCTTGGGAAAATAAACATTTAAAAATTTTATTAAACAAAAAAAAAAAAGAAAGAAAGAAAACATAGGAGGAGCACCTGAGTGGCTGAGTTGGTTGAGTCTGACTCTTGATTTCGGCTCAGGTCATGATCTCACAGTTGATGGGACTAAGCCATGCATCAGGCTGATTCTTGAGAATCAATTCTCCGCTTCAGATTCTCTCTCTCCTTCTCTCTCTCTGCGCCTCCCTCCCCCCAGTGCATCACTCACTTTCTCTCTCTCAAGATAAATAAACAAACATGAAAAAAAGAAAACAGGAGTAAATCTCTGTAATCTTGGGTTAGTTAGGCACTGATTTCTGACAGTACCAAAAGCACATGGGATAAAAGAAAACACTGATACACTGAACTCACAAAATTTAAAACTTGTATATTTCAAAAGATTCCACCAAAAAAGTAAAAAGAAACCCACAGAATGGAAGAAAATATTTGCAAATCATATAGTCAGTAAGGAACTTGTATCTAGAATTCACAAAGAATTTTACATGTCCATAAGAAAAAAACAAATAATGCAATTTAAAAATGGGCAAAGAATTTGAATAGACATTTCTCCAAAGAAGATGCAAATGGCCTGTAAGATGCTCAACTTCATCAGTCATGAGAGAAATGCAAATCAAAACCAGTGAGATACTGTTTCTCACATACTAGAATATCTGCAATCAAAAAACGGACACAGGCATTGATGAGCATGGGGAGAAATTTCAACCTTTTCAGACTTCTAGTGAGAATGGAAAATGGTGCCACTACTTTGGAAAACCCTGTGCCTGTTATTCCTCATTCCCACTCCCAGCCCTAGTCAACAGTTAAGCTATTTTTTTCCTCCGTATATTTGCTCTTTTTTGGCCATCTCACATAAATGGTATCATAATAATAAACAGTCTTTGAATCTGACTGGTTTTATGGAGCATGCTTTTGAGGCTCATCCATGTCACAGAATATAGTACTCTGCTCCTTTTTGTTGCCTAATAGTATTCCATCATATGGATGTATCACATTTTGTTTATCCATTTGCCAGCTGACAGACACTGGGTTGTTTCCACTTTTGTCTATTATGAATAATGCTGCTATGAGCATTCACCGCAAGTTTTTGGGTAGACATATGTTTTTAATTCTCTTGGGTATATATTGGGCCATATGACAACTCTATGTTTAACTTTTTGAGGAACTGCCAAACGGTTTTCCAAAGTGGCCGCACCATTTTACATTCCTTCCAGCAATGTGTGAGGGTTCCAATTTCTTGAATGTTGTTGAGCATCTTTTCATGTGCTTATTGGCCATTTGTGTATCTTCTTTGGAGAAACGTCTATTTCAATCTTTTGCCCATTTCATAATTGGGTTGTTTTTTGTTTTTTTTTTTTTTACTGTTGAGTTTTAAGAGTTCTTTATGTATTCTGGACTTTAGACTCTTACCAGATACTGTATATGATTTGCAAATATTCTCTCCCATTCTGTGGGTTGCCACTTCACCTCATATATTCCTGATATTAACAAAAATGCATAGATTTAAATATTTCATGAATTAAACTAGTAGATAAGAAACAGAATCCTTTGACCTCTTAGAGAGGAAAAAAGGAACACAGGAAATTTAATTGTTTGGTAGACCAAAAAAAAAAACAAAAACTGGTTTCTTATTTTACATTTTCCTGCTCTTTTCCTTGTCTGAGAATGACTTCTTTATATCCTTTGCCCACTTTTTCTGTTGAGCTTACACATTTTTTTCTTCCTGGAGGACAGAGGTTTACATACTCTGGATGATAATCTTTATACTGCAGATATTTTCCCCCAGCCTGTTTCTTGCCTTTTATTGTTACTTAGGGTGGTCTTTCCCTTACAGAAGTCCTCATTGCCCTGTTGTCAGTGGCACCGTGTGTCAGACTCTTGGAGAAGTTCTTACCCACTAACCTCCTGGGGTCTTTGCACCTGCCTAACCTCTCCCAGCTGTTCTGGAGGCCCATCAGCACATTCTTGAGTATTTACTGACAGTCTGAATCAAAGGCCAATTTCTCAGGGTTGATTTCTCAGGATACCCTTCCCAACTCATGGTCTATTCCTTCTTGACCAACCACTGGAAGGAAGGGGGAGGAAGGGAACAGAGGGAGAGGGGGAGGCAGAGCAGGCAGGCAGGCTTAATTTTTCCTCTTGCCAGGGATAGGGACCCTTCCCTCCCCCTTCTCCCTTTTCTTAGAGCACTTCAAGGAAACCTGTTTTTACAAATCCTTTCTCTTCTCCTTTAACATGTATATGTATGTAAACCTTTTCAAAAACTTAAATAAACCTCTTATCAGCACAACAATCAGAGGAATTTTTTTCTTAAGGGCCTGGGAGCCATCACTTTGAAATGTAAACATCAAGGAAGCCAGCACCCTACCTCCCTGTCACTTTGGGAATTTAGTCTGGGTGCATTAGTGCCAAACTGTAGCCAGCTGCTGGCTATAAAGATATAAGTAGCGGGGCGCCTGGGTGGCGCAGTCGGTTAAGCGTCCGACTTCAGCCAGGTCACGATCTCGCGGTCCGTGAGTTCGAGCCCCGCGTCAGGCTCTGGGCTGATGGCTCGGAGCCTGGAGCCTGTTTCCGATTCTGTGTCTGCCTCTCTCTCTGCCCCTCCCCCGTTCATGCTCTGTCTCTCTCTGTCCCAAAAATAAATAAACGTTGAAAAAAAAAAAAATTTAAAAAAAAAAAAAAGATATAAGTAGCTTATATGCCTATTTAAAAAGGTGAGCTTTCTCAGGGCACCCGGGTGGCTCAGTCGGTCAAGCGTCCGACTTCGGCTCAGGTCATGACCTCACGGTTTGTGAGTTCGAGCCTCGCATCAGGCTCTGTGCTGACAACTCAGAGCCTGGAGTCTGCTTCAGATTCTGTGTCTCCCTCTCTCTCTGACCCTCCCCCACTCACACACTCTCTCTCTCTCTCTCTCTCTCTCTCTCTCGAATAAGTAAACGTTTAAAAAAAAAAAAAAGGTGAGATTTCTCGTGGTTTTTGCAATCTCATTAGTGGATTGCCTCCAAGGTGTACCACTGGCGTACCAGTCTGGTTTAATGCTTATTCAAAATAAGACTATTTTCTTTTTTTTTTCTACATTTGTGAAAAGGAATTTCTGGGTTGGCAGGGAATTTATTTTTCATTTTTCCTCTAACAATTGCCACAATGTATTTTTCAGTAAAAAGCAAACTAGAACAACGGATATCATATTAATCCTATATAGCATAGTATTTTCTATTTTTTAAGTTTACGTATTTATTTTGAGAGAGAGATAGTGTGAGTTGGGGAGGAACAGAGAGAATGAGGGAGAGAGGGAGAGAATTCAAGTAGGCTCTGTGCTGGCAGTGCAGAACCTGATGAGGGGCTTGAACTCATGAAACTATGAGATCATGACCTGAGCTTGAGTCACAAGTTCAACTGACTGAGCCACCCCTGCACCCCAGTATTTTCTATCTCTAAAATAGAAATTGGTATGTCTGAAGGTATCTATATTAAACCATTAAAAGTTTTTACCTCTATGAAGAACTGGACCTGAGGAGAGGAATTCCAGTTTTTATTTTATCTACATCTGCAGTATTTGTTTATAATGAACATACTGGGGCGCCTGGGTGGCGTAGTCGGTTAAGCGTCCGACTTCAGCCAGGTCACGATCTCGCGGTCTGTGAGTTCGAGCCCCGCGTCAGGCTCTGGGCTGATGGCTCAGAGCCTGGAGCCTGTTTCCGATTCTGTGTCTCCCTCTCTCTCTGCCCCTCCCCCGTTCATGCTCTGTCTCTCTCTGTCCCAAAAATAAATAAACATTGAAAAAAAAATTTATAATGAACATACTTCATTACTTCTGTAGTGAAAGCAAAACACCTCACTTGAACTTCTGTGTTTTCATTGACATTGAAAATATTTTTCAGGGGCACCTGGGTGGCTCGGTCAGTTGTGTCTGACTCTTGATTTCATCTCTGAGAGTCATGATCTCACGACCGTGGGATTGAGTCCCTCGTCAGGCTCTGCGCTGGTGGTGTAGAGCCTGCTTGGGATTCTCTCTTCCTTTCTCTCTGACTCTCCCCAGCCTATGCTCACTTGTTCACTCTCTCAAAATAAATTAAAATAAACTTAAAAAAAAAATCCCAAAACAAAATTAGTTTAAAAAAATATTTTTCATGCCAAACTATTTCTCCTAAAATGATGTTATTTTTTTCCTAAAGGAAATTCATATAAATAACATAGCTTTCAAAGTTTTATTCTTTATAAATAGGCAGCGAAACACTCGATTTTGGGCACTCAAGACAAATTACCTGGACAATGAATGAAAGACCAGTTGTATCTGCTGTCCTCCAGGCACATGCTGGAATTGAGAAGGGGCTGCGGGTAGGAATTTCCCACAGGGGCCTGAGAAGGCATCTTCACTGGTCCTTTATAGGAGCCTTCTATGCATTTCCCTTTGCCAGTATTGCTGGGGTCAGTACACCAGCCGCAGCCTGGCTGCTCCAAGCAATGGCTACAGGTACAGTAGCCTGAACAATTTTCAGCTGTAAGAGGGCACAAGTTACAATTCACTAGCACAATTCACTAGGTTGCTTTGAATTCATTATATTTAAATTACCTTTTTTAAAAACAATTACCTTTTTTTTTTAAAACAAACTATTCAACTTCTGTCAGTTAAGACTCCTATTCTAAAGTGACTGTTTAAATGACACAATAAACTTCAAGAGCCCAATATCTTGCCCAACACAGAATAGGGACTCCCCCCCTCCTCTCTCAATCCCAGGATGTTGAGGGAGAAAGGGACCTTAGTGGTCATCTACCAGAGACCATTTATTTCATCAATCAGGAGAGTAAGGTGTGGAGACATTGCACGGATGAAGCAGTAGGATACTGAAGCTGGGCAAGCTGCTTCTGTGCTCTGTGGTCTATCCCACAGGGCTTGGTTCTGCATGAAGGTTCTCCTCTGGCAGTCTTAGCCTTGTCCCTAAAATGCTCAGGGGCCCACAGCGCGGCCCCACAGCAGGAGCGGCACCCTTTTCACTTACGGGGGCAGCTGCTCATGGTGTACCACTCCATACACTGGCCAAAAGGGAAGGAGGCCACGTAGGCGTTGGAGTCCACGCACTGCTTCATGTTGCTGCACCACATACACTCTGAGCTGCCACTGGTGCACTCTCCACACGCCGTCCGCAAGGCACACGGCGTCCGGCACTGCTTGGCACTGTGGTTCGCTGGGAAGCAAACCCAAGAGAGACACTTAGAGCTCCCACCACGTTGGCTGAGATCAAAAAGGCCTGTCAGGGTGGGTTGTGACCCATTAGCGTGTCACGACATCAATGCAGTGGGCTAACATTAAATGTAGGGGGAAACAGAAAACACAGAGTCACCATGTACTGGTTAGTCAAGTATACACATACGCTTGGGGGGTAAAAAACTTTCTTTTCAAAGAGCCTTAAGGACAGACATGAGGGAACAAGCTAATCTTTCTATAAGAGCAGTGGTTCTAAAGCTGCTTACAAAATATGGGACCCAGGATATTGAAACCCACCTCAACATGAAAACTTGTATCTTTGTGTATTTGGGGGGTAGAAGGAGCACAGCATTCATTAAATGCACCAAAGCATTCAGGACCCAAAAAGGCTGAGAAGCTCCCCTACAGGAAGTTTAGCAACCGTATTTTAAGGGGATTCCTCCAGGGCTATTCGTTCTCTTCTACACCTGTGTACTCTTCAGACAACTTACAGTACCTTGCTAAAATGAGATACTATGTGAATGGAGTCCAGCCTCCCAAAAAGCTCCCACAAAATTCCATCTGCTGTGTGCGTCCCTGCGTCCCTCTGCAGGAATACGACGCTTGCGTGAGCTGCAGAGGCTGCCCCTAGGCCTGCCTTTGGGAAGCTTGACTGTAGCCCAGAGGAGAGACCCCAAGCTCATGGGGAGCCTGAATGCAGCCCAGAGGAGAGATCTGAACCTGAGAAGCTACTCAGGGTGTGCTCCTCGGTACTCTCTCACAGCTCTAGCGTGGTTCAGGTTTGCTTCTGCTGTCACGTAACCGCTCTTCTCATTTTTCTGTCTAGTGTCCCTGCAGTGACCTGCTTGCTCTTCTGATCTTTTCTTTGCATTCTTGTTCTCTCTTCCACAGCATTTCTTTGCCAGCACCAAGACATCTGCCTGTTGAAGCAAATTCTCAACACTTTTTGTGGTCAACACACCAATCAATCTCACTGTAAATGAGAATATTAGGCTCTTTTGAATAGAATTAGTGATTTTTGTTTATGATTATGGCTCATACTACGCAGAGCCAAAGACTATTTCCTTCTGCGTTTAAATTCTGGGTGACACTCTACTTCATATGCTTGAAACCAATACTCCATCTGTTGCTCATGACTATCTCACACATCTCAATATTTAACTATGCCTCCTACAGTTTCTCTTTCAGTGAGCTTCCAATGACAATCATTCACCCATATACTTACCAGGCCTTTCGCAGACACTACCATTGAGTGGGTTGATGCAGGTTGCAGCCTTCAAGCCCCGAGTACTGGGTTCTGACAAGATTCCACAGAATCCAGCATCACTGGGCTCAGACGGCATCCACTGTAGCAAACTATTTGTGAATGGGGACATATCTTCCCAGCACCAGTAGGACACATTGATCTTCCGAAGGCCAACCCATGGGGTTAAGGTGAGCTTGGACTGCAGGCAAAAGAGACACAGCTACGTATAAGCAATGTCTTGAACAAAACAGGCTTCTTGATAAAAACCACTAAATTACATATACCCACAGATAAAAGAAAACCTCCCTATCCTGACTGAGCCACGGCAGAGTAGGACAGATTTTCATTTTTAATGTTATATATCATCCCTGGCACTTCAATATGACCATTTCACAAAGGACAGAAATATAAGTCAGAGAAGATATAAAAATTTTCATAGAGATTAACAGCAAAGAGGTAATAATAAGTCCCTAAAGTACTATACCCTATGGCAAATGTTACACAGAGATGGCCATCCCCCAACCTCGGTTTAAATGATTACTTACGCATAAAAGCATCTTACCAATATTTATGAAATACTGGTTATATGCTTATCCTTGGATCATCAACTAAGCTTGTGTTGGGGCTTTGGCCAGTTCAGATGATTGAAGATTTATTTGTACTTTCAAGCTGGGGAGTACTGACTGGCACTGAATTTTCTAGGGAATAAGAGGACCTCTGGGAGTCTCTGCCATCTTCTGCTCTATTAAAGTTTTCTTCTTGTTACAATTTAAAACAATTTTTAAGTCGAAGTATACGCTTTAGTCCAGAAATGAAAGATATTCCTAATATTGGCAGTTACAAACAGAATGTACAATGTATTTCCATTTTTGAGAGGAAAAAAATATACGTGCCTGTTAAAGATGTCAAAGAAATAAACATACCCAGAAGCTATTTTTAGTTGTAATAAATGATATTTATTTTGATTTTAATGCTAGCATATTCTAAATTTCCTTTGCAATATGCATTTTTTAAGGAAAGAAAGCTAATTAAAATTAATACATTTTAAAAGTCCTTCAATTTCTTCCTCTTTGGCTTCAGGATAGAATTCATAGCAATCAGCATTATACACAAGGCCTCTCTGGATTTGATACCTCGTGAGGCCCGGCCACAGGACCTCCCTTCCCCCTAGCCCGCAGCCAGCCATGCAAACATACCTGCAGCTCACCCCTCGATCTCCACATCTTGCATGTGGCGGTACAATATAAAGATGGTGTTTCCCTCTCCACCTTCCCAACTCTCTCATCTTCAGAGATTACCTCTCTGGCTGTCTATCAGCCAGCCTCTGCCCTACAGGCTAGGTCCAGCGCTCGCTCTCGTTCTTCCGTGCAAGCCTGGGATTTAGGTTTAGACTCACACCTATGGAAGCACATTTCACTACAGTTGTCTTTTCACCTGTCAGTCTCACCACAAGACTGTGAATTCCTGTTGTACAAATGTGTTCCCAGCAGACCTGGGAGCTATGCAGAACCTTCTGGAGCCAGAAAACTGGAGGAAGAGGGAAAAGGTACCAGAAGATATATCTGTGGTCAGCTGGCAGAGCAGGACCCTTCTAGCCAGGTGTTCTTTCAAGGACATTGACCTGGGGGTCACTGGTAATGTGGAAAGCTGTAAGCCATCAATTCTCTGAGGGAGTGACTACAGGTAAGACCGGCCAACAGCCAAGGACAGAACAGAGGAAGAGGCCCATTTCTGGGGCTGAGGAAAAGAGAAACAAATCTCTGATGGAGATTATGCAATGCGAAAAACCCTTCAAAATATCATAAAACATAAAATGTGGCCATAGTGTTCCCTGAGATAACCACATTTATAATGTATTGCCAGTGTCTGAATTGTCCATGCCATACCAAAGCTGCACTGGAAAAAAGACCAATGGAGAAAAGTAAAATACTATAGGGCCCCTCCCACCAGTCACACAGCAGGTGGTATACAGAGGCCAATGTAACCAGAACCCAGACCACACTTTCCATGTTTTTCCCTGAAGGGGGCTGCACCCAACAAAGTGCTGCTCATCCCTCTCTAGACAAAATGTGTTTGTAGAATATCAACTACAGGCCACCTGAGGGCACTGGGAGGACAGGAAGAGAACTTGGGGCTTTCTGGGCTCAGAAACGTTTGATAAGAAGGTGCCCTCTCCTTTGGAGCTGGTCAGACCTAAGGAAGACCCAACAGTTCTTAGGGTGATTACCATTAAATATTACACACTGTAACAATACCTGAAACCTGACAGACTCCAGCGGCTTCCTTCAACCTAGCTAATCGGTAGTGACATCCTCTTTCCCTCTCCCCCAGCAGAACCCAGAAGCCAGGATGAAAGCATCAGCTGATGTCACAAGGATATGTGACACACGGCGCTACTCAATATACGTGTAATTATCCCTTTGTCTTACAATCTAATAGATATGACTTACAAAGTGTGAACAATTTTAAGGTAAGAAGAAAGCATTAAAGGAAGAGCATCTGATCGTGCCAATCCAGTCTCTCAGTATACTCACACACTAGCACTCCGCGTGCCAGGCACATCACAGGGAAGCTGTGTTCGTGCTCTCAGTGGAAGGGTGGGTGGTAGAAATTTAAGTTCTGAGGATGTTAACTCACCATGCTCTGTGATGACTGCATTATTCGCAGCTGCTTAAGGACAAATTCTACCTTCTTCTGGGTTGTAAGAGAAGCCAAAAAGGCATTGTGGTTCCTACAGGACAATTTAGCATTGTCATAATTCTCCTTGGCAGTGGTAATTTTCAAACACGAGTTTCCGACCAAATGCCAGCCAATGCCACAGATATTTTCTTTTGTAAAGCGGGGGAAAAAGAAAAAAAAGAGTTTTAGAAACCACACAAAACCACTACATTACCAGTTTGAATCACCAGAAACCTAGAAGGTTTTTGCAATTTGAATTCCACAGTACTTCACTAGGATATGGTGACGGCATCCAACCCATCACTAAGGACCAATACAGAATAGAAGAAAGTTAGACTTCACCAGTCCTATTTCCTGGATCTCAAGAGGCATACTCTAAGGTCAACTCTCTATATCTTGGAAGAAAAAATCTTAGGTGCCAGTGCTCAATTTCTAAACTCCTTTTTGACGAACAATTAGAAACAAGACTAAAATCCTAAGTGAAGAGCAGAAAAATAAATATGCACAATGGAAGGATGGGGAAGAAAAATGTGGAGTGTGGAAATGAGTTGGTGAGTGAGTAAGACTACAGTCTTCAAAAGCTGCACTATTTTCACATCAAGTGGAAAGGGCACAAATCAAGGGCACAAAACGTCCCCAAAGTGAGGTGGAAAGATCCTTTTCAGGAAAAACAAAACAAAACAAAACAAAATGAAACAAAACAAAACAAAACAAAACAAACCCAAAGTGATACAGCTGCAGCACATGAGGCAAGACGGGAATCTACTTCTGCAGTCACCCTGAACCCACCCACTTCAGCTCTGTGCCCTGCCCCACAGAAGCTCTGCACGCTTCCTAAAAGGGCACAGCAAAGCAACTTTGCCAGAAATAAGTTCCCTGAAGAATGCCACCAACAATGCCCGTTACCAGTCAGTGAGGTAAGTGGAAGGTGCCATGGGAAAGGGTTCATTGAAGAGCAGATAAAGACTTGTTCTTGCAGGGTGCCTGGGTGGCTCAGTCGGTTAAGTGCCTGACTTCAACTCAGGTCATGATCTTGCAGTCTGTGAGTTCGAGCCCCACATCAAGCTCTGTGCTGATAGCTCAGAGCCTGGAGCCTGCTTCGGATTCTGTGTCTCCCCACCCCTCTCTGCACCCCCCAACCCCACTTACACTCTGTCTCTCTCTCTCAAAAGTAATAAACGTTAAAAAAATTAAAAAAAAAAAAAAAAGACTTGTTCTTCCAAGTGTGGCATCAGTGTCACTACTCGTTAAAATCTAGATTCTAGAGCCCCACCCCCGATGTGTATGAGAATCTGATTTCTGACAAAATCCCCTGCAGTGCACTGAAGTTTGAGATGCCATGAGATAAAGAACGAGAAGCTCACACTCATGCAAGATGAATCAAGTACTTCCAAAGGACATTCAAAAGGGGCCAGGCAGACCCTGTTGCCCTGGGCATGCTTCAGCTGCTGCACAGAACCACAGATGTACCCCTTTTGGGAAATCGTGGTTGAGCAAATGTATCATAGAACTTCTGTCGTGGCTGGCCAGCCTGAGGCCCTCAACTCTTCATTCCAAACCTTAGAGGCCATAAATTGAGATATTCAGGACTGGAGATCACCCTAGGAGGTGCTGCTGATAAAGGCATCTCTCTTCCTTCTTGTCAGAAGGTGCTGACAATCTAATCCCAGTGTTCAGGAAGAACTATTCATAAAGTGCCCCTCAGACTGACTGGCTGCCAAAATTGCTGCATTCTACTGCCAGGTGACCACAACAGAGGCGAGCAGAGACAATGCAGCAGGCTCGAAGATACGAAGCCAAACTGTCATTCCATTCCCCAGAGCAGCAGATGATGCTTTACTTTATCTCAAAGCACAGTACGAGCAAATGCTTAAGAACTGTATTTTCATTAAAAAAAATAACCACAATTATGGTACGGTGGATGAATGGTTAAAATGAGTTTGTTTCCTGTGCTGGGTTCAATCTGGGCTGCACAGTATGGGGGGCGTGTGTGTGACGTCTCTGGACCCATGCACATCAAGATGCCCCTACAAGGCCTACCAGGCAGGGCGATGCACTCCTGATTCCGGGGCTCCCACTGGCAGTTCTGGTCCAGGGCACAGCTCCTACAGCTGGTCTTCTTGTTACAGTAGTACATGGGGTTATCCTTGGGGCAATTCTCATATCTGGAAATGGAGATCTAGAACACAGTGGACAAAAGCTTTTCTCTTAATCCCCGGTCAGAACTCATGGTGAGGACAAACAGGATGTTAAAATCAACAAAATTTTAACTGAGGAAGCAAACTGCAAATAAACACACAAATAAGATGCAGATGAATCAGGCCTGCAATGGAAATAGGGTGCTGAAATCTTCCGCACAAGGACATGCCTTGACCCAGCAAGGAGGCAAGGTGCTCTATTTTAAACACCAATCTTCTACCTGCTCATTTGTGAAATGGCGGCGTTCAACCCACTGCTTTTCAAAAGCCTCCCAAACAATTTAAAACTTTCATATTTTATGAACTGCTTTGTGGAATAAACTGTCAAAAACTATAGAAGCTGAGTCATTCTATTATTTTTTGCCCTAGAACCTAAAAAAGGAGATTCTGCAAAGTCGCCTGACTCACCTTCAGTCTCAAGTTCTAAAACTTGCTCCCAAAAGCTTGCACAGGTAGAGTGAGCTCACTCACACCAAACATCTAGCACTTAGCTACAGTCATGCCTCTAAGGAATAGGGAGTACACAGAAGAATAGTCCTGCTCTCTTCTAAAACACTACACATCAACCCCTGTGGCCAACAGGACCTTTGAAATTATGATGCACATAGCAGCCCTTCCTAAAAGAAAACCTAAGCAATATAATAAAATCCAAATCCACACCAAAGGTTTTAAAAATAAGTCTGGGCCAGTATTTGTACCATACACACTACAGTCTTACACCTGACCCCCCCCCCCCCGGGGACCCTTTCATCCTCTGAAATCCTTGAGAAATGGCCCCTGACCTGGCCTTCCGTGCAGCTGTGGTTCACAGGGACACAATGGTCATTGCACCAGTGGCAGTCATTGGTGTTGGCTGTGCAGCTGTAACAATCAGTGTGCTGGTCGCATCTGTCATGGTCAAGAGCTACGAAAAGAAGAAAAATTCATCAACTGTGACAGCTCCTCCTCAAAAAAATCTGAGACTAAGGTTTTTAAAAAATGTTAACAAGGGATGGGAAGTAAAATAAGTAAAACGGGCAGGAAAATATACTGGTGTGCTCAGGTTAAAAGAATATTTAGAAATAAGTAAGAAGTTTAAAGAAACACTCTTTTGTAAGCCCCCTACTCCCATAGAAAGTACACAGAGGGGGAAAAACAAAGATATATTCATTTCATTCAACGATAATGACATATAATGGAAGCAGGTCAGGTTCTCTGAATACTTTTTTTCCCCGAGAAAAAAAGCAGCTAGCAATAGAATGAACACCAAGAGCTGTCGAGGACCCAAACAAAGTAACGTCACAGACCAAACCACTCCTCCTAGCTGTAAATGCAAGGCTAATCTGGGCACAGGAAGCAGGCAGCACCACCGAAGCCCAAAGGAGGCACCAGGCTGAGATACATTCTGTACGCATGTATGTAAATCTAAGAGTGTTAAGTTTGAGATCTTCTGGGCTACTACAGACCTGCTGCATCTCCTGTGGACCCCTGACAGGCCAAGGTCAGCAACAAAAGAGAGCCCATACAACCATGCTGCTTCATCTGTTGATCCACTTGTGAACATGGCACATGATGGAACCCATGGACAAGACAAGGCAGGGCCCACCCCCACGAAGCATGCTCCTTGGGTTGCTGATGTCCTCCTCTGGTCGTCGCCCCACGGACTGGGCCCACACAGAAAGAAGAGTGACCAGGGATATGACATCTGAGATAAGTTCACAGCAAAGGGATTCATACTGAACCATCTAAGGTAATTAAATATTATTTTCTATAATCATGTACATTTAATTTGAACTTTTAAAACCTGGATTTAAAAAAAAAAAACAATTTCACAGATTTTATCCCTTTGAACCCTACCAGGTTCTGGTCCTCTCTGTTCTTCAGCGCTCACTGGGAAGTTGCCTGGGTGTCCTTTTTGAGGATTTATACTCATCTTAATTTGAAGCATTCCAGGACAGTAAAAGCTGACTCTATCCACCATAACCCTCATGGTAACATGCTATACCAACTCTAACAGTTAAGAAATTCAGTCAACATTTGAAGTGAACAAATACTTTGCAGAGACATTTTTCTTACTTTTAAAGGTAGGATATTACCTCACTTTATTACAGATATTATCTCACTGTATTACACTGTGCTGTAAGCCAGAGCAAAACCATAAGAAGCTAAGTAGACAAGATGAAGAAAGCCTGGAAAACATAAGGGGTGGTTCTAAAAGCTAGGACCACTGGTCATCCTCAGCAACTCTCTTGCCTTGCTATCAATGCTGTGCCCAACTAGAGATGCTACAAAAGAGTACTCTGCAAAGAGAACAACTCTGCCTCTATCCACTAGAACAATCTACTCCAACATAGCTTTTCTGGGTTGCCCCTCTTAATCTCATCCTTAACATCAGAACTGCATAATCCAATATGGTAGCCACTAGCCTCATGTAATTTTTTTTAAAATTTTTTAAATGTTTATTTATTTCTGAGACAGAGAGAGACAGAGCATGAGTGGGGGAGGGGCAGAGAGAGAGGGAGACACAGAATGGGAAGCAGGCTCCAGGCTCTGAGCTGTCAGCACAGAGCCCGACACGGGGCTCGAACTCACAAACCGCAAGTTCGTGACCTGGGCCAAAGTCGGACGCTTAACTGACTGAGCCACCCAGGCGCCCCTCTAATTTTTTAATTTAAGTTAATTAAAGTTTAAAATTCAATTCTTTGGTCTCACCAGTCTCATTTCAAGTGTCTCATATAGCCACATGTGACTAGTAGCTCCCATACTGAGACAATGCACATGTAATATACTTTCATCATCACAAAAAGGTTCTCCTGGATTGCACTGCCTGAGACCAACTGCTAGGTTCAGGAGCTGGTATACAAAAATCTATGCAATGCTAAGGTTTTGTCTCCATCACTCATGGCTTTTAGGAGCCATGTGGCATGATCCCATCTATCGTAAAAATGTTTAGAAACCAATTTTTAATCACCCATAAGCCTTTGCTCCAGTTATTACCAAATAATTCTGGATAATAAAATGAAGATAAAAAATGAATATATCTAAGTGCTTCCACGATTCAGACAAAATGAGATTTCAAATTAATTAAATTTTAATAAAAGGATAAAAACATACTTCCTTTGGAAAAACATTCTGATTTTAACTTTTCTTCTTGTGCTTCAGTTGCCAACTCCCAGGAGATGCACTGAGATGACCCTGCGTCCCACACACACCGGATGCCGGGCCCTGCCGCTAGACAAGCAGCTTCACTTCGGTGTGCTTCACACTGTTCCGAGGTGAATACCAGGATGTCACTGAGGAGGAGACTATTGAAACCACCAAATACATACATGGTGCTACAAGAAGAAAAAAAAAAAAAGGAGAGGCGTAGTTTACTGAAAGCTTCTACAAACAAATGCATGAAATGCTTCTTACAATCCTTAGACAAAATGTCCCCAAATGCCCATCAATTCGGGATGTGATGTGAATAAACAATGGTATATCCACACAATGAAACAGCAGTCGGTAGATGTAAAAAGGAATGAGCACGATTTCTACATACTGCTATGGAGTGATCTTCAGGATATATTGCTATGTGAAAAAAAAGGAAATGCAGAGAAAAGTATATATTGTATGTTACCATTTATCTAGTGAGGGGAGGGGAAAAAGGAAATCAAACACACACAGACACACACACACACACCCACACACCGCTTTTCATTTTAAAAACAAGAACAACAAAGCTTTTCTTTGAAAAAAATTTTTAATGTTTATTTTTGAGAGACAGAGAGAAGTGCAAGTGGGGGAGGGGCAGAGAGAGAGGGAGACAGGATCTGAAGTGGGCTCTGGGATGACAGCAGAGAGCCTGATGTGGGGCTTGAACTCATGAACCATGAAACCATGACCTGAGTCAAAGTGGGACACTTAACCCACAGAGCCAGCCAGGCAGTCCAACAAAGCGTCTCTGACTTATCTTCTTAAAAGGGTAGGACCAACCTAGTAGCAATGAATATCACTGGTATTTAGATTGTGGTATCTAAAAACCATTCTCTCCCTTACCACTTAAAAAACAAAAACAAAACACAAAACCCTAGGACTCTTTAGAGGCAACCCCTAGTAAGTCAGGTTTAAAAATAAAAACAAGGGGGAGCTCGCCGAAATGGCCGCTTCCAGTCAAGGAAACTTTGAGAGAAATTTTGAGTCACTGGACCTTGCAGAATTTGCTAAAAAGCAGCCATGGTGGCGCAAGCTATTTGGGCAGGAATCTGGGCCCTCAGCTGAAAAATACAGCGTGGCGACCCAGCTGGTAATTGGAGGTGTCACTGGATGGTGCACGGGTTTCATATTCCAGAAGGTTGGAAAGTTGGCTGCAACAGCTGTGGGAGGTGGATTTTTTCTCCTTCAGCTTGCAAACCATACTGGGTACATCAAGATTGACTGGCAGCGAGTAGAGAAGGACATGAAGAAAGCCAAGGAACAACTGAAGATCCGTAAGAGCAGCCAGATACCCAGCGAGGTCAAAAGCAAAGCAGAGGAGGTAGTGTCATTTGTGAAGAAGAACATTCTAGTGACTGGTGGATTTTTCGGAGGCTTTCTACTTGGCATGGCATCCTAAAGAGGTCAACTTCACTTCCATTATTCCTGTGTTTTCCAGCCAGCAGCCTCTACACTCCATCATAGACATCAAGTATCTCCTGCTTCTCTTCTTCTGTGCCTTCCTCCTCCCTGCTGCAGCATATCTGAATGGCTTCTATAGGCATCTGTCGGTACAAGTTGATATGGCCCTACCCTGAGCTCGATGGCAACGGAAGAGACCATAGACGTTAGCTCTTCTCCCAGCACACTCCCCACGTGACTAATCTGTAGGTCAGCAAAAATGTTCCTTTCCCTCCTCCCATATAAGATACTTAACAGAGCATGGTATAAGATGGCCCAGCTTGGAGGATGAGTGGATCCTCAGAGGTTGTCGCAGACTTGCTTTGGAAAGAAATAATAAGCATATAGATACCTTATGTGTTGCATGGAAAGGAACTGAATATATTTGCCTTTAAGCATGAAAAAAAAAAATAAAATAAAAATAAAAATAAAAATAAAAACAAGGGGAAAAAAAAAACTGGGCAGAAAAATCAGCAGTGGTGCACTGGGGGAGACAGACTACTGAATCAGTCTAGACAAGACACTAAACAAACAGCAACAACCCACAGTGGTGAAGGTGGGGGAATCAGAATCCACGTCTGATTTTACCTAAAATGTTTCCGTTTCAATAAGATGTTACAATATACGCAAAGAAACAAGAGTGTGAACCAAATAGAGGAAGCAAAACAGTCCATCAAAATGGTCTCTGGGATGGCCCACATGTTGGACTCAAGAGACAAAGGCTTCAAATCAGCTATTACAAATATATTCAAAGAAAACTGTCTGAAGAATTAAGTCAAAACAGGATATGAGCGACTCAACAGGTCAAGAATACCCATAAAGAGATACAAATTATAAGGAACAATTAAAAGGAAGTTCTGAAGTTGAAAAGTACAGTAAGTGAAATGAAAAATTCACTAGAGGGACTCAGCTGACTTGACCTGGCAGAGGAAAGAAACAGTGAATTTAAACATACATCAATAGTACCATAAGGGACTCTTAAATACAGAGAACAAACTGAGGGTTGCTGGAGGGGAGGTGGATGGGGGGATGGGCTAAATGGGTGATGGCCATTAAGGAGGGCACTTGTTGGGATGAGCACTGAGTGTTATATGTAAGTGATGAATCACTAAATTCTATTCCTGAAATCCTTATTATACTATATGTTAACTAATTTGGATTTAAATAAAATCCTAAAAATTAAAAAAAGATATATCAATAACGATTATATAATCTGAAGAAAAAAAATTTTTTAAATCAAAGAAAATGAAAAGAGCATCAGAGACTTGTGGGAAACTATCAAGCATCATACATAAGCATAATGGGAGTCCCAGAAAGAAAAGAGAGACAACAGAAAACACATTTAAAAAAATAATGGTTGAAAACTCCCCAGATTTGATGAAAATTATTAATCTATACATCCATAAAATTCAACAAACTCCAAGTAGGATAATCGCAAAAAGATCCATACTTACACACATTATAATTAAAAACTGCTGAGGGAAGGTGGGCAGGGAATGGGCTAAATTGGTGATGAGTATTAGGAGGGTGCTTGTTGTGTTGAGCCCTGGATGTTATATGTAAGTGATGAATCACTAAATTCTACTCCTGAAAACAAATTAACTAATTAATTCATTAATAAAAACTGCTAAAAAACCCAAACAAAGAGAAACTCTTGAAAGCAATAAAAGTAGGATAACTCATCACATACAAGAGGATCACACTAAGATTAATGGCTAAGACACAACGGAAGCCAGAAGGCAGAGGACTGAAATATTCAAAGTACAGAAAGTAAAAAGTGTCAAATAACATTTTTTTAACCAACAAAACTATCCTTCCACAATGAAACTGAAATAAAGACATCCCCAGATAAACAAAGACTAAGAAAATTCTTTGCTGGCAGGACTGCCTTACTGAGAAAGAGTAAAGTAACAATAATAGTTGAAGACTTCAACATCTCACTCTTAATAATGAGAAAACAACTAGGCATAAAATCAACAAGGCTACACAACACTTGAACAACATTATCAACCAATTTGACTTAACTGGCAACTATGGAACACTCCACCCAAATAGAATAACACATATATTCTTTTCAAGGGCACATGGAACATTCTCCAGAATAGACCATATATGCTAGACCATAAAAAAACTCGGTAAATATTTGCGTTTTTTCCCCCCACTCCCTTCAATAAGTGTTTTTTTTAAGAAAAGAAATCTTCAAAATATGTTCTCTAATCCCCAAAATGGAATTAAATTAGAAATCAACAGGCAGAAAGTCTGTGAACTCTACAAATATCTGAAAAACAAACAACATATTCTGAATAATCTATGGGTCAAAGAAGAAATCACAAGGGAAATTAGAGAATATTTTTAACTAAATAAAAACAAAAATATGCCATTTTAAAAGTTTATGGGATGGGATTAAAGTAGTGCTTACAAACTTACAGCTTTAAACACATACATTGGGGGAAAAAGGATCTAAAATCAATAACCTAAGCTTCCACCTTAAGAAACTAGAAAAAGAAAAATAAACTAAACCCAAAGCAATCAGAAGGGAGAAAATGATATAGAAAAAAACAATAAAATATATACAAAAAAAAAGAGAAAAATAAATGAAATCAATAGTTTGTTCTTTAAAAAAATCAACAAAATTGACAACGCGTTAGAATGACCAAGAACATAGATGGAAAATAAATTAACAAAATTAGGAATGAAGAAGGGACATCATTGTTGACCTTATAAAGATTAAAAAGCATATAAAGAAATACTATGAACTTTTATGCCAACAAATTAGACAAGTTAAATGCAACAAATTCCTAGTAAGACTTACTACTGAAAGTGACTCATTCTTCAAAAAATTAAAAAGTAGAGGTACAACATGATTCAGCAATTCCACTTCTGGGTATATACCCCAAAGAAAGAAAGCTAGACTATCAACAACAGCCAAAGTGTGGAAAGAGCCCAAATGTCCATCGATGGATGAATGGATAAAGAAGATGTGGTATATACATACAATGGAGTATTACTCGGCAACCAAAAAGAATGAAATCTTGCCATTTGCAACTACGTGGATGGAACTAGAGGGTATAATGCTAAGCGGAATTAGAGAAAGACAAATATCATATGACTTCACTCATACGAGGACTTTAAGATACAAAACAGATGAACATAAGGGAAGGAAAGGAAAAATCATGTAAGAACAGGGAGGGGGATAAAACGTAAGAGACTCTTAAATATGGAGAACAAACAGAGGGTTACTGGAGGGGTTGTGGGACGGGGGGTGGGCTAAATGGGTAAGGGGCACTAAGGAATCTACTCCTGAAATCATTGTTGCACTATATGCTAACTAACTTGGATGTAAATTTAAAAAAATAAATTAAAAAAAAATAACTGAAAGCTACGACTCAAATACGTATTTGTACATCCATGTTTACAGCAGCATTATTTGCAACAGGCAAAGTTGGAAGCAAACCAAATGTCTACTGATAAACAGAATGTGGAATATATGCACAAGGGAATATTTATTATTCAGCCTTAAAAAGGAAAGAAATTCTGACACATGTACAGCATGGATGAATGAACCCTGATGATATTCTGCTAAGTGAAATAAACTAGCCACAACAATACAAACACTGTATGATTCCAACTAAAGGTACCCAAAGGAGTTAAATTCACAGAGACAGAAAGGAGAATGCTGGTTGCCAAAGACAGGGGGCAGAGCAGAATGAGGAGTTACTGTTTAATGGGGAGAGAGTTTCAATTGTGCATGATGAAAAAGTTCAGGAGATGAATGGCAGTGATGGTTACACACAATATGAACACACCTAGTGCCACTAAACCATACGCTTAAAACTGGGTAAGATGGTAAATCTTACGTTATGAAAATTTTATCACAATTAAAAGAAAAAAAAAAGCTAAAGAAACTGCTTAACAAAAAATAGAAAATCTGAATAGATAAACGTACCACAAGTAAAGAGACTGGATTACCAATTAAAAATCTTCCCACGAAGAAAAGCCCAGGCCCAGATGAATTCTACCAAGTCCCTGATGAATTCTACCAAACATCAAACATGTAAAGTAGTAATACCAATCCTTTATGAACTCTTCCAGAAAATAAAGGGGGAAAGAATACCTCTCAATTTATTCTGTCCAGTATTAATCAAAGAAATATGTCATAAAAAAACATAAAACGATGGAGCACTATCCCTCATGAATAAAGACAGGGGACATTTTTGAACAAGGACGTTTGTGGGTGATGGATATGTTATCTTGATTGTGGTGATGATTTTACAAGTGTATACTTATGTCAAAATTTATCAAACTATAGACTTTTAGTATATTCAATTTGTTGTGTATATCAGCTCCTGTTGTTGATATACGTAACAGGCCATATATGCAGAATCACACCTATTCTGTGTGATTAACACAGAATAAAGCTGTTTAACAGGCCATATATGCAGAATCACACCTATTCAAAATAAAAGCAGTTGTGTAACAGCTCCAGGGAAAGTTCTTAAATGCTATCATGGAAGGCCAATGCCAGCAAATGATGCAGTCCGTATCACAAAGTATACTGGGCCATATCTGTCACATACATGGTATCTCTCTTGTGTGATGTGTGCCGGTACATCCTCAATCCTGCCATCCACTGTGCCAGATCAGAACCTGAAGAAAGAGTTAGGCTGGGGACTGTATAGACAGGAGACACAGCACTATCCTTAAATATAATAATCTCCTGCAAAAATCTGAAGAACAGAAACAAGATCAATCAGCAGAAGACAGAAGACAGAAGATAGAAGTCGATTCCAGGTAATATAAAGGAGAACCCGCTAATAACTGGCGTCTGCAGAAAAGGAAGGAGTTTCCTTCTTAGGTGAGTTTTCCATCCCTGGACATGTTTAAACAGGATGCCTGCATTAAGTGGAAGTTTCGAGCAGGTAACTTCCAGAACTCTTCCAACTCCAAGATCCTACAACGTGCCAGGAAGTTTAGAACTAACCCACAATGACGTGTCGAGTAATTTACACTCACTTGCCTCAATTTCCTTCAAATTAACACAAGACTAGTTTACTAAAGCATAAAGATTTTGTGGCTCTCTTATGTATTTGCCATATATTATATTTAAAAATTGACACATTTCAATTACCAAAAATGAGCCTCACATTTCATTTTTAATCTCATTATTGGATTAGTATCGCATTAAGCAGTCTGGATTCAACTAGTCAATCTGCTGCTTCAACCAAATAAGCTCCATCCCCCTCCTGGTGCAGCTGGTGTTTTCAGCAACTCTGAATCCATCTGGTCACACGTTGGCTATGGGAGGTACGCAGAGCCCTTCAAAAAGGCCTGGAGCCGGAGAAAGGTGCAGCGGCATCTACGCAGCCTCGGTGCCTCAGAACCAGCTCTTCTTCCCACCTCCCTCACAAAACCCATGAAAACAACAAGGCACAGCTCACCCAACGCTGCTCATCAGTTAAGAAAAACCACCACTTGGAATACGGGATACGAAGAAATGATATGAATCCAAGTTTCTCTTTGAGTAAATTCTTTCTTTCACAAGATTAAACTAGCCGTGGCCTCTCTCGTCATCCGCTGCCCTCCCCCAACCCTGCCCCACATGCACAGATTATTCACATACAGGCCCAAACATACCACTGGAATTACATAAAAATGAAAACCTTATTATAACCCAGGCAAGCCGTTCCTAATTCTGATTCGTGGTTAAATTCTATCGTATGGTAAACTATCAACTTCTCTGAGTTTGTATAAAACCAAAGAATGTTTTAATAGAAGATCCATTTATCTGCTAGTTACCATCACTGTACTAACAGCTGTCACAATTTAGCAAATGCCTATTATGTGTCAAATCCTGTGCCAGGAGAACCAGGGGCACGAAGATGAATAAAGCAGAGGCCCAGACACCCGTAGGCAAGAGGACGACAAAATGGCCCTGCGGCTTTTCAGATGAAAGCATCAGGAGGCATACACTAGAAAACTTCAGGGTTTTCCTACACTGATAAAGTACAAGCTTACAATTTAAGATGACACTTCGAATTAGTAAAGTTGTCAGTCTATACCATCAAATGTTCTCATAGGAAAACCATATTTATCACTAAATTTCAGCTAAGTTATTACTTTAAAAAGATGTCACCTTTTCCCAATATCTAAGTGTCTGAATTCTGTCGATTCTTCCCTCATGACATCCTCAAGACATGTTGCTGGCTCATTTTTCCTAATCCCAGGTCTTCATCTCATCTTGCATCGTAACAACAGAAATTTTGAAAGTCAAGGAAATCCTAACATAATGTTGGCGTTATAGCATTTAAATAGTTCCAGGATTGATAAGGCTCAGAATTTTAGAAGGTAAAACAGACAACACTCATAACAGCTGAAACAAAATGGGAAAAGTTAAGAACATGATTAGGCTGTTTAGGAAATCAAAAATCTTTAAAGCACAAAGTAAGCAACAGGCAGAGTGGCCATTCTGGATCCTCCTTCTCCAGGGGCAGATTCACGAAGAACTCTGTTACCTCGGGCCAGGCATTTTTGAGCGATGCAAGGAAATGGACTACAGACTTCAGATTATCCAAAGACTACAGATTGATCTATATGAAGTTTCGCAGTCTTCCCATCTCTATTCCTCTACCTCGCCCGCCATTGAAATGTCTCTTTACCACTCAGATACAACTGTGAGAGACCTGACAACCCAAGTGGTGCAGACAACAGCGAACAGCGGAGGGCGGAAGACAGCAACTGAGCATAACTCTCGCTGTCCCATGAGACAGCACCAAATGTAGCATACCCCTGCATGCCAACAAAACCACACCAACAAACTTGGCATCACAAGGAATTCAAATCGACATCAGATATTTTATTTTATTTTTTTCCTCTTTAAAAAAAATTTTTTTGGGGGCGCAGTCGGTTGAGCGTCCGACTTCAGCCAGGTCACGATCTCGCAGTCCGTGAGTTCGAGCCCCGCGTCGGGCTCTGGGCTGATGGCTCAGAGCCTGGAGCCTGTTTCCGATTCTGTGTCTCCCTCTCTCTCTGCCCCTCCCCCGTTCATGCTCTGTCTCTCTCTGTCCCAAAAATAAATAAACGTTGAAAAAAAAAAAATTTAAAAAAAAAAATTTTTTTTAATATAATTTATTGTCAGGTTAGTTAACATAACAGTGTATACAGTGTGCTCTTGGTTTTGGGGGGTAGATTCCCGTAATTCATCACTTACAACACCCAGTGCTCATCCCGACAAGTGTCCTCCTCAATGCCCATCACCCATTTTCCCCTCTCCCCCGCACCTCCCCCACCATCAACCCTCAGTTTCTTCTCTGTATGTAAGAGCCTCTTATGGTTTGCCTCCCTCTCTGTTTGAAACTATTTTTTCCACTTCCCTTCCCCCACAGTCTTCTGTTATGTTTCTCAAGTTCCACATGAGTGAAAACATATGATATCTGTCTTTCTCTGCCTGACTTATTTCACTTAGCATAATACCCTCCAGTTCCATCCACGTTGTTGCAAATGGCAGGACTGCATCCTTTCTCATTGCCAAGCAGTATTCTTTTGTATATATAAACCACATCTTCTTTATCCATTCGTCAGTTGATGGACATTTGGGATCTTTCCATAATTTGGCTATTGTTGATAGCGCTGCTATAAACATTGGGGTGCATGTGCCCCTATGAATCAGCACTCCTGTATCCCTTGGATAAATTCCTAGTAGTGCTATTGCTGGGTCGTAGGGTAGTTCTATTTTTAATTTTTTGAGGAACCTCCATACTGTTTTCCAGAGCGGCTGCACCAGTTTGCATTCCCACCAACAGTACAAGAGGGTTCCCGTTTCTCCACATCCTCGCCAGCATCTGTTGTCTCCTGAGTTGTTCATTTTAGCCACTCTGACCAGTGTGAGGTGGTACCTCAATGTGGTTTTGATTTGAATTTCCCCACACCAGATATTTTAAATATAAATCAGGAAATCCGTATGTACAAAATTCCGTGAAAAACTAATGGGCTGAGGGCATCCCGCAAATAATATGTAAGCCCAACTCCACTATCTCATGTATAACCTCACTTTCATTTTAAACACAAGAGAAAAGGAGCAAATGCTTCTTCTCCAATTAATTACCTGTTGTGTAAGACTGCCGAGTGGCCAAATCTGTTGACGTCATGATGAAGATCAGGTCTGGGAAGCACTGACCAGCGGTCACAAGCTAGGAGCAAGAAAAACACATTTCAGAAGGAATTGCTATTCATAATCAGTTAGGAACTCGCATCTTCTTTGGGAAGAAGACTGCAACAAGCACAACTCATAAAACGTATCTCTCAGTTTTTCTTAATCACACCATTATTTCGGAGGTAAAATACAGCAGCAGCAGAACAACAGGGCATGGGAGGCAGGACAATATGGCAATTCTAATTCACGAATGCATGTAACATCCTTGACACTCACATCACTCACTCTGTTGCCTATCACTTTTACCCACTAGAGTGTTTCTTAATTTGACATTTTTCAAAACTTATGTAAGTAAAATATGTGGGTTCCATAATTATTTTCCAGTTCAAACTTCACCTAGTTTTTTTAAAAAGTCCTTGGGGCGCCTGGGTGGCTCAGTTGGTTAAGCGTCCGACTTCAGCTCAGGTCACGATCTCGCGGTCCGTGAGTTTAAGCCCCGTGTCGGGCTCTGGGCTGATGGCTCAGAGCCTGGAGCCTGTTTCCGATTCTGTGTCTCCCTCTCTCTCTGCCCCTCCCCCGTTCATGCTCTGTCTCTCTCTGTCTCAAAAGTAAATAAATGTTAAAAAAAAAAATTTTTTTTAAAGTCCTTTTCTAGGTTCCCTAGACCTACCAATTTTTCTGTTTTGTTGCATGTCAGCAACTTCCCTTCTGTACCTTAATCCAAGTGGTGCTGCAGAACGCTGCCAACCTTACTCACACTCCCTCTCAGAGACACTCAGACATTCATACTCACTAAGCAAAGGTTCTTCCACTTGATCCAGACCTTTATTCAACTCTGACAATAACAGCTTTCACTTCCTTCTCCCCAGCCTAGACTCTGTGGTCTTCTTCACACAGAGAACAGAGGCCACCAACTCTCATAGCTTCCTGCCCACCCACCTTGCTTCCCTCCCTAAAACCACAGGATGGCGGGAACTGCTTTCTCTTGTTCCACCTGGCTTTCACCACAGCATTTAAATGTGCCCAAGGAGGCACTCAACTTATGTAAGCCTTTTCTTCCCTTCACAGAGAAGTGGGTTGGGTTTTTTTCTCTTTTCTTTTTTTACTAAAACACTTAACATTCACGGTGTACATCTGACCTTACATCGCTGCTATCTGGATTACTCCTCCTCCCTGACTACAGGCTAACAAAGGACATCTTTGTTGTCAAATCCAACAGGCCCTAGAGTCCTTGTTTTACTTAATTCCTCTGCAGCCATTGTTAACCGCTCCCTCACAGGTCACCAATCTTGCCTCACTTTCCTCCTGCTTCTCTGACATGTTTTCACAGTCTCCACTCTCCTTCAAACTTCTTTATCCATCCATCCTCTGGCTGTCTGCTCATCCCTGATGACACATGCTCCCTAGAGGCTTGCCCCTGCCTAAGGCTTCCCACTGACCTCTGTATGGCTCAGTCCCACAGTCATCTCCAGCTGAACATGCACCTAAACCCAATTATTCCCTTCCTCCCAACCCAGTCCCTCTCCTTCTACTTCCAGCCTTGGTAAAAAGCACCTTCTACCATGGGCACAGCAGATACCCAGCAATAGGGTACAAGTGCTGCCTAACTTCACCTAGCTGACTTCCTGGGGACCCAGCCTGGATGGACCATCCTCAAGAATTTGGATCTGACCTCAAGAATTTCCCTGACCATAATCCTTACTCTCTTGAGTTAAAGAATGCCCAAAGATGCTTTCATGTATTCTTCTAAGAGCAAGCAACACCCTGAATTGCAATTATATCATCTGTTCTCTGCCTCCCCTACTATGAGTCCCAGAACTGTAATTTACTCATCTTACAATCTCCGAGCTTAGTGGCTGGCACATATATGTCTGTTAAAAAAGAACATCTGATGATACAAGAGAACTTCTGGTATTTGTTTTGCATGAACACATACTGCCCTCTTCTGGTCAAGTATATTACCACACCAAAATTTTTTATAAAGTTCCATGTCAAAAAGTATTACATCAAGAATGTGTAAAACCAATTTTTAGGGAATGAGATAAAGCTATTGGTTAAACCAACTTAACACAATGCTGGTGGTAACAACTACGTAACACTATTAAATAAGTCATTCATTTGTAACACAGAGGCTGCTCACCCCAACCCATCCTCAAAAATTAACATTCAACCAATTGATGGGAGTGACTTCACTTAATAGAACTCAATATAGAAAAATATCAAAAATTTAAATAAAAATATAAACAAGAACTTAATATAGAAGTAATACTTTTTAATAGATGTGCAATATTTGTCATATGAATATAAAAAATACCATTTGGGGGGTGGCTGGGTGGCTCAGTCAGTTAAGCATCCAGCTTTGGTTCTGGTCATGATCTTGCACTTGTGAGCGTGAGCCCCATGTGGGGCTCGCTTTAGATCCTCTGTCCCCCTCTCTCTCTGCTCCCCACCCCCACCTCTCATGTGTTCTCTCTCTCAAAAATAAATAAATATTTAAAAAAAATTTTAGAATAAACCATTTGGACCTCTTTCAAATGGCCTGACCATTTTCAACTACCAATATTTTCAGTTTCTTCTAAAATATTGTTATTTATAGGGCGCTGGGTGGCTCAGTCAGTTGAGCATCCGACTTCCGCTCAGGTCATGATCTTGTGGTTCATGGGTCAAAGCCCCACATTGGTCTCTGCACTAACAGGTGAAACCTGGCTCAGATTCTCTGTCTCCCTCTCTCTCTCTTCCCTTCCCCCACTCATGCTCTCTCTCTCAAAAATAAACATACAGACATACATACACAAATAAAATGCTGCTTATAGACAAAAGAAGATTCTTCAAAACTAAAATGGCTTTGGGAAACTTACCAATGTCGTAAGCCATGAAATCTGAAGAGAAGCATTTGGCGCCATGGCTCATGGATGTGTCATTGTGTGTGTTTCCTCCAAACACCAGCATGGTTCCACTCACTATCACAGCTGTGTGCAAGTAACGGAAAAATCGGCTGTCCTTAAGAATGGTCCTTTTGAGTTTATTTAAAAATAATAAATACAAGGTTAGTTTTTCAGGATATTTATCATCTATTTGCTAATGCAAACACAACCAATTTCTTAACTTTAGAACCAAATGTGCAAATACTTCTAGATTTTTCCCTATATATAAGTAACTTTCTCAACAATAAATAAATATGTAAAACCTTAAAGGTCTATGAGAATTTTGACAAAGCACATTAAGAGTCTTAAAAATGATCATAACTTATGACCTTATAATTCCAGTTTCTGGGTAGAAATCACATAAAATACAGACAAAAGCTTATGTATAATGCCTTATTAATAAGACAAAAACTAGACACCAGAACTTCCAACTGTTCAAGCTCAGTACACCCACACGACAGAGTATTTACACAGCCACTAAAATGACAGACATTTTAATGACTGACAGAATGTAAACTGGTATCCATAGCATGGTCTCAAATATGTAAGGAAATACAAAAAGAAGAGAAACCATGCTTTATATAATCACATTATTTCATCATTCAAATCTGCTTTACATTTATTAAAATTAGCATACTTTATATAGTTCAATTTATAGGAGAGGGAGTACTGCTCTAATTTAGGTCCTGAGACCACCTCTGTTTGATGATTTCATGCAATGACGCCAGTAACTAACCCCAATGATGACACTTTGGTCATCAAGAAAAGGTTAAAAAATGGATAGATTCTACTTAATTACAACAATGTGCATAAGCTCAGCTTTGTAGAACAATTGACTCCTCAGGATTCTGAAGAGCTAAAATTTTACAGTGGTACTGAGTGTATGAAAATTGAAAAACCAGTCAAAAAATACTAAGCATCTTCTAATCAATCTACTACAAAATTATAGAACAATGCAACAAAATAAACTAGCTACACTATTACCTTCTGCTTCTTTCCCTTTTTCCTATCTACAGTGCTGAAGAGAATTATCTGCTAGGCCTGAAAACAAAAATATAACACAATATCTTCCGGACAATTGCCAGAATTCACACCTTAGAGTAAAAGCTCAAGAAAAAGCACCCACCACATCTGGGTGTCCACATCGTATCTGTAGAGGTCATCTGCGAGCCGGTATTTATTGGCGCTGAAAGCCTTGTAGCCGCCATGTACGTACAGGGCCCTGGTCCTGTAGTCATAGACACTGCTGTGGCCATAGCCCCCTTGGACAAGGGCACCCTGGGTATGTAATATACTCCATGTGTTCTTAGCTGGAAGGGGAAAACAGTTAAAGGCAAATGTTGCAGACTCCTCCTCCCCTAATACTTTAAATGACCAATTAGTTTACAATGAGAGATTTCAGGAGACTTGATACATATAAATTTCTTTTACCTTTTAATTTTTAAAGGAAAGCCATCTAAAACTTGTAACAAAACCAGGTGGCCAAACATCAACCTGTTAAATGATCTGATGGTCTAATATAGCAGGCAGGAAAATAATTACATTACATTTAAAAGACTCAGATTCCCCTCAGTTGAACACTTAATACCCCGTGACCTTCAGTGACCAATACCCAGATGTACTTTATGGGCCTACTTTCTCAAACTATCAATTATGGGCAGTACTCCTGCACCAAAACAGCAGATATAATAAAATTTAACCAATGGAAAGATTACACATTAAGTGGAAATCACAGTCCATTAACCCAATCTCTAAAGGGTGGTCTAATTTTTTTTTTTTTTTGTCAGAATACTTGTAGTTCCAAATCACTTTTACTTATTTACTTTATTTCCAACACCTAAAGCATTTAGTGCCATCTTTGGCTCCTCGCCAAACTGACAGTAACAAATATATACTACTTAGCGCAGCAAGGATCTGAATTTCAATAGTAATATAGCAACATTCACTGCATTTCAAGATAAAGTACTGGGTCAAAGTTAGGTGGACTCCTGTTGAACAGTCAAAACAATACAGATAAAGGTTTTAAAAGAATCACTAGAAAAAGTACACCTACCCAAGTCATATTCCTGTACATTGCTTATATATCCATAGAGAGGGCAATGACCAAAGATGACCAGCATGACCACTCGGCCAGTTTTCAATGTGACAATGTGTGCTGAGTGCCCGACCACTGCATACTGCTCTTTGGCTTTAGGGGTCAACAACACCCATGATTCGTTATGAATATGGAACACTCTCAACTCATTGGTCACATTCCCTGTCGAATCAATTTTTCCTCCGTACATGTAAATTTTATCCTAGGGGAAAAAATGTAAACAAAATTCTAAAACACATCAAAAGGATCAAATCTGAGAAGGAAAAGGAGAAGTTCAAAACCTCAATATTATTCTTAGCTTAAAAAGTGCTAGTGAAATACACCTTTCAGTGACTTATTAGGAAAAGACCAGAGAAAGGAACAAGATAAAATGAAACAAATCATATTCTGTAACCCACTGTTCTTGGACTTCCTCATACAAGATCTCTAACGGTATAAATGTGTTGGGAAGATAAAGTTGAAAAGTTCCCTTATCCTACCATAAACCACAAAAACAAGGAAATGAAAGTGATTATTCAGTTATATTGCAAGGTGGCTATTCTTGGCTAAACTTGCTAATGAACATAAAAGCTAATTTATACAGTATAAATTTCTCACCATTTAGTACTATAATCATAATACCCCAGTATAATTTGAGTCCATTAAAATCTCTCAGGTTAAATTGGTTTCAACTTTAATTTCCACTTCCAACCTAGCCAATTAAATAGCTCCCCATATCCCACGAATGGTAAGTTTTCCCCCAACTAAAAACCAACACTGACGTCAAAATTATAGAGACAGAGAGTACAATGGTGGTTGCCAGGGGCTGGGGGTGGGGGGTGGGGGTGGGATGGGAAGTTACTATTTAGTAGGCATAGAGTTGCAGTTTTACAAGATGAAAAGAGTTACAGAGATGGATGGTGGTGATAGTTGCACATTAGGCATGTATTTTATACCATTGAACTGTACACTTAAAAATGGTTAAGATGGTAAATTTCATGTTATGTGTATTTTACCACAATAAAAAAGATTAGAGACAAAAACCCAACATTACATAGCTTTTCAATCACATAATACAATAAAAAGTAAGTGTGGAAGACTTGAGTTTCTAGCTTAGTACAGAGTGGAGACATTTTACCTTGTATAATGCTAAAGAATGGCCATATCTAACAACCACATTGTTCACAGAACGGTTCAGGGCAAGCCACTCCCTAGAAGCAAGGTCATACCTACAAAACAAACATCATATTTTCACCCAAATGACAAAACAGAGTATCTTATACTTTTTTATTTGTGATATAATACAGTTTGGAGACGCTAATTAAATGTGCCATGCATACAAGAAGGCACCTCTACAAACAAACAAACCTAACATCTGGGTCCATGGGGGCATATCAGAGCTTGGGAAGCAAGGCTGGGCTGCACAGCCCTAAGACGAGGAAAAAAATCTACTGGAAGTTTCTAATGCTTCCTGAAAACCTCTCTACACGCAGTCTAAATTACTTGCAAGTTGCATGATACTCAAGGGACATTTACTGCCATAACTTCTCTTTCATTTAATCATGTGAAATTGAAGACAGGTACTGAAAAAGGAATGGTAATTAAGTAAAAGAAAACTCCCGACTTTTCCTTTACTTTATCTAATTGATTTTTTTAAAGTCGTATTTTCAAGGAAGCTGGATTATCATTTAACATTTCAATTACACTTATGGACTCATTTAAAGACTTTTAAAATACAAACACTAAGTAAACATCATTCCAGACATTTTTGATGCATATACATAGAAAAACACACTGACAATATATATTTATACAAAGGGGATCATGCTACAGTTGATACTTTAAATAGCGTCAATTTATATATAATTTAATAGAAAAAAGAAGTCAAAAAGAAACTAATGCTATTGTTCTATTTAAATAAATGTTTATTTTCTATGTTTCCCTGAATAATCCAAGTTTTTTTATTATGAAAAGTTATTATGTAAACAAGAAAAAAGAAGAAAGTTTTATCAACAAAGTAGCAAAAAAAGGAAACAAATAAATGTCCACCAATAGAAAAAGGATTATGTCTATATAATAAAATTATAGAGTGAAAAATAAATACACTCAAACAACACATTCTAAACATAAATGTCAAAACAATCCTAAGCTAAAAAATCAAACTACAGAATACTGTTTCTATAATGACTAAAAACAGAAAACTTATTAATCATAATATATGTTCATATCTATCAAAAGTATAAAGACGTGTATGTGAACAAATGATACAACATCAGGATACTGATCATCTCTGAGATGGGGTGGAACATGTGGGGATCTTTAATTATGTTAGGAATGCCTTATTTCCTAACCTAGGTGGTGTATGCATTAGTATTCATTATTCTTTTCTAGACCTTTCCTTTTGTCTTATTTTATACATGATCTAAAACAAAATGGGGACATTTACTGAATAATATATTAATACCAGTTATTACTTTATGTGTTTTTTAAATATTCCACATTTTTAAAAATACATGAAAAATTATTTAGAGGTTGGATTCACTTTAGTTTTTAAGTTACATACAAAATTAGGTTAATTTTGGACAGAATCCATTAACTTCCTGCTTTGAAAGTTGAAAACCTTAGCACTCACATTTCCTCCCATTTTTTCTCCCAATTTTTGTTATGTAATTTTTACACTGTCCCAGTTTGTAACAGTCACACTCCATTCTGTAACTGTGATACCATAGTTCTCTAGCACTGGATCTGTATTTTAGCTGAAGCAATCTCCTCACCGTCCTCTTACCACAACTTCTCCTTGAGTCTTTAATACCTAATTTTGCTGCTGAGTGGTTTTTTCTTCTAGTGGAGCTCATATGTGCTCCTTTCCCTAAATTCTCTCATGTTTAAGAATACCTGCTTGGGGGACAGCTGGGCGGCTCAGTCAAGGTTGGGTGTCCAACTTTGCTTCAGGTCATGATCACACTGTTCATGGGTTTGAGCCCCATATTGGGCTCTGTGCTGACAGCTCAGAGCCTGAAGCCTGCTTCCGATTCTGTGTCTCATTCTCTCTGCCCCTCCCCTGCTCACACTCTGTCTCTCTCTCAAAAATAAATAAAACATAAAAGAAAAAAAAAAAAAAGAATACCTGCTTGCTAGCTTTACAGCTGAATGACATCTTGGCTGGGTATAATATCTTGGGCCATCCTTTCTTGCCTTTAGAACTTTGCAGATGCTGCTCCCTTGAAAAATACTGCAGTGAATGTTGCTATGGAGAAGCCCAAGGCTAGTCTGATTTTTCCCCCTTTCATGTGGCTTGCTCTCCTGTTTGGAAGCCTCATTCTCATTCTCTCTCCTTCTCCCTCTCTCTCCTCCTTTCTCTCTCTATTCTTTTTTAAAGTCACACTATTATATTTTACTTAGGTAGAAATAACTAAAATCCATCCAGGGTAATGTCTTTACAAAATGGACTGCATACCACTATAATACTTTTATGGAGTTCTGGTTGTGAGAGGTCTTTCCTCAGGACTGGCATGGCTTCTAAAAATACTAATATACCTAATGTTCTGTCTGTAAGCTTGAAAGAGGAAAGAAACAGAGAGCGCCCAAACCCCTAGATGATTTAATCTACTTCTCTTTCAAATGACACAGAGGGTGCTCAATCTGTATCTTATGCATTTTGTTCCTCATAGTCAATGAGTCAGCTCAAGAGCCTGTCAGAGACACTAAGGTACTGGCAGGTCCCAATAACCTGGCACAGATGAACAAGCCAAAGTTCTTACATAACAGGCTGTGACTCTTTTCACAACCCAGAAAAGCAAACGCAAGGCAAGAACAATATTGATGCAATAAAACATAAGAAATTCCAAGCACTAAATAAATTCTTCTGGGAGCTCAGTTCAAGATAACAGAATATTGAACAACTAGTTCTAAGACCTGGACACACAGATAAGCAAAGACAAACTTCAGGAATTCAGAAGCAGGTGTCTTTCAGAACTGCAGCCATCTCTCTCACAAACCTCTCCTTGATGGCTGCTATCACAATGACAATCACAGCACAGGACACAGGCTCCACCACCCACAGGGTCCTGGTATTCCAATCACAGTGTCTGACCATCCGAAGACCATGGCAAAGGCTCTGTGGAGGCTGAACATGAGCCCAGCCAGAGGAGGCACAGAACTACCTGAGAGGCTTTCCATCCTATAATTTGTCCTTTATCCTAAAAGTTCAATAACTTGATCAAATCAGGTCTTGTTGAACAGCTACACAATTTTCCTGAAACCTCTTGTTCTATTTCAATCCGTTTGTCCTATTTGTTAGGTTCTTTTCTTCAGCGACAGCAATTATCTTTATATTGGATCTCCTGTCTTCCATGTGTCTTTGCTTTTCTAATTATTTCAACCTGTATTCGCTGGAATGTCTATAAAGCTGTCAGTAATTCAATTTTCTTTCTAGTTTTTGCTGTATATAATTTATTTACATTTCCTTAAATGTGTAATCTCCCATTTCATCTCATTGTTGTTATTTTCCTGTCTCTCAGTTTGTTTTTCTGAATTCAAATCCTCATTAAGTTGACGTGCAGCATGCAGCAGCTGGAAGGAATCTCCTTATTTTTCCTCTATGATAGTTGACAGCATTTACAAGCTGTTTTCTTCCTCTTTATTTTTCCATCATAGAATATGATGTGTTAGCTACAACATCATTTCTTTCATCTTGCTGGTGATTAGACATTGCCCTCCAGACATTTATAAAGTGTGGGTGATTTCTTCTTTTTCTGGAATATCTAAGACAAGTTATCCTTCCATCCTAGCTTTATTGTGAGAGCTGGTATTTCATCTTCTATCCACTTTTCTGAAGTCTGAGGACATGCTGGGGCTCAGATGGAGGAGTATGCAGTCTATTAGAATAAATTACCCAGACTCTGCTCTCCTCTGAGATTTTAAGTCTCCTACCCCAGTGGTCAATGCATATCCCAAATTAAAAGAAGCCTTGACTTCTGGACAGAGAGAGTCAGCCATTCAATTGATTTTCCCTCTTTTCACCCAATCCTCCTCAGCAACAATTTCTAATTTCTCTGACTCTTTAATTAAGAGGGTGAAACAACAATGATACTCATTCAGTTTGCTTCTTTCAGATTTGGGACTGTGAGAACTCTCAGAATCTCACCCACATGGTTTCTATGGGGCAGAACAGGGGGTCAGTCTTACTGTTTCTGTGAATCTGTTTTAAAGTTTCCTGGGGGCACCTGGGTGGCTCAGTCCATTAAGCATCTGGCTCAGGTCATGATTTCACAGTTGCACAAGTTCGAGCCCCACAATGGGCTCTATGCTGATGGTGCAGAGCCTGCTTGGAATTCTCCCTCCCTTTTACCCCTCCCTTGCTTGTGCTGTCTCTGTCTCTCTCAAAATAAATACACTTTAAAAAAAAAAAAAAGGAGTTTACTGGATTAGGTATTTGGTTATCTGCTACTCAATATCCTACTTTAAAAATTTTTTTTTATATTTTTAATGTTTATTCATTTTTGAGAGAGAGACAGAGTGTGAGCAGGGAGGGGCAGAGAGAGAAGGAGGCACAGATTTGGAAGCAGGCTCCAGGCTCTGAGCTGTCAGCAGAGCCTGATGTGGGGCTCAAACTCACAAACCACAATATCATGACCTGAGCCGATGTCCAACGCTTAATCAATTGAACTACCCAGAAGCCCCACGCAAATAATGTTTTTAAACTCTTTTTTGCTTAAGGGAAGAAAATTCAGTGATAAAATTTCAATTGGAAATCTTAACCCTGTAGACAAAGACCATTTGTTTCCCAAGACGACTCCTAGGTGACATAAAATGGGCATTGCTTTTTAACGCAAGTTAGAAGTTTTGGGTTAACAGGGTTGTGGGAAAAATAGTAAGTTCAATTGCTGAAATATGGTTATGTAAGAGTATAAATGATGATTAAGTTTATAATGTAAGTTCCAGAAACACTTCGTCTAAAAGGAGTCACTATATTTACCTTTCATGAGTTAGTAAGATTGTATTTGAAACTGTATTAATATTTACATGAAATACATAAAGCTATAAAAATCATGTTCTGATCAAGTACAAGAAGAAAAAATGTTACAATCTAAAAAACAAACGTGGCATATGAGGTACACCAGTCAAATAAAAGCGAGAGGTGACATTAATATTTCTAGGAACAGATATTTGTGAAGGAAGCAAAGAATTCACTTACTCTCCCACTCACCTGGTAAATACTTATTTAAGCTCATTCTACGAGCGAAGCCCTGAGCTGAGTGAGCAAACAAGGTCTCTAACCATGGAGAATGTATAATAGAAAAGGCAAAATCTGAGAAGCACAAGGGGCACACGTAGCATTAAAAATGATGAACACTGCTCTAAAAGAAATGGCAATTCTGAAAAAGAACAGGGAGAGCCTGTCTGAACTGGATGATCATCAGGGAAGATCTCTTGTGGGACAGTTAACTGAGATCTAAAGGGTGAGAAGAAAACAGCAAGGGGTACAACAGCAAGGAGAATCTGGATTGAGGGAGGGGTGAGCACACAGTTTTAGGCAAACAAACAAGGCTGGGGAGGTGGGAAAGGAACAAGTTGAGTCTGGGAAGGTAAGCAGTGGTCAGATGAGGTAGGCCCATTATGTCCAATGGGAAAAGCCACTGATAGGTTGTAAGAAGGTAGTAAATTATATGATCTACACTATATTAAAAAAATCATAACAGTTGGTATTTAAAAAGTGAATTAAGAGGAATGCATGGAAACAGACGTGCTAGGAATCTACTGCTAAAGCTTAGGTGAGAGATAGTGGCAGGCTGGGCACAGAGAGGAAAGAGTGAATATAACATGTATTTAGTGGGCTCCATAGGAGATTAGGATATGAGGAGGTGAAGGAGAGGAAGTATCAAAGTCATTCCCAGATTTTTTGCTTTGAGAGACGATAATGCCAAATACAGGGGTAAAAATCACATCAATGGTAGAATACTTGACTCTCATAGTATCTAGTATCATAGCAGAAGAGACAATCACTTTCAGACCTTTAATTTTACCCTACTTCTCAGGGCAGTGGCACTAGAAACAGTGAAAAACAGAGTGGGGATAGATTTTAAAAGTAGAGCTAACAAGGGACGCCGGGGTGGCTCATTCGGTTGAGTGTCCAACTTCAGCTTGGGTCATGGTCTCGCAGTTCATGAATTGGCGCCCCGCATCGGGCTCTGTGCTAACAAACAGCTCAGAGCCTGGAGCCTGCTTCAGAATCTGTATCTCTCTCCCCCTCCCCTGCTCATGCTCTGCCTCTGTCTCTCAAAAATAAATAAATGTTAAAAAAATAAAAATAAATAAAAGTAGAGCTAACAATGTCTGCTGACATATGGTAGCAGACAGACACTGGGGCGGTGGTCTTCATGATCTCGTCTTCTTGGTATTCATGCCCATGTATAATACCTTACCTTCCCCTCCAGTGTGGACAGGATCTATGACTTGCTTCTAACCAACAGAACGTGGCAAAGATGGTGACATGTCATTTCCATGACATCCGTCTTACCAGCAGACTCAGTCTAGAGAGTCTCCTTGTGACCTAATGAAGCAAGCAGCCACACTAGGGAAGTCAAAGTGATAAGAAACTGCGGGCGGCCTCTAGGAGTTGACAGCAGACTCTACTTGACAGTCAGCAAGAAGCTGGGGCTATAACCACAAGGAAGTGGATTCTGCCAACAGCCCTAGTGAGCTTGGAAGTGGACTTTCCCCCCAGCAGAACCTCTAAATGAGAACAAAGGCCAGGTGACACTATGATTGCGGAGCACCCAGTTAAGCCACGCCCAGACTCTCGACCAGCTGAAACTATGAGGTAATAAATGGGTGTTGTTTTAAGCTGCTCAATTTGTAGTCGTTTGTCGTGCAGCAATAGATAACTAATATACATACTGACATGGGATGTGAAAAAACAAGAAGTCAAGGAAGGCTTCCAAAATTTGGGTGTTAAGCAAATAGAAGTATGAAGTGGTCATTAACTGAGATAGGGTCATCTGGGGCAAGAGCTGGCCAGGAGGAAAGATCAGTTTTGGACACATACAGTTTAAGATGCCTCTGAGATAGCCAAAAGATTGAGATGTCAAATAAAGAGGTGGAGATAAGGGTTCAGATGAAAAGGCTAGGATGCAGACATAAAATTGGGGGTCACCAACATAAAGGCCAAGATATTAGATGAGATCACCAGGAGAGTGAATATATACTCTCATGGAAGAGGGCCAAGAGCTGAGCCCTGGGACACAGCATCATTCAGAAGTCAGTCCGCTGAAGAAGAACCGGCTAAAGAGGCTGCAAAGGAATAAATAGTGGGAACAAATATCAGGAGATTGTGGAGCCCTGGAAGCCAAGGGAAGAAAAGGTTTACAAGAGGAGGCATGGACTAGTTTTATCAAATGTTGGTGAAAGACCAAGTAAGATGAGGACTCAGAACTGAATATTTAAAATTCAACTCCTTGGTCACATTAGTCACATTTCAAGCGCTCAATAACCACAAATGGCTAGTGACAGTGACCCACTGGGCAGTGCTGATGTACAGAAACAGAGGACAGAATAAATGAGCACAGATGTGGGTAATGGCTACATGTGGTGGCGGGAGTTCGTGGAAGTTCTCTTCAGATAACTTTTACCTTTCAAAACAGAAACAGGAAGCAAGGTAATTGGCTGAGAATGAAAACAGGAGACAGTGTGGTAGAGATTTGAAAAATGAAGAGAAATATGATGCCTGAGCGGGAGAATGAGAAAGACTGGGGCAAAATCAATGGACTGTGAACCCCTGTGGGAGTCCAGGATTGCTGGAGTTCGCCCAACTTCTTGCATGTACACGCATGTCTTCTGCCAAATTTAGGCAACTATCGGCCATAGTTTCTTCAAATACTTTTTCAGACATTCTCTCTTGCTCTTCTCCTTCTAGGACTCCCTGGTGACAGAAATGCTAAGATTTATTGTTATAGTCCCCAGGTCTCTGAGGCTCTGCTCATTTTTAAAATACTCTATTTTCTCTCTGGATGAGATTGAGGGACTTCTGTTGTTCTACCTTCAGATTCACGGACTCTTTCCTCTGTCCTCTCCATTCTGCTGTTGATACTGTCCACTGAGATTTTTGTTTTGGTTACTGTATTTTTCAGTTCTAAAATTTCCATCTTATTCTTCCTTATATCTTCGATTTCTTTGGTGAGACCCTATTATTCATTTGTTTCAAGTATGTCTATAATTGTACACTGAAGCATTTTTATAATGGCTGCTTTAAAATCCTGTCAGATAATTCTATTATCTATGTCATCCTGCTGTCAGCAACTCAACTGCTTTTTTTTCATTCGAGTTGAGATTTTCCTGGCTCTTTGCATGAGAAATGATTTTCGATTGAATCTGAACATTTTGGGTGTCATGACATGAGCCTCCGGATCTTATTTAAATCTACTGTTATAGCAGGCCTCCTCTGTCACCCGAGTGGGGAAGAGGGAAGGCCAACTCATTACTGCCAGGCTCCCCACGCGGTCTCCACTGACATCACATGGGTGAGGGAGGCCTCATTCTTGCCTGGAAGAGAAGAAAGGCCCAGCTCCTCACTAGGCCTTCTCTAATACTGGCAGTGGGGTGGGGGTGGAGGGTTGCAGCACCTCACCACACCCTGGCAGGAACAGAAATCTAGACTCTACACTCAGACTTTGCTGACAGGGATGAGGGTGGGGCCACAGTTCTTTCTGTGGTGTTTGACTGCAGCAGAGTGGTTATTTGTGTCTTACAGTTTTCTGTCTTGCTAAGCTGCCCTTTTCCTAGTCGTTGGGCTAGAGAGAATAGGTAGGCTTTTTCTTGAGGCTTTTTCGGCTTGTGTCTATTGGCATTTTCAGATTGCTGCTTTTTCCAACATCAAATCTGGGATATATGAGACAAAAAGAAAACCCATGGAATCTACTGTTACATCATTCCTTGGGTCCCGAGGTCCCTAGCCAGACTGCCTTCTCCCTCCTTTTCACAGTTTTCTCATGTTTGTTTTATATATAATGTCCAGGGTTTTAAACTGTACTTACCTTCATTCCTTTGTGATTTTTAATAATTTCTTTTTTCATATTCTATTACTAAAGGAGTTTCTATTGTGCTTACTTACTGTGTTCCTCCTAGGCTCGTCTTTAATTCTGAGATACTTTAAAATTCTTTCCTAACTTCTATCAACTCATATCTGGATTTTTCTACTTCTGATTCTACTGTTCTTTCATATCTCGCATCATTGTCTTCCTGCATTTTAGCTTGTCTGGGAATTCTAACTTACCATTTTCATCAGTTTGGAGAGTATATTTTTCTAGTACGCTTTCGTGTACAAAGGCGGGGGGGTTATCTTACTCCTTGGTCTCTTTATTCTATGTTACTTTAACTTTTATTTTTCTAGGTCATTAATAACTTCATACGTTTTTTTTCTGTTGCTCAATTTTAAGCAAAACTAGTTTTTTCCCAAACTTGTACAGGAGGGGCCTGGGTTAGGATTGACTTCCTAATTTCTCAGCTCTCCAGCTCACTCTTCTGTTGCTAACAGTGTGTGTTCAAACACATGGCAGCTTACTTGTTGAACTATCCTGGCTCTGTTCCCCTCCCTGACTGTTATCTGGACACCCTTTTCCTTTTTTTCTATTGTCACTGTCCTGTTCAATTTGAATTCTATTCCCAGTGGTTTCTCCTCAGTGTGGAACTTTCTCCTGCAAAGAAAATCTGCCTAGTTCATTCAGAGAGCTAATAAGGCACAAACTGTTCTAGCCCCTTCAGATCCTACTATAGATCCCTTGTGCTTACCCAGTACTAGAATATGCAAATCTTTCCAGCTCCAGCTGCTGTTCTCAAAGCAGCTTCTTCTAGGTATACTGGAGCCTGTCAGTCAGTCCCTTGCTCCCCTTTGCTTATTCCTACACAGATGGCAATACCACACAGGTTCTGGAGCTGTCAATGGGTTAGCCCCACCCATCTGTGTAGATAACTTCTGACCAAGCTTTGTTTTGTTACTCATGTGTTGTTGTTGTTGTTTTTTTCCATTCTGCTATCCTAGTTGCATGTGTGCTTTAATGACTACTTGGGGGATTCAGAAACTATGCCACTGCTGCCATAGTTCCAGAATCCCTTAAAGAACAGATGCTGGTTTTTGACAATCTTCATTAATAAAAAATCCCTAGAAAAAATCTCCAGGGCATAAAATCAGCATGAGTACATGTTCATAAATTTCTCCCCAAAGTCAATCTTCATAACTAACTTCATAACTCCACTGTGATAATATATATTCTCCTTTCAAGATGAACAGCATGGGACCAGCAGGAGACCTTGAACACTGGGTCAAGTATTAGACAATAGCATAATTTCCTCTAGAAAACTATAAATGCAAACCATGTGACCTACAGATAAGCTAATTAAAATAAGAGGTAAAATAACCCCCAATTTTTGTAGAGCCCCCCCATGTGTACCTAAAACAAAATATGAGAGATGGTATCTAGAAAAGATGAATTACTACTTATGATAAAAACACATTCTTTGTGCCTCCCAGCTTCAAAAACTAAGGATATGTCAAACAAATTCTGGAACACCACTACCAAAATATTAACAGTGATTTTCTGGGTGATGGAATTACTGATGATTTCTTTTCTTTTTATCTCTACTTTATAAATTTTTGAAATGGAAAACTAGTCAGCTTCTTGCAAAAATGTTTAAAACAACTTACGCTAGAACCATGTTGTAATCTGAGTGGTTGAACATATATCCTCCAACAACCCACATTATATTTCCATTGACCACAGCTTTGTGAGAGGCTCTGGGGAGCTTTAGGTTAGAATATTCCTCTCGAGTCCAAAATGACTGGTTAGCTGGTACAGGAATTGAACATCCAGGACCTAATAAAACAGAATAAATTAGATTCACAAAATGCAGCTTTAAAATTACTGCATTTCAAGTTTTAATCATATAAATGTAACAAATATCTAAAGTATACTTAGCTTTCCTTTAGCATCTAAATATCAAAGTCCTTTAATTCGTGCTTTCAATTCACTCAAAGCTAGTGACCAAGGGTCATCTCCAATAAAATTGAAAATCACACACTTTTCTAATTATGACCTGACCATATCCAGGTTAGGATTTTTTAGTAATGAAATACTTGCTTAAGCAGCTCTCAGAGGAAAGACCGGACAAAGGAATTATTAATTCAAATGAAAAACTTTCAGACTAAAATTTAAAGACTAGTCCCAGGAGTAATAATAGAAACTATCCATTTCCTGGAAAATCAAGAAACTCCACTGTTGGGGGTGTGGCTCCTGCTGAAAGCTGTGCACAGTGGGAGGTACTCAAATACTTCAATTACTTAACCCTTTGATGTCGGCCAAACCGCACAAAGCATTAAACAAGCACATTTCCTTTCAAAATAAAAGTGCTTGGTAGAAAGGGTAATGTATAAAGAAAATTACTAAATCAGTAACAGCTGTTATCATAGATTCCCTGAAAGAATTTGCTACAATTTCTTTAATAATCTCTATCTGCAGATAATTCCACTCACTGACTATTTTAGGATTCTATTATATAATAGACCCCAATTTCCAATTTTTTTTGGAATTTATTGAAAGTATCTGAGAGATACTATTAGTTTTTGTCCCACCTCCCAGCTTGGTTCTCTGCTATATCTTCTTAAGGTTGAGACCAAGCCCTCAAACTTTCATGAATGAATTGCAAAGAATGTCAAATCCCTCCACAATTCTCAAGAGACCACAACCACACATCTGTGAAATTCAAAGATTTGTAAGAATCTGAATAAAGAGATGCAAAAACTTAAATGCTACATATTAACATATATTTTATATATATATATATATACATATATATATATTAACATATATATATGATATATACCCAAGGAATAAAGTCAATGTAGAACATAAGGAACTAGGAAGATGCGGTAAACTGGAAGAAGAGCAAAGATAAAAGAAGCTCCTACCCTGCCAGTCTGGGAAGCAGGAGCATCCTCTGACATCACTTGAATTGCAAATGCCTCGATCAGGGAAACCACAGTCGTTTATACAATGAGGAATGTCGCATGCTTCACCTTTCCAGTTTTCAGAACATTCACATTGGACAGTGTTGCTGCTATTACTGATCTTACATTCTCCTCGGCCTGAGCAATTGTTCGGACACATGTCAAAACTAAAAAACAGTTGGGGAAAATTAAATCAACACAAAGCAACGCTTCAAATAATTTAGCAAAACTTCTGCCTACACAAGGTTTAAGACTATCTGTCACTGGCTCTCCAGTTCATTCATGAGCATAATGGCAGTACTTACCTTTCAGCCAAAGTGGGGTCACTCAACACTGCATAACTAGGGCATATCAACCCTGTTGGATTCTCATAAGAAGAGACAAGTTAAAAAACTTACTTAGGGAGAAGAAATTCTTACAAAATGTCCACATTTAACTTCTCAAGGGTGGGAAGACTATGCTGCTCTTGGTGGCCCCATCAGTGACGAGCATTAGGAAATGAGGCTACAAGTTTGGAGGAAAAGGATGAAACAAACGGCTAACGATACATTATACCATCTTCATGATACATATACCTCTGAGAGTTCAGAGAATATAAGATTATTGACCGGATTGGTGTATTTAAAATTCCTCAGTAAGTTTATCTACTCATGTCAGACAGAAGAAAAAGGAAGGACCAGTTTCACTCAACAGCTTAACTATAATGTGTCTCATAATAACATGACTTTAAGATAACTGTATTGTCAGCATTCTGAAAAGACATAATTCAGATTTTAAAGGAGGGGACAATAACCAAACTATCAAGATACTTTTAAGAGCACAGATTTCTTCTAAGGCCTATACAGAAAACTAAAAAGAAATTTTGCAGCAAAGCATGTCAGAAAATTAGGAATCAGCTATTAAAAACAAGCTAATTAGGGGCACCTGGGTGGCTCAGTGTGTTAAGTGCCCGACTCTTGGTTTCGGCACAGGTCATGATCTCATAGTTGGTGAGTTTGAGTCTTGCGTTGGGCTCTGTGCTGTCAGTGTGGAGCCTGCTTGGGATTCTCTCTCTCTCCCTTTCTCTCTGGCCCTCCCCTGCTTGTACTCTGCCTCTCAAAATAAATAAATAAACTTAAAAAAAAAAAAGCTAATTAATGTTCACACCTACACTGAAATATCAGTTTATGACATATTTATAAAATTCTATATTTGTATACAGTATTTTAATAATCTATATAATTATAACGAAAGAAATGTGTATGCCTACTTTTGAAGCCCCAGTAAGCTGATTAAGTACACAAAGTATTTGGTTAGAAAAGCTAAATAACATTCTTGTAGGCCTCTACCAAGAGGTGCCTACTGTCTCTCTGTAATAATACAAACACGGAAGTGAAGCTTCAGTTTCATCTTTTTCAAAAAAAAGGCCTTTGGGGTGCTTGGGTGGCTCAGTTGGTTGAGTGTCTAACTCTTGGTTTTGGCTCAGGTCAGGATCTCACAGTTCATGGGTTTGGGCCCCTGCATCGGGTTCTGCACTCACAGTGTGGAGCCTGCTTGAGATTCTCTCTCTCTCCCTCTCTCTCTGCCCTCCCCTGCTCACACACACTCCCTCTGGCTCTCTAAATGAATGAATGAATGAATGAATGAATGAATGAATGAATAAATAAATCTTTTTTTTTTAAATTCTAAAAGAAAAAGGTCTTTGCAAGGCCAACAGTTTATGAAAAATAAAGTTTATAAAAAATAAAATTTAAATTTCAGATTGGACTTGTTATCGTAAAATGGCTACAACAATCACATTTCGTTTTTCTAAAAGGCCTAAAATAAAACTGTAGTTGGGGCGCCTGGGTGGCGCAGTCGGTTAAGCGTCCGACTTCAGCCAGGTCACGATCTCGCGGTCCGTGAGTTCGAGCCCCGCGTCGGGCTCTGGGCTGATGGCTCAGAGCCTGGAGCCTGTTTCCGATTCTGTGTCTCCCTCTCTCTCTGCCCCTCCCCCGTTCATGCTCTGTCTCTCTCTGTCCCAAAAATAAATAAACGTTGAAAAAAAAAAAAATTAAAAAACTGTAGTAAAAGCACTGCCATGCCAGTGTGAGCACCCCTGTGCCTCACACCAAAAATATGTCAAATTAGAATTTCCTACTGCCACACTTATTAACCATATACAAGGGAATGGCACTCAACCAAAATCTAATGTTCTGAAAAATGAAGAGAAGGGAGTAACCCTTAACGCCTTTTGAACTAAAGGAGGAAAATATAACAGCCTCTCTTACACCTCAACTTCCCCACTCCAGTGCCCTTAAGCAGAGGTTTATCTCATGTGCCAAAAATTAACTGTGAGCACTCTAAAGTTACATAAAATCTCAGGGCGCCTGGGTGGCTCAGTCTGTTGAGCGTCCGATTCTTGGTTTTGACTCAGGTCAAGATCTCACAGTTCGTGCGTTGGAGCCCTGCATCAGGCTCCACACCGACACCAAGGAGCCTGCTTGGGATTCCCTCTCCCTCTCTCTCTGCCCCTCCCCCACTTGTGCTTGCACTCACTTTCTCTCTCTCTCAGAATAAGTAAATAAACTTTAAAATTAAATAAATAGGAGTGCCTGGGTGGCTCAGTCAGTTAAGCGTCTGACTCTTGATCTCAGCTCAGGTCATGATCTCAAGGTTTGTGAGTTCAAGCCCCACGTGGGGCTCTGCGCTGATGGCACAGAGCCTGCTTCAGATTCTACCTCTCTTCTCTCTGCCCCTCATCTGTTTGTGCTCTAAATAAATAAATAAATAAATAAATAAAGTTACATAAAAATCTCAAAACACAAACATCATTTTTTAATCTCTGAAAAGTGAAAGTGGCAGGTAATAATACATCAAAACATCTGTTTGTATGTCTAAACTGGAGTAATGAGAAAAATTGGTCTAATTATCTGTGCTTAAAATATGACTCAGAAATAAAATGAAGTGTCAATTTGTGTGAAAATAAAATATAACTATTTTTTTCTTCTTTTAAAGGAAAATCAGGGAACATCTAAGTAGCTGTGGGTAGCCAGTCTCAAGGGTCCCCCAGCTACGGTCAGAACAAAGCTAGGATTCAGTGCAACTTGAAGATGCCTGTAAAAAGAATAACAATGTTTTATGTATGTGTTTCTAGGCATTCTTCTGGGAATAAAGATCATCGTTTTATTTGGCTTTTCAAAGGGTCTGGAACCCCTAAAATGGTTTAGGACTCCTTTTTAAAGAACAGAGATCTAGGAACCAAGAAGCTATTAAAATTTAGGATAACCTCAACCTTCCTTCACTTAACAAATAAATACTAATTCTGGTCTCCAGGAGAGATGAAGGCTCCCTTAACCAATCAGGGTAAGAATAACATGTGTTTCTTGGTCACAGAGCTAGCTAGAACTCTCCAGTGATAGGGCAAAGGGTTTCCAATGTCAAGGGGTGCTTGAATTGCGCCCCCTCCAGGGGTGCTCCCTCCCTGGAGTTTCTCTTCTCCCTCAAGGCTGCTATTATGAGGGGGCTTGCAAGAGCTAAGACTGTGCCTAAGGACCTACAGGGAACCCAGAACGAGGCCTAGTTGAATGGCTAGAGCAATGGTACTCAGAGTGTGGACCATGGGTAGGCAGCAGCAGCATCAACCAGGAACTTATCAGAAATTTGGATTCTCAGGCCCCAGCTCTGTTGAACTACGGTTTCTGGATAGGGTTCAGGAATCTGCATCTTAACAAGCCCTCTAGGAGATCTCAGTGCCATGTGCAGTTTGAAAAGCCCTGGCCTAAGGGGATGCCTGGCTGGCTCAGTCAGAAGAACACCTGACTCTTGATCTGGGGTTGTGAGTTTGATCCCCACGCTGGATGTAGAGATTACTTAAATAAATACTTAAAAAAAAGAAAAGCAAAGCAAAGCTCTGGCCTAAACCTCTCCCCTCCCCTTTAGAGCTGAGTGTCCCACGCAGTGCCATGGCTTTCTAACCTTCCACTGTGAACTGTGCCCCCACCAGGTCTCTGACCTTACCCTCCTGAGCTAGGGTCACCTAGGGCCCCCTCTGCTTACCCAATCTCCTAGCTGCCAGTTCCCTCCTTGAAACTTTCTTTTCTGAGCTTCTGTGACAAACAGCGCATTGGCATTCCTCTGTCCCTTAGCTGCTTCTACTGTCCCTCTCCTCACTGTGCACTCGGGCCCATAAGCCAGTGAGTCACTGTCCGCGTGCCAGTGACTCCCAGATGACATCCCCAGCTCTGGCAGCTCTTCTGGGCCCTAGATCTGAATATCAATGTCCTGCTTACACATCTCACTTGTACCCAACCAGACTCATCAGTCTTTCCCCTCAACCTAGCCTTTATGCCTGCCTGAGTCACTAAAAATCACCTTGCTAGTACTGTGATACACTGCCCAGGCTGCCAAGTCACCAACCCCGGGCACCTGAAAAGCTAAATCACCATATCAAACAAGGTAGAGCTGGCTCTAAATAGGCCTACGAGAATATGGAGAGCCTGAGAATATGGGCAGAAGTAGAATCCAGCATAACGGTTATACATGGAGCTTACTGCCTCTGCCAGGAGTTGGCAAACTTATTCTGTAAAAACCCAAATAGTATCTTAGGCTGTGTGGGCCACAGAAGCTCTTCAGCACAAACCCTTTGCTTAGGGTGCTTTATGAATTTAACCACTTATGAAAATAAGCATTTAAGAGGAAAAAAAGAAAAGCCAAAAGTTAGCCTCTTTCCTATCACAACAAATTCCCAAAGCTGCCTAAGTCTGTTGTCTGCATTTCCTTTGTAACCTCAACGAAGTTCTCATCAATGGGCCAACCCGAGTAAGTGAAAATGAATAATAGCTGTTAAATTGCACTCAGCAAAAAAAAAAACCAATGTTTTTATCCATTAGCAGAAAAATGCCCCTCTCTTCCAGGAGAAGCTCAAAGGCAGTTAGAGCTGGGATGAAATTGTGGTCCCACCTCCGTGACAATGTATTTTACCATTTCCCACCAGTTTCCTCAATTACAGAACAAGTGAACAAACAGTGCCCATACCTCATGAGTTTTTGAAGGAACTTTAAATGAGAAAATCCATGCAAACTGCTTAGTGCAATGCCTGGCACACTGTCAGCCCTCAACTATGTTAGTCATTATTATTGTTAAAACAAAGAGTAAAGTTTCTTCATAAAATCACAAAGATTAGACTTAAATATCTTACTTGTAAGTGATATTAAATCCAGTCAAATTATAAGCAGCATCACTAAAAAAATGCAGCAGGGCATAACCTGATGTGGCAACAACCTCGGGGACAGTCTCGTTGCCGTCTCTCTCAGGAACGATGAGGCCACTGAAATGGAAACACATTTCTTATAAAGGGAAGCGTACTCAACAGGCATGTCACATGGCGGCATACAAATTCAAAACTGGAATTCATCCTTATAATTAAAAACAAACAAAAAAAAACACTTCCAGGAAAAGGGGCAAATTCCTGTGATAAATGCATAGTGCCACCCTGTTAGTTCTGGATCCAGTTCTGAATCCTCAGCGGGACAGATCTGAATCTTTCCTAGGCTTGCCTTTATCCTGGGTTATATTTCTAATGAGATTTGAAATCAATCATCCTATTCTTTTTTTATGTATACAAAACTGTTTGTAATGGTTCTTTGAAAGACTGAGTAAACCTTCAAAATTACAGAAACTAACAAACTTTATGAGTTGATGAATGCCAAATATATACTACTGAAAAGTATTAAAAGTAAGAATATAAATAAATAAATTGGCTAAACACCCACAATCTTAACTCTATTAGTATTCTGATGTACTTTTTTTTGCCTGATACCATTATCACAGCCTATATTCTATTTTACAAGTAATACACCAGAAGCATTTCCTCTCTCATTTGGATTCCAGCACACAATAGTATTTGCTGGGTGTCTGGAGAGTGTTAAAAACTATCAAATCAAAGGGTCTAAATGATGGCTTTAAGGCTCTTGATCCATATGCTTTCCAGAAGCCATATACCAATCTGAAATCTCATCAATAAAGAATAAAAAGGTCCATCCTACCTCACCTGCCAAGAAGAAGAAGTACCAGTCCTATATTAGCCTTGCTAACCTGGTAAGTGAAAAGTGATTTTTTTTATATTGTGGTTTTGAGTTTCTTTTATATTCCTGAGGTTAATCATTCTTCCTGTGTTTACTTGCCTTTTGCATTTCTTCATATGCTCACATCTTTTGCCCAATAACCAACTCACTATCACCACCACAACCACCACCAACACCTCATTCAGTGAAAACCTTAATCCTTACCAGGCCCTATGCACTCTGCTTCACACACACAACCCCACACAATGAACAAACATCTCATTACTACTCTCTTCCCTTCAGTCACTCAACCCCAGCTGCACTAGCCTCCCTGCTTTCCCAAAGCACATACCATGTAAACTACTCCCTCAAGGGCCTATGACAATCTTAAATGGTCATTCACTGTGACCTAGCAATTCTAAGTTCTTTGTAGAACTAACACTTGCTCGTGTACACAAAGACTAATATACAACCACCCTCACTGCAGCACTATTCAGAATGGCAATACATTGGAAACCACCTAGGGGTGCCTGGGTGGCTCGGTCAGTACAGCATGTGACTCCTGATCTCAGGGTCATGAGTTCAAGCCCTACATGGAGTATAGTGATGACCTAAATACAAAAAAAAATTTTTTTTTAATTTTTTTTAACATTTATTCATTTTTGAGAGTGAGAGAGACAGAGCATGAGCAGGAGAAGGGCAGAGAGAGGGGGAGACACAGAATCAGAAGCAGGCTCCAGGCTCTGAGCGGTCAGCCCAGAGCCCGGTGCAGGGCTGGAACTCACGGACTGCAAGATCATGACCTGAGCCGAAGTCGGGACGCTCAACCGAGCCACCCAGGCACCCCCCCAAGAAATTTTTTTTAAAGAAGAAGAAAACCTCCTAAATGCTCATCTGCAGAGAGTTAGATGCATCAATCATTCCATACCGGTAGTTCTGCAGAACGAACAAGGAACTCATCAAGGCATTCTGATAAGTAGGGAAAAAAACAAGATGCAAAACAATGGACCTAGTATATGTGTACATTTACACATATTTAGGTAAGTGCATATAAAAATAATGAAATGGGAGAATAGAGAAGCGGGAAGTTAGGAAGAGGAGCCAGGATTTTCATTCAATAAGAATACCTAGACTGAATTCTACAAACTCTAGGACTGTGTAGGTACTCCAGGGTTTACAAAACAGTGAAGCATTCTGCATTGTGTATTCAACTCACAGATATTCACTGATACCGCATGTGAGACACTGTTCTAGGTACCAGAACACAACAGTGAAGAAGCCTCTGCTCTCATGGAGGTCACATTAGAGAAACAACAAATAAGGCCAGAAATATCCCCCACCCCCACATACAGGCGTGTATATGTAACACCAAGCAGAGATAAATGCTATAAAAAGAAAAAAACAGTGAAAGAACAAAGGCGCTGGGGCACCTGGCTTAGTCAGTTCAGTGTCCAACTCTTGATTTCAGCTCAAGTCATGATCCTAGGGTTATGATTTCAAGGCCCACTCTGGGCATGGAGCCTCCTTAAGATTCTCTCTCTCTCCCTCTGCCCCTCCTGTTCTCTCTTAAAAAAAAAAAGGTGGGGGGGGCACCTGGGTGGCTCAGCTGGTTAAGTGTCCAACTCTTGGTTTCGGCTCAGGTCATGATCTCATGGCTCATGAGTTCGAGCCCCACATTGGGCTCTGTGCTGGCAGTGTGAAGCCTGCTTGGGATTTTCTATTTCCCTCTCTCTATGCCCCTTCCCTGCTCACGCATGCATGCACAGGCTCGCTTTCTCTCTCTCTCTCTGTCAAGATAAAGAAATAAACTTAAAAGGCGGGGGGGGGGGGGGCACCTGGGTCATTTAAGCATCCGGCTTCAGTTCAGGTCATGAAATCATGGTTCATGAGTTCAAGCCCTGCATCAGGCTCTGTGCTGACAGCTCAGAGCCTGGAGCCTGTTTCAGATTCTGTGTCTCCCTCTCTCTGTTTCTCTCTCTCTCAAAAATAAAGATTTTGAAAAAAAGGTGCTACTTTAGAAAGGGCAGTTAGGGAAGGCATCTTGGAAAAGGTGACATTTGCTTTCATCAGTTTTATGTACCAGAATCCCTTGAAATGCTAAGTGGGGAAGTACTTATAAGAGGGTGATGTAGAAACAGATATGCTGAAAGCAATCTTCCCATAAGAAATACTGGCCCAGGATGACTCGGGGCCTCAGTCACATGTGGAAAACCCAGCAATCTTATCCTAGCATGAGCTTTAGGACCAGAGGGAATGCCAATTCTCACTCCACATCACTGGGCATGTCACAGACATCTGGGAACCTCAGTGTCCTAAATGCACGTGGAGAGAAATCCTATCCACCCCCCAGTGATAAAATAAAATGAAACTATTACAGCACGTGAAGTGCTTAAACATTGATTGCCTCACATTAGTAGGTATTCAGTAAATGATGGCTAACAATATCTATTATTTATATGGTGGGGACATTTAAGTGCGCAGGACGAACGGTAGAAAGGATGGAGGGAGAAAGAACAGAGTCACAGAAGGGGTGCGAGGGCCACCTATGTTAGATGACCATGATGCTGGAGAAAGGGGGTCAGCTTCCCCACTGTCAGAGAGACTTGGGCATTTGCTTCTTTATATCTGAAAACCTGACATTATGACAGCTTTAGAATGTGCTACTTTCTCCCAGTGTGAAAATAAAACAACTGGTTTATGACAAAAATAAACTTTTACAGGGTAAATGAATACAAATGCAGCCTCAACCCAGCATGCAAAGCAATGGAAAGTGCGTGGGTGAGAAAGTGATGCTGCAGGCATGCCATTCAACTGTCACCCCGAGCTGCTTCCCACCCCCCCCCCACCTCCTGCCCCCAGGTAGATAAATACACACAAGCACAGCTTAGGTTGCAGCCAGTTTTTCAACTTGAGCAAATCAAGAACTGCCTGCCCTGGGGTTCTATATAACCTTTATTTTAAACACAGAGTACCACTGTTCAGAACCATTTTTGAAAATCGCTATTCAAAGATATTCATTATCACGGTGCCAGGCAGACATGGGCTCTGTGAACACACCTGGGGCACACCCTGACTTCACCAACTACACTACCCAAGTTTACTAGCAGTCCTAGGTCTCCTTGCAAGACCAGACGCTCTTCAAAGGCTGGGAGATTGGAAGGTAAGCCAGATTTTTTTTTTTTCAACGTTTATTTATTTTTGGGACAGAGAGAGACAGAGCATGAACGGAGGAGGGGCAGAGAGAGAGGGAGACACAGAATCGGAAACAGGCTCCAGGCTCCGAGCCATCAGCCCAGAGCCTGACGCGGGGCTTGAACTCACGGACCGCGAGATCGTGACCTGGCTGAAGTCGGACGCTTAACCGACTGCGCCACCCAGGCGCCCCAAGCCAGATTTTTAAAGTCAGGGGTCAGAGCCCGGTGGCAGGGTGAGGCAGAGTCTGTACTTCCGCCTGGTAAAGGAAGGTCCAAGACCCTGAGAGGTGCCTGCCTTTGACTACTCTCTGCGCCATGGTCTGACGACGCCATCACATGGCTCCTCTAACAGCCCTTCATCACAGTCTAAACAACTGCCTTATCAATGTCACTCCCCCACCAAAAAAGAATTAACACATACACACAAAAAACTTTAAAAGGAATAATGTTCTGTTGAAGGATGTTCTCAGAAAGGAAAACTACTCTCCCTGTTCCATCACCACTACCACCTCTGCATCTCCTACCAACAGATCCCAGCAGAAGAGCTGCTCCACAAAGGTGCTACGTTTATACATTTGTTGAACTGAACACACCACAAAATCAAGATGTGGTACAGCTGCAAGAGTCTTGGTCCAGCGGTTCTCAGATTTGTCTGCTAATGAACTCTGTTTGATGACCAAATTTTTTTCTGATAAACAAATTTTATTCAGAAATTCCATACGTAAAAGATAAATGTGATCAACCAGCTCAGAATCAAATTAAACTTTGTAGTTTGCAACATACTCAGAGAAAACACGGAACGACGCCAGCACTTTGGGCAGAAGCCGAGTACAAGAGCACTTAAATGACCTGTTCAGGTTCATACAGAGACTGGGGCAGAACTGGGATAAACAGTCCCCAGTTTCTGAATCCCATGTGGTTCTTTTCTTATTAGCTGGGCTGTCTGCCAGCAGGCTCTCAACACTCTGGGATGCCTGCACATCACCACCGGTTTGATTCCCCTCTCGAGAACTCCCCTGGCCCAGCAGCACCCCTCAGCCTCCACCTTGTGACAGCACCCTCATGGCTTCAACAGTTGTTTTCAAGGTGTTCTGCACATCAGTGCTTTTAGGAGTTTTGTGTTTCAGGTAAATTTTGATTTTTAAACACACATTTTTTTCACTAACATCTTAGAGAATTCACACTATGTTGTCAGTTTAAATTTTAAAATAACCAATGGATTAATGTATATTATCAATTAACCAGCTTTTTTAGAGAAACATAAAAATCCTTCTACTAATCTGTGCATATACTTTGGCTTCTCTCAGAAGTCACCAACTTAGGGATGCCCAGCTGGCTCAGTCGGTTGAGCCTCTGACTGGGTTTCGGCTTAGGTCATGACCCCAGGGTCATGAGATCGAGTCCTGTGTTGAGCTCTATGCTAAGCATGGAGCCTGCTTAAGATTCTCTCTCCCTCTCTCTCTCTCTCCCCCCGCCCCCCGCTCATGCTCCCTCTCTCAAATTAAATAAATAAAATAAAAAATAAATAATAATTTAAAAAGAAGTCACTGACTAGAAAAATTACAGCCTCCTGCTTGTTTTGTTGCTGTTGCTGCTTCACGTGTCGGCTCACCAGACACACAATCCAGGTGAGCCATAGGGTTATGCACACCTGCTTGGCTGATGCTCCCCCAAGGGCTACTGGCAAGCTGATGCACAGTGCCTGGCACATAATAGGGACTCCATGAATTCTGACTCATGAACTCAGTGTCAAGTGAACCCCCAAGTACTATCATGATAACAGCGTAACAGAGACAGTTTCCTTACTTGTGTTGAAGTTTGGGGTGCCTTGCTATAACCTAAGGTATGCTTCAAACTCTGGCATAAAGATAAGTGCACCCAACACTTGGACAATGACATTTTACTGCTTAGCATGGCCTATATACTCTGCTCTTTGGCTCCAGAGTGGACCTTTGAAACCTAGAAAATAACCTCGGTGCTCAGTTCAAAGACATGCTGGGGAGAATTCTAAGCCCAAGGGAATGGAGAAATACAAGGGCACATTAGTCCCCTGATCTCCTGAGCTCTCTGGCTTCTTGTGTACTCTTTACTCTCTGTTACCTCCTCGCTGACAGGAAACATCAACTACACAAGCCCCATGTGAGGAATACAAAAAATATTTGTTGAACTGATTTCTTTTTAAAGTCAGAGAAAGAAATCCAGAAAGTCAGCTGCAGATGAAAAACTGACAGCTATGGCTCTCTAAGGGGATGTGCGGTTTTGAAAAATATAGTTCATAAATCGTCTATTGAGTAAAAGGAAGAAAAATAGAACGGTTTTGAATTCCCATGCAGTCAAAAATATAATAAACAACACATCTACTTATTGTTAATAAAAAATAAAATGCCGAAACAATTCAGAATACCCCATGTATTTACTGTTAAGTGTTTCCTAATAAGGAATAGACTTGTTTAAAAAATCACAACACAAAATTGGTATTTTCCTCATTTTCCACAGGTAACTGCTGTTCATTTTCTGTGTATTTTTCCAAAAAGCTTCCTTCACCCATATTAATGCATATACATAAATACACACACACACACACACACACACACACACAAACTATATTTGGATTCAACAAATAACTCCTGAAGGCCTATGCAATGAGGAACACAAGGGTCAAGGTGAATGTGGGTCCTGATTTAAATTTTTCACAAAAACAATATCCAATATATTACTCACAAAACATTTTTTAAATGTAAACTTCACCACCACCACAAGAAGTAAGTAAACTTGATAGTACTACCACAATTTGATACATCAGGAAACCGAAATGAGAGGTCCAGTCCTCTGCCCAGAAACTTACCTAGTATCTACAGGAAACCACGTCAGGCCTAGCACACAAGTCACAGAGGACTCCAGAACTAGCACTCTCGCCATGAAATAAAGGTGGTAAGTAAGTGATAATAAAAGTGATGAGCAATAAAAGTTTGCAATCTAGGAGATAAGTTTGAATTCAGAAATCAGATAATGATTAACTAGTACTTATATGACAGAGCTTACCTAAAGGCAGCAACTAGTGGTGCGTAAATTGAGTCTCCATCATAAACGTATAAATGATCCCAACTACACTCTGTAGCAAAATGATTAAAACGAAGTCTCATTATTCTATTTGGCCTGAAAAGAACAAAAAAAAGAGTAATTTATAATAATCAGCATAACTACCAGACATTTGAGAAGAAAACAGACATAGATTTTTAAAGATAAATTTACACGGAGAGAAGAAATCAATAGTATATAAACAACATTCCTTTATCTGTCAAAGATTTACTTTTCTTTGTACTTACTATGTGCGAGACCACTAATCATGCAACGGTAAACAAGGCGGACAGGTCTATGCCTCTTCAGGCCCTACAGCCCATACAGTGGCTGTTCTTTAACAGCCTGTGAACCAACCAGTTAGCTGTTTCATTTCTGCACTTCCTTTCCTATTCAACTTAAGATTTCACACTACATCATTTCACACACACAACTGCCAATTCTCTAAACTTGCCTACCCTTCTGCCTTTTCATGGAGCTACCTGGCAAAGCCCCGGTCTAGAGGAAACCAGTGATCTCCTTTGATTCAAATTAAATGCAAAGAAAACTAAGCTGTGCTGGAGGTAGTCACAACACTGGATAGGCTGGTTCCAGGACTGGTCACAGCTCACCAACTTCAAATTGGCACTTTACTTCTGCCAGCAGTCAGTCCTACTACTAATTCTCTCTCTCCTTCCCCACAATTGCTACTAACTCCCAATTACTATTTCAAACCACTCAGTCTCACCTCCTTGCTTAAGCTCAGCACTCAAAAATCTCTCAACTCCCCATTTTCCAAAACAGATACACCTGTCTATTCCTCCTTCCATCTCTTAAACATTTCACATCTCCCTCTCATCTGGAACTTCCCACATCCATATTTAAATGTCCTTAAGTCTCACACATTTTACCAAAAAAACAACAAAACATAAAAACTTCAAATTTCAACTCTCCTTCTAGCCATTACCCAACCTACCCCTCCTCTCTCCTCTGAAGAGAGTGAACCTCCACACAAGACTTTGCTTTCTGTTTCCTCACATCCTACTCACCCACTTTGTTCTCAAACCTGGCTTCTACCCAAACACTCCACTCAAAAAGCTCTTGGTAAAATCAGCACCATTTATACCCTGGTGATGTCTAATTATATGTCTCCAGTCTAGGCCTTCCCTCTACCCCACACGTGTCTACCTAACATCTCTAAGCAAACAATTAAGTACATAAGCAAGTTAACTCAGCTGATGATAACTACCATGAAGAAATGAAAGGAATGTGATGTGTCCAACAGGTGGCAGGGAGTTATCCCAGAAAGCTTTGGAAAAGATGAGAATGACAAGAGATAAGCCATGTGAAAAAAGCTGGGGAACAATGTTTCAGGCAGAGGGAAGAGCACAGTCTTAAAGTCTTAGTGAGAAAGGGATTGATGTGTCTAGGCAACGTGAAGAAAATCAGCATGTCTGAAACAGAGCAAACAGAGGAGACCACAGGAGACAAGAAGCGAGAGGTGGGCAAAGGGCAACGGCAAAAACCGGGAGGCCAATTTCAAGGCTATCACCGTGGCCCAGAAAACAGAGGATGGCTGGGGTCTTACAACAACTGTAGAGATGAAGATGAAAGGGAGATCGTAAATGGATTGGGAAGACACTCTAGAGGGAGAACAGACAGAACTTACTGGCAGGCTGAATATGGAGATAAGAAAGGAAGGAGTTAAACTTTTTTGCTTAGGCTCGGGAGGAACCACCACCAAGGGCACACTGGGAGGGATGCTGGAGAAAGACGTCAGATAGAAATAAACTGACAGAAAGGGCAAGAGCAAACAACTCCTTAAAGCAGCCATTCTCAAAGTGGGGTCCTCACAATGCCAGAGGCCTTGGGACCCGTTGGCATTTACTGATGGTGCAAGAGCAGTGGTGGGTGAAACTGCCGGTACCTGAGAACAGAGCAGGGCAGAGGCACCAAACCGTACCAGTAATCGCTGTTACTCTTTAATACTACACGTTCACAAGGAAAAAGGAGTTTCATTTAAGAGTATCTTTATGAAGCGGTAAAAACTGCTAATTTTATTAAACTGTGGCCCACGAATACACATCTTTTGAATATTCTGCCTGGCAGGCTGGGAAGTGTGCATAAAGCACTTCTGCTGTCTAACAAAGTACTGTAGGCTCCAGGAAAATCGCTTTTGCAATTGTTTGAGTGCTGAGCTGAACTTACCGCTTTTTTCTCGAACACTACTTATCATTTTTACTTGAAAGGACAACTGACAAACTATGGTTACTCAGACTTGGATATCTGGTAGATACTTCCTTAAAAATGAACAAAGCAGGTCTGTCACTTCAAAGAAAACAACTGGCAGTATTTGTTGCCAAAGATAAAATACAGGCTTTCAAAGCAATAATTAGTTTTGGAAAATCTGTCTCTGCCACCCAGATAAAACTTCCCAATGCTTAAAATTTTCTGATGAGATTAAATGGTGACATTAACCGGGGCGCCTGGGTGGCTCAGTCAGTTAAGCATCTGACTTCAGCTCAGGTCACGATCTCACGGTCCGTGAGTTCGAGCCCCGCGTCGGGCTCTGGGCTGACGGCTCAGAGCCTGGAGCCTGCTTCGGATTCTGTGTCTCCCTCTGTCTCTCTGCCCCTCCCCCGTTCATGCTCTGTCTCTGTCTCAAAAATAAATAAACGTTAAAAAAAAAAATTTTTTTTTAAATGGTGACATTAACCAGTGTGATTTTTTTCATATTGTATCATGAAATATATCAAAATTAGGAAGATCTGAATAGTTCAGGGAACCATTATTTTCTAAATAACCCATATAACCTGTTACAAAACCATGCAAAGCTTAAAGAGCCATTCAAAAGTATAAGAAAACTCAAAAGATTTTAATTTAAATTCCAAAAGTTCATTAATAATGTTTTAGATTCCACACTGCAATTTACGTTTAAGAAATTAGCACTTGTCAAGCTTTGATGCAGTGTCAAAGAAGACCATCCAAAATTATTTAAAAATGTTATTCAGATATCCTTCCTTTTCCTACTACACATTCAAGTGAAGCCTAATTTTCTTCACATGCTTCAACCACAATAACATATTCTAACAAACTGAATGCAGAAGAAAATATGATAATCCACCTATCTTCTACTGAGCCAGACAGAGAAGTGATTTTACAAAAATGTAACACGATACCATTCTTCTCACTGATGTTTTTTAAATATAGGGTTTGCTTTTTCATAAAAATATGCCATTTTGTGCTAACATGTAGTAGGTTTATTATTGCTTTTAAATGAGTTAATAAGGAATTTCCTTAGTTTTTATTTATAATATAATAAACACAGATATAACCCACACAAACAAGAGTTATTTGGAATTTTCAAAATTTAAGAGTGTAAAGGGGTCCTGAGACCAAAAAGTTTGAGAAACACTGCTTTAAAGATGTGCCATGAAGAGAAGAAGGCAACAGCTGGAGGGGCACAGGAGGTCCAGAGAAGAAGCTATTTTTATTTTCCTGCCCACAATAAAAATAAGTACTTAGAAAAATGATATAATATTATAATTTTCTAATGGTATAAATCATTTAAAATATTCAATATGATAACTGAAAATATACAAACTTCTGGTGTGTACAATTCATTCACAGCTTTAAATCAACACAAAACAAAAACTGAAAACAAAAATTGTTTTCAAATTCACAATGAAGGTTAATAAAATATTCACTTGTCAAATGAAAAGTTATCAAATAAAAAATATTTTAAGTACTCTATGCTACAGGTTGTTAATTTTACGTGTAAAATAAGTAACGCCACACTGAGCTCTAAAAAAAAAAAAAAATTTAAACCAGCCATTACTACTTACTGTCCTTCAATGAGCCATGTACATTTTGTTTTATATTTATAATTTCCAGGTCCATCTGTTACAAACCCAGAAGATCCAGTTAGTCTGTAATGCAAAAAACAAACAAACAAACAGAAAACAAAAAACAAAAATGTAAGTCCATCCAAGTTTCACATACTAATCTTTCTTAATTCTCAAATAATGCAAGTTAAGCATAGTAAGTACATTAATGCACACTATAACCAGAAGAAAATGACTGGGTAGTTATAGTCAGATTATACTAATCTAGATGAAAAAAATAATTTCCATAAACTTAAGAAAGGGGGGTACAAATACATTAAAACCAACAGGAATTGGGGAAAAAAAGCGTTATCTAAATCTTTCTAGCTGAGATAGGAAAATCATACTTTGAAAATGGCTACCATGAAAATGGCTACAAGAACTTACTTATAAATATGAGCTGGTTTTTAAAAAGATCACACAGTTATAGTTACGACTAAAGGGTATTTAATACAATAACACCGTGGAAAGCAGAATTGTGACAGGCAAGCACGTCAAGCCACAATACACAACGGACCCATCACAGCCATTTGGCTGCCACTTCTGAAGGCAATCTACCACGTCCCACGAGCAGTGACCGTCAGCACCTGTCTTCCCACATTCGTGCCAAGTCTGAAGTTTAATATTTTTAGGTCTTGACTATATGATAGGCATATACTGATATCTCATTAATGTTTTGGCTGGTACATACCTTGATGCTTAAGTGTCTTCTCATATGTTTTGGTCATTTGTATTTCCTCCTCTCTGAATTAAAATTCCATATTCTTTGCCCACTTTGCTACCAAGTTGTCTTTTTCAAATTAATGTTTAGGAGCTCTTTTTATATTAAAGAGCTCCCATCTGCATGTAAAATGTACTATAAATACATTTTCTCAGTTTACTTTTTTCTTTATATTTTGTGTCTGGTATCTTTTCCTATATAGAACTTTCGAAATTTAAGAAGGATGCTATTTCCTTCCACACTGCTGTTTCCAGATCATCTTTTGTCCATCTTCCATCACCAATGTCAGCCTGTCTGAAACAGATGCTCTCCTCTGGGTCTTACTCCCTTACATTCTGACTTATCTACTGACATCCCAGTTACTCCTTCTTGCCCACTGATATTAGCATCTAGTTCATTCAACTACATCAACATATAAGATGTTCTAATCAGAACCCAGTTTTTCCATTTCTTAACTTCACCATTAACAGTCTTTTTTTCCACCCATATTAGTCACCCACTCCTCTGGGTCCTGCCATTTCCTGTAAAAGCATGAATACCAAAATCTGCATTTTAGGCATCCTACATTCTGGCCACCATCTCTTCTCTCTCAAGTTCATTTAGCCTAGTTCTCCCTTTCCAGTGAGTCATCATCCCCATGGGGACCTCCAATCCACTGAACTATCACTTCTTCATGCTCATCACCCACCACACACACATTCGACTTTCCCACATAAGATTCCATGGTCCATCACAATTATCATCACCTTCAAATCCTTCTTGGACTTTTGCCCTTCTCTCCCTCTGCTGTACTCACCTGGATACTGGTATCTCCATGTCTTACTCCCAACATCCATTCTAACCCAAAAAGATTAGTCTGAGCCACTCATGGTTTCCTATGCCCCCTGACAATAACTGATTAGAAACCTAACACAACTGACAGAAAAACAAAAATAGTAATGGCTTAACCAAGATAATAAAGTCCAAAGGTAAGAAATACAGAGAACACAAAAGGATTTCCATAATCATGAGGGACCTAATGTTCTTCTATCTAGTTGCTTTGTCATCCTCAACATATGGCTTCCACCTCATAATCCAAGATGGCTGCTCAAACTCCAGCTTTTATTCCCACATTGTACCCAGCAGGAAGGAGGAAAACAAAGTGCACATTCCCTCCTTCTAAGTCAAACAAGACAATTCAACTTATATCCCATCAGCCAAAACTTAGTGACATATCTAAATGTAGAGGGAGGCTGAGAAATGTAGCCACTATTCCAAATGACCATGTATTCAGTGAAAAATCAGGATTCCCTTCATTAGAGAAGTGGAGAAAGGAGACGAAGGGTCATTACTAGTTTCTGTCACAGCACATAATCAAATACTTAAATGTCAGGGGAAGTCTTGATGGAGGCCTTCCAGGAAGTATTTTCTCATTAACAAAGACAGTGTGGTAGACAGGAAGATTTGCCACATAATCTCCCTTCTGAGGAAGGACTAACAGCCTGGTCAACAGTTTTTCGGCTCTTACAGTTCCTTCAGGAGCTGCCTTGCCCCAGGTCACACCCTGCCCAGGGTGGTCCATACCACAAAGGGTGGAAAGTCTGGAGCAATCCAACAAAAAACAACTCTGACAGTCCTTGCTTCTGAGCTCCCCTTTGTCAGGCCTACACTGAAGTTCAACTTCTTCCTTTGCCCAATTCTGCTCTCTGCACCTTCCTCTCACACTGTTATAACCAATTTGTGCCCCAAACACAAATCTCAGTAATGCAGCCATTATGCTACAAGGCTGAACAGGAAGCCAATACCAAGGATGACCAACCAAAGGAATGCAAAGGTCCATGAACACAGCATCAACCAACCACAGAGACCACTCCCAGTTTATGGGCAAATAAACTTCCCACTGGTTACTGGTTTATTGTATATGTATGTGTGGACAAAGTTTAGGCCCTTCTAGCTCACAATGTTTTCTGGCTTTCTACTATGCTTGTTTTGCTCCTAAGGGTTGCTCTGGACTGCACATAGACATGCTCAGGTATTTGCAAATCAGCATCACTTTTAGAAAAGAAATAGGTCATTTTTATTTTAAATATCTACTCAGTATTTTTAAATCTAGCATTTACATAATTTTACAGACAATGCATAGTTATGATCACAGACAAGCTGTCAACTAAACGACGATTCACCTTTTGTAACTTTTCTCCCCAAGTATACCCCCACCCACACCACATTAAGATAAACATTTAACCACCTAGTAAGCATTCTTAACTATTTTTCTTCATATTCATGAGCCCATGATATATGCACAGTTCTCTTAATTTTTGGCTACACATATTATACAAACTTTTCTGCATCTTCCTTTTCTAACCCAACAAAACTTTGTGACAGTCTCTCCGACTAAACAGGTATTAGTCTAATTCACTTTTTGTGAAGCATATTCTAACCTATGGAGGTAGTGGTTTTTTCCCTGCCTTTCTCCTACTAACATTCATTTTGTTTTCAGTCAGTTGGCATTATGCACATTGCTGCAATAAATATCCCTATACATATGGCCTTACTTGTGCTTTAATTTCTAAGAATAGAATCTTAGGAGGAGGATTACTGGGCCAAAGGAATATGAATTTTAATTGTTAAACAAGCTGCCAATTTTCAAAAGGCTGTAACAACTCACATTTGCATCAGCAATACGTGAGAATATGCTATTTTCCACATCCTCTCTGTATTCTTGTTACTTTTAAATTTTTAACTTGAGGGGCAGCTGGGCGGCTCGGTCAGTTAAGCACCCAACTCTTGATCTCGGCTCAGCTCATGATTTCATGGTTTGTGAATTCAAGCCCTGCGTCAGGCTCTACGCTGACAGCATGGAACCTGTTTAGGATTCTTTCTCTCTGCCTCTTCCTCGCTTGCGTGCACTCTCCCTCTCAAAATAAATAAATAAACATTTTTTAAAAAATAAATAAATAAATAGGGGTGCCTGGGTGGCTCAATCCGTTAAACATCTGACTTCAGCTCGGGTCATGATCTCAGAGTTTGTGAGTTCGAGCCCCGTGTCAGGCTCTGTGCTGACAGTTTGGAGCCTAGAGCCTGCTTTGGATTCTGTGGCTCCCTCTCCCTCTGCCCCTCCCCCGCTGGCACTCTGTCTTGCACTCTCTCAAAAACAAATAAACATTAAAAAAATCAAACAAACAAAATGAAGTTACATTTGTAATAAATAAATAAATAAATAAATAAATAAATAAATAAATAAATTCTTTTAACTTAAAATTCCCTATGTTCTAGTGAATGGCTAACAAATGGTTACTGAAAATTTAGAGAGACTTGAAAGGGGAAGGCTAGGAATATCAACTAAACTTTCAGGTCAAGTTTTACATTCTCGTTGGCAATCCAGGTGTAGATACCAGTACTGCCTGTGCTCACTTCACTAGCAGTAGCACAAAGACACTGGATTGAAACCAAGGCTTTTCAACAATACAAAACCAGAAATATAAAGAATTAACTCGTTGCTTCTACCAACTTTCCAACTCAAGAATACGCTGAGGGTGATTATGTGGTAGAAACAAATACAGGGAAAATAGGGGAACCCTCCAAAGGAGGCGGGTTTCAAAGAAGTCAGCTTACAATGATTTCTACTTTATTTGTATTATTACCAGGCAATGTGGCCTATAAAAAAAACCCTCAACTTTTCTCACCTGTTAAGATGTTCTTTGTGGTCAAGTATGTTGGACATTGATAAACTCTGACCAAAGTTCCTTGGACGTTAAAAATTAAAAAAAAAAAAGATTGGGGCGCCTGGGTGGCTCGGTCGGTTAAGCGTCCGACTTCGGCTCAGGTCATGATCTCACGGTCCGTGGGTTCGAGACCCACGTCGGGCTCTGTGCTGACCGCTCAGAGCCTGGAGCCTGTTTCAGATTCTGTGTCTCCCTCTCTCTGTGACCCTCCCCCGTTCATGCTCTGTCTCTCTCTGTCTCAAAAATAAATAAACGTTAAAAAAAATTTTTTTTTAAATCTTTTTAAAAAGATAATCTATTGTAGGAAATGTAAACTACTATGTATGTGTAATTCAGTTTATTGAATTCACTATTCAAACCCTTTATATTCTTACCTGTTACCTACAAGATCTAATTCTGAGAAAAGTATATCAAAATCCCATACCATGACACATTTGCCACATTATTTTTGCTTTATGTATTTAGCTATTTAGCCATATAAGCTCCATAACTATTAGATCTTCATAAATTGTCTCTTTTATCATGATAATAACCCACTTATATAGTTTGATGTTCACATTCCACCTTGTCTACTGACAACCGATTTTTTTGTTGTTTTCCTGGGCCATAGCTCTATATCCAACTCTGTTTTTCATATTTCCTTACCAAATTTTCAAGTCTCTTTCTTCTAAGCAGGATATGGTTAGGTTTTGTTTCTTAACCTGACAGTTTTACTGTCATAATATAATCTATTCACATACAGTACGACGTATGACTGCTATACTGATTTGATTTCTTCCAACCAAAAATTTAAATCAATCTTAGTGAGGAGTAATTCATATACAATAAATGGCACCTTAAATGTACTATCTGTTAGGTTTTGACAAATGTACACACGTGGGGAACCCTCCCAAACAACACGTAAAACAGGTCTTGTTACCCCGGAAAGTTCCTTCACACACTTTGCAGGTAATCCCTCCCACTACTGATCTTATTTCCATCACTATAGACCAGTTTTCTACAACCTAATTTAATAAAGTCATACAGAGACACTCTTGTGCCTCGCTTCTTTTGATCAGCAAAATGTTTTCTCAGTATTGTGTGTATCCGCAATTTGCTCCTTCCTATTGCTGAGTAGTATTCTACTGCATGAATATACCACAACCTGTTTATTCATTCTCCTGTTGACAGACGCTTGGATTATGTAGTTAGAGGCTCTTATGAATAAAGATGCTAAGAATACTGTGTACAAGCCTTTGTGTGGGCATGTGTGGACATTCCTCTCGGATAAATACGTAAAAGTGAAGTCGCTAGATCAAATAATAGATATATAGTTAAATTTAAAGAAACTGCCAAAACGTTTCCTAAGTGGGTGTACCATCTTACACTCCCATCCCATCTAAGTATGAATCTTCTCTGCTCCCAGGTCTCCCAACACCCCCCTGGTCTCAAGCACAGGTAAGATTCTGCCCATCCATTTAGCAATATATTGACCTTGTGGAGGTCAGGAACACCTGCTATACTCCGTGAGTGCAACATCACACTTTCCAGGATCTGCTGCTTCATCATCCATGCCCCCTGCTACACTGGCCCAGTCATACATCAGTTCTCTCTGTCTGGAAGGATCACAACAGATCCCAGATCCTGTAAGTTTCCCGTAGGTCCCCACAGCAAGCTGGCTCAAGAAAAGCAGAGTGCTTACAGTTGGGAGAGCCAAGGAAACAAGTCTCATACAGGCTGCCATGTTCCTCATATCCCCCTTGGCTCCTCTTCATAGCTAAAGTCCATTTAAGTTTGGATTTTCTGTTGCTTTCAAGTAAAAACCATCCCAGTTACTAATTTCACCAATTCTGAAATGAACAAATTTTTCCTAATAGTCCAGAAACCAGGATGCACTGTAAAATCAACGGCATGTCACAATTTAAAGGAAGTGCTTTTTTTTTCTTTCTTAGTAGTACACGAGGTAAGAGTGCATTTTACACTCAGTGGCATCTTAGCAAGCTGAAATTACACATATGGCAAACCCTAAACCTGGCTGAACCCAACTCTGCTTACTTAGTATATGCAACCAAATAGCCGGATAAAACTAGAGACATAACATTGTGCTGACTGGTCTTACTTCACATTTATAAACACACATCTCAAGTAGATTCTCAGCACTGCAGGACAACAATCCTTCCATTTTTCTGGTCAATTCTCTTTTATACCTTATTTTCTTTCAACTTTCTAAACCCTCTTCCCCCTCTTCAATTTCAGCGGATGATCAGTGAATTGCTTTACTTATTCGTTTCATATCTATTTTTCCCCAGTGGAATGTAAATTTCATGACAGTGAAGATTTTTGTCTGTTCTGTTCACTAATTCCAGTGCCTAGAAATGTGCCTGGCGTCCTAACGGCACTAAGTGAATAGTAATAAAAGAAAGAAATTAGGAGAGAACTATATTTTCTTCCAATTACTAAATGCATGTACTTTGCCTTCCAGTTATAATGGATAAACTATCTAAATCCATCTAAGGTTAAATTTTCTACCTGGGCCTATAATCCTCAAATTCTACTCAATCAGGGCACCAGCAGAACAAACCTAATTCCAACCCCTACCCCACACTTCTCTCTACTGGATCAGCAGAAGATGAGCTGTCGTATTCCCTTCCTAAAAAACAAACTCCCTTGGGGTGCCTGGGTAGCTCAGGTGGTTGAGCATCTGCCTTCGGCTTGGGTCATGATCTCATGATTTCATGGTTTGTGAGTTCAAGCCCCACATCAGGTTCTCTGCTGTCAGTGCAGAGCCCACTTCAGATCCTCTGTCCCCCTCCCCCTTGCCCCTGTCCTACTTGCGCATGTGCTATCTCACTCTCTCTCTTAAAAATAAACTTAAAAAAAAAAAAAACCCTCCCTTTATCTCATGTTCCTCTCACGTTGCTGCCACTTCTTTGTTCACTTTTACAGCAAAAGTCTTGAGAATTACCCACTCTCACTGACAACACTCTCACCTACTAACTTCTTAACACATTCCAGCCAGGCTTTAACCCTAACCTCCTCAGCCACCCCCCCTACCCCACTCCCCCACCACCAAATCCTTTTGTTAAGTTATATAAGCATTTGAAATAGCTGATGCCTCCCTCTTTCTTAAAACACTTTCTTCACTTGGTTTCCAAAACCCTCCACTCTCAATTCACAACTTTTTCTCAATCCCCTCTGCTAAATTCACCTGCTTGTCCCAATCTCTAGTTGTAGGAATGACCCAGGGCTCCAACCTCAATCTGCTTCTCTGATGGAAGTCATATTGATCTCATACTGGCCCAAAACTTTAAATACCACTTCTATATTTTTTTAACAATGAAATTTTCATTTCTGTGATATGGTAATACCATTCTGATTATCCCAGGCAAAAACTAGGACTAATACAAGCATATCTGCTGTTTTTGTTTTTTTTTTTTTTTTTTTTCATATCTGCTGTTAAAAAAAAAATAGGGGCACCTGGGTGGCTCAGTCGGTTAAGTGTACGACTTCGGCTCAGGTCATGATCTCACAGTCTGTGGGTTCGAGCCCCACGTCGGGCTCTGTGCTGACAGCTCAGAGCCTGCAGCCAGCTTAGGATTCTGTGTCTCCCTCTCTCTCTGCCCCTCCCCTGCTCATACTCTGTCTCTGTCTCAAAAATAAATAAAAACATTAAAAAAAAAGACTTTCATTTTTTCTTTTCCAATATTTATGACTTTATTATTTTTCTAGCCTTATTACAATTAGTTAAGATCTCCATTATGATATGGAAAAATATTGGTGATGGTAAGTATCCTTGTTCTCTTCTCAATCTCAGGGAAAAGCTTTCAGTATTTCACCAGTGTGATATTCACCCTAAGTTCTTTGCAAAACCCTTTCTTAATACCAGATTAAGGAAGGATTTTTAACATTAGTATTGAGTTCTATTTTTTCAAAAAAAATACCAAAACTGTGTATCTAATGATCATTTGCCTTTTTTCCCTTATTCAATTAATGCTGTGAATGATACTGATTTTCAAATATTAAATTGACCTTGAATTTCTCAAATAAACCCAACTTGGTCATGATTCTTCTGATATTTTGCTGGATACAATTTGCAAATATCTTGTTTAAAAATTTTTATATGTTGGTTAGACTGACCTGCTTTTTCTTTGTCAGGTTTTGATAACAAAATTATGCTGGCTGTATAAAAACAAGAAAGAAATTTTACCTATTTCCTTATGCAGAAGTGTCTGTATAAGATTGGTGCTATTTCTCCTGTAAAAGTTTGGAAGAATTCACTGGTAAGACATCTGAGCCTGAAGTTTTCTTTTAAGCAAGTTGGTTTTACTAGAGTTTGCCATTTCATCTGATTTTTTCAAATTTATCAGAATAAACTTATTAGTAATAACCTCCTATGATTTTTCCAATGTATCTAGAATCTATAGTGATACCCCCTTTATCATTATTGACATCAGTAATTTGTTTTCTTTTTCTCTTTATCAATCTCTCCAGCAACTTACCAGTTTTGTCTTTTCTTTTTCTTTTTTCTTTTGTTCTAGATTTTATTTTTTTAAGTAATCTCTACAACCAACTGGGGCTCAGACTCACAACCCTGAGATCAAGAGTCACACGCTCCACTGGCTGAGCCAAACAGGCACCAGTCAATTTTGTCTTCTCTACTCTAATGACTTTTAATATATTTTGCAGTTCTTCCATATTCTTGAGTTGAAAACAGATCACTGATTTTCAATCTTTCTCTTTTAATGCATGCATTAAAAGCCCTAACTTTCATTCTCAGCATTGCATTAGTTGTATCCCATCTTCTGACATATAATACTCTCATTAACATTGAGTTCAAAATTTCAAATTCCCAGGGTGATTTCCTTTTTACTTCATGAATATTTTGAAGAGCACAGTAACTATATGGTGTAGTATTCTCCATATGTCAATTAAAAGTGTTCTAATTTTTTAAATGTTTTTGTTTCTTTTTGAGAGAGAGACAGACAGAGAGAGCATGAGCAGGGAAAGGTCAGACAGAGAGGGAGACACAGAATCTGAAGCAGGCTCCAGGCTCTGAGCTGTTAGCACACAGCCCGACTTGAGGCTCAAACTCTTGAACTGTGAGATCATGACCTGAGCCGAAGCTGGACACTCAACCAACTGAGCCACCCAGGCGCCCCAAGAGAAGTGTTTTAAAATCTTTGTTCTATTAATCAGAGAGAGGAGTATTAAAATATTTTTTAGCATCAATGGATGTTAAAAAAGCAGGAGGAAAACCTAATGAGGAGCAGAATATATGCATGGTTTTAAAGTGTTTCCCCACATACTGCTTACTGGTTGCAAGAAGGAAATAAAACCGTGAGTAGATAGTGGAGGAAAAAAAAAGATAATACCTCAAACAGGAAAACAAAATTAATATAAAAAATAAGGAAGACACAGGCATCACCTGCCTCCAAATGTGATATCCTGAGAAGGGATATCCCCTCACTTACACAGTATTCTGACCAAGGATGCATAACTTGAATCTAACCAGGAGGAAACACGAAGCAAAAGCAAAATAGGAAACTGGATTAAAAGAGGGAGGATGTATTCATGAAAGAATGTCAATATCATTAAAAATAAATAAATAAGAAAGGCAGTAGAAATGTTGTAGATCAGGAATCAGCAAACTATAGTCCGTAGGCCAAATCCTGCCTAACTGTTCATGTAAATAAATGTTGTTGGAACACAGCCATGCCCTTTTGCTTATTGTCAATGTTCATGTTACAAGAGCAGAAGTGAGTAACTATACAGACACGAAGCAGAAAATATTTACTATCTGGTCCTTTACAGAAAAGATTTGCTGACCCATATTCGAGATTAAAGTAGGCTAAAGAGACATAAAGATATGATGCAATACCCAACCCTACACCGGATCTGGTACTGGAGGTGGGGGAAGCAAATAATTTAAAGGACATTATCAGGTCAATTGATAAAATTCAGTAAAAAACAATATATTAAAGGTATTATATCAGTATTAAATTTACTGAAGGTGAAAACAGTACCTTAATACTTAAGTCTCTTAAAACTATCACTATTCTTAGAAAATACACATTATTTTTGAAAAAATTTTAAGTTTATTTTTGAGAGAAGAGCGTGCACACCATGGGAGAGGGGGAGGGGGTGGGGAAAGAATCCCAAACAGGCTACACACTGTCAGCGCAGAGCTGGACATGGGGCTAGAACTCACAAACTGCGAGATCAGGACCTGAGTCGAAACCAAGAGTCAGATGCTCAACCAACTGAGCTACCCAGGTACCCCTAAATAGTACTTCAATTTAAAGGGCCAAGGGCCACGAGACAGATATATCTTATTCTCAAATGGTTCACAGAAAACCACTGTGTGTATGTGTGAGAGAGAAAGAGAGAGCACAGCACAAGCAAGCTCACAAAAGACAGAGTATTTTTTATCGCTTTGCCTCTCTGTGCTTCTGTCCAGGTGTTTTCCCAACATATTCTTAGACATATTCTTATTCTTACAGTTCATTGATTCTCTCTTCATCTCTATCTAAAGTTCCTAAAATCAGTTACTGTATCTCCAGTTTCTGTTAATATTTTCTTCTTGAGAGAGAAAGAGAAAGAGAGACAGAGACAGAGAAAGAGAGAGAATGCACTCGTGAACACGGCAAGGACACCGAGTGGGGGAGAGAGAGAATCCTAAGCTGGCTCCACACCCGAAGAGTGGCTCACAACCATGAGATCATGACCTGAGCAGAAATCAAGGGTCAGATATTTAACCAACTGAGCCATCCAGGCACCCTGTTAATTCTTTTTTATATTTTCTAATTCTTTGCTGAAATTGTTGATCTTGTCATTTAGATTCTTAAAGCTATCAATCATTTCAAAGTCTGTTTCTAATCATTCTAACTGCTGACTTCTCCATGTCTCCAATAATGTCCTTCTTCTGTTCCAAGATCCAATCCAGAACCCAACACCGCAGTTAGCTGTCATGTCTTCTTGCCTCCTTGAACCTGGTTTTTTTTTAATAATTTAAATTTTAGTTGAAATAATAGATTCACATGCAGTTATAAGAAATTATAGAGTGATTCCTTGTATACTTTGACCAAGTTCCCCAAATGGTAACATTTTTCAAAACAATAGTGAAATACCATAACTAGAACACTGATGTTGATAAATCAATATTATTCAGATTTCCAGTTTTACTTATACTCATTCGTGTGTGTGTGTGCGTGTGCACGCGTAAGTTCTATATAATTTTGTCACGTGTGTAGATTCGTGCATCTATCACCATAGTCAAGATACTAAATGGTTCCAACACTATAAGGATTCCTCATATTGCCCTTCTGTAACCATACAGCTCCCTCCCACATCTCCCCCATCCCACCCCACCTGCCACTCCACATTCTTAACCCTTGGAAATATTTAATCTGTCATTTTATCTTTTTAAAAAAAATTTTTAAACATCTATTTATTTTGAGAGACAGAGAGCACAAGCAGGGAAGGGGGAGAGAGAGAGAGAGAGAGAGAGAGAGAGAGAGAGAGAGAGAGAGAGAATCCAAAGCAGGTTCCAGGCTCTGAGCTGTCAGCAGAGAGCCCAATATGGGGCTCAAACCCACACAACTGTAAGATCATGACCTGAGCCAAAGTCAGACACTTAACTGAGCCACCTAGGTGCCCCAATCTGTCATTCTGTCTTTATGCAATGTTCCTCTTTGTCTCTGGTAATTTTCTTTGCTCTAAAATATAATTTGTCAGGGCACCTGGGTGGCTCAGTTGGTGAAGACAGAGCTCCTGCTCTGTCTCTGTCTCTCAAAAAATAAATAAATGTTAAAATGGTAAAAAAAATTTTTTAATAAAAATAAAAAATATAATTTATCAATTATTAGTATAGCCATTCCTGCCCCTTTTACTCTTTCAGTTAATGCTTGCATGGAATACTTTTTCCATTCTTTTACTTTCTACCTACATACGTTATTGAATTTGAAGTGACTTTCCTACAAGCAGCATATAGTTGAGTCACATTTTTTCAACCAATCTGCATTTACATTTTAGGTAATTATTACATTTATAGTAATTATGGAAATGTTAAGACTAAATCGGCCACTCTATCATTCGTGTACAGTTTTCTTAGTGGTTACTCCAGGCACCAGAATACACATATGTGACTTATAACAATCTACCGGTGTAATGTTCTACCACTTTTAGTGGAGTGTGGCAACCTCACTTCCATTTAGGTCCTTTATCCTATTTTAATATCATCATATTGAGTATCAGATGGTTTTATAATTTTTATTCAGTCACCAAATATGATTGCTAAAACTCAGGAGGAAAAGGAGAGTCTATTACTTTATGTACCTGTATTTCTGCTCTCTCCATTGTTCCTTTTTTTTTCTTGATGCTCCAAGATTTATTCTTTTATCATTTCTTTTCTGTTTAAAGAATTTCCTTTAGCCAATCTTTAGTGCTAGATCTGGAAGCAACAAATTCTTTTTTATTTTCCATCATCTGAAAATGTTTTATTTCCCTTTAATTCCTGAGGGACAGTTCTGCTGAATACAGAATTCACAAATGACAGTTATTTTATTTCAACACTTAAGAAATAATGTGCCACTTCCACTGGTCCCCATGGTTCAGATGAGAAATCTGTTATCTGAACAGGTGTTCTTCATCATTTCTCTCTGGCTGCTTTCAAGAAACCTTTCTCTGCCCTTAAGTTTCCAGGCTTTCTATACTGTTCCATTGATCTATTTGTCTATTCTTTCACCAATACGACACTGTCTTGATTATTGCAGCTTTACAGTAAGTCATGAAGTCAGGGAGTGTTGATCGTCCAACTTTGTTCTTCTCTTTCAATATTGTGCTGACTACTCTGGGTCTTTGGTTTCTCCATGCAAATGTTAGACTCAGTTTCCCAATATCCACAAAATAATTCACTGGGATTTTGCTTGGGATTACATTGAATTTATAGATCAAGCAGGGAAGAAGGGAAGAACTGATATCTTGGCAACAGTGCGTCTTCTCATCCATGAGCAAGGGATGTATCTCCATGTACTTAGTTCTTGATTTTGTTCAGCAGGGTGTGTAGGTTTCCTCATATAGATTTTATACGTATTTTGCTAGACCTATGCCTGAGTATTTCAATTTTGGTGGTGCTAATGTAAATGGTACTGTGTTTTTAATTTCAAATTCCATTTCTTCATTGCTGGTACACAGGAAAGCAACTGACTCTCTGTGTATTAACCTTGTATCCATCTCACACTTTTAGATTTCAAGAGTTTGATTATGATGCATCTTGGTGTGGATTTGAGTTTCTCTTGTATGGGGTTTACAGTTTCTGAGACCTGGAGGTTTGTTTCTTTTGCCAAATTTGGTAAGTTTTCAGCCATTATGTCTTTCAAATACTCTCAGCCCCACTCTAATTTCCTTCTGGGACTTCAATTATACAAGTGTTAGATCTTTTCCAGGGGCGCCTGCATGGCTCAGTCGGTTGGGCATCTGACTTCAGCTCAGGTCACGATCTCACAGTTCATGAGTTTGAGCCCCACATTGGGCTCTGTGTTGGCAGCTCAGAGCCTGGAGACTGTTTCGGATTCTGTGTCTCCCCCTCTCTCTGCCCCTCCCCCCCCGCTCCTGCTCTCTCTCTCTCCCAAAAACAAATAAACATTAAAAAAAATGTTTTTTTAAACAAACAAAAAAACAAGTGTTAGATCTCTCTCACAGATTTTTTTCAAGTGTGTTTTCTCTCTGTTTAGACTGGAAGAACTCTATCCTTCAGTTCTCAGGTTCACTAATTCTATCCTCTGTCACTGTCATTCTACTAATTGAACCCATACAATAAGTTGCTGGGGGTGGGGGGGGGATGTTGCTGTTACTGTGGTTTTCAATTCTAAAATTTCCATTTGGTTCTAATTTCATTTGTAATTTGATTCTAATTTACTTAGTTCTTTACTGAGATTGTGTACTTTTATTTCTTTCAAAATAATTTTTAATTGATTTTGAAGCATTTTTATGACAGCCGCTTTAAAATTCTTGTGAGAAAATTCCAATATCTGATACATCTTAGACTGGTGTCTGTTGTCTTTTCTGATTCAAGTTGCAATTTACTTTGTTATTGGTATGACAAGCAAGTTTCTATTGTATCCTTAATATTTTGTCTCTTATGTTAGAAGTCACTAACACAGGGCCTTATTAAATATTTTATTTTAGCAGGTAGTCACCCTGTTTAGTTTTAGCATATGGACCTTACCCACTATTCTGGACTATTATTCCAATGGCAGATTAATTTTCAGAGTCTTTGTGGTATTATTTGGCCTGCTCTGTGTATCTGGTGCCACTGGGCTCCCAAGGGTCCCTGCTGGTGCTGCCTGAAGGGATGAAAGGAGTTTCCCCAAGCCAGGCTGCCAGGTGCCTATTGGTGGGAGAGGGGTGTGATGGCCTTAGGTTCCTCCCCAACCCTCCCCACCCCCCCCACCTCCCCACCCCCGCTTCCCAGTATCTCTGAGTGGGAAAGGCAAGTCTTGAACCCACAGAGACAAAAATGACAGAACATGCTGCTTCCCATAGGTGGGTCCCTCTTGCCAGTTCCACCCACCTGCCCCTGTATCTCTGGCTAGGGGAGAAGCAGCTCAGGCCCACATAACCAAAGAAACTTCCCTGGACCAGGCCACTTGCAGCTGTGTCCTTTTTGCCACTAGTGTTCACCCCGGTATCTTTGGTTGGGGGAAGAGACCCTCAGGTCCTCAAGGACAAAGAAGCTTCTCAGACTGGAACGATTGCTGTTCTGAGTCTCACTTGCTAGTTCTGCCCACCTGCCTTGATATCTCTCAGTGGAAAAGGGAAGTCTTAAGACCGGTGGGAAAAAGACTGCTTTGTCTCCAACCTTATATTCAGTGGATTCCTAATTGATTCCCCTTGGTTATGACATTAAGCTTGCCTGATGTTTTCAAAGGGATTTTCATTAAATTATTTTTTAATGTTTATTTATTTTGGAGAGAGACAGAGCATGAGTGGGTGAGGGGCAGAGAGCAAGGGAGACACAGAATCTGAAGCAGGCTCCAGGCTCTGAGCTATGAGCACAGAGCCTGATGCGGGGCTCGAACTCACGAACCACATCACGACCTGAATCGAAGTCGGATGCTTAACCAACTGAGCCACACAGGGGACCCTATGGGGACTTCCATTAGATTCATGGAAGGAATGAGCCTACCTGGACTACATTCTATTGCAGGTCAGAAGGTCAGGAAGCCTAAGGTCTGGGAGGCCTTTTTCTGTTGGCTAGGGGGATGCACTATTCCCTAGGGCTATATTGTTCTTCTAGTCCTGTGGTCCCAAACCAGCTCACCTCTTCTTCTTACAACCTTTCAGAGTCCTCCTTTGGTTGTGTTCTGTACCAATTCTAGGATGTATAGACTTAGCAGAGAAAACGGGTCTGTACTATCTCACCTGTACTAGAAATCTCCTATGAGTCTGCTTCAATTGTGTTTTCTCTCTGGATTTTTTAGTCAATTCTTTTATTCTTATATATATCTGGTTATTTAATTTAATGCCAGACTAAGTTTTATAAATATGTTGTAGATATAAAACATATATAGCTATATGTAAATATATATTACATGTTATCAGTAAATATACAAAAACTATACAGACAACTGAATCAATGATTGATGGTGTCTTTCTCCAGAGAAAATTTACCATTTACTTCTAGCAAGCAATAAGGCTAGGAGCAGGTTTCCTTAATCCAATCAAGGACTGAGGTGATTTAAAAGCTGGGCTTCAGCCTTTGTGAGAGCTAATTCTTAAGGTATAGCCTATCCTTCAGAGTTCCCAACTAAAAGCCTGGGGTGTTTTCCAACGCTCTTCCTTCTCTGCAGGCCCTGAACTCCAATTTTGTCCCCTAACTCTGCATAACTACCAAAAACTCTACTTAAAATCTCAGCCTCTCTGCTACCCCTTTGTTCAAACTCTTAGATGCACAATTCAAATCAGCCAATCACTCTAAGGGAAAAGCTATACCGAAAGCTGCCCTCACCCCTCTGAGTTTTCCTTCTCTAAAATATGAATCTTTCAAGTCCTTGCTGTCTGACGTGCTCACTTTCTAAAGTCTTAAACAGATTTTTTGAATTATTTTCCTTTTTTTTTTTTTTTTAGTTGTTCTCAGTTGGGAGTGTCAGCTTAGAAAAAGCTATCCTACCATTGATACAAACAGAAATCTTCCCATAGCTTGTTTTGTGATATGAAAAGACGTTCTGGGCTCATTTTATAGATTTCCTGGCTTCCTTTTTCCAAGGTACCCTAGGTTCCTTTTAGTGGGAATTATTACTTAGAGAATAGAGTCTGGAACTAGAAGTGCTTAATGCTGTCCAAGTGGGTTTCTCAGATTTTTAGTAGAGAGAACTAGGAAATACGTTTTTAAAAAAGAAAATACAGAGGCACCTGACTGATTCTGTTGGTAGAACATGCGATTCAGTCTCAGCATTGTGAGTTCAAGCCCCACGCTGGGCATAAAACCTACTTCAAAAAGTAAAGAAAAGAAAAGAAAAAGAAAAGAAAATATATCATGAGTTCATACTGACACTTCTGATCAAATTTAAGATTCCTGGATTCTTACCCAATCTCTGATTGTATCTCTTTTCCACATCAAAATCTATGGCCTCAATCCAATGTAACTATCTACTTGCTTACAATCTTACAACACAGAACCTCCAGAATTAACACTACCAATATTATTACCAAGTATCTGATTATTAAAATCAGTTTATACCTTTGCAGCTCTTTGTCCTTAGGGGTATATCCCAGTAGAAATTTACAGTCACATTACTCTGTTTCAGAGTCACTTGAAATACTCTGTATGCTTCAAACCTGATATACATTTAGGCTCACTTATTTCATTTTGTGTTTCATTTTTTTGGAATTTTTTCCTCTCATTTTATTTTTGTTTTATAATATGGTAAGGCATTTACATGATTCTAAAGCCTAATCCACAAAACAAAGTATATTCTAAGTCTAGGTTCCATAGCTGTTTCTTGCACCCAATCCCCTCCCTCTCCTCAGAGTAACCATTATTATTAGTTTCTGGTTTACCATTCCTTTGGTAGGTCTGTGTGTATACACAACAATACATATTTACATATGTATAGGCCCTTTCATTTGAAAAATCATAACCCACAATACCACTGTTCTGCCCCTTGGTTTTATCATTTAACAATATATTCTCAAAATGACCACATAGCATACATAGAGACATAGTCCTTGTTCCTTTTTATAGCCACTCCCTTTACAGTATTCCATTGTGTGGATATGCTGTATTTTACCTAAACAGTCCTCTAATGCTCTGAGCCCAGACTAAACTGCCATTCATTTTTGCTTTATAATTTAAATTCACTAAAAAATCAAATGCTCAGATAGCCAGATCAACTAACTTGCTGCCATCCTGGCCTTTGCTGTCACAGCTTTTTTGTTGTTATTGTAAAGTTTATTTATTTTGAGAAAGACACAACATGAGTGCGGGAGGGGCAGAGAGAGGGAGAGAGAGAGAATACCAAGCAAGCTCCACACTGCCTGCCAGCACAGAGCCGGATGCGGGGCTCGAACCCACAAAACCGTGAGATCATGACCTGAGCTGAAACCAAGAGTCAGACTCTTAATGGACTCAGCCACAGGTGCTACTGTCTACTGTCTACTCTCATAGCTTTAAGCAAAGAAGCTAACCATATAAGCAAGAAGCAAAACATACTAACAAAGCTCCTAATCAAACCCCGATACAGAGTTCTCACCTAGAATATACACCAAATCACGAAAAAAACACAAATGGTGGGGTCCCGACATAAACCTCTCTCAGCTGGGATCTAGCATTGCACTGGTGTCTTTAAAAGCTCCACAAATAGGGGCGCCTGGGTGGCGCAGTCGGTTAAGCGTCCGACTTCAGCCAGGTCACGATCTCGCGGTCCGCGAGTTCGAGCCCCGTGTCAGGCTCTGGGCTGATGGCTCAGAGCCTGGAGCCTGTTTCCGATTCTGTGTCTCCCTCTCTCTCTGCCCCTCGCCCGTTCATGCTCTGTCTCTCTCTCTGTCCCAAAAATAAATAAACGTTGAAAAAAAAAAAAAAAAAAAAAGCTCCACAAATGATTCTAATACATACTACAAATTAAGAGGAAATCTTCCATACACAATCTTGGAATTTCCAGGTGTTAAAGTAGTTGAATTTTTGGCACTGAAATACTGAAAGTATTTCCACATTCCAAAGTTTCACCTTTAGTAAAAATGTTTTACGTAATTCCTTAAAATCAAAATACAATGAAAAAAGTTCATCAAGAAAATTCATTCATACTAATGGCCCTAAAATGTAACAGATTAAGCATTTGTCCCAATTATTAAAAAAAAAAACAGTAAATCTACAACTATAATAAATCATGTAACATTACAAATGAGTGCTATATGCTTAAATGTTTAGGATACCTTACCATACTCATCCACAATGATAATTAAAACTACCATGAAATAATATGGCTCCCTCATATTTTTTAAAAATAAAAAGCATCGACCTTGAAAGACTCAATAAAATCAAGGGACAATTCCTTTGTTCACATCCTGGGCTCTGTCCTAGGAGCTGTCCTGGATCCAGTCCTCCATGATCCCCCTGAATCACATCTGTATTCATGGCTTCACCTCCCTACCATCTATATGCTGGTAACCACCCAAACTACATTTCCAGCACAAAGCAAGACCCATATTTGAGACGAATATTTCTTATGTCAAAAAATTAAATCCCCTTCTTTTACTTATTTTTTCCAACATTTTGTCATCATGCACCCTCTTTCAACTCATCAGTTGTTCCTTTACCTCACCCCATTCATTCAGCCTACAAAACCTTTTTGTCCATTCTCTATTCCCACTGTCCATGCCAATGCCTTGGTTCAAATTCTCCTCATCCAAGTTTGGTCTCTGCAACAGCTCAGCCTAGCTCCCTGATCTGACCAGTTCTCTACAGAGCAATCTGTCATCTTCCTCAAAGGCCAGTCTGATCATGTCAAACCTGCCTGGAAACCTGTGTCTGCCTTGATGGACATAAGACCCATCACAATCCAACCCCACCTTACCTCTCCTGCTCCATCTCTAGCTACTGCTCCCCAGACTGAGCAGCCTAAAGTGCAGCAATACTGAATGTCCCTCTCTTCCCTCAACTTACCTGTCCTTAAGTCCCCAGGCCTTAGCACATCCTATCTCTATCTTCCCTCCCTCTTGCTTCCCCACCTAGTAAATCCTAACCACCCTTTCAGATCTCAGTTCAATGTCCCTTGGAACTCTGGAAACCGCACCCAACGTTTTTGATGCTGAGTTGAATTACGCCTTCTCTGTGTTCAGACTTATCACGTGGTCTCTTACTGATACAGAGAAACATCTCTACCTACTAGACAACCATGATTTTCTCAAGGATATATCTCATTCACCTTTTTTTTTCTCCAGTGCCTAAAACATCATAGATGTTCATGCAACATTTGCTGACTAATGAATAAAAATATCAATTCCAGCAAAATTCATAACAACAAAAATTTTCAAGCTCTTACTACCAGCAGTTTACTACAAAGAGAGTCCAAGATAAACTCATACATGTATCCATGACATTCTGGAGAGAAGAACATTTCAGAAGCTAAAAAAACTAGAGGCAGAGCCTTTGTTCAAAGACATCTAGACAGTGATCTGACTCTATACCCCCAGATGAGGAGGTGTCTTGTGGATGCCTAGTTTGGCTCAAGAACCAGGGGTCCAATAGCTTATGTAAATCATTTCCTTAAACATCCATCAGAAGATAATTTGTATTATGTTTTTCTAAATAATAAAATTAAAACTCAGAGCGTAACAGGGCAGTGCAACAGCAAAAACTGGGAGTTCCAGAATCAACAAAACTCAACCCTGCAAAGAAACCAGGAGCCAAAAAATATGGCTCTGACACAAGCTATATTCGGCTCTGCTTTGTGTGGCCCCCTCACCTCTTACAGGTTTCTAGATACATTCTTACCTATTAATTTGAAATATTACATTAATCTAGTGGGAGGAGTATCTCTTCCCATCCAACTATAGTCCACCTGAAATGAGAAAATAGCCCCATTCTCCTAGGCTCAAGATGTGGGTGTGACATTTGTTAGCTTCTTCCTCTATTTTAACCCCTTCCTCAAATGTATGACCAATTTATGATACAATTGCCATCAAAGGCTTCCTCAGACTCATCCTTTCATCTCCATTCCCCCTGCTATGCTCTACTCCAAGACCAAAATAATTCATAGTAGTCTTAACAGCCAAAGCCGCTGGCGATCTTCACAGCTTCAGAGACCTGCCCACAAAGTCTACTAAGCAGCCCACAGCCAGAACAGCATTCCTAGAGCACCGAGGTCACCATGTTACTGCCCTTGTCAAGTGTTTACAATGACTGCACAGACAAGGTTCGTCAGTTTTACATTTACCAAAGGAAGAAAAGAGGAATAAGATTTACACTGAGATCTGTCTCATTCTAGCAGTAAGTTATATTACCCACAGATTTTTTTAGAAGTACTATTCATCTCAATAAGAGATGCTCTTCCAATTAAATCTACCTATTATGTCTAATTATTATTTCTAAAAATGTCCATTACATTTATATGGTTTGCTCATCTGTGCACTAAAAATAATCATAATGATTAGTTAATTCAGAAAAAACTCTTCACATAAGGTCTCATGGTAACATGAAATTGAAAAAAAAATTATTTATACACAAATCCTCGTTTTAAAGAAATATGGTGACATACTCAACTATCTTCAATTTAGAAACACTCAGAATAAAATTCTATGGCAGAAATACATGTACACAAATTAGTGCATGTAAAACTGGTGAAATCTGAATAAGGTTAATAAAACTGTATCAATGCCAATTTTCTGGTTGTGCTCTTGTACTACTGTTATGCAAGTTGTTACCATTAAAAGAAACAGGATAGAATATCTCTCTACTATTTCTTATAATCCTATGTGAATCTATAATTATCTTAAAATAAAACGTTTAAAGAATTATGTAGAAGGATTTTGAAATTTATTACAAAGTAATCAAAACAGGCTGGTACTCATATAACAATAGGCATACAGGTCAATGGAATATAACTGAGAGTCTAGAAAAAAACCCATACATCTACTCAACTGACATACATCTACTCAACGAGAGAAAAAAATAGTCTTTTCAATAAATGGAACAACTGGATATCCGCATGCAAAAGAACAAAGTGGAACCTCCACCTCACAGCATGTACAAAAAATAATTCAAAATGGATCAAAGACCAAAATGTAAGAGCTAAGTCCATAAAACTCTTAAATATTAAACACAGATGTAAATCTTCATGCTCTTGGATTAATGGTTTCTCAGATAAGACACTCAAAGCACAAGCAACCAAAGAAAAAATAAATTAGACTTTATTAAAATTAAAAATTTTTGTATGTCAAAAGATACTATCAAGGTTATTTTTTTGTGAAAAACAATGGACAAAATTAGAAGAAATTATTTGCAAATCACGTCTGATAATATTAGAAATATCTAGAATATATAAAGAACACTTGCAACTCAACCATAAAAAGACAAAGAGCCTAATTTTAAAATGTGCAAAGGATCAGAGTAGACATTTCTCCAAATTGGCCAAAAAACACATGAAAATATACTCAAAATCAACGGACACTAAGGAAATGCAAATCAAACCCATAACGGATATCAGTTACACTCATTAGGATAGCATAAAACCACAGAAAGTAAGTACTGGTGAGAATGTACAGAAAAATGAACCCTCATAAATTGCTGTTAGGAATATAAACTGGTGCTGTCTCTGTGAAAAATGTCTGGCACTTCCTCAAGAAGTAAAACACTGAGTTACACGACCCAGCAATTCCACTCCTGGGTATACACCCAAGAGACATACCCAGATGTCCACACAAACTTGTTTACAAATGTTCAGAGCAGCATTATTCACAATAGTCAAAAGGTGAAAATCACATAAATGACCATCAACTGATGCAATGGATAAATAAGATGTGGTTTACGCATACAATGGAATATTATTCAGCCATAAAAAGGAATGAAGTCCTGGTCCATGATGCAAAGATGAATCTTTCAAACATTATGCTAAAAGTCAGTCAAAACAATCACATGCTGTATAATAACATTTATATGAAATGTCTAGAATAGATAAATCCATCGAGAGAAAGCAGACTGTGGCTGTCAGGGGTGGGGAGAAAGGAGGACTGGGGGTGAGTGACTGCTAATAGGTACAGCGTTTCTGCCTGGTGTAATGAAAATATTCTGGAATTAGACTGTGCTGATGGTTGCACAATTTTATGAATATACTAAAAGTCACTGAATTGTATGCTTTAAAGTGGTGAGTTTTATGGCATGTGACATCTAAATCAATGGGCAGAATTCATAGCCCAGAAAAAAAATTATAAAATTATATGGAGTTATTAGAATGAAAATAAGAATTTAAGGGGAAAAAAAAGGCTCAGTGCAAAAACTGACTGTTTGAGATGACCACACATGTATTTTTTTTAATGAATGAGAATGGTTATCGAACTGCTATGGAATTTGGGTTCCAGTAAATTTTAAAAAATAATATAATTTTTTTAGTAACTCTGTTCTTTGCAACTATGTAAGTCGATTTTTAAAAAATGGTATATGTCAACCTAAAAGTATGCAAGGAAGTAAAAAGAATTTTAAAATTATTTTGGAGGTGCTTCAAAAGTTTGAAGATAACAACTCTAGATAATATTCATATACAGGTGCATAAAGAGATAAGTAAAGAATGTTAATTGTAGCTGTTTTTGTAATAGGACAAGGTGGAAAAATCTAAATGCCCATCAGCAGGAGAATGGGTAAATAAACTGGAGTTATATATTGAATACAGCTATAAATCAACTAGAGCTACATTTATCAATACAAATCTCAAAAGCATTAAAAAATGGATTTGGGGGGTGAAAACAATATGTTATAGAATAGTCACTTTTTATGAAGTCTGAAAACATGATCTTGTTTTTGGAAACAAGACGTTGTGTGGGTGTGGGTGTAAGTGTGTCTGTAGTAAAAGTAGAAATGTGCGAGGGAAATAATGAACATCAACTTTACCGTACAAATTACCTCTGAAAAGAGAGTGAGGGGAAATGGGATCAGGGAGGAGTAACACAGGGGCTTTGGTTCGTATCCGTAACATTTTATATTACATAATTCAATATTACTATAATAGTAAAAAGAAGAAGGAAATTCAGCAAAATTAGGTTACAGGTAAACAGATGTTCATTTTATTACTCTTTGTATGTCTTCCATAGACTTGAAATGTTTCATATTAAAAGGAAGTTAAAGTTAGCTCAGAGACTGAACCCAGCACCAAACATAATTGCTTTAATAAAGCAACCAGTTACCCTGTCAGGGTTGGTCAGGGTTTCTCAACCAGCCGCCCAAACGATGCTCCAATTAAAAGACAGTACTGGTATATACTAAAAAAGAAGTATAGGACACAGTATTTAAATACAAGTTACAGAAGGGCATAAAAGAAAACTAATTCTGCAAATTTGCCTCAAGATCATCTTGCCAAACCTTCTGATCAAAATCCTTGTATAGCTTTGTAAGATGTCTCTAGTACTTCAAAAAACAATATTAAAAGGGGAAAATTAAGTGACAATTATAGTCAATCTGGCCTTTCCACTCAATTGTGAAAAAAACATCCACACAGGAAATATGGTATCTGCAGAGAAACGCTTACAAATAGCTGAAAACCACTATCACTTTATGATTTAGAAACAAAACACCAAAAAAATTTTAAGACATAATTTTTAAAGCAAAAACGCCTACATACCAATCATTAGGACAGAAAAGTCTATTTCTATAGCACAGAGTCCAATTCAATCTCTATTGTAATATAAATTCAATCCAAAATTGTCATTTTTTTACTATATATCATGCTTTTCCTTATAAAATTAATTTAAAATATATTAATATGTGTCACATGTTAAGTAGGGAAAAGGTCAAATTTTTCTTTTAATATTATTAATATCATTACAAATTATATTTAAAATGTATACAATAGTCTGTTAAGAAATTATGTTTTAGGGGCGCCTGGGTGGCTCAGTCGGTTAAGCGTCCGACTTCGGCTCAGGTCACGATCTCACAGTTCGTGAGTTCGAGCCCCGCGTCGAGCTATGTGCTGACAGCTCAGAGCCTGGAGCCTGCTTCACATTCTGCGTCTCCCTCTCTCTCTGCCCCTTCCCTGCTCATGCTGTATCTCTCTCTGTCTCAAAAATAAACATTTAAAAAAATTAAAAAAAAAAAAGAAATTATGTTTTAGTCTATTTAAAATCATCTCATCAAAAACAGGATACTTTGTTTAAAAAGATTATTTTTTAATTCCTAAGAGTCCACAAGATTGTAAATTTTTGTGAAGGGATGTGTGAAACAAAAAATATCAGAAACACTGGTCAAGAAAGGTGACTTATGTGTCTCTTAACAGCACCTGACACAGTTCCAGCCCCTAATGCTTATAAGCTTATTAATAAACAAATTAGAAAATTCTTAATTAGAATGCAATATCAGGGGCGCCTGGGTGGCTCAGTCGGTTAAGCGTCCGACTTCGGCTCAGGTCATGATCTCATGGTCCGTGAGTTCGAGCCCCACGTCAGGCTCTGTGCTGACAGCTCAGAGCCTGGAGCCTGTTTCAGATTCTGTGTCTCCCTCTCTCTCTGACCCTCCCCCATTCATGCTCTGTCTCTGTCTCAAAAATAAATAAATATTAAAAAAATTTTTTCTTTAAATGCAATATCAAATTCTAAAAAGACAAAGAATTCAGCCACGACTAAAATTAACTTCTATAAGTGCAAGACAATTCAAGATGAGTAAACATGTAAATAAATAGCTAGAATTGAAGTTCACTCAAAATGTTACCTTGAAAGAACAGAAAATTTACAGAATTAAAAATTGAAAGAATCAAATCAAACCAGGGTCTCAAGTAGTAAAAGAAAAGCATTTAAAGGAAGATGACATCCATAATATGAGAAGAAAGAAAAAATAAATAAATAAGCAAGACAAATATGAGAAAGCCACTCTCAGAAGGAAAAATGAGGAAACGTCTAGCTAATTATAAAGGGCTAGTCTGAAAAAGTACAAGGAGAAAAGGGAAATGGAAAGAAGAGAGTAACAAAATGAAGAATTAAATCAGTATACAATACATGGATAGGGATGCTTTTGCCACAATCATTTGAGAAATCACAGAAAATGATAAAGAGAGTGAGAAAAAAAGTTTCAGAATAGGTCAGTGTCTGATAAATTTCCAGACACAAATACTCCGAAAAGTACAACGGTTTCATTTCAGTTTTAGAAACAAGATTGTGCTAAAGAGAAAAACTAATATGACTTCTGTTCAACCACAGTACCAGATACCTACTTCTAAATTTAATACTCAAGATAAATGTAACCTACACATTTATTAAGTCATTTCAACATTTTTAGAAAAAACTGTTTTGATCATAAATGTACTCTGTTTTTCTCCTATATATTTATCTCTCCTCTACACTGTAGTAAATAAAAAGCATTTAGCTATCTTGGGAAACTTTCAAAGAGGTAAAGCTTAAATGTCAGATATCTGCTTTCAAACATATAACTTATGCAATTATATTACGACCTTCATGCTCAATTTTTCTTCTTACTCGACAAACATATTTTTACCTTTTCTTTTCTTTCTTTTTGTAAGTAAGCTCCATGACCAATGTGGGGCTTAAACTCACAACCCTGAGATCAAGAGTTGCATTTTCTACTGAATGAGCCAGCCAGGTGTCCCAATTTTTACCTTTTCAAATAAGTAAATTTTATCTTTTGGAAATCAGCAAAAAATTTTAAATGTCTATTATGTAAGTATTTTACAGAGTTTTTACCCAATATAACATAATTGATTCCTCCCATAATTCTATCTCCCCCATCACAAAGTCAGGAGACAAATAAATGCCATTCAGTGACTTGGCTCCATGAGATTGAAACTCAGTATGGAACAGTCCTCACTGCAGTGACCTCAAAGAGCCAGCCAGCATGGGGCACCTCGGTGGCTCAGTTGGTTAAGTGTACGACTCTTGACTTCAGCTCAGGTCATGATCTCGCAGTTTGTGGGCTCAAGTCCCATGCTGGGCTCTGTGCTGATGGCACAGAGCATGCTTAGGATTCTCCCTCTGCCCTTCCCCCCACTTGCGTGCACGCCCGCACACTCTCTATCTCTAAATAAATAAATAAACATTAAAAAAAAAAAAAAAAGGGGCGCCTGGGTGGCGCAGTCGGTTAAGCGTCCGACTTCAGCCAGGTCACGATCTCGCGGTCCGTGAGTTCGAGCCCCGCGTCGGGCTCTGGGCTGATGGCTCAGAGCCTGGAGCCTGTTTCCGGTTCTGTGTCTCCCTCTCTCTCTGCCCCTCCCCCATTCATGCTCTGTCTCTCTCTGTCCCAAAAATAAATAAACGTTGAAAAAAAAAAAAAACAAAAAAAAACAAACAAGAGCCAGCATAATGCATTCCACATAGTGGGACCCCCACAGTCCCTCATAATGATTGAGTGAATTCCTGATATACTAGGAGACCGGCATTTCATTACTTGATACAGTATTTTCAAGAGCATTCCCAATTTTCATCACCAACACTTATTGAGTATTCATCAAATGGCAGATTCTGGAAATATGCAGGGGTGTCACTGTTCTTACCTGCCTAGCACGGGCCCCATGTTCTGGTACATGATGTGTGTTCTTTCTCCTTTCCTACTTCCCCATCCTCAGTCCAAGCCACTTACTCCTACTGGAGCTGGGCCTCACACCCCAGCTCCACAGCAGGTGCTCAACTCAGGTACGATCAATCAGAACATTCCCCATGACCCAAACACAGGGATTGCTTCAGTAAAGGACAAGGGACCAGTCAGCACTCTTTATTTGCAATGAGCATCGAAGAAAGGGTCATTCTTTTGCAGTGGCCAGTTCAATTTAACTTCTGGAGACACCACCTGAAGACAGTCTGCCTGAGAATATGGCCAACAGAGAGAAGATCAAAGCCAAGAGATGGAGAGAGACCAAGTGGACCCCTGGATCCAGCCACACACAAAGCCAACAATATCCCCTTGACTTTCCTGTCACATGAACCAATAAATCTCTCCCATCTTTTTTCTCTTAAGCTTACATGAGTTGGGTGTCTGTCACCAAAAGAACCTTGAAAGAAATTATATCCAACGCAATTCACAAATACAAATTAATGAACCCTCAAATGGGAAATTGGCTAAATAGAGCTGAGGTACAGGGCAGTGAAAAACAGCCTCATTCCCAGCTGGAAGTTGGCAATTTGAGTTACACAGTATCAAAGAAACAAGCTAAACTATTGCCTGTGGTAACTTAGGGTTCAGATCATGTGCCCATCAACACCGGAAAACTAAGACTTGGCAGAAAAATGTCAGGAATTTAGACCATGTTGTCAATTCTGAGAGAATGAGGCTCAAACTCCTCGGTGTAGAATATGAAGACTTTCATGATCCTGACCTATGTTCCTCTGTATGTCAGGAATTGTTCTACATTATAAGGAACAGGAAATCCAACCCTAACTGGCTTAAGAAAAATACAGAATGCAGTACCTCACAAAACTGAAAAGTACAGCTTCAAGCAACATTTGATCCAGAGATTCATACAATCATCAGGTCTCCAGCTCCATTTCCTTGACATCTACCCTCTTCTAGAAGTTGCTGTGACCATAGGTGGGTTCCTATCACAACAATGCTAGCTATAACAGTTTCTAAGTTTTACATCCTCAGCACACAAAGCAGAAGATGACAAAGCATCCCTTTCATTAAATATCCAGAGGAGAGAGCTCTCCAGAAAAAGTCCTGAGATTCACTTTAAGTCAGCTTAGATCACATGCCTACCTCAAATCTCCTAACAACCAGAGGCTGGAATGCCCTGATGGCTTAGCCCAGGTCAAGCATGCACCCTGAAGCTGGAGGTTGTTGGGAAAGGAAGAGGAAAGGCCATTATCACCTTCCAGGCTCACACCATTCCAACACATCCCTCACAGGTTATGCCCCAACAACATCCATGTTCAGTTCTCTAAGTGCTGTGGGTTGAATTGTGCCCCACAAAAAGATATGTTGGAGTCCTAACCCTCGGTACCTGTAAATGTGACCTTATTTAGAAACAGAGAGGTTGCAGATATACTCAAGATGAGGTCATACTCAAACATCCAACATGACTGGCATCCTTACGAGACAAGAGACACACAGGGAAAAGTGTCATGTGAATCTGAAGTGATGGAGGCAGAGACTAAAGTGATGCATCTACAAGCCAAGGAATGCTAACGATTGCTGGCAATTCCAGCAGCTAAGAATGGCATGGAACAGATTCTCCCTTAGAGCTTTCTGCGAGAACATGACACTACTGACACTTGATTTCAGACTTGTGACCTCCAGAACTGGAAGAAATTAAATTTCTGTTGTTTTAAGCTACCCAGTTTGTGGTACTTTGTTACAACAAACCTAGGAAACTAATACACTTAGGTAAGGATGATAGTCCATGATTCTTTGCCTTTGTACATGCTCTTTTCTCCTTCTGGAACGCTCATCTCTCCCAGATGGTCTGTCTATTCACACTAAACCTCAGATCTGCCCAAATGTTCTCTTCTTTGTGATGCCTTCCACCATGGCCCCTCTCCACTATGTATAAGCCCAGCACCACATACTGCTTGCATTTTTATTATTAAATTTTAATTGCCTGTGCACATAGCTGTCCTCCCTTCAGAATTATGAGCTCTCCAACGGGATAGCAAGGCTTTCTTACCCACCTTTATATCAAGGCAAGTGAACAGCACCTAACACATAATAATCATTCAAAAGCCTCTATGTATTGAACAGGCTGATAACTCATTTCAGAAAAAGATAATGGGTATGATTTCAGAGAATGGTCTATAACAGATTATAGAGAACTGAAGACGGGCTTTGAGGTAGAATCTAGATAAGGAGAGAAAAAGAATATGGGGGCGGCAAGAAGGAAAGGTGTTAAATTTAGCAAATATGCAGAAAAACTACAAAGTAGATGAATATGATTAGGGAAAAAAGAATGTGTTTGGGGCAGTGGGAACCTTCTGCTGAGGGGCATTTTCCAGGTAATAAGAGGAGTAGAAAAAGAAAAGAGGTTTCTGAGCAAGACCGCTGACACACGTTTTCAGGGGATTCCTATGACAAAGTGTTGAATGGATTCTGGAGGTGCAAGAGACCAGTCAGGGTGCAACAGAGGCAGGTCAGCAAGGAGGTGAAGGGCCAGATGATCTAGGACAGCAGCAGCAGGAGTGCGAAGGAACACAATTTTAAGACTTTAGAGAAGAGAGAATAAACAGAAAAAGCAAAGGATTACTCTTTAGTTTTGACCTTTGGTTATTTCGCAGGATTGACTACTGAAATAAGAGAGTATAAAGGAAAAGACTCTTTTTTTCCATGAGGATAAAAGTTTGTCTCAGATGGCTTACTATGAGGTGACCATAAAACATCCCAAAAAAGATGCCCAGCATACGGCAGGCAAAGAAGTGCCTGAGATTTATGAGAACAAAAGACACAGATGGCAATCATACAGGTAAGGATGACTTTTCTTGTAAGTCATAAAAAAGATATTGCAGAATTTTATTCTTTCATTCCACAAATATTTATTGTGCACCATGTCCTAGGCACTGTTCTAGGCTCTGGGAAGCCAGAGCTCATGGAGCTTATATTCTACTGGGGAACACAGACAAGTCTATTTGACTCATGAACATAAATTTAGGGCTTCAAGTTAATACTGCTTAGTAGTTATGATAAACCAAAACAAAAAAATTTTTTTTACCTTTTTCTTTTTTCAAATTTTATTTTCCAGACATTTCCTTTCATATAGGTATACATGTCCCTGATCAGTAGCCAAACAGGTTCGAGTAAGTTAAGGGTTTGTTTTTTCCTTTGGTTTGTTTGTTTGTTTGTTTATTTTAATGCCAGCATATTGCTGCAATAAATCTATTTTTCCTCCTTTGTTTCTTAATGGTATCAGGAAACCCTTCCAAAGAATGTTCATAAAGGGTGACTGGACTCAGAAAAAATGAGAGGACAAATGGTACAATGGAAAGCAAGGGTATGGGAATTAACAAGGCCTGAATTCAAATCCCAGTCCAGTTTTTTCACAAGTTGTATAAGCTGGAGCAAGTTACTCAGTATCTCCAAGCTTCAGTTCACCCATCCGTGAAATGGGAATAACTTCACTCTAAGGATTAAAATAAGTAATTTCTAAATGGCACTTGACACAACACCTAGAAAAAAGTGGGAAAAATGCTGGTGGCAGCTACTGCTGCGACTAATACCACCATCACCCCATATGCCCGGCACAAAATAGATGCTCAATAAATGCCTATTTCTTTTCTTTCTTTCTCTTTCTTTCGTTTTTTTAAAATTTGTTGTAAATAATTTCTACGCCCAACGTGGGGCTTGAACTTATGACCCTGAGATCAAGAGACTCACGCTCTTCCAACTGAATGAGCCAGGCGCTGCATATTTTTTCCTTCTAGGGAAGGGAAGTTCTTAATATCCTGGGTAATTACAAGGCTCCCATTCACTAGGCTATTATAGTCTATCCTCCTGAAACTTCCACTTCTGATAGAAGAATTAAATGCAATTAATTTCATAAATGGGCTTACTATCTTTATTTCTAATTTGATGGCATGTATTTATCCTCCAAAGAAAAATTTCAATGGTGAGGTCACAAATAGAAGAAAATGATCACTGATGAGGTGCCCGGGTGGCTTGGTCGGTTAAGCATCTGACTCTTGATTTCTGTTCAGGTCATTATCTCGTGGTTCGTGGGATTGAGCCCCGCATCAGGGATTCTCTCTCTGCCCCTCCCCCTCAAATAAATTAAAAAAAAAAAATGATCACTGAATTATGAATGCTAACATAAAAATAAATGAAACTGGCACTGCTTTAGAAATCATCCATCAAAGATTCCATAGTAATTTTTACTAAACTGACACCAATAATAAAATCCTCTGTGATTAATCATTTCTGTAGGAACTTTCATTTGGAAAAAAATTAAGTGATTTTCTAACTGCAACCACATAATAACACAAATTTTATACGACACCCTCAGAGTTGTCCAGAAGATTAAATGGCACAATGCATATGAAAACATTTGGCCAGGTCCCTGGCACATAGTATGCATCCAGTGAGAACTTCAGTGAAATCTACTCCTCTTATTATCTTACATTCCTTTCAATCAATAGAAAAGACCTTATAACCACAATTTTCACACAGGAATTATGGAACTAGAAAGATTTAAAAAACACACTGACTTGATGCCATTCCAAACCAGAAAGGTATTCATTTGAATGTCTCTTCATTTAATAACAAAAAGGTCTGTGAGTTAAATCAAGACACGTACCACTATAATCAAAACCAACATTTCAGTCTTCCCCTAAAATAATCCTTCCACTAACAATTTAATGAAAGTTTTTTAAAAGGCCAGAGACATTAAGTTCCTCTTACTTTCATTTTTAAAAACGCAAATTCCAGAAGCCTACAAAATATACTGGAATTATCAGGACCAAAGTCATAACTGTTTGCCCAGGAAAGAGCAGTGACACCGCCTTGAACCTGCTCAAATAGAGCATCCACAAAGACCAGGGGTGCCCCTTCACTCATGCATGACACCATCTGAGACAACCAGTGTCAGGACTGCTTATTCCCTATAACAAGTGGCTCTTCTCCAATCCTCTGGACTACAAGAGACCCCTGCTCTTTCTCCCTGGCAATCTCCCTCATACACAAACAACCCCAATGCTTACACCTGTCCTGCTAAGTGGATAGCCTAAGAGCACCCAATCTCAGTGTGTATAAAATCTCCTCCTGTGTCCCTATGTCTGTTAATGGTATTACTATCTTCTCAGTCGCCCAAGATAGGATCTAGTTTGCTTTCCCTCACCATCCCCCTCCCTTCCCAAGAATGAACCAGTTTCAAAGCAAGACCTGTCTTTTACCTCTGCAATACCACCTAGCACCTACCCTGCCTCCATTCCCACAGCCTATCTCAGGTTCTCATTACTGCCGTCCTGACCCAGGCCAGCCCCCACCCAGGTGCCCAATGAGTCCACATACTCAAGAGTAGACAGACAGATCTTGCTATGCATGTTCCTCCACACCCTGTGGGCCCCCACTGCCTTCCACAGCATTCCAGATTCTCAGAACTTAAAGGACTCTCCTCTGACACAACCACCCATTCACTTGATCTTAGAAGATCTTCAAATTCAAAATGCTCTGGCCTTACTTTCAGGCCATTCCTGCTCTGGCTCCAATCTAAAATCCTGTAATGCCATGAAAATGAGAGTGAACTATGCCATTCCATTGCTCGATAGCTAAAGGTCAAAATTCTCAACTCAACCTACAGGGCTTCACATGGCCTGGCCCCTGCCTATCTCTCCAGTCTTGCCATGCTCCCATTTGCTCTCTGCTTCAGCTCTCTGGCCTTCTATCCAGCTTGCCATGATCCCCTTCATCCCAAGCCTCTGGACATGCTGGCCCTTTAGCACCCCACTCCTCACATCGGCAGTGCTATCCTACCCTTCAAATCTCAACTCAGAAGTCACTTATTCAGCCACTAGCCTTACCATTCCAAACTAAGTCCTCTGTTTGTCCTCTATCCTTTCTTCCATAGCCTCAAGCAAAATAATAATAAATCGGTTATTAGATTTCCTATTCCCAAGCTAGAATGTAAGCTCCATAAGAGCAGGACTATGTTGGTCTTGTTTGCCACTGTATCTCACAACTTACCCCAGAGGAGCCCTCAACAAATATGAGTCAATTAATGTAATTCATAAATCAGAACACCCTAAGTTACAAGGCCACAGGGCAACTGGGTGGCTCAGTTGGTTAAGCATCTGACTCTTGGATTTTGGCTAAGGTCATGATCTCCCGGTTCACAGGATCAAGCCCCACATCGGGCTCTGTGCTGATGGCTTGGAGCCTGCTTCGGATTCCCTCTCTCTCTCCCCCTCTCTCTCTGCCCCTCCTGTGCATTGTCTCTCTCTCTCAAAAATGAACTTAAAAAAAAAAAAAGTTACAAAGCCAGCCCCCACTACACACAGGTCATGAAATCACTTGGTTACTCCCTAACAATAAACAGCTCATCTCCTCAATGTTTCTGAGTTCCCCTGAAGATCTGACATTACATGAGTCTACAGTTCTACCATTCCAAAGATCCCTCTCACAGCTCTCTTCTATACACGCTGGTACCCAGCAATACTTTGCTTTCTGGGTTCCACAATTTTGCTTGCATCCTTCCTCCCATCTGGAATTTTTTTTCCCCCAGCTATACATTTCCAAATCCTATTTTGCTTCAAATGCTCAAATCCAATGTCGCTTCTTTCTTGAAGTCTTCTTTGCATTCCCCCAGCTAGTCACAACCTCCCTCCCTGAATTCCCACAGGTTCTCCATTATTTCATTTAGGTCTGATCAAATGTCACTTCAAATGAGAGTTCTTCCTAAAGTTACTCACTGGTTGTAATTTTCTATCAGGTCATCCTGTTTTATTTTCTTGACAGCATTTTACTATTATCTGAAATCATCTTGTTCACTTTTTCTTTACTTATTTGCTTATTTACTTATTAACTGCCTGTCTCCCCCACTGGAACGTAAGATCCATGAGAGCAGGGACCCTCTGTCTTGGTTTCCATATTTCCCCACTCCTCCACATCTGACATCAAAAATGTTTAGTAAAATCTGCCAAAGGCATGAATGACTCCGTAGTCCTTGTGACTAGGGTCATTTGTGTACCTATCTTTCTCTTACTGTATTCCAAATTCCAGGTGGACTAGGTCAAAGTCTAGCTAATCTATTTGTTTGTCTGCATTACCTGGAAATCCTTTCACAACTGAAGCAAATAATAGATAACTTTTAATTAATGAATTAATGATCTCTCCAGGAGATACTGTCCCAAACCAGGCCAACTCAGAACTCCATATTCTCCAGAAACCAGGGCATACAGGAACCTCCTTCTATGCCCTCTCCATCCTGTTCCAATCAGCCACCTCTAGTGAGCTTCAAAAGGCGAGTCTCTTCACTTTCCTCTAGCCAACAACCACTGATTCTATCTCTAATATCTCACAATCCTAACCTTTTCCTTCTATCTCCAGCCAACAAATCACTTCCAGGGCCCTGTTTCTTCAGAGTACCCTACATCTCCAATGAGTCGGAGAACTCATCAGGCCCTAGGGAACAAGGAGACGTTAAAACGAAGTGTTACTTAAAGACTAGCTCTCTTTTCTTTTATACCCCGTTTATCCGAAAGCGGCCCAGTTTCAAGACTGGCTTTGATACTCTTTGGGACCCTAAGCTTTCTTCTCATGTACCCGCCGCACCCAAATCCCTCTGTAGTGCCTCCACCCGTGCCTCGAACCTTTTCATCTTCCAGTACAAGACAACCCTAGGCCAGAGACGATGATCTCCTCGGAAGCAAATGGTCCTCAAACACCGAGGGGCGGCCGTACCCTCCCCACTTACTGTCCGGCATCTGCCTCCGGCCTGGAGCCATCTCGGCGCCCCTTAGCCTCAGTCTCCCTCTGGGCCTGACCCTCCAACACCACCCCCCCACTCACCTGAAGCGGCCCCCGCAGTGCTGGCATTGCTCGCCCACCCAGCCGGTGGGACAGACGCACTGGCCGGTGCCAGGGTTGCAGCGGCCGCCGTTGACACAGGGTCGGTCACATTCCTTGGCCTCGGCTGCGGCTGAGCCCGACACCGCCGACGCCGCTGCCGCGGCCTCGGCCGCCCAGGGCAGCAGCAGCAGCGGCGGCGGGAGCAGCAGCAGCAGCAGCAGCAGCCGCGGGAGGCGCAGCCCGGCCCCCAGCCCCGGCCTCCCAGCCCCGGTCGCGTCCCAGTCCCAGCGCTGCCCGCCGTTCCTGCCCGCAAGCGCTGTCTCCGCCGTCCTGCTCCTCAGCCTCGCCTTAGTCGCCGCCGCCGCCGCCACCATCTTCCCGGGGCTGAGACGGCGCCCCGCGAACACATACACACACCGCACGGCCGGCTCCGCTTTGCCTGGCCGTGCGGGGCGGGGCTGTGCGGACGGTGGCTCGGGCGGTCAATCCTGGGGGCGGGGCCAGAGCTGCGCGGTAGGCGGAGCGGTGCGTGCGTGCGTGGGCGGCGCGCGGCGCGCGGGCCGTCCTCTCGCACACGCGGCCTTGGAGGCGGGTGTCTGACCCTTGGTCTACCGCTTGCTGAGACCCCCCCTCCCTCTCGGGTCAGAGGCGCCTTTGCGCTCCGGTTCTTAGCCTTCTCTCGGTGCCCCGGCGACAGGTTAGCATCCCTGAGGCAGCCTCTTACCGTTGGCTGCCTGGGAGCCGTCCGCTCTGCTAGCAAAGCCGGCTGTGTTGAGGACTGCCCTTCCGGAGACCCCGGCGTGTGTCATCGCTCTGCCTGCGGGGGACTACCTGCGGGGCAGAAGGGGCCTAGAAGGCTTCGTCGTGGTGTGCGGTACTGTAGAAAGAGTGCTGCGTACCAGCCTCTGCTTTCCCCTCTGTAAAGTAGGGACAACGAAGTAACACGTGTATTAACCCCAGCGCATAGGCTATGCGCAATAAATGCCCAGTACTCTTGAGTGAAGAGTTCAGCTTCCTTGATTCAGGCCGATCCAGTGGCCGACCAGAGCCCCCACCCTTAATTCTGGGGAGGAAATTTGGGGTTATCTTACTTTGCACTATATGTTCTCAAATACCTCTTAAGAGAGTCCAGCACCCTCAGCCCACCGCACACATCTGCACCTAGAGCCCTTCTTGTCAGGTAGTTTGTTACTTTGGTGGCCCCAGTGAAACAAGCCTCCTGACAGTGTAACCTTGTGTGGTCGTCAACCCTGGAATCTGGACTGGACCTGTGATTCGATGTAACCAATGGCAGAACGTGGCAGAAGTGACTGTGCCAAATACAGATACGAGCTTTGAGAATACCTGGTAACCTTGATTTTGATTTTGATAATCCTGAGCTGCTCCCCCTCTTCCACCTTGCTGTAGAAAGATGACACAGAGACATAGAGAGGGAAAGGCCCTGAGACATGGAGAAGTCGAGACCCAGTTACCACCAAGAAGTGAAGTCCCAGACACATGTACCTGGTGAACCCATCCCAGCTGAGGGACCAGTCATTGAGGGAAGAAGATACCTAGGTTGTCCCAGCCATCTGAGCTGTTCCTCATTACCTGGAACAGAGGTAAGTCTTTCCTCCTGTGCCTTTTCCAAAATCCTGAGAAACTGGCTGTCAGTTGAAGCCTCTAAGTTTTGGAGAGGTTTATTATTCAGCAATAGATAACCAGACATTGTCTGACATAAGCCTTGTGTTGTGAGGAATATTCCTGGGTCAGCTCAGAGTTTGAGCACCCTGCAGTCCCTGGGAAACAAAGAAATCCACTTTTGCTTTACCTTAGAGCTCAGAATTCTAGAATATACCCCGTACTCATACCTAGGTCCTGACCTACCTTCCTGTGTATCCACTTCAAGGCAGGTGAAGCCTAACAGCCCACCAGTCTGGCCCTCAGCTCTCCACCCACACATCCCTCCTATTGTTACACAAAACACATTGTTCAGCTTAGGCCTTACCACAGGCATTCTGGTTTGGGGGTGGTTTTTGCTGCAGTGTCCTACAGGGGCTGTGTAGAATGAGGTGGGGATGGAAGACATGGCCCTACCCTCTGGCAAGAACCCAGTCAGATGGAGGTGGCTTACATGAAGCTATGCCCTGGCTTCAGGAAGCACTGCTCTCCCTACTCCCCCAGGCCAGAAAGGGAACCAGACTTTCCCTTCTTTCTTCACAGCAAAACTGAAGCCAGGCTGTGAAGTTTCACATAATTTTACGAATACTCAGAGGTAAGAGAAAATGGTTTGCGTCCACAGGGCAGCAATATGGCTGCCCTAGAACCTTGGTACAGCAAATGTTTTCCTCTTTAATCTACTCCCTTCTCTGGTTCTCTTTCCTTAGCCATGTTTTGCTCAAATGATCTTGCCTTAAAAAAACAAAATCTGGGACGCCTGAGTGGCTCAGTCGGTTAAGCGTCCGACTTCCACTCAGGTCGTGATCTAGCAGTTCGTGAGTTCGAGCCCCATGTCAGGCTCTGTGCTGACAGCTCAGAGCCTGGAGCCTGCTTCAGATTCTGTGTCTCTCTCTCTCTGCCCCTGCCCGCTCACACTCTGTCTCTCTGTATCTCAAAAATGAATAAACGCTAAAAAAAAATTTTTAATAAGAAACAAAATCTTACCTTGACTATGCAGGGAAGTACTGCAATCTTCTTTCTCCTTTAATGTTGTCAGTCTCCTGCACTTTATACTTTTGCATGGTGGAATTAAAGATGGCTACAAATTGTTTTGCACTCCTTCCATGGAAAGATGGGGACTAATTCCCCCAACTCCTTGAATCTGGGCTGGTCTTAGTGTTTGTTGCACCAATAGACTGTGGTGGAAGTGAAATACTGAAACTTCTGAGTCAAGGTCCAAGAAGTTTTGCTGCTTCTTTCTGAGTGCCTTGGAACACTTGCTCTGAGGAAATCCAGCTGCCATAAAAGAAGCCCAGCTAATCTGATACTGCCATATTGCAAGGAAGCAGCCGCAGCCATTCCGGACCCTAGCCGTTCGGTTCTTCCCAGTTAAGGCCCCAGACACTAATGAAGCAGAGGGGGTGCCACCTCTGCTAACCCACCCAAACCGCGGATACATGAGCAAAATAAATAAATGTACTTCTCTAAGCCACTAAGTTTGGGGATGGTTTGTTTTAGGACTGCAATAAATTCCCAAAATACTCTGTAACTTCCTGCCTCCAAAGATAAGAACAAGTCTTTAAGGTAAACTTGATTAACAATGGCTGTATAATTGTATATACATATAGGATGTACAATGAGTCATTTATATATAATACACAGAGGGTTCTGATCGTTGGGTCATTCTTCCTGAAAAGGGTCATTGCAGCTCCAGAAGCATGTCTGCTGGACTCCTTACACCTTACCACCAACACTCTATGACTGTTCTATCTGAAATCCCACACCATCTTTTTCTCCACTAGTCCTTTCAAGGTGGCCACTTCCAGGACCTAGAAATTTTAATGTTAATGGCAAGGAATTCCGATGGCAAAAAATTCCTGGAACTGCTTTTTAAGTCCAGACTCCACATAACAGAGTCCTCACCAACTGCGTGGCCAAGGAGGTTTGTATCCACTAAGATGGTTTGAAGTTACCTCTGCCCACTTTTTCCTTCTTTTTTTTTTTTTTTTTTTAAACTCAGGAAAGGCAGTCTCTCTGTTTGTATGCCCTTTGCTCTCTCTAATTTCATGTCATCATTTTCTATATCTTTGCATTGTCTCCAGGTCATGGACATGGATGTTTTTAACAATTGTTTGGCTTTTACTCATGCATTGTCTTAGGTCAGTTTCCTTAGAAGCAGAGCCCGAAACAGGATTTATTATGAGAGTGCTCTCTGGAGAAAGGCAATGAAGGAAGCAGGACAGATAGGGAAGGGAGCTAAGCAAAGATGTGGTCTTATCTGGAGTCAAGCGGCAGCCTAAACCTATGGAGAGCCTTGAGACATAGATTGTATCTAAGAGTTGATTCCACCTTGAGACAAGAAGGCATTGTTTTGTATACAAATCTCATTTGGCAGCCAGCCAACACTCACAGCCATAAGAAAGATCCAAAAAAAAATTTGGGAGGGGTATCAGTCTACTGTATACAACAAATATTTATGGAGCACTGGATTGTAAGGATGAATGCCGCCCTGGTAAGATCTATCTGATCAAGCTGTCTGACCTTCCCTAGGTATCAAGAGACTTCACTCTGTACTATTGGAAAAATCAACATTTTTTATGTCAAGGATCTTCTTATACTCTTCATCTATTTGGAACAAAGCAATTCCCTAATTATAGATATCAGAATCTTACCTAACTTGTAAGGTACTATATTGCCTGTGAAAAAGGTTGATCCTGAGGGTTTGGAACAAACACAATGGTAGCAATGGTAGCTCCCGTGTGAAGGATAGGTCAACTTACAAACATAAGATCCCTATAGTACTTGGGAGGCTCTACAAGTAAATGTTCAGGGATCCTTGATCTGGGAGCATAGGATTAGCCCCCTTAGCTGTTGTCAGAGCTCCTGGTGGCTGCCATAGGTAAGCCCCACGAATACAGGAAGTGGCCTTTATAGCAACTCAAAGGACAGAGGACTTGAAAAAAACCTTATAATCCAAGTTACAATTAGTTATTAAACTTAAAAACAAGGTGGTGCTTTAAAAGAAATGTCCACAGGTGTGCCTGGGTGGCTCAGTCGGTTGAGCGTCCAACTTCGGCTCAGGTCATGATCTCATGGCTTGTGAGTTTGAGCCCTGGATCGGGCTCTGTGCTGACAGCTCGGAGCCTGGAGCCTGCTTTGGATTCTCTGTCTCCCTCTCTGTCTCTGCCCCTCCCCAGCTCATGTTCTGTCTCTCTCTCTCTTTCTGTCTCTCTCAAAAATAAACATTCAAAAAAAATTTTTTTTAAATAAAAGAAATTTCCACAAATTCTTTGATATTCTCATTAAAAGTTGGAGTTTAATTCCTCTCTGTAGAATAAAGGCCAGACTTAGTGACTCTCTTCTAACAACTTCAATGTGGTAGAATTATACTATGTATATTCTGAGGCTAGGTCATACAAAGGATAGTTTCTCCTTCCCTTCTTCCTCTCCTTCACACTCTCCCTCTCCCTCTCCTCCCTGTCCTCTCATTTGCTTTGGAGGAAGCCAGCCATCAAGCCAGCCATCATGTCAGCCTGTGGAGAGGCACAGGTGGGGAGGAACGGGAACCTGCCACCAAGAACCAGCACATACTTACCAGACGTGTGTAAGACAACTTGGAAATGGATCCTTTGGCCCCTGTCAGGGCTTCAGATGATGCCAGTCCTGGCCAACATCTTGACTGAGACCTCACAAAAGACCCTGAGCCAGAATTGCCTAGTCAAGCTGTTCCTGAATTTCTGACCCATAAAAACTGTGAAGATAATAAATTGTTGTAGGCCACTAAATTTGGGGGCAGTTTGTCTTACAGCAGTAGGTAAGTAACACAGGCCACAAGAATTTGGAAGTCCCCCTAAATATACCCAACACCATAACAGAAGATACTACCACTGAGACAGTATGACAAACCCGTGGAAGATGTCCATTTCCTTGTTTCCTGCTTTGGCTCATAGAGAAACCAACTCTCTAAGCTGGCTCCCATGAAAGGCCACTGTGCTGGTGCAGCCAGAAACACCGTCTCTATTGCTAGTGCTTGCCCAAGGCACTGATATAAACTGCTGCCAGTGTTGTGATCAAGGCTTCTGATGCCCACACAGAGGTCCCCATCTCATGTTGCTGCCAAGCCATTGGCATAAACTCCCATCATCCGAGAAGCCACTGGCAGCAATGCAGCCTTCATTACAGGGAGGTGGTTCTTGTGTTCACTTGTACTATGACCGCGGCCAGAACCCCAGTGTGGAGGAGGGGTAGCAGATAACCCTGTGTACAGAACCAGCTCACCAAAAGCATGGTCTGTGGCTAGAGATATGGCCCAGATTGCAGTGTTTATTTACCAAGTTAAACAGGCTAAAGCCAGATCAGCATATCAAAAATGACTCAAGCAACAGGGAGAGTTTAGCTATGAACTCAGTGAGTCAGGGCCAAGGGCATTGATTACGTACAGAGTTGAAAGAGGACAGAAAGAAAGCAGACCTGCAAGAGTCCTGGGCTTGGGGTAGCTTTGAAGTGTATTCCTATGGCCACTGGTCTGAGCCTCCCACCCTTAGGGTTTGTTTGAAGCCATCAGACCCCTTTCTCCCATATGCATTTCAAGGCTATAGCTTCTTTTTGTGCATGAAATTCTCACAGAATTGCCAGGGCTCAAGACTGTGTCTGATACTGGCAAGGAAGCTTGAACACTCTTCTATTAGCTTAGGTTCCCCTGAAAGAAAGCCCTGAGGCAAGAATTCAAGGTTAATGTGGGATGTAATCCCAGGAAACAGGAGAGTAGGGAAGTGAAACAGGGAAGGGAAGAAAATCAATACAGAATGTGTTATTAGTCAGTGACTAGTGTGAGCCATTCCACAGGGAAATTCCACAGAGGGAACTCTGGGGAGTGGTACAGGACACATGTCTCAGAGAGGCAAGGGGGCAAGGGTGTTTACAGGTATTTATATACCAACTCCAGTCAGCCATTGTTAATATCTGCTAGGGGAGAGAGTGTTAATTACTGAGGGGACCAACACAGAGATAGAGACACTGGTTGATCAGTTTTTTATTTGTTTATTGACCATTTAGGTCTCCCCTTCTGTGAAGTGAGCATTCATATCCTTTGCCCACTTTTCTATTGAATTGCTTCGCTTCTTACGGATTTGTGAGTGTCACTTCTATATTCAGATACTAGTCTTTTCTTCATTATATGTGTAACAAATACCACTTTCTTTATAGTATCATATAATAGTTATCTTTAATGTATGTAAATTTATCAATCTTTTCTCAATAGTCTGTGATTTTCTTTTTTTTTTTTTTCTTGAGAGAGAGAGAGGGAGCACACCTATGAGCAGGGGAGGAGCAGAGGGAGAGAGAGAATCTTAAGCAGGCTCCACAGCCAGGGCCATTGAGGCCCTGAAGGGACTCAATCTCATGACAGCGAGATCATGACCTGAGCCAAAAACAAGAGTCAGACTCTTAACTGACTGAGCTTCCCAGGAACCCTGGTAGTCTGTGCTTTTCATGTCTTGTTTAAGAAATCCTTTCCTACCTTGAGGTTAAAGAGATGATAATTTACCAGGAATTTTTGCTTTTTACAGATAGTTTTTTTTTTTTTAATGTTTGAGAGAGAGAGAGAGAGAGAGAGAGAGAGAGAGAGACATAGCATGAGTGGGGGAGGGGCAGAGAGAGATGGAAACAGAATCTGAAACAGGCTCCAGGCTCCAAGCTGTCAGCACAGAGCCGGATGCAGGGCTCGAACTTGGAAATAGCGAGATCATGACCTGAGTTGAAGTCGGATCCCCAGCCGACTGAGCCACCTAGGCGCCCCTGACAGATAGTCTTTAATCCACTTGGAAATGACTTAACATGAAGATGCAATATAGGAATTCAGTATTTAATTTTTATCATGGAAAATGCCAAACAGGACCACCTGGGTGGCTCAGTTGGTTGCACATCCGACTCTTGATTTCAACTCAGGTCATGTTCCCAGAATCATGGGATCGAGCCCTGCATCAGGCTTAGTGCTGAGTGTGGAGCCTGCTTAAGATTCTTTCTCTCTCTCTCTCCCCCTCCGCCCATCTCCCCTGCTCACACACTCTCTCTAAAAATAATAAAAAAGAAAATGTAGTTTGACATATACAAAAACAGAATCCTACAATGAACTCAACACTCAGCTTCAACAATTATTAATTTATTTCAGTTGACCACTGCTGTGTAACAAATTACCCCAAAACTTAGCATATTTAAACAGTAATAAACATTTATTATCTTGCACAGTTTCCGAGAGTCAGGATTTTAGGAGTGGCTTAACTGGGCGGTTCTGTCTTAGGATTTGTCATGAGCCTGTGGTCATGTTGTCTGCCTGGCCTGCAGATATCTGAAGCCTTAGCTGGGGCTAAAGGATCTGTTCCAAGGTGACCCTCACCTCTGGCTGGTAAAGTGTTGCCAGGAAGCATCTGTTTCTTGCCACGTGGCCCTCTCCGCAGAGCAGCTGAAGTGTCTTCACAGCAGGGTAGCTGGCTTCCCCCAGAACAAATGATCCAAAAGAGCGCAAGGTGGAAGTTGCAATGACTTTTATTACACAGTCTTGGAAGACACACAAGATCACTTCTACCACATTGTGTTCATTAGAAACAAGTCACTAAGTCCCATCCACATTCAAGGGGAGAGAAATTAAGTTCAAAGTTAGTGGATGTTTTCAAAATCAGCATATAACTCATGGCCAATCTTGTTTCAGCTATGCCTCCATCTACTCTCCCTTAAAAACTGGTTTCTTTTGAAGAAAATTCCAGACATCATATTGTTTCATGTACAAATCCTTTAGTATGGATTTCTAAAAGATAAGTCTTGAAAAAATGTCATAAACACCATACCATAATCACACAAAAAATTAACAATAATTCCTTAAGGTCACCAAAGACGTTCAAAATTCAATAGCATTCAAGTTCCCCTGATTCATTCCCTCTCCTTCTCTCCCTCTCTCTCCCTGTCCCACTCCCCCCCCCCTTTTCTTTTAATAGTTTATATCAGACATCTCTGTGCATAACTCCAGATCCCCTCAGGCTCACCTGTCATTTAATCCAGACTTTGCTGCCCATATCAGTTCTGCACAGGCTCCAACCAGCTGCACACAGGTGTGGCCTGGCACAGCTTCAGGGCTTCTCTTTAATGCTGCAGTGTGGAATACTGTAGAAACCTGCCTGGCATGCACAACCCAAAAGTGCCAGGCACTGAAAACTCTTTGAGGCAAACTTTGACCAATGGACAACTGCTTTCCTTTTCATCCCGAGATCGACAGTCTGAAGACCCAGTATATGTAACTTCTCACAAGGTCTGTGGGATTAAGAAATTACTCTTCATGGTAGCCAACTTGATCATGCCTTCTTGTGCTTCCCTTTTTCATTTATTGTCCCTCATTCCTGCCCTCTGAGATCACACTCTTCAATAAATTATTGAATAAAGTAGTGCACATAGTTTTGTTTTTTGCTTTTGTTTTTGTTTTTTTTAATCAGGTTCTGCTTTGGGGGGCACCAGACTAAGACACAGTTGGTCCCAAATAGGGTCTCTCTGATCTATAGCTTTCATCCTCTCCCACTTCTCCCTTGCAATTACTGTTTTTTTAAGTTTATTTATTTATTTTGAGAGAGAGAAAAAAAAGCATGAGCAGGGGAGGGGCAGAGAGAGAGGGGGGACAGAGAATCCCAAGCAGGCTTTTCACTGTCAACTCAGAGCCCAATTCAGGGCTCAAACCATGAGATCATGACCTGAGCTAAAATGGAATTGGATGCTTAACAGACTGAGCCACCTAGGTGCCCCTCCCTTGCAATTATTTTATTATCATAATAAATCATATTGTTTGTTCTGAGGAGTTTACCACATTCTAGATTTTGCTGACCTCTCTTGCTATGGTGTGTATCATATTCTCCTGTTCTCTGTATTTCCAAAACTGGTAGTTAGATCTAGAAGCTGGATCAGATTTAGGTTTGATATTTTTGGCAAGAATGTTTCATGGGTGGTGTTACATACTCCCCATTGCATCTAATTAGAATACATAACGTCTGTCTCTTTTTGTGATTTTAAAATTGATCAGTAAATTTAGGGGTAGTAATTCTAATCTCCCCATTATCAATTCCCCACTAGTCTTTCACCTAAGAATTTTAGCAGCCCAAGATAATCATGCCCTAGAACTGTACTGTTCAATACAACAGCAACTAGCTACATGTAGCTATTTAAATGTAATGAAAATGGAACAAAATTAGAAATTTAATCCTCCCTTCCCCCGAATAGCCAAAGAAATCCTGAAAAAGCAAAGCAAAGCAGGAGGCATCACGATTCTGGACTTCAAGTCTTATTACAAAGCTGTAATCATCAAGACAGTATGGTACTGGCACAAAAATAGACACATAGATCAATGGAACAGAATAGAGAACCCAGAGGGGCGCCTGGGTGGCTCAGTCGGTTAAGCGTCCGACTTCAGCTCAGGTCACGATCTCACAGTCCGTGAGTTCGAGCCCCGCGTCAGGCTCTGGGCTGATGGCTCAGAGCCTGGAGCCTGCTTCCAGTTCTGTGTCTCCCTCTCTCTCTGCCCCTCGCCCGTTCATGCTCTGTCTCTCTCTGTCTCAAAAATAAATAAACGTTAAAAAAAAATTAAAAAAAAAAAAAAGAATAGAGAACCCAGAAATGGGCCCACAGATGTATGACCAACTAATCTTCAACAAAGCAGAAAAGACTATCCAATGGAAAAAATTATCTTTAACAAATGGTGTGGGGAAAACTGGACAGCAACATGCAGAAGAATGAATCTGGACCACTTTCTTGCACCATACACAAAAATAAATTCAAAATAGATGAAAGACCTAAATGTGAGACAGGAAACCATCAAAATCCTAGAGGAGAATACAGGCAACAACCTCTTTGACCTCAGTCGCAGCAACTTCTTACTTGACAATTCTCTGGAGGCAAGGAAAACAAAAGCAAAAATGAACTATTGGGACCTCCTCAAGATAAAATCTTCTGCACAGCTAAGGAAACAATCAACAAAACTAAAGGGCAGGCTATGGAATAGGAGGAGATATTTGCCAATGGCATATCTGAAAAAGGGTTGGTATCCAAAATTTCTAAAGAACTTGTCAAACTCAACCCCCAAAAAACAAACAATCCAGTGAGGAAATGGGGAGAAGACATGAATAGACACTTGTCCAAAGAAGAAGACATCCAGATGGCTGACAGACACATGAAAAAATGCTCAACATCATTCATTATTAGGGAAATACAAATCAAAACCACAATGAGATACCACCTCACACCTGTCAGAATGGCTAAAACTAACAACACAAGAAACAGCAGGTGTTGTGGAGGATGCAGAGAAAGGGGAACCCTCTTGCACTGTTGGTGGGAATACAAACTGGTGCAGCCACTCTGGAGAACAGTATGGTGAACTTTTTTTTTTAAGTTCATATATTTATTTTTTAGAGACAAAGCATGAGTCTGGGAGGGGCAGAGAGAGAGAGAAAGAGAGAGAATCTGACAGTGTGGGGCTCAAACTCATGAACCATGAGATCTTAACCTGAGCTGAAGTTGAGTGCTTAAGCGACTGAGCCACCCAGATGCCCCACTATGGAGAACTTTTGATTATTTAACTCAGATAGGTATTTGCTTGAAGGATACAAAAATAAAGGTTCAAAAATACATGCACCCCAATGTTTATAGCAGCATTATCAACAATAGCCAAACTATGGAAAGAGCCCAAATGTCCATCAACTGATGAATGGATAAAGAAGATGTGGTATATATATATACATGATGGAATACTACTTAGCTATCAGAAAGAATGAAATCTTGCCATTTGCAATGATGTGGATGGAGCTAGAGTGTATTATGCTAAATGAAATAAGAGAAAGACAAATACCACATATAATTTCGCTCATATGTAGAATTTAAGAAACAAAACAGATGAACATACAGGAGGCAGGGGGAAGAGAGGGAAACAAATCACAAGAGACTCTTAACAATAGAAAACAAACTGAAGGTTGCTGGAGGGAGGTGGGTGGGGGTGGACTAGATGGATGGTGGGTATTAGGAGAGCTCTTGTTGTGATGAACACTGGGTGTTGTATGTAAGTGAGAAATCACTGAATTTTACTCCTGAAGCCAATACTTCACTCTGTGTTAACTAACTAGAATTTAAATAAAAATTTGGGGAAAAAATTAAAAAAAAGAAATTTAATTCCTTGGTCACACTAGCCACATTTAAGTTCTCAACAGCTGCAGTGGCTACTCTGTTGAACAATGCAAATATAGACTTCTTCCATTATCACAGAATGTTATATTTGACAGAACTAGCCTAGAACCACTGTTTTGCTTTAGTTCTAATATTTACTATTTCTAGTATTTCATTTTATTTTATTTTGATTCATCTTTTCAGTAGGCTTCACGCCCAGTGTGGAACCCAACATGGGGCTTGAACTCACAACCCTGAGATCAAGATCTGAGCTGAGATCAAGAGTCAGACGCTTAACCCACTGAGCCATCCAGGTGCCCCTCTAGTATTTCATTTTAATCTATTCTCCTTTATATGTTTATCAGTTGTAATTGTTCTATAAAGAATAACATTCCCTTGTCAACTATTTAGTTACTCTGAGGTGTAGTTCATACAGTAAAAGCATGGTAAGTGTTTTTGTGCACCAGTATTTGCCTTTGTGCACCAGTATACAGGATAATGAAACGATTCCCTGGCATCCTCCAAAGTTGACCAAAGCATTTTGTTGTTTTTATTGTTTTGAATGTCATTGTAGATTCATAAACAACGTATCTGATGTCTTTCAGTTCATTGTAGTTACTATTCTTTTTGATGTTCAAATTTTCCCATATGTTAATGGTTGTTTCCTGCAGTAGTGTTCTATAGGTTTGTCTGTTTGGTTTTGTTTGTTTGTTTTCATTTCAAATACAAGATGTTACAGGCTCTTCTTGTACATTTTCTGCTTCAAATATGAAAGCAGACATTTCTTCAAGTATCCTTGTTCCTTTTAGAGACAAATAGTATTTAGAGACCACGATCTTGATGCTAGGGGTACTTGTTCCCAGTGACTTAGTTTTTGTTTTTGTTTTTTTAAGTATACAGAGCTAGAAAATAATCATTTTTATTTTGGGGGAAAATATACCTTAGGTTCACACTGATGCTATAAATTCAAATTTAGGACTACAGAGTTATACTTCTTGGGAGTTTATGTTTGTGTCTCTTTTGTCCTGGAGTGAGAATCTTGGTTGATTTTTTAATTAATTAAGAGAGTGAGAGAGAGAGTGTGTGGGCACATGCGCACATGCACATGAGTGGGGGAGGGGCAGAGAGAAGGGGGGGGAAAGAGAATCCCAAGCATGTTCCACACTGTCAGTGCATAGCCCAACACAGGACTGGACCCTGAGAACCACGAGATCATGACGAGAGCTGAAATTGTGAGTTGGACACTTAACCAACTAAGCCACCCAGGCAGCCCAGAATCTTGGTTTTTAATGTCATCGATACAAGTACGTGTATTCATTTTCTCTGTCCTATAATACCTATAATAATTTCTCATTCAGCTATGCCTGTGTATTTATTGTTAAATATCTTGAATATCACCCCTTCACCTGTGACCTTCAAATTCTATGAATTAATTGTTGTCTGCCTGCATTTCCACATTTGAGGAAGCTGCTATTCTCCCACCACCCATGATTTCGTGAGCCTGTCAGTCAAGGAACTTGGCCTTCCCTTCTACAAGAGTGGGAACAAATCCCAGGCCATGAGGGAGTTAACACCCCGTGGGTGAACTTGGGCCAATGCAAGGTAAGAGACAGGGAGGAACCAGCAAATAATCTTTCCCTCTCACCCCACAGTGGGCCATTTCAAAACATGGTGGGTTTGCATAACTTTTTAAGAAGACTTCTCTGTAACTAAGCAACCAAGGATGGTTTCTTGAAGCTACAGGGAGCTCAATAATATACCTTCTTGTAGTGCTTTTCTTCCTTCCGCTTGACTCTAACTTTTGCTCTAGGATAGCACCTCCCATTAATATCCTACCAAGAAGTCTTTGCCTTTTGCTCTGTTCTCTAGGAAATCCAGGCAAAGACAAGTTTCTGGGATCTTCTCCTTCAGAAAGGTAAAGAGCAGTGCTAGGAATTTATGTATTTTTTTAATTTTTTTTTAATGTTTATTTATTTTTGAGAGAGAGAGAGAGACAGAGTGTGAGCAGGGGAGGGGCAGAGAGAGAGGGAGACACAGAATCGGAAGCAGGCTCCAGGGTCCGAGCTGTCAGCGCGGAGCCCGACGTGGGGCTCGAACTCACAGACTGTGAGGTCATGACCTGAGCTGAAGTCAGATGCTTAACCGACTGAGCCACCCAGGCGCCCCGAAATTTATGTATTTAATAAGCATTCCAAGTGACTCTTATGATCAGACAAGTATGACTGACACTACCTTAAAGCATCCTCGGGCTTCAGATCTCACATCAACAGGAAGTGAGCTGCTCATAATGTACAGAGTTCAGAAAAGGAATCCATCCAAGGAACCCTTTAGATGTGGCCATGGAGGACAGTGAATAAGGGAGGTGAGCACAGAGAGTAGCCTGAAAACAGTGAGGTGGACTGAGCAAGGCAGTTGTCTGCTGCCAAAGCACAGAACACTCACTGCTCTTGTCTTGCAGGGGAATCGTGTGTGCTGGGAACTGGTGACTACTCCTTGATGTTCTTTCTTTCCTGTTCCAAATGTGAGGGGTTTTTTTTGAAGGAGGTTCTTCCATCCCTCTTCCAACAATATGCTTGTTTGTTTGTGAGTGTTCTTTGTATGTTGCTGGACCCTGGAGAGCCACATCCAGATCTAAATTAGAAGAAGGCAGCCAGCTCACAACTGAAGGAAACCCCCTTGCACGCACACACACCTTCTTGCAACAGCAGGGTATGACTTGAGCTATTTCTGTTTGGGGAGGGGATATTTTAATTTCTGTGTCCCCAGCAGCATATCCTGAGACAAAGACTTGACTGCAAGTAGTTTATTTGGGAGATAAAAAGAAAAGACTGGTAGGAGAGTGGGAAAGTAAGACAGAGAAAGTAAGGCAACCAATATAGGGTGCATTTTCAATCCAGTTACCATTGTGTACAATTGGGACTTAATCCCATGGGAAACTCGGGGAGCCAGTATAGAACATGCATCATAGTTTTACTCCACTACAAGGAGTAAGGGAGCTGGGATGTTCACACGTCAACTCCCATCAGTCATTGGTTGAGAGCAGCTTCCAGGGAGGAAGAAATGTTATTTCCTCTGCACTTCTTGCCTCCTGTGTAAGTGACAAAGACAGAGTAGGGAATAATCAGAGAAAGCCATTATGCAAGGAAGTGCACATGCTGGCAGCTGGAAGCCAGGTCAGTATGCCCAAAAGTGGTAAGGACAAGGGGATATGGGCAAGGCAGTGACAGCATCTGCTGCAAAAACGCAGAAGATTTCTCATCACTTGTGAGTTAGCTTCATTACCGTAAATGAAGACATTCATTTAAATTGTAAGCACATGGGGCACCTGGGTGGCTCAGTTGGTTGAGCATCCAACTCTTGATTTTGGCTCAGATCATGATCCCAGGGTCGTGGGATGGAGCCCCGTGTCAGACTCCATGCTGAGCATAGATGGAGTCTGCTTAAGATTCTGTCCCCCTCCCTCTGCCCCTCTCCCTGACTTGTGCTCTCTCTCTAAAAAAATTTTTTTAATTGTAGGCACATGTGTGTGAGTTAAAGAAGTAAAATGCAGACAATATCTCATTCTGCTTTTCAGAATCGCCCTTCTCCCATTGCATATGATTCTGGGGGACGGACCATCACTCAAAAGGTCCATCTCCTCTGTCTCAGGACATACAAATGACCCAAGCAGACCGATCACTGTAGTCATTGTAGTAGCTACTGTTGGTGCCCCAGTCAGATCCGCTTTACTGGTCAGTGCTCCCATCCTCCAATTCAAGTGAGTATTGCCCACTAGAGGCTCACAGCTGCATTTTTCTTCAGAGAATTGCCCTTAGGAGGAGGGGGCCAATTTGGCTGGGATAGCATACCCTCCCACCACAGGCATTCCACATCTAAAAGGAGATACAAAGACAGCTCCTCTGTCTCACAGGAAGGTGGGGAAGACAATTCTGCAGGGTAGTTTATGCATCAGAACTCCCCCAAGAAAGCAGCTGGATCCTCACCTTTGCCTAGTTTCTTCCCTGACACTGTCTTGCTTCCCTCATTCTCTAACAGGATTTTCCTAAGAACACTCCTCAATTATTAAGGTGCAAGTCTCAGGCTCTGCTTCTTAGATGCCCAGCTAGCACCCATTCAGTGGGACACAATGATGGATTGGCCAAAGGGAGACACATGGCGCCAGCAGAGCTCGAGCCTTTGTGGGCATCTCAGAAAAAGCAGATCTGTTTTTCTCTAAGGTTATGAGCTATATGTAAGAGCATTCTAGTAGCTACATGTTCTCTCCCTAAAATGTACTTCACTCTACTTCTTGGTTTTGGAGGAAGGGAGAAGGAACTACTTTCCCTTATTCTCAGTTCTACTTTGGGTGAAGGTGACTTCTTTTTGAATCCATGGGTGGACAGATGACCCACTCTAACCAATCACATTCTATGGCCACAGAAATTGTGTGGGGAGGTCTTGTGACCCAGTCAGAGCTATTGAAATATGGGTTAAGACAGGAAAATTTCGGGGCGCCTGGGTGGCTCAGTCGGTTAAGCAGCTGACTTCGGCTCAGGTCATGATCTCGCGGTCCGTGAGTTCGAGCCCCGTGTCGGGCTCTGTGCTGACAGCTCAGAGCCTGGAGCCTGTTTCGGATTCTGTGTCTCCCTCTCTCTGACCCTCCCCCATTCGTGCTCTGTCTCTCTCTGTCTCAAAAATAAATAAACGTTAAAAAAAATTTTTTTAATAAAAATATAAATAAAAAAAAAAAGACAGGAAAATCTCTTTTCCCCCTGGAATGAGAGCCTCAAGGATGAGGAGGACCTAGGGCTATGAGAGAAGGACCTGCATATAAAACCAACACAGCAGAAGGCAGGACATTGCAGAAGGGTGAAATATGTCCTACTTTGACATTATTGGAGCTCTTGGTTCAAGCTTCACTCAAAGACCGTCTTACCTTAGATTTTACTTCTTTGATTTCACATGCTAATGAGTTCTCTTTTTTGTTTACACCACTTTGGGTTGGGTTTTATAACACTTAAAACCAAAGCAATGATGGGGCACCTGGGTGGCTCAGTCGGTTAAGTGTCTGACTTCGGCTCAGGTCATGATCTCATGGTTCGTGGGTTCAAGCCCCCCATTGGGCTTTGTGTTGACAGCTTGGAGCCTGGAGCCTGCTTCAGATTCTGTGTGTGTCTCTCTCTCTGCCCCTACTCTGCTCATGCCGTCTCTCTCAGAAATAAAAAAACATTAAAAAAATTAAAAACAAAAATAAACCAAAGCAATGATGAAGTGATGACAGATGCAATGACGGCAAGTCTGCAGCTGCAAGAAAATATATTGCTGCCATGTGAAGAGACCAATGGGTGACAATGAAATCTATATATAAAAAAGAAAGAACTAAGAGAGGGAGAGAGAACAAGCAATTGTTTTAGCAATAGCTAACCACCAGGAACCTGCCATTCCTGAAGCATATTGCTCCTTTTGGTTCTCAGTTGTTTGAACCAACAAATTCCCCTTTTTGGTTAAAAGAATAAGAGTTAAGCTTTATCACTTTCGAAGGAAAGAGTTTTGACCGAGACCTTTTTCTCAATTTTCCTTTGAGTCATTTTACTTTTTCTTTAATGAGTTGTAGGCATTCTTTATATATTTTAGACATTGATCTTTTGCCCACTGTTTACTGTAAATAATTTATACCAATCCACCACTTGTCTTTCACTTTATCTATGATATTTGTCATTATTTAGAAGATTATAATTTTGTGGGATCTAGATCAACAAGCTTAACCTATATCATTTTTGGATTATTAGACATGGTTCTTCGGTTGAAAGTGATGGAAACCAAACTCAATTTAGTTCAAATAAAAAGACAGTTTATTGACTCACAAAATTGGGAATTCCAGATGTATTTGGTCCTGAGCCATGAGTAGAATCATAACTCCAACAGTATCATGAGGATAATTTTTCTCTTAGTATATGAGTTCTCTGGCCTTCTTTCTTTTGAAGCTTCCTCTGCCTTGTTGGAAACATGGCCCACTCTTACATTTGATGGTTCCAAAGGGAGAGAGAAGGACTGTATGATGGATCAGGCATAGCAATCCCCGGAGAGCCTGCTAACCTGTTATGAGCACTCTGACCAATATGTATTACATATTGATAGCCAGATTAGTCATTCCAAACTATTCACAATGTGCTCCACACAGGTTGTAAGAGTTTTGTAATGGAAGAATGAAGGAAAGGAAAGCCTGATACATATGCAGTAGCTACCATACTCATCCTTGCCTCTGTGTCTTGTTTGTGAAAACCTATTTCTCCCCAAATTGTATTTGTGTGTGTATATATATATACATATATATATATGTATATATATATACATATATATGTATATATATATGTATATGTGTGTGTGTGTATTTATGCCTTTTTAATTCTCTTACTTCTAAAAAAATTTGTATTTTCATTTTAGATCTGTATTCCATCTGGAATGTATTTATATTGATGGCATGAGGTACAAACCTAATTTAGTTTTTTCCCATATGTAAACCCTATTATCCCCAAACCACATGTTGAATAGTGTCCTTTCCCCCACCAGTCAGAAATGACACATTCATGGGGCGCCTGGGTAGCTCAGTTGGTTAAGCATCCAGCTTCGGCTCAGGTCATGATCTGCAGTCCATGGGTTTGAGCCCTATGTCAGGCTCTGTGCTAACAGTTCAGAGCTTGGAACCTGATTTAGATTCTGTGTCTCCTTCTCTCTCTGCCCCTCCCCTGTTCACACTCTGTCTCTCTCTGTCTCTCAAAAACAAATAAATGTTAAAAAAAATTTAAGATGTGACACATTCATTACAAATTAAATTCTATATTTATGTGAGTCTGTTTCCTGAGTATGCATTGCTCCATTGATCTGATCTTCTATTCCTATGACAATACCACGTTGTATAAACAACAGTTAGCTTCTTGGGGAAGCACTACTTTTTACTTGGTACTAAACTTCTTCTAACAGGCATATTTTGGGCTGTTCTCTTTGCTCCTATTCTCCCTTAATCTGACTCTGCCACATTTTTTAAATGTATTCAATGAGGGGCGCCTGGCTGGCACAGTCGGTTAAGCGTCCGACTTCAGCCAGGTCACGATCTCGCGGTCCGTGAGTTCGAGCCCCGCGTCGGGCTCTGGGCTGATGGCTCGGGGCCTGGAGCCTGTTTCCGATTCTGTGTCTCCCTCTCTCTCTGCCCCTCCCCCGTTCATGCTCTGTCTCTCTCTGTCCCAAAAATAAATAAACGTTGAAAAAAAAAAAAATTAAAAAATAAATAAATAAATAAATGTATTCAATGACTTAAAATTTTATTTTGAATTGTTAATTTTTTATAATAACAATTGTTAATTGTTTATTTTGAATTGTTAATTTTTAGCAACAGATGAAAATGGTTTAAAAGTTCGAATAGCATCACAGAGCTCATAATGAAAAGTGAATTCCCCTTGCCAATCCCACCTAACCTGAGTGCTAAAATTATTTTGCCTGGTATTTATATCCTTCTTTCTTCTTTTCTTTAAAAAAGATTTTATTATCTTTTTGAGTAATCTCTGTACCCAACATGGGGCTCCAACTCAAAATCCCAAGGTCAAGAGTCTCATGCTCCACTGACCAAACCAGCCAGGCACCTGTGCCCTTATTTCTAATCATGCTTCTAGTGCTAATTTTTGACTTTTTAATAAATTAACAAACCAGAAAGAAGAAAGGAAGAAAAAGGCCAGAAAGCACACACTGATCTATTTTGTCTGTTGTATCAGTTCCTGAGAGAAGTATGGTAAAATGGCTCTTAATGATTGTGGACACAACTATTTTTCCTTCTAGTTCTATTTAGCTTTTTTTTTTTTTACTTTTTTTAAGTTTATTTATTTATTTTGAGAGAGAGGGAGAGGGAGAGAGGGGATCCCAAGCAGGCTCTGCACTATCAGCGCAGAGCGCCTGACACAAGGCTCAAACTCAAGAACCATGAGATCATGACCTGAGCTTAAATCAAGTCAGATGCTTAACCAACTGCGGCACCCAGCCACCCCTATTTAGATTTTCATGTTGAGAACTACATTTGAGAACTACAAATTTAGAATTTTTATATTTTCCTGGCAAATTGAACATTTCACCGTTATGAGAAGTCTCTATTTCTAGAAATACTGTTTGCCTTAAAGTCTGTTTTGTCTGGTATGAATATAAGTACACTAGCTTTCTTTTGGTTAGTATTTCCATGGTATGTATTTGACCTTTATCTTTGTGAAGAGTACTGGCTGGTATTTTTCAGAATGTCCCTCAGTTTGGGTTTGCCTGATGTTTGCTATTTGGGGAAGGATAGCACAGAGATGAAAGTCCTTCTGATCACATGATATCAGGAGACACATAATATCAACACAACTTATTACTGATGATGTTAACCTGGATCATTTGGTTAAGGTGTTGTCAGGTTTCTCCATTGTAAGGTTACTATTTTTCTCCTTTCCATATTGTATTATTTGGAAGTGAGTTACGAAGTCAAAGGGGACAGGGAAAGGAAATAAACTCTACCTTCTGCAAAAGAGGGAGCATGTCTACTTCTATTATTTGAAATTCTTCTGTGAAGATTTGTTGCTTCTCCCCCATTTGTTTATTTATTCAACCAATTTATTTATACAAGTATAAATGTATATTTATTTTACACTTTGTGTTATAATTCAATACCACATTATTTATTTTGTTTACCACTTTTTTTCAGCTTTGGCCATTGGGAACTCCTCCAAGTTGGGTCTGGTGTCCCTTTGACATGTCCCATCCTTTGTTGTTACTGTAGTTTTTAAGCACTTCCTTAATTTCTAGTACTACAAAATGTTCTGGGTTCATTTTGTATTTTCCTTGTCCCAGCCCTAAATTTGGTCATTTCTCCATAGAGCCTAGGTTCTTACTGGAGAACGGTATTAGAAAACAAGATCTGGGCACTGAGTGTACTTGTTTCTCTTGGGGTGTCACTGCTCTCAGGATCTCTCAGCAAGAGTTAGAAAATATGTGTATATATACTAACCTGTGTAGGCACATATTTATTTCTAAAGTCATCTTTATATCTATCCATCTGTGTACATATTAAACTAAACATGAATTCATGTTGATTGTCTGTATTTATACTTTTAAGTTTATTCATTGTGTTGGGTTCCTGGTGAGACCTTTCCAACTAGAACCCTGTGTCCTTTGATTGTGGGAAGTTGGATTTTCTCCTTGACAATTTCCTTTCCCGAGTTTCTCATTTCAGCTCTCTTTCTCTATATCTCTGTATGTCTTTCTGTGTGTCTGTCTGTCTCTGTCTCTGTCTCTGTCTCCATCTCTGTTTCTGCCCTTCTGTTTTTGTCTGTCTCTCTGTCTCTGTCCCTATTTCGCTGTCCTCTCTCTTCCTTTGTCTGAATTTAGCTGGTGTTTCAAAGGTGTACTGGGCAGGTGCTTATTTGTTCACACACCCATTCCCTGCCCACCCCTCCTATGTTTGTAGGAAGCTGACCCATGTAGCTTCTCAGGTTCCCTTGAGCTATGAGAGGCCATGGCAGGAAACGGGAAGGTGGGAACAGGGTATTTCTCCCTGTTTCTCTCTGCTTTGGGTATTGTCTTTGGCAAGGGCTGAATCTCCTTCTGGGGCACCCCTACCATGATTTCAGTTTCTGCTGGCAAATTCCAGCTTCTGGAGTAACATCACCTCTAGTAACATCTCTTGATACCTTTCTCTTCCAGTTCTGGTGATGATGGCAGGTTTGTGCTGGGGCTAAACCTTGGGCATCTCATTTGGCTCTTGTAACTCTTCTGCCACTGTTGTGTTGAATTCTCTAAATTAATATTATTCTATTGAACTACATTGCCTGTGATTGATTTCCCTATCTACACTTTGATACAAAGGGAAGAGAGGAATTAGGCTTCCTGAACTGTTCTTCTAATCATCATAATTATTTTTCTCCTGTTCTACTTGTCTTTTTGTACTTTCTAGGGAGATTTTTGCAATGTCATCTTTTAAACTTTTAATTTTTAAGAAGGTTTCTGCCGTAACATTTTAACATCTAAAATCTTTTTTTATGCTCGTTCAATGTTCCTTTTTTATATATAGCATTCTAATCTTGTTTCATGGATATAAGATCTTCTCTAATCTCTCTGGGAATATTAATTACAGTAGATTTCTATAAGTTTTTTCCTGCTTTTTGTCATTTTCTCTGTTTTCTCAAGTTCCTTTTTTTGTTGCTTCAGGTCTCTGATTTTCATGTTAGCAGCTTTCCATGTTAGGTGACCTATGTATGCCCCTCTGTTCATATGCACAATAACTGGAGCTTTGTGTTTGTAGGTGTTTGTGGTCCCCCCCCCCATGTTAATTTCAGTAGGTACTTTTCTCTGGGCTGGTCAGTTTCTCTAACAAAGGTTCTTCCTACCTTTTGCCTGTTGGCAGGAAGCATATGTGTGAGTGGAAGAGAAAGAATGGAGAGTGGTGGAATCTGTCTGGCTCAGAGTAGGGTGGATGATGCCAGGCTCTCTCCATTCATAACGCAGACTTCACTCCATTCCCCAGTGTCCACTCTAGCAGCCTCACTCTCTGCTGTGCCTCATCTCCCTACGGTGAGAGCTTTGAGGTCTAACCTTTCCAAATGGGAATTTCTACTTTCCTGGTAGAAAAGGACCCAGATTTTCAACAATGTTTTCCCATTCTAGCTCCAACCCTCCCTCATGATATCAAAGCTATGTGGTATTTCCAGTCTCTGAGCCTTTCTGGGGTACTGAAACACAAATTGGTTTTCTTCTTGTCTCACTACCATCTACCTGGCACAACTGAGAAACTGACAAACTTCTGAAACCAAGAGATTGTGAGCATATATCAAAATTTTATTTAACTCCTTTAAGGAAGGAATCAGCAGGTTTAAAAAAAAGTGGTTTGCCAATGCTTGAAAAACAGAGGTGTGTGTGTGTGTGTGTGTGTGTGTGTGTGTTTTGTGTGTGTGTGTGTGTGTGTGTGTACACAGAGTTAGATTTAATGAAAGGAATTCCAAAGACAATTTGCTAGGTAAGATTCAAGCCTGGTTAACTTTCTACTGGGCAATAAAATTCTGTGTTTAGCTACACAACAGCCTATAACACCATAGAAGCTACTGGTTTCTAAAGTTTAACGTATAGGACCATAATAGCTGTGGATCAATTAGATACATTGTGGTAATGAATTACATTCCCAGGACACTAGGTTCTACTTTCATTAAGCAGGGTTTGTGAAGGTGTTTTCTCAAGGTACCAGGAAGCAGTCAACCATAACTTTGCCCCATTTTCTCTTTCTCCCTTATGTCAGGTAAGAACATCTAATATATTATTGACATCGCTAGTCTGGCCTTGCCTGCCTCAAAGCCTGTTCTTTTAATCTTTGTTGGGTTTGTGCTCTTTTTTTTTTTCAATTTACTTTTATTTTAGTGAGGTTTGAAAAGGAAGCAGGCAAAAACGCTTCAGTACAACTCCCTTTTTTTGATCACACATTTCTTTCTGCTATCTATCTTCCAAGACTTTCTTGAAACACCTGGCCTGTTGGTTTTTCAGTTTCCAGATGCTGCTGTAGACTTAATACTTTCCCTCTCTCATATCCTTTCTGGATTTTATTCGGAGTTTCCAGCAGGAATGACAGTGTGTATTCATATATTCTGTTTGCTGGCTTGATCTAGGCCTTTTTCTGACTATATCAATGTTTGGTTTCAAGTATCAAAGAGCTCCCCGCCTTTGTGGATGGAAGCAAATGGTTCCCATTATGCAGAAAAACACTGCTGTAACATTGCAAGAATTAGTAGGTATCTTGTCTCCCAACCTCTTCACCATCTTCGTACTCATTCCTTCCCACCCGTGGAAGACAGACTTTTGTTTGCTGGTATTCTGGCCAGTTTTTGGCTCAGAAGAGTAGCGTTTTCAAGTTTTAAGTGTATTGCCTTGTGGGTGCGGGACCACTGTTAACGTAAACTGCTCAGATGGTCCTTTGGAAGGGCTTCACCACAGCTTTTCAAACTTTAATGGGCATAAGTAGCACTAGGGGGAGCCAGTTATAAATGTAGAATCCCAGACTCCACCCCCAGAAGATGGAGAAGGTACCTTGGAATCTACATTTTATTTTTTTTATTTCTTTATGTTTGTTTACTTTTGAGAGAGAGAGAGCGCACCTGCGCGTGAGCAGGGTAGGCACTGAGAAGGGGAGACAGAGGGTCTGAAGCGGGCTCTGCACTAACAGCAGAGAGCCCCGAAGCAGAGAGCCTGATGTGGAGCTTGAACTCCCCAACCGTAAGGTCATGAGCTGAGCTTAAGTAGGCTGCCTAACTGACTGAACCACTCAGGTGCCTCTGGAATCTACATTTTAAAGAGGGCCCCATGTCAAACTTGGGGCAGTACTAGCCTCAAATAATGCACCAAATGGGTTATAATATATTGAATGAAAATAAATCTATTCATTTATATTAATATTAACACAAAACACATTAGGGGCATAGAAAGTAGTTTTTCTTCGTAGAAGAATGCCAACTAGCCAATGTAGGAGGAATGACAGAAATGGGAAAATCATTTTATAAACATTCTAGTAATGTTTGGTTCAGACAGGAATCATCAATGAAAGATAAAACCATTGCAATGAAAGGAGATGGGAAAAAGGATATTCAAAAAGTCTAAAAGTATTATCTTAAGAATATTTAGTAATTGCAGAGAGGAAACTTTACCATGGAGAGATCTGGTGGTCACTATCTTGACCAGTGGGTTACACCTAGCATCATCACTAATGTGACAAACTGACAAATGTGATACACTGAGGTAGACACAGGTCACTTACTACATTTATCAAAAATGTGAACCCAGGTTTATTTTTAAGAAAATCAGGTAGGTGTGCCTGAATGGCTCAGTCAATAAAGCATCCGACTTTGGCTCAGGTCATGATCTCACAGTTCAGGAGTTTGAGCCCTGGTACAGAGACTGCTTGGGATTCTTTCTCTCCCTCTCTCTCTGCCCCTTCCCCACTTGTGCTCTCTCTCTCTCAAAATAAATAAATAAACTTAAAAAAAGAAAAAGAAAATCAGGTAATATCAGGGCCCTGTGCAATATGATGTCATAGTGATTTTATTTTTATTTTTTAATCCATTTTATTTATTTTTGAGAGTATGAGTGGGGGAGGGGCAGAGAGAGAGGGAGACAGAGGATCTGAAGTGGGCTTTGCACTAATAGCCATGAGCCTGATGTGGGGCTTGAACTCATGAACCATGAGATCATGCCTTGAGCCAAAGTCAGCTACTCAACTGACTGAGCCACCCAAATGCCCCTTAATGTCATAGTGATTTTAAACCCAATGGCTTATTTAATGGACATGATCAACACCTTGAAACTTTCAGTTTCCTTCTACCACAGCCTCCCTCATGTTCTGAAAGTGACCAGGGGAGACTTCTGTAGTCCCCTCAGCATCTTCCATTCTCCCTCTGGAAATGTCACCATCCAGGTCTCTGTAATATGAAAAGAGTGAGCATGGTCTCCGACCTATTTCTTATGTCTTTGTTAAGTGTGTCCAATGCCACTGTCACTCTGTGCGAAAGCTGCTGAAATATATCTAGAGGGCACTTTCTTACATTATGGTCCTAAGGGGACCACTTTAGACTTGCAGCATCTCACCAAGATTTCCTAATATTTAACCATCCTTATATTCCATAAACTTGCCTGCAGTGTGTACTTCTTTGATTTATGGCTGACTTTGGTAAACCAATTTTTATTGTGATAAAATATACATAACATAAAATTTACCAATTTTAAGTGCAGCTTAGTGGCCTTAAGCAATCACATTGTTGTGCAGCCATCACACTATCCATCTCCAGAATGTTTTTTATCTTCCCCAACTAAAACTCTACCTATTAAACAGTATCTTGTCATTTTCCCCTCTTTCCACACCCTGGAGAGACTGTCTCTATAAATATGACTACTTGGGGTACCTCAGATAAGTAGAATCCTACAATCTTTGTTTTTTTGTGTGTGTATCTGGCTTATTTCACGTGGCATAATGTCTTCAACATTCATCTATCTGCTATAGCAGGTGTCAGAATTTCCTTCCTTTTTTTTTTAATGTTGATTTATTTTTGAGAGAGACAGAGACAGAGCACGAGTAGGGGAGGGGCAGAGAGAGAGAGGGATACACAGAATCTGAAGCAGGTTCCGGGCTCCGAGCTGTCAGCAAAGAGCCCAATGTGGGGCTTGTACTCACAAACTGCGAGATCATGACCTGAGCTGAAGTTGGACCTTAAACCACCTGAACTACCCAGGCACCGCAGAATTTCCTTACTTTTTGAGGCAGAATCATATTCCCTTGTATGTGTAAGGATCTTTATGTTGGGGCACATAAGTGACTCAGTTGGTTAAGCGTCTGACTTTGGCTCAGGTCATGATCTCCCGGTTTGTGAGTTCGAGCCCTGTATCAGGCTCACTGCTGTCAGCACAGAGCCTGCTTCAGATCCGTTGTCCCTCTCTCTCTGCCCATCCTCCTCTTGTGCTCTCTCTCTCTCTCTCTCTCAAAAATAAACATTAAAAAAAAAAGAGTATCTTTATGTTCATCCCAGAGTGTCCATGTCATTAGGTTTGATTTAGATTCTGAGATGGAGTTTGGGTTGAAGATATTTATTATGGGAAAGAAGGAGGCAGAAGCCAGAAAGGGAGGAGGAAGAAATCAAACTGTGACGCAGGCCAAATGAAGCCTTGCTGAATGAGTACTGCCTGGTAGAATGTGTTGGTTTATAGCCTCCTCAGGAGTTTCCTGGGTGTGATCTGAAACTGGCCCCCAAATATAGAGGGCAGGGAGAGACCAAAGAAAGAGGCAGGCCACTCCAGGTTGGTGGTGGCAATTGTTTGTGTGTGTGTGTGTGTGTGTGTGTGTGTGTGTGTGAGGTGTCCTCTGATTTTTTTTAATTTAAATTCAAATTAGTTAACATACAGTGTAGTCTTGGCTTCAGAAGTGGAACCTAGTGATTCATCACTTACATATAGCATCCAGTGCTCATCTCAAAAAGTGTCCTCCTTAATGCCCATCACCCATTTAACCCATCTCCCCACCCACCTCTCTACAACAACCCTCAGTTTAGGTGTCAGTTTTAATAAGCACAGGGAACTTACATACTGGGTTTGCCTTGAGCAGCAGCAAGACAAGTAGATCCCCACACCTGCCCACCAACTCTTGAACGTTTATACAGAGGCCTTAACTGGGTTCAGTCACATATACCATGTACATATTCTCAACACCAACCACATCACTGTCTCAAGGCTATGTCCTTGGAGCAATCTCTGGGAGCAAGAAAGGCAAGTAGAACCCATAGTACAAGGACAAGAGAGGGAGGTAGGGAAGGAGGAGCTTCTGATTGCCCAGATCCAGCTCACTGGTCAACTAGTGGTCGTATCTTTCCAATAACCTTTCCCAACAGAAGGGCCCACATTAGACCAAAAAAGCCAGGTCTTTATGCCTCCACCTGACTCAGTCTTTAGGCAGGCTGCCTCAGAGGGGCGTGACCTTGGAAGAGTCAGCTGTCTATAGCTGAGGCAGACCCTGAAACAAGCTGATGGCTTGCTGCTGACCATGCTCTCTGCAGCTGGGCAGCAAATCCTTCCTTGAAAGGGGATCTGGGCAGCAAATCTCCATGTCTACCACAATTCATCCATCTTATTGGGGTGGTGATGAAGATTTGATTTATTGCAGGAAATAAGCAAAGAGGATTGTTTTCTTTTTTCAGCTTTGGACATTCACAATAGAGTTTTGCTGCAAATCAGTAGACTTCAAAGCAAGGCATCGTCAAAAGGGAAATAATTTTCTAAATTCCTGTAGCTCTCATTTGACATATCAATAGCTACCAGATTGAAGCTTTACTTCCATAGTGTGCTTTCAAAACCTAGGCCTTGGCCTGAAGGTATTATGGAGAGGAAGAGGAAGCAGAGAGAGAATATGGAATGCATGGGCCCTAGTCTCTCCATTGTAGACTTTAACCTGAAGGAAGAGAGACAGCTTGAAAATTCAGCTAGGCCCCAAATGCAGGAGGGATCACTCCATTCCACATTTGAGGTTCTAGGAGAAAGCCACCATGTAGGATAGGAGAGTGATGCTTGAACCTGCTTGTGTTGGAGAAGTGGATAAAGTACACCAAAGATGGCTGATTGGACTAAAACGAGCTCTGGTCTCTAGCTTAGAGACCCCTCCTCCAGTTTCTTCTTCCTTTGTTTGCTGTGTGAGCGAAAACCCCCACAGATTATGGAGGCTGTCGGCTATAAATTACTCTCCCCACTTGCATTCCGGGCTCAGACTTTTGGAGAAACAGTCTCCTCTGAGCTCGCTGGTGTAAAATAAAATCTCCAATCCACCAAGATCTCCGAGTGCCACCTGGTTTTTCCGCCAGCGTTCCAGCCTGGTTCTGTAACATACTTGGTTCCCCGACCGAGAAACCCAACCGCACTGGCCCATTGTTGCCACTGGTTTGGGAGAACAGCGAGGCGGTGACGGAATGAGGGATCACAAGGGAGAGCGAGCACCCTGCCTAAATTTCGGCAGTCTCCTCTGTCCCCTTCAGGCCGGCCCGCTCCGCCGTTCCCGCCGGACTCGAGGAGACTTGGCAGGTGAGGACCTGGACCGGACGTCCGAACCAGTAAGGCTGGGGCCCAATCTAGCCAGGCCCACTCACAAGAGTGGAAGGGGGACCTGATCACTCCCGGAGACGTCAGAAGTCTCACAGGTAGGGATTCTATAGTAGGGAATATAATAACCTCTGGTGTGTATGTGAATGTGAATGTGCGACTCGGTCTAGCTTGCCTGCCAAGTTCTATTCTGTGGCTCCACAGGCAGGCACGATTGGGGTGCCCAGGGGGCCACGGAGTGTGAGTGGGCCCGTCTGCGATTCCATGATGGATGGCACTCGGTCTGTGGCGATATCAGAACGTTTCTGATCATGGGTCGCAGGGCCGTGACCTGTGGGGCTGAGCGTCGCCTGGGTTCCTGCAGGACACTGCCAGGTGGGCATCTGGCTAGTCTCCTCATTGGAGGGGGCGCCCCTGTCCCTCTGTCTTTGTGACTCCGCCTCACGGGAGCATTGTGGGGTCGGGACGGAGCCAGGAGAGCCAGGCAAAGGTTTTAGCCGCTTTATCCGGAGACTCACCCAGGGAGCCAAAGAAGCGACCCACCGCTCCCCTAATGTTCCCCTCTCGATGACTCTTTAGGCTCCCTCCCCTCTCCCCTGAGCTTGAAACTCCTCCCCTGGCGGACTGGTCTGGCTGCTGCCACCGCCTCCAGGACGATGCCTCCGCCGCCCATTTCTCCTCCCCTTCCAGGCCAGAAAACCCTCCCCCACAAGGCCCCATGGGCAGATTGCGCCCTCACCACAGCCAGGGTCCGGCCTCTCCAAATGCTGGTCCACATCCACTGATATCAGAGCTGGGGGCTGAGAAGGCCATAAATATGCCCAGTTGCACGGGGGAAAGGACATTAAAAAGAACAAATGTTCCAACCAGGGAAAGTCCCAAAAACCCAGCGGAGATCAGGAGGAACCTCGAGAAGGGGACCCTATTGGTCTAGCTGAGATAGACCCAGACTAAAAGGGGACACTGACTCTCTCTCTCCCTGTTTCTCTGCTTAATAGATGTGAGGGATTCTCCCTCATTTCCCAGGTTAACAGCTATTAATGGAGCCAACTGTGGTTAGTCTACCTCCGGACAGGGACTTTAAGGAATATTCCCAAGCAGTTGCTTCTTCTGCCTTCCCCTCCCCCTCACGTTTCTGCACCAACTTGGGTGTGGTCCTATACCATCCTCAGTGTCTCAGACACCATTGGTTCCTCCTCCCACCCTCCAACTCAAGGAGAAAAGTGCACTCCCCCCCCCCCCACCTTGGACCACCCATTTCAGATATCTCCACTGGTGCCCCAAATGAAAATTGACAATGGGGAAAAATTGATTGGCTTTTAGGTGGATGCAGATGAAACATATGCTATGTTTAAACTAATTTAAGTTGGGGCACCTGGGTGGCTCAGTCAGTTGAGCATCCAACTTCAGCTCAGGTCATGATCTTGCGGCCTGTGGGTTCGAGCCCTGCATCGGGCTCTGTGCTGACAGCTCAGAGCCTGGAGCCTGCTTAGGATTCTGTGTCTCCCTCTCTCTGCCCCTCCCCTACTCATGCTCTGTCTCTCCCTCTGTGTCAAAAATAAATAAAATTTTTAAAAAATTAAACTAATTTAAGTTTGTTGGACCTGTCTTTAAAGTTATCAGCAAAGGCCAAATAAGCTCATGTTATCTCTGTTGCAATTTGTTGATGATAGTTAATTTTGTCTGTCTCAAAGTTTTCATGGGTAATTGTTAAGATAACTTTCAAGGTCCTTGGTAACCTGAAACTTTCCAAATAGGATGGAATGCTAAAGCTTTGATTATTGAACATAGGTTTGTGTTTTTAACTTCTTATTGCTGAGAAATTAAGGCTATTCAGACCTATTGGAAAACATGCTTTGTACTTAATTGGTTCATGAATTTACCATCTAAAAAAATTCTGATGTAAACACCTCTCCATTGGTTACTAAGTCCTCAACTGGAGACTAAGGTTTTCTGAGTTAAAATTCTGATAAATGTACTTAAGACTGATGAAAATCAAGAAAGCAACTCTGTATGTAGGAAAATAGGAGGTATATAAGAAAGATATAAGGAATGGAAATACAGTTTCATTGAGGGTAGAAGAAAGTAATTTTGTCCTAAATGAGACTGGTTATTTGGAAAGAAATGGCTTTGGGACAAAATTTAGAAACAAAAGAAAGTTATAGAAGGTTGAGATGAATGGAATTTTAAAAGTACACTAGTATAAGGTTGAAATCCTGCTTTTCTCTCTGCTCAAATGACCAAGTTTTCTTGAGCTGTTGATCTGCTCTTGATAAGACAATGAAAACAAAGGTTTGTCCTCCAGAAAAATCAAAGTTTTAGGTCTCATCTCTATCAGGTCTTTGATTAGTTAGTTAAAACTTCTGAATGTTAAAGGAGCTAGGTTTTGATAACAACTGTATAATGCTATACATTCACCTTTGGGATCTTTTATTGCCACTTTGGTTGAATATATAAAATTGTAAGATTTGTAATGATCTGTAATCCTATTTAGGATGCACTTATGACTTCTGGGGTTTTAACAAACTTCTCAGGATTTAAATTTTTTTTTTTAACGTTTACTTATTTTTGAGACAGAGAGAGACAGAGCATGAACAGGGGAGGGTCAGAGAGAGAGGGAGACACAGAATCCGAAACAGGCTCCAGGCTCTGAGCTGTCAGCACAGAGCCCGACGCAGGGCTCAAACTCACAGAATGTGAGATCATGACCTGAACCGAAGTCGGACGCTTAACCAACTGAGCCACCCAGGCACCCCGTCAGGATTTAAATGGTAAATGAATTCTTCTTGACCAGTTAGGTCCTTTTATGTGGGATGTTATTTGTAAAAGCTCTGTCATACAATGGTAAACCTTAGATTGTATTGCACAGGTAAATGTTGTAACTGCCCGAATATATGCAATTCCTAAAATTTTAATGTCTTGATATAAGGTCATCATTTAATATTCTGAATACTTGAGATGTTATGTGTCACAGAAATAACCGAATTTCTTTGTCAATTGCATCATAATGAACTCTCATCAGATCTTTAACGATGTCTATTTCTGAGATTTTGCCATTTATAATTGTTCTTATTCTCTCACAAAACGTGTTTCTTCTTCAAGGAGATTTATAAAAAGGACGTTGGGGATAAATACAGGTATTTGACATCTTTAAGATTAATACTAAAATGGGTAAAAATTTCCAGAATTAAAAAGCTGCATTCAAATTGAACAAGAATTAAGAACATGGGATTAAATGAACTAAGGAAGATTATAGTTTTGTGATTCTTGTTGAAAATATTGCTGGCTCCCTAATGTTTCCTCTTCCAGATTAAGGAAACTTTCTCTTAAGATATCTAGGATATACAAAAATGTCATAAAGTATGCATTTGTAAACTGAAGCATTTATCTTTTCTCTGTACATAATTCCCCTGAAATTCAAAACTCTCAATGAGTATTCTTTCTTTCATAGCAATTACAATTGTTTGCATAAATTCAATTAGAATCTGTTCATCTTATAACAGGTCACCATTTGGAAATACTGGTTATTTTACCAAGGCTTTGACTGGAATGTCATATTTGAGGATGACATTCATAGACTCAGATATGACCAGACAACTTTAAGGAATTAGGGTTGGCTTTATAAAACATGGAGCCATAAAGCCCCTTGGAAATGTTGGTGCCTTGCTTACAGAGTTCCCAGGAGCCTCATCAGGTAAGTAAAGAAAGTCACTTCCTGGCAGGTGCAGGAAACTCAGGATATCTTGGGGACCTCATGAAGAGGAATTTGCCCAATTCTACAGGTATTGCAGGCCTGTCTTATGGCAAGTATTTGGCTTGGCTTCTGGCTTGGAGAGGCTACTAAAAGTTCAACCCAGAGATTCCTTATAAAAGGTTCCAACAAAGCAAACTTTGAAAGATCCCCATGATCAATCGCTATTCTTGCTGAGCTTATGTAAATAATTAGGCCAGATTTGTTAAGACTGGATTTGTTCTACAAATGCATTTGTCTCAATTTGGCTGTCTCTGGAAAGGGCGGGGGGGGGGGGTTAGAGAGAACAACTATGTTTCAACAATGCACCGTTATGGATGTTAAATTTTAATTATGATTGCCTTTATTTTTTTTTTCAACGTTTATTTATTTTTGGGACAGAGAGAGAGACAGAGCATGAACAGGGGAGGGCCAGAGAGAGAGGGAGACACAGAATGGGAAACAGGCTCCAGGCTCTGAGCCATCAGCCCAGAGCCTGACGCGGGGCTCGAACTCACGGACTGCGAGATCGTGACCTGGCTGAAGTCAGACGCTTAACCGACTGCGCCACCCAGGCGCCCCTATGATTGCCTTTACATGTTTGTTGTTTGCCTAAACTAGACAACTTGAGATAAACTTCAGAAAATTGTCACAGTATTTCATGTATAGGCAATCTTCTGTGCGTGTTATACTGTGGGGATAATAATAAGACCCCACGGGCGTATGATTATTTAAACAACTGGAAAACAGGATGGATCTCTAAATATGCAACCCATATGTTCCCTAAACCTGATCTGACAGTTAGCAGAAACCCGCCCCTTTCGAAGACTTGGAGGTGGATTTTACAGACATACAACCAAATAGAGGATTCAGTTTCAGGTATCACCCCATGGGTCCATCACTCCAGAGCTAAGAAGGCCAACTCAGAGGAACCCTCAACCTGGCGCAGTGATCCAGATCCAGTCAACCTGCTTAAACTGACCCTCAGAAAGACACTGGCCCCTGAGATCTCCAGCCCTGCTCCAGCAACACACCGGAAGCCGGCTGGCCTGAGCATGGCAGAAGCTTGAGGAATCAACAGGTGGACCAAGCCCAGGGGTTTGGATGCAATCTGCCAGCCCTTGTCCCTTACTGGTGTCGTAGCCCTCATCTTACTTCTTACTGTTGGGCTGATAGAGACTGCACCAACAAGCTGGACATGGGACAAAAGGTGCATGCCAGGTCTCACATACCTCCTCTGGATGGGAGGATTATTAAGTATTGCCTGTATATTATGATAACCTCTCTCACCCTCACGACTGCCGCTTACCCACTTTGCCCCCAGGATTGTTATATGACAATATGACAATAAGGCATTCAGTGCCTTCACCTCCCTCCACAAAGGTTGCTACAAGGGAAAAACACCCACTCTCTGTCAGTCACCCGATGCCCCGAGGACTAAGTATTGGACCATAGAGATAACCCAAAATGTCAGGAACCCATGTTACAACAAGGGCCTCCAGAGAGGGAAGCTTGCTACACTTACCTTCCTCAATGGGGGAATCTCGGGTGGGGAAGGGATGCAGGACAGGGCCCCTCAAAAGGTTAGAAAGGATACCCAGGACAGGGTAATATAAGCCATAAAGGTGACCACTCCCCCCGCAGCCTACCAGGGTTTGAGCCTTTTAGCCCTCAATCAGATGCTTACCAATTCCCCACTCCAATGTTGGACTAACACTACTCTACCAGTCCTCCATAAAATAGATAATCACACCCAAACCTGCTGGATGTGCTTCCCCTCAGCCGGAGGGCTTACTTAGCCACTCCTATCCCTTTGACCTGGGAAGCTCCTGAAAATCTCAAAACCAACACTTCTGTCTTAATTGGACCCCTGGCCCCTGGGATCCGTCTCACAAATGCCAACAATCTAATCTGTATAGTCCCTGAAGGTATGAATGGTACCTCTCTATGCGGAAGAAATAGAACCTTAAAGAGGAATGCAACCCTGTGTTCAACCCCTGGGGTGTTTTATCTGTGTTCTAATTCGGCCTACCGATGCTTAGAGGCCAACTGGACTAAGATATGTTATTCCATCTTCCTAACCCCAGAGATACCCATATACACTGAAGATCAGTTCCTAACAGCCTTTAGCCCCAAGTCCCGGGCTAAATGGGCAGTCCTGCTACCAGTTCTGATAGGAGCAGGAATTGCGACAGGAATAGGAACTGGAATAGAGGACACAGGTTCATCTGTAGGACTATACCATAGACTATCTCAAGAGCTAAATGACATGGAACAGGTGGCAGATTCTCTGGTAACCTTACAAAGCCAAATAAACTCTCTGGCGGCAGTGACCCTCCAAAATAGGCGAGCCCTCGACCTCCTCACTTGAGAAAAAGGAGGGACTTGCATCTTTCTGGGGGAGGAATGTTGCTATTTCGGAAACCAGTCAGGAATAGTTACAACTAAGGTTAAGGAACTCAAGGAAAGAATTCAACATAGACAACAGGAAAATATCAATCGATGGAAAGGATGGGATCCCACGGATTGGGCATCCTGGCTTCCTGCCCTGGTGGGGCCCCTCCTCTCCATAATTTTACTTGTATCCATCTGCCCCTGCATACTGAATGCCGTGGTACATTTTAATAAACATCTTTGGACTCACTTCACATGTTCCCACGTGAAAGTTTCTTAAGGGGCACCTCATTGGCTCAGTTGGAAGACCTTGTATGACTCTTCATCTTGGGGTTGTGGGTTTGAGACCCTACGTTGGGTGTAGAGATTACTAAAAATAAATAAATTTTTTTCAAAAAAGGAGTTTTTTAGAACTGGAATTTCTGGCTCATAGGGACATGCAAGCTTCTTCTGCTTTATTAGGTATTACTAAATTGCTGTCCAAGGTGGTTATATTAATTTATACTCCCACCAAAAGTGTATGAGAGTTTCCATGTTCCCATATTCTGGCAACACTAAATAATGTCAACCTTTTATTTTTATTTATTTATTTTTTTTAATAATGTCAAGCTTTTAAATGTTGTTTTCCAAATTAATGGGTGTGATGGTATCTCATTGTTTTAATTTTCTTCTCTCTCATTCCTAATATCGTGAGCACATTTATGTATGTTTACTGGGTTTATGCATCTTTTTTTTAATGTTTTTTAATTTATTTTTTGAGATAGAGAGAGACAGAGCATGAGCAGGGGAGGGGCAGAGAGAGAGGGAGACACAGAATCTGAAGCAGGCTCCAGGCTCTGAGCTGTCAGCACAGAGCCCGACGCGGGGCTCGAACTCACAGACCATGAGATCATGACCTGAGCTGAAGTTGGATGCCCAACCGACTGAGCCACCCAGGCGCCCCTGGGTTTCTGCATCTTTGAATTGCCAGTTCTTTGTGCATTTTCATATTGAGAGGTTTGTCATTTTTATTGCTTTACAGAATTGATATAATCTGTCAGTAATATTCATGGCAAATATCTTCTCCCAGTGGGTGTCTCGTCTTAAAAAAAACGTTTTATTGAGAAATAATTCACATACCATAGAATTCACCCATTTAAAGTGTACAGTTCATTGGGTTTTAGTTATAGTCACAGATTTATGCAGCCATCACCACAGTCTAATTTTAGAGCATGTTCATCATCTCTTAAAGAGATCCTGCACTTATTAGCAGTCATTGTTCCTTCTCCCTCTCCTCCCAGCCCCTGGCAACTACCAATCTACCTTTTGTCTGCATCAGTTCGCTTATTTTGAGCCTTTCATAAAAATGGCATCATACAATGTGAGATCTTTTGCAACTGTCATCTTTCACTAAGCTTAATGCTTTCAAGTTACATCCATGTTATAGCATGGATGGTTAATTTGGTTGTTTATACCATGTGTTGTACATATGTTTCAAATTTTTATTTTATCAAATACATCAATCTTCTTTAGATTTCTGATTTTTGTCTTGTTCAAGAAATCCTTCCCTTTCCTTGAGTTATAAAGATATTCTCAAATACTCCCGTCAGTTTTTCATATTTGAATTATCTGTTTATTTTGTATATTATGTCACATAGAAGTTTAATTCTTTTCACAAGGGAATTCAGTTGTTCAGTGCTGCTTATTGAACAGTCCACCAGCTCCCCCATAGTTTGTAATGCCCCGTTCATTATATAATGAGGTCTCATATATGTTTAGGTCTGTTTGCCCCTCACCATGCCATTATGATAGTTTTAGAGTGAATGTTAACTACTAAAAGCTTTATGACATATCTAACTATTTGGTAGGGCAAGTTCCCTCTCCTTTTTTTTTTCATAACCAACTTTGCTATTAATGACATAGGGATCAGTTAAGTTCCATTAAAAATATCCTGTTAGCATTTTGTTGGAAATTGCATTTAACTCATAAGAGTATTTGGGGAAGAATCAACATTTTAATGAGCATTTGAATAAACGTGGGATATATTATCTTGTAATCCATGTTTCATTTTGCTACTTTGCTCAGAAGTAAATCCTGAGATAAGAATTTAAGTGCAAGTACCTATTTTGGGAAATAATCCCAGGAAGAACCAGCTGGAGAGTAGGGAAGAGATTCAGGGCAAGGAAAGCAGTTGAAGTGCATGATTTCCAGCAAGTTATCACTGGGCAGCTAGAGCTTATCCTACTGAGGAACCTTGAGAAACGCCATGGAGGGTGTGCTTCTGAGTCATCCTACCTGCGGAGGGATAAGTCGGGATATTCATATAGCAACTCCGTTCAGTCATGGATTGAGGGCTTCCAGCCTGCTGACATGGAAGGTAGGCAGACATGCAGGGAAGTGGTTAAGTGCCAAGGAGCACCAACAGCGTCTGGGAAGCTACCAAAGGGTCTTTTGAAAACTCAGTCTCGGGGCGCCTGGGTGGCGCAGTCGGTTGAGCGTCCGACTTCAGCCAGGTCACGATCTCGCCGTCTGTGAGTTCGAGCCCCGCGTCGGGCTCTGGGCTGATGGCTCAGAGCCTGGAGCCTGTTTCCGATTCTGTGTCTCCCTCTCTCTCTGCCCCTCCCCCATTCATGCTCTGTCTCTCTCTGTCCCAAAAATAAATAAAAACGTTGAAAAAAAAAATTTAAAAAAAAAAAAGAAAACTCAGTCTCTGGGCACCTGAGTGGCTCCATTGGTTGAGTGCCTAACTTTGGCTCAGGTCATGCTCTCACAGTTAGTGAGCTCCAGCCCTGCATCAGGCTCCCTGCTGTCAGCATAGAGCTCCTTTTGGATCCTCTGTCCCTGTCTCACTGTGCCCCTCCCCTGCTGGCCCTCTCTATCTCAAAAAAATAAACATTAAAAAAAATTTAACGTTTTTTATTTATTTTTGAGAGAGAGAGAGAGAGAGACAGAGTGTGGGTGGGGGAGGGGCAGAGAGAGGGGGAGACACAGACTCCAAAGCAGGCTTCAGGCTCTGAGCTGTCACCAAGCAGAGAGCCGGATGCAGGGCCTGAAGCCACGAACGGTGAGATCGTGACCTGAGCCGAAGTTGGACGCTTAACTGACAGAGCTACTTGTGGACACCCCTAAATAAACATTAAAAAAAGAAAAGAAAAGAAAAAAGCATGTTTCTCCCTGTCTAAAGTCTTTTACTGTAGAGAACTCCAAGTTGGCATGGTGTATAGGTTTCTCCACACCAACTACCAGTTCCTTTCCTGCCTCACCCCACCATCTCCTTTTCCAGGAGGTCTTTTCTCTCGCCACATTGAACCACTATCCATCCGTTCCCTCAGAAGCTGCTGGTTTCTGTCAAACCCTCACTTCTCTGCATTTGTTGTTTTCTCTGCGTCTAATGCCCTTCCCTTTTTCTCTTCCTAGAAAACTCTTCTAGAAGGCAGTGGTTGGGAAATGGGCATTGGGGAAAGATAGAGGTAGAATCAAGACTGAGTTCTAATGTAACCAGCATTTGCTTTGCTTAGTGAACACTGCCAGATGACAGGATATAGAGAGCAGAGTATGAAGTTGGGCAGGCTTGAGGGTTTGCAAGAAAAGATGGAACATTGGGGAAAAATAAAAGAGGTTCAGGGAAGGCTGATGAGATTTGCTTTCTGAGCTATGATGTTTTTCTTTATTGTTTCTCCATGAAAATTGCAAAAAAAAAATTATTTGTCAAGGGAAAAACCTGCTCTGATACTTATTTGGGAAAGTCACTTAATCTTTCTGAACCTCAGTTTATTTGTGTATAAGAAATATCTCTAATTCTTACCTTATAGAACTATAGTGAGATATATTAGTTATCTCTTCCTGCATAACAAATTTATATAGATTTCAAGAGAGGAAAATATTGGGGGCGCCTGGGTGGCTCAGTCGGTTAAGCGGCTGACTTCAGCTCAGGCCATGATCTCATGGTCCGTGAGTTCGAGCCCCGCGTCGGGCTCTGTGCTGACAGCTCATTGCCTGGAGCCTGCTTCAGATTCTGTGTCTCCCTCTCTCTGACCCTCCCCCGTTCATGCTCTGTCTCAAAAAAATAAATAAACGTTAAAAAAAAAAAGTTTTAAAACTCATTGAACTGTGCATTTAATTATCCATTTTATTCTAGGGAAACTGTACCCCCAAAACAAAAAGATTATTGGGGAAAAGCTTTTCATAAGATCCTCATTAAATAGATTCCGCATATAGTACCTCAGATCTAGGAGGTACTATGAGGAGAATTGCCAGATTTAGGGGGGCCCTGTTAAATTTGAATCATATCTAATTGTTTATGCATATGTACAATGATATAAAAGAAAACTATTATATGGGATACATGCTAAAAAGTAATTGTTATTTAAATGAAATAAATTATAAGTATCTAAATTATATACTTCTTCCTTTAATTATATTTTTTTGACCTTTTGGTTCTTTTTTAATAGTTACTTGTTTTGTGGAATTTGCTTATGAAAGTCCTTGAAAATACCATGTAAGTTCATTTCCTTTGTATCATAGCTTTTACAGTGGTCACATCTAACTTCTTTAGTTCTTTTGTCTATTGATCATTCATTAATGGAAAATATGTTCAACATTAGCATCATGAGCCAGTATACCGAACATGTACTAGGATAAAGTTGACAACCTTGAAAACTGCTCTTTAAATTTGGTTTCTTGAAGCCAATACCATCTTTCATGGCATGACTTGCTTTTCCATTCCTCAGTATTATGTTGTATCTCTTACTCAATAACTTTTTAAAATGTCCACTAACAAAACACAGCATTATTAATTTTTATTCCTTTCTTCTTCACTACTACACAAGGCGATTCCACTTGTTCCCAGGCTGTCAGATATGAGTATTTAGCAATATCCATGTAAAAAAATCAAATTCTTTGTAAGATGAAATCCATTTCAAAAAGTAGTCATGACAGGTGCTTGTAAGAATTATCCACTTCAAGTTAGAATTTCTTTTCCTTTTCATAAGCAGTGTTGTCCCTTTTAAGAACAGTCTTGATACTTAAAGGGATAAATTTTTCTTCATCAGTCTTTCCTTTAATACATACAACAGTTCCCTTAAGCAATGGGGTGTTGCAATAACACTTTTCTTTTCAGTTTGCATAATCCAATTGCTAAGAAGATATTGTAAACTATGAACAAGAAATAAATTGGTTTCCCTTAATGGATTGTTTTTATTATTTTTTTAATGTTTATTCATTCTTGAGACAGAGAGAGAGACAGAGCATGAACGAGGGAGGGTCAGAGAGAGAGGGAGACACAGAATCTGAAGCAGGCTCCAGGCTCTGAGCTGTCAGCACAGAGCCCAACACGGGGCTCGAACTCACGGAGTGTGAGATCATGACCTGAGCCGAAGTCGGCCACTCAACCAACTGAGACACCCAGGCACCCCTAATGGATTGTTTTTAAAGCCAGTAAGAATTTTGGGAGCTTTTTTTTTTTTTTTTTTTTTTTTTTTTTTAAGAATGAAAGTAAGATTCCAGTGCTTCAAACAGAGAATTCTCTCAACTCCATTTGTTAAAGAGAGCTAACAAGAGAAATGAAAAATACAAAATGCCAGCAAAATCACAAAATCCCTTAATTGTTCAGTTTGAATTGTACAAATGCTGGCATAAGAAACAATTAAAAAAAAACAATTTCATGACAATTACATCAAAGAAATGGAAGGACATGAACTGCCATTTTAGCAACCTTATGCACAATATAAGCAGGACAGCCAACAGCTTCCGTAGAATCATTCATGCTTTACCTTCAGCTTTGAATAGACAATGTCTGCACTTCGTGCAAACATCTACCAACATTTGTATTTGTATGATTTCCACCAAAAGCAGTACAATTTTCTTCATTAACTCCTAACTCGATTAGAGTCTGAACAAAAATTTTCTCTTGTGTCTGAAGTCTCGTTTGGAAGGGATTTTCTCAAAATAGCCTTACAAATGAGCCTTTTCACAAGAAGAGTATTGCACAAAGGAAAAAGTTTTCTGCATTGTCAATCATTACTTGCATCCATGATAATGCCGTCAAAAGATGAACCATTTAGAGCTTTAATAATCACTACAACAGCAAATGGAGTCATTTCATTTTCAATTACTGCAGTAGATTTTTTGTCGTGGCATTTGAAATTTTGCTTACAGCTTTGGAATTAGAAAATACTTCAGGTAGGTCAACTAATCTTTGACAAAGCAAGAAACAATATCCGATGAAAAAAAGACAGTCTCTTCAATAAATGGTGTGGAGAAAACTGGAGTGACATATAGAAGAACGAAACTGGACCACTTTCTTACACCATACACAAAAATAAATTCAAAATGGATGAAAGACCTAAATGTGAGATGGGAAACCATCAAAATCCTAGAGGAGAACACAGGCAGCAACCTCTTTGACCTCAGCCAGAGCAACTTCTTACTAGACACGTCACAGAAGGCAAAGGAAACAAAAGCAAACATGAACTGTTGGGACTCATCACGATAAAAAAGCTTCTGCACAGAGAAGGAAACAATCAACAAAACTAAAAGCCTATGGAATGGGAGAAGATATTTGTAAATGACCTGAGAAAGGATTGGTAACCAAAATCTATAAAGAATTGATCAAACTCAGCACCCAAAAAACCCAAACAACCCAGTTAAGAAATGGGCAGAAGGTGTGAACAGACATTTTCCAAAGAAGACATCCAGGTGGCTAACAGCCACATGAAAACATGCTCAACGTAATTCATTATCAGGGAAATATAAATCAAAACAACGATGAGATATACCACCTCACCCCTGTCAGAATGGCTAAAATTAACAACACAGAAAACAACAGATGTTGGCAAGGATGCAGGGAAAGGGAAACCCTCTTGCACTGCTGATGGGAATGCAAACTGATGCAGCCACTCTGGAGAACAGCATGGAGGCTCCCCTCAAAAAAATAAAAATAGGGGTAGCTGGGTGGCTCAGTCGGTTAGGTGTCGATTTTAGTTCAGGTCATGATCCTACGGTTTTTGAGTTTGAGCCCCACATTGGGCCCACTGCTGTCAGCACAGAGCCCTCTTGGAATCCTCTGTCCCCCTCACTCTCTGCCCCTTCCCTGCTCATGCTCTCTCTCAAAAATAAATAACTATTAAAAAAAAAAAAAGAAATGATGCTGAGACAACTGGATAGCCACATGCAAAAGAATGAAGTTGGACCCCGTTACCTCACACCAAATATAAAAATTAACTCAAAATGTACCAAATGTACTCAAATGTGCCTAAATTTAAGAGCCAAAACTGTTAAACTCTTAGAAGAAAATGTGGGGGTAAATCCTTGTGACCTTGAATTAGGCACTGGTTTGTTAGATCTGACACCAAAACACAAGCAACAAAAAGAAAAAAGAGATAAATTTGGATATCATCAAAATTAAAAATTTTGTGCTTCAAAGGACACTATCAGGAATGTGAAAAGACAACCCACAGAATGGGAAAAATTTTTTTTGCAAACCATATAGCTGATAAGGGACTTTTATCTAGAATATATAAAGAACTATTATGGGGTGCCTGGGTGGCTCAGTAGGTTGGGCATCTAGCTTCTGCTCAGGTCGTGATCTCATGGTTCGCGAGTTCAAGCCCCACATCTAGCTCTGCAATGACAGTGCTGAGAGCCTACTTGGGATTCTCTCCCTCCCTCTCTGCCTCTTGCCCACTCATGCTTTTTTCTCTCAAAATAAATAAATATTTTTTAAAAAAGAACTATTACAACTTAATAAAAATAACCAGATAAAAAAAGAGGCAAAAGCTCTGAACAGACATTTCTCCAAATGGCTAATAAGTAGATGAAAAGATTCTCAACATCGTTAGCTATCAGGGAAATGTCGACCAAAACCTCAATGACATACCACTTCACACCCATTAAGATGGCTATAATAAAAATATACATAATAATAAATATTGCTGAGGATTTGGAGAAATTGAAACTTGCATATATTGCTAGTGAGAATGTAAATGGTGCAGCTGCTTTGAAAAATAGTTTGGAAGATCCTCAAAAGCTTAAAGAGTTACTATATGATCTAGTAAACTGAAAACATATGTCTCACTAGAACTTGTACATTAATGTTTTCATAGCAGCATTAGCTAAAAAACATAGTAAAAATGTGGAAATAACGTCAATGTACATCAACTGATAAGTGGATAAGAAAGACGTGATTTTTCCATGCAATGGAATATTATAACCATAAATGTGAAGTTTTAATACATGCTACAACATAGATAAATCTTGAAAACATTATGCTAAATGAAATGTCAGTCACGAAGGACCACATAGTTATAATTCCATTTGTAGGAAATGTTGAGAATGGACAAATCCATAGAGAGAGAGAAAGATTCATGGTTGCCTAAGGCTGGGACCATTGGAGAGAAATGGGGGAATGGCTGCTTTAAGGTGTAGGTTTTCTTGTTGGGGCGATGAAAATGTTCTAAGTTTGGTTGTGGTGGTGACTGTACAAATTTGTGAACACACCCATAGAACTGCAAAAAAAAAAAAAAAAAGTAAAGAAAAAGATAATAGCAACCATCGCAAGAACTGAAAAGGTTGTATTTGATAAATCCCATGGCTGTGTCCTTGAATTTGTCACAAGTCCAAACTCCTATCACTAATGGTAGCTGGGAGGTGAATCTTGAAAGGATTGTGAACTTCAGATTAAAAAAAAGAAAATTGAACTCAGTATCTGATGCAGAAAAAGATGAACTTCTCTGCCTGCAAAGGAGAGCTGTACTTGTAAAGCACAGCCTCCCTGAACAAAGCCAGAGGTGATCTTATATGTTTTGGGAAGCCCCGCGTTCAGGGATTGGAGGTATTTCAGAAGCAGAAGCATCCAGCTCCCTATGAACTGACTTCCAGCAGTGTTAGTGTGGTCTCTAAGGCAGCTGGAGACCCGGGTAACTTCTGAAGCTTGGTCACCCGAGCGAGACACTTGCTGATTGGCTGATGTCTTGAAGCGTGGAGCTGCCAATGATTGGCTGACTTTCAGAAGCTAGGGGCTGTCATTGATTTACTAACTTTCAGATGCATAGTTACCGGAGTGAAGCTGTTGTTGACTGGCTGATTTTCAGAAGCATAGCCACTGGAGTGAAGCAGTCACTGATTGGCTGATTTTCAGAGCTTGTGTTTTGATGTGAAATTATCTCTAAATAATGGTAGTTACTTGTTCACGACTCGAAACTTGAGCCAAGAGAAGTCCTTTTTTGAATAGGAATACGTACTTTTAATTTCTAGTCCTTTCTTTTGGTCTTCCCTCAGCTAAACCTGCTGGAGGATCTATAGGTATTATCCAGATCTTTTTATTTGCAGAGGTAGGATATTTCAACTAGAGTTACCATTTAAGCGATTTAAGCTCCAATTACCTTGGCGGAAAAATTGTTCTAATATGTTTGTAATTGATTGCAAAAAGATGGATACGGGGCACGTAAGGCATCCTGACAAGTCAATAAGGGACGCAAAACAAAATCGAAATATGTCCTGCATAAGTGAAACTCCTGATAACCCTAACAATTAAGTATTTCCCCCATTTTACACACGAAAAGACTGAGTCTCGGTGCGTTAGGTTTCTCATAAGGACAGGTCGAGCCAGGATCTGAACAGTAAAGGGCAGGGATCCTCTGAGAACCTATGAGCCCCTGACGCCCGTGCCCTGCGCACGAGGGTGAGCACACTGCTAACCTGAGGTCGGCTAGGAATCGGCAGGATGTTTGAAGGGAGGGTGCGCAACTGATTAGCAGCGGGGAAGGAAAGAGAAGCGAGGCACCGGCCTGGGACATCTGGAAGACCGGGAGGAGAACCCGGGTAGTGCTTTAGGTTCTCGCGGCGCCCCGGGACCTGGCTGCTACAGCGGAAGGCTTCGCTGGAGGCCGAAGCCGGCAGAGTGGGGCGGGACGCGGTAAGGCCCCGCCCCCGGGCGCGTCCGTGTGCGTGGCTGGGGGCGCAGTAGAGTCCCACTCCATGATGCGGGATCTGAGGACTGGGCAGAGCCCTGGCGTGGAAGCCCTCACCGTAGGGACCGGCATTCCCAACGTCCCGCCGGGCCGCCTCGCAGCTTAAGGAGGGCGCGGCCCTGCGGCGGTGCGCCCACCCTCATCCCAGCGGGTGCCGACGCCCCCATCCACGCTCTGTGCGCGCCTCCGGCCCCGCCCCCGCCTCGACGTGCCCCCCGCGCGCCGCGCCCCCCGCCCACCCGGCACGCCCAGCCGCCCCGCCCGGCAGCCGCGGGCCTGGAGCTGCCCCGCGGGCCTGAGCGACCCTCGCAGCCGCAGCGTCCTCCTCCGCCGCCATGGACGTGTATGCCCCGCACCGGCTGGGGCTACTCCGCGGGCGGTTCCCCGGCGGCCCCGGCCGCGGGTCGCCCTCCGTCAGGTACGCGGGCCGATGCCGCAGAGGGGAGGCCGGGCTGGGGGTTGCGGACTGTTGGGGTCTGGCGACGCCTCCCGCCGCAGGGCGTGGTCCGACATGGCTTCCTTGCAGATGGTTTTCCCTAAACGGCTGCCAGAGAAACGTTTCCCCAGGAACGGCGCCGTGTGTAGCGGCTCCCACAATGGCTCCCCTGTAGACAACTCCACAGCGTCTCCTCTATAGAGACCCCCTACTATGACATCTCCGCCTCCGTAGGTTTCTCCCAGAAAAGATTTCCCTGTGGAGAACCTCCGCAGTGGGTTCTCTATGCGTAACTCATTTGCCTTCCCCTTGGAATATTTCCCCCAGAAAAGGTTATCTATGGAGACCCCCCCCCCACAGTATTCCCCTGGATATAACCCCCAGTTAGGTTCCCCCAGAAACGACTTCCGTATAAATCTCTTCTACAGTAGGTCTTCTCTAGAGCCTTTCCCTTGACAGCCGCGTCCCTAAAGAGTGCCCCCCTCCCGCCCCCTGCATATACACACGCTGACAGCATCTTCCTTATTGCGCATTCCCCCACCTCCCCATGCCCCAGCCTGCATCGCGACGCTCCCTCATTCCACAATAGGGAGCTCAGGTTGGGGGAAGGTGGAGGTCATTAGGCTCGCAGGAGAGAAAACTAACCGGACAAATAGGAAAAAGAGGCCAGAACTCCCGAAATTAGCGGACCCCAACCCCTGAGGAGTTGGCAGACCCCAAGCCCCTGAGGTTAGAGACCGAGCCTCTGGGTGCTTCGGTATGGAGATATTGGGGAGGGTCCCCGCCCCCCCTTTCGTTAAAGGAAGATCCATTTCCGATTTCTGCTCCCAGTGCCTTTGGGGCTGACCTTGATAGTCTGGGCATTGTTTGCGATGGAGCTGTTATGGGGCCGCCCGCAGAGAACGGAGATTGGAATGAAGGAGCATTTGCGGCCGAGATCGTTGAGAGGGAAGAAAGGAGAGAGAGCGGAATGGGCTTTGGGACTGCTAAACTGTCATTAAATCAGAAGAGCGATTTTTTGTTTTCCTTTTTCTGTATTTTAGCAGTTTAGCAAAGAAAATATGTTCCCTTGAAAGGAAGCTGTTAACTTATATGTTAAAATGGCTTTTCTTGTATTCTTGTTACGGTACTTAAAGCATTGTATTTTTAACTTTTTGCTCGCCAATCTGTTTTGTTTTTGTTTTGTTTTAACAAGAACAAATTCACGGAGAGCAAGAACTAAATCTTAGAATCCTGTATCTCTCTTACTTCCTGGCATTCCTTCCCCCACCCCAGCAACTAATGCACATTTGTTGAGTGAATAAAGAATGGAGGAGGTAGGGCTCGATACCCATTTGCATTTGGGAGTCCTAATTTGCTTCAAATTTGGCAGGTGACATTGTTGGAACTCCTGCTCTGCCCTTCAGTGGAATTTCTTGTGTTCCAAGTGTTTAGCTGCTTATGGTAACCATCTCCAATCTGTCCTAACATTTCTGGCAGCCACTTTCACTGTTAGAAAATATTTGAACTCTGTACAGAATAGAAACTGTGGAGGATACTTTTTTTTTTTTAAGTAGGCTCCATTCCGAACAGTGGGCTTGAACTCGTGACCCTGAGATCAAGAGTTGCATGCTCTACCTGCTAAACTAGATAGACACTCCTGCACAGAATACTTTAGAATTTAAAGCAGCCATCCATTAAATCTAAGCTCTGTGTAGACGTGGGGTTGATCCTAGATCATCTTCAGCTTAGGAATCTTGAGTCTTTGAAACTTTTAGGAGAAAAAAGCTTCTCAGTGAGGGGCGCCTGGGTGGCTCAGTCGGTTGATCGACCGACTTCGGCTCAGGTCATGATCTCGCGGTTCGTGAGTTCAAGCCCCGAGTCGGGCTCTGTGCTGACAGCTCAGAGCCTGGAGCCTGTTCGGATTCTGTGTCTCCCTCTCTCTCTCTCTGACCCTCCCCTGTTCATGCTCTGTCTCTCTCTGTCTCAAAAATAAATAAACGTTAAAAAAAAAAAAAAGCTTCTCAGTGAAATCCATCTCTAACTGCTGCCTTTCTTGTTTCTAGGAGCATGACAGTGCACAGCATTTTTTTAAATTAGTATTTTTATGTTAGATTAATGTTGTTAATCATAAACTCTGAATCTTAAGTGGTTTGAGTGAAACTTGTTAGTCCTCAGACAAAGGATAATGCAAGGAACCGCAAGGCCTGGCTGTTCTATATACCTTTGGTAAAAGAAATTTAGTCAAGGTTCCCCCCCTTTTTCCTACCTCCACAGAACTGAACATGCTTTTTTACTCATTTAAGCCTTTCCCTGACTTTGGGCATTGAATGGCAGGTATGGGCTTAGCACTTTCCTGTCACCCATATTTGGCTGCTTTGCTGCACTCTGACTCCTGACTGATGAGAGAGGCAGGCCTAACTGGTGAAGTCACATTCCTAAAGACCCATAGATAGTACTTTGCAAGTGTGTGGTTCTCTTCTAGCAATGGAGTTCATTTTCACAGATGGAGAATAGAGATCAGGAGTTAAAATGATACTTAGAACTAGAAGCTTCTTTATCAGGATATGGTAGTCATCATTGTTGCCCATCAACTATTTTTGGCTTCCACCTCCTGGGCATGTGCTGCAATTATACTTGCTTGCCCCCTTGAAGTTGGGTATGGCCTTATGAGTTGTCTTTGATGAGTGAAGTGTGCTCAGAAATGGTAAAAGCTTCTGGTGTGTAATTTGCCACTATCTTTCCCTCTCTTATGGTGACTGTTAGTGCTTCAGCTGGTGGCTTGTCCATTAGTCTGGTACCCCAGAGCAAACCTCCAGGTAACCTATGTTTGACATGTAGAGCAAGTAGTAAACCTTCATTGTTTGAAGCCACTGAGATTTTGGAGTTATTACCAAGTAACTATCTTGACTTGTACTAAGGAACCAGTGGAAATAGCTGAAATATGCTTTCCTCTTTCAAAAATCTTTTTCTGCAGAGGGACCTGATCCTGCTCAGGACTTGTTTATTAGTTTAAATTTTACTGGTCTTTATACACATATCACCTGTGCTAGGTGTTGTGGATTCAGACAAGGCAGGCCCTGCCCTCAAAGAGCTCCTTTATAAGTGGAAAGAGAAATAGCAAAAATCATAATAAAGAGTGTTGAGAAGAAAAAGGGCTGAAGGAACAATAATGTTGGAAGGCATAGTCGGTTTTGAGCTCAACTGTTGGAAGGATGAGGTTGCCATTACCTATACTGGAAACACTGGAATTAGAGCAGGTTTGTAGAGAAAATAGAGTTCAGTTTTGGCTTTATTCATTTTGAGTTGCCTAATAGATATCCAGATGGAGATATTAGATCTGGAGTTGAGGAGAAAGACTGGGACTGGAACTACCATGCTGATGACTCCCACATTTTTATTTTATCTATGAGACTGGGTAGAGATCCAGGGAGTAAATGTAGATAGAGAAGAAGACCAGCATCCAAGCCCTGGGATATTCCATATAGGAAAGACAGTGTAGAAATGGTTTCCAGTTTGGAAACCATAATGGACAGTGGCTTCCTACTTTTGAGATAGGAAAAAAATACAGGACACTGTATTTGACAGGAAAGTCAAATGACGGATACTGTTGATGAGCTGGTGAGACTAAGAATAGACCATTAGATTTGTTAACATGAGGTCATCTGTGACCTTGACAAGAACAGGTTTGGTGCAGTGGGTTTAAGAAAAAATGGGAGAAGAATTGAAGACAGTGAGTATAGATAGCCATAATGATGTTGTTTCAAGGATTGAAGAGCAGAGCCCTATGGGTATGGCTATGACAGACAGCAAAATAATAGGGTGTGGCTATAAGAGAGAGCAGAGTAATAGGGCTGTGGTTGGAAGAGTGGAAGTGTTAGAGTTCTTTTTGGTTTTAGGTGGGCAGACATTATAATCCATCTGAAAATGTTTGAAGTTGATTAGTAATGATGGCGTACAGAGAGGCAAATTGGTGATTAAAGAGAGAGAAGGGAAAATTGCAGGGGTGAAGTCCTTGAGCAGGTGAGAGGGAATAGGGTCTAGGACATAAATGGATACATTGGTCTCACACTAGATAGGTACATGGACAGTTCATCTTTGGTGAGTGTATGGACCCAAATGCTGGTGGGTTGGTGATCGAGAAGCTAAAAATCTTTAGGGAATGTAGAGAACTGAATGACCCAGAGGTTTGTAGGTATTTATAACAAGAAGGGATAGTGGAAGAAGGGATAACGGGTAGTTACTGTTGGATGACATGGAGAAATCAGCCAAAATAAAATAAAGCAAAAAGTTTAATTAATTAATTTTCTCAAAACCAGAAGACATGAGTTTCCAGATTAAAAGGACTCACCATTAGTCCAGCACAACTAATTTAAAAATATCCATGCCAAGGTAGAACATCATGAAATTTTTGAGCACTATAAAGACAAATCACATAGATAGGGTCAGGAATCATAGTATTGTAGCAAAATTGGAAACTAGAAGCTAATGGAGAAGCAGTGCCTTCTGAAGGAAAATGGATTCCTACCTAGAATTCTGTATCCAGTTATACTCTCAGGCAGATGAAGGATGAAGACATTTCACACATGCAAATTCTCAAAGTTTGACCTTCCATGCACCCTTTATTAAGAAGCCGCTGGCAGGGGGCACCTGGGTGGCTCAGTCAGTTGAGCATCCAAGTCGATTTCAGCTCAGGTCATGATCCCACAGCCATGGGATTGAGCCCCGCGTTGAGTTCTGCGCTGAGCGTGGAGCCTACTGGGGATTCTCTCCCCCTCATTCTGCCCCTCTCCACCCTTCATGCACACGTAGGTGCGCTGTCTCTCTCTTAAAACAAACAAACAAACAAACAAAAAAACACTGGAAGATGTGCTCTAGCAAAGCAGTCTGATTAAGGGGTTCCTGTTCTGGGGATCCTCTATAAGGGACTCATAGGAAGGGCTTTCTTTGTTACTTCTGGAAATTACCAAGGGGCTGGGACCATTTTGTATTACCATTTCCCACATTGCTTACCCTGGTACTTAGATCAGTGTCTGGCACATAGACAGCATTCACTAAATATGAATTGCTGTTGTAAGCTATTATGAGATATTGCTTGCATGAATTATTTATTGAATGAATAGGGAGTAATTACAGTTGAAGCTGTGGGCTATGTTAAATTTCAGGAGTGTTCAGAGAATGAAGAATCATATGTGAGCTAGATGGTGAGAAGTGGTTTACCAAAGTGATGCTGTATACAGTGCACTTTAGTAAAGTCTCACAGAAACAAGTTACTTCTTCAGGTGATACATGTTGGCCAGTGGCCAATACACATGGTACTCTTGTAGTTTACAGATCTACAGAAGTAATAATTACTATTGTACACGTAATCCTGCCTTAAGGAAACTCAGAATGCAAAGCAAGGCTATGACTTTGTATATCTGAAAATGCAAAGCTTTACCTCCTATATTTAGATGCTGGCCAGGGAGGCTTGGTGTGGTGTCTATAGAAGCAAAGATGGTTGTCTTATTTCTGGCCCAGAGGTAGAGGTCTGAGTATTTGTCTTTTTACTTGTGTCTAGGATGTCTGTGTACTGAGGACTCTTATTTAGTGAATACTGTGGCATTAATAGTGCACAGTATCTTGATAATGTTTCCTAACTCTTGGGCTTGTCTATGATGTTCTAATTTTTAGAGAAGGGAGTGAATGAGATGCAGATGCCCTCCAGAGTTACACAGCTTAAATTATTGTTGTTTTTGCCCTGAAAGTTTAAAGAAAAAGAACAGAAAAAGCAGAGTCTGCAGCTGGGGTGTTTAAAAATTTTATATGTGGGTGTCTCAGTTGGTTAAGGATCCGACTCTTGATTTTGGCTCAGGTCATGTTTTCACGGTTTATGGGATCTAGGCCTGAGTTGGGCTCTGTGCTAGGAATGTGGAGCCTGCTTGGGATTCTGTCTCTCTCTCTGCCCCTCCCCTCCTCATTCTCTCTCTCTCTCTCTCTCTCTCTCTCTCTCTCTCTCTCTCTTTCTCTGTTCCTCCCCACCCCGGAAATAAATAAATATTGGGTGGCTCAGTTGGTTAAGTGTCCAACTTTGGCTTAGGTCATGATCTCATAGTTTGTGAGTTCGGCCCTGCATTGGGCTCTGTGCTGACAGCTCAGAGCCTGGAGCCTGCTTCGGATTCTGTGTCTCCCTCTCTCTCTGCCCCTCCCCTACTCACACTCTTTTTCTCTTTCTCAAAAATAAACATTAAAAAAAATTTTTTTTTAAATAAATACTAAAAAAAGTTTTATCTGTGATTTTGAGCCCCGGTTTGAGGAAAAGTCAGCTCACTTGGTATGTTTTTTATTTTCAACTTCTTATTTTGAAATGATTTTAGATTTATAGATGAGTTGCAGATATGGTACAGTGTTCCTATATAGCCCTTATCCAGCTTACTCTGATGTTAACATCTTATGTATAACCATCTTCATTTATCAAAATCCTGGTATAGTGCTTTAGTTTACTAAGTAACTTTTGTTTACTTGGCTTTTAGTATTCCAGACTATTTATTTGAGCTTCCCCAGTTTTCCCACTAATGTCTTTTTTCTACTCCAAGATCCAAAGATCCCACATTGCATTTAGATTTGGCATGCATTTAATTGTCAAAGAAGTGAGGGAAAATAATTGTGGATGCTTTCTGAATGAAGACTTGTGAAACTGACTTTACAAAGAGCAGATTGTGTGAGGAAATGCTCAGAGAAAGCCAGAGAAGAGGAAGAAAATGGAAAATAAGATGTTGTTCCTCTAGAGTATCATGAGAACAGACTTCCAGATAACATTTTCCATGTGTGGTAGGTAGCATTTTATGAAGTCCTTGAATTTAGTTTGTGGAGTATTTTGTACACCCTAGTTTATGAAATATGTGTAGACATGAATTGCAAATGGGCACCAGTTTTAACCATTTTAGATAATGTGGCCTATCAGGAACTATGTTTGCTAGCTGGTAAAAGATGCTTAACAATAATGACTTAACTTGGGGGGTTATTTTTTCTTAAAAAAGATGTTTGTCTAAGGAGTGTAGGCTAGTCCTGGTATAAAGTCATCAGGGAGGGAACCAGGCCTCTTCTGTGTATTTTGGTATTCTTAGCAAGTGGATTCCATGGCTTCATGGTCACAAAATCGCTGGAAGAACTCCAGCTATCATGTCTGTCAGGCAAGGGGAAAGAGAAAGGACAGCTCTCCTAGTTAAGTTGATTTTTTCTCTTCAGAGAGTTTCCCCAGAAACTTCCACATGATAGCTTCTGCATGTCTCATTGGTCAGCCCTAGAAGCAGAGGAACTGCACCATTGCTTGCCCCAAATAAAATTGGGGTACTGTGAGTGAAAAAGAAGGGGAGAATGGATATGGATGAGGTGATTGTCTCTCCCTCAGTGAGGTAGCATCCTGGAATGAAAGTTACATTACTTAGGATTACTAACAGCTTTGGTGAGCTGCACCAAAGTGCTGGGAGAAAATGAAGGTCATTTAGATAGTTGAAGATGCCAGTGCATTTCTCGTTCATATCTTATGTGTGTATCTCAGTTTATCAGTGTGTAAATCACTTTGAGTTTATATCACTTATAGTCAGTGGTTAATCATGTTTTGACCATGACAGTGGTAATGTTGGCTTTGCTTTTTCCATTGTAAGTTATTGCTCCAGCAAAGATACCAGTAGGAAATGACCTTTCTTGCGTTGCTACACATCCTGTCTTCTTGCCTTTCTTCCAAGTCTCTAGTTTTTTGTTGTTGTTTTATTCTGTGTTTTTTTTAAGTTTATTTATTTATAATGTTTATTTATTGGGGGGGGGGGAAGGGCAGAGAGAGAGGGAGACAGAATCCAAAGCAGCCTCCACGCTCTGAGCTGTCAGCACAGAGCCTGATGTGGGGCTTGAACCCACAAATCGTGAGATCATGACCTGAGCCGAAGTCGGACGCTTAACCAACTGAGCCACCCAGGCACCCATAAGTTTATTTTTTTAGTAATCTCTACACCCAACGTGGGGCTCAAACTCAAGACTCCTAGATCAGGAGTCATGTGCTGCACTACTGAGCCAGCCAGGTGCCCCCTCAAGTCTCTAGTTTTGCAAGGGGGGTAAATAATTGCCACTTTAACTCAGAGCCAAGTTTCTTAAACCCTAGAAGTCCTACAATACCTTCTTTTGGGGCACCTGGGTGGCTCAGTCGGTTAAGCATCCGACTTCGGCTCAGGTCATGATTTCCTGGTTCATGGGTTCATGGGTTCAGGCCTGCGTCTGGCTGTGCTGACAGCTAGCTCAGAGTCTGGATCCTGTCTTCAGATTCTGGGTCTCCCTCTCTCTGTCCCTCCCGTGTGCGCACTCTCGCTCTCTCTCTCTCTCAAAAATAAATAAAACATTAAAAAAAATGTGAAGAATTAATGAGTTGGGATAAAAGCTGTAAGTATTGAAAAGAGATAAAATTGCTATGATTTACTATTTGGAAAACTATGGTAACAGGTAAAACTATTAGAACTAATAAGAGTTTATCAAATTGTTTGAAAAAGGTAGTGGACTCAAGATCACATTCAAAATGGGAACAAAAGCTGTAAAATATCTAGGAGTCAACCTAATAAGGAATGTGTAAAACTTATATAAATAAAAATATAAAACTTGACAGAAGTACGTAAAACAGGAGAGGAATGAGTGGAGAGATATATCATGTTCCTGAGTGGGGAGCTCAGTGCTGACCAGATTGTATGATCACAATATAAATTCTCAGTGGGAATTTTTCTGGAACTTGACAAGCTGATTTTATAATTCATCGTAAAGAGAAAATGTTCAATAAAAGCTATAGATTCTTTGAAACAATGATAGAAGGACGTGCACTATCAGATAAAAATATCAGATAAAAATAATCAGATCAGATAAAAATAATCTATTAACAAAGTTCAAGTAATAATATAAAACTAATTATTGTTTTAAATGTACTATTTCTGTGAGAATAGGTAAATAGATCAAATAAAGATTGAAAATGTGGATCCAGCTTTATATAATAATTTATCATACACTAAAAGTGTCATTCTAGATCAGAGGATTAAAAGGAATAATATGTAGTCTTGGGACAATCATTTATATTTTGGAGGAAAAATACAGTTATATTCCTGCTTCACAAAAGTAAAAAAGCAAATTTCATAGGAATAAAGAGATAAATGTTTAAAATACACACACAAATAAAATGGAAAAATTGGCATTTTATTATTTTTTTAAATAATAGTGAGTGGGGAAGACACAAAAGGAAGACATAAAACTCCTAAGCCTAAAAGTAGAGTTAGGCAGATTTAGTTCTGTAAAACTTGACAGCTCCTGTGTGAAAGATACCATAAACAAAGTCTAGAAGTTTAGAGAAAATACTTGCAACATATGACCAAAACACAATTTTTTTTTTTATTTTTTATTTTTTTTTAAATTTTTTTTTTTTCAACGTTTATTTATTTTTGGGACAGAGAGAGACAGAGCATGAATAGGGGAGGGGCAGAGAGAGAGGCAGACACAGAATCGGAAACAGGCTCCAGGCTCTGAGCCATCAGCCCAGAGCCCGACGCGGGGCTCGAACTCACAGACCGGGAGATCGTGACCTGGCTGAAGTCGGACGCTTAACCGACTGCGCCACCCAGGCGCCCCTAAAACACAATTTTTAAAATATGATGGAATATATAAATTATTCAGACCCCCCATGACTAAACAGAAAATGGGTAATGAACAAGAATGGGCATTCACAGGGGTGACTGGGTGGCTCATCTGGTTGATTGAGCATCTGATTTAGGCTCTGGTCATGATCTCAAGGTTCTTGAGTTCAAGCCCACATTGAGCTCTCTACTGTCAGCACAGAGCCTGCTTTGGATCCTCTTTCGCTCTCTGCCCCTCCCCCACACGTGCACACTCTGTCTCAAAAATAAACCTAAAAAAAAAAGTAGGCATTCATAGAAAAAGAAATATAGATGATCAGTAAAACATTTGACAGCCTCTCTAGTGATTAGGGAAAAATGTAAATTATGATAATAACTCTAACCATTAACATTAATTGAAAAGTGATAACACATGGTTTAGAAAGTTGTGGGGAACAGGTATTCTGGTATATGTAGGTGACTCTTTTTAGAAAACAATTTGGCAAGATCTATCAAAATTTTAAATGCGGATACCTCGGGGCGCCTGGGTGGCGCAGTCGGTTAAGCGTCCGACTTCAGCCAGGTCACGATCTCGCGGTTTGTGAGTTCGAGCCCCGCGTCAGGCTCTGGGCTGATGGCTCGGAGCCTGGAGCCTGTTTCCGATTCTGTGTCTCCCTCTCTCTCTGCCCCTCCCCTGTTCATGCTCTGTCTCTCTCTGTCTCAAAAATAAATAAACGTTGAAAAAAAAAATTAAAAAAAAAAAAATGCGGATACCTCAACTTGCCAGTGCTACTTTTTAGGTCTCTACCTTGCAGAAACTTTTGTACTTGTGCCAAAGATGGATATAGTTATTCTTTGAAGCATTGTTGCTATTGCAAAAATAACAAATGTCCTGAATGTTCATAGTGGCTAAAAAAAAGAATACAGTACAGCACTTTTAAAAATGCAGTTGAGGGGCGCCTGGGTGGCTCAGTTGGTTGAGCGTCCAACTTCAGCTCAGGTCACGATCTCGCGGTCCGCGAGTTCGAGTCCCGCGTCGGGCTCTGGGCTGATGGCTCAGAGCCTGGAGCCTGCTTCCGATTCTGGGTCTCCCTCTCTCTCTGCCCCTCCCCCGTTCATGCTGTGTCTCTCTCTGTCTCAAAAATAAATAAAACGTTAAAAAAAAATAATAAATGCAGTTGAGTTCTATGTACTAACTTGGAAAGATCTTAATGTATAATGTTAAGTGAAAAAAGCATGTTGCAGAGCAGTTACATATCTCATGGTTATGATTTCATGTAAAAACAGTCCACCTCTGAAAAAAGCCTCACCCAAACTATGTTACTGAGAGATTCACACCAAATTGTTCACAGCAGTTTTCTATTATAAGGTGAATCAAATTGGTGTGAGGATTCACTTTGTAAAACAATCCAAACACAAAGCATACAGAATATAAGGACAGTATATTCATTAATTGTTTAATTTTGAAAATAAAAAAGTTAACATAACTTATGGAGAAAAAATGGGCAAAAACAAAATTTTCAGGTTTTTTTTCCTTCACTTCCAGGGACCCAGGATAATGAAATATAAACAGGAAAATATACCTGGCCATGTATATGGTAACTTGTAAAAGCAGTGACCAGTGAATTAACTGTTACATATAAACTGAAGATGGGAAAAATAGATGACTTTAGGATTCAGAATTACTGTTTTGTGGCAAACTTTATTGTTAGGAAATCACTGAGGGGTAGCAGAAAGGAAAAGTTCAGACTTAGGGTATCTGATGGTGGCTCACGTTCTGGGGTTGCTAATCTTTACTCAGCCTTGTGATTTTGGGTAAACTGCTTCTGTTTGGGTCTTGGCTTCTTCACTTGTCAACTATCATGTCTAGATTTTGAGTCTGAATCCAAGGAAAGTTAGAAATAAAGTATAGCATACAAGTGGCATATTTGACATAAACCTCATTATGTTTTTGACATAACCTTTGACATAACACATTTGACATAAACCTCAGCATCTGCTGAGACTACAAGTATTCTAAAAGAGGAACTTTGTAAAGTAGTGGTGACCGCAGGCCATCTACCCAGGATGTGCCAGCTGTGCTCAGGTAGACCTAAAAGCTAGAGGGCAGTGCTCTTGCCGGACTTGGTATATGTTTGAAAGTTTCTATTAAAAAAAAGACTGGTGGATATACAGCAAGATGAGTGGTGAATTCTGGGGGTGAGGAACAATGACAATTTTAGTTACTTTTGTAATATTCCATTTTTTTCATCAAAAAAAGGATAATACGTATTTTACATGTGGTACTAAGGTAGATAAAAGCAAGTATGCCAAAATGTTAATAATAGAGACTAACTCTGGGTGCTGGGAATACGGGTGATTGTGGTTTTCTCTATATTTAACTGGGGTTTTTTTTAATAGGTAAGTATTTCAATAAGTGACAAGTTTAATGGTTTAGTGACAAATAATAGGCTATGTTCTGGTTAAAAATTAAATTTGGGAAGCAGGAAAATGTATAGAGGAAAGAACAATTTAGTTTTATTCATTTGACAAGAAAAGAGATACTAATTAGGAAAATGTCTTACTCTGGGAAAAGGAAGGTCTTTCTACATTTTATATGCTTCCACTTTATTTGGCCAAGCTGCTTGTGGAAAAGAAATGCTTTTTGCTCCTGTTCTCAGTATTGTCTTGGCTTTCCACAGCAGTAGTTGGGGAGCTGTTTGTTTCCTGGTCACATGACCTATTCATGCTTTTTGTCACTGGCTCGTTGTTAGTTTGAAAATCAAAGAGCTCTTGGTACCCTTGGCAGTCAGTCGACTGCTGTTCATTTGGGTTAGGAAATGGGCCAAAGGACCAACTTGATGAAATTGGTGTAGAGAATGATTGCAAGATTGGTCTTGTATTAAATATGAAAAGGTGGGGGAGAGGCAGATAATTTCCCAAGGAAAGAAGCTTTCTTAACTTTAATCTTGATTATCTTGCAGTTTCTGTTGTGCTACTTCTAAAAACCCTAAAGTTACTCCGTGTGACCCTCTTACCTCCATCCCCAGATTTTTATTAAGAAAATGTTCAAATAATACAGTAAAGGTAAAAGAGTAGTAGTACAGTGAATACTTGATATACCCACCACTTTGAGTCAATAATTTTTAACATTTTGCCATGTATGTTATCTTTATTTTTCTTTTCTTTTCCTCATTCTTGTTTTCTCTTAAACCCTTTTCAAGTGAGTTATAGACATCATGACACTTCTAAGTACTTCCTCATGTATCTGCTTTTAAAAAAAAAGGGGGGGCATTCTAGGTATAACCACAATAACATCTCACTTAAAAAAATTTATAGTAATTCCTTACTACCATCAAATTTTCTCAGATGTCTCATGGCTCTTTCTCTGTTTTTGTTTTTGTTTTTATGAAATTAAGGTTTTTACATTAGATTATTATTTAATCTCTCACATTAGAAGCATTCTCCCTCTCTGTTCTTTTTGTTTTATATGACATTGACTTTTTTTTAACTTAAAAAAAATTTTTTTTAATGTTTCTTTTTATTTTTGAGAGAGAGACAGACAGACAGACAGTGAGTGGGGGAGGGGCAGAGAGAGAGAGAGACACAGACAGAGACACAGAACCCGAAGCAGGCTCTAGGCTCTGAGCTGTTAGCACAGAGCCCAACGTGGGGCTTGAACTTGAGAACTGTGAGATCATGACCTGAGCTGAAGTCAGTCACTTAACTGACTGAGACACCCAGGCACCCCAATTTTTTTTAATTGTGGTAAAATAACTATAACAAAATTTACCATCTTAACCATCTTTAAATGTACAATTTAGCAACATTAAGTAATTCATATTGTTGTGCTATAATCCCACTATTCACCCACAGAATTGTTTTCATTTTATAAAGCTCTGTACCTGTTAAACAGTAACCCCACCTCTTTCCCCCCGCTCAACACTACCACTCTACTTTATGTCTCTATAAATTTGAATATAGTAAGTATATCTCATAAATGGAATCATGTGATATTTGTCTTTTTATGAATGGCTTATTTTTCATTATTATAATGTCCTCAAGGTTCATCCATGTTTTTAGCAAGTCTCAGAATTTCCTTCCTTTTAAGATTGAATAATATTCCACTGTATGTATATAGCAGAGTTTGTTTATTCATCTGTTGATAGATACTTGCTTCTACCTTTCGACTGTAGTAAATAATGCTGCTCTGAACATGAGTATACAAATATTTCTTCAAATCCTTGTTTTCATTTTTTTTTCTATGTATTCCCAGAAGTGAAATTGCTGGATTACAGGGTAATTCTATTTTTCATTTTTCCCTCCCCCTGCCCCTCAATTTTTAATTTTTGAGGAATTGTCATATCATTTTCCATGGCGGCTACACTGTTTTAGGTTCCCACCAACAATGCCCAAAGGTTCCAGTTTCCCCACCATCCTTGCTTGTTGTTTTCTTTTTAATAGTAACTATCCTAATTTGTGTGGGAATAGTATCTCTTTGTGGTTTTGATCTGCATTTCCTTTATGATTAGTGATGTTGAGCTTCTTTTCATGTGCTTATTGGCCATTTGTGTGTCTTCTTTGGAGAAATGTATATTCAAGTCTTTTGCCCATTTTGAATGTTTTTGTTGTCTTTTTTTTTTTTTTTTGCATGTGTATGGTTGAATTGTAGGAGTGCTTTATATGTAAGAGGCTAATATCTGGAATTATATATATAGCTTAATAATATGAAGTCTTCCAGTGTATGAGCATGGATGTATTTCCGTTATGTGTCTTCTTTAATTTCCTTCGGAATTATATATTCTGGATATTAACCTTTTATCAGATACGTGATTTGCAGATATCTCCTCCCATTCTGCGGGCTGCCTTTTCACTCTGTTGATTGTATCCTTTGATGAACATAGTTTTTAATTTTGATAAAATCTAATTTACATATTTTTTATTTTGTTGTATGTACTTTTGGTGTCATAGCAATAAATTGTTGCCAAATCCAGTTTCATGAGGTTTTTCCCATATGTTTTCTTCTAAAAGTTTTATAGTTTCAGGTTGACATTTAGGTCTTTTTTTCTGTTTTGAGTTAAATTTTATTTATGATGTAATGGTCCAGATTCATTCTTTTGCATGTGGATATACAGTGTCTCCAAAGCCATTTATTGAAAAAATTGTCCTTTCTCAGTGCATGGTCTTAGTACCCTTGTGAAAAATCATTTGACCATGAGGATATTATAGTGAGTGAAATAAGCCAGTCACAAAAGGAGTTTATTTCTGAGTTCTCTGTTCTATTCCATTGTCAATATGTCTATCTTGATGCCAGTACCACACTGTTTTGATTACCATAGCTTTGTAGTTACTTTTGTAATTGGGAATTGTGTCTTTCAGCTTTGTCCATTTCAATATGCTTTTGACTATTCTGGGTCCCTTGAATTTTAGGATAGATTTTTCCATTTCTACAAAAAACATCATTAGGGTTTTGATAGGGATTATGCTGAATCTGTAGATCACTTTCTGTAGTATTGACAGTGTAACAATAAGAAGTCTTCCAGTGCATGAACATGGATGTGTTTCCATTATTGGTATCTTCTTTAATTTCCTTCAGAAATGTATGGATGATCCAGTTTCTCTGAATCCTTCCCAGCGTTTTCCTATTATCACTGTTTGTTATTTTAGCTTTTCTAGTAGATACATAGTAATATCTCATTGTGGTTTTAATTTGCATTTCCCTAATAGATAATGATGCAGAACATGTTTTCAGGTGTTTATCTGCCATCTCTATATCTTCTTTGAGGAAATGTTTCTTCATACCTTTTGCCCATTTTCTAATTGGATTTTAATTTTTTTACTGTTGAAGTGTTCTTTATGTATTCTACTTTGTCAGATATGCGATATGCAAATACATTCTGCCAATCTGTATTTTGTCTTATTCTCTCAACAGGGTCTTTCACAAAGCAAAAGTTTACAGTTTTGATGAAGTCAAATTTATTGATTTTTTTTTCTTTCATGCATTATACTTTTGGTATCAAGTCTAAGAATTTCATCAGATTTTAAGTTCTGAATATTTTCTTCTGTTACCTTGTAAATATTTTATAATTTCACATTTAAAATTTTAAATCTGTGATTTATCTTGAGTTAATTTTTGTGTAAGGTACAAAATTTAGGTTGAGGTTCGTGTTTTTGTCTGTGGATATCCATTTGCTTTAACACCATTTATTGAAAAGACTATCCTTCTTCCATTGAATTGCTTTTGAACCTTTATCAAATAAAGTTAACTGGCTCTGTTGTGTAGGGCAATTTCTGGCAACTCTGTTCTGTTCCATTGATCCTGTCTCTCTCTTAGTCAGTACCACTCAGTCTTGATTACTTTAGCTATGTAGTAACTCTTAATATCAGAGTGATTCCTCTCCCTATTTTTTCTTCTTCAAAATTTTTTTAGCTATTCTAGTTCCTTTGCCTCTCTGTGTAAGTTTTGGATTGATCTTGTCTGTATCTACAGAAAAGCTTGCTAGGATTTTGAAGGAATTGTGTTAAACCTATACATTAATTTAGAGAGAATTGACATTTATATTATCTTGAGTTTTCCAATCCATGAACACAGTGTCTCTCCATTTACTTAGATCCTCTTTGGTTTCCTTTATTACTGTTTTGTAGTTTTTAACACGTAAATCCTATACGTGTTTTGTTAAATTTATATTTTGGTCACATTGTATTTTTAATTTTGGTTTCCATGTCTTTGTTGCTTCAATACAGAAATAGAGTTCATTCGGGCTTTTATTGTAAACTAGTGCAGAAAATGATTTTTCTGCATCATTGTGTGATTTTTTTCTTCTTTAGCCTGTTAATATGATTGACTGATTTATCAATAATGAACCAGCCTTGTATCCCTAGGATAAACCCCTCTTGGTCATGGTGTATAATTCTTTTTATATGTCGTTGAATTCTAATTACTAATCATTTATTAAAGGTTTTTACAGCTATATTCATGATGATATTGGTCTGTAGCTCTCTTTTTTGGCAGTACTGTCTCTGGTTTTGATATTAGGTGGTATATGTGAACATCTTGATAGAAGACAGTGATAATGACTGCTAAGTCATGGAATGGATGAGTTGAGGAGTGTAAACATCAGAAAGAATCCAGAGGGCGGGGGAAAGCATTCAGGGAAGAGAAGTAGTGTTGTTTGGCTGAATATGGTTGCTTGGGTGAGTATAGGACATGCAGTGGAGCAGATTCAGCAACGAGTGGGAATGAAATCTAATTGTCCTAGATGGAACGCTTAGTGTTGGTTTGTGGAGGATCTTAGTTAATAATGAGGTAAGGCTGGGAATATGCTGACTGTAGGGAAAAATTTAATGGGAGTGTTAGGGAATGAATAGTAGAGGCACATCCTGAACCTGGGGGTGACAGGGAGAGACCTAGTGGAAGGATCAGTTTGATCCTTGATCACGTGATCAGTCTTGAACAGAATCAGTCTTGAGCACCTTTTTCTGGGACTACTAGGAAGGAGGAGAGGTTGGTATGGAGAGCATGGAGTCCTTAGAAGTGATATTAATGTCTGGGAGTGCCTCTCCTTATACTTTGGGAGGAGGGGATATCCCTAAGTCCACGGGAATAGACTTGCACAGAAACGGGAACAAGTACCCTTTGCTAACATTCTCTTTGGGGGTAGTTGTGATGGTGAATCAGAGCTTCATTTAGGTCCTTAAACCAAATTTTTGGTTTTAACTGTTTTTCATTTTTGTTTTTGGCAAACCAATGAGGACCACAGTTAGGGCAGATCAGTGTGGTAACTCTTCTTTGATAATCCTCAAAAATGAGAAGTCATTGGAGGGCCCTCGGTCAGCTGCTGAGTCCCAGTCCAGCGTTGGCTCCATCCTCTGGTGAGCCACAGAGCCGTGGACTCTCCAGTTTGTAATCAACAGTTCAGATTTAGGCTTCAGACACATTCTGCATAATCTCTTCCAGAAAACAGAAAAGAAGGGAGTACTTCCCAGGTCATGTCACAGTTCTGATACCAAAACCAGGCAAGGGCCAGTTTCCATCCCTAGCGTCATTCCTTTTCCTCATGCCTTCATGCGCTGGCACTCAGGAGCTTGTTTCTGTTCTTGTTGCAGCTGCAGCCGACTCCGCCAGGTTCAGAGCATCTTGACCCAGAGCAGCAAGTCTCAACCCGATGGGATCCTCTGCATCCTAGGTCAGTGCTTTTAACAAGCTGGGGCAACTGGGCTTCTGTTCAAGGAAGATATTAATAATAGTGTCATTTTGAGATAAGCTTGGGTTAGTGTCCTTCTTCCAGCTCTTGTTCCCTTGAAATCTGTTGCTGTTTTAATGAGGTCAGGTGAGATATCAGTGGGATAAGGACCCACAACCATGAGGCAGGCACTTTGTGCAGGTTATCTCATTTCCCCTCACAGCAACCTTAAAAGGGAGCAGTGTAGCCCCCTTTTTTATAGAGGGGGATACTGAGACTCAAGGAGATGGAACAGACTTGCCCAGGACCATAGAGTAGCAGAATTGGACACTTATTTGTTCTTTAAGTTTTTTTTATTATGAAAATGCATCATATAATTTAAAAATTAAGACAATCCTCAAATGAAAATGAACTGAGCTTCCCAACCAACCAGATACCCAGTTTCACTCCCCAGAGATAACATTGTCAATTGTATCTTTTTTTAACACAAATGGAAACATTTTGTTTATACTGTAATTAACCTAATTTTTAAATTTTCACTTGACGATATATTTTGGAGATTTTTCTATATCAGATTGATCTTCTTTGTCTCATTTTCACTTATATCCATTGAATCATGGGATTGGAATTGTTAGGTTTGGTGGTTTGTCCATCTACCACCGCAGTTTCTTTCCTAGAAGCAAACTGCCATTAGTTTGTTGTTTGTCTCTCCTCATATATTCTGTGCATAATTTTGTATTTTCACTTAACAGCACTTGCCTTTAGCCTTATGAGAGGTAGTGTGCAGAGTAGTTAAAAACATGCACTCTGGAGCCAGGTAGATTTGGAGTTTGAATCCTGGCTCCACTACTAAGCCCAGAGGTTGGCAAGTCTCTATAAAGACACACTTGTGGTGGACCTGGAATTCCTGCCAGAGGTTTCAAATGCTTAAACAACATTCATTGGATCCCCTCTCTAGCTGCAGCCCTCAAAAGGGTGGGGGCTGCCTTTGCCATGAATTTACCTACGAATAAAACCACCTGTTTGTTACTGTATTTATGCTCTTATTTCATTTGGCTTCTGTGTCTCTCCCTTTGACATACCATCCCATCAAAGTTTTGTTTGTTTAGCACTTATGTGCTTTCTGGCACTATAAGGTAAGGTACTCTAGACTTATTTTGTGTATTTCCTCCTCCAGTCCTAGAATCAGCCATTTCTCCAGGGAGCACTGGGGTTTCTTTTATTGGAGAATGGTATTAGAAACCAAGATCTGGGCTTTGGATACACTCTCATAACTAGATGTCACTGCTGCTAAGCCCTGGCAGCTGACAGAGTAACAAGATACATATGTGTACATTAAATGCAAATGTTACGTACCCATATTAAGCTAAACATGAATTCATATTAATGTCTCCAGCCTAACCAATTACCACATAGATTTTTCTAGCTTCCCCCTTTTGTTTACCTGTAAACTCCTACTTCATCAGTGAGAAACTTGGCACCCATCGTCCACCATCAGTTTACTTAATTCTAGTATACATATTCAGCAACATCAGAATTGTTAACCTATAATACCCCATGAGAAACAACATTATCAGCTTAAGCACAGTGCCTACATATAGTTTCATTTGCCTTTAAATTTACATAGTCTTTTTCTTGTTAACAGTTTATGCGGCTGGAATCCTTAGAGGTAGACATGCTGAAGCTAGGTCTGCCCAGGGGCGCCTGGGTGGCTCCGTCGGTTAAGTGCCGGCTTCGGCTTCGGCTCAGGTCATGATCTCACGGTTTGTGAGTTCAAGTCCCGCATTGGGCTCTGTGTTGACAGCTCAGAGCCTGGAGCCTGCTTCAGATTCTGTGACTCCTTCTCTCTGCCCCTCCCCTCCTCGTGCTCTGTCTCTCTCTGTCTCTCAAAAATAAATAAACATTGAAGCTAGGTCTGCCCAGCCCATGTTTGTTTTTAACTCTGTAGCCCTTTAAATGTTGGGCTGTAGATAGCAGTCCATTCTGACTTTGATTCTTTTTCACCCCTCCCTTGGCTGAAGCGTTGAATGAGATAAACAGGGAGGGCTGTTCTCTTATAATCTCAACTGAGATGGGAGTTCTCTTACATTAGAAGTCCTCTGCCACAAGCAGTCCTGGGCCCCTCTGGTATAAATGACCGTTACTTTCTACCTTTCACTTGTCCCTTGTCCGGATGACCATTGACAGTCTTCTTTTCCAGGCTCCAGCCATGTTTCTATTCTTGGAGGTCTCTCTGCTGTAACTCCTTCCTCAGTCTCAACTAGACAGCTACTGCCTTGCCTGTGAGACATTCCTCTTGCCCAGAGCCATAGCTCTGGGCTTTCATAGATACTCAGGAACCAGGCAGTAGTGAAGGCAGTGTTGTTTAATTTCCTTTTGTCTCTGATCCAGCCCCACTAGACTGTAAGCGTCTTGAGGGCCGTTTGCAGTCATGTTCACCACACATTCCAGCATCCAGCACAGTGTAGACCTTGAGCCTGATAAATATTTGTGAAATGATAGGTGTCTGTGGTTCCATTCACTTGTCCTCTTTTTCACTTCTTTTAATTCTTTTCAAACCACCTTAATCTGTCTTTATTTGATACCCCATGTTTTGTTAAAGCTGTCTTTGGAAAGTGAATATTTTCTATCCCCCTATTCCAGCTGAACAGTATTCCACAGTATTTAACCAGCCACCAAAGGACCTAGACCATATTTTCTGCTTCATTCTATACTCAAAAATTGCCTTTTGGAAATTAATAGCTTCAATAATGTATATGGTTTAATTGTCTCAACTATATAGATCTTGAAATCCAAGTAAGAGTACTTGATGCTTCTTTCATAGGGTTGTTCAGTTTGGTTCCTGGCACAAAACTGGTATGAGCTTCTGCCTTTAACCTAACCATCAGGGTTTTGCTGAGCAGGGACAAATTACTGGGACTTATTTGCTTCCCATAGTACAGTACCACTGATCAGAGCCTTCTTTGCCTTGCAGGAATCGATAGCAGGTACAATGAAGGCTGCAGAGAGCTGGCAAATTATCTTCTGTTTGGTTTGTACAATCAGAATGCAAGTGATTTTGAGAAAACAGGGTTTTCTGAAGAAGTTCTAGATGGTAAGTATATATAGTAGTAAGTAGTGTGCTCCTGTTGGTCACCTGCTGGTTGATACAAGACTGGTGACCAGTAGTTTTCAGAATATGTTTAATGGGTAAATTAGTTTTAGGGGGAAAAATACATATCAGTTTGGTTTTATATGTTCTTGGCAAAGCACTAGTTTTCCTCTGAATTGCCCACTGCCTCTGTGTGCTGGGAGGTTCAGATTATGTGCTGTTGTCCTGTGAAAGCACATTCACTTGTGGGTAAAGGATGAGCCTGCAGGCTACTCCTACAAGGAAGACTTCATGTGGATCTTCAGCTTAGGAACAAAGGCTCTTTGTCCTGCTCCGTCTTTGGGAATTGTTTTCTGTGTGACTTTAATTCATGACGATGCCCATGACTACAATGGAGGCTTTCTGCTTACATTCCCCTTTCTTTAGCTCTGAGACACTCTCCCTGTGTTGATGCTGTTGTGGGCTGATGCCCAGGAGCTGTCTCTTATATCACATACTTAGCATCATGACTTGTTTGCCAGATGGATCAGGAGACACAGGAATAGACAAATCAAACTGGACAAGAGACAGGCAGCTCTTGTGAAGCAGCTGGGGAGTGCATGAAAGCAAACATCTGATATGAAAGTAATCTTGCAGTGGATGTAGTGCAGTGGGGGCAGTTTTGGGGCACCTGGGTGGCTCAGTCAGTTAAGTGTCTGGACTCTTGGTTTTGACTCAGTTTATGATTTTGTGGTTCATGAGTTTGAGCCCCCCATTGGCTCTGTGCTGACAGTGCGGACCCTGCTTAGGATCCTCTATCTCACCCTCCCTCTGCCCCTCCTGTCTGCATGCTCTCTCTCTCTCTCTCTTGCTCTCAAATTAAACTTTCAAAAAAAAATTATAAAGTGGAAGCAGTTTTATTCCCCAAGGGACATTTGGCAATATCTGAAGACATTTTCAGTTGTCCCAGCTATTGTTGATGAACTGATGTTCAGTGACTGCTGAACATCTACAATGCACAGGACAGCCTTCCACAACAAAGAATGATCTGGTCTGAACTGTCGATAGTACCAAGGTTACAGAACCCTGGTCTACTGTTGGTGAAAATTCTTCTGTGGTAAAATCCTTAATAGTGTGTATCCTTATAGATTGATTAAAGATTTCCTTTTTATTAGGAAGTGCAGACAGAGCAGGCTTCACTTCCATTAAATTTCTTTCAATTTGGGGCACCTAGGTGGCTCAGTCGGTTAAGCGTTCAGTTCTTGATTTTGGCCCAGGTCATGATCTCATGGTTTGTGAGTTCCAGCCCCATGTGGGGCTCTGTGGTGACAGTGTAGAGTGGGCTTTGGATTCTCTCTCTGCCCCTCCCCTGCTCCTCCTCTCTCTCTCAAAATAAAGAAATAAAATTAAAAAAATAATTTCTTTTAATTCAAATTTAGTTTCAGATTTTGATTTTTGAAAATATTTCTTCATGCTGGACAGCATCTACTGGTTTAGAAAGAATTCATCTTGGCAGCTCATTTAGAGTTATAAAAAGACAGGTACTCATATCAGCCATACATTTCACTGAAGCCAAGGTTGCTAAGGACAGTATGGTACTGAACTTAAGGAAAGTTTAAATCCTCAAAGGTGTGCTTTTTTGTTTATCATTGTCTTTATCCTGTCACCTGGCACAATGGGTATTTATGAAATGAGCATTTTCTTTGAAAGAATTCTTTGAAGAAAAATAAATCATTAATGAATTAAAAGTGAATTAGTAACTTCATGTTTTAAATTCTAGTAATTGGCAAACTGAGGTCACTGGATTTAAGCATCTACATTTTTTTTTTGAAGTTTAATTTTTTAAAAGTTTATTTATTTATTTTGAGAGAGAGAGCACACAAGCAGGGGTGGGATAGAGAGAGAGGGAGAGAGAGAGAATCCCAAGCAGGCTCTCCACTGTCAGTGCAGTGGGGCTCAAACCCACCAACCAGATCATGATCTGAGCTAAAATCAAGAGTCGGACACTCAACCGACTGAGCCACCCAGGTGCCCCTACTTTCTTTCTTTTTTTTGTTTTTTAAAATTAAGTAGGCTCCATACCCATCATGGGGCTTGAACTCATGACTCTGAGATCAAGCGTTCCATGCTCTGTTGACTGAGCCAGCCAGGTACCCCTGTGCATCTACATTTTGATCTCTGTGAGAGGAAAAGAGGCCAACATGAAGGATTTATTAAAAAACAAAAGCAAAAATTTTTAATGACATCAGAGTCCTATGAGATTCTGAAAATGCTTAATTAGGCTTAGTAGCTGTTGCATTATTTCTTTTATTGGATCCTAATTCCTTGTGGAGTGTTACACATTAGTGTAGTGCACAGTCTTAGGAAACCCTCAGGCTTTCCAGGTGATGTCAGTCTCTCTTCAGCACACGTTCTACAAGTAATTCAGGGCAAGGCTCTTATTAGAGGGCCTGTGTGGAGAGGACCAACAGGGTGAGAGGGTACCCTTTTCCCATCTCTTGCCACCTTTTGACTTTGGTGCTTAACTAAGAGTCAGCAGTGAATATGCTGCACCATACTGCATTCCCTAGGATACCTGGGTCTGGTCAGGTGTGGAGCACGGAGTGATTTTTGAAAAATCAAAGGCCAGCACCCTGGAGCTTTATTTCAAGAGGCCACCCATTGGTGTCATCAGCTGCAGTCAGCTTCAGGTGTTCCCTGCCCCCACGCTTCTCTCACTTCCAGCCACCTCCTGCAGCAACTTCCCTCGCATCATCTTGTTAGAGAGATGCCTGAGATGGCTCTGAGGAGCCATGCAGTGAGCTCTGCTTTTCTTTTGGAAGTATGACTGCTTTCTCAGTCTTCAGACTGCTTTAATATTCCTGCCCCATTCCATGGCTCTTCTGTTAATTTACCTAAATTTATTCGCACTCTTGGAATTGTTTTATTTATTTGACCCAGCAACATCCGTGATTACCCCTTAAGTCTGTGAGCTGCTGATCTATTTATAGCAGCTTTGTCCACTTGCCTCTACTTCCTTCCTCCCAGCTTTTCCTGTGTACAAAGTTCACCCCAGTACATAGTAATGCTTCCCAGAGCTGAACAGTGACATCCTCAGGCCCATGATTGCCTTGAGTCAACAGCCAAGGGCTTTAGACACTGATGTCTGCAGGAAAACCATCACTGGCCATAGTTGGTGATATTTCCTGCCTCAGTGGTAGGCTGTGGCACATCCATTTGGTGTTTATCTCTGCAGCAAAACACCCAGCTAAGTCTGATACCATAGATGTGACTGTGTTGAACTTTGCAAAAGCAGAACACTTTGAAGGCTGTTCTTTTGACTTATTCTGTGCCTGCATTGTCATAACCAGAGGGCCACAATGATTGGAGCATCGCATGGGAACTAGAAAATCCTTGCTGTCCACACGTGAGTGTTCCACAGTCACTTTGAGGCACGTTGTGTACTTAAAGAATTTTTAGTTTAGAGTTTTGTTACCTTTTCTCTGAAATAGTTTTTTAATGGTTTTATTAATTAGGTGGACAGAAAATGTGCAAAAGAAATGCCTTTGACAATCTTGTGTTTTAAATTTGTTTTCCTTACAGATGTAATTGTATTGGTAAAATCAGATAGTGTCCATCTGTACTGTAATCCTGTAAACTATCGCTATCTCTTACCCTATGTGGCCCATTGGAGAAATCTGCATTTCCATTGCATGACCGAAAATGAGGTAAGGAGAAAAGATAGAACAGGCACTTAGAGACACTCTAAGGATATTCTTCAAAAAAAGTGTAGATCTGGACCAGGAGGCCCCTTAAAAAAATCACTTTGCAGGATGTGGTTACACAAAAAAAGTTACTTGTTTTAGTGGAACTTCTCATAATTCATTATGAGGCTACCTTCTAGATAAATTGTATGCCTGACAGAGACAAAAAGGACTCTTCAGATTGGGACCTAGTCGTAGGCTTGTGACCCTAGCTTCCCGTCCTACTTGTTCATCACCAGCCTGAGCCCATTCTCTCAGAGGACTAGTGCCACGGACTGCCTCAGGAGAGTTTGATAAGCTTTGTGACATTTCTGTGTTTGGATTTCTTGGTATTTGTTTTTGGGTTCTTTTCAAGTGTTTGGCTGGAAATCAAATTGGGACTTGAGATTTAGGATTTCATAGAAATTGTGACCTGATGTGGGTTAAAAACTCTTCTTTCTTTTTTTTTTTAATGTTAAAGATGTTTGTTATAAATTGTAAGCAATCACTAAAATAACACAACAGACTTCTAATACAAGAAGAAAAATAGAATGGAATCGCAAAATATACTGATGTACAGTTGGCCCTTAAACAACATGGGAAGCACCCTTCTTTCCATGTGAGCGTTTGGGGAATTTTGGAGGCAAATGTTATCTCTTGCATTTAGGTATCTGATCTATTTTGAGTTGGTTTTTATGTGTGGTGTAAGGCAACACAAGAAGTTGGCTTTGGAAACACCCTCTTGGGTGCAGTCCTCTATAAATGTCATTTGCCATAACTCTGATTGATAAAATACCGAGGAAATAGGGGATTTTGCATGATGTCACCTCAGAGCCTGTTTTCCTTTCAATTTCCCTCTTTAGTATGAAGATGAGGAAGCTGCAGAAGAATTTAAAATTGCCAGCTTTGTGGACATGGTTCGAGACTGTAGTAGAATTGGCATTCCTTACAGCTCCCAAGGTGAGTATCTGACAGCAAGCCCTATTAGAACTTTGCTTGGATGTTGTGTGAATCCAGTGTTTCTACCTCCCCCTTCCATTGGAGGCATTCACCTGGGAAACCCATTGATCTATTTTTACTAAAGGCAGAGGATCAAACAAAATGAAATTTGGGGATTTTTCTGTGCAAGCTGGTTACTTATAACTGTAGTTTCTAAAAAAACACAGCAGGCCATCTATTCAGAAGGAAGAACTGATAAGGGATTTACCACAGTTGCCGTCTAGCTGTGCCATTTGCTACTGTATGTAGAGTGTAGCTGTGGAGCCTCTTGGTAATAAGAAATAGTAGCTGTTAAAAATATGCTGACAGAGAGGCTGAAAAATGTGTAAAAATAAAGGAAAAAGTCAACACATTTAGCAGTACTTATATCTTATTTTTTTCTTAAACTTTGCACATTAGAGCTATTGCTGCAAGAAAGGAAAATTTTTGATTTGGTAATTTTCCCTTAAGGAAGTTGATTGGCTATGTTTCTTAAGGGTGGGAAGAGCCGAGTTTGGGTCTGTTAATAATTATATCTGCTAAGTGATGCAAGTCAGATGTAATAGGCCACTATTTATTCGTTAACTTACTTGCTTACTTAGGAAACCAGAGTGTGCTATACTATAGAGAAATCTGAATTTATGTAGCTTGTTATGGTTTGCATTTTCTTTGACTTTCATTTTTAATTTCTAGTTTTAATATCTAAGCATTTTATCTGTTTTACTTTTATTCTGCTAAATGTGACCGTAATGAACTTGTGAGAGATGCCTGGGTAACCACTTAAGATCAGGTTTAGACTGTTATATCCAGGATGGTATTTGATACATGTTGTTGTATTTGATTCCTCTAGGTCACTTGCAGATATTTGATATGTTTGTAGTAGAGAAGTGGCCAATTGTACAGGCCTTTGCACTTGAGGGCATTGGAGGGGATGGATTTTTTACCATGAAATATGAGGTATGTATGAAAGACAGTATGCCTGGCTTTTATCTGCAACCTGCAATCTTTATGAAGGACCCCCACATTGTGATTGTGCATCATTATAACACTGAAAAGCTAATAGTGACCTCTCAAGAGTATGGAGCAAGTTAAAAGACTTGAAATGGAAAATAGTTGTTGTTTAAAGCTGGTCCCCAAAAGTTGTTGTTTAAACTCATATGTCCTTTCTTCTAGGAGTTTCTCTCTGTCCTCCTTTCTCTCTTTTTCCCATTCTGATACCATTGTTCTTCCAGTCTACTCTTGTAGCATCCTAGGCTGAATCCTCTTACAGCTTTTTTTTTTTTTTTTTTTGTCCTATGTTATACATTTTCCACACACCCCTGTTCATGTATCCACCTGCCCTTGGTCTCTGGACTGGAAGCTCCTTGAGAACAAAAATAGTCTTTTCATTGTTGTGGTTTGTATCTCAGAAATTCATATAACTTGAGAACTATTCAAGAGCAATGAAAAGGACAGTGCAAAATTTTGTCTAAGTACAATATACTAGAGGAATAAAAGGGTTATCTTTTGTGTTAAGAACAGTATCTTTTATTTCAATATTTCTTTTATCTAGGAGATGACCCATAAATATTTGTTAAGTGAATTGATGAATGAGTCTGGGAGAGGGGGTCATCCAGAGTGCATATTAAGGAGGATGGCCTGGTAGGTTAGCAGCATCCCCAGAAGCATCCACGGGCCTCTAAAGGATCCTCAGTGAGATGACCTGCCCCCAGCACAGAAATAGGGAGTGAGTATTGACATGCTCAGAATGGGGACATACTATTGGGCATAGAGTAAGTGGGACCTTTGGAAGCATGACCCAGGGCTAATTGCTACCCCTCCTTTCCAAGAAGTAGCAGAATCCCTAGGAAGTGAGTGGGTGCTTGCCTGGTAGACTCCCTAATATGGAAAAAACATGGGCTATAGGGTTGAAGAGAAGCACACCACTTGACTCCCACTTTTCCTGCTCCAGAACTGTAGTATTCTCACATTGACTACAACAGCAGAAGTTATTAGTAAACAAGGCTGTGGAAGCTGCTCCTGCTAGGAAGTAATGCTCTCTAATTTAGAAGAGTAAGGGCTTGAAGGGGGCAAGCCATAGGAGGTAGAGAGGAAGCTTAAAATTTTTAGCAATAATGCTAATATTTATTTTTAATTAATTGTATAAACTGGGCATTTATAGTGTCTCCTATATGCCAGGCACTGTTCTAAGCACTTCATATGAGTTGACTGTAATTCTTACAAAAGAACCCTCTGAAGTAGGTACTATTAGTTCCTATTCTACAGAGAGGTTAAATGAATTTCCCAAAAGCACAGAGCTAGTAGCTGGTGAGGGGCAGGGGTGGGGCCAAATCCAGAGGGTCTGGCTTCAGAGCCTGTGCTCCTAAGCCCTGTGCTGTGGGTAGATTAGCATGAAAAAGCAGTACACTAGGAGGTCGCAGGGTTCTTGCAGACCACATGTGGCAGGCCTTTCTGGCTCCTGCCTTGAGGAGCATTACACTGTGCAGACACATCCAAAAGGCACAAAATCCCCTTCTAAAAAACCTTTACGAGGTAATGTAGATCTTTTCTGTAGGGTGGAAGAAACCACACACAGCATGTAGTCGGGCTACTATAAGTCTTCTCTCAAGATCCCTTTCTCCAGATTCTTCCCTTCTTTGTAGTTGCTAATTGTCATTCTCTCCAATACTTTTCCTGTTGTTGTCCATCTCGTTCTCTCCCCTACCCCCACCCCAGTTCTCTTCCTTATCGGCCTTTAGGATATGGAGCAGTACTCCACTCTGAGTCACATACCTAAGGCCTGATAACTGTCTGAGCCAGAAATACTTTTGCATCTTTTGAAGGTCAAGAGAAGGAGAACTACGGACACTAGAAACTTAATTTTATTAAAAATTTTGTTTTGTTGTATGTCCACACCCAGAACAAAGTCATTAACCAAGAGGTTGCTATGTCCCTGATGTAGTAGGTGCCAGCATGAGAGAGGAAACCAGATCCACATAACTTATACTTGGCATTTAGGCTGGATCAAACTCAGTTATGAGATAGAGAACTCTTCCTGGGAAGCAGCACAGGGAAGTTCCTCTGCTGGGGCTTTCCCTGCCTTCGGCTTCCTCCTTCTTAACTCTCCAGCTGCTGGAGCTGTGACCTAGTAAAGTAAATTTACATCAGCTAGCTCCCAAGGAGAGGATTCTAATAGCAAACTTCTGAATAATGAGAGTAACCATAGAACAAACATTCATTTACCTTTTTATGGACAAACAGATGTTCGTATTGAAAGGTGGAATGAAACTTACGAATAAGATTCAACAAAATATAGGAAGGAAACCATAGCATATTAGATGCAGAGATAAGTGTGCTTTTTAAAAACGGTTTCTCCAGGAAATAAAATAAAAATGAGAAAAAAGATGATCTCTTTTGTACCTGTTAAGAATGGGTAAATTGTAAAGAGATGCCTGGGTGGCTCAGTTGGTTAAGCGTCTGACTTCTAATTTCCACTCAGGTCATGATCTCAAAGTTTGGTGAGTTCAAGCCCCATGTTGGGCTCTGTACTGACTCTGCAGAGCCTGCTGGGGATTCTCTCTCTCTCTCTCTCTCTGTCTCTGTCTCTCTGCCTTTCCCCTGCTCATACTCTGTCTCTCTCAAAATAAACTTTAAAAATTAAAAAAGAAAAAAAGAATGGAATTTGTAAAAAGAGAAATGATAGGTAGGACACACAGAATTAAAAAGGGAGATGGATGACATGAGGAAATGTTATGTCTCAAAATTAATAGTAGAGTTAACGTTTGCATTTAAAATTAGAAATTTAATTCAGCACCCTTAAAAAATCAAATCAGTTGACACTTGAAAAGCTGTTCCAGATTACAGAGAAAGGGGCCAAATATATTAAATCAGTCTATTGGGATTTAGAATGTAAGGGAGTAGGGATCCTGAATAACCACCTGCTGGCTGTCTGCTCTCCCTAAAAAAACTTTCTGGTAGTTGACCAGCTCTGCTGAAAGCATGAAGCTTCCAATTAGCCTTTCCATTTTGAAATAAAAACAGGCAACCAAAGATCACCAGACATTTGCTTTAAATACCTGTAACTTTAAAGGAAAAGATCAAGATTTTTTTTTTTAAAGACATTGGATAAGACCCAAAGATAATTAAGATATAGAGGAAAATTTAAGACCTAAAACTCCACTTCGGATGCCCAGACAAGATTTGGTGACCATAGAACAAGTGTTATGTTGTCATAAATTAACATGACGAAAATAAGAGCTCTGGGAAATTATAATTAATAAAATTAATAATAGGCTGGGAGGTAAAGTTAGGAAGTTTTCTAAAAATGTAAAATTTAAAAATCAAGGAGACAGAATATATGAGATAAAAATGAAAAGACATAGAGAACTGTTCCAAGAAGTCTGATATACAAGTTGGAGTTGCAGAAAGTTAGAGCAGAGGTATCAGGAGGGAGAAAATTTTTTTAAAAGAATAAACAATTTCCAGTGATAAAGAGAATACAACTTTTAAATTAAATGACTTAAATATAAATAAAGAAGAAAAAACCTTAAATCTATCTATGCCTTTTTTGAACACTAAGAATAAAAGAATATCACAGCTTCCAGAAGAAAAAAATAAATCACCTACATAAGACAATAGGAACCAGATTTCTCTCCTTCCCAAAACAACCCAACCTAACCAAACCAAAAGAACAAACAAGAAACAAAATATGTTTTCAAGACACTAGACATCAGACACTGAGAAATAGTGATTCCCTGAGAAATAGAAATAAACAAGGTCAGGGGCACCTAGATGGCTCAGTCGGTTCAGCGAGCAACTCTTGATTTCAGCTCGGGTCATGATCTCATGGTTCATGAGCTTGAGCTCCTCATCAGGCTCTGTGCTGGCTGTGCAGAGCCTGCTTGGGATTCTCTTTCTTCCTCTCTTTGCCCCTCCCCTGCTCGAGCTCTTTCTCTCTCTCTCAAGATAAATAAACATTAAAAAAAAAAAAAAGGCAAGCACAGCCCCATGATTTCGCTAGCTTAGTAATTTGAGAAAAATTTTCAGGCCATGGCATTGGGAGGGGGATACCCATGTGAATCCTAGTGTATTTCCTGAGTTGAGAAGATGCAGTGAAGAGTCTGATAAGAGAGCAGCTAGAGTACTAAAAAGGAAAATGCCCAGAGAGAGAACACCAAAGATCTGCCAAGATTTCCCTGCCCCTCCCCCCATCCCAAGTATTCAAGAGTATTGATCAATTCATCCATGTGTCAGGTAACTACCAAAGGCAAGAGTTAAACAAAAGACATCTGGGGGTGCCTGGGTGACTCAGTCTGTTAAGTGACTGACTTCGGCTCAGGTCATGATCTCACGGTTTGTGAGTTTGAGCCCCGCGTCGGGCTCTGTGCTGACAGCTCAGAGCCTGGAGCCTGCTTCTGATTCTGTGTCTCCCTCTCTCTCTGCCCCTCCCCCATTCATGCTCTGTCTTTCTCTGTCTCAGAAATAAATAAACATTAAAAAAAAAAAAAAAGACATCTGAAAAGTAATCCAGAACAGTGCCTGATACATGCTAAGGGCTGGGAACAGTTAGACTGGAAAAACACATAATTCAAAGGGCACTGAGTAGAGTCCTCAGAAGGGTTTTGTCTCAGTAATGGGGAATAGTCACTCCTAAACTGAGCACTGCTCTAGACCTCCTCAAAATTCATAAAAGCAAGATCTAAAGGGATCAAACTGTTTCCAAGTAACTTAACTGCATTCCAGAACAAAGCACAAGAATATTTATAGGAATACAAAAATACGTAGTCTCCAACAAGGTGAAATTCACAATGTCTAGCATCCAAAGATTATCCGCTTTACAAAGTGGGAAAACATGACTGATAATAAGGTAATCATTCAAAATTGACCTAGAAGTGACAGAAATGTTAGAATTAGCAAAGAACATTAAAATAGTTATTCTAACTGTATTTCATATTTTCAAGAAGCTAGGAGGAAAATTGAACTTGTTGAACAGAGAGAGAAAATTTTCAAAAGACCCAAATTGAGCTTCTGGAGGTGAAAACTACATTGTCTGAGATGGGAGAGGTTTTAACAATAGATTAGACACTGCAGAAGAAAAGATTAGTGAATTTGAAGCTATAGCAGTAGAAACCATCAAGGTAAAGCATGGAGAGAGTGAAGAGTCCAAAAGAATGGAAAGAGCATTAATGAGCTGTCAGTCAGGCCTGAGGACAGAATAAAGACATTTTAAAACTAAAAAAATTTTGCCTTCTGAAAAGATATTGGAGGGGCACCTGGGTGGCTCAGTTGGTTGAGCGTCCGACTCTTGATTTCAGCTCAGCTCACGGTTAGTGAGATTGAACCCTGTGTTGGGCTCTGCCATGACAATAGAGAACCTGCTTGGGATTCTGTCTGCCCTTCCCCGCCCCTCAAAAATAAATAAATAAATATTTTTAAAAAAGCTATTTGAGGATGTACTCCAGTAAACAAGTGAGTTAATCAAGAAAGAGAAAAGTAAGCCCTGGAACCAAATCCATCATCTGAAAGCTTCAGGATGATAGCAAAGAGAACTCTCAAAGCAAAAGTTGTAGTTGCACAGCAAGCTTACATAACAGCCAGACCAGAATGAGGTAAGAAAAAGAATTATTAGATTATCTGATATGTTTAAGCCATTGGTTATCAGTCAAGATGATTTTGTTGCCGCTTCCCCAACATCCCACCTCTGAAACATTTTACAGTGTTTGGAATTACTTTTGGATTGTCTGGGGGTAGCAGTGTTACAGGCATCTAGTGAGTAAAAGCCAGCGATGCTGCTAAGCCTTCTACAATGCATAGGGAAGTGCCTCACAGCAAAGAAATATCTGGCCCCAAATGATAGTAGTGTTGATGTTTAGAAACCCTAGTGTAAACATAACTAATTGGGTGGGACAATTAGAAAAAACTTCAGGGTTGATTTTTATTTTAATCGCACAAGTGAAAAAAAATGACTCTGTCGGTAGCCCTAAGAAAAATAAAATTGGTTTAAGAATGCAACTAGAAGTATAGCATACATGTTCCTATAGTAAATAATGTATATATGATCTTAATGTTATAAACAGTAATTACTGGTATAATTAAAAAATCATGATATTAGATGATGTTAGGGTATAGGTATGTGGAGAAAAAGTGTGAGAATAGGGATGGTTAATATTTAATTTCTAAATTCAGAAATCAAATAGTGATAGAAGCATGTTATATCAAAATTTGGAGGTAACTACCAGAAAGAAAATGTTAAAAGACTTGTGAGTGATTGCCTCTGTGACAGTGGAGGTTTGGAGAAAGATTGGAGTAGGCGATTCACATGTTTTATTCTAAGCCTTTAGTACTATTTGGTTTTTTTTTTAAACCATGAGCATGTATTATTTTAATTAAAAAACTTAAGCAAAGGCAAATAAATGTGTGTATGTACATACATATATATGTACTCATCATTGAAGATAGTCAAAAGATGTACCAAAGTTTCTGTAACGTTAGTTTCCTTGAGTTGGATAGCATTTATTAATATGTATTGGTTCTAATATAATTGATAAAAGTTTGATTTATTAGTCTAATCACTTAGTTTTCACCAAGATAGTCATTTCTGATAAATCTGATTGTTGTAGTGATATTGACTCAGTTATTTCAATGTTTTTGCCCTATGTTGCAGCTGCAGGATGTGAGTTTGAATCTATGGAATGTCTACAGCAAGATGGATCCTATGTCTCTGGAGAGTTTGCTTTCAGAAGTAAGGAGCCTAACTATATATTTAACTTATAAATATTACAGCCAGCTCACTTATCCACTAACAGTATTTGAAGAAATGCAAGAGATATTTTTGTCTGAACAATTTCTTCCCAGATTGTTATCTTGAACTCCTTGGGAGTAGAAGTGGACCTGGAAAAGTGATACTGCCTCTTTTGCTGTGAGGAAACCTCACCTGAGGCGAAGCCAAAGCTGCCTACCAGGGTTTACATTTCCACCTAAAGACATTCTCTCGGTTGGGCTGGACTTTAGAAAAACAATACAGAGGATGTCTTTCTGTATTCTTTCTCTGTGACAAAAAGAAAGCAAAGATGGGGTTTGGCTTAAACAAATTAAGAATTAGACGGGGCGCCTGGGTGGCGCAGTCGGTTAAGCGTCCGACTTCAGCCAGGTCACGATCTCGCGGTCCGTGAGTTCGAGCCCCGCGTCGGGCTCTGGGCTGATGGCTCGGAGCCTGGAGCCTGTTTCTGATTCTGTGTCTCCCTCTCTCTCTGCCCCTCCCCCGTTCATGCTCTGTCTCTCTCTGTCCCAAAAATAAATAAACGTTGAAAAAAAAAAATTAAAAAAAAAAAAAAAAAAGAATTAGAGCAGAGGTCAGCACATGTAGGCTTTGTGTGCCCTCCATCTCTGTTAGAACCACTCGGCGGTGCTATTGTAGCCTGAGAGCACCCGTGGACAGTGCTTAAATGAATGGGGGTGTCTGTGTTCCAAGGAGACTTTATTTACAAAAATATGTGGCCTGCCCACAAGCCATAACTTGTTGATTCCTGGATTAGAGGGTCGGGCATTAACTGTTCATCTGAACTTGGAAGAAAACATGAAGTTGGGTGGAACACTTTGCAGTGAGGAGCAACGGATAAAACTAAGGCTCTGGGAATACTTGCTGTGGTGAAGCAGCTCAGCAGTATCTCTCAGTGGCCATGGCTAGATATACATAGAAGAAGAACAGTGTGTAGCCTTTTAATTAATTTAGTTATATTATTAAAACCCAATGAGGGGCGCCTGGGTGGCGAAGTCGGTTAAGCGTCTGACTTCAGCCAGGTCACGATCTTGCGGTCCGTGAGTTCGAGCCCCACGTCAGGCTCTGGGCTGATGGCTCAGAGCCTGGAGCCTGTTTCCGATTCTGTGTCTCCCTCTCTCTCTGCCCCTCCCCCGTTCATGCTCTGTCTCTCTCTGTCCCAAAAATAAACGTTGAAAAAATAAAAATAAAAAAATAAATAAAACCCAATGAAAATAACAAAAATGAAAACTATAGACTAGTCTCACTTATCCATGTTGATGCCTGTATTTTAAGTAAAATATTAGCAAATAGAATCCAGTACCATGTCAGAGTATTCCCTGATGAAATAGAGCTTAACAAGGGTACAATATTTAGTTTAGTGTCAGGAAACCTATTAGTGTAATCACTATACTAATTTTTTTCCTTGGAACGATTTGTGATGATTCCATAGGTGTCTAAAAGGCATTTGATAAAATTGAACAGCCATTCTGTTTAAACATTTCTAATTAAACAAATATAAAAGAAAAATAAAACCTGAACTTTTTATCCTATGAAGAGACCTAATCATCATCATCATCATCAATCCATTGCTAGCCTAATTATGGAAAAAAGTGAAAATCAAAAACATGTAACATAAGAATGCAAAAATGATAAAGAAAATTTAACCACAAAGAAAGAGAGATAAGTAGTTTAGGAGTTTCTACAACTGTCTGAGACCCATACCCAACTTGCCTGCAGTCATTTGAATGTGAGGATGCCATTGTTCACACATGGAGGCTAAATGTAGCATTGTAGTTTGGAGAACATTGGAAGCATCTCTGGATGCCCATTGAGAGGGACCACACAGAAGGACATTTTTAAGTTTGTTTATTTATTTTGAGGTGTAGGGTCGGGGGGAGAGGGAGAGCAGAGAATCCCAAGTAGGCTCTGCACTGTCAGCATGGAGCCTGAGGTGGGGCTTGAACTTATGAACCATGAGATCATGACCTGAGCCAAAATCCAGAGTCTGGGGCACCTGGGTGGTTCAGTCAGTTGAGCCTCCAACTTCAGCTCAGGTCGTCTCACAGTTCTTGAGTTGGAGCCCCACATCGGGCTCCATGCTGACAGTGCAGAGCCTGCTTCAGATCCTCTGTCCTCCTCCACTTGTACTCACTCTCTGTCTCTCTCTCTCTCTGTCTCTCTCTCAAAAATAAACATTAAAAAAAAAAAATCAAGAGTCAGCTGTTTAATCAACTGAGCCCCCCAGACACCCCAGAAGGATATTTAAAAAAAATTTTTTTTTCTTTAACATTTATTATTGAGAGAGAGACACACACACAGCATGAGCAGGGGAGGGGTAGAGAGGGAGAGACACAGAATCTGAAGTAGGCTCCAGGCTCTGAGCTGTCAGCACAGAGCCTGATGCGGGGCTCAAACTCACAAACTGCGAGATCATGACCTGAGCCAAAGTCGATCGCTTAACCCACTGAGCCACCCAGGTGCCCCCCAGAAGGATATTTTTAATTGCACCTGAACAGATGATGACATTTTTGGCTGAAGAAGCAGTAGTGGTAATCACCATGGACTATAGACCAGGCCCTTCCCTGGTTTTCTGACTTCCCATGAGCAAAGTCTGCTGAAGTTCAGACCCTACCCTCAAAATATTTTAATTTAGTAATTAACAAATGCACAAATGCACTCAGACCCAGACTCTGATCAATTGTAGATCAAAATTCCTTGGATCCCTATTTTAATGACCTGATAAAAGAAAAGATATACTTTTGTAAAGGTAAATATTACCTGCTTCAGTTTTTACTGTTCTTTTATCACAAAATGGCTGGCATGTGGTAAAAAAAAAAAAATTAGAAGAAAATTTTATTGTTAATCAAGAAACAGTCAAGAGAGGGCACCTGACTGGCTCAGTCGATAAAGCATGCAATTCTTGATCTCAGGGTTTTGAGTTCAAGCCCTGCACTGGGTGTAGAGATTACTTAAAAATAAAATCTTAGGGGTGCCTGGGTGGCTCAGTTGGTTAAGCATCCAATTTCGGTTCAGGTCATGATCTCATGGTTCATGAGTTCGAGCCCTGCATTGGGCTCTGTGCTGACAGCTCAGAGCCTGGAGCTTACTTTAGATCCTGTGTCTCTTTCTCTGCCCCTCCCCAACTCGTGCTCTCTTTCTCTCTCTCTCTGTCTCTCAAAAATAAACATTATTAAAAATTTTTAAAAATAAAATCTTCAAAAAAAAAAAAACCAGTCAAGAGAATTAGATCCAGATATTGAAATTAACTAATGGAGAATTTTAAGCAGCTAATAAAAATGCTGAAGAATCAGGGCTGCCTGAGTGGCTCAGTCAGTTAAGTGTCCAGCTTCAGCTCAGGTCATGATCCTGCGGTTCGTGAGTTTGAGCCCTACGTCAGGCTCTGTGCTGACAGCTCAGTGTCTGGAGCCTTCTTTGGATTCTGTGTCTCCCTCTCTCTCTGCCCCTCCCCCGCTCATGCTCTGTCTCTCTGTCTCTCTGTCTCTCTCTCTCTCTCTCTCTGAAGGATGAATAAATATTAAAATAAATGCTGAAGAATCTGAACAAAAAGAGAACAGCATATATGAAAAGATGAGAAATTTCAGCAGAGACTTGAAAAGTAGAAAAAGAACTAAATGGAAATGCTAGAAATGAAAATACTATATCTAAAATGAAGAATTCATTAGATTGTCTTAACAGCAGCCTAGATACAAATGAAGAAGTGTTCTGTGAATTAAAGATATATCAAAGGCAATTTCTCAACTGAAGGACAAAGAGAAGAGCAGCAAGGGGAGTAGAACAGAGCATCCAGTACCTGTCAAACAATGTCAGATGATCTAACATAGTATAGTTAGAATCCCAAAAGGAGAGTAGAGAGAAAATGCAGCAGGAAATCTGAGTTGATACTGTCCAAGAACTTTCCAAATTGATAAAATCAGTCCACAAATCCATGAAGCTCATTGAACCCCAAGTGGGATAGAAACTACTATAGATATGTATAAAAATGACAATAAATTTGTACAGGGATCTCTTGTGGTGAGTTTACAAATGTGCTTAATAAAATTCAAATTCAACAACCAAAAGTATTTAAAAATGCTATTCCTGTCTTTGAGTCTCTAGAAAATCACTGAAAAGGGTGTGATCCATACCTATATTACTTTTTAAAAATTTGCCTTATTCCCCCTTCTCTCAGCTATTTCATAGCTTCCAAACTTCTCTGAAACCCTCTTTTCTCTCCACCATCCAAATACTTTTTCTGCTCATATTTATTTCCCCCTTTGCCAAGATTGTAATCTTAAGCCAGGATTGACATCTGGGCTTTAATTTCCATTGGCCAATCATTGCTGGCAGCTCTTTGATGGCCAGAGAACATACAGCTCTATGCTTCCTGGTCAGATCCCACAGATCTCAAGAGGGAGAGTGCATACTCCTCTGCGAAGTGTATTTTTTTCTTTCATTATTTTTTCCATGAAATATTCTTTTTTCTTTTAAAGGTTTTTTGTTTTTTGGTTTTTTTGAGATAGAGGGAACCAGCGGAGAAGGGGCAGAGAGAGAGAAGGACAGAGGATCCTAAGCAGGCTCTGCGCTGACAGCAGAGAGCCCAAGGCAGGGCTCAAACTCACGAACTATGAGATCATGGTCTGAGCCAAAGTCGGACGCTTAACCGACTGAGCCACCCAGACACCCCTCCATGAAATATTCTTTACAGATGAACTGCACCAGTTCTCACAAATACACTAATTAAACTATAAGGAGGTGCTACTTTTTCATCTACGAAAATGCTAGAAATTTCTAAAAGACTAGATTGAGTTGCCACTTGTCAGAGTAAGAGTGAGGCCTTCAACGGAATAGGTGAAATGCCTGTCTTGAGTGAACATTTGGCATCCCTATCCAGCAATTTCTCTTTTTTTTCTTTTTAATTTTTTTAACATTTATTTATTTTTGAGAGACAGAGAGAGACAGAGCGTGAGCAGGGGAGGGGCAGAGAGAGAGGGAGACACAGAATCTGAGGCAGACTCCAGGCTCCAAGCTGTCAGCACCAGAGCCCTTTGTGGGACTTGAACTCACGAATCGCGAGATCGTGACCTAGGCCGAAGTCGGATGCTTAACCAACTGAGCTACCCAGGTGCCCCCAACATTTTCTTTTTTATTTTTTTAAATGTTTGCTTATTTTTGAAAGAGCGTGCTGCACAAGCGGGGGAGGGGCAGAGAAAGAGGCGGCAGAGAATCTGAAGCAACTCCACGCTGACAGTGGAGAGCCTAATGCAGGGCTTGAATTCATGAACTGTGAGATCATGACCTGAGCAGAAGTTGGACATTCAACTGACTGAGCCACCCAGGTGCCCCCCAGCAATTTCTATTTAGTAATTTATCCTAAGAAATTAAAGATGTCACTGAAGAATATTCACTTGAAGTATTGTTTATAAAAACTGTAGACAAAGTAAATGTCCAACAATAGGAATTTGGTTAAATAAAACTATTCAGGGGGCACCTGGGTAGCTGTCAGTTGAGCAGCCGGCCTTAATTTCAGCTTTGGTCATGATCTCACAGTTCATGGGATCGAGCCCCACATCTGGCTCTGTGCTGACAGTGCTTGGGGTACTCTTTCTCCCTCTCTCTCAAAATAAATAAACTTTAAAAAAAAAATTCTTTTTCTCCCTCTCCGCCCCTCTCCCCAGCACGCATTCTCTAAAAAAAAAAAAAATCTCAGTGGCCCATTATACTGTCATTTGAAATGATGTTTTAGAATTGGATTTGATATAGGGGTGCCTGGGTGGCTCAGTCAGTTGACCGTCTAACTTTGGCTTAGGTCATGATCTCATGGTCCTTGAGTTCAAGCCCCATGTTGGGCTCTGTGCTGACAGCTTCGAGCCTGGAGCCTGCTTCAGATTTTGTGTCTGCCTCTCTCCACCCCTCACTCACACTCTGTCTCTTTCTCTGTTCCTCCCCTGCTCGTGCTCTGTCTGTCTCCCTCTCTCTCAAAAATAAACAAACACTAAAAAATTTTTTTAAAAATTGAATTTGATATAGAAAGATGTTCAAAATATATTTAGCAAAAAAGTAAAAGGTATTCCATCTTTGTAAAGTTTGTATGTCTGTGTCTTAGAAACTTTAGGTGATAGTCTTATTGGTCACTTGTTTTCATTTTCCCATTTTTATTGCATTGTGTAATTCATAAAAATACTTTTAAATATTTAAATTGAGCTTTTTTTCCCTCTTGGTCAGTCAGTATAGTGCCCTTGAGTTTTTTTTTGTTTTTTTTTTTTTTTGCTTGTTGATTTATTAAATACATAGTCCTTGATCCCTGCTATTTCTTGGATACTGTGCTTATGCTAAAGTCACAGAAATAGGTAGACCTGGCTCCCGCTCATACTATTTAATGGGCTCTTAGGCCAATAATAACAGCATACTTTGGTAACTGCTATAATTGCAGTGGAACATAAAGGGTAAGGAAAATCATTCTTCCTGGAATTGCTTCCCAGAGCATGTGTGGTGATCAGAGATTTTCCAGACCAAGGAGGAGGCGGTATGAGCATTCTAGCCACAGGGAAGGAACCTGTCTGAGCCCCAGAATCGTCTCCTTTTCAACATTGAGAGAAGTTGTTCAAATGTGGCTGCTGTCCCCTTGCCTAGTCCTTAAGCCAGCTCAGTTTACCGGTGGTGCCATGGATATGGACTTTGAGCCACCAGAGAGCAGGATGCCAGCGTAGGGCCAAGAGTTCTGACTAAAGTTCAGCATCTTTTGCCACCAGCCAAGAACGAAGGCACACTGACACAGTCTCAGCATTTTCTGACCTTTGCTGCGTATCTGACCTTGATATCTATCTGGGCCTGTCTTCTGGATTTGACTTCAAAGAGTCTGAGCAGATAAACTTTCCCTTCTTCCACATCAAATGCAACTGACCATTTCTACCTACATACACAGTATCCATTGGAAAAGTTGGAGAATACTGTGCTGGAAAAAACAGGCTCTGGGTATCTCCTGCCTAGATATATTTCCACTTCTGCTTCTCTTTAGTATTCCATCCTTAGGTAGATCACTTTACTCTGAAGTATCTCAGTCTCCTCATCTTTATAGTGAGCATAGAGAAATATAAGGATGTTAGGGTGTTTTAAGACTCTGTGTGTGTGTGTGTGTGTGTGTGTGCGCGCGTGCATTTATGTGGGCATTTCATGTATAATGCTAGTTATTTTTAATATGAGAATTCATTGCATCTTTCATTTCACTCCTAGCATGGAGCTGAAAGCAGTATTTAATGATTCATTCTATCTTATTCTGTAATTAGTACTAACACACCTGGCTCCCTCGGGGAAATTTTTTGGAACAGAGTGCCCCATCTTTTTTCGTGTATCCTCTAAAACACATGGACTATCTTGGACCCTGGATCAGGGGCACTGATTGGACCTGATAGCAGCAGGTCAGGATCCCAAACTCAGGAGGTCTGGTTTACTGGGCCAAGGCACAGAGGTGGTAGGGTAGGACAGTCTGACCCAGATAATTGTAGATTTCCAGTTACAAATAGGCACATATTTGGGGTTGCCTGGGTGGCATAGTCGGTTAAGCATCAGACTCTTGATCTCGGCTCAGGTCATGATCTCGCAGTTCCTAAGTTGGAGCCCCTCATTGGGCTCTGAGCTGATGGCGCAGGGCCTGCTTGGGATTCTGTCTCTCCTTCTTTCGGCCCTTCCCCCACTTGTGGTCGAACTTGCTCTCTCTCAAAATAAACAAACTTAAAAAAAAATATATGCACATATTTTGTGTATATATATGTGTGTGTGTATATATATATATATATATATAATACGTCTGTAAAAATAGAATGAGAACATTTTCCAAAATGTTTTTCCTTTTAATTTTTTTTAATGTTTATTCCTTTTTTGAGAGAGAGAGAGAGAGAGAGAGAAAATATGCGAGTGGGGGAGGGGCAAAGAGAGAAGGAGACAGATTTTGAAGCAGGCTCCAGGCTCTGAGCTGTCAGGACAGAGGGCTCGAACTCATGAGCTGTGAGATCATGACCTGAGCCGAAGTCGGACGCTTAACTGACTGAGCCACCCAGGTGCCCCATATTTTCCAAAATGTTAACAGTGATTTTTCTAGATTTTCTGAGTTTCTGTAATAAATGTATATTACTTGTGTGTCTGTTTTTAAAGACTTTTTATTAACACAGATTCAGAAAAGAACATAAAACTAATATGTAATTTAATAAGTCATTATAAAGCAAAGCAACAGAGTCTTGCCACCCCAGAAGCAGTCTGAGTGCTTTTTGCCAAACCCATCACCTCTTTCCTACTCCCCGAAGAATAACACTATCATGAATTCTGTGGCAATGACCCCTACTTTTCTTTGCAATTTCATCATCAAAATGTGCTTCCAAATGTGCTTCATGTATAATGCTAGTTATACTTTGCATACTATATATACTATATACATAGTTTAACTTTGCCTGTGTGTGTGTGTGTGTGTGTGTGTGTGTGTGTGTGTGTGTGTTTAGGTTTCTTTTAAATTTTTTTTTTCAACGTTTATTTATTTTTGGGACAGAGAGAGACAGAGCATGAACGGGGGAGGGGCAGAGAGAGAGGGAGACACAGAATCGGAAACAGGCTCCAGGCTCTGAGCCATCAGCCCAGAGCCTGACGCGGGGCTCGAACTCACGGACCGCGAGATCGTGACCTGGCTGAAGTCGGACGCTTAACCGACTGCGCCACCCAGGTGCCCCTAGGTTTCTTTTAATCTATAGGTTCTTTTTGTCCCTACCCTCACTTAACTGTTTATTAAGGAAATCAGATCATTTGTTTTATAGTTATCCTCATTGGGATTTGTTGATCACATTCCTATCATGTAGTTTAACATTTTCCCTGTCTTCTGTATTTCCATATTATTGGTAATTGAATCTAGAGGTTTAATCAGTGTCAGGAATGATTTTTGGAGGGAAAACTACTTCTGAGAGGGTATTCTTTACAAGAAGTATATATGTGTAATTGAATCTCTTTTAATTTTGTGAACAGTCGCTGATGTACGGTCCTTAGGTCTTTAATTGATTAATCAGATCCTTAATTCACCATTGTAAAATGGTAGTATTCCAATTCTATAATTCCTTCTTCATTTATATTCTCTAAAGAGAAATAATTCAGCTTGCTATTTGGTTATGCAGTGGTGGAGTTCATGTGGGAAGAACAGGATAATTGTTTGAATTCTTGCTTTTATTTATCAATTTTCAAAATAAAGTTGGTTCCCAACCATTCCCAAAAGTAACCAATTAGTTCTTTTTAGTATATCTCATTTTGAACTCATAGATTTAAACCTATTTGATGTGTTTTTATCCAGTGCAGTTACCATCTTTGCTGATGTTCAGCTTGTTTCATCTTTGGGTAGTAGCTCACTTAAAGTTGGTTACAAATTGTTTTGACACAACCCTAATAGTCCTTGATAACTTCCTTGCCATATACTACGATAAGAGATTCCTGGGTTCTCTTATACATTTCCTGTCCCAGGTCTGGAATCGTCATTTCTCTAATAAGTTCTAGTTTGTTTGGGGAGTGGTATTTTAGCACAACAGTGTAGGTGCTGCGAATGCTCATTGGTACTGGTTTGGTCATTGTTTCTATATCTCTTCAGTGGACAGAGGTAGGAAATTCTCTGTGTGTGTCTTTCTCTCCATATGTATATACAAATATTCTCACATGTATACCTGATTTTTTTATCCCAAATTATATATAAAACATATTCAGAAAGCAGTATCAGCACTGTCACCCATGTGATTACTTAAAATAATTTTAGATACATATACACATATACTTCTGTATTTATTTATAAATAAAATATAGATCATCTGGGCAACAAGCAGCGGAGCCATTAGTAAGAATGTTGTTTACACTAAGAATTCCCAGCAGGGGTCCATTGTGCTTTATGCCTAGGGCCAGTAGACTCAATACCTGGCTAACACGGAGCCCATAGGTCTGAGTACTTGCTTATCCCCAACTGGGAGAGAAGAATGGAGGAGAGCATAAATCCAGCTAGTAAGTTTTAATGCAGCAAACAGAATGCCTGCTGTGAGCAAGGCACTAGGCCAGCGCCCAACATACAGACACTTAAACTGTGAGATGGGCAGTGAAGATAACTTATCTCAGTACAAATTATCAGCAACTTCAGAATAAGACAAGGATACTATTTGAGTGTCTTAAGCAACTCATAGATGTTTTTTTTTTTTTTTTTTTTTTGGTTAACTGATGATGTTTTAAAGGAAAGCCAGTAGCACAAAGCAATGTGTGGTGACTGGGAACCAGAATGAGTTCAGAGAGGAGGCTGAAAAGTAGCTGGGATGGGGAAGGAAAGAGGTTGCACAAAGAGGAGAGTCAACTGGGAAGGGCACACAGTTTCACAATCCTCCCACTGCCACTGGGGGAGGGTGTAAGGGAGGAGAGGGCTCTGGGCCACCCATGCCACCACCCAACTTCTAACTAAGGTCATCTAACTTGTCCTTAAAGCTCCACTGATGTGACCCTTTTGGCACAGGATGTACCATCTTTAAGATACATCATAGGGGCGCCTGGGTGGCGCAGTTGGTTAAGCGTCCGACTTCAGCCAGGTCACGATCTCGCGGTCTGCGAGTTCGAGCCCCGCGTCGGGCTCTGGGCTGATGGCTCAGAGCCTGGAGCCTGTTTCCGATTCTGTGTCTCCCTCTCTCTCTGCCCCTCCCCCGTTCATGCTCTGTCTCTCTCTGTCCCAAAAATAAATAAACGTTGAAAAAAAAAAAATTAAAAAAAAAAAAAAAGATACATCATAAATAGGTCCCTCTTTCCAACAAAGATTGCTAAAGGCATTGCTAAGGCATTGGAGTGGCCATTACTGCCCCCCTTTTTTTTAAACAATTTTATTATGCTATAATTTATATACCATAAAATTTGCCCATTTAAATGTACAATTCAGTAGTTTTTAGTGAAATTTACAGAGTTGTACAACCACCACCATAATCGAATCTTAGAATATTTTCATCAACCCAAAAAATTCCCTTGTGTTCACTTGCAGTCAGTCTTTGTTCCTCATTCAAATCACTGATCTACTTTCTGTCTCTATAGATTGGCCTTTTCTGTATATTTCATATAAATGGAGAATACGCCAGGTGGTCATTTATATCTGGCCTCTTTCACTTGACATAATGTTTTTGAGGTTCATCTATGTTGTAACATGTATCTGTAGTTTGCTGTTAACTTTTTAAAATGTTTATTTATTGAGAGAGAGGGCGAGTGGGGGAGGTGCAGAGAAAGATGGAGACAGAGGATCTGAAGCAGGCTCTGTGCTGACAGCTCAAACCTGATGTGGGACTTGAACTCACAAACCATGAGATCATGACTTGGGTTGAAGTCTGATGCTTAACCAGCTGAGCCACAACAGGCTCCCCTGCTGTTAACTTTTAAAACATTTAAACAGTCTGGTATTTTGAGATCTGATTCATGATTCTAAAGTACTTGAGATCTGATTCATGTTTCTAAAGTACTTCTTAATATAACCAAATGCATTATCCTTTTCATTTTCTTCATAGGATTTGGTGGCTTTTGAACATCAGTGGACTAGCTTCTTTGCTAATTTTGATACAGAAATTCCTTTCCTGCTGGAACTTTCTGAATCTCAAGCGGGTGAGGTATGTAAGGGAAGGGTCAAAGAGAAAGAAAAACCTGATTAACTTATTGTTTCTATTTTTGTTTTGTTAATTTTTTCAGAATACAACACTACCGATCCTAATATGTTTATTCTTTCCTTATGCTTTGTTGTATGCTGTATAGAAGTCTTTAACCCCCATGCCAACCTACCAACATCTATAAGGAAGTTGGGTGTTTGGTACCAGCTCCTATATAAGATGGATAGTCATTTTTCAGTGTCATGATACCTCTGTCAGCAAGGAATTCTATTGGGCAGTAGTTGATAAGCCTAGACATAATTTTCCACGTGTGAGTAGCACACCTTTGTCAGTTGAGTGTCTAGGTAAATTTTTTTTTCCACGCAAACAATGATGAAGTTACTAGATTCAGGGTCAGATTCACTCCAGGAGTAAACAGTGGTATCTAAATCAAGAACCGAGGCATAGGCCAGTGCCCAAAACTAGTCAGTAAGAAGGATCAGAAGACAAATCTTGAGCTTGCACTTGAGCGTACTTTGGTTTTGCACGCCAGTCCTCAGCTCCCCTGTGCTACACTGGCTCCTGATCTTTGGAGCTGGTGTTGACTTTTGTTGTCATGCATCTCACTTTTACGTATGTTATAAACACCACCAACACATTGCTATTATTTTTGTTTAAGCAGTCAGTTCTCTTTTTAATCTCATTTTAATCCTTTCTAAGAAGATTTAAGTAATAAAAAAAAATCTTACATATTTGCCCATGTAGTTACTGTTTTTGATGCTCTTCATTCCTTTGTGACGATCCAGATTTCCATTTGGTATGATTTCCTTCTCCCTGAAGTGTCCATTAATATGTTCCATAGTGAAAACTTTCTGATGATGAATTCTTCCAACTTGTATAGGTCTGAAAAAATATCTGTATTTCACCTTCATTTTTGGGAGACATTTTGCCACGTATAGATTCTTGGTTGACTGTTTTTTCCTTTTTGTACCTGGAAGATGCTGTTCCACTGTCTTCTCACTTGCATTGTTTCTGATGGTCTGTTCTTTCGTCTTTATCTTTGTTCCTCTCTGTATAACTGTTTTTTTTCCCCCTCTAGCAGCTTTTAAGATTTTCTCTTTTTTTACTGGTTTTGAGTTGATTCTGATGTGTCTCACTATAATTTTCTTTATGTTTCTTGCGCTTGGCTCTTGTTGAGCTTCTTGGATCTGTGGATTCATAGTTTTCTTCTAGTTTGGGAAGTTTTTGGCCATTATTTGTTCAGATATTTTTTCTGTCCATCTTTTTTTTCAGAGACTCTAGTTACCTCTATATTAGGCCACATGAAGTAGTCCCACATTTCACCAGTGCCCTTTTTAGTTTTCTGGATTATTTTTTCTCTCATTACTGTGGTTCCTAGAGTAAAAGATACTAAAAAAGGTATATTCTGTGACATGTCACTCCTTGTTTCCTATCACTTCCTTCTCATTCACTCCCTCACTCCACCATTTTCCACCTACTCTACTACCAGTAGATAACAAATCTCTTCATTTCTGATTTGTCTTTCTTTTTCTTTTGCACACATGAGCAGATACATGTGTATTTTCTTATGTCCTCTTGTTTTTTTCATTGAAGGGCAACATACATGTAGTCATTTTCACTTTTTCACTTAACAAGAAAATATCCTGCAGCTTTCTCCAAGTCAGTTCATTGAGATCTTCTCATTCTTTGTTATGATTCATAGTATACTACTGTGTGGATTTGTAATTTATTCAGCCGTTCTCTTATGTGTGCTCATTTAGGTTGTTTTCAATATTCTGCCATTGCAAACAGTGCCATAGTAAATAACTTTGTGCTTATGTATTTTCATATTGTTGGAGGTTTGTATACCTAGTAATGCGATTGCTGGGTCACAAGGTAAGTGCACATCTAGTTGTGTTAGCTATTGCCAAATTTCTCTTCAGAAGGGTTGACCAATTTGCATTCCCACCAGCTGTATATGAGAGTGCCTGTTACACCACAGCCTCACCAACAGGATGTATTGTCACACTTTTTAATTTCTCACCATCTCGTAGATAAGAAATGGTATGTCAGTATTATTTTAATTTGTATTTTTCTAATAATGAGTAAGCTTGAACTTTTTTTCATGTTTGAAGGCCACTTTATATTTTATTTTCATATGTTTTTTTCCCGTTTTAGTATTAGTACAGTATTATTAACAGAACTAGAGGAAATAGTGGTCGAATGATCCTCATAGGTTATTAGGATTACTTGAGATAATACATTTAAGTGTCTATCACAGTAGAGGTAAACCTCAGTAAAATATAGCTATTATTTTAATATAGAGAGAGTTTTTACAGATCAGTAAGATCTGTAAACACCAAAACTCCAATTGATGAACATCCAGAGGATGTAAACAGTTAATTACCAAAGGGAAATCCAGATAGCCATTGAACATATTTGAATATATACTTTATTTCATTAGAAATCAAAGGAATGTATAATACAGCTGCAGTGAGGTACCATTTTTCATTTATCAACTTGGAAAATATATTTTTAAATGGACATTTAATCGACAGTGCTTATGAGTTTACCCTGAGATAGGCACACTCATGTATGGTAAGTGGAAGTGTATATTGATAAAACTTTTTTGAAAAACAATTTGGCAATATAGTTTTGCCTTTTTACCGTATAATTTCATTTCCATATCTGCTTTAAGAAAATAATCAAAGCTGCAAATAAAACTTATGAAAAGTTGCTTATTGTAGTATTATGATATAAGAAACATAGATTTCTAAGAATAGAGGGCTATTTAATAAACTTTGGTACAGCCATATGCTATGGATGTACCATAGAAAAAAGATAGGAAGAAAATTTACCAGAAAGTTAACAGTTCTTAGATTGTTATATTTTAAAATAAGCATATATTACTTACATAATCAGAGCAAGAGGTAAACAATAGATGTTTTTTAAGAGGATTAAAATTGCATTTTGAAATTTTGACCCTTTTGACATAGTCCCTGCATATCAATTTTTGGTTAGTGTTTAGCCTAGCACTTTACATACCAATGCTGAGAAATACTTCTATGCTTTCCTGGGAAACTTCTTTCTGTGTATTTCTAAGTTCTGTGGATTCTTTCTTAATGCTGATTTTAAATTAGTATGTTAGAATTAATGTATATTCCCTTATTAGTAATGTAGAAAAACAGGGGTGCCTGGGTGGCTTAGTGGGTTCAGTGTCTGACCAGCTCAGGTGATGATCTCATGGTTCGTGGGTTCAAGCCCATGTTGGGCTCTCTGCTGTTGGCACAGAGTCTGCTTTGGATCTTCTGTCCTCCTCTCTCTGCCCCAGCGTGCGCTTGCTCACTTTCTCTTTCTCAAAAATAAACATTAAAAAAAAGAAATGTAGAAAAACAAATTTTTAATAGAAGGGAAAATTCCTACATGATTAGTGTCTTGGACCATAGATGATGGTTGGTCCAATTTTGTTTCAATAATTAAATCATAAAATTTGACAAGAATTTTTCTTTACCTTTCTTTTTCTCTTGCAGCCATTTGTCTATTTCTGTTGCTGTTTGTTAGTTACTTGTCCCCCAAATTCATGTTGCTTTCTACCACCTATGTCCTTCCGTGTTCTTATAATAATCTATAAACACATCTCTCTCTCTCAATACACACATACACACTCTATACCTACACACATACCTATATGAGAGATTTGTGATTGTTTTATAAAATTGTGATATAATACAGTGTTGGGTTCTTTTTTAGCCATTCAGAAGTTACTTCAGTCATGGAATGATCTCCAGCCATATAACTGAAAACAGGTAGGTTTCTTGGGGAAGAAAGGTGAATGATGTTAGAGAAATGGGGTTTAACAAGGGAAGTGGATGTGAGGGAGCATCTAAGTCCAGAAGGTAGAGTCAGGAAAATATAGACTGACTTTGGTCATCATAGGTTAAGAAATGCATACTCTGAAAAATTGTCCATTTCACTGCTTTTGTGTATATGTGTGTATATGTATGTATGTGTGTGTGTGTGTGTGTGTATGTATATATTAATATAGATTTATAGCAAACTAGTTTTTAAAACATTGTAGCTTGCTGAAATCTTAAGAAAGGAATTTTATATTCCATCCCTACCCCAGGAAAGCTAGGAAGTAGGATGTCCATGGGCTGGGCAGGGATCCTCATTTGTGGAGGGTAAAAGGGCTCTGGCAATAAAGGTCCAGCCCCAGGAAGACAAGAGAGTATCAGGGTTGCTGCATTTTGTTTTCTTGCGGTTTTTCCTTTAGCACCTCTCTTTGTCATGGTAATCCGGAGGGCCCAGCCTGGGATGGGATCAAAGTAGATCAAAGTAGATTTTTCCTCTCTTTTATTTCCTAATTCCAATCCAATGTGAAATGAGACAGATTACACTGGTTGAAGAGTCACTTAACTTGAATTAAGCTTCAGAAGAAAAATCAGTTATATTTACTTTTAAGAGCCCCTGTTTGCCTGAAGCTTAAGGAGGTATTTTTAAGAATAATACAAAGAAATGTAAACACTTTTCCATGTGACACACACTAAGGGCAATTTAAGGAAAGGATCAGGGATAAAGGAAACTGTCTTAATCTGTTTTAGCTACCATGACAAAAATTCCATAAACTGGGTGGCCTATAAACAAAAAAACATTTATTTCCCACAGTTTGGAGGCTAGGAAGTCCAAGATCATGGCACTGTGAGATCCAGTGTCTGATGAAGGCCTGCTTCCTCATTTCACTATAAACTCACATGGCAGAAAGGGCAAGGGATCTCTCAGACCTCTTTTATAAGAGCCTTTTTTATAATACCATTCATGTGGGATCTGCCCTTATGGCTTAATCACCTCCCAAAGGCTATACCTCCTAATACCATCGCTTTGGGGGTTAGGATTTTAACCTATGAATTTTGTGGGGATACATTCAATACATAGCAGAAACTATTTTTTAAAAATACCCTTGGGGCGCCTGGGTGGCTCAGTCAGTTAAGTGTCCCACAATTCGGCTTAGGTAATGATCTCATGGTTCGTGAGTTCAAGCCCCAGGTCAGGCTCTGTGCTGACAGCTCAGAGCCTGGAGCCTCCTTCGGATTCTGTGTCTCCCTCTCTCTCTCTGCCCCTCCCCCACCTCAAAAATAAATAAACATTAAAAAAATAATAAAAGAAAATAAAAATACCGTTTAGTCACTGACTGTTGTTGAGAACATATGACATATTAAACAAGAGAAACATGGTTAAAAAGTAAACCAGCCATGGGGATGCCCAGCTGGCTCAGTTGGTAGAGCATGGTCATGATTTTGAGCCCCAAGTTGGGCATAGAGATTACATTTTTAAAAAATTAAAATTCAAAAATAAACTAGTCATGGTCTTTGCCCTCATGGAGTGAGTATATGGTGTGGTGGAGAAATAAGACCTTAATCAAGCAACCTCACAAAAAAATATAATTACAAACTCTGGTGCCATGAAGGAAAAAAGAACTTGGTACTGTGAAGACCGTAGCTGGGAGCATGGACTCCTCTGGGAGGAAATCTGAATGATGAGCAAAGATAATTAAGGGAGGGGCTCCTGGGTTGGCTGTCAGTGGAGCGTGTGACTCTTCATCTTGGGGTTGTGGATTCAAGCCCCACATGAGGTGTAGAGATTACTTTAAAGTAAAATCTTTAAAAAAAAAAAAAAAAGGGAGAAAAGCACCCTGAGATGAGAACATAAGAAACATAAAAGAGGATGAGTTTGGTGGGACATAGGAGTTGGAGGAGAGCGGCCTTTCGTGGAGCCAAAGAAGTTGAATGTAGATCATCTTTCACCATGTGAAAGATTTCAGTCCTCCTGAAAATAACATAAAGGCATTACAGTCTTTGCATGTGTAAAAGGTTGTGCTCTCTGCATTGTGGAGAAGAGACTGTAGGAGAGCGAGAGTGGAAACACGGTAGCTGTGCGGAAGCATTCTAGTTGTCTAGGGAGGAAGTGATGGCATCATGGACGAGGCTTGTAACCATGTGGATTGAGGGAAATGGACAACTAGTGAGTTGATTGATTGGATTCAGAGGGTTAGGGGCAGAAGAAGTTAAGGAGGCCTAAGGGGGCCTCTCAGGTCTGGCTCAGTCCCTGGATGGATACTGATTCCAGGGGAACAGGTATAGTGGGGTAGATCATAAAAGAGGAGAGGAGAGGCAGATAGCTGAAAGTAAAACCCTAGGAATGTTCTGAGGCAGATAGAAGAGGAGAATGGCTGATGAAGGAGACTGAGAAGCAACAGCTTTTGCAGGGAAAGGGTGTCCGGTGCTTCTGAGAGACCAAGGAGGGGCAGGCTGAAGGCTGCCTAGTGGATTGGCTATTTGCTACGTGAAAGTCATTTGGTGACTTTTGCAAGAGTAATTTGAGTGCAATGACTGAGGGGGTCAGTTGAAGTGGGCTGAGAAAAAAGGAAGTAACAGCAACAACAACAACAACAAACAAAAACACAAATAGACAAGTCTAACCAAGAGAGGAGACAGAAGAAGGGGACACATGCAAGTCAGGTGGATGTGGTAGTGAGGACATTCGTAGCCCTACTCTCCTCTTCCCATCCTAAAAGCTACTCCAAATAGTTAATGCCTCTGTTGTCTGCCTACAATCTATCACAACTGCTAGCATCCTTTAAAATTTCTGTTTCCACTAAAATGCTATTTTGTGAAACTGGATTCTTGCTCCATCTCTGCACCATGGACAGCAGACTTACAGAACTTTCTCCTTAAGAAGTAGGACAAGCTGAAAATATAAACCTGGCTTGGATTTAGTTATGTCCCTAAATGATCTCTATGGGTCAGTAGGAGGAGTCAGAGACATCTGGCATCCATTCCCACCCAGTAGGGAGTGTTAGGGGGGCTGTATTGACCACTTTGCTCAGACCGCAGGACACCACTCTGAAAACCCCAAGAACCCACTCACTGGGAAATTGTCCTGGCCAGGAATCTCTTTTCTAATCACATTTCTGGTTTGCCACTCTAGCCCTAATAGGCAGCCATTCGTTCTCTTTGGTAATCACTCCACACGAGAAAACCTGAATGCTGGCAACTTTAACTTCCCTTCTGAAGGGCACCTGGTACGCAGCACTGGTCCCAGTGGGAGCTTTGCCAAACACATGGTGAGTGGCTTGACTACCTGGTGTTTAATTGGTTTTATTATTAAATAGGAAAGAGGGGAAGTTAAGGGTAACCTTTCTGGTTAGTGTATTGATTTAACCTTGAACTTGAAGTTGTTTTGGAGTGAAGTGATTGCAAACTGACTATTTATAGAAGTACTAGGTATAATTTGAAAACATCATAGTTAATTTTTAAATATTTGAAGGAAAAAGGTTAAAAAAATACTTCCACAAACCAAACTCTTTGTCATAGTAGTATTGTCAGTAGAATAAGAATTTTAAATTAACTTGGAAATAGAGTCATCCAAGCCTAAGTTTGTTTTGTCTTAACTGTTACATTTCAGGACATAAACCTTGAGGGTCACTGTTCTTGTATTGAGGGTGCCAGGGAGAAGACTTTTGCATTTGGTGGTAAATTGTCTACTATGTTCTTTTAAAGGAAACATTAGACTGAAATGTGAGACTCTAGTGATTGTAAAAGTCCATGGAATTTTGATTATTTTCAGAATGTTCCTGACAATCAGGAAAGCTGGGGAGGTAGGTACTATTGTTTAGTTTTGACTGGAGAACATGAGACCTAGTCTCTCTGGACTGAAACCTCAAATCTGCCTCCAAGCCAGTCAGGAACATAGGGCTGCTCGAATAGATATGCTGTCAGGATCTTACTGCCCTGTAATAGGAGGGCTCAGGCCTCATTTCAACACACCCCCCCCCCCAGAGCACCCTTGGAATATACAGAAAATGCCAAATGGCATAGGCTTCTTTGTGTAATCTTATTTGTTGACTCTACATGTTAAATTAAAACTTAAGGAGACTAGCTGATTTCTGCCTCTGGGAAGATGGAGTAGACCTACTTCTTCCTATTCCTTCTGCTAAGTACAACTAAAAACCCTGGACACTATATATAAAAGAAACATAGGAGGGTAGAAGAAGTAGACTGGCTGAGGACCTTAGGACCAAAGGGACAAAATGGCAGTGAGTTTTCTGGGCTTCCTTTTTGCCTATATATCCCAGACTGGATATTGGAAAGCTGACAACCCAGAAATGCCAATAGGCACAGACCTAGAAAGCCCTAAGTAAAGCCTCTTTTCTCTGGTGGAAGGACTAGGAAGGGGACAGCCTAACAAGACAGAAAACTTTCAGGGTGCCTGGGTGGCTCAGTCAGTTAAGCGTCTTACTTCGGCTCAGGTCATGATCTCGTGGTTTGTGGATTTGGGCCCCGTGTCAAGCTCTGTGCTGACAGCTTGGAGGCTGGAGCCTGCTTCAGATTCCGTGTCTCCCTCTCTCTGCCCCTCCCCTGCTCATGCTCGCGCTCGCACGCACGCTCTCTCTCTTTCTCTCTCAAAAAATAATAAAATAAACGTTCAAAAAATTAAAAAAAAGAATTTTTAGATAACAGCTATTCTATTCCTGCCAAACCCCTCGGAAAATATTTCCATCTACCCCTGCCAACAAGAGCTGAGTGAAGAGCCTAGATATCCACCCTTGCCAGGCTGTAACAGGGCACCATTACCTTACCCCCACCCCTGTCAGTATTAGAGAAGGCCCAGTAGGGGGCCATGACTTTCATCCCCACTGGGCACCAGTGAACCCTCCCTCCCCCTGCAGTATCAGTGGAGACAGGGGAGCCTTGGATGTACACCACTATCCAGCAGTAACGAGGTGTTCTTCCTTGGGGTGGTATCCTTGGAGGCCAGTGGAGAGTCAGGACTTCCACCACCACTCAGCTATAACAAGGCCAATACTTACCCATAGTGATTGTGACTCTCCCAAGCCAGGGTGGTGTCACTAGAGACATACTGGGGAACCTAAACTCCTATTCTGTCCAGCAGTAACAAGGAGCATGCGCTCTCGAGCGCGCACATACACACACACACACACACACTCTCTCTCTCTCTCTCTCTCTCTCTCTCTCTCTCTCTCTCTGGGTGTCAGTAGAGTCTGTGTGGAGAACCTGGACTTAACACTCCTACCAGGCGGTAACAAAGCAATGTGCTCCCCTATTCACCCACAGAAGCAGTGTCAAAGAAGGGCTACTAAAGTGCAAGATTTCAGTAAGATCCAGGGCAGACTTCCACTTTTGGTGCTAACACATAAAAAGCTTAGAAATCATCTCTCCCATCCTTACAAGAAAAAAGCTAAAAAACCTAATAAAACCAACAACTTTTCTTGCGCTCATCAAAGAACTGAAGTCTCAAGGCAAATACATTCCAAGATCTAGAGGGGTGAGTCGAGAGAGTCACAGCCAATGTCTGCTTACCTGGAGCAGAAGCCACATGTAAATAACAATTTTGATGAACTCCTGGAGGCTGAATATGGACTAGAGTGAGAGAGGAAGACTCCTGCAGAATGTAGGGAGGGCCACACCACCTGTGGGTTTAATTCTTTCTGTATACCTACAACTGCTCTTCAAAACAATCTATTAAGTTTTTTTTAATTTTCTAAGTTCTTTGTAGAACTTTTTATAATAATTGGGGATCTTTATTTTATAAACTCAGAAACTTAATGAGGTCAGGGAACTTATATGAGATTTGGTCCTGGGATGGAGGTGGGGGGTCTGAGATTATGACCTTTCATCTTCATTCATCTCTTTTTCAGTGTAACATACTTACCCTTTCCACTTCTGTGCCATTTATGAATAATTTACAGATTAATCAGTGACAGGTAAAACATGCAAATCCAGATTATCTGAGTAGTTATACATTATATACGTAAATTCTCTTGTACTGATTTCTTTTAATGTAAATTAGATGTGAAATTTACTTATACAAATTTATGATATAATCTCAGGAAGCTGGTTTGAAACACATGGCATCTTTAAAAAAAACTTGAGTTAGGAGAAATTTGGAGTCCAGGGAACATGTTTTATTGAGGAAATATGTCCATTAACCAACAATTAGAAATATGTACATGCATTTTTATTTAGGATCATGGCAATATTGATCATGTTCATGATGGTGAATTACAGAGTAGTCATAACAAGTCCTTAATACAAATCTTTGGATTCACGGTGTTCACAATATTACAGAAAAAATGCCATGCATTCTCTTGTGACTTCCTTAAACATTGGAGTAGAAGGAATATTTGTGTCACATTTAGCTATTTTTTTTAAATATATTGTGCTAATTTCTTTTCCTTTAGCTCCTATAGTAGCATTTTTTTGTTGTTGTTTTATACCTGATATCCTGGGAACCCTGATGAGATGCTGGATTTTCACAAGAGAAAAGGACATCTTTATCTACTTTTGTATAAATGAACTAAACAAAGAAGAATAAGAATTTTTAAATCTAGGAAACTTATTTTCTTTTCTCCAAGGCCTGTGTATAGAGATGAAATACAAATGAAGATGGGGACCTGGGGAGCACCCTCTTTGAATTTATAGCTCCCCCACACATCTGCCTGTCATGTTGGCCAAGGTCCTCACTGTGAAAGTTCTAGACTATTAATGGAAGTCAAAATCCAAGCATATTTCCTCTTTTTCTTCTAAGATGTGAATTCATTAGCATCATGGGCTGACCCGACAGCAACCTCACAATGTAGCCAAGGTTAAAAACACACACACACACACACACACACACACACACACACACACAAAATACCATTGGAAAAACAACAGCTAAACGTGACCTTTTCCTCTGTGCCTTTAAAAAATAATAAATCATGGGGCGCCTGGGTGGCGCAGTCGGTTAAGCGTCCGACTTCAGCCAGGTCACGATCTCGCGGTCCGTGAGTTCGAGCCCTGCGTCGGGCTCTGGGCTGATGGCTCAGAGCCTGGAGCCTGTTTCCGATTCTGTGTCTCCCTCTCTCTCTGCCCCTCCCCCGTTCATGCTCTGTCTCTCTCTGTCCCAAAAATAAATAAACGTTGAAAAAAAAATTTTTTTTTAAATAAAAAATAATAAATCAGCTGTTGGTGAAATAAAATTGATTTCCATTAACTACACTTTTCATTTCTCTAACAGTACACACCTAAGTCCCTGCTCCTTTTTTACTCTTACTTTTTTCTGACATCCAGGTAGTACAGTGCGTCTCACCGAAGGGGCCCCTTGCCTGTTCAAGAACATACTTTTTTGGAGCTACCCACGTTCCTTACTTGGGTAAGTTCTTGTAAGTTATCATCTCATCAACTTACCTAATGAATACTTTCTCCCCTGAACTAGATAAAAGTGGACTCACAGTTTACTGCTTTCCTCAGGAGCTTAAGATACCCACTTTGTCAGCCTCCAACTGCCTCTCTGATTCCAGAAGGAGAGTTGATGTGCCTAACACATTTCTCAAAGAATGTATTTCAGGAGGAACAATTATCAGCTCAGGATGTATATAGTCTAACCATATGTGAGACCATGTGCTCAGTGTCAGAGGGAAGGCAAAGATGAGTAAGTCCTAGTAGGGGATAGCAGGAGGTGTGGGCTACAGTGGGACTTTGGATGACTCAGCCAGATGCCTGCTGTTCTGTGAGGAAGGACCATGGTAGAAGGCTACCTGTGGACTGGGAACATTCACAGGAGCAAGTGTTCCATGCTGCAGGGCCATCCAGAAAGGTTAGGCCCACTAGAGCTGCTCTCCTTGCTAGGGTAACTAGAAGTTGCAGACATCCAAAGAGGTATAGAGAAGAACCTCTAGAATGAATGAGGATCTCAGCACTGTTCCACAGAGGGTATAGCAGAAACCAGGTTTTTACCTGGGTGTTGCCATATAAGCCAGAAGATTCTGAAAGAAGCATGATAATTAAGGGTCAGCTAATTAAGGAAACAATAAAAGAGTCAGAACTGAGCCTACTTAATTATACCTCCTAATTAAAAAAATTAAAAACAAAGGCAAAAACATTCCAGAGCCTGAAATTCCCCATGTCTTCTCTGGTGTTTAGTGGTGACAAAATCAGCGTCAGGAGTGAAGGACTAGGAGGATACCGGGCGAAGCTGGGTTTCTCTCTTGTGTGTGCTTGTACTGTATTTAACCCAAAAGAAAAAAAAATGTAATTCTTGACATCTTCAAATTACGAAATTGTAGTCTCCTTGTGAAATGTTTGCATGTCTTGTGATCTTGTCACACTTAATTCATGGTTCTCTTTTCACAGGTGATGAGAGTAAGCTGCCCAAGAAAACTGAACAAATGTAAGTCTTCATTTCTATCTTCTTTTTTCTTTTTTTTTTTTTAATTTTTATTTATTTTTGAGAGAGAGAGATACAGAGCAAGCGGAGGAGGGCCAGAGGGAAAGGGAGACAGAATCCCAAGCAAGCTCCACGCTGCTAGTGCAGAGCCCGATGCAGGGCTTGAACTCACAAACCGTGAGATCATGACCCGAGCCAAAATCAAGAGTCGGACACCCAACCAACTGAGCCACCAAGTGTCCCTCTGTCTTATTTTTTCTTTCTCAAAGTTGAGTTACTCTGAAGAAGTGGCTGTCCCACTTTGAGATCAGCAATGGGTGGGAGTGAGCAGAGTGAAGTAGTGAGCAGAGCTTTAGTTCCCAGCCCCTGTCCCTCAGCATGGAGTCCTGCTGTCTTTGATATGTGCTCCTCTCTCCAGAACTCAGAGACTTCCTCTCTGCACACCCATGCATTTCAATGGCCTGACTCTTCTATGTCTTCTACATAGTACATTTTTTATCAGAGGCTTTCCCACAAATAAAACATCCTAAAATGCATTGGGAGAATTTGTGAAACCCCATCTGGTCTGAGCAGTGTTTCCTCTGGAGTTGACTCTCAGGCTTAGGGATCAGAGCTAGGATCTGAACTTAGGCTGTGCAACTTTAGAAAGGGCCTAGTGTTAACTTCTCTCCCCCCACATGTAACAGGAAACCGAAGATAAGAAATAAACTCATTAATGTTTGTGTTAGTCTGCTTGGGCTACCATAACAAAATATCAGAGATTGGGTCGCTTAAACAGCAGAAATGTATTTTCTCACAGTTCTGGAGGCTAAATGTCCAAGTTCTAGGTCCAGCAGTGTTGGTCTCTGGTGAGGCCATTCTTGAGTTGCAGACCACCACTTTTTTGCCATGTCTTTACCTGGCCTGTCCTCTGTGCTCTAGTGGAGAAACAGAAGTCTTTGATGTCTCTTCCTCTTCTTATAAGGATACCAGTCCTACTGGATTAGTGCTCTACTCTTATGATCTCATTTAACTTTAATGACCTTCTTAAAGGTCCTATCTCCAAATACAATCACATTGAGGGTTAGAGCTTCAATATGAATTTTAGAAGGAAACAATTCAATCCATAACAATGCTGGAACTACTGAATTCCAAAAAGGAATTTTCCTTTAGAAATACAAACATAATAGAGTTCTGTTATTACCTAGTTAAATATTCCAACATAAACTACTATGGTCTAGACAAGTGCTTCCCAAAGGCCAATAGTGACAGGCCACAGAGAATCATCTAAGGATCTTTTTATAAATATATGATCCTCAGGCTATAGTAGTTCCCAGAATTACCCCTACCCCTCTGGGGTAGGAAACACTAAACTGTATTGGAAAAAATATAATGTGAGGAATATAGTCAGACTACAGAAAATTTGGAAAACTGAAAAGAAAGTAAGAAAAATAAGATCGGCTATAATTCCTCCTCTTTGGCACTACCTACCGTTTAATATCTTACTGTGTATCTTTCTGGGTTTTTAAAAATTCTACATTTAGGTTTTGTATAGTGGTAATTAATGTGTATGAAGTTTTTTATTTTTTATTTTATTTTTTGTTTTGTTTTTAAGAGAGAGTAAGAGCAGGGGGAGGGGCAGAAAGAGAGGGAGAGGAAGAGAATCCCAAGCAGACTCCACAATATAGCACAAAGCCCAATGCAGGGCTCAAACTCACAAACCATGAGATCATGACCTGAACCAAAATCAAGAAGACACTCAACTGACTGAGCCACTCAGGCACCCCAATGTGTGTGTGCAGTTTAAAAAAAAATTTTTTATGTTTGTTTATTCTTTAAGAGAGGGGGGGAGAGAGAGAGAGGGCACGAGCAGGAGAGGGGCAGAGAGAGGGAGACACATAAACTGAAGCAGGCTCCAGGCTCTGAGCTGTCAGCACAGAGCCTGACACGGGGCTCAAATTCACGAATCTTGAGACCATGACCTGAGCCGAAGTCAGATGCCCAATAGACCGAGCCACCTAGGAGCCCCTGTGCGGTTTTTAAATGTGTGGCTTTTCTGCACTTTAGCAGCAAGTCAACTGCGTTCTCATACGTTGATGGGTATATATAGTCTTGCTTTGTATCTGCTGATACTTTTATGCCACTGTGCTTAGCCACTGGATCTTCATTCTGGATCTTTGGCATTTTTCCTAAACCAAATACATTGGTACCCTGTTTCAGGGACTGGTATTGAGGGGTGCATGGGCCCATATCAGGAGACTTACTGAATCACAGAGCTGGTAGAACTTGGGCCTTGTGGAGTCCTAGGGAAGGCAACAGCAGTGCCATCTAGGCATGGAGCAGACTCTTCCCTTGTCATGAATCTCGGGCCTCCCATTCAGGCCATTTTGAGTCCATAACCAGGTACCTTTGCATTCAGCTCTTATCTGAGGGTCTGTATAGGAGAAGGCCAAGAGTGGGGAGACCTGAACAGTGTTGGTACTGAATGATGTCTGAATCAAGCTGGGTGGGGAAAGGAGGAAGACATATATATGTCTTTGGTGTTGGTGTTTAGGTGTGGAGGATTGTGGTTTTACCTGAAAGTGGCCAAGCTCATTGTCAGTGTCCCTGCCAGGCCTACTTCATACCAGGATGGATCCCTCTCTCATGGCCTGGCCAACAGTCTTCAGGATATGCTGATTCTTGGAGCTATCATTTTGTTATGTATACTTTTTCTGTCTTTTTTTTTTTTTTCTTCTACCCAACTCAAATCCTTTACCTATAATGTGGAGGTGTGGTGCAGGAGCCAAAGAGGAAATTAAAGAAGTTGGCAGTATGACATGGCACAGTAGAAAAACACCAGGGTGGCATCAGACCTGAATTCAAGTCTGCCCTTCGTTTTCTGTTCCATGGACAACTTATTCCACCTTCAGAGGCCCTACTTGCTTCTTCTGTCAGAGGAGTTAGATCAGATCATTTCTGTGTTCCTTCCTGCTTTCCAATTCCTGTCACCTTCCTTTACCTGTTAAGAGATTCTCAGGCATAAAAATAGACTTTTCTGTAGTAGTCTGAGGCAAGGCTTTATCACTTTCTTGCCAGGCACCTCCTTTGCTTTTCAGGGCCTTGTGAATGAACCCCTTCTGTCTGTAATTATCCTGATAAGATCCTGGATCTCCCTCCCCTAAAGCATGATTCTCAACCAAGGGCAATTTTACTGCTCCTCTTCCCCCAGTCCTACCCCGACTCCCAGAGATGGTTGGCAGTGCTGGAGACATTTTTGTTTTCCCAACTGGGGTACTACTGGCATCTAATGGATAGAGACCAGGGGTGCTGCTAAACATCCTGTAGTGCACAGGACTGACCCCATGACAAAGAATTATCTGGCCCAAAATACGGAGATTGAAAATTTTTGCTTAAGAGGAACCAGTGTTGGATTTTCTAGGGACCTTCATAGCAGTCCCAGTCTGGCAAAGGAAGAAACTTTCGTATAATCACTTTGGGAAAAAAACCTTATAATCACTTTGGGAAGTGAGGAGTCCAAGAGAAAGAACAAGATTGGCGGGCAGGGAGCAGGGAGGCTATAGGAAGAGAATGTTTCCCCTCAGAAACATTCTCTATTCTCTAGAGCAGGTAAGCTACTTGTAAAGTGGTCTGCAGCTCGGAATTTGAATTTAAGTGGAGCTTATCTTCTCTAGTAATCTCTCTTGCCCCTGAGGTCTCCTACCCTGAGATTCCAGTAACAGCCAGCCCACAGCAGGCCTCGGAGGAGATGACATGAAGGTGTGGTGTGCTTGGTCCTGGAAAAGCAAAGTCTGTACCATGACACTGAAGGGGCTAGGGAGCCCACAGAGTTCTCTTCTGTTGGATCACAAACAGGGAAGGTTGGTCTTCTGAGCAGAATTAAGAAGAGTTGACTTTTCTGTCATGGTTTAGTAAGAGCAAAGTGTATCTCAGGTATGGGGCACATGGCTTAAAGGTTTAGAAATCAGTGAGTTCCATTTTTGTACTTTTCTCATTCAGTTCCTTAGGGAATGTCATTTATGTGCATGCAGCGTTTATTGGAACCTTATGATGCTGTAGTTAACCCATATTTTTTTGTTCTAAAGTAGGCTATTGTCCCAGGTGTATGCTGCTGTCATTGAGGCTGTTTTGGCTGGCATTGCATGTTATGCTAAAACTTCCAGTCTAACAAAGGTAATTTAAATACCATGTTTCTCTTTCTTTAGTAGTTATTTCAATGTAAAACTTCCTATCCATCTGTTTTGGCTTTGGATACCTGGTACTACTCAGTTTTGTGCGAGCTTGGGCCTCGGTGGAGCTGGCACCAGACACAGATGCCTGGAGAGCACTGGGCTTCTGTTGCCTGTGACCGAAGTGTCATTTGTCCTACGAAGGACCACTAATCAGCATTTCTTTGCAGATCTTTGTAGATCTTTGTGTTAAAGAAAATCATTCTGTAGCATAGTGTTTTAATTAATAGCTTTTAAAAAATCCTTTTAAAAGTTAAAAATAAAGAAAAATATAAAGTTAGGTAAGTTTGATTCTTTAATGTTAGGGAGACAGCATGCAAGTGGGGGAGAGGGACAGAGAGACTGACTCTCAAGCAGGCTCCATGCTCAGTGCAGAGCCGGATGCAGGGCTCGATTCCACAACCCTGGGATCATGACTTGAGATGAAATCAAGAGCCAGACGCTTAACTGACTGAGCCACCCAGGCTCCCCAAGTTTGTTTTGAACTATATAGTGTGATTTCCTATAATTTAGTTGTTAAAAAAAAAAAACCTAAAGATTAGAAAATCTGACTTGCCTTTCCTAGACAAGCACATGTGTTCTCGTTCTCTGACCGTTCTCTTCCTTGCTGTTTTGCGGTTAACCTGCCCTGCTGAGTTGGATTCCTATATCTGACCCAGTAAGGAGATGAGAAGAGTCGGCTTGATGCCTCCCAATGCCAATAGGACCTTTCCTGAAGGAAGCCATTTGACATTGGAAAGGTTGTGTATGATGTAGATACCAGAGACACTGTAGCCGTAGTCACCAGCTCCCTGCTATCTCCCCTCCCCACTGAACTTGAATCCCTGGCACAACTTGGGATTTCTCAACCCTTTAGCTGAAAGTTTATGCACTATCAGTTCTCATACCTTTGTTTTTTTAACTAATCTTTTGTGAATCTAGGTATTTGAATATTCTTAACATCTGACAGAAACTCCAAGGGCAGTAGTCTCTCCCTCAAGGCCAGGGGAGATGGGGGGGGAGAAAACACTTTTCCAGACCTCACAATGGCATCATCTCAGCTGGTTACAGTTCCCAGCAGATCAAGTTCCAGTGCCCACCTGCCTGAATGAAGTGTTTCCTGTGAACCCAGCCCAAAGAAAGCAGGCACCTGTTTCCCTTAACACAATGTTTCCACTTTGATCTATTGATGTATACAAAGCAGTCATGTAGAGGGGAGGGGCACAGTGTTCTCCTGGCCAAATGTTAGAAGGGTACTTCCCATCAGTGATGTGTACTCTTTCCTGCTGTGAAAGCTCATTGTCTCTGTTTTGTGATTGGTTTTACAGGCCAAGGAGGTAGCTGAGCAGACCCTGGGATCCGGGTTAGATTCCTTTGATTTGACACAGTTTAAGGCAGGCCTACGGTAAGCAATGACTGCTATTTTATATAAGGAATTATTTTTAATGTTCATTTTATAAAGACCCTCTTCTCCCTTGTATTTGATATTCCACCTTCTCTTTGAGAAACATTCTACTAAAATAAGGGGATGTGTGAAGGAGAAACTCAAGATCAGGGCTTTGAGAGGCCAAGGAGCCTAAGATGGAGGAACTGTATGAGAAAGAGTCAGACACATTCCTGATGACCGAAGGGGAGGCAGATCAATACCAGAGGTGTCGGAGACCTGAAGGACCCAGGTTCACAAGTTAGAAAGGTGAAGCTGGGGACATGAGAGGTGAAGCTTGTTGGGTCAAGGTCCCTGGGCACAAGAAGGCAGTCACTGCTTAGAAGAGCCTGGCTCTGGGCCTCCATGCCCTCTCAGGTCATTGACACCCTGAGCCTGGCCCTGCCTCAGGGGCTAGATGCTTTGGGAATTGGGCTTGCCGGCAGTCTAAGCATCACACATCTCCTGGCACATCACAGAGGCTCTCTGTGTGGTCTGTGTCCATAGCAAAACTTTCATGAACCCACTCCACCTAACCCTCTGTACCATACGAGGACCACTAGGTGCACTTTTTTTGCAAAGGAGACCGAAGACCTCAACATTGGGGAATTTCTTTAAGAACTCTATGGGACGTGCCCTGTGGTGCCTCATCTCTGTACCCCACATTTTCTTACATCTACAGCCCTGGGTAGTGAGAAGGAGTATTGAGAACAATAAGTCAGTCAATTGATCTAACAAGAGTTCTATCGCTGTAACTCCAGGAGTGGAGGGAAGAGCCAGATCTCTTTGGTGCAAGGCTTAAGGTTCCTTTCCTGTGGGTCTTCTGGATCTTGTAGCTCAGGCCCTGAGAGGAAGGGGACAGAAGAAGTTCGTTCCCTTAAGGCCTTGCACTGGCCTGGATTGTCTGTTCCTGGAAGACCTGAGTTTGAGAAAGCACCTTTGCTTTCCAGCTCTGTGACTTTGGGCAAGACAAGGAGCTCTCTGAACATCTGTTTCCTCATGTTCCCACTGTGCTGAAAGACTAGGCATGTAAACGTTAGCTGCTGTTGCATGGGGCTCTTCTGTGTCACCATCAACACAGCTGGCTTATTCATTTTCTCCTTTCCTCAGGGCCTTGCATAGGCCACTCAGCCTCTCCAGGACAGGCTACCTTTCAACCCCAAGGCCTTTTAGCCCCGGGTATACCTCCCAGCTGGAGGAAGGATTGGCAAGGAACGAATACCGGGCAATAGGAGAAGCGTCTCCCATGGCCAGCCCTCCATCTGGAGCCCCACTCCCTTCTCTCCACAAGATCACTTTACTGAGTACCCTCACACTACATCAGATTAGCAAACCATCTCCCAAGAGGAACACAGGATTTGGCCTCTGCTTGGGCTCTGAGCAGAGATGGCAGCTTGACCCAAAGGTAGTAAAGAAGAGCAGGATCAGGACAATATGTCACAGCTGTCATAGCTATGGGGCAGGAGGCCGTGGGCCACTAGAGGGTCTTCCCAGTCTGCAATAGACCGTAGTTCTGTCACATGGTTCTCTTGTGCTCTGTCCAAGAGTCAAGGCAGCCCTGAGAATCTGCACAGAGGAAGAGCTATGACGAGTCAGACGCTGGCCCCACACTTGGGAAGGGTGCCATGAGGGCCCAGCACAGGTGCATTGCAGCTGTAGGTGTCTGGGGAGGGCACCAACGCTGTGGTCACCAGGAGCAGACTGACTTCTTTTGTTTTGGGCCTACAGCTCCAAGATGACTTTTCATATACATGCTGTGAATAATCACGGAAGGTAAGTGTATGTTTGTGGTGCATACTCATTTGGGTCAAGTTTTAGGAACAAAGAAGAAGAGAGAGGCTGTCTTGTAACTGCTGATGTGGGTGGTCTTCATAGAGTTCCACACCTGGCAACAGCATTATGCCAGGGTTGGGCTTGGGGCTGGCTACACTCATCTGAGACTTTCTGCCCTGAGTGCTTCCCACTGAAGCATCGGGCATGGGGGTAGGAGGTGGACCTAATTCCCTCCAGCGGCCTATGTACTAATTCTACTTACATGCAACCCAGTGCCTTGAAAAGCCCTGAAAGAAGTCTAGGTCTGTGGGTTGCCGCCAAGTTGAGAAAAGAGAACATTGTAAATGTAATATATATCTCTTTCCTCCTCTAGGATTGTGCCTCTGGACAGTGAAGATAGCTTATATTTCGTGAAGACGGTAAGCAGAGCTGTTTTAAGTCAGCTGGCAGAGAATGGCCTCTAGAGGGACATCTGCAAGGGGTGAGATAGGAGGATGTGGGATTCTTGGGCAGTCCGTCCCTTACCTGAGGAAACTGGTCTATTCACAGGAGCATTTCAGCTGCAGAGGGAGTGGGGAGCCTGTGCTTTCTGAGGGTGCCCAGGCAGCTGTGCCAGGCCCACCACATCATACCCCCATGCCTAGGCTCCCAGGGCCCAGAGTCTTAGCTGGAGGCTAGGAGAGACACTTCTTCCTAAGGTTAGGAAGGCTTCCTCTAAGTGACTGTGATTGCTCTGACCTCATATGGAAATGTGAGCAGAGGACAAGCCTGCCTCAATACAGGCTGAGTTTTCAGTGGCTTCTCTGTGTTCCACAGCCTGTGCTGATGCCCTTATTAACAGGGGTCTGTGAAAATAAATAAAAACAAATAGATAACAACAACAACAACAACAAAATGGGGCCTAAGCCACCAGTGAAGAGGGTGGTCAGAGCAGAACTTTCGGACCCATGTGCTGGGAGCACACTGATGGGCCATTTGGGTGGTTTACAGATGCAGAAATATGGGTCCCCAGGTCAGCTGACTGGCATGGCCTAGGGGAGCAGTTTCTAGATTAGTTGCTCCTGGTCACAAGCCAAGTCCCCCGTTTATCCCAGTGCATCCTGATGTGTAGATGATCGGCAAGCAACGCGTGAGAGGATAGTGGCCCATCCAGCCAAGAGTCTGGTTGAAATAGATATGGGCACAGATTATGCCTTGAGTCTGTTCTACGGCTACTGCCCAAGCCTTAATTCCAGTGAGCTTTTAGTCACCACGAACTTGGTGCACAGGTGTGGATGATTCTGTGCAGATGCATGCCCACCACCATCACCAGTGGAAAACAGTCGTGTTATCTAAAGAAAGTAGTACATGGGGCGCCTGGGTGGCTCAGTTGGTTAAGCATCTGACTTTGGCTCAGGTCATGATCTCACGATTTATGGGTTCAAGCCCTGCATCGGGCTCTGCGCTGACAGCTCAGAGCCTGGAGCCTGCTTCAGATTCTGTGTCTCCTTCTCTCTGCCCCTCCCCTACTTCTGCTCTGTCTCTGTCTTTCAAAAATTAAAAAATTAAATTAAAAAAAGTAGTACAAGAGGGGTAACTTTAAGGTTGTAATTTCTCTTTTTATAATGTATCTGTTCCCTGTATCTGTCACCATTTCGTATTGATGTTTGTTTAGATTTTATTAATTGACATAATCAAGATGCCAGGAAATGCTTTCTGATATTAAGTGATAGTACTTTATCTCCTTGCCAGATGTTAAGCCCTGATTTCTCTACTTAGACTGTTGTGCAGTGCTTTGGAAGGTGCTTTGCACAATAGAAGGTAGTCGGGAGTCCAGTGGAATCATATTATTGTGTTAAGTATGCATTCAGCAGCCGCTAATGAAATAAGAAAGAAGAGAGAAGTTGTTGTTTTCAGTCCAAATCCTGTCCTCCCTTCCAGGCTGAGATGAGGTTCTGCCTTTTAATTTTCTCTCTCCCCTTCCTCAATATCAGAAGCCAAATATGAAAGTAAGGTATTGGGTATAACCCACAGGATTGTCTTCCTGATTGATCTAGGAACCAAAGTGGTATTCTCATTGCCACTTAAGAGAGACCACATAGCCCAGGAAGGTTTTGTATCTTTAGATGTTTAAAATTCTTTGGAGCAGATTAAGATAAAAAACCCCAGTTGTCAGACCTACTCAGAAAGCTAACTAAAACAGGGGCGCCTGGCTGGCTTAGTGAAGTATGTGACTCTTGATCTCAGGGTTGTGGGTATGAGCCCAGTGTTGAGTGTAAAGATTACTTAAAAATAAATCTTAAAAAAAAAAAAAAAAAAAAAAAAGAGGGTCACCTGGGTGGCTCAGTGGGTTGAGCATCCAACTTCAGCTCAGGTCACGATCTCACGTTCCATGAGTTCAAGCCCCGTGTTGGGCTCTGTGCTGATGGCTCAGAGCCTGGAGCTGGCTTCAGATTCTGTGTCTCCCTCTCTCTCTGCCCTTACCCTTCTCTCGCTCTGTTTCTCTCTCTGTCTGTCTCTTTTTAAAAAATAAAATTATTTTAAACAAAAATTTATTTTAAAAAAGAAAAGTTAACTAAACTATAAAAGCCTACCTGTCACTTTTGTACATTCTTTTTTCATGATGACATGAGAAATTAACAACTTCGGCTTTAACTGTTTTTTTCCTCAACTCTTCTGCTGCTTTTTTGTGTTTGGGGAGCTAGCAATTTCTTCAAGAGCCCCAGGTCTCTTTTGTCTCTGTGCTGAGGGTGGTGCAGGGGTCCCAGGCAAGGACAAAGATGTGTGAAGGTGGGCTCTGCTTCAGGAGCTCTGCACCTGGGCATTCATTCAGCAACATCAGACCAGGAAGAGACGGTACCTGAGAGGGCTCCTTGTGCCACTCATCATGTCCCTCACCAGATTTTCAATCTTTCTAGACCCTGGCTCTGGCTCATACTATTTTCTGCATTTCTTCTGCTAGATTCCTCCCTTCCCCCCCCCGCCCCCCAAATTGTTCCATTTTCATTAGTTTTAATATAAATTAGGACTTACTTACCAGATATTCAAGAACTCTGTTGCTCCAATTTTTTTCCAGCCTGCTGAAGGCTCTATTTTATCTTGCCACAAAAACTTACATAGTTTTCTTTTAATTTTCTTGGTAGTGAAAGAAGCATTTGCAGGTGTCAGTATATACCCAGAAATATCCATGAAGACTTGTGTACTAAATGATTGACTACCTTTCCAGGCTTGTCCAGAACTTGAGCCCAAACCAAAAAAGGAGTTGGTGAGCGTATTGATGTGCCAGGATGTGAAGAGTATGCGAGGGTACAAAAAAAACCCTGGAAGAAACGCCCTCAACTCTGAGAGGCCAGGGCCTCATCACAATTAAGAAGGAAGGCTGTTATGTTTCTCTTAGGGAAGATAGACAATTTGAGGGACTTTATAGAAGAAACATAAAAATACTCCACTGGCCCAGAGCTCCAGGATGGCTTATTCAGTTAAGCATCCAACTCTTGATTTCAGCTCAGGTCATGATCTCATAGTTTGTGAGTTCGAGCCCCACGTTGGGCTCTGCTTTCGCAGTGCAGGGCTTCCTTGGGATTCTCTGTCTCCCTCTCTCTCTGCCCTTCCTGCTCACACTTTCTCTTAAAATAAATAAATAAACTTTAAAAGAAAAATGCTCCTCTAGCCCAAGTGTGTCTCTGATGCAGCGGCAGTTGCAGAGATGCCTGGGTAATGCTGAGGTTCTCTCCCAGTTCTGAGATGTAGTTCAGGATGACTTTCGTTTTCCTTAGAAACTCTTGAGTATTCTTTTGAAATGTGCCTTAAAGCAGCATTTTGTGGTCTGTTTCTTAAAGGTCTCTCCCTGAAAGTTTAAGACTGACAACTGGCCTAACTCTGTTTTCTCATTTGATATAGGCTTGTATGACTGTCTATGACATTCCTGACTTGCTGGGAGGAAGGGGGTGCTTAGGGTCTGTGGTCTTCTCAGAATCCTTTTTGACATCTCAGATCTTGGTTAAAGAAAAGGGTAAGTGTTTATAAGAGGTCTTTAGAAAGCAAAACTTGAGTTTTTTTGGTTTGTTTTGGCAAAATAAGTTATATATAATTTCATAGTACATATGTATATATAAATCATATATAATAATTATACATTATTGTATATTGTGATCTAATTATACATAACGTGTTATTAACATTAATATATAACATTATTTTCACACATACAGCCTTATTGGTAGTTAGGAAGAAGCAATTTTAAATAATAATTAGATCCTTTTTTTTAACCTTTGCACTACCTTGATAAAAATTAAAAGTGTAGATAAAAAGGACTGATTCCCAGGACTCTTCATTTATATGTGTAATTCTATTTGTTGTAAGAAAAGTAATAGAGTTAATATCACAGGGAAAACTTTATTCCTCCCCTCTTAGTCTCCCTGTCCCCAGATGAGGAGGTTTTCAATTTCTGAGAGCGTAAGATTTTGTATACTAATAAGAGGATCCCTCGCTCCTGAGAAGGGGAGGGGGTGTTAGCTGTTGGGCCTACAAGGTGGGCCAGGTAGTGAGCAGTAACTAGCATGTCTGTGGTCTTCCTGCAGATGGCACTGTTACCACAGAAACCAGCTCCATAGTCCTGACAGCCGCCATACCCAGATTCTGCTCCTGGCTGGTTAGTGTTATTCATCCAATGGAAGTGGACTTAAATGTGGAGAAATCGGGGAGAACATCTGAAGAAGAGCCTCTTCATTGGGTCCCTGGTGGGGTGTCAGATCCTAAACTAGCTGTTGTTCAGGAATGGAAGTTATTATCTGAGCTCTTTGTGTTTATGCAAACGAATCTAGTTTCTTTAACTCTCTCCTAATCTTGGGAAAGTGCCAAACGAAAGGAACTAAATGATTTCGGTCCCTGTTAAATTATTGAAAGAAAGACATTAACACCTTCATGTTCCATATGAGGACACTGAGGCTAAGAAATTGACCAGCCTGTCTAAAGTCACACAGATAGTGCGGAATAGATCACATGGCTCCCTTCTCTGGTCAGAATGGTTGCTGCTGAGTTTTTACAGCAATGATTTCTCTACATGTGGAAGGGTCCCATCTGCACCAGTGGGACTTGGTCTGAAACTATGGTGCCGTGGGACACAGAAAGTATGACAGTAATGAGTGAAGTAATGGTCTAAGTACCTATTTTAGACTCTGTTTATATTGTTCCTACAATTCTGACATGGAAAGGGAAGAATCAGCCTCAGAGATGAACACATTTAAAGGAGAATGCACTCAAAATATTTTAATATGTTCTCTTCCCTTCATCCTTACAAATACTTGTTTTTCCCTAAAATATAATTGGAGACAAAGACATCATTTCCACATATTGTAGGCTTATTTAGCTGGACCTCAGGTCCCAGTGGGAGAACCCACCATGGCTTTGGGCTCTAAGACTTGAGGACTGGCAGCCAGCCAACTCTGCCAGCCATCAGGGCCTGAGAGCATGGGATTTGGTCGAGGGGCTGCCCTGTCTCCTGGAAATATTTGAACATGGGGGAAACCTAGCAGAATTTTACCCTTGAAGTAGGAAGCTGAAAATTTGCGCTCCTCTTGGATACAGGTAGAAGATAATGAAGTAAAATTGTCTGAGAAAACCCAACAAGCAGTTAAGGTAAGCAGCCTTTTTATTCTTAATGTTAACATTGTATCAAAATGAAATGTAAACAATTTATGAAGATAATTTGGAATATTTCATTGCAGAGCTGATCTGAAGGATATGTTCCTCTCTGTCTCAATTCCTGCTTGCATTCTTCCCCTCCTGGCAAAGCTCTAGAAATAACCGTTTCTCTCTGTCACTGCCCCTCCCCTGCTCTCACTGTGTGTCTCTCAAAAATAAACAAATATTAAAAATTAAAAAAAAAAAAAAAAGTGGGGGGGTGTTGGCGCCTGGGTGGCTCAGTCAGTTGAGCATCTGACTTCAGCTCAGGTCATGATCTCGTGGTCCATGGGTTCAAGCCCCTTGTCCGACTCTGTGCGGACAGCTCAAAGCCTGGAATCTGCTTCAGATTCTGTGACTCCCTCTCTCTTTGCCCCTCCCCCACTCATGCTGTGTCTGTCTGTCTCTCTCAAAAATAAATAAAAATAAACCTTAAAAAAATTTTTTTAGGGGCGCCTGGGTGGCGCAGTCGGTTAAGCGTCCGACTTCAGCCAGGTCACGATCTCGCGGTCCGTGAGTTCGAGCCCCGCGTCAGGCTCTGGGCTGATGGCTCGGAGCCTGGAGCCTGTTTCCGATTCTGTGTCTCCCTCTCTCTCTGCCCCTCGCCCGTTCATGCTCTGTCTCTCTCTGTCCCAAAAATAAATAAACGTTGAAAAAAAAAAAATTTTTTTTTTAAAAATTTTTTTAAATAACCATTTAATGGGATGCACAGTTAGAGGGGATTTGTTCCGCCAGTTAGGCCTTTTGGTGTGTTGTGGGTTTTTTTTTTTTTAATGTTTATTTATTTATTTTGAGAGAGAGAGAAGTGCGAGTGAGGGGAGGAGCAGAGGGAGAGAGAGAATCCCAAGTAGGTTCTGCACTGTCAGTGCAGTGCCCAGCGTGGCCCTATCTCACGAACCACAAGATCATGACCTGAGCCAAAATCAAGAGTTGGACGCCCAGCTGACCAACCAATCCAGGTGCCTCTGGTGTGTTTTTTTTAATCTCCCTGTACTATTACAAGCAGATCTCAGGTTGACCTAGACATATAGAACTGAGAGGTCAAGGCTTTGGGCCAAGGAGAACTGCTTCTAGTGGCTAGAAATCCACTGGAGCATGAACAAGCATAGCAGGCATTGGTGCCTGGACTCAGAGAGGACCTCACATTCTTTTCTTCGGCACAGGTCAAGAATGCCAGTAACGTGACAAAGAGCCAGGCAGTGCCAGAGGTGTGGAAGAAATTGGGTATATCTGAGGCTACTAAGCAGCTTTGTAGATAGACAAATGGGCAAAACTTTTGATTCTGTGAATGTTTATGCTATAAATCATTTACTTTTTGTGATTGCTTGTTTTTAAAGGGGGATGCCTGTTTCCTGGGCACTTTTCTAACAGGAGGAGAAGGAGCATATCTTTATTCCAGCAACCCACACTCCTGGCCTGAGGAAGGTGAGCCAGCCGTTACTGTTCTCTTCCTGACTGTGTCTGGGTTCCTCTTCTGCAGGTATTGGCATGGGTGTTGTGAGAAATAATACATCAGATATTTGAAAAGATTTGTTGGCATAGAAGTATTTTCCTACAACCTTTCTCCTTTTATCCACCCATTTTGCAGATAGGAAACTTGTGCTCCGAAGGGATGGGCCCAGAACCACAATCTGGTCCTCTTGTTGCCTCCTGAGGATTGTTCTCAGAATGGGGTAGAGCAGTAGCATGTTCAGAAATGGAATCTGTGGACCAAAGTCTGGATTCATTTTCTATTGCTGTATAACAAATCACCACAAATTTAGTAGCTCAAAACAATACATGTTTATGATCTCACAGTTCAGTAGGTCAGAAGGATTCATGTTGAGGGTCTCATAAGGCCGAAGTTAAGGCATCAGCTAGACTAGACTCTTGTCTGGAGACTCTGGGGAAGAATGTGCTCCCACGCTCATCTAGATTATCAATGGAATTCAGTTCCTTCAGACTGTAGGACTAAGGTCCCTGTCTTTTTTGCCAGCTGACAGCCAGGACCATGCTTAGCTCCTTCTTGCAGAGGTCTCCACCCTGTGACAGCCCTCCCCCATCTCAGCAATGAGAACCTCCCTTGTGTTGTTGAATCTCTCTTATGCTTCTGTTCTGTATAAATTCCCTTTCTATACCAGCCAGAGAAAACTGCTTTTAAAGAGCTTGTTGTGATTTGAAGCCCACTCAGATAATTTCTCTTTTGCCATATAATGTTACATGAACACAGGAATAACATCAGGAGATGAAGGTCACGGGAGCCACAGTCTACCCTCTGGCCCCCCATTCATCCCTCCCACGTGCAAAATACAATCACCCCTTCCCAAGGGCCTCATTTCATTATGGTAATAGTTCAAAGTCCTAAATCTCACCAGGCTCACAAATCCAAAATCTCCTCATCAAGATCATGTAAATCAGGTGTAGATAAGCTCTGGCATGTAATCCAGTAAGTACAACTGAACACAAGTCCTCTCCAGCTGTGGCCCTGTCGAACTAAAGAGACCAGTTATCTGCCTCTGCCTTCCCAGCACCCAAGGTGGCACTGGTATAGGATAACAGTTACAGACATTCAGCTTCAAAAATGGGGGAAATAGAAAATAAAAAGGAGTCATCAGCCCAAGGTAGCTTTGAAATGCAGCTGGGCAAACTCCAGAGTCTGGATTAGGTTTCAAGGCCTGAGAATGGTCCTCCATAGCTCTGATCTCTGCCACCTGGGCTCTTGGTTTCAACTAAACCCTTAGTGTTCCCCTCTGGGCTTGTGGCTACACCTTGGTCATCCTTCCTTTTTCGTAAAGGTGGCACTTTGTAGCCGAGTTTTATCAGCCTGCTTCTTGCCAGTAGAATTTTGAGAATCCAGTAATCTCTTTTGATTTATACTCTCTCTGTCCCTTTCAGTCCAAGCTGGCAGTATTTTCTGCTGACCCAAGATTCTCAAGAACCTTGTTGGTTTTGCATGGATTTCATGGGGATTCATTCCATGCTCCTTTTTGGTTTCCCCAAAATAACATTTTCTTAGTCCTATTCTTTCTCTGGTTGATACAGTCATTTTGTAGAGGAAGAGTTGTGACTTACTCCACAAATTTCTCAAACTCTACTATGCAAATCCCCTTTCTGGATAATTTTTTCTCCTTGAAAATATTTTGTCCAGTGGCAAATTCCTCTCTCTGTTCTCAGATTACTGGCTCAGCTTCTGCTTCTCCATTCATGGAGGAGACAAAGCACAAGGAGTTTTGGTGTTCCACAAAATGCTGGGGGGAGTAAGTAATAGCATTTGCTGTCATGCCTGTACTACAGCCCCTGCTTGCACTTCTGCCTATCTAGATCTTGGTGCAGAAGACCGGTGTTAGGAACCCTTGTTGAGGGCAGCGGGTGCGTCACAGTGCCACTAGCCTTGGGGCAAGATTGCATAGTGTTTCAGAAGCAAGTTGTAGAGGCAACACAGAGGTGGTTGTGCTCTGTCATAGTTGAGCCAGTTATAATATTTATCAAGGATGTTTGCCAGAAATGAGTTTGCACCTTCTTAACAAAGGGCCTCGTTAGAAAAATAATTTTAAATTGTATTGAGTTTTCCTGCAAGATTCAGTGTATCCTGAGGTTTCCACATAAAGGGCACAGCCAGGGATTTCTGGAGCCCTATTAGTCACACTCTTTTGAGAGTGCACTCTTAGTTTCAGAGGGAAATGTAGTTTGAATTAGGTGATTTTCTGAGGCATAAAAATTAAATAGGAGCAGAGAATTTAAACAGGAATCTCCTCTAGCTATCTGTTAAGCTTTTTGCCACTTTGGAGCTCAGGTCAAGTGGGGCTTCGAGTTTGTACCACTTAGGGCTCTCTTAAGGAAAGAGAACACAAAACATGTAGGGCTCTTCTCAGGCCTTGGAAGGGGGTTTGGGCAGGTGAGGGGTTCTGAAGCTTCGGTGTCATTAGGGTCTTGGTGAGTCTCTCTCTTCTTGAGACTATGATGAGCTTGAAATTTATCTGTTCCCATTCCCCAAAGGCATTTAAAAAGCTCTTCATGTGGGAGGGGGGATGGTCCAAACGGGTAAGGGGCATTAAGGAATCTACTCCTGAAATCATTGTTGCACCATATGCTAACTAACTTGGATATAAATTAAACCATAAATAAATAAAAATAAATTTAAAAAGCTCTTCAGCATGCATTGTCTTAATTGAGCTTCTTGTCCTGAATTCCATAAGTGAAAACTTGACTGAGGTTACAACTGCAAGTTCAGGTAGCTCTGGAGGGTGGACTAGGTCTTTTTTTTTTTTTCTTTTCTTTCCTTTTTTTTAAAGTTTTTATTTATTTTGAGAGAGAGATCGAGCAGGGGAGGGTCAGAGAGAGGGAGAGAGAATCACAAGCATTCTCTGTGCTGTCAGCACAGAGCTGAGCTGAACCCAAGAGTTAAGACGCTTAACCCTGAGCCACCCAGGCGCCCCTCACAGTGTTTTTCTAAAATCTGGACCAGGTCTTCTGATTCTCAGTCCAGGGTTGGCATTTCGAACTACATATAGACAAGAATAGTACTTTCTTTACTTTGAAATGCTTCCAGCTTTGGAACCTTTTTCCTTCCCCAGTTAGTGACTTCTGCATCATAGCAGCTTCCTGTTCATTTATGTCCTTCATGTGTCCTTCTCTTCCCCACCCTCAGGGTGCCCAGTTCCTAATCCTCAGGAGCCTGCTTAGGGTTTTACCACATATGCCTATATCCCTAAACAAAGTCTTGTTTTTGAGTGTAACATATATAATCACACACTGTGTATTCTTCTGGGACTTGTTTTGTTCTTGTTTTTTTTTCTTACTATTCTATTCCTGAGACTCCCCCAGATTATTATGGGTAGCCATATAGTTCATTTACTTTCATGGCTCCATAGGATTCTTTTATATGAAAATGTGCTGTTTATTCTTTGACTGTTGATGGTTTTTGAGGTTATGGTTTTTTGCTATTGCAGACAGTCCTGTCATGAGCCTTCTTATACCTGTATCCTGGTGCACATGGCACCAGGAAGATGCCTTAAAACACAGCTTCCTTGCTGTATAATCATTGATATATGTTGTCTCAGGCCCCTCACTTTCCTGTTACATTCTGGCTGGTTGGTATGTTGGCATTCCTTGAATGTTTGCCACTTTGATTGCTATTGTTTTTTAACTTACCTACCTGTAGAATTTTCTATGCTTTGCCTCATAAGATTTCTCTGCACCACGGAACTAGAGGGGAGGTCATGTTGATGTGGAATGTTGGGGTTTGGAAGTCAGTGGTCAAGAAAGAATTCTTGAGACATCTTCAGTGCAAAAAGGTGGGTTTTTTTAAAGCACGGGGACAGGACCTGCGGCAGAAAGAGCTGCCTTGGGGTTGTGAGGAGTGGCTGATTATATACTTTCGAGTTGGGAGGGAGGTAGGGATAAAAGTAAGTCTTTGAAGAATTTGGAAGCAAGAATTCCAGGACCTTGAGGGGCTAGCTGTTGTTAGGATAAGGTCATTTACTACTATCTAGTAAAACCTTTGTCATGAGACTCTTTAGGTATATATCAGTGGGCCATATGTTTGGAGGATGATTGTTAAACATATATCTTGGAGGAAGGTAGACATAAAGGAAGTTTCCAAAAGGATTTTTTACAGGATCCTAGAGGTCTGGCTAATGTCAAGCTAAGGTTGCCTTTTGCCTTTAGCAAAGTATTAACATCGAGGCAGCTAAGCTCCTTGGGGAAGGTTACTCTGCCTGTCTCTAGTACTTGTCACTGGGTTGTAAGTTATAAAGAAGTTTACTTTTTTTCTTTTGCCTTTATTCTCCACATCAGTGTGAATAGCCCCTGGCTGAAACACCACAGATTTCTCCTGTTCTCACCAAACTTCAGTAGAATTTCTCAAATGGATGCTTCTCAGTTTTGTTATACAACTTTGGTCCATTAATAGAGTCCTTCAAAAGTTGTCTTAGCAATTAGTCCAGTTTCTTTCCCTCTCTGTTTCTCTGCCCAACATGGGACTTGAACTCACGAGCCCCCAGATCGAGTCGCATGCTCTACTGACTGAGTCAGCCAGGTGCCCTAACAGTTTCCTTCTTTCTGGAAAGGTGCTGCTCTACTTCACTGTCTTCTCACTTGCATCATTCCTGACCAGAAATCCACCTCTTATCTTTGTTCCTTTTATAGAAGTTATCTATTTTTCACTCCAGTGGCTTTAGAAAGTCTTTCTTTTTATCACAGATTTTAAGCAATTTTATTTTTATGTGATTTCATGTGGTCTTTTTTTTCCATCTTCCTTGTGCTTGGAAATCGTTTTGTGTCTTGATTGGATGGATTTAGTTTTCCTCAAATTGGGAGGGGTTTTTTGGCCTTTTTTTTTTTTTTTTTTTTTTTTTGGCACCTCCTATTCTGGGGGTCAAGTTGCATATCTTTGCTGCCTGGAGTTGCCCCACAGGCCCCTATTGCTCTGTACAATTACTTTCAGTCTTTTTTCTCTTTGTGTTTCATTATGCATAGTTTCTATTTGTATGTATTCTAATTTACTAATTTTCTTTCCTGCACTGTTGTTTTGAGTTTATTAAATTAACATTTGTTAAGTGAAGCACGGAGTACGGAAGTGTGAGCCAAGTTCAACAAAAGACCATGAAAGAAATTGAAATAGAGAAGTTTATTACTCACAAATCTTGAAGGAAGTACACGCAATGGCATACCTTATGCCTCCAAGAGCACATAGGAAGGACAAAGCAGAGTGCAGACGGAGAGGCAAGACCTGGGGCACATGCCTTTATTAGGGTAGAGTGCTTTGGGGTTCCCAGGCTAAGTCCAGATTGGTCAATTCAAACCAAGAAAGCAGGGTTTTGGTAAGCACAAGGGGATAGCCCTAGAAGGCAGGGAAGACTTTTTTTTTTTTTTTTAACGTTTTATTTATTTTTGAGACAGAGACAGAGCATGAACGGGGGAGGGGCAGAGAGAGAGGGAGACGCAGAATCGGAAGCAGGCTCCAGGCTCTGAGCCATCAGCCCAGAGCCTGACGCAGAGCTCGAACTCACGGAGTGTGAGATCGTGACCTGAGCTGAAGTCGGATGCCCAACCGACTGAGCCACCCAGGCGCCCCCAGGGGAGACTTAATAACAAGAGCTGTTGGGGAAGTCATGTCAGGAACTTACATCCTCTTGTGACTCTACGGGCTGCTACATAGGGCTTGCCTGATTTTAAGCCCCTTTTCCCCCAGGCCTCTTGGCCAAACAAAATGTATACGTAGGCAGCAATATCCTGGAGTAGCTTAGCTAAACTTTGACAACTATCTAATGTCATTAATCTCATTCAGTGTATTTTTCTTCTCAGACATTGTATTTTTCATCTCTAGAAGTTTGAGATATTTTTTACAGCTTTTCATATCTCAAGTTAACATGGTTCAGTCTTCTAGCTTCTTCAACATATAGGATACCGTTATATTAATTTTTTTAAATTTTTTTTTTTCAACGTTTATTTATTTTTGGGACAGAGAGAGAGCATGAACGGGCGAGGGGCAGAGAGAGAGGGAGACACAGAATCGGAAACAGGCTCCAGGCTCCGAGCCATCAGCCCAGAGCCTGACGCGGGGCTCGAACTCACGGACCGCGAGATCGTGACCTGGCTGAAGTCGGACGCTTAACCGACTGCGCCACCCAGGCGCCCCATATTAATTTTTTTAATGTTTATTTTTTGAGAGAGACAGCATGAGCAGCAGAGGGGCGGAGAGACAAGGAGACACAGAATCTGAAGCAGGCTTCAGGCTCTGAGCTGTCAACAGAGAGCCCGATGTAGGGCTTAAATTCACAGACTGTGAGATCATGACCTGAGCCAAAGTCAGAAGCTTAACCAGCCAAGCCACCCAGCCCCTATGATAATTTTTTTAATATACTTTCTTCTAGTCTTATCTGGCCTTGCTTTTAAACTGTGTTAGCCAGGTGGCAGAACAGCATTTAATTTAGGGCTAATTTTACCCCACTGCTGAGGCAGAGGCCTTCTGAGTACTCTACCGGACATCCCTGTGAAATACGAGGCTTTCTGCTGTGGCTGGTGGGAATGGGCAGAAAGTCTCATTCAAGGTATGGGTTGATGTTCATTGTTTTACATAGGAATATCCAGTTTTTCCAGTACCACTTATTGAAAAGACTCCTTTTTCCTCGATCTGCCTGTGTACCTTTGTTGAATATCAGTTGACTGTACGTATTTACTATTTCCTACAGGCTTCAGTGAATGGTTGGCTCTCAGGCAGCTCCTTCATTGTCCCTGTAGGGCTTTAAAGAACGCAGAGTGTTTTTTTCTACTGAGCAGAGATTGTTCAGCATTGAGGCACAGGGACGCCCGTCCCATCGGCACATGGGGCAGTGGACACCTCCTGAGAACTCTGGTTCCCAAGCTGAGTCCCACCCTCCTATGCTGGGAAGACCTAGGCAGTGGGCAACTGCTAATCTGCTGACTTCATTCTGAACCCTCTCGTGTGTTCCCTTGTGTCCACATGAAGCTAGCCAGGGATGCCGTAGAGAGAATGTCCTCTGCAGCACTTAACGTGAATGGATTATATAGCTGCATATTACCTACAGCATAGATGACTCAGGAACAGATGTTGAGAGTAGTAAGCAAATCACAGAATGACACATTTATTAAAATTCTATTTATAAAGGGGTGCCTGGGTGGCTCATTTGGTTAAGCGTTTGACTTTGGCTCAGGTCAAGATCTCATGGTTCATGAGTTCAAGCCCCACATCAGGCTCTCTGCTGTCAGTGTGGAGCCTGCTTCATATCTTCTGTCTCCCTCTCTCTGCCCCTCCCCCACACTCGCTCTCTCTCTCTCTCTCTCTCTTAAAAATAAACATTTAAAAAAATTTTAATAAAAAAATAAAAGTAAAATTCTATTTATATGAAAGCAAAACAGACGAGACCAAATAATGAATAGTTTATAGATACACTGAAATACATTAAAATTATATGGAATTCGGGGTGTTGGTTCCCTCTGGGTAGAAGAGAGAGAGCCATTGAGAAAGGACATTTGGGAGGCCTCAAAGGTACTAGCAATGCTGGATTTCTTAGTCTGAGTGGTGAGTGTACAGGCATTGAGATTTTGTTGTTACTGATTTTCTTTAAACCAAACGTGTACATTTCACACACTCTCACACAGAATGAAAATTATCCAGCCATTGTATCATAGTTCCTCAGCAGTGATAGATGTTCCCTCTTCACACAGGCTGGACCACTGGAGGAGTTTTCTTTGTACAGCCAGTTTTCTAAAGGAGGAAAAGCCAAATTCTTCATTGGCACTTGGTGTCTTGTTTGCCTGAGGGCTCATCCTTCTGTTGGACTCCTGGTGATACAGAAGTCAATCAAAGACAGAGCCAGGCCTCAGTCCCCTGCTGCTTCTTGGGTAGTGAAGGGGAACTTGCTCTTACTTTGGGTTTTTAGACTCAGAGAATGGAGAAGGAATGAGAGAGGCCATTCAGTAAGGGCACTGGGGATGAGACAAGGAGCCAAGGAGATCTCATCAGGAGTTGGCTCCCATGGTCACTGAGAAACCCCTACAAAGGCATTTCCCTTCAGACTGAAGTCTGACAGTCATGAGTCCAGAGCAGATACTGGAAGTGTCTTTACTTCATGTGGATTAGGATCCAGAGACCAGGTAACAGGCACTCGGCCACCCAGTGAGTCACATTTCATGTGTGCTCTGAGGATAATGAAAGTTACTGCTCCCAGAGCCAGGCCGAGGGGTCGCTGCGACACAGGGCAATCTCTTTGCTCCAGTACTAAAATCAGTTTCTGTTTACTGTGTTCTTGCCCTGGGCCAGGCCCCAAAATGAGTGCTTTTCCAACACTGCCTTATGACTTTCTGTCTTCGTTTTTTCCATTTTATTTCAAGCTTGAGTCTAGAGAGAAAGGAAATACTGGAGATGACCTCTCACATCTGTGCTCTTTTCTGGAAGCTTTGGAAGGATGTTGAGATTTGTCTAGGAGGCCTTTGAGTGGCACTGTTCTTGCTTCTGAGAAGCGTCTTGTTGGAGCTACACAGGTGGAGGGTGAGCCCAGAACCTGGAAGGGTACCGATACTAAGCAGTAGTAGGGGAGCAGTTCTTAACCTAATACCTGTTGACCTCTCTTTTCTCTGTAAACAGTAGGTAGAGTTATCTTGTGGCTAGAATCAGTGAGGTCATGACACGAGGAGAGTGCTGAAAATCTTGGCTGGGACTTGGGGGAGCTACTAGAGGAGCTGAGAGAGCAGAGGAAGGACTGCGGCAGCGCTGTGGGCCTCTTGAGGCTAAGAAGCAGAGAGAGCACATCGTCAGATCAGCCATAGGGAGCCATTTGGAGAGAGCCAAGTGGGGAGAAGCCGGGTAAGAACCAGAGGGGCCCAGGTGCCACAGTGCCTTGGCTGCACTGCACATAGTTCTGTCACTTTGGGGAGAAACTTCTCTAAGCTTGTGTCTCCCCATCAGTCCTGTAAGAAGAAGATTACTTGTTAAATTTGTTGGGAAGATGGAAAACTATAATGTATATGACATGCTTGGTGCAGTTAGTGTAATTAGTAAATACTGAGCAGAATCTGTTCCCATCCCCTTCCCTAAGAAAGCAGAAGTTAAAGTATGCCCTGTCCTGGAAGATCTGCCCTAGATGTGGGTGAGAGGAAAGTCAGAAACTTCTGAGCAGTAGGGGAAAACTGGGGGCCTGAGGTTTCAAAGGCTCAGTGACATCAGAGGATAAGATTTGGGAAGTGAGATAGCAAAAAGGATGATAGGATGTTGAACTCCAAGAGTAGGTTCTGGAGCTGAAGATTTCAGAGGTTAAGATGTTCTGGGTTCTGTTTTACTGCTGTGGCATTGGGATTGAGGAGTAGTGAGTCCAGAATGGGGTGTGGGTCATCCCCTGGATCTCTAAGAAGGGATGGAAGTCTTGGTTGTTTGAAACATTGTGGCATGATTAGGAGGGTAGTCATTGTGAGCATTGAAGGGAAGAAAGGGCTTGTGTGTCTGAGGGAATGAAAATATTGTGCCATCGTGGAAGGGAATGGTCTGGGAGCAGCCATGAAGAACCCTGGCACTGATACAGGATGAAGCTGGGTGGTGGGTGGCTTCTATTCAAGAAGCCTATAGGGCAAGCCTATATGTAAAAGAGGTCAGGCTCTACTTGTTAGAGGTTGTGAGGCTTATAGGCCTTGAACCTGAATGCCTTAAACTGGGCAGCTGCTGCTGCCCCAGATGCTAAGGTTAGCACTATTTCCCTCTAACTGAGCATCTAGTTTGTCTATTGGTATTCAGGCTCCAAACCTTCCTCTTGTACCTAAAAGCTGCCTCTACCTCCCCTATTTCTTTTCATGCCCCATTAACATGCACACTCCAGCACACTTACTCAGTTAGGCCTTTCTGCCTCCTGAAACCGCACCTCCTCAGGAAAACTTGAAGTCTCCAAAATTCCTCACCTTTGCCTTTGTTCTTCTTTTCATTACAATCTCAAGCTTTGGGGCTGCATTCCTAGAGCTACAGCTCAAGGAATCAGTCCCTCTTCTTTGTCTTCTGCCCTCTGTAGTCTTATGGGTGCTCTGGGTGCTTCATCTCAGTTTCCAAACCCAGCCTTAACACTTGTCATCTTAGCTGTTCATCCTTTCTTGGTCTGCCCCCTAGGGCCCATAGTGAGCGATTCTGTATGACCTTGACCACCCAGAAAACAACAGTTCTCCTTAGACCTGAATCCTCGGAACTGAAGAAACCACATCTAGTGTCTACATCCCACCCATCTTTTGTGAATATAGAACAACAGGTCTCTGGTGTGTATAGAATCCCCTTATTGCCTAACTCAGATATTCCTTTGCTGGCCACAGGGACCCTTAGGCTCCCTTTACTGTCCTTCAGCTGAGACCCTACTGCTCTTGTTGGGCCTTAAGTGAGGGATGTGGTCTCTTTAGAGCCAAGCCACCTTCTGCCAAAATAGGAGGAAGCAGAGTTTATAAACTCAGCGGTAGAACAAACATACCCCAAAGTCTTTTTCAGTGTGTTCCCGTAGAAGACACCCACAAGTCAATGTGAATTTTGCCTCTCCCCATCAGCTGATAACTTACTTGTTTTTTCTAATTTGTTTACAAAGACTGTGATGCCTCATTTCTCTCTGAAGCTCTAGGAGTGTACATCAGCTTCCCCAGAGCACGGGGCTCAGCATAAAAATCATCTAACTTGGGGTGCTGGGTGGCTCAGTCAGTTAAGCGTCCAACTTCAGCTCAGGTCATGATCTTGCAGTTCGTGGGTTTGAGCCCTGAATTGGGCTCTCTGCTATCAGCGCGGAGCCCATTTCAGGTCCTCTGTCCTCCATCTCTCTCTGCCCCTCCCTGGCTCGTGCTCTCACTCTCTCAAAAATTAAATAAATAAATAAAAACATTTAAGGAAAATTGTGTAACTTAAGCATTACAGATACTAGTCTCTAGTTACCACTGTGGTTTGCCCTGGTACCTGTAAGGACATTGGGATCTAGCCCCCAAGATCCAACCCTCCAGCTCTGACCAGCTCTTTTTTCCTTCCAGGGAAAGTGCATTTCTTCTCTAGTGGTCTTCTGTTTTCTCACCGTCATCACGGAAGTATCATCCTTTCCAAGGATCACATGAATTCCATTTTATTCTATGATGGGGTAGGTGTTTTACCAGTCCATGGCTTTGATGTTCAGAAGGATACTCACACTTCTGAGGTGAAAACCAAATAACTCCCTGTCCCTGTTCCTCCACCATGGGGCAGGATTGCCAATAATTTAATTTATTGAAGTATACTTTAAATACGGTTAACTATATCCATTTAAAGTTTTGATAAATGTATATACTTGTGAAACCACTATCACAGTCAAGATACAGATGACTTCCATCACCCCTAAACTTTTTTAATGCTCTTTTGCAGTTCATCTTTCCCTCCACTTCTGGCTTCAGGCAACTACCAATTAGCTTTCTGTCACCGTAGATCAGTTTGCAGTTCTAATATGGGCTCCTGGATGGCTTAGTCAGTTAAGCATCTGACTCTTTGTATCGGCTCAGGTCATGATCTCACAGTTGTGGGATCAAGCCTTACATTGGGCTCTGCACCGAGTGTGGAGCCTGCTTGGAATTCTCTGTCTCCCTCTCTCTTTGCCCCTCCCCTGCATGTGTGCACACACACTCACTTTCCCTCTCAAAGTAAGCAAATAAAATAAAATAAAATAAAATAAAATAAAATAAAATAAAATAAAATAAAATAAAATAAAATGTTACATAAATGGACATCATACATTCTGTACCCTTTTGAGTCTGGCATTTTTCATTCAGCATAATGATTTTTAGATTCACCCATGTTTGTATCAATAGTCTGTTCCTTCTTGTTGCTTTATTGCCGAATGGTATTTCATTATTTGGATATAACATAAAATTTATCAGACTAATTTATAATTTGAAACTCTAGAAAGTCTCAAGGAGAGAATTTACTAAAAAGTAAAAAAGTAAACTGGATAAAATGTTTTTGGTGATTAGAACAAATTATTTTCTATTAATGATTCTGTCTTTATTAACATAAAGTTAGCAGATATATGGAAGTACATCAGAAACAGCCTCACACTACCATGTAAAACAGTAAATTGGCAAAGAATAAATAAAAGGTTCTATTGGCAAGGAGAAATGCAGTAATTTCAATGTCCAGCCATAGGGGTGGCTTTAGAGGATAGTGGGATGCAATCTTTGAAAATATTCACAGATAGTTTGTAGCAACTTGGCAGGTGCTGATGGTAAATGAAGTTTTAAAAGCAGGGTCCTGGGGGGTGCCTGGCTGGCTCAGTCAGTCCAATATGTGCCTCTTGATCTCTGGATTGTAAATTGAGCCCCATGTTGGGTATAAAGATTACTTCTCTCTCTCTCTCTCTCTCTCTCTCTCTTTCTCTCCTTTTTTTTTTTTTTTTTTAAGTTTATTTATTTTGAGAGAGAGAGTGCACATGCACAGGAGAGGCTGTCAGCATGGAGCCTGACTTGGGGCTCAAACTCATGAACCATGAGATCATAACCTGAGCTGAAATCAAGAGTCGGACTCTTAACCGACTGAGCTACCCAGGTAACCTTAAAGATAAAATCTTCAAAAAATAAAATAAAATAAAATAAAATAAAATAAAATAAAATAAAATAAAATAAAATAAAGTAAAGTAAAGTAAAGTAAAGTAAAGTAAAGTAAAAGCAAGGTATGGAATTAGAAAGATAAATACAATTTTGCACTGCCTGAAAAAGGCAAGTCAGTAAATGAATAGGAAAAAAGACTAGAAGGAAAATTACTAAGATGTTAGATGTGGTTGGGTTTAGACTATGGAACTTTGGATTGATTTTTTTTTAATTTTCTCTATTCTATTTTTATATTTTTTCAACATTTTAATTAGTGAACATGTTATTTTTATAATGAAAACAATTTTTTAAAGAAGCTTTTCTCTAAGATCAGGACCAAGACAAGAATGCTCATTTTTGCCACTTCTATTCAATATAGTATTGGAAGTTCTAGCTAGAGTGGTTAGGCAAGAAAAAGAATTACAAGGCATTTAAATTGGAAAGGAAGAAGTAAAATTATTTCTCTTCACAGATGGAATGATCTTATATGTAGAAAACACTAAAGATTCACACATAAAACCTGTTAGAATTAATAAATGAATTCATCAAAGTTGCAGGATACAAAATTGACACCAAAAAATCAGTTGTATTTGTATACCCTGGTAATGACCAGTCTGAAAAAGTTAGTAAAAAAACAATTCCATTTACAATAACACCAAAAAGAATAAAATAAAATACTTAAGAATAGATTTACCCAAAGAGGTGGAGACTTATATGCTGAAAACTACAATGCATTGCTGAAATTAAAGAAGTTCTAAATAAATGGAAAGACATCCCATGTTCATGGGTAGGAAGACTTAACATTATTAAGACCACAATTCTACCTAAAGTGATCTACAGAGTCAGTGCAGTCCCTATCAAAATTCAATGGCATTTTTTGCAGAAATAGAAAAACCCACCCTGAAATTCATATGGAGCCTCAAGGTATGCCCAAACAACCAAAATAATCTTGAAAAGAGCAAAGTGGAAGGACTCACACTTCCTGAGTTCAGTACTTACTACAAAGCTACAGCAATCAAACAACCATATGGTATTAGCATAAGGTCAGACCAATAGAATAAAATAGCCCAGAAATAAACTTTTGCATATATGGTCAAATGAGTTTTGACAAGGGTGCCAAGACCATTCAGTGGGGAGGGACAGTCTTTTCAACAAATGGTGCTGGGAAAATTAGATATCCACATGCAAAAGAATGAAGTTAGATCCTTACTTTATGCCGTATACAAAAATCAACCAAAATGGAGCATAGACCTAAATGAAGAGCCAAAACTACTAAACTCTGAGTATAAAACACAGGAGCAAAATCCTCATGACTGACCTTCGAGTAGGCAGTGATTTCTTGAATATGACACCAAAAGCCCAGACAACAAATGAAAAAATATATAAATTGGACTTCATCAAAATTGAAAACTTCTGTGCATCAAAGTACAAGTGCAAGAAAGTGAAAACAACCCACAAAATGAGAGAAAATATTTACAAATCGTGGGGTGCCTGGCTGGTTCAGTTGGTAGAGCATGCAACTCTTGATATTGGGGTCATAAGTTTGAGCCCCACATTAAGTATAGAGATTGTTTTTAAAAAGATTGTAAATCTGATAAGGGATTAATACCATAGAAAGAGTTTTGAGGTGACGTTTTCAGTTTAGGAGAAAAGACCCTTGTACTTCCTGTATCTCCCATAACTGGGTATTGGAAAGCCAATACCATAATTCCATAATTCCAGCCATCCATAATTGAACCCTAGTATATCACATAATGTGAAAATAATTGCAGTGAAATTCATTATATGTGTTCTGACAGTAATCATGAGGACTAGTGTCATGCAAATGGATTTTCTCACTGATGCTCCCTCTTTTTTCTCTTTAGGATTCCACCAGTGTTGTTGCTGCCCTTCTGATTGAGTTCAAAAGTTCTCTGCTTCCTCATCTCCCAGTTCATTTCCATGGATCAAGCAATTTTCTGATGATTGCCCTTTTCCCCAGATCAAAGATATACCAAGCATTTTACTCAGAGGTAACACCAATCATTAGTCAGCAAAACAAATACTTTTCTTTTCCTTAGGAGTTTAGATGGTAAGGCCACATCACAGGGCTAACAGTGAGGTGATGAGAGGCAGAGCTGGGATGGTGGAAGTGGCTGCTTCTAATCCCTGTAGGTCCTGGAATGGTGCTTTTGCCATTGGGAGATGAGAACCTAAAAGAACCAAACAAAAGGCTTTTTAGCTGCTAAGACAAATCTTCTTTGTCCCTTTAAATCCTAATTAGAGTCGTTTTTCTTTTAGCTACTTTATTGAATTGTTGGGCCATACCTATTGGATAAGAGCTCTCTAGCCCTCCCCAGTCTCTGCCCATGGTTCACAAGCCCTGCCCTTGTGAATGGTCCCACCTGACAGTCTGCATGTTATAGGCACTCAGTACAGGTTGCATGAGTGAGAGAGCTTACCAAGAATTACACAACCCACTTAGAGACCATGCCGTAGCCAAAGTTAAACACATGGCCAGCCTCATGACTGGTGGAAATGCTCGGAAAGGTCTGATTGCAGCAGCTTATAAGGGGACAGTGTCCCTCTCTCAGGACAGATTGACAGAGCATGGAAGAGAGAAGGGTTGGCCTGGTTGCAGAGTGGCCTCTCAGGCTAGTCTATGTCTTACTCTTACTGCCTGCTCATCTTTCCTACCTCCTTGTGCTTGTCCTTTCAATCCAGGGACATAGAGATAGCACTTCAGATTCTTCTCAGCTATCTCTGTGCCCCTAAACAGGACTTGCTTGAACTGCTCCTTCTGTCTGGCCCTATCACCAGGGAAGAACATGCCTATGCTGCCAGAACAGTGTTACCTGACACCTTCCTCTGTGCTTCCTGGCTTCTGAAGGAACAGAATCCCTGGGAGAGGAACCCAGAAAGAAACTCTAGTTTTGAAAAATACAGAACAAAATTGCTTCAGGCGTCTATTTTTGAAACAAACTTGTTTGTTATGATGGTTTTTCTCTGTCCTGACAGTCTAGATTTTCAACAACCATCAAATCCCCATGTGGATTCCATATCCTGTTGTTGGGTTTAAAGTGTTCTTTGCTCAAATTCTGTTTTGTTTAGGTCTTCTCCCCCTGGCAACAGCAGGCTAACTCAGGGCTGTCTTTAAAAGTGATCCAGGAAGATGGATTATCTGTGGAACAAAAGAGATTGTAAGTGGCTGCCTTCAGTGTTTATGCTTGTTTCCCTAAGCTGTGTGTGTCTGCTCTCTCTGCAGGACGACTTACGTTATGTAACACAGGGGTCTTGGCTTCTGAAAGGGCCAGCACAGTCATTTCAGTGCTGCCACTTGCAGGTAGCCAGTGCCCTTGGGGAAACAGAAGTCAAGAGAGATGAAATCCACCAAGAATCAGAAACCTGTAATATTACCAAGGGTTTCAGGCAAGCCTTCCTCTCTGGGTACACCAGTTGTCACACACTAATACCGCACTGTGTTTAAGTCATTGAGATGCTTATTTTGGAAGTGTTGACTCTGTCATAAGACTCTGGCTTGAAAGCATCAAGTTATGTAAAGTGTGGTGCTATAGGGAGATGGAGTTCTAATCTGTGAGCTTTTGATATTCCAGACACTCCAGTGCGCAGAAGCTCTTCAGTGTCCTGAGCCATTCTGCTGGGGAGAAACGGAGTCCTCTAAAGCTACTCCCAGCCAAACTCCCAGAGCTGGACTGGTGAGCTCTGGTTTTCTGTTTATAGATGTTTCATGGTCTGGCTTTTGAAATGTCAGAGACCCCAGCGTTGGTCCTTTCTAAGCTGCTCTTTCCAGGGGCGCCTGGGTGGCTCAGTCGGTCAAGCGTCCGTCTTCGGCTCAGGTCATGATCTCACGGTTCGTGGGTTCGAACCCCGCATCGGGCTCTGTGCTGACAGCTCAGAGCCTGGAACCTGTTTCAGATTCCGTGTCTCCCTCTCTCTCTGCCCTTCCCCCACTCACGCTCTGTCTCTCTCTGTCTCAAAAATAAATAAACATTAAAAAAAAATTTAAGCTGCTTTTTCTTTGTAGCTTCTTAGGGATCAGTGTAAACAGTAGTAGTGACACACCATATAGTTTTATTCTCTAGAGAGTATCTGTCTAAGGTTTCTTTTTTAGCAGTTAGATAAGGCGTTTCTCATGTGAAGGAGCACATTCAGGCAAGGCTGGCAGTGGTAACATTAGCATTGTCTTTGTTTTTCTAGGTTTCTTCAGCATTTTGCCATCAGCAGCATTAGTCGAGAGCCTGTGATGAGGACCCATCTCCCAGTCCTGCTACAGCAAGCTGAAATCAACCCTTCTCACCGAGTAGAAAATGACAAGGTACAGCAGCTCAGCAAATATGCTGGGAATTCACAGGAAGATAAGCCCGATAGCCTGCCCTTTGATCTTCTGTGTCAGTTAACAAAAAGAGCTCAAGCAGGGTCCCTTTTGTAAGACTCTCCACCTCCTAGGATACTGATGTAATGATATACAGGAAACCTACTCTGTACAGTGACTGTGTACAGGTGTCTGTACTGACCCCAGCCAAGCCCTGTAGCAGCCATAAAGCCCTAGCACCTTGCCATGCCCTCCCCTGGCTTCTCCACGTCTTTCAGATTCTTGCTCAGTGCTCTCATCCCATCAGCCTTTTCTGTTTGTGACAAGGACTTACCTGGAAGTGGGTGACACATTGAGCTTAATAAGAGGAAGGGCCTTATTGGGCCTTGCTGGCATCACTAGGGTAAGGTGATACTTTATAAACACTGTCTTCCCAAGAGTGGATTTTAATCTGCTCCCACCTCACATGCCCCTCCTTTTGACCCCTCCCACCATTTCTCTGGAACCAGAAGTCATAATATACTCCAAGAGGGCATTTATTTATACATAAATCTAGAAGACACTCACCTGCAAAAGAAAATAGGAGTACCAAGCAGTTAGAAGCCTGGTTTTTCCCTAAGGCAAGAGTTTAAAATGAAAATGCCTACTCATTAAAAGGGTGCTATAGGACTGGCCTTAAAGTAAGACGGTGTCTGGCTATAAGCACATGTGCTGTGATTTGAGAGCCAGGGACTTGGGCGCTGAGGAATAGGATCAGGGTGGGGAGGAGGACAAACAAGAAGTTGCATGGAATACTGCCCACGGGGACAGTAAGGGATATAGAGTAGGAGCCTGGTTGGAAGGGAGGAGGGAAAACTTCTGGTTCCCACAAAAGAAGAGAGATCCACAGCCATTTTTGTGCTGATGTGACCAACTAGAGTGGTAACTGCCACGAGCTAAGCTTTAATCTAACTCATCTGTGACCAAGCCCATCCCAGTGAGTCTTGTGAAATAAAAATTTACATCGAGGGGTGCCTGGGTGGCTCAGCCGGTTAAGCATCCAACTTCGGCTCAGGTCATGATCTCGTGGTTTGTGGGTTCAGGCCCCACGTTGGGCTTTGTGCTGACAGGTCGGAGTCTGGACCCTGCTTCGGATTCTGTGTCTTCCTCTCTCTCTGGCCCTCCCCCACTTGCACTCTGTGTCTCTATATCAAAAAATAAATACACATTAAAAAATTGTTTTAAAAATTTACATTGATACTGTTCAGTAGGTGTATGGTTCCTTTCCTCCCCTGCTCCACCTCTTCTCTGTCACTGGATTTCTTTAAGTTGCTTCAGAATACATACCTGCAGAGGGCCCTGTTTTCATCTGGTTGTGTGTTAAGGCTAAGACAGTCCAACCTGCTCTTCACCTAGTCAAGATTCAGACGTACTTCCTACATTCTGTTTGCTTCCTTAGCTCAGGCCATTTGGCTTGGGTGGATTGGGCAGCCAGACAGAAACATCCCCATGCCACTCCTCTTCCTTGGCTGAGCTTACTTACCACACCAGTTTAGCCTGTGGCACTTTGTCTCAGACCTCCTTTCTGCCCAGTGTTTTCCATGGTATTTTAACTGATCTAGTCAAGCCTGCTGCATAGAAATTATATTAGTAACACTACATTTTACGTGGTGTTTGCTATGTCCCACACACACTGTTCTAAACACTTTACATATATTAACTCGGTTAACCATCACACCCACCTGCAAGATAGGTTCTGTTATTAGCCCAAGGACATATATCTAGGTGAGTGCTGGTGCTGAGGTTCAAACCCACAGAACCTGGTTCCAGAAATCATTTCTCTTAACCTGTTACACAACGCTGCCTCCCTGTTGAATGACAAACTCACGTGACTTTTCTTTCATGTAGGTAACTATCAGCATTGTAACTGGCCTCCCAGGCTGTCATGCTAGCGAGCTCTGTGCTTTCCTGGTCACTCTGCATAAGGAATATGGCAGGTTAGTACTGCTGCTGCCTTTGCTTTGGGGAAAGGGATTCTATGCCTGGTCCCACATAGGCACTGGGAAACCTTCAACATGTACTGGCCTTTGGTGTGATTGGTATTAGCACAGGAGCCATCCATCCATTCATTTAACACATTTATACTGAACACGTCCTATATGCCAGACATTGTTCTAAGTGTGGGCGACAAATGAAAAAAAAAACAGACTAAAAATGTCTCTGCCTTTGTGGACCTTACATTCTAGTTTAGGAAGACAATTAACCAGACAAGGAAAGTAGTATATTAGCTAGTGAAAAGTGCCACAGAGATAACAAAGTAGAGAAGGGTATAGGGATTGCCAAGCTGGGAGGGAGGTCCCAGTTTTAAATTGGGTGCTCAGGGAAGACCTCACTGAGAAGCTGGCATTTGAGCAGAGGCCTGAGGAGATGAGAGGAGTGAGTCTTTGGAAATCTGGAGACAAGCACTGTAGCAGCAGAACTAGCACAGGCAAAGGCCAGGGAGTGTGCCTGGTTAACAGGGCAACTCAGGACCAGGGTGATTAGAACTTGGGAGCTGGTGGGTGTGATCTGTCCCTGACCACAAGGGGACTGCATCCGTTCCAGTGCATCTGGGACACGTTGGCTTAGGGGAAATTGGGAAGATCGTTCATCCATCACTTTCATATGGCTGGCAGATTACTAAACATCCCTGGCTAACTGAACAGGCATTTAATATCTAGTAAGGCATCCTGCAGGAGGCCATAAGGAAGATGGAAAAGATGGAGAAGATAGACATCACCTAGAAGTTTGGGAGTTTAGGGAGATGTGGGAGGTTGGACAAGTTTTACAGAGATGCTCCAGAAATATTGGTCTTCTTACAAGTACTAAGTAGCTAGCCAGTTCCTCCCTTGTTTCCATTTCTTTTGTTGTAGAAATAGTCTGAATTCTTCACCCTGCTCACTTCTTAGCAAAAATTTTACTCAGCACCAGACTGAAGCCATTTTATTGGATGGTCCTTCAGGAAATGACTGCCCAGTCATAAGGAGTCTTTCTCAATTCTGAAGTCTGATTAATGGTCATGTGCTTACCTGACCTTTTCCCCTGTGGCAAGGCATTTCCTGTCAAAAGTTCCAGTGATAGTGGTTTCAGGATACGGAGCTCCCCAGGCCTCCTGTGCGGGGTCACTGGGCAGAATGTCTGTGGAAGTACTGGTCACATTTGGATCCACTGGCTGAGTCTGTGGGGCCCGGCCATCAGGCAGCCCCCATGCTGAGATTATACTTGCCATTTCCAGGTGGATGGTATACCGCCAAATCATGGACAGCTCCGAATGTTTTCATGCTGCCCACTTCCAGAGATACCTTTCCAGTGTCCTGGAGGCCCAGCAGAACCGCTCTGCCCGCCAGTCAGCCTACATCCGCAAGAAGATTCGACTGCTAGTGGTGTTGCAAGGGTGAGCACTGGAAGTCTTCCGGGGACAATGGGAATGGTGATGACCTTGCCATTACTGTTGTATTTTGTGTGTGGCTAGCCTGGGACACAGAATGACCTCCACATTTGCATGAGCAGAGTCTGCACTACCCAGAGAGGCCTCAGACAAGCAAGGACTCCGGTTACCATCTTGTGGCCCAGAGAGCTGCTGTAGCTTGCCCACAAGTTTTAAGTTTGGTTTCAGCACGATGGTATCCTCAAAATTCTCTATCCTCACGGTAGAGAATTAGGGAAGAGATTCTCTGGGCAAGATTCTTTAATAATTCTTGTAACAGTAGTGGCCCTGAGGTCTCTTCCTTTGCTGTCTGTTTCAATCCTCCCTCATGTGGAGTTGCAGAGGCAGCCCCTATCCTCTGCATTCTCGACCCCCACCATTCCCAGGATGGCTGGTCCAGGAGGTTTTCCTGGGACCCTCAGTGGGGAACATGAATAGTCCAGTTGGGCAGGAAGCTCCCTGTGAGGATAGGTTGGACAGAGTGAGTACCACTGCTTCAGTGACCCTAGCTGAAAGGAGTTTACCTCGACCTGTTTGTTCTAAGGCCTTCCAGGGAGGAGCCCTATGCAGGCCCACCACCCCCCAGGCCCAGAAGAGAGCATGCCAGGTCAGGGAAAACACAGTCTGTGGTCTTGATGATGGCTGGTAATACGGAAGCTTTTGGCAGTTCTCACAAAGCGCTTTTGTGCTATGCTATGTTTTTTGTGCTCGTAATAATTACTGTTTGCAATTGGCTAATTGTTTCCAGTAGAGAGCAGGCCCAGATCCAAAGCTCTGTTGGGTTTCCTGGGCGGATGGATGGTGAGAAGTGGAGAAAAGCTGGGCTGGTGGTCCTCAGTCAGGAGGTGGACAGCACTGTGCACTCCACCAAGCCGTCGTTCCTCTTCTTCAGGCCTTGTTCTCACACCTGCCCTGGCCTTCCCTTCTGTCAGCCCTTTTGTCCTGTTTGTGGGCTGAGGTCATGAAAGCCACAGAGCAAGAGTCTAGGCTTGAAACCACTTGTTTTCTTCTGGCTTTCCATCACTTCTGATGGTCAAAGGAATGGACTGGTCCCTGCCAGAGTTGAGAGTCATTGAGAGTGTGGACCTGGAGTCAAATTCAGCAGTTTGCCATTGTGCAGCTGAGGGCATTTCCATCTTCCATCACTTGACAAAGCATCGTTGACTCCTTGTCTCTGGCAGTACAGGTCTGCAAAAGTGTCAGCTGCCCTGGTTGTGCTGGACTGCAGTGACCGTGTATGGCCAGCCCACTCTCAGACCCAGCTTTTGCGCAGTCGAAGTCCCAGGATGCTAGGGATCTCAGCTTTCCTGAGGGACTCAGTGGAAATACCAGCAAAATGCTATGGCTCTTGCTAAGACATGGTTCTTATGGGCCAGGCCCATTCTCTTGAGGCTCAGCAGGGAACTCATGGCTGCCTCCTTTTTGCATGACCATCTCCTTGGGACTGGACCTTCATGCCCAGTATTGAGGTTGCCAGTGAAGGGAGACTCCAGAGGTTTCTCAAATTGAGATTTATAGTCCCTGGATATGGCTTTTATCTTCATTTATAGGGTTAATGGGGGAACACTGTGGTCTAGGGCAGTTTTCTTTTGTCCCCAGAGTGGCCTGGTTCCATTTGACTTCCTACAGCAGTGGGGCAGTGGTGTTGAGCTTTGACATTCACTGGAGCTGTTAATTGTTCTTTTAAAAATTAATGTATTTTGAAATGATAAAATTTTAGAAATAGAGGACAGATTGGTGGTTGCCAGGACTTAGGGATGGGAGTGGGAGGTAGGAAGAAGGTGGGTGTGGTCATAAAAAGACAACACAAGGGAACCAAGTGGTGGTGGAACTGTTCAGTGTCTTGACAGTGGTGGTAGATACAGGAACCTATGCAGGTAATAAAATTGTCTAGAACTTACAGACAGACACATAAAACTGGAGAAATCTGAATTAAAAAAAAAATAATTTTAAGGAATTTGAGAGATTATATTTGTTTATACTCCAGAATATTGTAAAAAATTATTCTTTAAATTATCTACATTTAAAGTCTCTCTCAAAACAAAAATTGAATTATTAATCTAAAACACATGCCCAAATTGTAGGCTTAAATTGCAAACATAAAACAGAGGCCAAAGGACAGTTGAATGGGGTATGTTGTTTCAGAATAAAGAAAGTAAAAATCCTACTGGGGTTTTGTTTTGTTTCTTTGTTTTGCTTTTATTTTTAATAAAGAGAGAACTGACAAGAAAGGCAGACATGAAGAACCGGGGGTTTTTGTGTGTGTTTGTTTTTGTTTTTTTGGTTTTTTTTTTCCTTCATCATGCATTTGAGGCAGTTTATTAGCCAAAGTGATTGAGTTCGGGCTCTGGTAGCTGGAGCAGTGTGCTTCCTTCCGTAGTGAAGCCTGCCTCCTCCTGTTGGGAGGCCCTGGCCAGGATGATTACAGGGCAAGGGCTGAGGAGGGAGGGAGAGCCTAGCAGCCTCCTCCCCACAACAAGTAGTGAGTGACAGACACCAAGGGCCTCCTGTCTTGCCACAGCAGTTCCTGGCTGCAGTGCCCACATTCATCACCTCGATAACACTGCTTCCACCAAGGATTTTGGGGCCTGTTTTCATTTCAACCTTGTTTCCATTAAATGGAATGCTCTGAAAACCTGGGAATTACCAGCCACCCTCTCTGAAGGAAAACCCAGGATATTAAAATGACCAAAATGACCAGGATTTGGTAAATCTTTCAGTTCTTTTCTGCCCTCAGAAAGGATTCTCTAGGCTCATACCAGACATGGAAAATAAAAAGCTTCCGAAACTTATTTTTAGAAGAGAGAGAAAACTGATGCTTAGGAGCAAGGCTGGGGCACTTAACCAGGAGGGTTAAATCTGGTGAACATGAACACAAAGAGATTTGGGGCAGTGTGCAAGCATCAGTCAGTCCTACTTAACAAGGGTGCAGAACGCCTGGCAATGCAGGCAGTGTGGGGTGCTCTCTTGCATCCAGGCCTAACTAGACACTGCAGAGCCAGGGGAAGGAACCCCATGTGGACATCCACACGTGTGCCCAGGCAGGGGGAGAAACCGGGGAGCAGAGGGCTCACTCTAACAGCTCTCTGGCTACCAGGCCCTCGTGGGAAAGCTCTAAAACCAGGCACACCCTGTTCTTGATTGAAGTACTGCTAGTTGGTCAGGACAGAGGCAGACCTGGGGATTGGGATGTGAATATTACAGTCTGCGATAAAGCCAAGTGCCATTTTGCAGATGAATTATTTGTAGAAACTCAGGGAGTGGCTCAGGCAGGCTATACCTTTCCCCCCAGCCACCATCACTGGCTTCCCAAGGGCCCAGGCTAGGACCCAGGCCCATATGATCAGTAAGGATGCCTTCTGATTTCCCTTCCCTCTATAGGAACTGACCTTTTGGTGATAGGCTGGGAAAATGTTCTCTACGAGGTAAAGAGGGAAGGCCCCTTCTTGGAGTGGCCATGGGTCTACCCATGATTGAACATCCAGTTCCTTCATCTATCCTGCTTAGGCACCATAGAGTACACCATTCAGTCACTTTACATTATTATTGCAGAAACAGACTAAAAACAAATAAATGAGAAAATACAATGTAGCTGATGTTCAGTGCTGTAGGGAAGAATTTCTTAGGGACCGGTGGTGCCAAAAGGAAGGTTGCTGTGTCACATAGGCTGCAGGAAGTCAGAAGATCCCTCTCTCATAAGATGCCATTTGAGCAGAGACCTGAAGGGAACAAGGAAGCAAGCCTGGCAGATAGCTGAGGAAAAGAGCACCACAGGAAGGGACCGAGAATGCCAGGGTGGAAATATGCCTGGCATGTTCAGGGAAGAACCAGGAGGTCAGGATGGGTAGATTGAGGTAAGGGAAGGAATAGTAGGAGGAGAAAGTCCTTGCAGTGTGGGAGTCAGATCATAGACCACCGCGGGGGCTGAGGTAAGGGCTTTAGCTTTTTTATTTTCTTTAATTTTATTTAAATTTAATTTTTTTAATATTTTTGAGAAAGAGAGCATGAGTGGGGGAGGGGCAGAGAGAGAGGGAGACAGAATCTGAAGCAGGTTCCAGGCTCTGAGCCATCAGCACAGAGCCTGATGTGGGGCTCAAACTCACGAGCTGCGAGATCATGACCTGAGCCGAAGTTGGACACTTAACCAACTGACCCACCCAGACGCCCCGTAAGGACTTGGGCTTTGACTCTGAGTGGGATGAAGCCACTCCGTGGCTTAGCACAGTGGGGTCAGCGCTATCCTTCTAGCTTCTGTGTTGAAGACAGGTCGGGCAGGGCCAGGGACAGAAGTAGGGAGGTCTGTGAGGGGTACCTGGATGGCTCAGTCGGTTAAGTGTCCGACTTCGGCTCTGGTCATGATCTCACAGTTCGTGAGTTTGAGCCTCACATTGGACTCTTTGCTGTCAGTGTGGAGCCTGCGTCAGATCCTCTGCCTCCTTCTCTCTGCCCCTGCCCCGCATGCATGTACATATGTGTACAGGTGCACGCGCTCTCCCTCCCTCTCTCTCTCTCTGAAAAATAAACATTAAAAAAAAAAAAAAGTAGGGAGGCCACTGAGGAGGCTGTGGGGTGATCTGTGCAAGAGATGGTGACAGTCCTGGCCCAGTAGCAGTGTGAGAATGTAAGCAGCCATCTCATTCTAGTTATAGTTTAAAAATTGAGAAAAAATGGAGTCAATGACGACGCAACAAATTTTTTGGCCTAGCAGCTAAAAGAATGGAGTCCCCTCTGCTGAGAAGGACGAGGCCTTGGGAGGAGCATGCATGGGGGAGTTAAATGATAAACATATTACGTTCTAACTAAAAATAATTAAAGTTGGCTCTGTAAGTTGTAGTTTAGAGGGAGTTCCCAGCAGGAAAGACAAATGCAAGCGGGGTTTGACATGTGTCTGCTGACCTACAGAGGTACCTGATGATCCCCATTCTCTCTTGTCTGCATGTTCTGTGAAGCAGAAGGAGAGGGGAAAGCTGTTAAAGGAAACAGGCCAACATCGAAGCTCCTAGGTTGATTGGAAAACAGGCCTAAGGACACCAATCCCACCTTCAGAGCACCAGGGTCATCTGCAGGCTTCCCTTCACTCCTAGAAGTGATGGGGGCTTCTTCTACTCACTCTTGCACAGTTAGGAGTACTAATGGAGTTTGGGAATGCAGAAACACTGTGGGATGCAGGGACGGGCTCTGAATCATGAAGTGGGATGACCCCAAGGAACCTAGTCACAGGTACCTCCTCGTGGTTTTCCTTCCACTCTTGCTCACTCAGCCCCTCAGTGTGCCCCTCTTCCCCCATTCTGCGGCCCCAGTCAGTGAACTAATCTTTCTCTTTTTTTCCCCCAGCTACACAGATGTCATTGATGTTGTCCAGGCCCTGCAGACCCATCCAGACTCAAATGTCAAGTCCTCCTTCACCATTGGTGCCATCACGGTGTGTGTGGAGCCCCTGAGCTGCTACATGGACCACAGGTACATACTTCGGATTATCTCCAGCCCACAAGACGTGATGGGTTTAAGTGTACAGAAAGCGATTTTCTCCCACCCACCAGAAGGAGACACATCTTTACGTGTTATTGTCTTTTGGAATGCATTAGTCTACCTTATATATAATGAATGCTCAGTTATTGCTTGATTTGTGCTAGGTTCTCAGGAGATGCCTATACACTGGCAGCCTCTCACCCCTTTTTTTTTGCACTGAAAAGTTGCCCATCTAGAGTAGTGGGACTTGAAACGGCTTCTCCCATAAAAAATGGTTGCCCATGGGGCACCTGGGTGGCTCAGTCAGTTAAGCGTCCGACTTCAGCTCAGGTCATGATCTCACGGTTCGTGGGTTCAAGCCCCATGTCAGGCTTTGTGCTGACAGCTTGGAGCCTGGGACCTGCTTCAGATTCTGTGCCTCCCTCTCTGTCTGCCCCTTCCCTGCTGCCCCTCCCCCACACACTCTCACTCACCCATGCGTACTCTCTCTCTCTCTCAAATAAATAAACATTAAAAAAAAAAAAAAAAAAAGAATGCCCATGGCAGCCTTTCTTTTCCTCTTTACTACAGGGGAGATGATTTGTTTCCCAAGGTACTTGGAGTATCTTATAGAGAATTTTTACTATGCTTAAGCCACCTTAACCTCGGTTAATGACATTCATTCTTGCTACTAATAGGTGAACTATTTTTTTCTCTAGACATTGGAAGTAATATAACAACGATGAAAATTGGATAATTATTTACCCATAATCTCACTAACACAGTGGTTTAAGTATTATAATTTTTGTGAATTCCTTGCCTTTTTTGTCTGCATGTCTTCACAGTTGCAGTCTACATATAACTTTATATGCTTCTTAGATTAGCATATACTATATAAGTTAACATATGTTCCAGTAGCACAGTGGTAATTGTGCATATGGCTGGATGTGATTGTCTTAACAGTTTCTCCACAGTTAGTCACATAGGATGTCTCCAACTTTTCACTATTATAAATAATGCTGTAGGAACATTTTTATCCATATAAATTTCTCAAATTTGAGATAATTTCCTTAAAATCTTCAAAGGGATATTATTAATTAATTGTATGATCAGTTTTATTACTCTTCATTCATAGCTGAAAATTGCTTTCCGAGTGGGTTTTGTGGTTTATACCTCTCCAGTGGTGTCTGGAAGTATCTATTTCATCATCAGAGCACTCCTCACTGGGGAGAGATTCAAACATTACATTGTCCCTTCAGAGAGCTATTTGACTTCCTGTCCCTTTAGCCTAGTGGAATGTATCCCAGGTCTGTAACCACGTGTTCTTTCTGACTAGTCCAAATTACTGTTCTCTCCTGGAAACTAATTGATCTACCCTTCAACCTTCATCTGAAAGAGCTCCCTTCCTATTTAAGTCCCAAGTTGATATCTTCAGATGTCTCTTATAAATTATATTGGAGGTTACTTCCCTTATCACCTTGACTGATTTCAAGAAATGTCTTCGCCATATCTCTTCTCTTTAGCTGTGACTTAGGTTCTGCTCTCCCATAAAAAAGCCAAGGTGGTCTGTTTCCTTTTGTCCTAGGTTATTGTGGTGAATGCTGAGCATCACCACTGTACTTTGGGCTACTGTATTGACTCTTACATGCCACCTTTCTATCAGTCGTGTTTCTTATTTTCCTCAACGTTTCATTTAGAGATAAACTAAAGGGGCGCCTGCCTGGCTCAGTTGAAGGAGCATATGACTCTTGATCTCAGGGCTGTGACTTCCAAGTCCCATGTTGGGTATAGAGATTACTTAAAAATAAAATCTTAAAATGAATAAATAAATAAATAAAAATGCACTAAAGCAGAAGGAGATTTAATGTGAGACAGATAATACCCTTTTTAAAAGGTAGGAAAAGATAGTAATAAGCAAACGACAGATGGGGATTATACTTCAGAAGAATTAGCCTAGACGAGTACTCTTCTGCACTGTCAAAAAAAAAAAATTAAGAAAAAGAGAAGTTAATAGGGTGAGGTGGTAAGATCTCAGAGAAGTTATATAAAAGGTCTGGGGAAGTGGGCAGGAGGGATCTTCTTGGGGTGATACAAATGTTCTAAAATTGAATTGTGGTGATAGTTGCATACTTCTGTAAATTTATGTTAAAAATCATTGCACTGTACACGTAAAATGAATGAATGTTATATGCAAGTTATACCTCAGTAAAACTCTTAAATAGAAAAGATCAGGGAGACCAGGGAGTTTAGTTAGCCAATACAGATAGAAAATGAACTGCTAGAGCCCTAGAAAGAAAATGAAGACAATAATAAAACCACCATCGCAATAAAAAATCTCAATCAAAGCAGTGAGAAGTAGAATAGACACTGCTAAAACTTAAGTCTGTTCAGAGAGCCTCAAGCTTGATAAAATAACAAAGTGAAGAGGAAAAATAGACAAATTAAGATCATTAGAGAAAAGAGAGGAACTGTAGAATATAGACTTAGCTTTTGTGAGTGCCGAAACCATTTCTGTTTAATGCTTAATGCAAGTAAGTGCTCACGAAATATCTGGTGAATAAATGGGTGTGCCAGCATGTGAGGACTAAAGGTCCTTAAGAGAATTCAGATATATGAGAAGTATATAAAAGGACCGAAGATGAGGATGTAATCTATTTAAGAATAGAATAAGGCTATATCATGTGTGAATTATGGTCATGGAATATAAAAATACAAGTAACAAAATCATGCATGTTAGTATGAGTATACTAATTTCCTCCTTTTTTCATATTAGGACATCAAAAGTATTAAGTCAGTAAGTCAAAGTTACTGATTGGCTAATTTTTTTTTAGAAATTAGAAATTTCCAAATTTACCTTTGAATTCCTTCCAGAAAGTAATTACTATAGTGGTCTACTGATGCTCTGTTGGAAAACTAATGATTAGTCCATGCATATGGGCTATGGGGCTATTCTATTCCATGTGCATGTACATAGAATAAAAGAATTCCATGCATAGAATAAAAGAATTATGGCACACATGATCAAGAATAGAAACTTACTAAAGTTAAACCCGGGGCACCTAAGTGGCTCAGTTAAGCATCAGACTTCGGCTCAGGTCATGATCTCACAGTTTGTAAGTTCGAGCCCCATGTTGGTCTCTGTGTTGACAGCTCAGAGCCTGGAGCCTGCTTTGGATTCTGTGTGTCCTCTCTCTCTACCCCTTCCCCACTCACAGTCTGTCTGTCTGTCTGTCTCTCTCAGGAGTAAACATTAAAAAATTTTTTAAATAAGAAATAAAGTTAAACCCATTCCATTAAAAAAATAGTTTAAGTGGCCAGTGTTAAGCCCACCAATTTTAAAAAAAGAAAATTTTTTTACGTGGCCAGCTGTGGAAGATTTAAAATATGCCCACAGCAAAAACAGCCCCTTCCATCAAAAGTTGAAGAGTTGTATCTAGTTCTTATACTTGGAATTTGGGCTTGGGTATGTGACTTGTTTTGGTCAATGGGACATCAAGAAGCAAGAAATAAGCAGAAGCTTAAAAAGCATTTACACATTGGGGCTTGCCCTCTCTTGCCTCTGGGAGCTGAGACTACCATATGAAGAAGCCTGGTAGAGGTAGAGGTAGGCTGGTAGAGGATGAGAGATCATGTGGAGAGATAGGCCTAGTCATCCCATTCCTCCCATCTGAGCTTGAGACCCCAGTTGGATGTGAATGACACCATCTTAGACCATCAGCCCCAGCTGAGCTGTTCCAAGCCAAAACAACTGCCCATCTAATCCACAGAATCATGAGGGATAATACGTCATCATTATTTGAAACCGCTTAGTTTTGGGGTGGCTTATTACATAGCAACAGTGTAGGAAAATAGGTACATTCAAAAGCAGTGTTGATAGGAATATAAAATGATATAATCTGAAGACAAATTTGGCCATTCCATTGCTAAAATTTCATATAATTATATTTGTACAAATGTGCAAAGATATATAGGTATAGGGGTGTTTGTTTCATATAGAATTCTTAATTCCAAACAGGAGAGCCTACTCCAGTATGTTTCAATGGAAAGAGATTTACTAAAGGACATTACAGCTTGCAGAGTCTCCAAGAGGGCCAGGATGTATTGGCTAGGCAGCCAGGAGCAATCAAACCTCTTAGGGCTGCCCTGGTAGGGGGGATATCTCAACCACTTCCTTCACCAGAAAATGGGATCTGCTTAGCATACATCCCCTCACTCACCTGACTCACTGCCTGTGGGAGTCTTGTAGTACATTTGGTTGGTGGAACTTAGGTCACATGCCTACCCCAGACTGCAAGAAAGGCTGGAAAGTTAGTTTGTGCTGTTTAAAAAAAAGTTGGACTTCGTAAGTTCAAGCCTAGGAAAGTTGTTTAGAAGGTACTGAGTAGTCTGAAACATGACAGATGTGCTCTGCAGTGTCCAAAACAGCACTGTTTATAAAATCAGGACGCCTGGCTGGCTTAGTAGAGTATGTGACTCTTGGTGTCGGAGTTGTAAGTTCGAGCCCTACTTTGTTTGTAGAGATTACTTAAAAAATAAAAAATCTTCATTTAAAAAAAACACCGTTTGTAATATCAAAGAATTGGAAATAATCCAAATGCTCATTAGTAAGAGACTGGTTAAATTTTGGGATATTCATACAATGGAATACTAGGCAGGGATTTAAAACAATTAAGTAGATTTTAACATGTAAAAATGTCCACAGTATTTTGTGAACTGAGAAAAGTAAATTGCCAAAACAATATGTATTTTTTAAATGTTTATTCCTATGTATATAGGAAATATCTAAAAGGATACATACCAAGGACACCTGGGTGGCTCAGTGGGTTGAGCATCCGACCCTTGATTTCAGCTCAGGTCATGATCCCAGGGTTGTGGATCGAGCCCTGCTTCTGTCTCTGAGCCAAAATCAAGAGTCAGTCACTCAACCCACTGAGCCACCCAAGTACCCCCTACTTTTTTTGTTAAGTAATCTCTGTGCCCAATGTGGGGCTTGAACTCAAGACCCTGAGATCAAGGATTGCATGCTCTACCAATTGAGCCAGCCAGGCTCCCCAGGTTGTCTCCTTTTGAGTTGCAAGAGTACTTCATATTTTCTGAATCCAGGTCCTTTATCAGATATTTGATTTGCAAAAAATTTCTCCCATGGGTTATCTTTTTATTTTTTAGATGGTATCCTCTAAATCATAAAAGCTTTTAAATTTTAATGAAGTCCAGTTTATTTTTTCTTTTGTTGCTTGTATGTATGGTGTGATATCTAAGAAAGCATTGCCTAGGGGTGCCTGGGTGGCTCAGTAGGTTAAGCGTCTGACTTCAGCTCAGGTCATGATCTCACGGTCCGTGAGTTCAGGCCCCACGTCGGGCTCTGTGCTGCCAGTTCAGAGCCTGGACCCCGCTTCAGATTCTGTCTCCCCTTCTCTCTGCCCCTCCCCTACTCATGCTCTGTCTCTCTCTGTCTCAAAAATAAATAAAAGCATTAAAAAAAATGTTTTTAAAGCATTGCCTAATCCAAGGTCACAAAGATTTATTCCAGTGTTTCCCTCTGTTTTATAGTTTTAGCTCTTACGTGTAGACCTGTGTTCCATCTTGAGTTAATTTTTACATATAGCATGAAGTAGGAGTCTGACTTCGTTGTTTCACGTGTTGATATCCAGTTCTCTCAGCACACCATTTGTTGAAAAGACTTACTCTTTCTCCATTGAATTGTCTTGGCACTTTTGTAAAAAACCGATTGACTGTCAATGTGAAGGCTTATTTTCTGGGCTGTCAGTTGTGTTCCACTGATAGATAGGTCTATCGTCATGCCAGTACCACATTGTTTTGATTATTGTAGCTTTGTAGTAAGCTTTGAAATTGAGAAGTGAGAGTCCTTCAATTTGTTCTTTTTCAAGATTGTTTTGACTATTCTGAGTTCCTTGCATTCCCATGTAAACTTAAGGATCAGCTTGTCAGTTTTCTGCCAGAAAAGACAACTGAGATTTTAGCAGGGATTGTATTGAATTTATAGATCTATTTGAGAAGTATTGCCATCTTAAAAATACTAAGCCTCACAATCCATGAACCTGGCTGTCTTTCCATTTATTTAGGTCTTAAATTTCTTTCAGCAATGTTTTAGTTTTCAGTGTACAGCTCTTATGCTTTCTTTGTTTAATTTATTCCTAAATATTTTTGTTCTTTGTGGTGTTATTATAAATGAAATTGTTTTCTGCATATCATCTTTGGATTGTTCATTGCTTTGTTTTGTATGACTCTGTGATTTTTCTATATACAAAAGTGTGTCATGAGTACACAGAGATAGCTTTACTTTTTTTCTTTCCAATCTGGAGGCTTTGTATTTGGTTTTTTGGGTTTTTTTTTTTTTGGTGTTTTTTTTTTTTTTTTTTTGGTTTTTTTGGGTTGTTTGGTTGGGTTTTTTTTGGGGTTTTTTGTTTGTTTGTTTGTTTGTTTTGCCTAAATGTCCTTACTAGAACCTCCAGTATAATGTTGAGTAGAAGTAGCAAGAGCGGACATTGTATCTTACTCCCGATCTGAAAGGGAAAGCATCTAGCCTTTAACCATTAAATATGATATTAGCTATGGATTATATATTGCTTTTATCATAAACAATTTTTTGAGAATCAAGTTTTTGTAAAGTGGCTACCTTAGCAAAGATAAAATTTACATCATTGTTTCTAGATCATGGTTAAACAAACAAAAAAAAAAAAAACAGCTGGGGGCAGAGCATAATAGGGCTTCTTCTTCCATTCTGTGAAGTGGAGGTTAGTGTGTCTACTTTAAGTTAAGGATGGGCTCAGTTTGGATTCAGAATGGGTGTATGTGAGATTTACCTGGTGTCTTTTTTCTAGAGGATTTCATTCAGTGAGTGTCTTGTGTCTGCTGTGTGCCAGGAACTATTCTAATCATTGAGAGGGCCGCAAGGAATAAGTTGTCCCACATCTGCCTGTGTGACAGCTACATTTTTGTGAATATGCATGTAAGAATTGTGGGGCCCATGTTTTAGGGCAGATTGGATCAGTATCATCATTTCTTGATTTACTAGAATTTTATTTAAATCAGGTACTTGGTTGGCACACTACAAAATGCACAATACCATACCTATGTGAGGCTTAGGAATATATATCACACTTGCTTTTGTTACTTAGAGGAAGAGCTGGTCAATAACCTGTACATACATTTATTTTAATGTTTGTTGGCACAAAACTTGTCTGCTCTGTTTAAGAGTCATGCCTGCTAGGAATTTACCCAAGGGATACAGGAGTACTGATGCATAGGGGCACTTGTACCCCAATCTTTATAGCAACACTCTCAACAATAGCCAAATTATGGAAAGAGCCTAAATGTCCATCAACTGATGAATGGATAAAGAAATTGTGGTTTATATACACAATGGAGTACTACGTGGCAATGAGAAAGAATGAAATATGGCCCTTTGTAGCAACGTGGATGGAACTGGAGAGTGTTGTGCTAAGTGAAATAAGCCATACAGAGAAAGACAGATACCATATGGTTTCACTCTTATGTGGATCCTGAGAAACTTAACAGAAACCCATGGGGGAGGGGAAGGAAAAAAAAAAAAAAAGAGGTTAGAGTGGAAGAGAGCCAAAGCATAAGAGACTCTTAAAAACTGAGAACAAACTGAGGGTTGATGGGGGTGGGAGGGAGGGGAGGGTGGGTGATGGGTATTGAGGAGGGCACCTTTTGGGATGAGCACTGGGTGTTGTATGGAAACCAGTTTGACAATAAATTTCATATATTGAAAAAAATAAAATAAAATAAAAAGTCATGCTATGCCAGGCACTCTTCAAAAATGTTACAGTTTAGGGGGGGGTGGGCTAAATGGGTAAGGGGCACTAAGGAATCTACTCGTGAAATCATTGTTGCACTATATGATGACTAATTTGGATATAAATTTTAAAAATTAAAAAATAAAATAAAAAAAACCGTTAGAGTTTGGTAAGGAGGATGATATGTAGAGAAGGAAAGCAGGGAGCCAACATTTATTTTGTGCTATTTGTCTCGCTCGCACTGTGATGCTTTACCCTCTCTTGATCCTCAAAATCCCTCTTTAAGGTAGGCATCATTACCATGTTTTACCTTGAGGGAGCTAATGCTCAGAAAAGTTCAATAATTTTCCAAATGCCACACCAATGAATGTACACAATCAATCGTGTTACAGATAGGAAGTCCTATAATAAAATATTTAATGCAATTTTATAAGAATTATAAAGAAGCAGTGGTAACTCCTAGTTGGATTAGGAAAGAAAGCTAACATGAATTTGAAGGACAGATGCCAAAGATGCCAAGATAAGAGAAATTGCATTCCAGTTTTAGGGAGTCATATATATGTGCAAGTCTATGTTTTCTTTGCAGCTGTCAGAGATTTAAAGCATGAGCATCCAGCCTGTGATTGGATAAAATGCCTTGAGGGGGAGCTTTGCTTGTCTTGTCTAAGATGTCTTTGGTGTGAATTGCTGTGGGCTGCTGTGAGGGAGCTAGCAGGGTGCTGAGAAGGCCTTTAAGAGCATGTACTCTAAAGTATCAGGCACTGATGGGGACAGACACTTTCTAAGAATGTATTTGCTATTGTGTCAGGCCATTCAGTAGACTGAGTGCAGTGAAGTCAGTGAGTTCTGTTCTTGGGGAAACTCCAGTGTGGAAGGATGTCTCTTCCCTGTTCCATGACTCTTGATCTTGCCCAGAGCACGTAGGGGTTCCTCCTTGGAATTCCTCAGAAACCATGAGGGAGTCAGGCAAGAGAACCTCATCAACGGTCCAAAGTGGTATTCATCCAGCTCACTTGTCCACCAAATTTGGTTCCAAATAGTGTTTTCAGAAAGCAAATAGAATGATGAAGACTTGCCACCACTAAGGAGATTGCAGGAGAGAAATTCTCCCTGGTGTTTTGAACATCATTACCACGTGCCACCTAGACCAACAACAATTCAGAAGCGTGGCTTCAGCAAGCATCTCATTTGTAGGGAGAGAAAACATGGGAGCTCTGTGGTGCTAAACAGACCTGGGTCCCTACATAAGCCCTCCCACTTTCTAGCTTTGTGTGAGGCCATGGGCAAAGTGCTTAGACTGTTCAGCTGTTACAAACCCACCTGCTCTTCTCAGCTGGTGAGTACCCAAGGCATGGAGTAGACATGAGGACAGAGCGAGACCATACATGTGAACTGCTTGCATGGTACCCAGGCCATAGGAAGAACTTTGATAAAAGGCAGCTATTCTCACTAGCGTTAGCTCTCTTCCCTGAGAAGGGTACTGTGATGTTTTAGGAGTTTTAAAGCACTGACAGAGTGGGTTTTTCTCTTAGTTAACAAGCTCATACTTTGAATCAGTCACCTTCACCTGCTTCATCTGTGATCTAGTCAGTTTCCTGCTATTCATTCACCATTAGAGCTCAGAATAGTGTTAAAGGAGAACCAGGATTCTAGCGTGCACAGGAAGGGAAGTGTGGCAGCTTTAGTACTGAAGACCCAAACAGGGGAAGGTAATTCTCATTTTCCCATGAAATTTCCCTTCACTATCAGGACAGTGTCTCTTTCAAAGAAAAAAAAAAATCAACTTTCTTTCTCTGTTTCCTATTGTCTATAGAGAACAGGCCCTATATCCCCTCTTCAACAGTATCCCCTCTTCAACATTCCATCAAGAGTTGGCCACATAAGAGCTATTTCTGTGGGGTTCCTTGGTTTTCCTGTGAAAACCTTTTGCAGAGCCATGGCTATTCTTGGTACTTAGTACTGCCTGCCACTTGCCTTATTGAATAATTCAGCTTGGATAGTCACAGGTTAGTGGGAAATAACCAGTGACAATCCTAACATTAATGTTTTTAAATATTTCTCTTTTTTCCTCTCCATAGATTTCTCTTTCCTAAATGTCTTGACCAGTGTTCACAAGGTAAGCAATATGTTTTACTTCTTGCTTTTGCATGCCTTTCAAATTGTGTTTAGATGCAACAGACTTCTCTCTTCATGCTCTTTCTTACCATTCTAAAATCCAAAATGAACAGGAGCACCAGTGTCACTCTGTCAGTTAAACCTCTGACTCTTGGTTTTGGCTCAGGTCATGATCTCATGATTCATGGGTTTGAGCCCCACGTAGTGCTCTGCACTGGCAGTGTGGAGGCTGGTTGGGATTCTCTCTCTCTCTCCATCCCTTCCCTGCTCACTCTCTCTCTTTCTCAAAATAAATATTTTAAGTCTAAAATAAACAAAATTGGTCCAGGGAAATTTTGACATCTTTTTCTTTTATCATATTTGATAGGCATATTTCTTCCCAAGTTTATCTCTTAAGATGATAAGTTGCCATAACAGCACCTCCCTTGAGCACCTCCCTTATTAAGCCTTCCCTGGCCTTCCAACTAATATCAATGGACTAAAAAGGTATCAGGTATTCCTAGCCTCTGGATCAACATGATCTTGATGCACTTCTCCTGTCCCATGAGTATATAGTATGGTCCAGTAGGACCTTCTCCCTTAATCCCTTCCTGCATACACTGGAATTTTCCACACCTCCTTGATAACATTTAGAAAAGTCCACCCATCCTGTAGGTTACACTCAACTTCACATTGTCCTATCATTTGGCAACCCTGGAAGCAGCACTTTTTAGTCATGTTAACTATGGTGCCTGGAGACCCAGAATAAACTCTAAATTTCCTGTAGTGATGATAAAATGCTCATTGTTGTCAGAAGACCTGGGGTCTGAGCTTCCTGAGCCAGCCCAGCAAGTAGAAATCAGATAGAAGGAAATAACTCAGTGTCCCCAGCACAGTTTTGCCTTGCTGATCCCATTGCCAGTCCACAGGGAGCGGAGACAACCAAGCATACCAGAGCTATTGTCTTGGGAAACAGCTGAGCTGGGTGCAGTGCAGGGCAGGAGCCAGGTCACTGGAGGGAAGGATGTGTGTATTGGGCTGCTGCACTAGGGCGTCTCAAGTCCAGCTTTTAGAGGCCCTTGTTGCTTTCCAGGCACTGTACCCCAGAAGCAGAGGGAAATAGAGGTGGCTGGGTCTTCCCACAGTATCCACTCCAGACAGATGAAAGAGATTTTATGGAGGTTGGATCAGTAGAATCTGGTGGTAAACTAGATATGGGGCATGAGTTGGAGAAGGAAGTATCTAGGATGAACCCCTCTAAGTTTCTAGGTTGGAAGATCAGGAAGGTTGTCAGTATCTGTCCTGGGAATAGAAAGCATAGGCAAAAACATAGGTCCAGGAGATAACCAAGGATCACTGTCTGGTCCTCAGATACATGTTTGTAACTTATGGCCAAAGCCAAGGGTGTGGGCTATCATTATCCCGTGTCCACCACACGATTACTGCCACCCTAATGCACCTTGACTCGTTGGTACTTTCTCCCTCAGTGCCCCTCTGCTTTTTTTGCACACAAAGCACAGATGAGCCTTGGGGAGGAGCTGTGTCTTCAATGTCCATGAACCTGGGCCACTGTTGTAGGAGGAAAGTCCTTTTAGGCCGAGACAGACTGGATTCTCTCTGGCACTTGGTAGACACATTTTAACATGTTTCCTCACTCAGAGTCCAAAGGCAACTTGTGTCAAGCTCTGTGCATGTGTAAAGATAGGGATGTGACCACATGTGGGCAGATGACCTTGAGGCCATATATGCTGTTTTTCTAAACTTGGAAGGGCTTGTAGAGTAACAGTGTCTTAGTAATTATCTTCCTCTTATATATGGGCCTAAGGGACCCTATGAACTGATCTGACCTGGCTCACCATGGGCATGGGCTGTCCAGGGAGGGAGGAAATAAAAGGCAAGTATTTCTTTTATCCTCAGAGATTTGGTGGCTAGCTTGGCGGTAGGATCTGCCACCAGTAGACAAACACTTCATGTCCTGAGGGAGCATATTGCCTCCCTTTGCTCCTGAGCATGAGTCAGGTTCCCTGTTTGATTGCTTTTACAACAAAGGATTGTTTTACAACAAGAAAAGGACTATATTGCAGCCCCAAGATAATGGGTGTTACAGAAATCCAAGAATTAGGAAATAATCTCAATGCTTAAACAGCAAACAAGATTCATTATAATGCTGATTTGAAAGCAAAGCAAAGACATTTCACTACCACTTTTGGAAGTATCTACAGATAGATAAAAGAAGTAAACTTTTTTTCTGGGCCATTGGAAGCTTTTAGCTCAGACCAGTGCAGTCAGACCTCAGAGGGGTTTCTCCATTCTGGGGAGTGGTCATATCAGGCTGCCTGCTCACTCACAGCCCAGACTGGTAATACCTTGGCCAAATGTGGGTATCCACTCCTTGATACAGAACAGAAGGAAGCTCCTGGCCCAAGCAAGATGAAACCGCCCACAGTGGCCTCTTCACCCTGTGCTCCAGATAACTGCTGTACCTGCCCTCACAGATGGCATTTCCTCTTGGCAGGTGGTAGTTTGCATAGCTGGCCTAAGGAATGCGGAGGATAATCCTTTTGCTTGTTTCCCTATAAAGCAAAGCCCCTTTTCTGTGTCCAATTCCTGACCTAAAATCCCAACGCCACAAGGTTTATCTACATGACACTCATGAGGCAGACAGAACTTTGGGCAAGGTATCTGTCAGAGGTCTTTTCTGGCCTTTTTCTGAACAGGCCCGGCCTATGTTTGTGACCCTGGCACATGCCACTTGGGTTGGCACATTTACACTAGTCCCAACTCTCCAGTTTCTTTTGCCCAAGAAGATACCAAACAGAATCTAGGGCCTTTATAGGTCTTCACTCAGCTTTTGCTGACCCCTCCCTGCAAGATCCACCACAGCTATTCTTGTCTTCTGCTGGAAATCTCATGGGCCTCTTGCAAGATCCAGCTCCCATGTCTGTCATCTCCGGAATGTGCTGAGCCCTCTAGAACCCAGTTTGCTTCCGCACTATGCCCCATTCTGGGCCTGGCATGCCATGAGCCTCTGGGCTCAGGGTGCCAGAGGAGGAGGGAGGAAGAAGCTTGGTTTGAGTACCCTTTTGTACTTTATGAATTTTCTACCAAACCCATAGATAGATAGATAGATAGATAGATAGATAGATAGATAGATAGATCAGTAAGTCTTAGAAAGCTTTCAGATGGTTGTCTGATGAATGGGATTTGCTCAGACTTATTTTTGGGACAGAGAGAGACAGAGCATGAACGGGGGAGGGGCAGAGAGAGAGGGAGACACAGAATCGGAAACAGGCTCCAGGCTCCGAGCCATCAGCCCAGAGCCTGACGCGGGGCTCGAACTCACAGACCGCGAGATCGTGACCTGGTTGAAGTCGGACGCTTAACCGACTGCGCCACCCAGGCGCCCCTGCTCAGACTTATAAATGAGGAAAACTCTGACACATGGGTACCCACAACTTAACTGCTTAGGCAGCTGCCCTGGAGATCAGGTTGCATGTATCTTTTATTATACTTGATTCATTCATTCATTTATTCAACAAATCTGTATCTGGCGCCTGCTCCAACCCAGTCCTTGGGGATTAGGGAAGCCTTCTGGAAGAGATGCTATTCACATTGTCTATAGCCTGAAAGAGGAGTTGGGCCAACAAAGAGGAAAGAACAGATGGTTCCAGGCAGAAGGAACAATAAGAGTAAAGGCCTGATGGTGACCAGAGCATACCCAGGCCACTGAGGAAGCACAGCATGGCAGATAGGTCAGGCAGACCAAGAAGTTTGCAGTCCCTGGAATGCATTGAAATATTTTAAGTAGGGAAGTGATAAGATCAGATTTTCTGGTTTTGAAAGATAACTCTTTTGAAAGATAGTAGTTAAAATGAATTGTAGTAAAAACAGCCTGGAAGTGCACAAAGTAAGCAGTGACCTAATGAAGAAAGTGGTAGACTGCACTAGACAAACAGTAGCCAGGCTTGAGAGTGGATGATGGATCCAGGAGCTACTTGGCACTCACCAGGCCTAGAGAAGGATTCTGGTGCCTGCATGGCCCACATTTGGGGAACCAGGAAGCCTTTCACCAAGAGACCAGAGGAGAAGGCAGAGCTGCCCTCACCACTTAGATTTTAAGGAAAGCCATTGAGGAAACTCACCCTTGAGTCCTTAGAGGTCCCTCAAGCACTGTGCAGAGGCATAAGGTCAACTTAATAGCTGAGCACTAAACAGATACGTGAGAAGAGTAGGACCTGCATCTTAGAATCAAGGAACTGATAGATCCCTAAACTATACATAAGCACTTAGGAAGAAGGTTCTGTGCTTGGCAGGTCAGCTGTAAGTCCTGGCATCTGTGGTCCCGGGCATGATACATAACCTTTGTGCTTTGTGTGTGCCCTTTTCCCCGTGTTAACATGTGAGCATTGGCATGAAGTTCCTAATCCCTGCTCCCTAGTCATGAATGGAATGCATCCAGACAATTTGTGAGGTTAGATTCAGTCTTTAGCAATTTTGGAACACTTTTCTCATTAGTATGAGTAGTGAGAGGAAGGAAGTATAATTTACTTCTGCCACAGACTAGAGGCAGGGGCCAAGGATCCTGGAAGTTGCCTTTGATCTAGTGATGGCCACTCATTTACCTTCCTGTTGGTTGCTATGGCTGAGGCCCACCTGCCACAGCCACCCTGTTGGTCTGAGAAATGGATTAGTCCAAGCCCCTCAGTGTACACATAGAGGTCCCATTTTAAGCTGTTGCTGCGCTGGTAATGAGGATGGTGGTAGCGGTGGTGGCCATAAGTTGCATTTAATGAGTTCTTTCTATCTGCAGGCCCTGTGAAAACTATTTACTGATAACCTGCAGGTATGTGTTATTGTTCCCATCTAACAGAGGAGGAAATTTGGCTCAGAGAGAGGAGTTTGCCCCTGATGTCACTCATTAGCAATTAGTGGAACCCTACATTCAAACTCAAGGTCTGCCTGGGTCTAAAACCCATGCTTGAATCTTTACATCATGCTGTCTTTTTACATATATGAAGAAGATAAATAAGAATATGAGTCTTGTATTTTAAACACCACCTGTGTTATTTATAGGAAGGAACTTTTATAGTTTAGAGAAGAGGAGCAGAGTAGAATGAGGGAAGGATTGAAATGGTAAGATACTAGGGAAAATTTTAATGAAGAAGTAAGCTTTACCAAAATTAAAAGGTTAAAAAACTTAAAAAAAAACAAGGTGCAGAACCGTATAACATGCCACTGTTTGTGGGGGGAGAAAAGCATACACACATTTACTTGTGCATACTTAGCACATCCTGGAAGAAGAGCTGAGAATCTGATAATGGTAATTGCCTTCAGGGAAGAGAACTAGGTGGCTGGGGAGGAAGGGAATTTATTTTATCTGTAAACCCTTCTTTACCTTGTTTGAGTTTTGCCCTCAGAAACTAAATATAGCTAATTTTTTTGAACTAAACACCCAGCTGAACTGAATCAGTACAGAGTCCTCTATACTGAGTGTTCATTATTCAGGATCCTACAGTTACAAGGTTACATAGGAAAGTTGACGTCTCTGTAATTTAGAAATAATTGTTTATGAACTAATCATTTATCAAAGCTAGTCTCGGAGTGCCTAGGTGGCTCATTCAAGGTTAGGCATCTGACTCTTGATCTCAGCTCAGCTCCTGATCTCACGGTTTGTGAGATCGAGCCCCATGTCAGGCTCTGTGCTGACAGTGCAGAGCCTGCTTGGGATTCTCTCTCTCTGCCCTTCCCCTGCTCGTGCTCTCTTTCTCTCAAAATAAAATAAATAAACTTAAAAAAAACAAAATTGATGATGAGAATTGATCCTTAGATATGGAGTTAATGATAATACCCATGAAAATTCTATTACAAAACAGAATATAGGGGCGCCTGGATGGCTCAGTTGGTTAAGCGTCCAAGTCTTGGTTTCAGATCAGGTCACGATCTCACAGTTTGTGAGTTCAAGCCCTGCATTGGGCTCTGCGTTGACAGTGCAGAGCCTGCTTGGGATTCTCTCTCTCTCCCCCTCTCTCTCTGCCCCTCCCCCACTTGCTCTCTGTCTCTCAAAATAAATAAACTTAAAAATTTTCCAAAAAAAGTAGAATATAAATGTTGAAAATCTTGAAGATTTATAAAATGAAATTATATTTAACAAAGAATTACAAGGCAGCAGGAAATAACTCTGTCTATCTTCCAAAGTGGGAGATCAATAAAGTTTAGAGCAGTAAAATGAAGTTATAAAGAGTTAAATTCTTAGTATATAGTTTTAAAGATATAAGAACATTCACTGGAGAAACTAAATAATATAACCAACCAGAAAGTGACGGTGGAAATGGGAAGAACACTTACCAGCTTCCACATCAGTCACGTAGAAAAGCCAGTAGACATTGTCTAAAAGGGACATTATAAGAAACAGTGATTTAGATCTATTAAAAAGTGTCTCAGTCCGTTAAGCGTCTGACTCTCAATTTCAGCTCAGGTCATGATCTCCTGGTTCATGAGTTCAAGCCCCAAGTCAGGCTCTTTGCTGACAGCATGGAGCTTGCTTGGGATATTTTCACTCTCTCTCTCTCCCTCTCTCTCCCTCTCTCTCCCTCTCTCTCCCTCTCTCTCCCTCTCTCTCCCTCTCCCTCTCCCTCTCCCTCTCCCTCCCCTCCCCCCTCCCTCTCTCCCCCTCTCCCCCTCCCTCTCTATGTGCCCCTCCCTTGCTTTCTATCGCTCTCAAAACAAATAAATAAACTTCAAAAAAATCTTTAAAGCTGTAAGGATAGCCATTGTAAGAACTAAAAACAGACTATAAGCCCACCACTTATCAGAAGAAAACAAAAAATAAGGAATGCAGAGATAATACTGCTAAAGATAAAAAAAAACCAAAAACAAAACAAACAAACAAAAAAAAAAAAAACACTTTTAAACAGATCCAGTATAACCAAGGTGAAAGAACCAAAGTGTCAGTAAATGTAAATGGGATAAACACATATTAAAAGGAAAAGTATCTCAGATTAAACCAAAAAACAAAACCTAATTCTGTGATGCTGTATACAAGAGAAGCATACGAATCTAAATAAGGATGATGATAAAAGAATGGGAAAAAACATAACAGACAAATATAGACAAAAAGGAAAGAGGTGACACTAACAGCAAAGTTAAATTCAAACCAAAAAGCTGAAAAGTTTCAAAGGCAGTTTTTCATGATAAAGGATACCATCTATACAACCTGTTATGAGTATTTCTATGCCAAATAATTCAAAAGAAAGCATGTACCCTTAAGTTATGACATTACTAAACAAGAAATAACTTTTTTAAATGTTTATTTATTTATTTTGAGGGAGAGAGAGAGAGAGAGCAGAGCGTAGGAGGGGCAGAAAGAGAGATGGAAAGAGAATCCCAAGCAGGCTCCACACTGTCAACACAGAGCCTGACTCGGGGCTCAATCTCAAGAACCATGAAATTAAGACCTGAGACAAAATCAAAAATCAGACACTTAACCAACTAAGCCACCCAGGTGCCCCAAGACATAACTTTTTAAAATAATGAATTAAGCATTCAACTTACGTTGGAAAAAGAACAAGAAATTCTTTTTTTTTTTTTTTTCAACGTTTATTTATTTTTGGGACAGAGAGAGACAGAGCATGAACGGGCGAGGGGCAGAGAGAGGGAGACACAGAGTCGGAAACAGGCTCCAGGCTCTGAGCCATCAGCTCAGAGCCCGAAGCGGGGCTCGAACTCACGGACCATGAGATCGTGACCTGGCTGAAGTCGGACGCTTAACCGACTGCGCCACCCAGGCGCCCCGAACAAGAAATTCTTTTAATAATTTATATTTAAAAAGATTGAATCTATAAAAGAGATCTAGCTACTAGTATGTTAAGCAACATTACATGGAAATAAGGAGACACTACAGATTGAAAGACAATTAGGAGATGTATCCATGAAATACAGTGTGTGGATTTGGTTCCTGATTCAAAAAAATTAACTAGAAAAACATTCATGAGGCAGAGAAGTTTGAACATGGACTATATTATTTTTTATATTGAAGAATTTGTTGTTAATTTTTAACTTTTTAAAGGGTCATCTTATGGAGATCTATATACTAAAATATTTTTGGATAAAATAATAGGATGTCTGAGATTGGCTTCAAAATCATCCAGGGGGAAAGGGGAAAAGGCTGGCATATGGTATGGAAGAATTAGCCAAGTGTTGTTAATTCTTTTTTCTTTTTTAAGTTTACATATTTATTTTGAGAGAGAGAAATGGAACACACAGGCCAGAGGGGAGGGGGCAGAGAGAGATGGAGAGAAAGAATCCCAAGCAGGCTTTGTGCTGTCAGCTTGGAGCCCTAACTGGCATTCCATCCCACGAACCATGAGATAGTGACCTGAGCTAACACCAAGAGTTGGACATTTAACCAACCGAGCCACCCAGGCACCCCATATGTTGTTAATTCTTAAAGCCAGATGATGGGCACATGGGAGTTCGTTATACTATTATACTATTATATTTTAATATTTATCTTGAGAGAGAGCATGAATAGGGGAAGGGCAGAGAGAGAGAGAGAGAGAGAGAGAGAGAGAGAGAGAGTGAGAATCCCAAACAGGCTCCACGCTGTCAGCACAGAGCCTGAAGCAGGGCTCAATCCCATAAACCATGAGAGTATGACCTGAACCGAAACCAAGAGTCAGATACTTAACTGACTGAGCCACCTAGGTGCCCCCATTATACTACTTCTAAAATTTTTGTATATGTTGAGGCACCTGGGTGGCTCAGTTGGTTAAGCGTCCCGACTTCAGCTCAGGTCATGATCTCATGGTTTGTGGGTTCTAGCCCCGCATCAGGCTCTGTGCTAACAGCTCAGAGCCTGGAGCCTGCTTCAGATTCTGTGTCTCTTTCTGTCTCTCTGCCCCTCCCTTGCTTGTACGCGTGCTCTCTCACTCAAAAATAAATAAATAAACATTTCAAATTAAAATTTTTGTATACATTTGAAATTTTCACAGTAATATTAAGTGAATGAAAATGGTTGAATAACAAAAATGCAAGTGATCTTGTAGTAGAAATGGTGTGTGTGCTATGATCATAACTATGTCAAAACAGGAATGAGTATGGAAGAGGTATTATAATTACATTGGTATGGTGGGATAAGGTAGCTTCCCTGATTTCCATATTCTCTATAGCATAGATTTTCCTTCTGTATTTTTATGGAAGTTTGGGAGGTATTGTGACCCACTTCACAATCCCTCATTACATGTGCCACTCTTCTTATTGTATGACTGTGAATGCCTGTGTTAGCACTTATCTTGGAATTAGGTGCATGTAAGTGACTCCTTGGCTGGGCACTCTTTGAGAATCTAACGGTTAGTGCCTGATGTATGGTTAGTGCTTGGTAAATGTCTGTGGTCTGAACTGGTGAAGGTGTGTGGCACAGTTTCCTGAAGAGGTTAAGGATAAAAGGGATGTGGAATGGGCCCTTCGATAAAGAAGCTCCAGGTGTCAGCTGTAAAGCAGAATTGAGAAAATAGAGAAGGTTAAGAAGTAAGGCAGTTCCAGGGTTGAGGCCATTCACCGCAAGAAGTGCAATGACAGAAAGGGGAACAGGTGTTGGGGGGTCAGGAGCATCTACATAAGACCCCTATTAGAAGGGATGATCAGGGAGGGAGCAAGGGCCCACATTTGTGTGAGCCCTCAGCCCCAGTAAGGACTCTGAAGCCTGAACCGTTCTTGGTTTTATTCCCCAGGCCTGGTGAGTAATGTGGTATTCACCAGTCACACCACGGAGCAGAGGCACCCTCTCCTTGTCCAGCTGCAGACCCTCATCAGGGCTGCCAATCCTACTGCAGCCTTCATTCTTGCAGAAAATGGGATTGTCACCAGGTAAACTTACCAAGTTCACTTCACCCTATAGGAGCAGCCACTTTCTCAGACACCACACTCTGGCTATGGCCCACAGGGTCTTTGTACTGTATCTAAGACCTGGGCATTTATAGAAGTGCTTTTGGTGTTGTGCAAAAATCAGCAAGACGACCCCATGTGTCAGTATCCTGTACTGTTTTGAGAGATTTTGTCTTGATGGATTCACATTTTCATCCATTAAAGAATGAAGTCAAGACTCTCAATATTACTTGTATTAAGATGTGAAAGAAATGGGATAGAGAACATAGAGAAATGAGCTTTTTACTTCATGGACTTGGGTCCAAATTACAAACTAAAAATAGAGAATTGATGACTCTGTGTGTGTGTCTGTGTGTCTGTGTGTGTGTGTGTGAAGAGGAAACATCTGGTCATAAAGCACATTTATTTCCTCAATAAAGATATACTAAAAGGTACATACTTTTTATATAATTTTGACTTTGAGCAATGTAAATATTTTACATATTCAGAAATTAAATTGACAAAGAGGGATAAAACTAAATGAAAAAGTGAATCCATTTGTATATCAAAGTAATAATGACCACACACAAAACAATTAATTCAAATAACTTTTAAACATAAACATTGGAGGAGTGCCTGGGTGACTCAGCTAGTTAAGCATCCCGACTTCAGCTCAGGTCATGATCTCACGGTTTGTGGGTTCTAGCACCACATCAGGCTCTGTGCTGACATCTCAGAGCCTGGAGCCTGCTTCAGATTCTGTGTCTCCCTATCTCTCTGCCCTTCCCCTGCTCGCACTCGGTCTCTCTCCAAAATAAATAAACATTTTTAAAAAATTTTTAAATAAACATAAACATTGGAACCCTGATTTCAAACATCACTTGTTAGATAAGGAAGATAATAAATATGAAGTGGGAAAAGGGAAGAGAAACCCTGTGAATGGAGTCAATATAAGTTCAGTATTTCAATTAAAAAATGTATATTTTCTAGCTCTTCCCATTGAAAGGGACCAGAAATACTAATACCACAGTAGAATAAATACCCCTACCTTTAGGTCCTGGTTTCTACATATACCAGTTCCCAATTAAAGTTATCAGCACTCCTTAGAGAATTGGCTGATTATAGGTCTAGGGCAGGGAAAGTACAAGGTGAACCTGGTACATTTTGTGCTAAAAAAAAAAAACAAGGAGACACTCAGAGATTAGTAGAGATGTGCCAAAAGGATGCAGGAGCTAGCTCAAGAAGCTCTCACTGGCCACACTGGGACAAGTGGAGCATAAGAGAAAACAAATGTAATAACAGAATATAGCACATGGAGTAAAATGAGTCCATGGTGATACTAAAAAAATGGGAGGGCAGGATAGTAAATCTCCTTTAACACTAATAAGGATTTTTAGAACTAGCAAGTCACCATTTTATAACAGTTACTATAGCACTTGATTTAGGCAAGAATCATCATTGAATAGTAAGAACGGGTGGGTGACAGATTGTTGATGAAAAGGATATTAACTGTTCTCAAAGTATCACTCCATGGACTACTTACTGCTTACAGTGAGAGGAAAGTACCTTCACCGTGAGAGATGTAGTAGACCTGACGTTAACTAAATGATTAAACTTAGCAAGGCCATTATTTGCACAGATTGACATCACATGCTTCCTTCATGTGATGCTCTGGGAAGGGCACAACATCACCTAAGTATTAATATGACCAAAAATATTTAACGGATTCTAATCATAAGGAAACAACCAGGTAAATCCAGATTGTGGGACACAAGACAGCCGGCAGGTACTCTTCAAAAATGTCTACTTCGTGAGAAACAACAACAGCAAAGTTAGAAGAATTATTCCAGATTAAAGGAAAATAAAATTTTTTTAATGTTTATTTTTGAGAGAGAGACAGAGTGCAAGCAGGGAGGGACAGAGAGAGAGGGAGACACAGAATCTGAAGGAGTCTCCAGGCTCTGAGCTGTCAGCACAGAGTCTGATGTGGCGCTCGAACGCACTGACTGCAAGATCAAGACGAAGTCAGACGCCTAACCGACTGAGCCACCCAGGGGCCCCAAGATTAAAGGAAAATAAAGATTGTAAATTCAGTGAGCAGTCTTTGATTGGTGTAGATCCCAGGTCCCAGACCTCTCCTGCAAAAAAGGGAAAATTTGAAAATGGATTAGATCAGTACTTCTCCAACTTTAATCTGCATGTAGATCTCTTAGGGATCTTCTTAAAATGAGAGTTCTGATTCAGCGGGTCTGGAGTGGGACCTGGGATTTTGTTTCTCATGAGCTTGCAGGTGATACTAGTACTGCTGGTCCACGTATTGTATTCCTTGGATGTGATAATAGTATTGTGCTTCTGAAAGAGAATGTGCTTGTTCTTGGGAGAGGTATACTGAAGGACTTAGGTGTGAAGTAACAGAAATAAATGTATGCATATGTACTTGTGTGTCTGTGGAGACAAAGGGGAGGAAGCAAAATGGGCAGATTAAGATTGATCATCCTAATTAACGTGGTTTTTCTGTATGTTTTCAAAGGAATGAAGACATTGAGCTGATTCTCTCAGAAAATAGTTTTTCAAGTCCTCAGATGCTGCGATCTCGATATTTAATGTACCCCGGCTGGCAAGTATCATCATTGAAAAGTAGCTAAGGTTTCTTTGTAAACACAATGATATATTTACAGAAAAAAAAAAAAGAAAGTAAAATTTCAAGTGTTCTGCCAGGGTGACAGTGGCCGCTGGGATGGCCTGCCATGTCCCAACAGCTGCTGGTCGTGCCAGGAGCCCAGTGCCCCACACATGTTGGGCTCCGACTTGGGGGCCTTGCTGGATGTTGAGACTTAGGGAGTGGCTCTGTGGGCACCAAGCACACGGTGTCCTTTGTCTCCTCTAGCCTCTAGTGAGGGTGAGGTGGCTGGCACAGAACCAAGGAGTGACAGCCTTACCACGAGAGAGTCATTCCTAAGAATACAGTCCTCTAAGGGATCCCACCTGACAGGTAGGTTCCCTGCTGTTGTTGCCCAAGGGATGTTTATTCTCTCTTGGCAGCCTCTCAGCCTATGAACCTCTCCTCTGAGGGGAGAAGGAAAGAGAGTGCCAAGGGCGCTGTAGTGACACTAGGGCCAACATCACTTGAGCACTCACTGTGTACTACACATTGTTCTAAGCTCTCCAGGACAGTAGCCACCAGCCACATTTGGCTATTTAGTAAAATGTAAATTAATAAAAATTAAATAAAATGTAAAATTCAGTCTCTCAGTCATACAAGCCACATTTCAAGTGCTCAGTAGCTACCTGTGGCCAGCAGCTACCATGGTGGGCTGTGCAGATCCAGAATATTTGCATCGTCACAGAAAGTTCTGTTGGACAGTGCTACCCTAAGAGCTCTACCTGTTATCGCATGAATCCTCAAGCCAAGCCTGTGAGGTAGGCTGTATTATTTTCCACATTTTAAGGATAAGGTAAGTGAGGCAGCAAGGAGTTAAAGGCGTGTTCACATTCATACAGCCAGTAAGCAAAAGGGCTGTGGCTTTCACACCCAGGTTGTGCGGCTCCAGAGCCGGTACATGCAGCCATCATGCTGTGCTTGTCCCTGTATAGAACGGTTAACTGGGTTCTGCCCTGGTGATGGTTCAGGGGAAGACAATTACTAAAGTTTGGCCAAAAGTATTCTCTCGTGTTAATTTGGATTATCTTTGTTATCCTTACTCACTTCCCCCAGACACCTCTCTGCATTCTCCACACCACCCCTTGCGTCACCAGTATCTTTTTAGACCAGCAGAAGAATGATTGTGCTGTGCTGTTAAAACAACAAGTCCAGGAGCACCTGGGTGGCTCAGTCAGTTGAGGATCTGACCCTTGGTTTCTGCTCAAATCATTATCTCAGTTTGTGGGTTCGAGCCCCATGTTGGACTCTGTGCTGGCAGCTAGCACGGGGCCGGCTTGGGATTCTCTCCCTCTCTCTCTGCCCCTCCCCTGCTTGCACGCTCTCGCTCTTGCTCTCCCTCTCCCTCTCTCTCTCCCTTTCTCTCTCTCTCTCCCTTTCTCTCTCTCTCTCTCTCAAAATAAATAAACTTTAAAAAATCCAATGTGTGAAATTGAAGGCTTTTAGGCATATTCTTAGAAGGAATCTCTGATTTGAGCTACATACTTGCGTAAACAGTGGGTGAGTGGATCATTCCTTATGCCTAAACAAGACAATTCCATCCTAGCTAAAAAGAAACAGATGGAGCATCTGAGCATCTGAGGTGAAACCCTCCTCTCCAGTGACTACAGCTACTGACCCTTTTCCTGCCACACCTCTGGGCCTGGTGCTGAAATTCCTGCTTTTTCCACTTAGTGCCTAGGGAAGCACCCATTCTCTAATCCATGGTGACTCATTCTGGGAATTGTTCACACGAACCTAGCTCCAGGTACAGACTTTCCTGCAGACACTGATCCAGGAAAAAGCCAGGTGTAAAGGATTCATTAGAATGCTCTGTGGGGGCGCCTGGGTAGCTCAGTCAGTTAAGCATCCGACTTCAGCTCAGGTCATGATCTCATGGTTTGGGAGTTTGAGCCCCACATCGGGCTCTGTGCTGACAGCATGGAGCCTGCTTCAGATTCCGTGTCTCCCTCTCTACGCCTCTCTCTCTCTCAAAAATAAACAATCATATTTAAAAAGTTAAAAAAAAAAAAAGTCTCTCTGTGAACCTTTAGCCTGAAGCCTTCCCTTGATCAGCCCTTGTAGAGAATCAATGATGGAGCGGGTCTCAGAAATCACCCTTCAGCACCTTCCCCTTCTGAGTCCCTTCCTAGGAATCGGGTAATTTAGTCTTTTAACAAGATGGCAGCCATCAGACTCCTGCACATCTGTATATTTTCCCCCTTCCTCATTGGGTCAGGGTCACCACCTCAGAGGGACTAGGCTTTAGCTCTAGGATATGCTCAGCTCTGTGCTGTACAGATTCTCAACATCCCCTACCACAACCTTCTCTGTGCTCATTGACCCTGCCCACATCTCTCCTAGGCTTATTTCTAGTCTGGGAGGATACCTGTTCTCTTCCCTTAGCCCCTCCCAATTTCACTATGGATTCGGGCTCTGAATAAAGAAGCCAGAGAGGCCCATGGTCTCCCATGACTTGTTTGGATGGGGAGAGGGCAAAAAGAATATGTCAGTATTACAAAAATGTTATGCCACTGCCTTACTTTAAAGAAAGCACAAAGAGTAAGATAACTTTCAACAATATATATGATATAAAATTCAAACCTGTAGTGCTATTTTATTTTAAAAAATTTTAATGTTTATTTTTGAGAGAGAGAGATAGCGTGAGTCGGGAAGGGGCAGAGAGGTGGGGGTGGACAGAGGACCCAGAGTGGGCTCTGAGCTGACAGCAGAGAGCCCAGTGCAGGGCTCAAACTCATGAACCATGAGATCATGACCTGAGGCAAAGTCGGATGCTTAACCGACTGAGCCACCCAGGTGCCCCTGTAGTGCTATTTTAGAGCAAAGGAAACTAATAAAATATAATAGATTGGAAGAAGATGTTTGCATCATATGTGGCAAAGAGTTAATATAATATCTGAGAAGTTTATTTATTTTTTTTTTAATTTTTTTTTCAACGTTTATTTTTGGGACAGAGAGAGACAGAGCATGAACGGGGGAGGGGCAGAGAGAGAGGGAGACACAGAATCGGAAACAGGCTCCAGGCTCTGAGCCATCAGCCCAGAGCCTGACGCGGGGCTCGAACTCACGGACCGCGAGATCGTGACCTGGCTGAAGTCGGACGCTTAACCGACTGCGCCACCCAGGCGCCCCGAGAAGTTTATTTTGATACTGAAAAGTAACCTAGTCCATGTAGATGTGGACAGTTCACTTTAGAGCAAGTATAAGTGGCAGCCGTGGTAACAGAATTCCGTTTTAGTAATATTCAGAAATGTAAAATGATGCCTCACTGTTGTTTTGATTGACATCTATTACATTTAACCAAAAATATCTGTAAGAATCATTGCTGGGGGCCCTGTGAAACTGAAACATTCATGTGCTACTGGGAGTGGTATAAATTATAACCCAGGAGATGGTTACACCCTTTACTGCATTGATTCCATCATGGGGATCCTTCTCAAGGAATTCCTTCAGCAGAAGGAATGACAATTCCATAACTTTGGAAGCTGGGTAATGGCGGTTTATTGCAATGTCTTTGCATGTGTTTAAATTTTCCATAACAAAAACTTAAACTTTGTAAGTGCTCTGAATGTGGCATGTTCTTTTAGTTGTGTTTTTTTTTTTTTTTTTAGATTTTTTTCAATTTTTAAGCAATCTCTACACCCAGTGTGGGGCTTGAACTCACAACCCTGAGATCAAGAGTCGCATGCTCCACTGACTGAGTCAGCCAGGCACGCTTGAATATGGCATGTTTTTAATGAGTTTGTGGTTGGCATTATGTCTGCTGAATTCAAAACTGAGAAAATAGAGCAGAGATGCCCCAGCCCTTTAGTTCCTTCTGGGGAGTATACACATCCAAATGTACAGTCTGTTAAGTTGCCCTCAACAAGGGTGGGGTACAGTTAAGGCCCTGAGGAAGAGCTCCAGGAGTGCCAGGGAGGACCCCCAATCTCAGGTGGCATACTGGTAGGCTTCAGAGGTAGATGGGGTCTTGGGCTTCAGGGAACTGCTTGTCTGCAGAGGTGAGACCTCCCTGCTCTAATGGGGCAACATGCTTCCTAATCTCAAGATGAAAAAGACATACACATATTTAAAACAAGTGTTTTATACATAAAATGGCACATAAGTAAGAAGGAACTCAAAGTAGTTCATCCCAGAGTAGCGTATAATAACACTCAAAGCCCCAATTACTCGTACTTACAATTTTTTAAACCTTTTAAGGTATGAAGGTAAATTTGATGCTGGATCAGTCTTTCCACTAATGGTTCAGATCTGCGTATGGTTTGGTCGTCCTTTGGAGAAGACTCGTTTTGTGGCCAAGTGTAAAGGTAAGCCTTGGTTAGGACATGTCCCAGACCCTAATAAAAGAATACCCAGAGTTGTCCCTGCTTCCTGGCATCATTTTAGTATTATGTGTGTTGTCATGTCTCCTCACTATTGGGGTCTGAAAACAGAGGGATTTGAGGACCCAGGAGTACCCCTACCCTGGGAAGAGTGGGAAGAGCCACTGGGGAGGGTGAGCCCTGGTCCCTCAAGTGGGGATCCTTCCCAGACCCTAACTCTTTCCCAGCTGTGTGCCCTGAACTTGGCCTCTGCCCCAGGGTGGGTGACAGCCCTGTCCTCTTCTTCCGCCAGCAATTCAGTCTTCCATCAAGCCAAGTCCCTTCTCTGGAAACATCTACCACATCCTGGGCAAAGTGAAGTTTTCAGGTAACTGGGGAGTTGGATTTGGGAGTCCTGCACTATGGAATGCTTACATCTCATGATGTGGGTTCATAGTTTCTACTGATGCTCTGCAGAGCACAGATGCCTCTCAGACTCTGGAAAACCCTCCCATGTGGCCCTGACACCAGTAGATCTTCTAGTTCCCCCACCTTGCTGCAGGTGCTGCTCCACAGTGGAAGATGTGTTCTCTCTTCCCCCAGATGTCCTTCCCAGTGCCTCTCCTCACAGCTCTTTGACTTCCTTGTTCCAGAGACTCACACACCCCTTTCAAGCCATCCGTGGGCTCCTAGACCTGTCACCAGGAGTTGCCCCAGTGCCGAGCTCTCCAGCTCCACATCCGTTTCTGCCAAAGTCTTCAAGCCTTTAGCCTTTCTTCTCCCTTCTGTCCACTAGTTCTGTTTATCAGCCATAGACCTCTGGAGCCGTCATGACCTGAAGTCTGTCCATCCTGGCTGGAGGTGGTTAGTCAGTCAACTCAACATTGAGAAAGGGGAGAATATTCCAGGGAAAAGGCATAGCATGTGCTTTGGAACCAAGCAAAAAAGGCACATTTCAGGAACCAAAAAAGGTTCACTGTGGCAGGGACCTAGTGGGACTGTCTGTTAGGGTGTTTGTAGCTGTCACAACAGCAAACACCAACTCAACTAGCAGGTGTTAGCTACATAATGAGAAGTCGAGAGGTCAAGCAGCATAGCAAGGCCACGGAGGACACAGGTAACGTGGGTCCTTCCAGTCTTAGTGTGTCAGGTCCCCACCCCTCGTTGTTGCCGGTCTAGGTGTCACACCCAGACACAATATCCAGCTGATAAGAGAGGCTCTTCCTGTGGGTGGCTTTATCAATACACACAGCTTCTACTGAGGCATCTCCTGCCAGTTCCTCAGCAGACTTCTCCTCTCATTGGCCAGGATTGAGTTGCTGTGCCTTCCAGGACCCATCACCCATGGGGAATTGGTATTGGCGAAAGGGGGAGGCTGGACAGGCAACAATCAGTGTCTGCCATAAGGAGCCACTGAGAGTTGTAAGCATGGGACCATCTGGGTTTGGATGGGAGAATTAGATGACATCACCTATATAAAAGAATCTCTCAAGGTCGTGAACCCATACTTTTGGCCTAATTTATGTTATTGAATCTGAAACTTTGGCCCCTTACTCAAGCCCACTTCCCTCAGGCTCCAACAGACCTGCTTCAGAGGTCATAATGCCTCCACCTTTCCTCTCACCTTGTTTTCTTCTTTATTTAGACCTTCTCTTGGCCTTTTTGTTATTCAAGGTTAACCTCTCTGTGTTCTGGATCCCTTTTTTCATCCTGCTTTTTAGGGGGACCTTGCCATTTTCTTGGGTCACCACTACTAGCCCCCAGCTTCTTGGTCTGTAAACCCAATCTTTCCTGTTCCTATCATGTGACCTTCCTGCCGCACTTGTGTGTTGGTTGACACACCCTCTTCCCTTGGCTTCTCAGGGCTCTGCTGAGACCAAAAGGGCTCTCTTGTATTCCCTTTCTCGGTTAGTGGTTTCTACCTGATTACCAAATCAGCCAAGCCAGAAACTGACATTGCTCCTCCCTCTCTTATTTCATGCTTTCTAGCTTGCCACCAATCAGTTCTCCCTCCTGCGTGTCACAGGAATCTGTCCCCAGCCATCTGCATGTTACAATCTTAGTGTAGCTTTATCTTTTTGGGGCTCAGGGCCTACGTGTGTTCTCCCTGCAGACTCTGAGAGGACCATGGAGGTCTGCCACAACACTCTGGCCAATTCCTTGAGCATCGTCCCAGTTTTAGAAGGACCCTCGCCACCACCCGATTCCCGAAGCACACCTCAGGACAGCAACGGGCAGCAGGAGAGCTACCTCGTGTTCATTGGCTGCTCCCTGAAGGAAGAAAGCATCAAGGACTGGCTGCGGCAGTCAGCTAAGCAGGTGGTTTCCAAAGCCCAGACACACCAGGCACAGATGTGAGCAGCACACCTCGGAGCTGCTCCTGGCTGTGGGGTAGAAGCCCCTTCATGACCTCCCTCCCGGTCCGCCCTTCACAGGCTCAGCCAGCACTTTCAGGGATGCTTTGTGATTGGGAGGAAGCCACCCAGGGCAGCCTCAAGGCAGACCTGGTCTTACAGCCATTTCTAATTCTACTGCCAAGGCAAACCACAGTTATTAGGTGGCTTAACTAGGTCCTGGGTGAAACCTGGCCGTTCCACGTGGATCCTGGATCAGCCTGGCAGTCTAAACGCAAACTCAAAATGTCTTTTCTTAGCTGAACCTAATTCAAGGGCTGTCCTGTGTTCTAAGCCCAGAATCCTTTTAAATTTGGTTCTCTCTCTAGAAAAGAGAAACGACAAAGATTCGCTTATAGCTATTTGCAAACCAAGACTTCAAGCACTGATAGCAGTGAGCCCAGGGCCCTGGAAACAGGTGCAAGGGAAGAGGACGCTTGCCTGTAGAGGCACACAAGCATCTTTAGCCCAGTACTGCAAAGAAAAATAAAACCCAGATGAAACCCAGTTAAAATCCTCTAATATGATGCAAGCTTTGGGTACTAGGCCTCTTAGCACAGCCTCAGGGTTTTAGCCTGAGTTAGAACCCTGGAAATAGAGTTGGCTGGGTTCTGGCTCCTTTGCAGATGCTTAGTTGGAACCTGTCTTTTATCCTGAGGAATGGCTGCCTGTGGGCTGTGTCTTTCTCATATAAACTGGTGCTTGACTAGGGGACTTCACGTTGTCCCTTTGTCTGCATATCTGTCACTGGGTGGGCTTAGAGTTGAGGATCTGCACAGACAGGAACGTGCCTGTTTGCAAAAAGCACTGGTGTTTCCTCTGCTGCTTGCTTCCCCTGGCATACAGGGTTCTATGTTGGGAGGGTGGTCTCCTTGAGCACACAGGCAGGATATTGTGTCCAGGCCATGACCGTGCTTGTGCTTTCCCTGCTGCTGGGATCTTAGTCCCGTAACTAGCTCCCAGAGCCCTCACCCGCCACGTACTCTATCAGCTCTTTGGAGACCTGACCCCTCCCTTCCTTCCTTCATCTCTGCACAGAAGCCTCAGAGGAAAGCCCTGAAGACCAGGGGGATGCTGACCCAGCAGGAGATCAGGAACATCCATGTGAGTCCCCTAAGGGCCCAAGGGTATCCTTCTGGGCTGGCACAGCTCCATCCTTTCGGACTCCCTGAGTGAGGAACCTATTTGTAGGGCATGCAGGATGTTGTGCTTCTCTCAGACCACAGAGGGAAGCTGGGCACAGAGAAACCTCAGCCCAGCCAGCCTTGTAGCCTGAAAGAGGAAGAGGGTACCAGGTGACCTCTGATGTGACCTGGGCATGAGATTGAGAAGCAGTGCCTGTAGGAGGAAGGGATGACAGGGAGCCCTGTTTTGTCACACTGTTGAATCTGCCACAGAAGTCCTTTTCTCCTCCCATCCCTCCATGCTAGATAAACCACAGTTAAAATAACAAGGGCCCAGAAAAAACTGTCTAGATCCAGAAGCTACTGATAGGCAGATGGCGGAATCCTGGGACCAGCATGAGAGGCTCTTTGATGAACCCCCCCAACCTGTAAGCTGACCCCCCAGCCTGTGCCCCAGTTCCCACCTCCACTGAGGAGGGGCTTGGGGACAAAGGCTAAAAGGCACACAGAATCCAGGCCCCGTAACAGGCTATGTCGCTGTTCCCTGTAATGAGTGGGTGGGAGAGAATCTGGGATCTCAGGAGCCCTTGCTTTGGACTTGAAGAGGCCCGTTCATTTCCAGCCCCTGTTCTTGGCAACCCTGGGTGCTCCTGAAGAAGACACCCAGAAGGCAGTCCTTATAGTATTTGTTCCCCCAGAAGCAGACCTTGAACATGGATTTGAGTGCAGGTAGCTTATTTCTGGAAGTGCTTCTTAGGAGTCACTAGCAGTAGGAAAGTAAGGGGGAGAAGGAAGGGGAGACAGCTAGGGGTGCCTGGGTGGCTTAGTTGGTTAAGCATCTGACTCTTGGTTTTGGCTCAGGTCATGAACTCATGGTTCGTGAGTTCGAGCCCTGCATCAGGCTCCATCCACACTGACCATCTGGGGCCTGCTTGGGATTTTCTCTCTGCCCATCCCCTACTCACATTCTCTCTCAAAATAAGTAAATAAAACTTAAAAAAAAAGGGGGGGGAGACAGCTAAAAAGACTGTGTTATCAAACCAGTGCCACTGAGGACAAATGGAGTTTAATCCCATGAGGGGCTCCTAGAGTTCCTCCTTGAGAGCTGGGGAACCTTCATCAGTCACTATTTGAGGACTGCTGAGGGGAAGTGTTAATTCCCTGACATGTCTAGCCTTCCATGGGGCACAGTAGGCTCTCTTGCTAGGGAAATAGGCATGTTTATTTGTTTCTAATGAATAAGAAATGATACAAAGTGGTCAAATAATTTTAACAGGACTCTTGTTTCCTACAGGTGAAACGCCACCTGGACCCCCTGCCTGCAGGCTACTTTTACAATGGCACCCAGTTTGTCAACTTCTTTGGTGACAAGACTGATTTTCACCCACGTATCCTTAGAATCAGGGGCAGTAACTTTGGGGGCATGTTACCTGATTGTAAAGAGGGTGTGTGTTAGAGCCAACACAGCCAAGCCCCTAGAGCAAGCTGGGTTCTGGGAACACACAGCAAGCCACAGAGGCAGACTTTTCACTGTGGCCTTTTAACATCATTAAAATTAATTTCGCCTTCATTCAGTGATTGCTGATGCAACTGTGGGTTGTAGTTTAAATGTAACTGTGGTGACATCCTGACTTCTGTGGTCATCAGGGGTCCTAATTTACAAGTTGGAGACTAGACGTGATTACAGTAGTTAATCTGTGAGAAGGCAGACAGGAGTCCTCATGAAAGCTGAAGGGCTCAGCTCTAGGACTGTGCCAACCCCAGTCCTTTCTCTGTAGCTGTGGTGCTGCCAACATAAAAGAGTCATGTACCCTTTGTGTGAGCTGGACGCTCATTACGTCAGTGTCCCCCACCTCACCTGCCCGCAGATCCCTCTGAGCTAGGACAGGCTCCCTTATCCTCCAGTATCAGGGCTCTCTTCCTTAATGAAATGCCAGTCATGGACCAGTTCATGAATGACTACGTGGAAGAAGCCAACCGGGAAATCGAGAAGTATAACCGGGAGCTGGAGCAGCAGGAGTATCACGACCTCTTTGAGCAGAGGCCCTAGGGGAAGGCTGTGCCGTGCATCCTGCAGAACGTCCACCCTGGAGGTGGATGTTTAGAAATGGGGTTACTTAACCTCAGCTCTCCCAGAGGCCCCTCCCTAAAGGGGCTGTCTTTGTTCTCCTTGGCCTTTGTGTGCTGGCTTGAGTGCATGTTGTCTTTATTCTCTATACAGCGCTGAAGAGCATCACCTGCACCACTAATGGGGGGGAGGGGGGTACTCGTGGAGCAAGAGCCGATAGGGACTGCCCTGCCCTGTGTGTGGGGCTGGCAGTGCAAAACCTCTGGGTCTTTGGTAACAGTATCTCCTATGGGCTGCTGAGACACTGTGACAGTGGGGAGAAGCATTTGGGTTACACAAAGGAGCTGTTGGGATGCAGAAGGAACCCTGGCTGCCCAAACTGTGGCTGTGCCTGGGGGCCAAGCCACCACAGGCCTCACACACTGCCCCAGGAGAGCCTGTCCCCAGGTGTCCCTTTCTGTTTAGGCCACTTGCATTGAAGGAGCTGGCCCTGTTGGCCCTGGGCCCAGTCCTGGAGGGAGCAGCTCAAGCTCTGCTCAAGCTCGGCCCACTGAGCCAGCAGCTTGGGCTGAGATCAACAGTCTGTTCTAAGATAAGGGGATGTCCCTTACAGACTAAACTGAGGGGAAAGGCATGTTGCTTTCCAGAAGCATGTGGCTTTTGAATTCGCAAGCAGTTTCCCTGGAGGTCGGTGCTCAGCTCCCCTCGTGGTATCCCTCTACTTTGCCTCATTCGGGGGCAAGAGCAAACCTGCTGCTTCAGCCTCCCTGCTGATGCTTTGCCTCACTTTTGAGGAGAGCATCCTGCATGCAACTGCTTTGTCTTAGCTCCAGAGCTATGATTTATGGGGCATCCCCGAAGGGGGCTCACTCTCCAGACCTAGCCCTCTCCTCGGCCATGCCAGGGAAGGCCTGGTTTTCAGCCACAAACTTCAGGAAACTTATGTCCCCAAGCACTGTTGCTGGCCCTGGACTTGCTTGGTTCCTGAGGACCAGGAGTTTCAAAGAGTTCCAATATCCAACTTAGAACTTCTTCCGGTGGCTTTGTTTTCAGCTGGACCACAAAGCAGAGGGGTATTACAAATGCATCCCATGCCTAACTTCCAGAATTAGTATGTGGGAGGGGGGCGGTCACAGGCACTGATGTTTGGGTGATGTCTTTTAGGACTTCAGCGCCTCAGCTGCCTAGATTGTAAATGCTTTCTGAATTTCACATTTTTTTTTTTTTGCATGCCTTAGGAAGAAGCACATAGACGAAACCAGCAAAGTTTCCAGTAATGTATAGGGGTTTTTGATAAAGGCCCCTGGCCCAGAGGAGAGACAGAGAAAGGATGGAGCACATGTGGTCTGTGTGCCTGATCACTCAGAGGCCTCCATGCAAGTAGCAAAGCAAGTGTTAAGGGCTTGTCAGTAAAATGTACTTGTATTAGAAAAAAAATAATCTGAAGCCAAATGAACAAAACTCCAAATACCACTGAATAAGAACTCTTGCATGAAGAAAGCCTTCTGAAAAGGCCTGTGTGCTCCAGTCCCGGCTCCCAAAGCTGGTGGTGACAAGGGCCCAGATGTGGAGCCCAAGTCAGGGAGCACCTCACTTCTGGTTGGCCAGAGGCTGGGGTCCACAATGGACCTGCCTCTGCTTCAGAATCAATAACATAGATCTTAAGTGCAATTGATGAAATAAGCAATGAGTTACTGTAGCTTCTTTTAGCTCTACCGAGCTCTTTTTAAAAACTCAAACTTGAGCAGCCTTAGAAAAGGGAGAGGTGGGGTGGGTGGGTGGGGTGGGGGAACCATAGGCCATTTACTCCAGGTGGGTTGCTGTGAATTTATAAATGAAAGCTCTAGATTGAGGAGCTCGAGCCATTTCCTGGCTGCTGCACAAAAGAGTTTTTAAAGAGGGCTCGGAGCCCGCCCATAAAAGCGGGTCTTCCCACTGCGTGGGGCTGTAGTACTACGTGGTGGTCTTGGTTTCTGACCATTGTCCACAGAAATGCTCTCTCACCAACTCGCCCCACTGTCCCAATCCCTCTGCTGTTAGAGGGAAAACTGTGATTACCTCAACTTGAATATGAAACTGTGATTGAAAAAAGTCAAAACGTTAAGAAGTTCCAAAGCCAAAAAGGCAGAACTGGCTGAGGCCTCTGTTGACACTCCTCAGCCTGCTAGGGGGTGTGAAGGGGCACACTGGCGAAAGGGCATTCCTTGCGGCACACTCGCTGTGCCCTGGCAAAGAGGCACACTAGCTGTGTGAGCTCTTCGAGGACTGAGGCAGGGGGATGCCTCCTCCCCCACACTGCCCCTTCTGGAACCTGCCAGGCGACTCTGGGTTCTGACTGTGAAGTTGAATGTCCACTTGATTGCTCCAGGCAGAGGGACAGGGTCTTAGGCTTTCTCCAGAGGAAGGGCCATGACACTGTGTTGTAGATTTTGGCCTCAGGAGTGGATGCCAGGAACCCAGCGGGGACATCAGAAGTAGTAGGTTTCTTAGGGGCAGGCAGAAGTCCTCCGGGGGCTTACATGCTTTTTGCCAACTTTCCTATTAGCAGCTTCAGTTTTATACCACCCAGAGTGAGTGTGATAATGTTGAAGTCGCTGAAGTTATAGGTTATTTTACGTTTTGATGTGGGATTTTTCCTTTTTTTGATTGGAAGGAGGCAGAAATTGGAGAAAAGGGATCACCCTAGGAAGGGGCTGCTGGCAAGGAGTCCAGGTGGCCCTGTCCGAGCCCTGGGGGCTCTCTGACCTGAGGCCAAGACACGTGGCCCCGCAGGTCACAAGAAAAAGTTCCCTCCTAAATTCTATTAGGATTTTGGAGAATTTTTGCACAGTAATAAGCTCTGGGTTGCTCTTTGGGCTTCTCAAAAGGGAAAAGTTAACTCAAAGATTGTAAACTATTAAGTATTCCAGCGTGTTGCTGGCCTCGTTGGATAGTTGTACCTCAAAAAGTAGGTGAGAAAAGGCTTCCTCATTGTCCCAGGTTGTCGAATACTAATGACAGAAGAGCTCACTTACGTGCCAAAATTCACTTTTATACTAGTTTTTCAGTGCTTTAATATTTGTAACTTAAATTTTAAAACTCATATTTACAGACACTACTGTAACTTCAGTGAAACTGAATTGTGTGATTGAAGCTTTTTGCTTATAGTATTTATTACACTACTTAATTCAGTAAATATATAAAAGTAGCCTTCAATTTATTTTTATATTATTTTACATGTTTTTACCTGCAGTCGTGTATGTGAATTTACCTTGGTAACTGAGACGTCATGCTAAGGACCAATAAACTCACTGAACAAGCAAGACCTGGCGCAGTTGGTTGTCACTGTGGCCTCAGCCCCAAGGCTGAGAAGGCCTGGCCCCTGGGACAAGGCGGGGGATTCTCTTGGGGCCTCTTGGGGAAGTGCTTTGTGGGGGCAGCTGGGGAGGAGCCCTTGGGGTGCACACTCCCATCCCCAGATCCCAGAGGGCCCACAGAGAGTAAGGTTCATGAGGATACCACCCTGCGTGGGGATGGGCACTCTCAGGACTCCCAGGACCCAGAGAGAGGCTCGAGGAAGCCAGTTGTGGACACAGGGGTTCCCCAGGACCCCAGAGAAAGGCCATCCTGTCCCCACCCTCACCCTCATGTGGCCCGGGAGAAGCCACATCCACCAGTAACCTCTCACTCGTCCCGGATGGCGGGGTTCGGGTGTGGGTTCGCGACCCTACACCCCGCCTCAGCCTCGGTGCTTACAAAGCTTGTTGGCCATCTAACCATGACCAAAACTCCATGAGTGGCCCTCGGTCCTACTTTACAAATGGGAACCACCGAGACACGCCCAAGGAGCAGAGCCCCTGCCCTGACTCCCAGTCCATCCGAGATGCCTCTCCGGCACTGCCCCACAGAGCGGGCCTGGGAGCCGCACACTCCAAGGGAGAAGCCACCCAAAGGCTCACATCTCTGGTGGAACGGTCACCAGTGCCCCTTTCCACGTGTGGCAGGGTTTTGGGCTGGGGGCGGGCCTGGCTGGCGTAGGGCTGCTGTCATTTCAGGGCAGGAGCTCGTTGCTGAGGTGCCATGCTTCCATGGAGACCCTGCCTTCTGTCCCCCTCTCAAGGAAGGAGCCTCCGGACAAGGGAAGTGCTCTGCTGGGAAGATGGAGAGCTGACCCAAGGGGGAGGAGGCAGCCCCCCTCAGATGGTGGGGAAGATGGTCTTGGGTTTGGAGGCCCTGTGTGCTCAATTAGGTACAAACCAAAGCAAAACTGCGTGTGAGGGGCCCAAAGAATTGGGGATGAGGGGGCAGCAGTATCACCTTCCTCACAACCCCTCCTCCCAGAGTCTCACGCCACCCCCTCCTGCAGGGCCACGTGACGGAGCTCCTGTGCTTTCAATTCCCAGGAAACCATCAGGATTTGGAGATTACCCTCCACAGTTGTCAGGGAGATGGAGGAGACAGGATATATCAAAGGGCTTCTGGGTGGGATGATCTTTGAGAGCCAGACGGTCTTAGAGGCCAGGAAACCTAGGGCCAGGAAGGGGGCCTGTCCCCACCTGGAGTGCACAGTAGGGCAGTTGGTCTACCGAAAGCTGAGAGCAGGCTTGACAGACCAGAAGCCTCAGAATTAGAGAAGTCTGGCCCATAGGTGGGAAAGGGACTTGGAGTAGAGGGTTTCAGATAGGGCTGCTGAACATCACAGAGCTCTCTCAGAAGCACAGAGAAATAATCAGGTATTCATTTCTATCGTACAATCTAGGAAAGTGATGCCCCAGGGAAACCTGACTATATGCCCCGCTTGTAGCCCGTGATGGAAAGGGAATGGCTTGGTTGCTGTAAGAAGAGTCTAGGGTGGTACCAGCTTCAAGTTGGACCTAGGCACTCAGATGTCATCAGAGCCCTCTCTCCGCAATTGGTGGCCTTCCTCTCCCGGGGTGGTAAGCTTTCTTTATGCCACCAGCAGCCCCAGCACCCCAAAGGGAAGACCCAGCCTCCTTCTCCAGAAGCAGCACCAAAGTCTGGGGTAACATTCCCATCCCTGAACCAGTCACAACGATCAGGAATATTCTGACCGGCTTGGCCAAGGGTCACTGCGCACTTCCAAAGGCCCCCCATATCAGGCCCACTGGGGATCTCAGTCCCCCAGAATAGGGCTTGCTCCCTTAGACCACCATGGTCTAGGCCGTTTCTGAGCTTTTCTGTTAAAATCAGATATATAGTTGATTTTTTAAATTTTGCTTTATGATAATCTTTTCTGTTACAAGAGATAGCAAGCACAAAGTTGTTCTGTTGTGATAGTGACTTTTAACCAAGGGAAAAACATGTTTTTAATTGAAAACATCCTATGCAGTAGGACCATTTTGCCCTGCAGACTGAGAGAAAAGGCCACCATTTTTTGGCTCTCTAGTGCCTCAGCACGCCGGTATTCTGGGACTCAGGGACACCAGTATTCTGTGGGAGCCTGTTTTGAGAATCTTTTTCCCCCCCTAAATAAGAGAGATGGTGTAGACTGTAGTGTAGGGGTGGACAGCTGCTCCATATTGCTGGAGATGAGAAGAGGACTAACTGGAGAATGATTCTGAAGGAACAATTGACAAGGCAAAATGACTAATTAGACAAGAGCAAAGGGGTGACCTCCAGGTAGAAGTGGAAAAAAACCAAAGTGGAAAAAAACCTAATGTGAAACAATTCCAAAAACTTTGTTGTTTCATTATCCAAAAATTTGGAGAAAAATAAATTCATCCACAAATTATTCCTGCTCTTTCCAGGCTTTGGTTAAAAAAAAAAAAAAAGAAAGAAAGAAAGAAAAAAAAATCAGTGTCAATAAATTTTATGTCACACTAATAAATGACTATGAATCTGGTTTTTTTAAATGCTAATCAAATAAAATGTGAGTAAATATCCATTTTATCCTACAATTACTCCTGCTTTTACCATACCCTTAAAGAAGTTTAATTTTTTTTCCTCACATGGGCTTCAGATTTTTAAGAAACTTTACATATTTACTCAGAAGTTTCATGCCTGGATGAATGTACAAATAATAGCAAAATAAGGACAACAGGAAGAGGAAAGATGATTTGATAACCAAACCTTCATGGAATTTTCTAGCTAAAAAAAAACTCCATTTCAATCTCTAGATTCTGACTGTGAGTTGACAGGAGGGGAGGAGGGCACAAAGAAATGTTCCCCTAAGGGGAGCAGGTCCTTGTTGGCCCTCCACAGGGCTTCTTGCCCTCCTGCCTCCCCTCAGAGGAGCCTAGATCTTTCAGCACGGATAAATAGAACTGGGAGAGGGCTCAATGCTGTGTTCATTGGGCACCAAAAGCTCTTCCTCACACCCACCTGTGGGGCTTGGACACGTGCCCCAGGAGAGGAGGGTCAGTGGAGGCCATGTTCCCTCCCCCAGGCCACCAGCATCACCAGAGGGATAATGTGGGAACAGCATCTCCCCTCCCAGGACCATGAGGGACTGTACAGCTGTAACCAGAGAAGGGCTGTGAGGGGCTGGGAAGGCTGGTCAAAGCAGCAGGAGCCCCAAAAGGCTTGTAAAACCCCAGGTGTCTCGAGGGAAGCCTGACAACCGCAAGGTGTGTGAAGCCACACTTGCCAGGAGTCCAAGGAAGGGGAAGGCAGAAGGATGGGACAGGGCAGACCAGAAGCTGAAATTAAAGGACTCGGTGCCGACTGAGGAGTTTGGGGCGAGAGGAAGGGAGTCTGGGGAAATCAGGGGTATCCGGCTGGGTCCCCATTAGGTGCAGCTGGAAAACCAGAGTGGGAGTGGAGGATGGAGGGCTTCCCCGGCTCGTAAGCCTCTGGAAACTATATGTGGAGACATCAGTCATGTCAGCTTTATTGAACACTACTACACTGGGTGCTGTGCTGGTGAAGGACACACAGACTTGCTCTTAGGGAGCTAAGGCCATGCTGCAGTTAGGGGGCATGGGGGTCTGTGAGGAAAAGACGGGAACTGCTAGAGGCCATGTGAGCAGGGAAGGGCGCCCTGAGAGCTGAAGGATGGAATGAGCAGTTCAAGGCAGCAGACACACACACCTTCCTGGCACCCAGACTATCAGGGCCTCGGGTGGAGGCTGGTATTGGAGGAACAGCTGGCAGCCGCTGTGGCTGGAGCAGCACTCTCCCGGGAGCAGAAGGCACAGGATGAGGTGGGGAATAGGGGCCAGGTTGTATAGCACCCTCTACCCCACACCCCTACCTCCCTAGGCCACAGCAGGAGATTGCCGTATTTATTTATTCGTTTGTTTTTCAAAAAACCACGAGAAGCCACTGTTGGTGGAGAATGGATGGGGGTGGGGGCAAGTCAGAAGGCTAGAGGATGGACCAGGCTGGAGGTAAAAGTGGGCAGAACTGTGCTCCGTTCTGAAGGTAAACCCAACCAAACTTGCGCATGGATTGGGTGTGGATGCACTGGGGCGACTCCCAGGTCCAGAGCAGCCAGGTGGATGGTGGACTTGGAAGTTCCGTTTAGCCTGGATTTCCTCAGAATTGCCTATCAGCCATCCAGGTTGGGGGGAAGGGGTAGGTAAGTTGTGACCTGTTGAAGTCAGGAACACAATGACAGGAGTCATGAAATCTGTGGCTGGTAGAGAGCCCCAGGGAGAGATCCAAAGATCCAGGCAGGCCCACGCTGAGAACTGGGTCAGAGGAGGAGGACGAGGAGGAAAAAGGAGGGATGGATGATGCTGGGCACTGCTGGGGGCGGGGGACAGGCAGGGGAGCTGAGGCGGTTTGAGTGCAGGGGTGAGGACAAAAGACAGACATATCACGGGGTTGAAGAGAAGTAGGGAGAGGGTGTGGAAACAGAGCAGCAGAGATCCCTCTGGAGATTGGATGGTACCTGGAGGAGGGAGTTCAAGGGAGTGGCTTTGTTTTTATTTTGTGTTTTTATTTTTTTAAAGATTTTATGTTTAAGTAATCTGTCCACCCAACTTAGGACTCAAACTCAAAACCTCAAGATCAAGAGTTGCGTGCTCCACCGACTGAGACAAACAGGCACCCCTATTTTGTGTTTTTAAATGAGATACTATAGAGTTACTTCTCCAGATTCTAAAATCTTAAGGCCTTATAGGCTTATGGGGGAAATGGAGTTGAAAGCCTTTGGAAAGCCATTAAGTGCCTTGTGGAACCCAGTGTTCACATCCACAGCCCAGTAAAGTCTGAGACCCCAAGGGAGAGAATCAGAGGAAATGTGTATGCCCATATTTGGATCCCTAGCTGCCTGCCTGTGTAAGGACCCGACGGGGCACAGGCTGGGAGACCTGCGGCACCTATGTTTGCCCTCAGCCTCTGATGCACAGAGGGCAGGTGATGGGGGGGGAGGGTTAAAGTAAACAGCTTCTCATGCTGGGGTATGGGGGGGGGTGCTGGGGGGTCTGGGGCCTCTCTCCAGAGCAACCAGAGGAACAGAACCTGCAGGGGCAGAGGGCAGGAAGCAGGGAAGGGCTCAGTGGCAGTTTCTCTGAGAGTCAGGTCCATCCACCCCTGAGGAAGGCCTTGGCTGTGGGCTCCTGCTTCCTCAGTGAGCCAAGTTGGTGAGGTCCCAGATCCAGGAGGAGGTTGCCCCTCCAATCCAGGGTGGCTTCCTAGAAGGTCTGGGTGTTTGGGAGCTGTTGCTGACACAGGGAGACAGATGCAGAAGCCTAAGCATTCCCAGACAGGGGCCAAAATGGGTGGCTTTTCAGGGGTCCAACCCTGGCACCCACCCACCCCATCCAGCCTTATTCTCTGGGCAGTCAGCCTATCTGTCCTTCAGTTCCTCCTCAACCTCCATTCTCCACCTGTAGGACTCTGGAAGTCGGTAAAATAGGCTGAGGGTCTAGCTAAAGAAGATCCCATGGGTGGAGTGCAGGGGTTCCCCAGGAATACCCTGTGTCTATCCTCGCAGGCCCTGCTCAGCCCCACAGAAAACATGCAGCCAGCCCCCAGCCAGTCCTGAGTCTGGTAGATTTCCGCGTCTCCTCTGGTAGTAAGGAGCAGGGTGCTCAGAGCCCTCCCGACTCCGGGGCCATTCATGTGCAGAGGAATGCCCCCATGGCTTCCCTCCCAATGCACACTGTCTTGTTGGGAGGGGAAACCGGCCGCCCGGCTTACCTGGTCTGTGACATGGGCTCACCCAACGCACCAGGAGCCCTTGGGGGCTTCAGAGCAACCCCTCCGCAGAGGTGGCCTCACACTCTGCTTGCCCGGCCCCCTCTCTTCCACGCCTGGGGGACCGTGGCTGAGGACTCATTTCCAGCAGGAGGCTGGGCGGGGGTTGGGGCGTGAAGGGGGGGGGGGGGGGCGGCCGTCGCTGCTAGTCCTCGGGTTGGCAGCCGGAGTGTGAAGAGATGGGGTAAACACTGTGGTGGGGAGAGTTCCAGAGTCAAAGTGGGGCGCAAGGGCTGTAGAATCGTTTGCTGAGAAGCCACCGAGGATCAAGCCAGGGATTCATCGTATGGGCTGGATTTGCCTAACCTGTGGCAGCGCACGCGGGCCTGCCCGCGCGCAACACCGCCTCCCTACACAAACGCACGCGCTCGCGCGCGCACACACACACACTCACACACATTCGACTCTTAGAAGACCAGGCGCTGGCGGATGTACGTCCCCAGGTCGGGCTCCCTCCTGTTCGGGAAGGAAAACCGGACGGCAGGGCCACCTCGAATAATGGAAGAATAGAAGCCACGAGTCAAGACCTTGACCCAAGAGACCGCTGGGGATGCGACGAGGCCAGAAGAGGAACCGCGAGGCGCGCAGAAAGTAAATCCGACGCCGCCGAACCGGGAGCGCCGCTGGCCCTTGCGGACTAGGGCGTAGCCCAGGGAACGCGCGCCGGCCCTTCTAGTTAGTCAGGGTGCGCTTCCTGGAGGAGGAGAAGGAGGGTTTACCGCTCGACCGACCGGGATGAATGGAGGGGGCGGGGCAGCTGGCGGGCTGGGCCCCGACGAGGCCCCCTGCCGAGGGTGGGGCGGGGGCCGGCAGCGTGCATAAAGCCGACTGTGGAGAAGCCCTCCCACCACAGAGGCACAACACCTTGGGTCCCTGGGCCCGTCGAGCTTCTTCCCAGAAACTTCCCAGCCCCGCCCAGCTCCTAATCCGGCAACGCCTGGGAGGGCACGCGGGCTCGAGGAAGCCCGATCTACACGTTCTGGCTGAGTTGCCCCGGGCTCCCGGGAACAGCCTGCTGGGGACTGGCAGGAGCGCGGGTGAGGGCGCGGGGCGGGCGGACGGGACCCCGCCCAGGGCGGCACCAGGGCGGGGCGTGGAGCGGCATTAGGACCCAGACGCGGCGCGGGGGTGTGTCGCCGGCTCCCGCCGCTGGCCCGCCCGAAATGCCAAATTCGGGGTCCCGGAGATCCCGGGTGAGGAGTCCGGGCGTGCGCGCGTGTGTGCAGCCGTCCGGCGGCCTACCGCCGGGCCATGGCCGCGGCCACCCGGCGCCTGTTCCATCTCCAGCCATGCGGTGGGTGCCTGAGCCGGCGGAGCCGGCGGGCGCGGCAGGGGCGCGGCGGGAGGGCCGTTCGGTCTCCGCCGCGAAGGGCTGCTAGGAAGGGACGCGGAGCCGTCGGAGCACCGGGGAGAACGCGGATGCCGCCGGCTTGCACAGGCCCCGGGCCACGGTGGGCGAGGGGGTCGTGGAGGCTTCCCAGCCCTGGGGGGTCAGGTGTGAGTTCGGCCCGAGGGGGAGTGGGAGCCCGAGCCCGAGCCCGGGGGATTACGCGGGTGGTGGAGGGAGGCCCAGGGGGCCTCGTGGACACTGCGCGCTTGATTTAATGCTCTATTGCAGGCTTGAAATTCTTAGTCTTTGAACCAGTGGAGGGGTGGGGGCGTGGAAGCGGTTGGGACGGAACTGTGGAGTCCCTAGCACCCCGAGCGCCGGCCTCTTCCCAGCGGGCACGCTGCCACCTCTGGTTACGTTCTGCCAGGGACACCTTCTCGCCCCCGGCGCTGCGGAGAAGCCTGCCCATTCTGGGGGATCCCGGGGCCTCCGACTGTCCCCTGTGAGACCACAGCACTCTTTACGTCGCGGCTCTGATACCTGAGGGCCAGCCTGGGGCTTGTAGGACTATTTACCTGCACTTGGGGCTCCCGGTATGGGAGTAAGGTGTGCACCACCCCCACCCTTCCAAACCCTCGTCACCCTCGTCCTCTGGCCATCCCTGCGGCCTCGGATGCTAGCTTTATTGCCCCCGCCCCTCCCTTCTGGATGCAGACCCGGCTCCCGTCCCGCGCGTCCGTCCGCATCCTGCCCCCGGCCCCCAGGGTCTCCGAGTCTGGAAGCGCTTTCCTCTCATGCACGCGGCCCCTCCTGTCGCTTCCTTCCTCGCACAGAGCGGCACAAACAGCCGGGACCATCCGGGGCCCTGTGCGGTGAGCGCGCACAGAGCCCCCTTCCCCCGCGCAACCTCCCGCCCCGCGCCTTCTCCTTGGAGGACCAACGGCTCCGCCTCCCAGGAGGGCCGGGCCGTGGGGGGCACAGAGGGGAGGAGGCTGTTGCCATGTCGCCCCCCGGTGACCCCAGGCGTGTGCGGTTGGGGGCGACTGCACGTGTGATGGGTGTTGATGGCCCCTGGGTGCGAAGAAAGAGTAGGAGGCGCCGCGATGTGCCGCCAGGAAGGCCCCCGCCCAGGTGCTGGGCTTGGCCGCGAAACAGCGCAAGCGGGAGGCCAGGGAGGCCGGCTACTGCAAGGAGGGTGGAGGGACGGGCCCCCTCCCAACAGTCCCGGCGGCCTGTGCTGAGTAGCAAAAGCAGCGAATCCTGCGAGGGTACTGTTAAACTCCTAGAGGAAACATGCTGAGAACATTTCCCCTTTCCCACCTGGGCAGACCCTAGCAGATTGGCTGAAGAATAACAGGCTTGGCTTCCTCTTAAGGGGCTCCTGCCTAGTACTACCCCCTACACTTTTTGTCCCCAGGTTGGCTTGGGTTGGGTACCTGGGAAGGGGTAAGGAGTCAGCAGAGTTGGTGTGGGGAGGGGAGCGGTTGGACACGGGACACTGTCCAGGGCTCGTTCGTGTAGCTGGTAACAATTCTTGGGTTTCCCTTGCAGAGTCCTCTTCCGAAATGTCCCAGAATGGATTCGTTGAGGATGTAGTAGGTGAGTACATCTGGGGGGGGGGGGGGTCTAAGAGAGCTCCTTGGTCAAAAGTCACAAGAGACCTAGTTCCTCCACTGGGGCACCCATGGCATTGATCACCCATCTGTGGCCCTCTGTTGGTGCTAGATGCTTTTAGATCCTCTCCTCCGGGAGATCGTGGTAAGGTGGAGGGGGCAGCTAACACTGCCTCGGACACTGACAGGCTCTCTGGTGGTCTCGTGGATCTGGGAAGGCAGGCGGTTCCCCCTCTTAGGCTGTGTAGATGAGCGCCCTTGGTTCCCTGTTGGAATGCTCTGGTTAGGCCATGTTGTATCTGCCCACATCCCTCAGTCCCCGCCCAGCCCTGTGAGGCAAGGGCTGCCATTGTCCCTCTAACGAAATGTAACCTAACCTTTCTGGGCTTCAGCTTTGCTGCTTCCTTCAGACCAGCTCTCCCGCTCTCCACGTCTCTGGGCTCTCCTGTGCCCAGACCTGGGGGGCTGGCCTGGCCATCAGAGGGTTGTTCAGTGGGACAGTGCTTGGATAGGGTGGAGTGATGATATGCTCTTACCCAGGGTCCCCAGGGCATGGTGATTGCATGGGCCAGGCTGTTGGTAGGCAGGTTAGGTGTGTGGTTCAGCTTATAGGTGGGGACATGGCCTCCTAGGAGTGTCTCAGGGACTGGGTAGTATCAGCTGGGCAGGTCCTAGGCAGAACCCAGAGTAGGGGAGAAGGGGACAGCATGATGGTGCAGTGCCCAGAAATAATGGGTGCTGATGGGGGTGCCAGAAGGGAGATTAGGGCAGGTTGGGGCTGGGGCGCCAGGTAGTCTAAGCAAAACAGGTCCGGGACTGAGGAGGAAGGAGGTTTTCATGGACGTTGGGGCCAGCTCTGCTACCCCTGCCCTGACCCCTGGCCCCTCAGGCAGGGACCCTCCATAACTCCATAACAAAGGAGGGAAGGACATTTTTCGACTCTGGGCTCTGAGTACAGTGTAGACCTAGAGCTAGGGGGCCCTCCTAGGGAAGGCCTAGCACCTCCTGCCCAAAAGGGCCCAGGCTGAGCACAGGACACTGGGGGGAACGGGGCCTGGGATGTGCAGAGGAAACCGACGGGCTAGAGTGGAAGTGAGTCAGGGTGAGTCACTGCCTGGCAGGTGTAGGCGTGCTGCTGACCCTTCCCCGTCCCAGCACAGGTGTTTGTCAGGCATTGGTGGGGTCTGGGCTACAAGAGCCCCTTTTCTGGAGCACTCGCACGTGGTGAACCACAGGGGAACAGGGCAGTCAGGAAGGGGTGCTGGCAGGGACCTAGGAGGGTTTGCCAAAAGAGGAGGCTTCCTCTGAGCCTTGAAGAAGGCCCTCTGGGGAGGGGAGCCCTCTGCTCGTAGGACAGGCGCCGGCATGCCTGGGGCGTTGGCCAACTGGCCTCAGGAGTGAGATCAGAAGTGGGGGGTAGGACCGGGCCTGAGGGACCAGGGGTCAGGGCAGGGGTAGCAGAGCTGGCCCCAACCGTCATCCCAGAGGTCTTGAGGAGCAAGAGTGGAACACTCGCATGTCACCAGGAAGCGGGTGTGGGCTGTGAGCAGTTGTAGGCACTAAGACCAGGCTCTGCACTGGGAGTCCCAAGGTGCCACGACACCCCTGTTGCCCTCCATTGGGTCTCTCCTGGGGGGGGTCCCCTTCTCTGTCAGTCCCTGACTGTATCTCTGGCTCCCCTGCTTCCTGGGCCTTGTCTGGTGTCTGGACCGGGTCTCTCAGCCTTGATGCTTCGACCCACATGCCCTCCCCGAAAGAAGCGCCCTAAAACCCTGTGCCAGTAAGGTGGGGAGGGGGCTGGCTGCCGCAGCAGTTCCGGCTTCCCTTGGGTCCCCCCTAGAGAGCCAGACAGGTCTAGGTCCTGTAATCTGGGGGTTCTGGGAGGGCAGGGGCCAGTCTTGCCTGCATCGTTGCACCAGGTGCCTGGCCCAGAGTTTGCGAAATGACCATACTTTTCTCTAGCTGAAGGATGCACGTGGGTCAGAGCAGTGCAGGGCCCTGGTTCCCCGCAGCTGAAGAATGTTGGAGAAAGCAGTTGGGTCGGGCCACCAGCTGGCTGCCATACTTTGATTGGGGCTGGGCGGGGACTAGATAGTCTGCCTCCCGGGCCTACAGGAGGCCTCCCTCAGCGTTCACGGAGAGTGCACCAAGTGGGACAGCCTAGGGGCCCCTGCTCCTCGGGCCCGGAGTCCCTCCCTGTGGTGTGTGTAGCACTGACGGCCGGGTCCTCTCTGGGGGGGGGTCTCTCTCGGTGGTGGTTGGGCCTCTAGGCTACCTCAAGTGTGACATGGACGATGCCTCGGAAACCCGTGAGGAGAACCTGGGGGATGAGGCCTTCGACACGGTCACCTCCTCCATTGTGTCTGGCGAGAGCATCCGTTTTTTTGTCAACGTCAACCTGGAGGTGCAGCCCGCCCAGGCTGGTATGGGGGTCGTAGCAGGGCCAGGCTGGGGGAGGGCAGGGCACCGGGGACCGGGCAGACACGGCCGCGCTCCGCCAAGAGTCCCGAGGAAGCGGGGCGGCCCCCTGAGCCCTCCCGCTTTCCTCTAGCCGAGAGTGAGTCGCCGGGCGGCTGCGGGCTCCTACACACCTCCCGCAAGGTGAGTGGCCCGTCTGCAGGACAGGGGACACTTGGTCCTGGGCCACTGATCGAAGGGGGGGGTGGGGCGGGGGGAGGGGGCTGCTCCCTGTCACACTCAACAGGGGTCTCACACCGGCCCTCGGCCTGGCTGCGGGGGCCCGCCGTGCCGGGCTGTCCCTCTTGGAAGGGGTGTTGGTCTCGGTGGGCAGGGGCAGCCAGGGGACCAGCACAGAGGAGAGGGCCCAGGGGGCGACGGCGGATCGCACTCACGGGCCTCCGTGGTTCTGTGCGTGGGGGTCCCCACAGTACCTGAAGTTAAAGAACTTTGAGGAAGAGGTACGTGCACACCGGGACCTCGACGGCTTCCTGGCACGGGCCAGCATCATCCTGAACGAGACGGCTACCTCGCTGGATGATGTGCTGCGGGCCATGCTGTCCCGCTTAGCCCATGACCCCCACAACACCGAGCCCGACTGCAATTTGCGCCTGTTCATGGCCATGCTCTTCACGGATGCCGGGGCTCCCATGGAGGGTAAAGGTGAGGCCCAGCTGCCCGACTGGGCAGGGGCGGTCAGGGAGGTGGGCTGGCAGACCCTCTTACCCCTTTCACTCCGGCCTCAGCCCACCTGCTGTCAGACACCATCCAAGGGGTCACTGCCACGGCCACAGGGGTGCAATACCAGCAGTCCTGGATCTGCATCATGTGAGTTGCCAGGACACCACAGCCGGCCTCCCCGCGGCTCAGCCTGACCCCCCCGGGTCTGAGGGCAGAGGGTGTGGGCACTCTGTCCCATTTGGTCTCTTTCTCTCCCTAAGAGAGGTCACTGGGGGGGTCAGAGTTAGGGGTTCCAGGAGCCCGGCTCCCAAGGTGGCAACCAACTGTGTGCTGCGTGCCCTCCCTACCCCGGCAGCTGTACCTCCAAGGCCCTGCAGAAGCGGCACGTGTGCATCAGCCGGCTGGTTCGCCCACAGAACTGGGGGGAGAACTCGTGTGAGGTGCGATTCGTCATCCTGGTGCTGGCCCCGCCCAAGATGGTGAGTAGGGGGTCTCGCGGTGGCTCCTGGGAAGGAAGGCTCCAGGTTACCTGGCCCTCTTCTTGGAGGCATCTCTTCCATGTGCCGGAGAACCCCACAGTCCGGGGCTCATGCTCACACTGTCCGTCACATCCGCCCTACTGAGTTTCTCTGAAGCGTCCTTGCTGGGTCCTCGTCGAGCCCTAATTTCCCCCAGACGCCCGGGAAGTTGTATTTCCTTCTTGACTAAAAAGAGATACTTGTTAAAATTCGTATCACTCGGGGCACCTGGGTGGCGCAGTCCGTTAAGCGTCCGACTTCAGCCAGGTCACGATCTCGCGGTCCGTGAGTTCGAGCCCCGCGTCAGGCTCTGGGCTGATGGCTCGGAGCCTGGAGCCTGTTTCCGATTCTGTGTCTCCCTCTCTCTCTGCCCCAACCCCGTTCATGCTCTGTCTCTCTCTGTCCCAAAAATAAATAAACGTTGAAAAAAAAAAAATTAAAAAAAAAAAGGCGTATTCTCATAAAAAAAAAAAAATTCGTATCACTCAAATACGGGAGCTTGTCATTGGCCTCCCCCCACCCCAGTCCTTCTTTCAGTTGGTCGCTTTTGTGATTTGCTGGCCAAGGATCCCTGCTTCTGCCTGGGCCATACACCCCCCCGTCAGGGCACCTTGCTTTTGTGGGAGCTGAGGCTGATACAGTTCGAGGAGTCTTTTTTCAAGGAAAATGATTTTTTTTTATGTTTATTTATTTATTTTGAGAGAGAGAGAGAGAGAGCGCGCGAGCGTGCACAGGGGAGGGGTGAAGAGAGAGAGAATCCCAAGCAGGCTCCACGCTGTCGGCATGGAGCCCAGTGTGGGGCTCGATTTCAGTAATCTCAACATCATGACCCGAGCCGAAATCAAGAGTCAGACGCTTAACTGAGCCACCCAGGAGTCCCTCAAGGAAAAAGATTTCAAAATCATAAATAGAAAACGGCTAAGGCTGCTGCCCAGGACTGAGAAGGGCCTTCATGCTTCAACTTCCTCTAGCTTCTTGATGATTCTGCCCTTGCCTCTGGTACAGACTCAAGTTTGGCATGGCCCTCCTCCATAGGCTTTCTGTAGGAAAAGCGGGTGCCCCCCAGCAATTTCACAGACGTGCTGTGAGCCTCCCCGAATGCTACTCTGCTGGTGAGAGGGGAAGAGAATTTAGGGAAGTGGGCAGCTCATGGGTCAGAGAGGGCAACAGCTGGCCAGGTGGCCAGAGCAGTGGAAGAGACAGTATCCCCAGGGCTGAGCGGCTAGACTGGTGCCTCGTGACAGGCCAACCAGCCCGACGCCTGGCTCCTCCTCGGGAGAACGAGACTGTTCTAAAGCTAACGGGAGCAGAGTGTGGGCTGGTCGGCCCTGGGACTACTGCTTTGGGGCAGCCTGAAGGGGCAGATACTGCTCTCAGGGGACAGGTTGCCATGGTAGAGGCTGGACCCTAAGTTCATGGACAAAGTTGACTTTAGTCAGGAAAGGGGAAGGCTTGACAGACCTGGAGCCCCTCTGAAAATCAAATAAACCAGAGGCACCTGGGTGGCTCAGTTGGTTAAGTGTCCAACTCTTGATGTCAGCTCAGGTGTCGATCTCAAGGTTGGGAATTTAAGCCACACATTGGGCTTTGCGCTGGGCATCGAACCTACATACATACATACGTACGTACATAGATACCTGCAGACTGTACGAATACCACTAGTGAAACGGAGCTGGGTGAACGTTCTTCTCCATCACTGTGATTTCATCATCCACGATTATACAGATTTGTGTTCCTTGGGACAATACCACTACCTCAGTTTATAAGAACTCATGAGGTTTTTGTTTTTAATTTTTTTAATGTTTATTTATTGAGAGACAGAGCCTGAGCAGGGGAGAGGTAGAGAGAGAGAGGGAGACACAGAGTCCAAAGCAGGCTCCAGGCTTTGAGCTGTCAGCACAGAGCCCGATGCGAGGCTTGAACTCACAAACCGCGAGATCATGACCTGAGCCGAAGTCGGACGCTTAACCGAGCCGCCCAGGTGCCCCATAACTCATGAGTTTTTTTTTTTAATGTTTTTATTTATTTTTGAAGGAGAGAGAGAGACCGAGCATGAGCGGGGGAGAGGTAGAGAGAGAGAGGGAGACACAGAATCTGAAGCAGGCTCCAGGCTTTGAGCTGTCAGCACAGAGCCCGATGCGGGGCTCGAACTCACAAACCGCGAGATCATGACCTGAGCCAAAGTCAGACGCTTAACCGACCGAGCCGCCCAGGCGCCCCACTCATGAGTTTTTTAAGGAAGTTTTGAGACTGCCTGTGGTTCTAGTGATCTGCTGACCTGGTGGGAATCATGGTAGAGTCCGCTAACACTTGACCTTTGGGGGACAAAACTTGCTGCCAGCTCACAGTGGGGGGCACTTGCCACATGCTTTGGACTGTCAGTGATGGGCAGGGCAGGGTGCCCCCCACTCTCGAGCTGCAGATGTGATTCTCCTGTCCTCTGCCCCCAGAAAAGCACGAAGACTGCAGCTGAGGTGGGGCGCACATTCGCCACCATGTTCTTGGACATCACCTTCCGCCAGAAGCTCCTGAACACCCGCACGGAGGAAGAATTCAAGGAGGCTCTGGTGCATCAGAGACAGCTGCTCACCATGGAGAGGCAGCGTTCATCCATCGGGACAAAGGGTTACATGAACTCCATCAGCATACACAAATCCCCACAGGTACAGGGGAGAGGAGGGTGTGGGCGAGTGGCCTGTGGCATGGGCCATGGGCCTCAGGGCTGACGGACATCTGTCCTCTTGCCCAGCCCCCGAAGCACAAGGACTTTCTCCCTATGGGGAAGGGCATCCGGGAGGACATTGCCCGCAGATTCCCTGTGTACCCACTGGACTTCACTGACGGTAGGTGGCCCTGTCGTCCCCCCGAGAGCTCAGCCTACGGCTTAGGTCCCAGGACGACACATGTGCCTGTCTTGCATCCCCAACACACTTTCTGTCCTGTCCCATTCCCAGGCATTATCGGCAAAAATAAGGCTGTGGGCAAATACATCACCACCACCCTGTTCCTCTACTTTGCCTGCCTCCTGCCTACCATCGCTTTTGGGTCCCTCAACGATGAGAACACGAACGGGGCCATTGGTGAGGGTCTGGAGGCCGGTGAGGGTGTGGCGGGGGGCCGAGCACTGTGGCACCTGCCTGACCTCCCCTCCCCCCACTTCTCAGATGTGCAGAAAACCATAGCAGGGCAGAGCATTGGAGGCCTCTTGTACGCACTCTTCTCTGGGCAGCCGCTGGTGGTACTGCTGACCACTGCGCCCCTGGCCCTCTACATCCAAGGTGCAGTGGCCCTTCCGGTGGGAAGGTGGTTCCCACGGTCCCTGGCCCCAGCCTGGCCCTGACCTCCCACCCCTGCCCTGCTGCCTGCAGTAATTTCTGGCATCTGTGACGACTACGATCTGGACTTCAACACCTTCTACGCGTGGACGGGCCTGTGGAACAGTTTCTTTCTCGCGCTTTATTCCCTCTTCAACCTCAGCCTGCTCATGAGTCTCTTCAAGAGGTGACAGAGCCTTCCCCGAGCTGCTGGGACCCTCAAGCAGGAGGGCGACGAAGGCCGGGGAGCTTGGTCAGCCTCCATGCTGGCCTCTGAGGTCCTGTAGCTCTGCAGTGGATGGGGTGCCCCCACCATATCACTGCCCCAGGAGAGAAGCATGCGACCCTGGTCTCCATGGCAGGAGGATGGGGGGCTGTGCAGAGGCTCAGGGAAGCCTACCCTGTGGCCCCCTGACAACTCACCCCCATTTGCTGAGGCATTATCACCCCCTGGCAGGTCAACAGAAGAGATCATTGCCCTGTTCATTTCCATCACGTTCATGCTGGATGCTGTCAAGGGCATGGTTAAAAGTGAGTGTCTAGCTGGTGGCTACCTGCTGCAGGGGGAGCTCAGTTGAGCAGGGGGACTGTGGGCTGTGACCAGGGCAGCCAAGCAGCCTGCAAGCTGAGGCTACTGCCACAGTCCAGGGTGCTCTGGGGACCTGTGACTAGCAGAGAGCAGCAGCCCCATGTAATGGAGAGTGACCGGGCTGCCTCAGGCAGGATCAGAGGCGCCGGGCCATGCGTGAGCCACTGTCAGAGATGGGGGTGGGGGGTGGACAGGCAGGTCAAGGGGGTCCTGGCTGACAGAGAAAGGCAGCCCCCTCCCTTCCCCCCTGCCCCCAGAAGCCTTTTCTCCCCTCAGGGCCCCCTCCGCCCCACATCCAGGAGGAAGCTGGGCCTCAGTCTCCCAGAGCCCCAATGGCTGAGGCCTGCTGGCCTGTATAGTCTTCCAGAAGTACTACTATGACAACTTTGGGAACCACCATGAAGACAACACTTCTATGGTGAGCCTGCTGGGCCTCGGCACCAGCCTCAACACCAGCCTCAACACCAGCCTCCACACCGCCCTCAACACCAGCCTCCTGGCGAGCCCCCTGGAGTTGACCTCCGTAAGTGGCCCTGGTACTGAGCACCCGGGCCGGGAGACTGCTGTACTGAGCCTCCTGATCATGCTGGGCACGCTGTGGCTGAGCTACACCCTCTACCAGTTCAAGAAGAGGTGAGGGGGGCCTCGGGGTGAGGGGAAGGAGGCACCGGCCCCCAGGCCGCGCTCATACACCCGCCTGCGTCCCCAGCCCCTACCTGCACCCCTACATGAGGGAGATCCTGTCAGACTGTGCCTTGCCCATCTCAGTGCTCACCTTCTCCCTCATCTGCTCCTACGGCTTCCGGGAAATTAAAAGTGAGTTGGGCTCAGGCAGGGGCTGCGGTGGGGTGGGCTTGCTCCTCGGGGCTGCAGGCTTGAGCAGGGGCCTGTACCCTGCTGCAGTGAGCCAGTTCCGCTACAACCCCAGCAAGAGCCTGTTTGAGGTAGCCGAGATGCACTCCCTGTCCCTGGGCGCCGTCACCAGTGCCATGGGCCTGGGCTTCCTGCTCTCCTTGCTCTTCTTCATTGAGCAGAACCTGGTGGCTGCCTTGGCTAATGCCCCAGAGAACAGGTTTGCGGGACTGGGTGGGGAGGGGCGAGTGCGTGCCCGGCCCTCCGAGGGGCCACGGGTGTCCCGCCACACATGCCCCTGTCCGCTGCAGGCTGGTGAAGGGCACCGCCTACCACTGGGACCTCCTGCTCATCGCCATCATCAACAGTGGGCTGTCTCTGTTTGGGCTGCCCTGGATCCATGCCGCCTACCCCCACTCCCCACTGCACGTGCGGGCATTGGCCATGGTGGAGGAGCGTGTGGAGAACGGGCACATTTACGAGACGTGAGTGTGAGAGTGGTCCCTGGAGGCCGTAGGCAAGTCATGTGGACCCTGAGGTGGGGGTAACCCTGGGCCACCTGTGACCTAGGAAGGGATACGGCTCAGGAGACTAGGGCCCCAGAAGTGAAAGAGCCCAGGGCCCCACGTGTGACCTGAGGCGGGGGTGGGGGGGCGGCATGCCCCGCACACCAGGGCCGGAGGTGATCTGGCGCTCTGGGACCGCACAGGATCGTGAATGTGAAGGAGACACGGCTGACTACGCTGGGTGCCAGCATCCTGGTGGGCTTCTCCCTCCTGCTGCTGCCCTTCCCCCTGCAGTGGATCCCCAAGCCGGTGCTCTACGGCCTCTTCCTCTACATCGCGCTCACCTCCATTGACGGCAACCAGCTCTTTGAGCGCGTGGCCCTGCTGCTCAAGGACCAGGTGAGTGTCCGGCCTGGAGAATGAGGGGTGGGGGAGGGAGGTCCAGTTCCAGACCTGCCCACACCTGGCCCCTGCCGCCCCGCAGACCTCGTACCCGCCCACCCACTACATCCGGAGGGTGCCCCAGCGGAAGATCCACTACTTCACGGGCCTGCAGGTCATGCAGCTGCTGCTGCTCTGTGCCTTTGGCATGAGCAACCTGCCCTACATGAAGATGATCTTCCCCCTCATCATGATCGTCATGATCCCCATCCGGTACGGGACGGCGGGCAGAGGCAGCAGAGACCCCACTGGGTGGGAGACGATGGGTTAGGGTGGGCGGTGGGCCAGAGGGGCCCAGCCTAGCCCCGTGGGGGGTTGTGGGGAGTAGCCTCCGCCTTCTCCTCTCTGACCCAGTGCTCATCTTGCGGTCTGTTCGCTGTCCCCGCAGCTACAACCTGCTGCCCCGAATCATTGAAGCCAAGTACCTGGACGTCATGGATGCTGAACACTGAGGCCCTGGCCGTGTCCCATTCACCTGTCCCTTTGGCTCTTCCCAGGCTGACTGTAGCCATGTGGGGAGAGGTACGGGTGTCTTTTGGGGTGTTCCTGTGTGCTGCACTCCCTCCCAGCTGTCCCAACAGGCCTAGGACATCTGGGCATCAAGGTGGGGGGGGGGGAGGTTCCGTGGCGTGTGCCCATCCCTGTCCCCATTAGCCTTTCGCTTGGGTCAGTAACACTGCTCAGGACAACTTCTGCCCAGAGTGGAACTAAAGCCGGATTTTCTTTTGATAAAAGAGTCAGATGTCTGAAAGAGAAACCATTTCCTTGATTGTATAAGGAATTTGCTGTGTGCACATTAGAGAATAAAGCTCCCGTTTCTACGCTTCCATCTCTGTTGTCCCACCCTGCCCCGGCCTCAGAAGGCCACCTGAGAATAAAAGAATGTGAAGGGGAGGTGGAATGAAAAGGACCGGTGTTTGTGGAGTGCCGTCTGTGGACTGTCCCCTCCGACCCCGCACAGTGGATGCTGGTCCAACAGGGAAATGCGGAAAGATCCAGGCCTCGGTGCTGCTGTGTTGCCAGGAAACTGTAGGGGAAGTATTCTGGGAACAGCATGTGCGAGGGCCCTGAGGAGGGCCCTCGGGGCCAGTGAAGGGCCATGGCTGGTGGAGAGAGCAGGGCTGATGGCCATGAGCCTGGGTTCCCAGAGGCAGCTGCAGAGCAGCCCAACAGATTGAAAAACAGGTGCACGTACGTCAGAGCTGCAGTTGCAACGTGTCCCCTCTATTGAGTGGGTACAGATTTTATACGTCGGGAGGTAGGGGTACGGGGCGGGGGGGGGGCAGGGGCTGCACTTTGCACCAGGGCCCTGAGAGTGGGGATGAACTGAAGTGGGAAGAATCCAAATGGCAGGATGCAGGGATTGGTTTGCCGGAGGGGAGAAGGTGCCGTGTTTCTGGTCTGGTCATTTGGTGGTTGGCCAGAGTCCGTGGCGGGAGCAGGGAATACAGATCTGAGACTCTGGCCATATCGGGGGCACCGGCAGTGGTAGAGCACCTGGCTCACAGACCCCATCACACACCTTACAGGACTTTGGCTTGACAAATACACCACAGACCAAGGGAGACATCTGCTACCTCTAATAACTAGATATGCTAAGAATTTCTGCAAACCAACAAAAAAGGACCATGACTCCCAACCCCCAATAGAAAAGAGGAAAACCTGGGGCGCCTGGGTGGCTCAGTTGGTTGAGCGGCCGACTTCGGCTCAGGTCATGATCTCACGGTCCGTGAGTTCGAGCCCCGCGTTGGGCTCTGTGCTGACCGCTCGGAGCCTGGAGCCTGTTTCCGATTCTGTGTCCTCTCTCTCTGACCCTCCCCCGTTCATGCTCTGTCTCTGTCTCAAAAATAAACGTTAAAAAAAAAAAAATAAAACAAAAAAAAAAAAAAGAGGAAAACCTGCGGTGGGGGGCACCCAAATGGTAACAGGCGGCGAGAATGCCCTTGGGTACCTGAGAAATGCAACCCGACAGTGAGATGGTATCTTCCACTTGTAACTGGCAACAATGACCCTGCCCTGGCTGGATGGATGGCAGAGCGGGAGAGGTGTATCCCCTGGCTCGCTGACTGGAGGAATGGGGACCGGGCACAATCAAGACCCGTCTTCCAACTGCGCGACTGCTCCTGGGCAGGTGGCGTGGGTCCGAACACTCACGGCGCTGTGTGCGGGGATGGGTAGCTCAAGGTTAACAAAGGGGGACAGCGTCCTGTGGACCCAGGACATCACTTTAAGAGTTGAGTAGCAAGCACAGAGGGCTGCCCTGCCCTAAGCCCCAGGTCCCCACTCCATCCATGTGGCTCATGATCCTTTGGGGTCCCCTCCCCAGGGGCCTAGATGTCCCCTGCAGGTAGGGCCTTATCCAGAATCACCAGGCCAGGAGCAGACAGGTCCCCAGTACCCCATGCCTGAGCCCAGTCAGACGTCACTCACTACCAAGGAGACAACTAGAGAAGGCTGGGTCTGGCCCTGGCACTTCCTGGGGAGATAAGCCAGCTGAGCCTCACAGGCAAGTGGGGAGCAAAGGAATGCTGTTCTGTCCTCACCCACACACAATGATGCAGTTTCAGGGAGGAAACATTTAAACTCAGGCCCTGGGCCATGCTGCCAGGACTGAGGAACAGTGACTGGAAGTGACATTCTCCAGAGCTGCCTGTGAGCACAGAAATACGCCCGGGAGGGACTCCCAGCATTATGTTCTCCCCTCCCCCACTGCACACAACAGGCTTTTCTGAATATCCTCAGGGTGGGCACCTCCTCCTTATCCGAGAAACCTGCAGGGAAGGAAAGGGAGCCACCCCAGGCCCCTTAAAGTCCCATCCAGAAAATGGCTTCACTGGGTCACAGCGAGGACCTGGGGCAGCTGAGACAAGCTTCCCGAAAAGCTTGGAGGCCCCAGGCTGAACCATGTCATGTCATCCCACTGGGATCAAGATTCCACCCTGTTCCCCTGCCATACAAATGAACTTGGCGTTATAATCATAAACTAACACTCTGGCTGCTCTAATGCCATAGTGAAATACTGCAACAGCACTCAACATTCTGCATTGCCTGCCCCCAACCCAGCAAACACCATGGAGGCCAGCTGGGTGGTGGCATCCCACAATGGGTGGGTGGGCGGTGTGGATCTGGCCAAGGAAAGATCAGCTTGTGATCAGAGACGTCAAGAACGAAAGGAAAGATGCGCTACTCCAGCACCCTCAGCTGCCGCCCTTGTCCCACCATCACCCCCAACCTGAGAGGTTTCCTGCTCCTGCCAAAAGGGACTCAGGAGACAGACAACTGCCCAGGGCAGGTTTCAAAATGGATGTATCGTTTATTTTGGAGACAAGTGTCTTCCAGTACTCTTACTTGTTGCATTTTTTACACATCTAGGGCTATTTGTGTGGTTCTTCCCGAAACCTCCATCCTGATGTGGCCAGGATAACATCCAAGGTCCTTTTAGGATCCTAAGCCAGGGGCTGCAGGAGGGACCACTGAATCCCCGAGGGCAAGAAAATGGTGTCCCTGCCCAAAGTTTCTCCAAGCAGAGCCAGCTGCTCCTCCAAGCAGGGCTGGTGAGGTGGTCTCAACACCCCTAGCAAGTGGGAACCCTGAAGAAGTACTTGGAGGGGTGCCTGATGGGGGAGGTTTCGGGCTAGCTTTCCCCAGATACCCCGCCAGGGTGACTGTCACCGGCTACCGGAGGACTCAGGCTGCCAAAGTATTTCTGCAGCTCAAGCAGGGCCCGGAAGCGATGGGAGATGGTGTTCTTCTCAGCTTTGGGCATCTCTGCGTACCTAAGGGGCAACAGCAGCAGTTTAGAGGAGCCCGGATTCAGGGGGTGTGCATCCCTCACCTGCCTCGGAGCCCCAAGCTCAAAGAGTCACCAGGAAAGGGTGGCGGGGCCACCAGCTCCTGACAGCCAGGGTTAATTTTTTAAAAAACTGGAGAGAGTTTTAAATTCCCCTGTAGCTGGAAACCCATATTAATGAGTGCGGAAAGATGTTAGATTTGCTCTACTGTCCAAAAGTCATTAAGGGAAGCCAGGGACTGGGGGATAAGCTGCATATTTGATCAGCTTTGTCATCTGTTGACAGGAAGCAGTGGGGCCTGACAGAGCAAATACGACAGTCTCCTCTCATGTACTGCGGGGGTGGCACGGGACAGCCAGCCAGTGGCCACTCCTCCACATCAGGACTCTAGTGAGGTGAGAATCCCACACCCCGCTTGGGTACTTTAGAGCTGTGCTGTCCGCTATGTGGCCACTAGCCACAAGCGGCCATTTGAATTGAAATCTACCACAATGGAATAAAAATAATTTCAGTAACTCAGCCACCCTAACCACGTGTTGGATTGAACAGAGCGACATAGAGCATTTCTGTCCCTTGCATTCTTGGGACGGTGGGGCTTCATGTTGTCCTCAGCCCTGTTTGGCTATTGTGAGGCCCAGGCCACAATCCCTAAGGGCCCCTCTAGCCTGGAACACTTGACTCCAATAATGGCCAACATGTCCAGTGTAAATAAAGGGGGTGGGTTTCCGTGACACACTGAGAACGCTTGGCACCGTGGGGGTTTCATGCGGTGCCCACCAGAGGCTATAAATATTAACGCTTTTCCAAACCAGATAGGGAAGTCGAATCATCCCACAGAACTGTCAGGGCGGAAAGGGGAAAGCACTGCAGTCCGGCAGCTGCTCCATGGCGAGCTGGAGCCCGGGCGCCCAGGACTCCCAGCTCTGCCCGGCTGCCCCTACGCTGGAGACTGGCCCACTCGGATTCCTTGAGTCCACCCCAGCGGAGCTGCCTTCAGCTGGAACGGCAGCCCGTGGCCTGGCCCCGCCCGAGCCTGCGTGCCTGCACTGAGGCGGGGCGCTGACCCAACCCAGACTGTGGCTATCCTGACCCCACATCCCTGGGAGAAAATGGAGCTCCTTACGTCTGCTCGTATCCATCAGGCTGAAAACAAGGATCCCAGCCGAAGTCCCGGCAGCCTCGGGGCACCACAATCCGGCCCTGCCAGACGAAAGGGAGGGACAGGTATGTCACTGGCCATAGAGGAGATGCACTAGGAGAAGGGTAGTAGCCAGTGTGAGTTCAGTTTGGTTAAGCCCCATTTACTCAAAAGATATGGTTTCAAGGGGTCCATGGTACCTGCAAATGTTTGCTGAATACACAAATAATATGCAGTGGGGCAGCTCTCCCTTCTCTCTCTCTCTCTCTCTCTCTCTCTCTCACACACACACACACACACACACACACACACAGACACACGGAAGAATGACAAACTTGAGCCCACAGATACACTGATACCCCTGGGGCCACCTGCCCTCCCTAGCTTTCACAAACTGTGACCTCAATAAAGAAGAAAGTCAGCTTGGAAAAACTGACAGAAAACATTTTCTCTTAATAGAAGTTATAAGGTGCCAAACTATGCAAAGAAGCCCTCTGCCTGCTACTCAATTTTTTTAAACAAATGTTTTATTTTTAGTGATAGAGAGAGAGAGAGAGAGAGAGAGAGCACGAGCAGGGGAGAGGTAGAGAGAGGGAGAGAGAGAATCCCAAGCAGGCTCTGCACTGTCCCTTGACGTGGGGCTCGATCTCACAATAGTGAAATCATGACCTAAGCTGAAATCAGGAATTGGATGCTTGACCAACTGAGCCACCCAGGCACTCATTTTTATTATGCTAAGTGAAATAAATTGCTGCATTTCTCAAAATACAAAGCAGGCCCTAATAATTAAATGAAGAAACAGAAATCACTTAGCACAGTGTCCACAAATGAGTTCAGTAAATACTGGCTGTAATAGGCAAATTCCAACAGAATAATGTTAACAAAGAACAATTTAACTCAGCATCATGAGCTGTCATGTTGCCATAGAAGTTAAAAAATAATAAGGGGCTCCTGGGTGGCTCAGTCAGTTAAGCTCTTGATTTCGGATTCTTGATTTCGGCTCAGATCACAATCTCACGGTTTGTGAGCTCGAGCCCCGCACTGGGCTCTACACTGAAAGCGTGAAGCCTGTTGGAGATTCTCTCCCTCTCTTTCTGCCCCTTCCCTGCTCGTGCTCTGTCTCTCTCAAAATAAATTTAAAAACTTAAAAATAATAACAATAATAATAATCTTAAAAATACAAGGGAAGGGGTGCCTGCGTGACTCAGTCAGTGAAGCATCCATCTAGGTTTCTGCTGGAGTTGTGATTTCACAGTTCAGGAGTTTGAGCCTTGCGTAAGGCTCTGTGCTTACAGCTTCAGATCCTCCCTCTCCCTCTCCCTCTCCTCCTCCTCTACTTGCTCTCTCGGTCTTTCTCTCTCTCTCAAAGTAAATAAACTTAAAAAAAAAATAAATACAAGGGAAGCGGTAGAGGATGAGGATGAGCCAGTAGCCATAACTGCCAAACTGTTCAGACCAAAGGCAAATTCTGCTACCGCCAGTGGGGAGCTATGTGACCAAGGCCCACAGCTGACCACTCTGAACCTCACCCACACCACGAACGGTGGGGCAGGTAGTGTTCTCAGCACTGGGGTAATAGCAGGCCCAGCCTTACCCTCATAGAATGGGTCTCTTACGCAAAACAGGCTTTCCACCAGTCAACAGATTAACGATTACCAAATGCAAAGTGCCTTTGAGGGAACAGACAGGAAGCTGGGCTCAAGAACAACAGCATGGAGTAACCTAGATGAGGAACTCCATGAGGAGACACTTTAGCCACATACAGTGCTGGGCAAGAACACTCCAGGTGGTAGACACAGCCGGTGTCAGGACCCAAGATGGGGAAGGGCTTGGCACGGGCGTTGCAGAAAAGACAACGTGATTGGGTTTAGAAAGCTCAAGTGAGACCAAAACCAGAAGAAACAAAGCCACCTGAGCGAAAGCAGAGGCTGGCCAGCAACAAAGTGCGTGAAGCAGCCAGAGCTGCGGAGACAACAGGAAATAGGGAACGGGGACCCCAGGGAGCAAGCCCCATCAGCAGGGCCTGCAGTCATTCATACTTCTGATTTTCTAGAGAACATTTCTGTAAAAGTAGAAGACAACTACGACTAATTTTTCCCAGCAATTATGATCCAGCAATCCTGGCTCTGTTCAGCCAAAAGAACTGAACACAAGATCTCAAGAGGTATCTGCACACCCATGTTCATAGCAGCATTATTCACAATAGCCGAATGTGGACGCAATTGAAACGCCCATCGATGGATAAATGGACAAAAGAAATGTGAATATACATACAATGGATATTATTCAGCCTCAACAAAAAGGAGGAATTCTGTCACATGCTACAACACAAATGATCCATGACGGACATTATACTAAGAAATGAGCCAGCCACAAAAAAGACAAATACTGTATGTAGGATTCCACTTATAGGAGGGGCCTGAAGTTGCCAAACTCTTAGAAACAAAAGTGGAATACCAGTTGCCAGGGTTTAGTGGGGAGGGGAAAAGGGGAGTTTTTGCTCAATGGGTATAGTTTCAATTTTGCAGGATGAAAAAGTTCTAGAGATCTGTTGTACAACAGGGCACACATTCTCTCTCTCCCTCTGCCCCTTCTCCCCTGCACACACTCTCTCTAAAATTAAAAAAAAAAAAAAAAAATGTAACCAGCAGGGCATGATGAGATGTCTGTGGGCAACCCCCAGAGGAGCCTCTGGGGTATGGCTCTGCGGGCCACAGGAGACCCTGGATTTTATCATGAGAAGGTACTGGCAGAGGAGTGATGTGCCAGAATGCATCCTCCCGACACAAGGATGGAACAGCCGCACTGTCAGGGGAGCAGGCCAGCCCAGAAGGTGGTCTGGATCCTGTGAGAAGCACAGGGGTGTGTTTCTGAACCCAAGGGTGTGCTAGGCAGGCATGGGTGTGTTCGAGGGCAGCCAAGGAAGGAATGAGCTAGGGGAAGAAGATTGCACAGGAACATGAAAAGTTGGAAAGGCTGCGAGATGCTCAAGGGAATATATAGCCTCAGCAGTTAGATAAAAAGACTTGAGCTGGAAGCAACTGGGGTTGTCCATGTAGCTCTGGGAGTTGTCACCTTCAGTTCCGTATCTGCTTCCTAGAAGGGCACACAGTGCAGAGCTCTAGGTATACCAGGCCTCAACAGCCATGAGCCACTGTGTATCCCAGAAACCTCAGAGGTCAAATAGATTTGGGGATTGACAGCACTTCTGGTTGTCATGCCCAGGGGCATGCCTGGGCAAAGCTCTGGGAACTAACTGGCCAGGAGGGCCCTTCCCACCACCCTCCTGCATTAGACCCTGGGCCATCGGCTCAAGCCACAGCACCCTCTGGCGGCATATGGGGGAACTATTATTCGTACGCACCGAGGTCCGGCCCCTGAACAGGCGCACTGGCTCGCTGGGGTCCCCGGTGCTGAGTGCAAATGTGCAGAGCGCATAGGCTGACTTGTCCTCAAACCCAGCCAGGAGCTGGTGGAGACCTGGGGGGGGGGGGGGGGGATACAGTGATGGCTGTGCAGCTCAGCTCCCAGCCTTACTCCCCATCCCTGAGTCCCTGGATGGGGGAGCCACCAAATTTGGAGAGCTTATACATGTCGTCAGATAGGTTCCGTGCTTATAACCCTGGAAATTGGGTGACGGGCACATGGAGCTCATTATTCTATTCTACTACTGTATATGTTTGAAATGCTCCATAATATAAAGTGTTTTTAAAGCACCTAAGGAGGGGACATTTTGGCCCACAACGTGACAGGGTATGCAAGGGGCGGCCAGTCCCCCAGCCCCCAGCCCAGGCCCTCGCTAAGGCAAGGACAGGCCAGCAGTCAATAGGGCCAGCCCTCTCAGCCAGAATAAACTGCAGCGCCTTTGTCTCCAAAACTCACAGCACCCCCACTCCCACTCCCACTCCCATCTTCTCAGAGCTCCCTGGAGCTGGGTGTGTGTAGGGAGAGTGGCAGCTGCTCTTACAGATAGTGAAACAGATGAACACAGGCTCCATGGTGGGGGCTAGAACCTGAGATTCCTGATTACTAGTTGGGATTCCTCCACTGGACCACCTCCAGATTCTCAATTCCCAATAGATAAAAGAAGAGATAATAAAGGAGATTAATACCTTCAGGCTTTAACTTCTCCAGAAACCACTTTCTGCAAGAGAAACGAAGGTGAATCAGACAACAGGAGCAGCTGGAGCTTCCTACCATCTTCTCTGGGCTGCACTCCCCAGGGAGTAGAGCCCTGGGACGGCCATATGACAGGACAGAAAATGCCGTCATTCAAAATGAAGAGAAGTAATAGGAAAAAGGATGGAGGCATACAGGCAACGCACAGATCAATAAACCTATGAAGACCTCAACCTCACTGGTAATTAGAAAAACGCAAACTAAAACCAAATGTGGCTAACACTTCACATCCCCCACACTGCAAAACACTGAAGCCCTAATAAGCGCTGGTGAGGGTATGGTGCAATATACGTAAGGTGCAGCTGCCCTGGCAGACATACTGGCGATCCAAAAGCTCAACATATACAGATCCAAAACCCAGCAAAAGCACTTCTGTGCGTATGTCCTCCAACCCCGGCCAAGGGTATTCAAATCGGGGTATTTGTATCCTAGAGATACACAAGGACCATCTGAGGGTGTCCGGGGCGCTGGATAGTTTTAAGGAAATCCATTTTCAGATCTCAACTTCCTTATTTCCTTTTTCCTGAAATCGATCTGCCACGAATGTACCTCTCCAGCAGGTGGGTTCCTCTTGCCCATCTCCACTTACACAATCACATTCTCACACTTTACAAAAGAAAGAAAGGCATGCCTCTCCCCCATCCCTAATCCCTTCTCGGGACAATGTGAAATATTGGTGCTGACACCAAGACAGTGAATGACCCACAGTATTAGGTAACCAATCATTTCAAAGTTCAGGTGGTTTTGTGGCCAGGCGCCTGCAAGGGGAGCACTCACATGTAGGGGCCAGGGAGGCCCCCAAGGGCGTTGAAGCACAGACAGGTGTCCTCCACCAGTACGGGCCCCTGCACCTGCAGCACATGGAAATGGAGCCCTGAGACCTGTGATCAGGAGTGGGCCCTGTCCCTAGCCTGAATTCCTAGGCCACCCTGGCTGGGGCCAGACACACAGCTAGTTGTGATCTGTAGCAGCAGGAAACAGCTACAGGAAACAGCCCTTGGGTAATCTCTTATCTTCACTTTAGAGATAGGAACACCAAAAACTTGGCAGGTTGTAAAGCTTATTCCAGGCACAGCAACAGGAGAGCTGAAAGCTGAGATTCACACTCAGGCTCTTCATAAAGTGCTCTTTCTCAATTCCACAGAGATGTGTGAGTGCAGTGGTAGATAGATGTGTATGGGGACAATGTAGGGACTGGAATGTATGTATCTGAAAATCAGAGAGAGAAGTGTGTGTGTGTGTGTGTGTGTGTGTGTGGTGGTCTGGGAGATACTATGCAGTCAATGTTGAGAAGAAAGAAACATTAATTGGCCCCACTCTAGCTGGCCTGGGCAGGTCCTTGAAGTTTTGACCAACTGTGCCCACCCTATTATTCTCTGCCTGAGCCCAGCAGGCACAGCCCCCAGGAGCCCCCAGGACAAGAGGAACAAGTATGGGACACGCGAGGAACAAGCACCTGGCGAGCTGCCTCCTGACACTTCTGTATGGAAATCTCATCAGGCTCTCCCTGGTACTCTGGCACTTATTGGAGAAACAGACACACAGAGAGTCAGGTCACAGGGAGACAGAGAAATGGAACGAGTTTTCAAAAATAAAACAAAACAGAGACATACGGTCAATTTTCTGTGCCACCAAAGTGCACGGAAACTTATCTCCCAGAATCTGAATGACCTGTTCCAAAATGAAAGAACATTTATCACCATTTGTTAACAATTTCCCCATACTACACAAGCTGTCGTCCACTTTTCTCTTCAGGTAATTCTCGGGCCAGTCCCCTCAGGCTTACCAAATTAGGCCCATGAGCCTCACTCCAGACTTCAGGGCCCCACTCCAGCAGGTCAGCTTCCCCATCTGCTCAGCCTCCTACCCCTCCTACTTCAGGTCTCTCTGTTCATGTTAACCAGCTACCCGGAATACCTTCTCCCCTTCTCACCACTCCCTGCAACTCTACCTAGCCTCCTATTCCAGTTCTCGATCAGGGGTTACCCAGAATTCAAGAAGCCTGTAAACCTGGATGGGAAAAAATACCTTTTTATTTTCACTACTCCCTAGCTGAAATTTAGCATCTTTTCCAATTGTGAATATAGAAAACCAAAACAGCATCAGCAGTTCCTGTGACCTTTAAATCTATTAAAATCACACATGTGGGGTTGAGCATCCGTTTCAGCTCAGGTCATGATCCCAGGGTTGTGGGATTGAGCCCTGCATCAGGCTCCATAGTAAGTGCGAAGCCTGCTTAGGATTCTCTCCCTCTGCCCTCTCTTCTGCTCACTCTCTCTCTAAAAATAAAAAATAAAATCACACATGTTGTCATATTCCATTATAGCTATAGCAGAATCTCACAATATTTACAATACTCTTTTAAAATTAGGGTAACAGGGGCGCCTGGGTGGCTCGATTGGTTAAGCCTCCAACTTCAGTGCAGGTCATGATCTCACGATTAAGTGAGTTTGAGCCCCGAGTTGGGCTCTGTGCTGACAGCTTAGAGCCTGGAGCCTGCTTTGGATTCTGTGTCTCCTTCTCTCTACCCTCCCACCCCCCCGTTCGTGCTCTGTCACTCTCTATCTCAAAAATAAATAAACATTAAAAAAATAATAAATGAATAAAATAAAAGTATGGTAATTACACACTGCTAGATTGAATCCTTTAATGCGTTAATAAAGTATATGTTAACTAGATCACAAACATTTATATTTTGAACTTTCTTTCCTTTTTTTTTTTTTTTTTAAGTTTATTTATTTGTTTTGAGAGAGAGAGCGCACAAGCTGGGGAGCGGCAGAGAGAGGGAGAGACAGAATCCCAAGCAGGTTCCATGCCATCAGCACACAGCCTGATGCAGGGCTCGAACTCGAACTGTGAGATCATGACCTGAGCCAAGCTCAAAAGTTAGACACTTAACCAACTGCGCCACCCAGGCGCCCCTACAAATATTTATATTTTGAGAACTGTTCGACAGAATTTCCTTTGTGATGGTGCTCTGTTCAGCATGTCACTACTTGTCTGTTTGACTGGTCTGGCCTCAAGATCCCAAACTTTTCGTTAGCACAGGGCTCTGGCTCCTGAGTAGGACACCCTGTACTGGTACAGAAGTGCTATCATTCTCTATACTGCAGACAAATGAAGGGGCCCCTAACGACTGCATCCCACTGGTCTGCCTCAGACATATCTAGCGGATGTCACCGATTTTGCACCATGACTCACCTCCTTGGCCATGGCTGACTGAGCAGGGGCAAACCCTTGACCAAAGCAAAGCTAATCAGAGCTAATGTATGGCAGAAGCCTCACTGCCCCCTCCAGCAGGAGGGAAGGAAGCAGAAAAACACCAGCAGGAAAGGGATGAGCATCCAGAGAGAACTACAAGGACTAGATAGGCCCTTGAGAGGCTCAAGTCTTGTGAGACATCACATTGTAACATTGTATTACTAGGAAAAGTCACCTGGTGGTTTATATAAACTTCTGGTGTCCCTATTACTTGCTGCCAAAGGCTATCCGTCCACCCGCAGAATCCTCACAGCTAGCCACAAATTCCCAGAGGCAGGAACTCTGGATCCATTGCCTCTCTCACTCTTCCACCCAACTGGTTTGTGAAACAGACCTCTCAAATCATCCCCATTTCACAGAGAAGGAGACAGGCTTGGAGAGGCTGAGGACCACATTTCTGAACCGTGGTGGGGCGTGGGCGGCTCAATTTGGATGCCTGCCCCACGCGTTGTCTGGCACTCCTGGGTCCGCAGGGCGGCCTGGATCAGCTCGAGGGGTGTCAAGAGGCACGGTTTGGGGTCTAGCTTAATAGGTGACCACTGGGACAGGTACTATGGACCCGGCATTCCTTTGGCTCCCGCAACCCCGAGCTCACAAGCCCGGATCTGTCAACGCCTTCATTCTATCAAGGCCGACCACCGGCCGCCCCACTCCGCACACAAGGCTGTTTCACTCCACGAGGCCCAGCCCGTTCCACACGCCCGGGTCCGCCTCTCCGTGCCCCCTCCACCTGGAGACCGCTTCTCTCCGCCCTATCCTCAGCGGGCCCTGCCACACGCTACCCCCCAGCCGCCTACTGGTCGGCCTCCCGCGCCCTCCCGGCACCTCCTCCAGCTTCTTGGCGTTCCCGGTGACAAACACGATCTTCTTCCCGGCTAAGGGGGCCGCCATGCCGAACCGCACGCATGACCCACAGGAAGCCCCTTTGCCTCGGGTGGCAGGCACTTCCGGCTGGCGCGCGGAAGCGGGCGGCACGGCTTCCGGCTTAGCGTCCCAGACAAGGCAGCTTTAGCCTCCCGGGAAGCGCGTCCTCTGTGAGCTGCAGCCTAGCTGCCTTTGGGGCGAGAAGTCCGCGCTGGGGGCCCGGCTTCCTTGCTCAGGTTCCGGGAGCAGAGCACCTCTTATCTGGTTGAGCAGCCTGGGGCGCCGGGCGCCAGAAGGGGGGAAAATGGCGCGGCCCGTCTGCGCCGCAATTGCGAGGTCTTCCAGAGACTGGCGGTCGAGACCAGGCCCTCCCGCCAAGGGGCGCTCTTTTCGAGGACCAGGAGAGACCACTGCAACCACCGCCCCCTACCCTGCTTTCTTCCCACTCTGGGAAGGGGAGAGGGAAGGGGCCACCGAGGGAGGCTAAGAACCTTCACGGTAATGAGCTACAGTCTTGTGCTCTGGGCAGTTCGCGTTCTCCGAGGGCGCCTCCAAATCTGCCTCTGAGAGCTGTTTCCTTCTGGGCAAGGGCTGCAAACCTGGGTCTTTATCCTGACCTCATCTTCAGCCCCACTCCCGTCTCTCCTTTCCCGTCAAGTCTGACCATGGGTTAAAAACAAAAACAAAAACAAAACTTGTTTTCAATTAAGGTATAATTAACATGTAATACTGTATCAGTTTCAGGTGTACAACTAATGGCTTGATCTTTGTATACACTTGAAAGCGTTCACCTCCGTAAGTCTGGTTAACATCGATCACCTTATGTATTTTTTCCTGTGATGAGAACTTTTTAGATTGACTCTCACTAACTTTAAAATATGCAGGACGTAGTCAACGTGCTACCATGCTGTACATCTCCAGGATTATTTATGTTACAACTGGAAGTTTGTACCTGTCAACCCCCTTCACCCATTCTCCAGTCACCCAACTACCAGTCTGTTCTCGTTAACTATGAGTTTGTTTGTTTGTTTGTTTGTTTTAAATATTTATTTTTGAGAGAGCGTCAGCGGGGGAAGGGCAGAGAAAGAGAGGGAGACGGAGGATCCCAAGTGGGCTTTGCACTGACAGCAGCGAGTCGGATGTGGGGCTTGAACTTACCCTGAGATCATGACCTGAGCTGAAGTTGAGGGTCAACTGACTGAGCCACCCAGGCGCCCCTGTTTTCATTTTTTTAGATCCCGCTACTTGCCTTTGAATTTAAATTTGGCATAGCCTAAAACAAACCTGGTCTTTTCACCTGTCTCCCAGGCTTGAGACCTCCGTGTTTTGACTCCCTCATTCCCTCATCCCTACAGCCTCTCAGATCCATCACGCCTTCTCCATGCCCACTGCCTCAGCCAGTTCTTTGCATCCCGAAAACAGTGAAGGGGTACAGGATGAGATGCCCCAAAATGTGCCACTGTGGCACAAAGATTATTCCGAGTTAAAAGTAATGAAAACGCAATCGATGCAGGAAACGCTATCTCCCCGCCCCCCCACCAACTGCCTAAATTTACATTGGAAAGGAGAGCCTGCAACAGGAAGAGAAGTATTAATTAACAGAGACTCCCCTCCCTTTATGAAGGAATTTATCTGCATAATAGAGCAACCTTGTTTTTTCCAAATATCTCTTTTCACCTTGCTAATGAGTTTTCTTCCCTTTGTATCCTCAGTCCCCTACCCCTTCTCCTCCTAGTGAGCCTCACATTGCCCCTTTGTCTTATTGGAGGCAGCAATTTCATTGTCTTGGAATGTCTTGTCTATGTGGATTCCCTGTACACATGCCTTTTAAATGTGATTTTTCTCGGGGCGCCTGGGTGGCTCAGCCAGTTGAACGTCCGACTTCGTCCCAGGTCACAATCTTGCGGTTTGTGAGTTTAAGCCCCGCATCAGGCTCTGTGCTTGGAGCCTGCTTCTGATTCTGTGTCTCCCTGTCTGTCTGCTCCTCCCCTGTTCACTCTCTGTCTCTGTCTCTCTTTATCTCTCAAAAACACTAAAAAAAACTTTTTTAATGTGGTTTTCTCCTCTTAATCTCTCATGTCAGTTTGATTCTAAATCCTTCTAGGAGGACTGTAGGACAGAGGAAGTTCTTTCTCCCTGACAGTACAAAGAGTAGGGAGTGCCCCCAGCAGACCCACCTGTACCACAGGCCTTGACCCACTGCTAACATCCCCAGTGAACAAATCACCTGTCTCCTTCCTCCAGGGACTCAGCAAGGGCAGATTCAGGGTGGTTCTTTCCTGGTGAGGAAACTCCTGACAGAGCATCAGAAGTCAGAGGTCTGTCAGTGCCTGGATGAGTTATTTTGCTTAATGTTCTTGTCCTCTGATAATCCCTTTTTTTTTTTTTTTTAGACCCTCAAATTTGTCAGGGAATATCGAAAAATTCCCATGTTCTCTAAAAACCTTTGCTCAATGACGTTACCATAGCAGGAATGTTGCAGAGGCCCAAAGGCATTACTGTGCCCGTGGTGGTGGGGGGGATGGGGGTCTGAAGTTTCCTGTTTAGACAATTTGATGAGGCAATGTACGAGGGTCCTTGGAGTTCGTCTGAACATAGTGGGTTAGATTCAGGGAGTGAGTGGCCCTTCCTTTGTGTCATCTGTCTTCCTTCTTCATGACGTCATCGGGAATCCCCAGGGGAGCTCTCCCCAGGGAGCAAAGCTGAGCTCCTGGTTGTGGAAAGCTTCGGCTACAGCCTCAGGCAAGAAGCTCTTCGCCTGGGACGTGTGTCCCTGTACCACACAAACAAATACCATGCAATATGGTCAGTGGAAGGACCCTGGGAGCACTGGGTGCTAGGGGAATCATCACTGAGGTTGGAGAGGTGTGGACAGTCACCCAGCAAACTGTTGGAGCCCATAAAGGGTTATTAAGCAGGGAATATTGTGAGTGGGTATTCACTTTAGCTACACCTCACTCTAAAGCTGAAGGCCTAGGAGTATAAGAGCTTGTGGGGAGAGAGGAGATACATGAATACCTGTAATTCATGCAAAAGTTTGTGTATATGTAATCTAGTCAGGACTCTTGGTTGCAATGACAGAGATCCTCCTAGTCAACAACAAAACGAAAAAGAAATGTACTGATTTAACTGATAAGCGAAGGTATAAAGAGACAGTCAAGTTCATAGTTAGAAGAGAGCGAAAGGGGATTGCAGTAGTTCATTAAACGAACTATGCTTGAGTTCAACTATGTGAATTTTTACCTCCTAAAATTTAGTAAGGAATATAACGGGAAATCTCTTTGGAATCACACACCCTTCCGTTGTGAGGGAAATCCCGTTAAGCAAAGAAGGATGATTCTTGCTCTCAAAGGAGCTCGTGAGGTCCTGTCAATTCTACCTCTGGAATAGTTCTTCAGTCAGTCCCCTCCTCTCTACCCCCACTGCTACTGTCATGAACCCGGCCCTATTTTGTTCATACCTAGACCCCGGCGGCAGCAGCTGTCTCCCCGTTCTCCCTGCTGTCTTCCACCCCCTCCACAAATCTTTTTATTTTTTTTTTTAAATTTTTTTTTTCAACGTTTATTTATTTTTGGGACAGAGAGAGACAGAGCATGAACGGGAGAGGGGCAGAGAGAGAGGGAGACACAGAATCGGAAACAGGCTCCAGGCCCTGAGCCATCAGCCCAGAGCCTGACGCGGGGCTCGAACTCCCGGACCGCGAGATCGTGACCTGGCTGAAGTCGGCCGCTTAACCGACTGCGCCACCCAGGCGCCCCAACCCCCTCCACAAATCTTAATGACATGCTTGGGCTCCAGGATTCTGAGAACCTGAGAACTAAATGAAAGCTGTAAAAATTATATCTGTTTGAGGCAGCGAGGAAGAGTTCTCTCTATTGACTGTTGCTTTGCCCTTCCAGAAACTTTCTGTGCATGTGCAAATTACACACAAAAATGTATGAAGTTTTAATTTTTAGGTTTTAGAGGAAGTTTATGTATTTTATTAATCTCTACATCCAATGTGGGGCTCAAACCTATGACCTTGACATCAATTGAGCCAGCTACATGCCCGGTGTGTTTTTTAGTGTTTTGTTGTTGTTAGTTTGTTTTGTTTTTGAGAGAGCGAGTGAGCAAGGAGGAGAGGGGCAAAGGAAGACAGAAGGAATCTCAGGCAGGCTTCCTGCTTGGTGTGGAGCCTGAAGTGGGGCTCCATTCCACGGACCCTGGGATCAAGACCTGAGCTGAACTCAAGAGTTGGGTGTTCAACCAACTGAGCCATCCAGGCGCTGCCATAATTTTTAATTTTCAATAAAACTTTTTTTATGGGAAATTTCAACTTCTGCAAAAATGTCAAACTTCGCAAAATATGAAAAAAAAGCCCCATTACCCAACTTTAACAATTTTAAACATTTGCTATTTTTATTTCACCTATCCTGGCCTGTTTGCTTGCTTAAAATTTAAAAATGTGAATTATGGGGCGCCTGGGTGGCGCAGTCGGTTGGGCGTCCGACCTCAGCCAGGTCACGATCTCGCGGTCCGGGAGTTCGAGCCCCGCGTCGGGCTCTGGGCTGATGGCTCAGAGCCTGGAGCCTGTTTCCGATTCTGTGTCTCCCTCTCTCTCTGCCCCTCCCCCGTTCATGCTCTGTCTCTCTCTGTCCCAAAGATAAATAAACGTTGAAAAAAAAAAAAAAAATTTAAAAAAAAAAAAAAAATGTGAATTATGAAATTTCCAAAGTTACAGAAAATAATAAAATAGATGCTGAAGTTCCCAATATTCCAACTTAACAGATGTTAAAATTTTAACATGGTACCATCTTTTTTCAAATCTTACACATACCATTGGTCCTTTGATCTTTGTGTTATTACACACACAAAAACTTCATATTACTGTTACAGCTAATTCCCAGCAGTTGCTATTTGCTTGTTAAAAAATCTTGAAGAGTGCCTGGTTGGCTCAATTGGTTAAACATCTGACTCTTGGTTTTGGGTCAGGACATGACTTCACAGTTTGTGGGATCAAGCCCCATGTGGGGCTCTGCACTGTCAGCTTGGTATTCTCTCTCTCCTCTCTCTGCCCCTTTGCCCACTCTTGCACGCTCTCCCAAAATAAATAAATAAACGTTAAAAAAAATTCTTGAGTTCACATCCTGTCCCTCGTTTTTTTTTCCAAACAACTTTATTGAAGTATAATTTTTTCCTAGTTTTTAAGTAATTCTTTTTTTTTTTAATTTTTAATTTTATTTTAGAGAGGGAGGGAGAGAGCACAAGCAGGGGAGAGGGACAGAGGGAGAGAGAGAATTTTAACATTTTTTTTTTCAACTTTTACTTATTTTTGGGACAGAGAGAGACAGAGCATGAACGGGGGAGGGGCAGAGAGAGAGGGAGACACAGAATCCGAAACAGGCTCCAGGCTCTGAGCCATGAGCCCAGAGCCTGACGCGGGGCTCGAACTCACGGACCGCGAGATCGTGACCTGGCTGAAGTCGGACGCTTAACCGACTGCGCCACCCAGGCGCCCCGAGAGAGAGAATTTTAAACAGGCTTCACTCTCAGCGCAGACCCCAACAAGGGGCTTGATCCCACAACCCTGGGATCATGCATGATCTGAGCCAAAATCAAGAGTCAGGTGCTCAACCAACTGAACCACCCAGGCAGCCCTTTAAATAATTCTTAAGAATTAAATGGAAATTTAAATCTCCTCTGGGTATTTAAATTTTGAGTGCTCGCTATGGAAAACTGGGTCACTAATTTTCATATTAGTCTAATAAAGCTAATTTAAAATAATAAAGCTAATGTTAAAATAGGTATAAAACTGCAGGTCTGGGTAACAAAATGTATCACTAAATAGGAGATTTAGTCTCTGCTCCTCCCCTCTCCCCTTTTAATGAAATTATATGTCACAGATAATAGGCAAATCTCTGCCCTTAATCCGATCCGTGGCTTTCCCTCAAAGGTAACCTCTATTCTGAAGCTGGTGTATATCATTGCTAAGCATCTTATTGTACTTTTTCCACATATGTATGTTTTCATAAACAGTGTGTGGTATTGCTCAGTGCTTTTAAAACATATATAAATGTCGCACTGCACAAAACCGTTTGCAATAATTTCCACCTGAAGGAATGGGTATTTTTATGCTTCCCAAATTCCTTAGGGTAAAATAATGAGGCCTCCATACGAAGTGTGCGGCCTGGGCGGAGACCCGGGTGGTGGGCGGGGTCTAGGGGGATAGGAGGGGCCATGTGGACGTTGGGCGGGGCCCCGGAGACCCGGGCCTCAGGGTGGACGAGCTTGTTCCGCCTGAAAGCTTTCGTCATGGTGGGCCCCGTGGTGTACCTGGTGGCAGCGGCTCTGCTTGTCGGCCTTATCTTTTTCCTGACTCGCAGCAGGGGCCGGGCAACAGCAGGTAAGAGATACCGCCGCTCCAGGACAGGTGGGGACGCGTTCTCTGGCCTGAGCCTTTGTAGGCCATCGCACCGCGGCTTCTGCGCATGCGCTGGCCTTGCTTGCCTGGACCGACGAGTTGCTCCGTGCCGGCTGGCGCTCGTCGCGCTTCAGGCCAGCTGCACGCATGCGCATTCCTGCGCGTCGGGGAGCAGGCGGAGACGTAGTGCTCTAACCCTACTCCCCGAGTGGATGGCAGCGCTCTACACCTCTCTCCTAGCCTCAGAGACGGCTTCTCTCAATTCCTCTCCTCGCCTGTCGACACTCCAGACCCAGAGGGGCCAGGCCCTGGCGGACACACTCCCTTCCCTCATTGGGGCACCCAACGGAGAGGCCGCAGGGGTTTCCCGTCCCACCCAGGCCGGCTCCAGAGTGGATGCCAAGAAGGGGGCACTTGAGTGTTTTGTGCTTACCTACGAGCTGTAACTACCTGAGCCTCTGTCCTTCCCCTTCAAAGAGAGCACCTTCCCTGTTCTGTACCCCGACCATGAGGCCATGTCATCTGCCAGGGTACAGTTCAGATACTCCTATCATTCTCTTCCTCTCGTCATTTCCCATTTCCTGTCGTTATGTGGATTTGTGTATATATAGTCTCTTCCCCTCCCTGGGCCCACAAGTTACTTCAGAGCACCTACATGCTCCAAGGGCAGGAGAGAGAAAGCTGAGGTAAAGCAGATAGCCAAGAAGTCTTCCTGGAAGGAAACACACAGCCCCCGGGAGCAGGTGTGCTCCTGGTTGGCATGCCTTATAAAACTATGGCAGGTGGTGTTGAGGCAAGCAATAAATGCAGTCCTGCAGTGGGCATTCACATGAAGTCTGGAGAGGTCAGGGTGAGCTTCCTGGAGGAGGTAGGGCTTCATCTCTGTCTTGCAGGGTGGCAGTATCCTGACAGACCAGATGGAAAGGTATTGACAAAGGCAAGAGGGAACGGATGATCTTGCTGCATAGGACCAAGGTGTGGGTCTGGGTTATAAAGGCCATAATATCTGAGAAAATTGGGGCTTTGTGCTTTGGGCAGCAGGAGCCTGGAGAACGTTAAGTGGAGGGTGAGACATCCGGGGTTCTCCCCTGCTTTCAGGTGGATTGGGTTGCTAGACAGTGTTGTGGTTCCTGTCTTCCCTACAGCTGGCCAGGAGTTGTTGCACAATGAGGAGCAGCCTGTAGTAGCAGGCTCAGTGGCCCAGCCTCAGCCCCTGGACCCCGAGGAGCAGAGAGCAGGGGGCAGGCCCCGGCGCCGGAGGGACCTGGGCAGCCGCCTGCAGGCCCAGCGTCGAGCTCAGCGTATTGCCTGGGCAGAGGTGGATGAGAATGAGGAGGAGGCCATCATCCCAGGTGAGAGGGGCCCAGCCTGGAGGGGAAAGGGGCTGTTTAAGGGCATAAGGGGACCTCCAAAGCTGGATGGAAGAGTGGAGTGTGAAGCTAGAGTATAGGAGATATGTCTGGGAGCCACAAGATAAAGTTGGAGTAGGGAATACTTGAGACCCATCCTTTGGTCCCAGAAACCAGCAGTTCTGGACCCTGACCCCTATTCTATTAGGCCAGCCCCCTCTTCCTTTATCTTGGTTTTCAGTGTCTAAGCAAGAGGGCAGAGATCTTCAGATTGACCCAGAAAGTTCCTTAGTCTACTTCTCATATCCCAGCACCTTAGTAGTTTCGGCACACTCATTTTCTGAGAGCCTCATTCTAGGGCCAGAGTGCCTAGCCAAGAGCTTCTGTAGTTCCTGAAGTGAGATCACCTGTGTTTGAGGTTGGAGAAATTTGTTGACAGAAGCATCCATATCCCTGGGAGACCAACAGAGCCCCTGGGATTGTGGGAAAAAATATCTCTTCTCCAGTGCTGAAATCTGGTGTGAGCCTGAGGAAGAGGCATTTGGGGCTTTTGCCCTTGTACTTCTGGGAATTAGCCCTTTTGACTCAAAAAAGACTCACTTTGTGGTACCATCCCCCTTGTCTCAGACTTGGGATCAGACGTTCCTGCTGCCCCGGCATCAACAGCTAACCTTTAGCTGGCCTTAACTTTAGGTAGCCTTGGGGTTGGAGCTATCTTTTTTGGCCCGGCGTTGAGCCCAGAACCCTCAGCCGTTCCTGACCACAGTGAAGACCATTTCAGATATGAGGTGGGGATACATTTCCCCATGGGGCCATCCTTCCCTGGAGGTTTGGCTCAGAAACAAACCACAGAACTCTGCAAGCCCAGATATGCCTGACTGGGATTTTCAGACACTCAGATATTGGAACCCAACACCTCCCTTTTTGTGGCTATGCAGCATCTAAAGTTATCATCTGTTCCTTTGCCCCATCATTCTCTTACCCTTACCCCACCTTATCTGCTATCCTCAGCACACACTCTACACACACTTTCTGGCATACACGCACTCAGAGTGTGAATTTCTGTGTTCATGACAGATGTCTTTGGAGGGCAGAACTGGGCTAGTGACATTTACAGGTGGGAGGAAGGGGATCTCATCCCCCCTCCCCCCACAATGTGGAGAGGAACAAGGAGTAGGATGGACTCATCCTCATTGGTCCTCTCCAGGAGCTGAAATGTCTTTCTTTGACTGTTCTCAGCCCAAGAGGAAGAAGGTATCGAGAAGCCAGTGGAAAGTCACCTGTCAGGGAAAATTGGAGCCAAGAAACTACGGAAGTTAGAGGAGAAACAGGCGCGAAAAGCCCAGCGTGAGGCAAGCAGGAGGGATGGGGTGCAGCTCTGGGAAATGGGAAAGGGTCCTGCCTTTCTTGTCCCCCATGTCAGAACCTTACCTTGGGCCCTTTGCACGCTGCTTGCCTGGCTCTGTCTCCTGCAGCTTGGGTCTGGTCCGGCCCAATCATTACCTTCCCTGGCCTGTTTGTGAGGTGGGCAAACTCTAGTTGGGAGTGGGAATATGCCCCCTACAAAGGCCTCTCTCCAGGCAGAGGAGGCTGAACGTGAGGAGCGGAAACGCCTTGAGTCCCAGCGTGAGGCAGAATGGAAGAAAGAGGAGGAGCGCCTTCGCCTGGAGGAGGAACAAAAGGTGAGGCAGACTCCCCCCTCCCCCCAACTTCTGAGCCCTGACCAGGCAGCCTTGCTTCCTGTGCAGCTCCCCACACCTAACCTAGAAGATGGGCCATGGACTTGGTTCAGGAGCAGGCCTGGTTTATTTGGCCCTGGACTCTAAACACAACCTATATAAAGCTGCTGCTGAAAAGCAGAGCCTGAGATGGGGATTTTTTTTTTTTTTAATGTTTATTTATTTTTGACAGAGATAGAGACAGAGCACGGGTGGGGGAGGGGAAGAGAGAGAGGGAGACACAGAATCTTAGTATATGTGCTGCCGAAGCGAGCACGGGAGACACAGAATCTGAAACAGTCTCCAGGCTCTGAGCTGTCAGCACAGAGCCCAATGCGGGGCTCAAACTCACAGACAGAGAGATCATGACCTGAACCGAAGTTGGACGCTCAACTGACTGAGCCACCCAGGTGCCCCTGAGATGGGGATTTTTGTTCATTTGGCTTATTGAGCATACCATTTAAAGGAAAGTGAGCATTTAAAGAAAATTGAGATGGCTAGAGTGGCTGGAACAAGGTAAGCAAGAAGGAGAGGGGTCAGAGAGGGTGTGGGGTCTGGACCCTAAGGGCCTTGAAATTGTTAGAGGTCATTGTAAGAGTTGGTGGATCCTGCCTGATCCAGGTCCTGTTTAGGGCCTGCCATGGAGAAGATAGATGCCCAGAGAATGGGGGCCTCTGCAGTAAAGGTGGTTAATGAGCATTTGTTTGCCAGTGGCTCCCTTTCTGAGAACGAGTGCTTGAGAAAAGGAACATCACAAAGCTGTGGTGTGTATATAGAGTGAGAGCTAGGGCTTCCCAGCTGGGGGAAGCTGGCCCTTGGCCTCTGACTGGTCCTATTGTCCAGGGACCCTGGATGGCAGAAAGCCTGGCTGTGGGTGCCATAGCAGATGGGCCAGACCACGGCAGACAGGAGGCATTAGTGGAAAGGGTTTTTTTTACCTTTTTGAATATTGATATTGTGTAATGGACCCTAAATGACCTTTAGGAAAGGATTCTCCTTTCCTGCACCTAGTTTCCCATTATTAGCATCTTATCTTAATGTGGTATATTTCTCACAGTCAGTACTGACACATTGTTTGTTGATGTTTATTTTTGAGAGAGAGCAAGAGAGCGCATGCGAGTGGGGGAGAGGCAAAGAAAGAGGGGAACGGAAGATCCAAAGTGTGCTCTGCGCTGACAGCAGAGAGCTTGATTTGGGACTTGAACTCATGAACCGTGAGATCATGACCTGAGCCAAAGTTGGATGCTTAACCAACTGAGCCACCCAGGCGCCCCAGTATACGTTGTTTTAACTAAACCCCATACATTATTCAGATTTCATTAATTTTCCTCCAGTTTTCCTTTTCCTTTTCCTTTTCCTTTTCCTTTTCCTTTTCCTTTTCCTTTTCCTTTTCCTTTTCCTTTTCCTTTTCCTTTTCCAGGGTTGCATCCAGGATACCACATTACATTTAGTTACCATGTCTCCTTAGGCTTCTCTGGGTTGTGACATTTTCTCAGGTTTTCCTTGCTTTTGATGACGTTGATAGTTTTGAGGAATATCAGGCAAGTATCATAGAACATTCCTCAGTTTGCGTTCAGCTGATGGGTTTTTTTCTCATAATTGGACTGGGCTTATGGATTTCTGGGAGGAAGGTCACAGGTGAAGTGCCCGTTCTCATTGTATCAAAGATACATGTTGTCAAATTGTCTTTACTGATGTTAACCTTGATTGCTTGGCTCAGGTTGTATTTGCCAGATTTCTGCACTGGAATGTTAACTCCTTCCTTGCTGTACTTCTTTGGAAACAAGTCACTGTGCACAGCCCACACTTAAGGGGTGGGTAGAGTTATTCTCCACCTCTTTCAGAGGAGAGTATCTACACAAAGTATTGGGAATTTTTTTGTTCCAGAGCTATACTTTTTCTTTTTCATTTATATAATTGTTTGTTTATATCTACACAGACTGGAGGATATTTATTTTGTATGTTGTGTTAGAGTCCAATACTGTCTTACTTATCTTATTATATAGACCATTGGGAGCTCTCGCAATTGGCTCCCATGTACCTTTGACGTAACTTCATTGTTTGGTTTCCTGAGTACTTTCTTTCTGGTACCACAAGATGCACCAGGTTCATTTTATATGTTCTTTGCCCCAGCTTTAGCTATGTGTTTTAAAAAGATCTTTTTGAGAGCTGTGGAAAATAGGATGACTTGGGGGGAGGCTATGGCACTAGGTGGTGGTGGTGATTGAGCAACACGGATGGACTGAGAAGTTTTCCGGAAGTTGAAGGCAGAAGTGGTAGATAGGACTTTATTTCTGACCAGGTGGCCAGATGGCTGTGTGACTCACTGAGCCAGGGACCCAGGAGGAGGACCGGACGTGTGGGGAGTAGATCACAGGGTCTTTCTGGGACATATGCAATTTGAAGTGCCTGTGAGATGGCCCAGTGGATGTGTCACGTGGGAGGAAAGATCTGGGCAGGGGTACAACTGTGGCAGTCACTGGCGAGGAGATGGTTTTTGATGCTGTGGGCATGGCAAGGTGACCCGAGGAAGTGGGGGGGGGGGGGGGAGACAGGGCTGAGCAAGGAGCAGGAGGAAGTCCTGGAGAGGGTGGGGTCTGCAAGCCAAGCAAGGGAAGAAGAAATGGTCAGCTCTCCCGGCACCACTAAGAGGCTGTGAGGCTGATGGTTGTCCCTTGGATTTGGTGGGATGGAGGGCAGGGGTGGGACTGTAGCACTTGTTTTGGTGGAGAAGTCAGACTGGAGTAGGCAGGAGGGGTGAAAGGGTGATGAGGAAATGGAGCCTGGGCGTTTGTCCACAAAGTTCAGACATGACAGGAAGAGAAGGAGGGGGGGTGATTGCAAGGTACTGTGGGGTGGGGTCACGGGAGGATTTTCAAGGAGAGGGGGCTGAGCAGCATGTATCTGGGAGGTAATGAAACTGGTGAGAAGAGGGGCCTCTGCCTGCAGCTCAGCTTGAGGTTGAGAGAGCAGAGTCTTGAAGGAACTGAGAGAGGGCTGGACTGTGTGCCCTGGTGCGCTGTGGGGGCAGCAGAGCCCAGAATAGGGATGGGGTGGGCACCTGCCCCACAGTACCTGACTCTTGTCCACAGGAGGAGGAAGAGAGGAAGGCCCGGGAGGAGCAGGCCCAGCGGGAACATGAGGAGTACCTGAAACTGAAGGAGGCCTTCGTGGTGGAGGAGGAAGGTGTGGGTGAGACCATGACTGAGGAACAGGTGGGTCCACACTGCCCCTGGGAAGCCCCTCCCCATGCCCACCAAACCCACCACCCCATCCCAGATACCCCATTGCTCCTCACCTGCCGCCCTTGTCAGGCAGTGAGAAGTGGGTGGGCATCAGGCCCAGCAGCCTCTAGTGGCCAGAGGCCTCGTCCTCAGGAGAGGTGGTGCCTCCCACCCCTCGCTCTGGGAGGCTCTGCTCACACAGGCTGGTGGGTGGGCGTAGACCCCTGTGGCCCCTGCAGGGGGGACATTCACCCTGATTTCTCTGCCCCTCTAGTCCCACAGCTTCCTGACAGAGTTCATCAACTACATAAAGGTAAGAAGCCACCGGACAGAGCCTGGGTGTCTGCCCCCTGCCTCACGCGTGTGTGTCACGTGTGAGTCTGTGTGTGTGTGTGTGTGTGTGTGTGTGTGTGTGTGTGTGTGTGTGTCACGTGTGCTCTCTCGGCCTGGAGGGAGCAGACTGGAGCCAGGGTACGGGCAGCTTATTCAAGCTTGTGCAGGCATGGGTGGGGGATAGGAGAGCCTGAGCTGCCCGCTCCTGGCAGACCTCGCTTTCCTCTGACAGTGGAGAGGGACCCGGTCTGTGTGGGAGGCCTGAGCCTTCAATCACTTCCTCACAGTCAGGGTTTGACAGTCTCCCTGCTCCTCAGACCCCACGCTCAGTGAGTCACTGTGTTTTCAGGTTTCTTCACATGTGTTTTCTGTCAGTTCTGTCACACTGAGCCTCCACTGAGTTGAAACAAGTATCTCTTGCCATGTGTTCCTGACCGGGAACTTGGGTCTTCAGGGAAACAGGATGATGTTTCCTTTGGAATCGAGGGCGGGGCGGCACGTGTGCCCCACTCTGTCTGTAGCTGCACCGGGTACTGCTCCGGGTTGCATAAGCACATCCTGCTCTGCTTTGCTGCTAAGCAACTTCTCTCCCACGAAGGATGCGACAAGGGGAGAGGTTTTCAAGTGCAGCTCACAGGTGCAGAGGCGGCTGAGGGAAGGGGTACAGAGGGAGTGGGGGCGGCAGTGGGGGTGCTACTAGGGGGTGCCAAGGAGCCAGGCCTTGCATAATCCTCCCCCCCACCTCTTCCAAAGGGAACAGGGTTCAGACTCCTCCCAGCGGCGAGGAGCCTTGCTCACAGCCTGGGGGCCGGGTGTTACTGGGAGGCAGAGAGCGCCGTTCCCCTCTGATGCAGCCCATTCTCTGCCGGTTCTCCACGCTGGCACCTTCAAGGGCCAGCAAGACCTCTCTCACACTTTCCTGCTGCTGTTTGGAACCTGCCGTCCCCACCTACCCAGCGGACAGCAACATGGTCTTGAGTCTCCTTCAGGAAAGCTTTGATCGCTAGCGTTAGCTCCCCCTCTCCTCTGCAGAGACCTGAGTAAGGGCCCGCCCCCCCGCGGCAGTTGCAGCGCTTGCTTGCAGAGGCTGTCTGCAGAGGCCATTTTCCGGGGGTTCTCCAGACTCCTCTGGACCCTGGAGGTCTTTCCGGCCCGTGCCGGCTGATCCTCCCAGCGCTATTGTCGGCAGGGAGAAGGACTTCTGGAATACAGCCCACCTGCCTTCCTCCAGGCTCCTCCAGGTTGTCAGTCCCCTCTCTTTCCTGACCAGGGCTGAGTGGGTTGGTTGGTTTTTCTAAACATACTTTTGACCCCAGCAGCCCCTCGGGCCGGGTCTTAAGAGACACCTGGGGTGACTCCACGTTCACACTCTGAGCTGTCACTGAGAACCCCACACCTGCTCCCTGCTTTGTAGGTAGAGGTCAGCTGGCCAGGTCACTTTGTGCTCGCCACCCCCTGGCCCAACTGCCGCTCACTTGCCTCCCCGCCTGAACGTTCAGTTTGGCATTTTGAACAGTCACATGCCATCTGCAGCTGAGGAGGTGTCACCGTGTCACTCCTCCCCCAGCTGATTCGCTATGGAAGATTCCTGGAAACGCAAAAGACCGCCTTCTCTCGAGTCACATGCTATGCTGTCTGGAGGGGAGGCAGGGGCAGATGCATGTGTAGGACCCAGAGGTAGAGCCTCGGCAGCACCTCCACTCCCCCCTCCCCCTGCCCCCTGCCCCCTGCCCCCTGCCCCGGGAACTAAACTTTCTACTGAGGGTGAGAGGGAAGCACACACAGCATGGTAGTGCATGGAAAGCACTGAGCAAATTTAGCCATAGTTATTTTAAGGGTGAGCACAGTGCCTCAGCAGTGTGAAGGGGATGGTGAAAAGTGTGGCATGTCATGGTCGCAGGGATCTCTAGGCCAGGGGCAGTGAACAAAGGTGAGACAAGCCGAGCTATACTGCTTCTGCCAAGACCCTGGCTCATCCGGGCTTCTCATCTGCTTTCACCTGTCTACTCGGCCAGCCTTGAGCTCAGGCAGGGGATGTGTCTTTTGCACCTCTGCACCCTCCTTCCCACATACGTACACCTCAGTTCCTTGGCCTTGTGTTCAGCATACACAGGTCCTAGTGAGTTTTTTAGTCAGCTTCTGGCAATTGTCAGCCCCTGGCTTCATCTCTGTGGTGCTTCCCTTTTTGGCCTGTACATGATGTTGAAATGATATGGCCGGATGCAGAGGAGAAGGTAGCAGCGGCACTCAGCTCTTCATGTGTGTCTGTCCCAGGGTAGTCCCCAGGCCAGGAGGTGCCTCATGGGGCAGGTGGTGGTTTGGGCAGATCCCTCCCTGCAAGCAGGGCCACAAGAGAATTTATGAGTGCGTGTGTGCCTGTGTACAGGCAACTGGGAGAGCGTGTGAGTAGTGTGTGAGCGGAACAAGGCTGTCCCATGGGAGTATGTAGCCTGCTTAGCCAGCCACCAGAGCAGAGCAGGTGGGCATGCCAACCTCAGAGGGCTTCTATGCCGAACGGCTTTGCCCAAGGTCCCCCTCTCTCTCCTCTCCCCTCTTTGCAGCAGTCCAAGGTCGTGCTCTTGGAAGACCTGGCTTCCCAGGTGGGCCTACGGACTCAGGTAAGCTCTTGAAGGTGGGTGGCCTGCTACGTGGAATGTGGCCACGGGGCCTGTATGGCTGTCAGAGGGGGCCCGCCTGAAAGATGGGGTGTTGATGTCCCCGAGCAAGAGTAGACTGTAGGAATCTTTGGCACCCCAGGAATCCTGTGTTTCTACTCGATGAAGGAAAAAGAAAAAAGCCCAAACCCCATCACTCCAGCAGCCCCTGTAACTGAGGCAGCCCAAACCCAGTTACCTTGATAACTGTCTTGCAAACAGGCTATGCCAGCCTTCGTGGCCAAACATCCCCACCTCTCCTCTCCTGCCTTGAAGTGAGCCTCTCTCAGGGGTCTTACAGGGCCCCAAGACCAGAGTCCTATCTCCCCTAGGCCCCTCCAAAGGAGAAGCACAGAGTCACGTGGGGGGCGGCCATGAAAAGGAGGGGAGGAGAGTCGGCTGTGGTCGGAGGGCGATTGTGACTGTCTTCTGGGGATGGCAGTGCCCGTCTCTGCTCTGAGACTTGTTCTTCTCGTAGGACACCATAAACCGCATCCAAGACCTGCTGGCTGAGGGGGCTCTGACAGGTGAGGGGATGAGAATCATTCGCCATAGACCCTGGCCTGGGAGGGGGGTGGGTGTCTAGCCACAGGGGGCCTGGCAGGGACTTGTTCCAGAGGCCAGATGACTCCCCACTCCCAGCCCTGGATAGGGAAGTGGTGTGCATGCAGGAAGGGCGCAGAGCAGAGGGATATGCCCAGGCCTGGGAGTGGCTCAGGGTGACAGGGACAGCCTGATTTGACTCACCTAGCCACCATTGGATGCAGCCAGGGGAGGCCAGGCAGGCAGGCAAGCCTGGAGGGCTCTGAGCCAGGTGGCTGGGTGGCTGGGTGGGCATTCTTATGCAGTGGTGGGGAGGGGGGCTTAGAGGGCTGGGCTCAGCCCCACAACCCTCCTGACTCCACAGGTGTGATTGACGACAGGGGCAAGTTCATCTACATAACCCCCGAGGAACTGACTGCTGTGGCTAACTTCATCCGACAGCGGGGCCGGGTGTCCATCACCGAACTTGCGCAGGCCAGCAACTCCCTCATCGCCTGGGGCCAGGAGCCCCCTGTCCAGGCCCCAGCTTGACCTAGCCCTTCCCTTTTGGACTGGGAGCTGGTACAGCCTACCTGGCCATACATCTTGGTCCCTCCCCACCATCCTGGGGGAGAGATGGAATGTGGCCAGGCAGTTATAGATTAAAGACCTGTGAGCACTGCTGAGCTTGGTGTGGCTTGGTATGACAGAAGGCCTGGCCTGAGATCCCAGATGAGCAAGTGAAGCCTAGTCCTCAAATTATATCCAGGGTGGGTGGGGGTGGGAGGAGCCCTGTGGTGAAAGTCCCATTCTTATGCATTCATTCATTTAAAAAGAATATTGAGCATTTACTGTGTTCCTTTGTACCCTACAAAGATGAGTTCTTTCTCTCCCTGCCTCAGAGCAACCTTCCCAGAGCAAAAGTGAGCAACCTTAAGGGCCACATCTCCCCTAACTGGGGAGGGAGGTCTCACTGTTGCTTACATGGATGGATTCAGGAGCCCTACAGAGTACTGAGAGCCCTTAAGGAGAAGAGTGAAGTGCCAAGGATAGAATCCTAAGGGACATCGGCCTTTAAGAGGGAGGGAAGGGCAGCCAGGGAGGGAGAGAGGCTGGGCAGGTGGAAGGAAGCGGGGAACCTACTTGAGCTGGAAGGAATTGTACAGTGGAGAGATGTGCTTCCTACAGTCCATCGCATGAATTTAGCTCTGCATCCTCAACAAAGTTTAAATGGTGTGGGCGATTCCACCCACCGGTGGATGTAAGGACCATATGCTCAGGAGTGGGTGTGAGATGGGAGATGTGTGTCTCCTGTAGGGTCAGTCACTCTAGTTCCTGTAGGCTGTTCATGGCGTGTGCATCCTGCTGTGCTGAGGGTGAGGCATGTATTTAAAGGTGTATTTTTTATGCAACATTGCCCCTAAACATAAACCACCTACTTCCTCTCGTGCCTGGTAGAGGAGGCAGCTTTCTGTTCTCACCCTGAAGGAAACCGTGTGGATGATTATGGGGAGACAGGACATTAGACTTTAGGGTGGAACCTTCCTGAGTGTTGTCAAGGATGATTTTGACTCATTTGGTGCCATAAGCATTAACTATAGTACCTAAATTCCAAGTGAGGTCTGACTCTGCTGCTTCCGTCAGCAGCAGGCACTTGGGAGTCGCCTGGAGCTAGGAAGGGCCACGTGCACTGCCTGGGAGCCCGTAATCCAGTAGGAGAGAGAAGGAACAGATATAGGTACCATTAGTGTCAGAACGAAACATAAAATTACAAAGGGAAAAGGGGGCTTACAGTCTGAGTGATGGATGGTTCTGGGCCCTGGTTGCCCATTGGAAGCACCTGGGGAGTTGTGAACAGTCTCATGCCAGATTGCATTCTGGACTAGGGGAATCAGAATAAGACCCCACCAGAAAGGGCTTCTTACAGAGCAAGGTCTCTTCCGTCCTTTCCCTCACTTGTCCTTAGCCACTGCCATCCAGGTGGCAGGATGACTAGGAGTCTTAGCACCTGCATTCCACCCTCAGGACACAGTCCACAGGCCAAGAGTGAGGAAAAGGAAATTCCCTTTCTCACATCCTGGAAGCTTTCGAAAACCCTTTATGTCCCACTTAGTGTGGAGGAAAAAAACCTGTGACCCTGTGTGCATTATTTAGTGATCAACCTACTAATCTAATAAATTTATCAAATGGGCAGTTCTTGAAATAGTGATTAACATGTTTCTAAATATGTATAAAGCGCTTTCACAATTAGTACATGAAAACTTTCAGGTTTAACCACTTGTAATTTCTCCAGCATTTAAACAATTATTACTTAAATACTTCTAAGCATTTAAATCCCCCAAATTTAATACATGAAATTATTTTAAATGCTTTTACATCTCAAAAAGTAGACCTGGTGTTAAAACAATGACATTACTGATCTATGTGTGTGATACTGAAACTGATTATAAACATTTCAATATCATGATTTACATTTGCTTATTCACTAGCTCTGCTTTTATTTCTTTTGCTTCCTGAGGGTAGTTTTCACTTCTCCTGGAGCCCCAGCATGATTATCTCGGATGGCTGAGGATGCATATATATGAAGGATGGTGATTCAGAAGCAGGGACCCAGGACTTCACTGTGACCCTGAGTCCTTTAGTTGTGTGGCCCCTTTTTCATCATTAGGTCCCCCCTCCACATCAGAAACACTTGACTGTTGGCTCCAGCTCATCAGGTAAATTCTGATTTTGGAGTTCCCAATTTACAAAACGCTCATTGTGCTTGTTCTGGGTGCCTTATCTTTATAGCCCAGTTCGACAGGCCTGTTTTGATGCCACTTGCTCCCAGTAGAGTCCAGTTCAGTTTTGTTCTATCACAACTTCTCTTTTTCATGGACCTTCAAGGCCTGTTATTTTTTTTTAATGCTTATTTATTTGAGAGAGACAGAGACTGTGAGTGGGGGAAGGGCAGAGAGAGAGGGAGACACAGAATCCGAAGCTGTCAGCACAGAGCCCAACATGGAGCTTGAGCCCACAAACTGTGAGATCAGGACCTGAGCTGAAGTTGGATGCCCAACCAACGGAGCCAGCCAGGCACCCCGAGGCCTATTATTGACAAGCCCGTGGTGGGAGAGCCATATAATACAACTTGTCTTTTCAAAAATGGTTAAAAGATTGGCCATAAGTTGAAAAATTGTAAAAACTGGGTAATGGGTACATGTAGGTTATACTCCTATTTTTATATTGAAAGTTTCTCGTAAAAAAAAAAAAAAAAAGCTTAAAATTAAACAATAAGGGGCGCCTGGCTGGCTCAGTGGGTGGAGCATGCCAGTCTTGATCTCAGGATTGTAAATTCAAGTTCCACAGTGGGTGTAGAGATTACTTAAAAGTAAGTTTTTTCAATTTGAAAGAAGTCATTTACTTACTTATTTATTTATTTATTTATTTATTTTTAGTGTATTTATTTTTGAGAGAGCACACACAGGCATGTGAGTGGGGGAGGGCCAGAGAGAGAGGGAAAGAGAATCCCAAGTGGTCTCTGCATTGTAGGCACAGAGCCCAATGTGTGCTCAAACTCAGGAACTGTGAGATCATGACTTGAACCAAAATCGGGTTGGATGCTTAACTGACTGAGCCACCCAGGTGTCCCTGAAAGTAGTTGTTTATTAACTGACCAGATTACAGAAATAACTGTGGTAGATCCCTTAGTTCATCCTTCTAATAAGCCTGTTGATCTTGTCTTCCTTGTTGCCAACACATCTACCTACTACAAAATGGGTGGTCTTTTTTTTCATTCCTTCTTGTGGAGAAGATAATTTGAAGGGCGTAAAAATAATTATTTCTTAAATAAATGTTTATTTTTTTTAATTTTTTTTTTAATGTTTATTTATTTTTGAGACAGAGGGAGACAGAGCATGAACAGGGGAAGGTCAGAGAGAGGGAGACACAGAATCTGAAACAGGCTCCAGGCTCTGAGCTGTCAGCACACAGCCCGACGCGGGGCTCGAACTCAGGGACCGCGAGATCATGACCTGAGCCTAAGTCGGCCGTTTAACCGACTGAGCCACCCAGGCACCCCAATAAATGTTTATTTTTGAGAGAGAAAGAGTGCAAGCTGGTGTGGGGCAGAGAGGGGGACAGATGATCTAAAGTAGGCTACGCACTGACAGCACAGAGCTCGATGTGGGTGGGACTCGAACTCACGAACCCCTGAAAAATCATGAAATCATGACCTGAGCCAAAGTTGAACCAACTGAGCCACCCAGGTGCCACTAAAAGTAAAATATTTTTAAAAATAACACAATGAGCCCCAGATGGCTTCATGATCCTTGGCTCAAGATAAGCTTCAGAAAAGGGGCTAAAAAAGCTGGACCCTGTGAGGCTGCCAGTAGTCCCTCCATCAACCTGGCAATTGGCCCCCAGGCTACACAGTGGCACCAGTCAGTTCAGGATGCATGTTGGATCTCTGTGACACAAAACTTATTTAACACATTCAAAGTGTGTGTCAAAAAACAAAACTAATAAACTATGGAGAGCCTACTGAGTATGAGGCGAGATGCTAAGCACCCCAGGGAACTGCATTGAGCAAAACCTGGTGCTAATCCACCAGGGAGGCCAGTCAGCCAGCCAGCAGGTGCATGGCCAAATCCTGTGATATGCAAAAGGGACCAGTAGCTTACAAGCAAGGCCTTCTGGGCTGAGTGGAGGACAGGTGTGGGAATGTAATGAGCTGTCAGCACAGAACCTGATGCAGGGCTCGAACTCACAAGCCATGAGATCATGACCTGAGCCAAAGTCGGATGCCTAACTGATTGAGCCACCCAGACACTCCGAGTAACTCATTTCTTAGCCCTTCTTTGCAGTCATCTCATCCCACAAATCATCGTTACTCCCATCAACCCCTCCCTGTACCAACTCCACTCTTCACAAGTGCTTGCCCCAGATATCTCCAATCCCAAATCCCAGGCCCAAGATTGGAGATGACTATTCCACTGAGTCTGTGTTTCTCAAACTTATTTGACAGTATCTCTTAGTAAGAAATCCATTTTTCATTAAGTACATGTTCGTATGCACATGATAGACCTGAAGCTAAGGTGTCCTAGCAGTGCTTTGCTTAGTGTGGTTGATGCATGTTGATATTTGCTTCTCTGTTCTGTACCACTGCTGATGCTGACTCCATTGATTTCTTAACCCACTAACTGATTTGAAAAATAGGGTTCTAAGGAGCCTGTTTCTTTTACATTGAGGACAGGGCAAAGGATCAATATCTGGGTGAAGAGTTGTGTAATATATATAACTTGATAATCACAGGGTTGTACCAAAAGCAATTTAGACTACAGTAGTGACATTGAAAAATAGTTTTACTTGGTTTATCCTGACACCATACATAATTTTTGGCTTATTATATACTACATTATTTTGTTACGCATTACAGCAAAAACGTGTAAGAGAATGTTATGAGAACCTATTAAATACCAATACTGTAACATTAACTTTGTTTAAATATAATCTTTTGCACATAACATGCTAGATTTATTGGCTGGTTGTAGTCATTTTAACTTAACTTTCTTGACTTCTATTTCTAACCGGTACAAAAACACATCCATCATCATCATCATAATAATGCAAAAACTAAAACTAGTAATGCTCCAACTGTATTGTAACTGAGTAACTGAGATTTAATACTTCTGTTATTTATTTTCCTTTAACTATTTCTCATCAATGAGGTACTTCACGCCATTTTGTTGTTGAGCTAAACCCTACAGTTTACAGAACAATGCAGTTGGGTGGATACATGCTTGATGTCTACTCTGGCAGTTGTCTTTATGTATTTTTTTTTTTTTTAGTTTGTGCATATTGCCTCATATCAAAATAGACAATAATAACAAATATGAATATATGAGAAATTATTGAACATATAATCCATCATTGCTGGGAAACTCATTTTTCCATGTCTCAGCTACTGTCCCTGCTGGATTGTAGTAACTCAAGAGAGGAAAAGTTGACAAATGGTAAGGGAAGAACACATGGGAAGTTTGGGCCCCAAAGACAGGTAGTATAAATTTTACCTAGCCATCTCATCTAGTCTGCAACCATATCTGCAAATGTAAAAAGTTTACAAAGAAGGCTTTCTGCCAGACACATGGACCCCAGCTTTTACAAAAATTCTATCTGGTAACATTTTTGGAGTCTGCGTGTTTCCATAAAATTGATTCAAGTTTTGGATATAATTATAATTCCATGATGCAATAATCATTATTATTCTGCTTGGGGCTTTAAGAAGAACAACATTCTTCACAAATAGATGTGAATTCATAAAACTCACAATGGTGGGTGGTGGGGGCAGTGGCTTATATTGGTTTATGCTTTGTTTCTAAATATCTTGCAATGAAGTTTACACTGTTTAGATACAGATAAGTCTCTTTGTTAGTACTATATAAACAAAGTATCAATTATGTAAAAACAAAAGAAAAATGTCAGGGACCCTTGTGAACATAAAAGCAAAAACCATCTTCTATTGGGAAAAATGGGCAATGAGTAAAGAATAGTGATTTTAACGGTCTAATAAGTTTTTAATATTTTTCCCTCTAACTTTTATTTTTCAAGGGTCCACTGTGTGTGTGTGTGTGTGTGTGTGTGTGTGTGTGTGTGTGTAAACATCAGCTTATAAAACCACATGTTAAAGACCCCAGCATATTTGGATCATAAACATTTCAGTTAGTTTTATATTGGTCTGGATAACCCCCAAGACCTTTACTAGTCATTCTCAGGAATTTTTGGCCCAATTCCAGAGGTTTTTATTTCCTCATAAAGCAAGCAATAGCTGTGAAAAACTTTAGTGCCAACATCCAAACTTAAACATGGATTTAAGTGCTTTGTCTGCCCCCCAGTTCGGCATTTGGAGGTCACTGCCCAGTCACCCCTAAGAAGCCCCAAGTCCCCTTCTGGATAACTTGGTGGGTAGGACCCCAAAGGGTCACAACAGTCTATTAATTGGTAGGTTTTTATTTGCATCTCTTCAGTATCAGCAGGGCTGCAGATGTTTTCAATTGCTTGTTGGCCATTTGTATTCTGTGAATGATCTATTTCTCTTTTATCCATTTATCTGTAGACCCAGGGTTTTTGCAGTTTCATTCACCATTCAACAAATGAATGTTAAGTATCTATTATGTGCTTGCACTCATTTTCTAGTACTGCTGTAACATCCACACATTTAGTGACATAAAACAACACACACTTACTATCCTCTAGTTCTGTAGAAGTTCAACATGGGTCTTACTGGGCTGACATCAACCTAGAGTTGTTTCTTTCTGGAGGCTCTATTCTGTCTTCTCCTTGACTGTGGTCCTTTTCCTCCATCTGTAAAGCCAGCTATGTTGCATCTCTAGCCTTTTTCCACAGTCATATGCCCCCCGCCCCTACTTCTGCCTTCCTCATCCACTTTTAAGGATCCTTATGATTACACTGGGCCCACCTGGATAATCCAGGATAATCTCCTTATTTTATAAAGATTTTTGAGTAATTGCAACACTCACATGGGGCTCGAACTCACAACCGAGAACAAGAGTCACATGCTACCAACTGAGCCAGCCATGCACTCCTAATCTCCCTATTTTAAGGTTAGCTGATTAGAAACCTTAATTCTATCTACAACCTTAATTCTCCTTGGCCATGTAACCTGACATGTTTACAGATTCAGGGGATTAGGACTTGGATATCTTCGGGGGTCCATTAATTCTCCTTACCAGAGTATTAAGATGGGGATATGGAATTTTTTTAAAGTATCCTGTCAAAAAACAAAACAAAAAAAAGTATCCTAACATGCTAAAAGTTAGTGGGGAAGACAGATGATTAATCAATCACAACTTTCTTCTTTTATGTTGTCAGATTTTGGCATTAAGATTATTCTACCTTTATAAAATGAATTAGGGAGCTTTTCATCTTTTCCTAGGATTTAGAATGATCTCTTAATAGATTGGGTAGAACTCAGCTGTAAAACAGTCTAAGGCTAGTGCCATTTAAAAGGGTAAATCTTGAACAATGTTTAATTCCTTTTGTAGTTGCTGATCTTCCTAAAACCATAATTAAAATCATGTTTAAGTAGCTTTTTCTTTTTGGAAGCTTTAGTTGGTGCATAAAAACACAAATACTGAAAAAGAGCTCAGTTTATTGTAGATAAAATGATCGCATCCTGGAAATCTCTAGATTTATGCTTGGCTTGCTCCCCTACCTCCAAATCTTTAACTTGTCACTTCCTGAGGGAGGCCTTCTACCCTATTCAGAATTGGGATTCCCCAGCAATCTCAACTTCTCCTTAGTATTTGCCACTTTCTAACCCACTGTATATTTTACTTATTGTCTCCTCCCTCTTCAAATGCAAACTCCCATGGGGGTAGGGGTTTTTGAGCAAATATTTAGTATATTAATAGCCTGTTGTTGCTACATTTTCAGAGCTTATTCACCTGTTTATTCTTCCAAGCAAACTGCATTATTTTTTAAAATATTTTTTTTTTTTACAAAAGTAATACATGCTTGTTGTTTTTCAAAAAATTCAAACATTACAGAAGTGCCTGGAATCTTCTCTCTGCCCTCCTCCCTGCAATCCCACCATCTCAAAGTAGCCACTGTTAATAGTTTGATGTGCATTTTTTTTTTTACTTTTCTGTGCATGTACATATATATTCTTACTAGAATAATACAAGAATCAGAATATGCATACGTAAGATTCTGCCCCATTTTCACTTAATGTAGTCATCTTTCTATGTTCATACATAGACACCCATTGCACTGGATGCACTCTGATTCATGTACTCAATCTTCTATTAATAGATTGATGTATTTAGGTTTAAATTTATTTTTTCTATTGCAGTCAGTGCATCAGTGACCACCTTTGAACATCTATCATATTACTTGTGATGGCATTTCTTTCCAGAATGGAATTACTAGGTCCAAGGATCTATATATTTCACATTTTTATAGATTACCCAATTGTCCTCCCAAAAGGTTGTACCAATTTATACTCCCCAAAACATCATGAGTTCCTGTTTCCTACAGCCACACCAACATGGGATATCATCAGTTTTTAATTTTTGTCAGTCTGATACATACATATTTTTTTTATTTTCCCATCTTTATTGAGATAATACACTCTTGTTTTAACCGCCTTCGCTTTGTCCCACTGGTGAGGGAGGGGTTCCCACCCTTGGGTTATGGGGATGGTCAAACACAGTACCTGACACTGGACAGGGGAGATTGACAGCAGTTTATTGGGCACCTATATCCTCACAGCTCAGCGAAGGAGGACACCACAGGTCACACAGGACCATCCAGGTGTTGCACTCAGAAATACAGTGTACAACCAGAAGCTGGGCAGGACAGGCTTTGTAGCAGCAAGAGGGTGAGGTGAGCCCATCATTCCTGCAGGGAACGTGATAGGCTTGTTTGAATGATTCCACAGGCTGACAGAGAACTGAAGCCTGCTACTCAGAGATAAGTCAAAATTGCACCTGGTCGATTTGATAAGGAGGCTTGTTTGGTGAGGGCAATGTTCACTTAGGCCATTTGAGGCACTCCTGATTTTACCACCTGTTGAAGCACAAAATATTGAATCTTAGTTTCAACTCTTCCTGGTTAATTATGAGGGTTCTTTTTGGGTACCGATTTTTGAATGACTTTTTGGCATATATGATAATGACTGTTTTCCCATTTAACAAACATGGATCAATATCCTATACAAGAATATTTAATTGTATTTCCTTGAGTTGTAGTTAAGAATTTTTTCCCCATGAATTGATAAGTATTGATTGGTTTGCAGTTTTCCTTTTTATGCTATATTAGGAATTAAGGATAATTGTAGCTTTCATAAAATGAAATTGCTTTCTAATTTTTCTGGAGTGTAATGCAGATTTACTGGGTAAGGACTATCTATTTGCTGAAAGTTTGAGAGAATTCTTCCATTTAACCACCTGAGCCCAGAGCCTTTTTTGGACATGTTTCTTAGATAATGTTTTCAACATCTTTCTTATTTTTGTAATTTTATTTCTCAGAAAATGGTCCACTTTATCAAGGTTTTCATATGCATTACAGCAGAGTCAGCTATGGTATTCCCTTGTTTTCCTGTTGTTCTTCTTAAAATGCAAAACTACATTCTCTATGATTTGGAACAGAAACTAAAAAGAGATTAAGGCTGAGATCAAGACACAGGTAGGGTGGAAACTGGCTAAAATCAAAGGAAGATAAAACAAGCAGAATTAAATATCTTACTGGAGAAAAAGAGTTTTCTTTGACCTTGACTCTCAAGAAAATTAAATCTGTGATGTGGAGGAAACATGAGATACTCTCCCAGGATGCAGAGAAAAAGGACAAAGATTTCATTGACAGTGGTGATCCAATGTGATAATTTTAGGGGAGAAGAAAAAAAACCAAAGCAACCCTGTTCAAGAAATGGACAGGAACATTAGAAGAAAGCCTTTCTAAGCTGAAAAGACCACTTCTTTTCTGGAAAATTAATACTTATACTTGCAAAATATTTGACTTTTAAGGATGAAGAAAATCCCAACAAGCACCAGGCAAATTGCTCACCTAACACACATCAGACCAGCTTTCCTACCTTTTTTTTTTTTTGGGGGGGGGGGATATATAATTGACACATTAACATTATATTAGTTTCAGGTGTACTTGCTACCATCTTGAGACCCAAAGACAATGGGATAAGGACAAGAGAGCCTTGAGGGGTACAGTTTGGGACTCAAGAATTCCATAAACAGTCAAGCCACAACATTACATTAGTGTGTGAAGACAGTAAGTAGAAAGGCATTCTCACCTAGGGCAAAGGCTTAGGAAAAAAACATTCAGTGGTCCTCCCTGAAATCACCTGTAAAATGAGAGATGAGTCTGAATGAGAAATAGAAAAATTAGAGCATAAAAAACTGGCAGAACATTGATAGCAATTAAACAAAGAGTTGGCAAAAGCCTCTTTTCCAAGAGGATTTTGTGGCTTGAAAAAAAAAAAAAAAGACTGGGTCTATCATCCTGGATTAAATGGACAGATATAAGTAGGTGTGAGGGCAAGAGGCCTGGAGATGGAAAGGCACATTAAATTTTTCATTACATAAAGAGGAATATAAAAATGAATGATTTGTCATTGATTTTAATATTTGTGAAATAAGAACTGTATTTTTACTTGATGAACTCAAAGGCAACCACTAGGAGACTTTAAACAGAATTTCTATCTTGCAGAACACTATAGAAGATAAAAGCAAATATGGAAAAATACAGAAAACAAGAAATAGCAAGTAATACATACTATAAAACAGGATGTCTAATGACTAATCAGCTCTAACAGCAAAGATATAATGGGTTACATTCAACTAGACTGGAGGCGCTGCAGTTTTTAGGACAGACCCTTTGTAGCTCCAGGCTTTTACTAATGCTGAACCCTAGGCCTGGCTTGCTTCCCCACCATATTCGCAGTATTCGAGGCTAAGACCTCCAGTACAAGCCGGCTTCCTCCCGGCAGTCCTCCAGGGCCAAATCCCGGCGCAGAACGCAGCACGCGCGTGCGAAGCTGATACTTCGAGTGAGGGACGAAGTCCTGACCTCACTCCCTCTCACCCCCTAATGCGGCGTGGGGGTCGGGCCGGACCTCGTGCCCAGTGCAGGACACCGAGTGAGAAAGCACTCGCACCCTAGCACGATTGTAATGTAGATCTTTTTCCTCGTCGCCCTCCTTTCCCCCCCCCCCCCCACCCGCGCCCCCGCGGGCAGTGCGCCTCTGCGAACAGCAAGTTTCAAACGGGCTCCGTTTGCTGCCGGACGTAGTCGCTGCGCCTCGAAGCCTCCCACACGCCGGCCTGCGGGCCGCTTGGATATACCCTCAGCGCCGTCGGATCCACCTGGGACAACTCGCCCTGCCCCCACCTTGCAGACTTGCAGTCTCAAGCCCTCCGCTGGGAGGCCGCGTCCGGAAGAGCAGGAGTGGGAGAGGAATGGGGCTGGGGTCGCCATCTGGGACCCCTTCCCCAAACCCGAGGGTCTCCTCCCAGTCGCCAAAGATGTGGTGGAGGGCGCGGTCCCACCGCATTTGTTACAGATCAGAGCCTGGGGGCCGAGCCCAAGGGGCTTGGGGGGTGGCAGGAGATGAGCAGAGGGGCTCGGGACCGACTTCCGCAGCCTTGGAGAAGGCGAGATAGAGGGGTCCCAAGCGCGAACCTGGACGCAGCTACAAAGGGGTTAAGGCATTGCGCCCCGCCCCAGCCTGGGGATTGGCGGCCCCGGGGGGCGTGGCCGGAGGGCGGGCCCGCGTTTGCCGCAGCCGCGGGTGGGCGGGGCCCGGGCGGGGAGCGGGAGGGGCGCGGAGCGGAGCCGGGCCCGCGCCGCGCGCCCCGCCGGGCGGGCTTCGGGCTGCGCCAGCGAGCCGGGCCGGTGGCGCCCGCGCCGAGGACCCCGCGCTGGACCCCGAGACAGCGAGTAAGTGAGGCCAGCCCACCCCGGCACCCCTCCCGGCTCCGACCTATCGCCGTGCCCGCTGCACCTAGATGCTCGTCCGGCCGGACCCGGAGCTGGGGAGGGGGCGCGTCCCGCTGCTGGGGTCCCAGGGCGGGGGAGGGGAGTGGAGATAAGGCCGATGATGTCATGGATGCTTCACCAGGCCTGGGGGGAGGTGGCGGCCGGAGGGGGTGCGGCCCGGATTATGTCACCTCTTCCCTCTGCGCCCCGCCCCCCGGGGCCACACGCGCTGGTAGGGAGCAAGGGGAGGTGCGAGAGGGATTTCCTGCACCACAGAGACCCTAAGGCACCTCTTCGGGACAGCCTGTGGCCGGGGTCTCCGAGCTGGCGCTGCGGGCCGTGGTCTGCTGGTGAATGGCGAACACCCCCACTTCCCTGCGCGGAAGCTCGTGTGTGCGCGCGTGTGTGTGCTGGGGTGGTGGGGGGGCGCTGTCAGCCCCCTCAGTCCTTAAACACCAGCTTCACCAGAGCCAGGATCTAGGAGATGGTTCCCTTCCCCCGTTTGTGCCAAGGGAAGGTGGGTCTCTCCTCACACATCCCAAAGAAGTTCTGAAGACCTCTGCACCCCAAAACCCTTACAGTGCCCCTAATCCCCTTTCTCCCTCAGTCCTTCTTCCCGGAAGCCCTTCCTGATTTTTCTGTTCGGATTCATTGCCTCTCTGCATTGCTCATAACATGCATTCCAACATGCACTCTCTCTGCATCTCCTCAGGGTCAGGGCCCGGAGACCCCCAAGACTCTGCCATCTGTGCCCCAGGGCACCCACAGGCCAGTCCCGGGGGTAAGCCTCAGAGTGAAATCTCCCTGGAGTAGCCTAAGCCAAGTGCCCCAAGGCCCCTGCTCCCCTGGGATGATCAGGGATGCTGTCCTGGGAGGCAGCATTTGGATTGGTCCTTGAAGGATGCAGGGTGGGCATAGAGATCTGGGAAGAGATTTTGTGTGGAGTGGAGAGGGGCTCAGGTTAGGGGGAGTAGGATGGGCAGTAGGAGATGCCTTGGAGGCCCTGCCGCAAGCTCTGCTCTGGTTCTGGGGACTGAGAGAAATGCCAGGCCTTTTACCCATAATACATTTACTTCTTAAGATTCCTGTAAGGTAGGTGTGAAAACCCGAGGTGAAATAACCTGCATGCGTTCATCCCTAATCAGTTCAGCTGGGATTTACACTTGAGCTGATGCCTCCAGAACTCCTTCGACTGTTCTTGGTGCTGCTCTTGGAAGAATTTAGGCAGAGCGGGGACAAGATCAGTTTTGCCCTTTAGAAAGAGTCCTCTGGCAGCTGTGTGTAGGAGGGAGTGCAGGGGGAAAAGGCCAGTGAGGAGCCCCCAGCAAGGGTGCTGGCAAGAGAGGCTACTGAAAGCTTTAGGGGGTAAATGGGTTGGTATAGGAGCCTCTGAGACCACAAGAGAAGGGTGGAGTGTTCTTAGCTTTAGGAAGGACATAGGTAGGGAGGGGTTGAGTGGTCATGGGGTTGGAGGGACCTGCCCATGCAAACCCCAGATATAGTTCATTTGGCCCCTTTGCGACCATCAATACTGTGCATAATGCCCCAGGCACTGAAGGTTGATGGTACAGAGAGGTAGAATTGGGCAACCTGTCATCTCAGGTGCTCGAGCTGATGCCATGAGGCTGCCTATGCAGACCACACTCAGCTACCTGGGCCAGTTCAGGACCCGGACCCATACACGAAGCTCAAACCCTTCCTCTGGGCTCAGTTTCTGCCTGTCAGGGAAACATATGCCCCTCTTTGTCCTGCCAGCTCCCTGCTGGGGTTTTGAGAAAAGAAGCTGCAGCAGCCCAAACTTGGGAGAGGCAAGGGGCAGGGAACATTTGCATGAGGTTGATCATGACAGGTTAGAAATGGCAATTCCCTCTTTGGGGAACGAGGCCCCAGGGAGAGCTGCTGTGAGTTGACAATCAAAGATTCCCCAGGTAGAGCAGGAGATGGTCCCGGGAGACAGTCCTGGGAACACCTCATTTCCAACTAGGTCTCTGGGCATTGAGCTTGTCTGGAGACCACACACATTCCAGGGAAATAGTGGGGCAGAGTGGCATACAATCAGCCCCAACCTATGGCAGGTTCTTCTTCCCTGAATCTCAGAGAAGGTAGTACTGCATATTTGTAATGCACCGTACAGCTCATAAAGCACCTTCGCAAACATTATCCTCTGTCACTGTCATGATCAATGTGATCACTTCTGAAGTTTGCGCCTGCCCACATCCAGGCATCTGGTGTAGCCCCCTTGCCTAGATCTCTAATCTCGCTATTGGCACCTTCCTTCACCATATCAACATACTCAGGTTTCTACCATGCTTAATTTAAAATTAGAAAAGAGCCTTTGGATCCCAAACCACCTTAAACTACTGTCTTCTCTGACCTTGTCTTTTTGCAGAGAACTCTCCCGTCTTTCCCTCCAGATCCGTCTACTCCTCTAGTCTGGCTTTGCTATTCACCACTTTTCTGAAGCCATTCTCTCATAGACACCAGTGAGGTTTCCACCTGCCAAATCCAGGATACACCTCCCAATCCCAATTTTACCTGGCCTCTTTTTACTACTGGGAGCTGCTCCCACATTCTCGAAGCCCCCCAGCTTGGTTTGCAGGGCCTGCCTTCCTCTGGCCTCCGTCTTGAGTCCACACTGCCTCCCAGACTTCCGGGGCTCTGACCCCCCTAGTTCGATGCTGGGCTCCACCCACACCACCCTTGAATGCTGACCACCCCAGTCTCTCCTTCCATCCAGTAGGTGAGAAAGATCTTTCTCTGGTCCTTCCCAAAGTACCTGTTTCCCCAAACAGTCTCCCTCTGTTTTGTTAAGGGTGTCACATCCACCCTCATGCCCCAGCTGAGATTCCTCCCTTGCCCCCACCATTGAACCCCATCTCCATGAAGTTTTGCCTTTTTTCCTCCCAACCCTGCCCAGGCCTTCCCACTGGTTTCAGGCTTCAGGCTACTCAGCCTTCATCCTTCTAGTCCCCAGCTGCTCCCTACACTGGACCCAAGGATGCTGAGAAGGGGGTCATGCTTAGGGTGGGAGGGGGATTTTTGAGTTGAAGGGTAGCTGGGCTGGAGTATGTGGGGAGTGGGGGCAGTGCAGGAACTAGAGTCAGACATGAGAGGTAAGAAGGCACTCACTCTCAGGGTCCTGCATTTACTGATACTGCACTTAAATTACTAGGTGCATCCCTGGCCTCACCCTAGTCTCAGCCCTGCATGTGGGGACAGACTGGCTCTAGGGAGGGAGGTGGTACAGTACTCTTCTCCACCCCTGGGGGGCAGATGCTGAGAGAATGGAATTTTACAAAGGCAGTGGGGACTGGCTTGGAGGTGAACTTCCCAACCACTTAAAGCTGTAATTCCAGGTGTGGTAGCCAAAAGACTCCTGAAGGGCAAGATTTTTGTCAGGATCCCCTGGTCTGGGGCCTAATAGCAAGGCCACAGCATGAGAATAGGCATCTGGGTAGAAGACAGTCTGAGGGGCACTGAGGTGCCACCTGGACCCCTTCATCTTCGTAGAGAAGGAGGGCTCCTTGCCTGGTTTCTCATGGGAGTAGAGGGTAAAAGCCTGAAGGGTGCCCCTGCCACCTCTGACAAACGTATTTGAGGGTCTACATCCACGGCTGGCACTGCCTGGTGCCTTTGCCTCGCTAGATTATGCGGATCTCTGGGGCAGGTGTTTCCAGGTGTGGATTTGAGACAAAAGAACCAGGAAGCGGGGCCTCCCAGAGCACAGGTAACCCGAGGCCCTGTCGCCCTGCTTGCGCTGCTCCCCCTGCTCTTGTGGGCTGGCCTTAGGGGAGGGAGGGGGGGCGCACGCTCACGGAAGGGCTCAGAGAACTTCGCGGTTCGGGGTCCATAGAGAACGGGGGGAGGCAGTAATCCAGGAAGTCTTCCCGGTGGCAGTGAATTCTTAGTGGGGGATCGGCCGCGCGGAATCCCCTGCGGGCGCAGCTGGGTGCAGAAGCCCCGCCCCTCGCCCCGCCCACCTGTGGGAAACGCTGGCCGGGAGGGAGGCAAGGCCCGCGCCCGCAGCTGGCTGCACCTCGTCCTCTGCCCCGGCCTCAGCCAGCGCCCGGGCTTCTGCAGAGGTACTGACCTTGGCAAAGGGGCCCCTCGTGCGGCCGAGTTGGGGAGACCTCGGGAAGATCCCTTCGCCAGGCGCGACTGCCGCGGTCCCCGGCCATCTGCGGGGGGTGGGGCGTGCCTGAGGTGGCGCCCACAGGCGACCCACGGGCGCGCGGCAGCTGCAGCTCCCGCCTTCCCGCACCGAGACCTCGGTCCTCTCCAGCGCCCGCCGCCTCGGGGCGCCTGACACGCGGCAGCTCCACGAGGTAGGTCCTTCATTCCTCCCATTTCGCAGAGGAGAAAACTGCAGTCCGGGATGGCTCAGTCGGCCCGTCCAAAGTCGCACAGCTGGTTCGGGCCGAGCCCCGACTGCGAGAGTGAGGCACATGGCCCCTGCAGACCGGGCCTCGGAGGGTCCCAGGCTTGAGGACCCGTCGGCCCCCCACCCCCTTGGAAAGGCAAGGAGAGGAGCCTGCGCTGGTAGTGAGCCTCCACTTCTTCCCTTGACTGCAACACCCTAGGTTAGGGGCCGGGGAAGGACCTCCCCCCCACCCCCACACACAATATTTGGGTAGGGGTGGGTTCTCTCCCTCTCTTACTTTCTGAGGGTCCCTGTTGAATTCGGGTATTATTGTCCCCTTCCAGCCTCCTATCCCCAGCCCATGCGGTTGGGTCGTAAGTGCCCAGACCCAAGGTCAAGAACACCTAAATTCTGAGGGCTGCAGTGAAGAACTAGGGCTCATGGAGGAGGTGGGGTTGAGGCAGGAGCTGAGGAGAGGAATGCAAAGCTGGGGGGGGGATGTGCATGGTGCCCTGGGGCCTGGGCTTCATCAGGTGGGCAACAGGCACCTCGTTACCAAGCTGTCCTCTTACCCCGGCCCCACTCCTTCACCCTGGGTGTCTGGGAGCCCTTGTGCCATTAGAGGGAAGGGGACACCAGAGGGTGGGGCGCAGGTGGTGCTGGGGCTGACTTGGCTGGGGTGGTGGGAGTGGGGGTGGGACTGACCTATCTTTGCCTTCCCACCTGTGCCCACAGTGCCCCCTTGGCTTAGTCATGGCGAAGCTGGAGACACTGCCTGTGCGTGCTGACCCAGGGCGGGATCCTCTCCTGGCCTTTGCCCCTCGGCCCTCTGAGCTCGGACCCCCAGACCCTCGCCTGGCCATGGGCAGTGTGGGCAGTGGGGTGGCCCATGCCCAGGAGTTCGCCATGAAGAGTGTGGGCACCCGCACAGGGGGTGGGGGCAGCCAGGGCAGTTTCCCCGGCCCCCGCAGCAGTGGTGGTGGGGCGAGCAGGGAGAGGCCAGGCCGCTACCCCTCAGAAGACAAGGCTCTCGCCAACTCCCTCTACCTCAACGGCGAGCTGCGGGGCAGTGACCACACTGATGTCTGCGGCAATGTGGTGGGCAGCAGTGGTGGCAGTAGCAGCAGCGGTGGCAGTGACAAGGCCCCACCACAGTATCGTGAGCCCAGCCATCCGCCCAAGCTCCTGGCCACCTCTGGCAAGCTAGACCAGGTCAGTCCCCAGGGCCCTTTTCTGGGAGATGGGAGGCCGTCCAGAGAGGAGGATCAAGTGGGCCCTGGAGGTGGGGTTGTGGGGGCCAGAGGTTGGGCTAAGAAGCCATGGGGAGGGGTCTTGAGGGCCAAGTCTAGCTGGTGGTCCCAGGGCAGAGACTTGGTTTTCAGGTAGCGTGAGGTGGAGACCCAGCTTCAAGGGACCCTGAGGATGGAGATTAATTGGGGGCGGAGCTGAACGTGTCTCAGAGGGAAGAGGCTGGAGCCAGGGCTAAGGCCCCATTCTGATGCCCACTCCCCCTTGCTTGCTTTTACTCAGTGCTCAGAGCCGCTAGTTCGGCCTTCAGCCTTCAAGCCCGTCGTACCCAAGAACTTCCACTCCATGCAGAACTTGTGCCCCCCGCAAACCAATGGTACTCCTGAGGGGCGACAGGGTCCTGGTGGTCTCAAGGGCGGACTAGACAAGTCTCGGACCATGACCCCAGCGGGCGGGGGTGGGGGCGGCCTCTCAGACTCCGGCCGGAACTCACTCACAAGCCTGCCCACCTACAGCTCCAGCTATAGCCAGCACCTGGCGCCCCTCAGTGCCTCCACCAGCCACATCAACCGCATCGGCACTGCCAGCTATGGTGGTGGCAGCGGCGGCAGCAGCGGTGGTGGCTCGGGCTACCAGGACCTGGGAACCTCCGACAGTGGGCGGGCCTCCAGCAAGAGTGGGTCGTCGTCCTCCATGGGTCGGCCAGGCCACCTGGGGTCTGGGGAGGGCGGAGGTGGAGGCCTGCCCTTCGCGGCCTGCTCACCACCCTCGCCCAGTGCTCTGATCCAGGAGCTAGAGGAGCGGCTGTGGGAGAAGGAGCAGGAGGTGGCAGCCCTGCGGCGGAGCCTGGAACAGAGCGAGGCCGCGGTGGCCCAGGTGCTGGAGGAGCGGCAGAAGGCGTGGGAGCGCGAGCTGGCTGAGCTGCGGCAGGGCTGCAGTGGGAAGCTGCAGCAGGTGGCCCGCCGCGCCCAGCGCGCCCAGCAGGGCCTACAGCTGCAGGTGCTGCGACTGCAGCAGGACAAGAAGCAGCTGCAGGAGGAGGCAGCCCGGCTGATGCGGCAGCGGGAAGAGCTTGAGGACAAGGTGGCCGCCTGCCAGAAGGAGCAGGCTGACTTCCTGCCCCGGATGGAGGAAACTAAGTGGGAGGTGCGGGCAGGGGGCTTGGGCTTTCCCCCTCTGAGTCTCCTTCCTTCTGTCCCTCCAGAGAAACCCAGAGCTGTGGCCCACTGTCACAGGGGAGTGAAGGGGAGGGAGACAAAAACGATTAGGAATGTCTGTGGGCACCAGAGCGGGCCCAGGGCTGTGTGAGCTGAGCCAGGTGTGTCCTGAGTCCGAGGAGGGCCCGGTGTGTCCTTCCTGAATGTCCCATGAGCTGACGCTGTGTCTGGGCATGCTGTGTGCCTCTGGGGCTGGATGTGGTGGCTGTGGTGCCAGCCAACAGGGCTCTGCCTTGACCCTGGCCCTCCTCGCCTCTGCCCCTGTGCAGGTGTGCCAGAAGGCAGGGGAGATCTCCCTCCTGAAGCAGCAGCTGAAGGACTCGCAGGCCGACGTGTCCCAGAAGCTGAGCGAGATCGTGGGGCTGCGCTCGCAGCTGCGGGAGGGCCGGGCCTCGCTGCGGGAGAAGGAGGAGCAGCTGCTCAGCCTGAGGGACTCCTTCGGCAGCAAACAGGCCAGCCTGGAGCTGGGTGAGGCCGAGCTGCCCGCGGCCTGCCTCAAACCTGCGCTGACCCCCGTGGACCCGGCGGAGCCCCAGGATGCCCTGGCCACGTGCGAGAGCGACGAGGCCAAGATGCGCCGGCAGGCCGGGGTGGCCGCCGCCGCCTCGTTGGTTTCCTTGGACGGGGAGGCGGATGCTGGCGGGGAGAGTGGGACGCGGGCCCTGCGGCGGGAGGTGGGGAGGCTGCAGGCCGAGCTGGCTGCCGAGCGGCGAGCCCGGGAGCGCCAGGGAGCCAGCTTCGCGGAGGAGCGCCGCGTGTGGCTGGAGGAGAAGGAGAAGGTCATCGAGTACCAGAAGCAGCTGCAGCTGAGTTACGTGGAGATGTACCAGCGCAACCAGCAGCTGGAGCGGCGGCTGCGGGAGCGCGGGGCTGCGGGGGGTGCCAGCACACCCACCCCGCAACACGGCGAGGAGAAGAAAGCCTGGACGCCCTCCCGCCTCGAGCGCATTGAGTCCACAGAAATCTGACCCCCCCCCCCACCAACATGGGCATGTGGCCTTTTGACAAATGCCCTGTCAAAGGCCAGAGTCCACAGTGTCTCCTCCCCACCTTCTCTCTTCCCCATGTCCCCCATGTCCCCAGACCAAAGAGGTTCTCAAAGCAGCTGTGACCAGACCCCTCCCCTCCCCCCACTGGGGGCCCTCCAGGCCCTATGGCTAGGCAACCCACTCGGACCCTCCTCCCAAGGAGGGGATAGAGGGAGGCAGAATGAGTGGGGGTTGAGGGTCCCAGGCAGCAGGGGAGCCCATGCTCCCCTTATTAGTGCTGCTTTGTTAGAGATGGAGATAGCAGGCCTGAAGTGCCATGAGGTGCGCCAGCCCCTTGGTAGGTCTGGGCTCCTACTGTTGGCCACCCCGGTGTCCAGTGATGCTCTCTGTTGTCACCTCCTAGGCCATGTAGTCTGAGAGGGCCTGCATGGGATCTGCTGAAGCTGACAGACCTTGGGCTCCTGGCCTCTCTCCTTCCTGCTCTATTACCCCTCCCTGGGCAGATTGGCAGGACAAGTGGGAGCAGATGGCCTGTCTGTGGTTGAGAGGGCTACTTGCCCAGCCCCTCCCCCACCAAGGTCTCTTGGGCTTAGGCCTCAGAGCCTGGCCTGGTCCTGAGTGTATGTCCGTATGTGCGTATCAGGCCGGAGGAGAGGCTGGGGTGGAGGTTCAGTGCCCGGGGAAGATCTGCCCTCCTGTACTTGGGAAGGTTCACCTGGAGGCTTTTTAGTTCTACCCCACCCTTCCGGCCAGGATCCCACAGGGTGATAGCCCCATCTGCTTGGCTCACCCCACACCCAGGGCCACTGTCCGGCTCTAACTACAGCTAGTAAGTGCTACCTGCCTCTCAGGCACTCCCCTCACCCAGTTTCTGAGGTCATATGAGTGTCTGTGATGTCTTCCTGTGTCTTCTCCCACTCGATTCCCCCAGCCTCCCTCTGCTTTCACGCTCAGAACATCATTGTCCTAGGCCGCCTCTTCCCCCCAAACCTCACCTTTTCTTCCAGTAGAAAATTCTGCTTGATCTTTGGTGCACTGCCCACTTCCAAGCTCCAATGGGCCCAAGCCTGAGCCAGAGGCCTTTGTTTTGGGGGGCGAGGGGGATGGTTGTGATTGCCTTTGAAGGACAAAGCTGACCTGAGAGGAATACTGACCCCTGAGTTCCCAGGACCCTGGGTTTGCCCAGGGTAGGCCTGCATGGCCATCAGTGGGGGCTGGGACAGCAATGTCACTTCCCTCTTGGTATCCTCTCAGAGTCTATCTCTGTAAGACAGGAAGGGAAAGGCAAATTTCTAATTCACCAGCAATAAAAATTAGAGGAGGCTTGGCCCTCGACCCTTGTATTTCTCTCTTTTCACTCTCTTCCTCCCACCCCCAAGACTGGGTTTGGAGGGCAGGGTGGAGAGAGCTGGCAACTACTGTGAGCAAGTTCCCCAACCCCTGACCAGCCTCCTCCCATGACTGGTGACTGTTTAATGAGCTGTGCGTCCCCCACAAAAACAAGAGTGCCCCTCTGTGTGGCCTCTGTCCCTCTGCACAGCCCCTTCCCGGTGACCCTCACCAGATCTCTGAACTGGTTGGGGGAGCCATCCTGGTAATCACTGCCCATTCCACTCACCCCTCACTGCACCTGCCCCAGAACCTGGGCCTAGGCCAGAGGGGCAGGGGGAAGAGAAGGCATTAGTAGGAAAAAAAAATAGAAAAAAAAAAAAATGAACAGACTCAGCTTTGGGACTTCCAACCACAAAAGAAATTATATATAAATATATATAAATATATATCTCTACCATATGTGATGGAAAGACTTCGTTTTCTTTTCCCAAAGAAATAAAATGGAGAAAGCCTCTTGAGTGGCATTCTTTGGCCTGCTTGTGTCTTTGCAGGTTTGGGAGGTGAAGCTGGGTTAGGGGGGTGTGGAGGGCAAAGCTGGAGTAAACGGATTTCCCAGAGGAGGCATAAGTCCGGAGGTGCTCACTGGGCCATGCCAGAAGGTTGGCCCAAAGCCCAAGCTCCTCCATGTTGCCCAGGAGGAGTCGTGGTTCCAAGTTTCTGCCCGTGGCTTTCTCTTCGGCTAGGATTGTCACCCTGAAGGGTTTCTAGGTGGGTCCAACTCAGCATCTGGACACCAGGCTGCTGCTTGGAAGGTAGGTGATGCAGGACAGCTAGATGTAGTATCCTGAGCCATGTTACAGCGACTGGCCAAAGTTTGAGGGCAGAATACAAAAACACGAAGGCTGAGAACAGACTTGTAATCAGTGGTGAGGCCCCAAAGACAGAATGGACCCAAGAGTGCTGCGAGCATGGAGCTGTCCTTTGCGGGTAAGTGCTGTCCTTTATAATTGCTTCTGTCATCTTTACGGAGCCCCCCCCCCCCAGTCAAGAATGCATCCTGCTGCAAGTAACAACTTGATTTACAAGAATTTAAAGGCTGGTTTATTTTTCCTTACCTGACAATTCTGGTCACAAGCATCCTGTCATAAGTATTGTTTCAAGGACATAAGACTTAATGTTCCTACTCTCCCATCCATAGTATGTAGTTCTCTCCATGCCACAAAGTGGCTGCCACAGCTCCACGAAGGGATTGAGGCAGTACTACTTTATCATGAAGATAAAAGTTTTCCAGAATCCTGCCGGTAAATTTCCCTTTACATGTTGATGGGCAGAACTGAGCGTCATCCTCTTCTCACTTCAAGGGAGGCTGGGAAACTGAGTATTTGGCAAAGAAGAACAGGACCGTCATGGCTGCATTGGAGCAATCTGGTTCATCCCCTGGGGATGGGCCCTCTGCTCTCTCTGGGTTCTTCTGGCAAAGAGAGTCCTAATCAGCAAGAAGGAATATTTGCTCTGGTCTGGCCCTAGTGAGAAAACCAGGCAAACAGTGCCCTCCGCAGAGCTCCAGAGTTGGGCTGCCAGGCTTGCCCCTCCTTGCAGTGAAGTGTCCTCGCTGCATTGGTTTTTGTCTCCCGGACAAGATGGTACCTTGGAGGGAAAGTCAGTTCTCAAGTCTCCTTCACAGCACTTAGGATAGGTGGACCAGCAACCAGGGCACTGACAAGGTATGACAAACCCAACCAGCAGTGCTCAAGTTTTCCCCAGAACGGCAGTGTTGGGTCAGGCCCTCTTGGAGGGTCTCTTCCTTGCTTAGGTGCTGATAGCAGCTCAGGTGTGAACCCCTCTACTTAGGGAGGTGAAGGATGACCCTGGCTTCATCTACTATATAGCACTGGCCTCCTCCAGCTCTGGCTCCTCATATCCATTTCTCCTAACAGGCTCGGCTCTTCATCACTAACTCTTCTCCTGAGAGCACTTCACAGATGCCTCTATTATTGATGATTACCCTCACCATACAGATGAGAAACTAGGCTTAGTGAGTTAATGTGATTTCTCTAAGGCTATAAAACCCTGGGTGGCGGGGCGCCCGGGTAGCTCCGATAGTTAAGCATCCCACTTCGGCTCAGGTCATGACCTCTAGATTTGTGCTCTGTGCTGACAGCTCAGAGCCTGGAGCCTGCTTCGGATTCTGTGTCTCCCCGTCTCTCGGCCCCTCCCCTGCTCATGCTCTGTCTCTCTCTGTCTTTCAATAATAAATAAATGTTAAAAAAAAAAATTTTTTTTTTTAACCCTGAGTGGCGGTCTGGGATTCGAACCTGTATCTACGCTATTTAGCGACTTCCAGAGAGGTCCATCCACGGCGCTGTTTCGCCTCCGCGGGTCCTAGACTCCCCCGGCCTCTCGGCAACGTCCTACAATGGAAAACGTCCTTGGAAAACGCTGACAGAGCCTTTTGAGCCTCGGCCGCACCCGTCACCGGCGCAGCAGGCGGAAGTAGCGGGCAGTTGGCCGGAAGTGGAGCTGTGAGGTCCGGGTGTTGCTGGTGGAGTGGTGGTGGCGCGGGAGCTCGCGGGATCCAGGGTCTGGTGTTGCGGCGCCCGTGTTCACCAGGCTCAGGTGAGTGGCGGCGGCCGCGGATGAGGACTCGGCGGCCGCTCCCTGTCCACCTGGGCCTTGGCCGCCTCTCCCGTCCTGGGCGGCGCAGGGCCGGGCGCTTCCGGGCCCGGGCTGCGGACTCCTCTCGCAGGCCCGTTTAGGCAGAATGTCGGCGACCCCGCCACCCCGGAGTTCTGTGACCTTGGGCAATCGGTTCGTCTGAATCTTGACTTTTCCTCTGTGAGACGGAGATGATCACTGCCTGCCTCACAGGGCTGTTGTGGGAATCCAGTGAGGTGTTTTGCGGCACTTCGTTACCACACTTAACACGTGCACGCGACCCACTCAGGGATCTGGAGATGGGGTCTGTAGGTCTGGGATAAGGTTCGAGATGACGCATTCCTGACCAGCTTCCAGGTGAGGCTGATGCCGCTGGTCCGCAGGCCCCTACGGTATTTTGCTTAGTACCCGGGTCAACTTGAGCCTTCAGTAAATATCAATACAGTGTATATCCTGTCCCCGTTTGTAACAGACGGTTTCTAGTTGCACATACCTAAGGTCGTTATTGATGTCTTCCTCCCTTTTCTCTCCAGAGGTAAGAAAAATAATTGCCCTTTCTCTTTCCGTACAAATCATGACACAGCTCTTCTGTCCTGACTCAGGGAGCTTTGGGCCCTCTTTAAACCAGTTAAACTCTTCCACTTCCTCAGGTCATGCTTCATTGCCTACTCACTGTAAACCCTTGGACAGTGAGTGCTTCTTCCTATGGAGCTGGCAGCCAAGTGCTTTAGCACCAACGTGTCTGGTGTTCTGTGCTCTAGTCATTTGTTGCAGCTGGAATGTGAATTCCTATTTTCCGCCCTTGGCTCACACTTGGTGAGTAGTAAGAAAGCCGCTTTTCCAGAACTAGATTGTACAACTCACTGCTCTGAATGGCCTCAGGCAAGCTCTGGCTTGATTTCACTACTGCCTGGGAGATCAAAATGAAATATGGAGACTCAGCGTTGCATAATGCAGCAGAGAAGGTGAGGCCTTTGGGAGTTGTGCAGGTCTAGTTTATTTGACAGTATGGTTTTCTTCCCCATCTATTGCTTTAGCAATCCTTTAGCAGTTCCATTCACATGGGCTGAGAGGACCTGAGTGTCTGCTCTCTGTTGCTATACCCAGAGATTTTCTTTTCTTTTTTCTTTTCCTTCCTTCCTTCCTTCCTTCCTTCCTTCCTTCCTCTCTCTCTCTCTCTCTCTCTCTTTCTTTTTAGCTGAGGGAGAGAGAGAGAATCTCAAGCAGGCTCCATGCCCAATGCAGAGTCCAACACATGGGGCTCGATCTCACCACTGTGAGATCATGACCTGAGCTGACACCAGGAGTCAAACATTTTACCAACTGAACCACCACCCAGGTGCCCCACATACCCAGAGATTTTCTAAAGACAGAGTGTGTGGAATCCTTTAAGAGCAGTGGCTCTAACAGTCATCTGTGGGGCCTTGTCAGACTGTATCTACTCAGGCCCTTCTTGCCATTCTGTTAGAGGAATAGCAGAGTCTTAGAAGGGGAGGAAGGGCTATATAAACTTAAAAAAAAAAGTTTCACAGATAATTGTGGTGTGCTGTTTTCTCTGGTAAGAGTGGAAACTAGAATGAAGTGAAGGGGTTGGGCTGTTAGAATTGATTTTGGTTTGGCTTAACTCTGGGTGATACTTACATTGACCTAAACACCTTAGCACTGGTGTTTGACCTTTGTCGTGGCAGTAGTAGTAGATCCCTGTCTTGTAGGCTCTGCTCCAGTGTGGAAACTGAAGCACAGAAGAGTCTAGCCCAGTTAGCATTTGCATTAACAGCTAAGGATCCTTAGGTCAGTCACTAAGCCCTCACCAGAAGCATTAAACTTGGTAGACTCTTAACACCTAGAGGAAGTTAGTTTTCTGTTTTTTTTAATTCTCAGGGTTGCTCAACAAATTATTTGCTAAGACAAGATTAGAGTTTGAAGTATTCATTTATTTGTGGCAGTTTTACCAGGACATAGGAGGGTTATACCTTTCTAGCAAAAGGATGGAAATCAGAATTAAGAGAGGAGATCTAGTAACTGGTGAATTAAATATGCTGAGAGTGTTATATACTTAATCTACAGTTAGCATGGCTGTCTTCCACCGTCTGGCTCCCTTCCTCTAACTTCTGGACTGTAGTTTAAAATGAAGCTATTCGGCCTTGCTCAGACTTGTACCTGGAAGGTGGAAAGGTAAGATTCCTCACTCCTGTGAAATTACATCATTTAGGGTGGTTGGACAGTGCCAGGGGTCTCTGAGGCTCCTTTCTGGTTTATTAGGACCCCTAAAGAGAGGGGGAAGAGGATGTACATGTGGCACTTAAACTAGGAAAGGAGCTTTGTGCTGATGTCACATGTCTTTGAACCTCTAGAGAACGTGTCAGGCATTATTGATTGGGCATCTGTCTCATACCATTCCCTTTCCAGCTTTTTTCGGGATTCTCTGGGAGTCCTTAAGTAAGGAGGAGCTAACTCTCTCAGCTGTGCTTTCTCTGTGTAGGCAACACATCCAGACAGCCTCTCCTTTGCAGTGCCTTTTCTCCTCACTGTTTTTGCTTTATTGGTTCTGTATCTTCCGTGTGTTTCTTTCCCTTTCTTTCCCACAGCACTCAAGACCAGACTTCCAAAGTGATTATATTTCAGGCATGTATTTGTAGATATGGTGTCTATACAGTTACACTAAAACTTGCAAGGTGAAAAAGTAAGTAGCTACTGTTTGCCATTTGCAGTTGGCTCTTCATTCCTCTACGATCCTTTATTTTGTCATCATTTCTGTTACTGGGCATTCAGAAAGAAATTCGAGGGGCGCCTGGGTGGCTCAGTCAGTTAAGCTTCGGACTCTTGATTTCAGCTCAGGTCATGATCTCACGGTTCGTGGGTTCGAGCCCTGCATCAGGTTGTGCGCTGACCGTATGGAGCCTACTTGGAATTCTCTCTCTTTCTTTTTTTTTTTTTTTTTTGTCTCTCTTTTTTTTTTTTTCCTCTCTTTCTGACCCTCCCCGCTCGCTTGCTCTCTCTCAAAAATAAACAAACGCTTAAAAAGAAAACAGTAGTTCTATAGACAGTAGGAATTACTTGGGCTAGAAAAACTTTTCAACGTTTTCCTTGAAACTTAACGTTACTTTCTTTGAATACTGATTGTCTTGAAGAATACCTTAATTTCCTGTTAGTACATGCATTTTGCAGATTTAATTTTTGTCAGAGTTGTACATGATTTACACAGTCACATAGTTTGATGGACTTATAACACTAAATATTCCCTTTCTCCTTTTTTTTTTTTTATGGTGATCTGTGATCAGTGATTATGTCTTGCTGAAAGCTCAGATGATGCTTAGCAATTTTTAGCAATAAAGTATTTTATAATTAAGATAGGTGTGTTTTTTAGATATAATGCTATTGCACACTTGACAGACTGCAGTGTGGTGTAAACATAACTTTTCTGTGCACTGGAAAACCAGAAAATTCCTTTGACTCACTTTATTGTGACACTCGCTTTATTTCAGTAGTCTGGAACTGAATAGCACTATCTCAAGGTAACGCCTGTATTAGAGGTGAGAGGGGCTTTTGAGTTCACCCAGTTCAAACCCACCAGCTCCCTGGCATCTGGAAACCCTGTAGATTGGTCAGGGTCCTCCCCACTTCTTTGTCTGGAATTTGACTCTTCTTGGCTAGAGTACACCAGCAATGTGGGTTTGGAATCAGACGATCTTTGATGTCAAACCCCACTCCATCCCTTAGCTGTGTAACCGTCAGCAGGTTCCTTAACCTTGTGAAGTCTCCTTTTCCTCATCTACAACATGGAGACCATAAAACCTACGTTACAGAGAGGTTGTAAGGATTGGAACTATATGCAGGTAAAAAAACCTCATAGTAGGCTCGGCACAGAGGAGGCCCTAAGATAATTGTGGCTGTTGTTTTTTCCATCTTGGGACTTAACCTGTATTTTAGCATTTCAAAAAGAACCACATTAATTCAAAATGCAGACTCTCTATCACCGAAACAGAAATATTAATGTTCAAGGAAATGGCTCTTTTTTCATTTGAGGAGCATGCACAGTAATTTTATTCATTAAATACGCTTAGGTAGTATTAATTGAAGTAATTTAAATTATTTAATGTACTTTTATTTATTTATTTTTAAAAGTTTATTTAGGGGCGCCTGGGTGGCTCAGTCGGTTGGGCGTCCGACTTCGGCTCAGGTGCTGATCTCACAGTTTGTGGGTTTGAGCCCCGCATCAGGCTCTGTGCTGATAGCCTGGACTGCTTCGGATTCTGTGTCTCCTTCTTTCTCTGCCCCTCCCCCACTCACGCTTTGTCTCACTCTGTTTTTCAAAAATAAATAAATGTAAAAAAAAAAAATAAAAAAAAAACATTTATTTATTTTTGAGAGAGAGTGCGTGTTTGCAGGGGGAGGCAGAGAGACAGGGAGACAGAGAATCCCAAGCAGGCTCCATGCTGTCAGTGCAGAGCCACATGTGGGGCTTGAACTCATGAACCATGACATCATGACCTGAGCCAAAATTGAGAGTCAAGGGGCGCCTGGGTGGCTCAGTCGGTTAAGCGTCCGACTTCGGCTTAGGTCATGATCTCACAGTTCGTGGGTTTGAGCCCCGCGTCGGGCTCTGTGCTGACAGCTCAGAGCCTGGAGTCTGTTTCAGATTCTGTGTGTCCCTCTCTCTCTGCCCCTCCCCTGTTCACTCTGTCTCAAGAATAAACAAACAAAAAAAAAACAAACAAAATCGAGAGATGCTTACCCTACTGAACTACCAAGGTGTCGCTAATGTGTTTTAAAATTATATTGTTTGGGATGCCTGGGTCACTCAGTCGGGGAAGCATCCGACTTCAGCTCAGGTCATGATCTCACAGTTTGTGGGTTCAAACCCCATATCGGGCTCTGTGCTGACAGCTCGAAGCCTAGAGCCTGCTTTGGATTCTGTGTCTCCCCCTCTGTCTGTCCCTCCCCTGCTCATGCTCTGTCTCCCTGTCTGTCTGTCTCTCTCTCTCTCTCTCTCTCTCTCTCTCTCAAAAATAAACTTTAAAAAAACTTTTTTTTAATAAAAAATAATATTATATTATTTATCGGGATGCCTGGGAGGCTCAGTCGGTTGACTCTTGATTTCAGCTCAGGTCATGATCCCATGATCCATTGTGGGATGGAGCCCCGTAACAGGCTCTGTGCTGAATTTGGAATTCTGCTTGGAATTCTCTCTCCCTCTGCACCTCCCCCCTCTCCCCTTTCTAGGGCGTGTGCGCACTCACTCTCTCAAATAAAAATGAAATAAAAAAAATTATATTATTTATAAAGGTATTTGTTAAATTCATATACTCTTCTGTATTAACAGTTTCAATGCCAATAAAGAAGGAAAAGTTAATTTATCAAAGATATAATGGAAAGTATCCTCACAAAGAAGTTATATAGTTCCTTTCCTTTCATTTAAGTGTATTTTAGGTGATGGCACTCATTTGCGTTGTTTGTTCCAATGAGTATTTGTATGTGCATTTTCTCGTGTTGATGCTTGCCACACACTTATCCTGTAAGCCAGCCCCCTCCTTCTGGATGGACACTTGTATTGTTTTCAGTTTTTTGCTTTTTTTTTCTTAAACATTTTATTTTTAAGTAATCTACACGTAATGTGGGGCTTGAACTTACAACCCCAAGATTCAAATTGCACACTCTGCCGACTCAGCCAGCCAGGCACCCCGATTTTTTGCTTTAGAGTAGCACAGATATTTTGTTAAAAAAAAAAAAAAAAAAGTTTTGTTCCATCCCCCCCCCCCCCCCCCGCCCGGTTATTTCTTCCGAACTAGTTCCCAAGGTGTGATGAAGGTCTACAGATTTGAACAGTTGGTTGAGCATCCGACTCTTGATTTTGGCTCAGGTCATGATCCCAGGGTTGTGGGATTGAGCCCTGTATCAGGCTCTGCTCGGAGCATAGCACCTCCTTGAGATTCTCTGTCTCTGTCTCTCTCTCTCCATCTCCCCCTCTCCCTCTCTTAAAAAAACAAAAAACAGAGGGGTAGATTTGGGTTCCTGGACCATAGTTTGCTGACACCTGGTCTGTAACACCTGGACCCATAGATTGAAACTTGGTAGACGGAATGGTCCACAAGGTCATAGTAAAGATGTAAACGTATAAAGATTTCATGTAAAAGAATTCTCCTCTGGTTCACAAAGAAAGTAAAGCATACATTCCTACCATCCACAGAAGCCTGTGTAGCTCACAAAGCCACTGGCCTGCCCTGTGGTCACCTGGTTCTCATGCTATGGGCTCTGGAAGGAAGAAGAGGTTGACAGGGGAGTTGGGCAGGTATTTCAGAAAGTCACCCTTGCGCCCTTAGAACCCGCAGGGGATTCTGTGCAGCAACAACCCTGTCAAGTCCACATCTTGGCAGCTCAGGGCTCACTGGGTTTTGCTTGTCAGGCGTTGGCATTTATCAAGTGGGAGGAAAGCTAAAAGCCTTTAGAGAAAGCAAGAGTATAGCAGAGTCTGTTTCGTAGGCTCTCCTGGTTTCTACCATGGGGGAAAGTGGGACCTGCACTGCTAGAGGCAAGATTTCAGCACCTGACTCCCTGGCAGCATTGCTAATCAGCTGCCTCCAGAGGAAAGCTGTGCTGCTCCCCTTCCACGTCAGCGGGGCAGGCGTGTGAGTTGGTGTTTCCTGAACCGTGAGCCCAGCTTTGAGATGCTTTTTGCTTCCCACCCATGAATTGACAGCAGAGCTTCAGGCTGCTGCCTTCTGCCACCAAAATGAGTTTTTGAGTATATGTCCTAAATGCGTGCCTCTCTGCGATAGTGGTTCAAAGTCTGTGATAAGTCGCCTGGACAGGAGAATAGGCATCTTCTGGCAGGTGCAGGAGCAGCATTAGAAAACAGTTGAGTAAGGTGTGGGAAATGAGCATTAGAAAACTATTCTGTAGTCAAAAGTTTCATGCTTAGGAACAAGGAGGGTTATTGTGGGTATAATGAATTAAACTTTACATCAGGTCCCGCTTTTTACTTTTGGTGTTAGCGCAACAGCTTTAACCAACTTTCTTATTCTCCCAAGTGGGCCCTTTATGCATTGATATCAAGGAGAAGCAGTTTGTAGCCTTGATGTATGCTGTCTTGTCATTTGGGCATTCACTAGCATTGAACTTACTTGAGTGGACAGCAATGTAGTTTAATCCATTTCTTATAATGTATAAATTTTGGTATTGTGATAGGTGGAAGCCACTTATTCTTCATCTACCCTTTTTTCAGTATCTGGCACCACCAATTCTGGCCCAGTCATTTGTGACCCATGGCTCTTGCGATATGCCGAAGATTTCCAGGTAGTTTCTGTGGAACGCCTCCCTGTCCAGCTCTAATCAAGCACCATGTAAACAAGAAATTGCCTGGACAAACCTGTAAGGACTGTGTTCTGACTGCCAAAACGATCAGTACTGACACCAGAACAACAGCCACTCTCAAGTTGTTAAAACCTTTAGGATATCGAGCGTTTTGCAGTCCTTTTGCCTACAGCACAGCCCGAAGTGTGACATATTGGAATGTGGGAAGCTACACACAGCCGAGGGGACAGGAGCCTCCAGAACACAGCGGCTTCTGCCATCCTGCCAAAAAAGTTGAGAACATTCATAGCATTTCCTCCTCTCAGAGGATCCTGACAACCAGCAGTGCCTTCCCAGGTTTGGAATTCAGCAGGACTTCTGCCTCTAAGGCCAGCACGTTGAAGCCGGGCTCACACAGGGCTGCGGGAGTTGAAGAAGATATAGAAATTTTTGATTCCTTTGAAGACCCCCGAGGTTTCCTACAGCTAAGACCAGAGTACCAGCTTCACAGCTATAACAGATCTGAGACTTGCCAGCCCCTGTCTGTTTCGGAAGGTGAATTAATTTTGCACAAAGTCACAGTTCATCAAGATAATCTCCAGCCTCAAGTCATTGCTGATTATTTCTGTAAGCTGAGCTCTTTGCCTGCAGAGCAGCATCCTGTTTTGCTGTCCAGCACCAGCTTTGCTTTGCTCTGCCAGCTGAGTGTGAAAAACATACAGTTCTTTGATGTCCCGGAGTTGATCAGTATTTTGAAGGCCTTTGTCAGTTTGGGAATCCCTCACTCCCATTCAGTGCTAGGTGTGTATGAAATCAGATTTTGCAGTAAGGTGTGGGAGATGAGTCTGGATCAACTTCTCTTGGTGGCTGATCTCTGGCGAAACTTGGGTCGCAGAGTACCTCGGTTTTTAAAAATCTTTTTTAGTTATCTTAATCTGCACTGGAAAGACCTATCCTTGTCCCAGCTGATTCACTTAATTTATATTATAGGTGAAAGTCGTCAGGCACCCCAAGACCTAATGCAAAAACTGGAATCATTGATTCTCAAGTACATAGATTTGATCAACTTAGAGGAGGTTGGTACAATCTGTTTGGGGTTCTTTAAATCAAGTAGTAATCTCTCTGAATACGTCATGCGGAGAATTGGAGACTTGGCTTGTGCTGACATGCAGCATCTGAGCAGTTATGCCTTAGTGAATATTCTTAAGATGTTCCGTTTCACTCACGTGGATCACGGAAATTTCATGAAGCAATTTGGCCAGATTGCTCCTCAGCGAATTCCTTTTCTAGGAGTTCAGGGTGTCATGCACCTGACTCTTGCTTGCTCAGCCTTACGCATCCTGGATGAAGGGATAATGAATGCTGTGGCTGCTTCTTTGCCTCCAAGGGTGGCATATTGCCGAAGTAAAGATGTTGCCAAGATTCTGTGGTCATTTGGAACTCTGAATTATAAGCCACCCAATACAGAAGAGTTTTATTCTAGCCTGATAAATGAGATTCACAGAAAGATGCCTGAGTTCAGTCGATATCCAGAACACCTGCTCACCTGCCTGCTGGGCCTGGCATTCTCTGAGTACTTTCCATTAGAGCTCATCAATTTTGCTTTGAGTCCAGGGTTCGTCAAGTTAGCTCAGGAGAGAAGTAAGTTTGAACTCACTAAGGAGCTATATACTCTTGATGGTACCGTTGGCATCGAGTGTCTAGATTACAGAGGCAATCGTCTTAGTGCTCACCTTCAGCAAGAGGGGTCGGAAATGCTGTGGAATTTAGCAAGGAAGGATATGTGCTCAAAGCCTGAATTCCTGGAAGCTCTCTTTTTACTAGAGAACATGTTGGGTGGGCCCCAGTACATCAAACACCATATGATTTTGCCACATACCCGATCTTCTGACTTAGAGGTCCAGCTTGATGTTAACATGAAGCCATTACCCTTCAACAAAGAAGCCATACCAATTAAGGATGAAGCCAAATTAAGGCTTAAGCATGTGGGAGTCAGCATTACAGATGATTTGATGAATCAGCTACTAAAAGGGAAATCAAGAGAATGTTTCCAGGGAGAGATTGCATCAGAGACTGAACAGCGGGAAAGGGAATTAGAGAACGCACCTATACCTTTGGGGACCTCCCTTTGCAATGTGGCAGACAGATTGGGGGCTATGGAGATGGCTGGCCCTTGTCCCCCAGCTTGCACGCAGGCCCCACAAGTGAAGCTGGCTATTCAGTTGACAAATAAAAACCAATACTGCTATGGTTCCAGGGATCTGCTCGGACTGCACAATATGAAGAGGCGGCAGCTGAATCGGCTTGGGTACCGTGTAGTAGAGGTATCCCACTGGGAATGGCTCCCACTATTGAAACGAACTCGCTTAGAAAAGCTGATGTTCCTCCATGAGAAAGTGTTCACCTCTGCTCTCTGAAGGGCTTTCAGGGACATTGTTACTCATAAAGGCTATCGAGGTGTACTATGCAAGGTGTTGGGAAACAGTTACAAAAGCCAGCATGTAGGTTTGGTAATAAAATCATCTGTTGAAGAGACTTAGTTGTGCTCTTGTCAATGGCAGAGTGAAGTTTGTGTGTTACATGAATTAATTGTAACCTGGCCCCATTGTACAAGTTGTTGCTAATTTGTGCAGGTAACTAATAAACATCGTGAATTCCCTATTTTCGAGTAAGTCCTGTCTTATTTTTCTTCCTCTGTTTACTGGCCTTATCTCATGATTATTTTGAATTTGTAAGATAAAAGGGTAGTCAGACATTGTCAAAGCTAATTTTTTAAAAATGGTTTTCATATACTTTATTTTAAAATAAGAATCTTTTGGGGTGCCTGGGTAGCTCAGTCGGTTAAGCATTCGACTTCGACTCAGGTCATGATCTCACAGTTCGTGAGTTTAAAGCTCCATGTCGGGCTCTGTGCTGACAGCTCAGAGCCTGGAGCCTGTTTCAGATTCTGTGTCTCCTCTCTCTGCCCCTCCCCTGCTTGTGTTCTCTCTCAAAAGTAAAAAGTAAATAAATAAACATTTAAAAAAATAAAGGATCTTTTACAGCTTAATTTACATTTCAAGATCCCCCCCCCCCCCAACCAGCCATGTTCTCTTCACACCCTTTAAAATTAAAGTCTCATTCTCCTTTAGATTTGGTTGGTTGTCCTTAGTTGCTGGTTCTTCCTGTTTTAAACAGCAAGGATTAATGTCATTATCTTAGCTTAATTAATGTCATTCTCTTAGCCCCCCTTCTTCTGCATTTCTACTTCTCTTGAATAAGTTCTCCCTCTCCCCACCCTTCCTCTGGGATATTGTCTCTCTAAAATTGGACTTAGAAGAGTAGAATTAAATGACTGCCTGTTGGGCCATTGATTCCCAAATCTGATGACCGGGTAGAACGTGTTCATGACAAGTAACTCAGACAAGAAGGAAATGCATTGCCTCCCATGAGGTGGGCTTCAGGTTTGGTTGCATTAGAGTTGCAAGCATAAAGAGATTGTATACATAGACTCTATATATTTGTATGCAACTTAATACAAGTAACCTTTGTAAACATTTGGGATCTGTGAGAATTTTAAAAAGGATCCCTGCCCCCATTATTTAGGCCTCCTCTCAAAGCCCGCTTCCCTGCCTGTGCTAAAACAGTACTCCCAGTGGCTTGTGTTTGTGCTCTGTCATCTTCAGTTTCATTTTCCTCACCGCACTCAGCATCAGAAACTATTATTTATCTGTTTACTTATTACTTTCCCTGTTGGAAGGTGGCCCTTTGAGTTAACTTTGTCTAGTTAACTAGTTAATTTGTCTCCGGTGCCTTGAATGGGTCCTGGCACAGAGATGATAATGTTTAGTGAGTATGGTGTGGGAATTTAGAGTGGCTGGGCTTTGCTGGAGAGTTGGGGTGGAAAGAAGGCAGAGGGTGAGGCTAGAGAGGTAGAGCAGATCTGGGTCACAACTGACGGCATTACTAAAAAGCCTAAGTCTGTAGGGACTGGATTTTTTTTTTTAAAGGAGTTTTAAGTCAGCATAATTGGGCAGATTCATGTTGTAGAACGGTTAGGTTAAAATAATAGAACTAGATTGAGGGTGGGGGTGCATGAGATATATCAGAATATTTCACAAATGTGTGCAACAGCTCAGGTGAGAGATAATGAGGGCCAGAACTATGGAATGGCAAGTCTGAGTTTCAGAGATGTTTGGAAGGGGAAAAAGGCAAGACTTGCTAATTGGGTGGATTAGGGGATGATGATTTTGGTGCCTACATTGATACGGAGTCCTCAACTAAAATTGGAACCAAAGCAGGAAAGGTGTTTGGTTAGAGGGTTAATCTGTGCTGGTCATGCTAAGATGAGCCTCCAGGCAGAAATCTCCAGGCTGGGGTCTCAAATGGGGATGAGGACAGGTGGCTGTCAGAACCACAAGTGAGTGAAGTTGCCTGGGACAGGCGGGAGGGAGGTTATTGTGGGTTGGGGAGCAGGGGAGAGAAGATAACCAAGAATAGAATACCAGCATTCTGGTATTCTGGTAGGGAGGGCCAAGTAAAGGGGACCCAGTGGTAAAGACAACAAAAGAAGATATAATTAGACTTCAGGGAAAATGGTAGCATAGAAGTTTGTCAAGGGTCCCCAAACCACCCTCACTAGAAGGATTCACGGAACTCAGGAAAGCTGTTACATGTACAGTTACAGTTTAATTACAATGAAAGGCTACAGATTGAAATCAGCAAAGGAAAAAGGCACATAGTGTGGAATCTGGGAGAGACCAGGCACAAGCTTCTGGTTGTCCACTTCCGGTGGAGTCATGTGGACAGCTCTTAATTTCATCCCAGCAATGATGCCAATATTTACCAATACTGCCGACCAGGGAAGCTCACCTGAGCCTGCGCAGGGTTTTTATTGAGGGGGGTCTGCTGCAAGTTAAAGTACATGTAAGTAGTTAAACAATTGCACTGGGTACCCACGTGGCTGACCTCATTTGGTCCCCATCCCTCTCAGAGGGCCAACGGATAAAGCATGGCCCAAGGCCCCCACTATTGGTATAAACTGTCTGGTGTGGCCCAAGGTCTCAGGTGTATGCAGACAGTCTTAACATGAAGGATGTTCAAAGAGTTTAGAGATTGTCCCTAAGGAGCTGGTGAAGGGCCAGTTTTTTTGGAATGTGCAGGATTTGAACAGACCAAACCTGCTGAGTTAAACTTTTGCTGCACAGAAGCTAATGGGAAAGGAGAATATTGCAAAAAGGAGACGATTTGCACCATGTCAGTTGCTGGGGAGAGAGCAGTTAAGGCAAGAACCAGAAATCTCCAGTAAATTTGGCAACTTGGACATCACTGATGGCATTAACAATAGCAGTTTGAGTTGGATTGTTAGGGCAAAAGCCAGACACTCCTGTTGAATAATGTGAGTTAAGGAATGGGTTGCAAATGCTGACACAATTCCTTGAGAACTTTTGAAGAGAAGGGGAACCTTGAGCAGGATGCAGAGTGAGACTAGGATCGCCAGATGAAACACAGAATGCCTAGTTAAGTTTGAATTTCAGATAAGTAACGGATAATGTTTTGTGGTAAAATACAGATAAAATTGGCCATTTTGTAGAAAAGTGCGTCATTCAGTGACAGTGCATTGATGGTGTCGTGCAACCAATCACCACTGTCTAGTTCAAGAACATTTTTGCACCCCAAAAGAAAACTCCATACCCATTAAGCAGTGATTCCACATACGCCCCCCCCCCCACACCCACCGCACCCCAGCCCCCACCCCAGACCCTGTCAATTACTAGTCTGCTTTCTGTCTCTGTGGATATGCCTATTTTGGATATTTCCAAAAAGTGGAATTATATAATATGTAACCTCTTGTGTGTGACTTCCTTTACTTAGTGTAATATTACCAAGATTTATCCATGTTATGGTATGTACCAGTACTTCATTACTTACAGCTGAATAACAGTGCGTTGTGTGGGCATACCCTGTCTTATCCATTTATCAGTTGATTGACACTGGGTTTTTCTACTTTTTGGCTATTGTGAATAGTGCCGCTGTAAACATTTATGTGCATGTTTTACTTGAATACCTGTTTTCAGTACTTTGGGTATATACCTAGGAGTGAAATTGCTGAGTTATATGTTAGTTCTATATTTAACTTATTGAGGAACTACCAGACTTTTCCACAGTGGCTATACCATTTTACATTTTTAGCAGCAAGGTATTAGGGTTCCACTTTCTCCACATCTTTGCTAACACTTGTTATTTTCTGTGTTTTCTTTTTTTTTTTTTCTTTTTTCTTTTATTTTTGAGAGACCGAGTATGAGTGGGGAGGGGCAGAGAGAAAGGGAGACACAATCAGAAGCAGGCTCTAGGCTCTGAGCTGTCAGCACAGAGCCCGACGCGGGCTCAAACCCACGAGCTGCAAACCCACCTGAGCTGAAATCAGAGGCCCAACCAACTGAGCTATCCATGCACGCATGTGTTTTATTTTTTAATAGCCATTCTAGTGAGTGTGGAGTGGTATGTCATTGTGGCTTTGATTTGTATTTCCCTAGTGACTAATGGTGCTTATCATCTTTCCCTCCCTTCCTTCCTTCCTTCCTTCCTTCCTTCCTTCCTTCCTTCCTGTCTTTCTCCATGCCCAGTGTGGGGCTTGAATTCACGACCTTGTGGTCAGGAGTCACACACTCTACTGTCTGAGCCAGCTAGGTGCCCCTAGCATCTTTCAATCTTACCAATACCGAGTCTCTAGTCCATGAACAGAGATGGCTTTCTATTTATTTAGGTCTTCTTTAATTTCTTTCAGTAACATTTTACAGTTTTCAGTGTAGAAGTCTTGTACCTCCTTAGTTACATTTATTCCTAAGCATTTTATTCTTTTTAGTGCTATTGTAAATGGAATTTTTGTCTGTATATCTTTATGAATTACTCATTGCTAGTGTTTAGAAATATGGATGATTTATCCTGCATTTTTGCCTAATTATTTTATTAGCTATAAGAGTTTTTGTGTGTGTGTTGATTCTTTAGGATTTTCTACGTACAGGATCATATAATCTTTGGATAGAGAAAGTTTTGCTTTTTTCTTTCTACTTTCCACCTTTTTATTTTTCTTGCCTACTAGTGAGAGCTTCTTGTATGAAATTGAATAGAATTGTTTCTGAGCTTATGGGGAATTCTTTAAGTCTTTCACCGTGGAATATATCAGCTGTGAGTTTTTCATGAATGCCCTTTATTATGTTAAGGAAGTTCCTTTCTGAGTTTGCTGAATGTGCAATAAAGAATTTTTTAGCGTAGGTCACAATAATACATAGGACATTCTTATACTAAAAGAAAATAATCCATTGTTTATCTGTTTTCAGATTTAAGTGGATACTTTTTATTTGCTAAATTGCAACACTGAGAAAAATACAGCACCAAGGCAAGTTTTGTTTTGTTTTAATGTTTATTTATTTTTGAGAGAGTGTGAGCCAAGGAGGGGCAGAAGATCCAAAGTGGGCTTTGCACTGAGAGCAGTGAGCCCAATGTGGGACTCGAACTCACCAAACATGAGATCATGACTTGAGCTGAAGTTGAACGCTCAACCTGCTGAGCCTCAGCAAGGTTTTTTGAGGGGACTGTTGAGGGCAGAAGAAACTTGAATGTTGCTTACCTGTTGAGGAAAGGTCCAGTAGTCAGAGATAAGCTGAGGATTCAGGAGAGAGGCAAGAACAGATGGAATAAGGTTCAAGGGTGAGGTTTGTAAATGAAGAGCATAGCTGCTTCAGCTGGGTTTCCATAGAATTTTGGAATTCTATGCTATTCACTGCTATTAAGGTGATGAGTACGTGGTATAAGAATCTTTGGTTCATGTCCTTGTTTTGAGACTGTGAGTCTCTTAAGAGACCCATCTGTGCCTTGTTTTGAGCCTATGCGTTTCTTAAGAGTAAAAGTTGTATCTACCTGTGCCTAGCAGTATGCCTTGCACATATTAAGCCCTTGAAGGGCGAATGGGCTCCAAGCACCTAAGATTGCAAGCTGCAAACTTCTGGGTGCACACCTGTGTTCTGGTTGGTCTTCTGTGCACCTCTCATTGGTGGATGACTGTGTGGGATGTGCGGGGACAGCTGTCTTTCATTATAACCAGCTCTAAGAAAAATGCACACAAGTCACATTTTTTTTCATGGATGGACAAGTAACTCAATTTAGAAATTATAAGAAGTATTGTACTTCTGTAAAAGCTGAAGTGCCCAATTTGTAAAATTGCTCAGTGCATTGGTATTCCACCCACTCTATGAGGTTAAATGCTTTTCTCTTATTTGACAGGTAATCTTTTCTTCTTTTTTTCCCTCTGTAACCTGTTTGAGCCTAGTCTTTAAAATATGTCTATCTGCCAGAATTACTTTCCATTACGTTTTTGTGAGACTCAAAAATCCGGTTGTATAACTCAGCTATGGCACTTTTTAGGCCAAAGGAAGATGGATGCTAAGGTGTTCAGAAAGTGTCATGGTCACCTTATTCTCTTCTGAATCATGCCTCCACACTTGCCTACCCCCCTGTTCTGAGTCCTCAACCACAAAAAGGTTTACTTAGCTGCTTCAAGCTCCAAGGAAGCACAGATTGAAACCTTCCAGATAGGATGACCAACTGGTTCCACTTTGGGACCTGGGACTTTTCTGGTGCTAGCACAGAAAGTTCTGCATTGGAAAAGCCCTTAGTCCAAGATAGACTGCATGGTTGATCACCCTACCTTTGGATCCCTTCCCAGCCCTTCCCTTTCCCTTTCTCTTATTCAGCCTGCATCCTGGGCAGCAGAGGAGAAAGGTCTGTCTCCACCTGGTCATCCAGTTCTATAGGGACTCTAAGCTACAAGAAATACCCTGAACATTGCATCTAGAGCCTCGGTCCTCTCGGATATCTTCCTGTACCCCAGGAACCCAGTGCAATTGTTTAACTTACATGTACTTTAAACACACAAAAGGGAAAATAGAGTAGCCCACCACTCTAATCTGTTGCATATTTTAAATTTCTGCATGGCCACCATTACCTCCCAAATTATTCGTGTGTACATATTCCTAAATACAGATTTTTAACAAATGTGTGATCATAATACTTCTGTTTTGTGTCTCTAAAATTTTATATATAGTTTTGTAATTTTTCTTCATAGACAGTATTTATCATTTTAGTGGCAGGTACACCAAGAATAAACGTGTCACTCAAATATGTCTTACGGTGTGGGTAGTGGGATTCACTGGACTTTTCACTTGACCCTAGAAACCCATTTTTGGTCTTAGATCTGGGTAAAGAATTTTAAGACTTCCATAGTAATAGAGATTTGGGTTTAGGGGCACCTAAATCCTGGCTCGCTCAGTAGGGAGAGCATGCAACTCTTGATCTTGGGATTGTAAATTCGAGCCCCACATTGGGTGTAGAGATTACTTGAAAGTAAAATTTTCAGGGGCGCCTGGGTGGCTCAGTCGGTTGCAAGCCTGACTTTGATTTCAGCTCGGGTTGTGGGATCGAGCCCTGCGTCGGATTCTGCTCTGAGTGTGGAGCCTGCGTAAGATTCTCTCTCTTTCCTCCTCTCTCCCTCTCCCCAGCTTGTGTTCTCTCTAAAATAATAATAATAAGAAAATAAAATCTGTAAGATAAAAGGCTTCTTAGAGGAGTGTACCAGGGATTCTTGTGATGGAACCTTTGTCTTGACTGTGGTGGTGATTACACAAATCCATACATGCGATAATATTGCATAGAACTGAATACACAGGCAAAATGCATGAGTGCATGTAAACTGGGGAAATTGAATAAGATCACAGATTGTGTCATTGCCAGCTTCCTGGTTGGGATGCTGTGCTGTAGCTATGCAAGATGTTACCATTAGGGAAAACTGGTTAAAGGGTACATGGAATCTCCGTATTGTTTCTTACAGCTGCACTTGAATCTGCAATGATCTTAAAATAAAAAGTTTAATTAAAATCTCTGAAAAGAAAAGATTTCTTTGGGGTGCCTGACTGGCTCAGTGGGTGGAGAATGCAACTCTTAATCTCAGGGTCATGAGTTTGAGCCCCATGTTTGGGAGTAGTTTACTTAAAGAAAAAAAAAAAGACTTCTTTGGAGGGTAGCTTTGAAATCCTTGTAAGATTGTAATATGTTATACGTAGTTCAGTGTACTCCTTCCTCCTCTTTAAGAATACCCCTCCCTCAAAAAAAAAAAAAAATGGTAACAATAAAGGAAGAAAATGCCCAGGGAGGGAGAAACTAAGATTCCTAGTTTATTTCTAAGTAGTTTGTACTTTGATACTCATCTTTGATGCCTTCAGGAAGCCATTTGCAAAGATAGCCCCTGAGGTAGTACACAGAGGGAGCTGGAACCCCTTGAAGGGTGAATTGCCTCTAAGTGCTTCGGAATTGCTTTGTCATCTAGGAGGTTAATGGCAGGCTTTTCATTAGTGTCAGTTCTTTCCCAGGTTGTAAGCCTTCTGTGACTTCCCTCTGGCCGGTAGCTTTCAAACTTTTTTTTACTGCAGAACTTAGTAAGAAATGTCTTTTATATCAAAACCCAGACTAATAGGGGTGACTGGCTGGCTCAGTCAGTAGAGCATGTGACTCTTGATTTTGGGGTCGTGAGCTCAGGCTCCGCGTGGTGTATAGAGATTACTTAAGGAAGAAACCCAGATTGATAGAAATACAGTTTCAATTATATATCTGAAACAAGTTTCATAAAACACTGCCCGCCTTCATGTATGATACACTCTGACTCTATTCTACTGAATTTTTTAAAATTCTGGCTGTGTCTCAGTAATGTGAGTTCTTGATTCTTCATCTGCAATTTGGGGGAAAAAACACTGCCTCAGACCACCAAGTAAAGTAGTCTAAAGCCCGTTAGCGTCACATTCAAAGCCCTGCCCATCTCAGTGCACCTGCCTCTCCAGCCCTGCCTCCTCTTCCCCTTCTAGCTGAGCGGCATATTCCACATTTTCTAAACCAGTCTCACAGTCCCATCTCTATGCCTTTGCTGCTACAGGTCCCTCTCCCTAGTGTCCTTCCCCTGTTGTTCCAGTTCTTACCTCCTGGCTCCCATAGTCCAGCACATGTTGTCCAATGTACGATTAGTATGTAGCATCTGTCCCATCTCAGAGTTGTCATGAGGTCAGGCATGTGTCTTAGCTGTCTCCAATTCAGACATTACTTCTGTGAATTCTTCCCTGAATTCTGGGTATACTTTTGGCCAGTATTCTTACTTTTTTTTCATCAAAAGCCACAATAAGAAATTTTATATTGGATCTAGTATATAATTTGTTATATGTATTTGTATAAAACTGAAGCGAAGTTTCACGAAGGTAGGGGTGCCAGGCTGGCCCAGTTGGTGGAGCGTGCAACTCTTGATCTTGGGGTTGTGAGTTCAAGCCCTACTTTGGGTATAGAGATTAGTTAAAAATCTTAAAGTTTCATGAGGGGCACCTGGGTGGCTTAGGTCATGATCCTGTGGTTTGTGGGTTTGAGCCCTGAGTTGGGATCTGCTCTGCTTGGGATTCATTTTCTCTCTCTCTCTCTCTCTCTCTCTCTGTCTCCCCTTCTTCCCCCTCTGCTGCTACCTCTCTCTCTCTCTCTCTCAGAAATAAACATTTAAAAAAAAGTTTCATGAAATAATTTCCATATTATGTGCACTTTGATATCTTATATTCTCTTTCAGTTAATATTTCTTTCCTTCAACCCATAACTTGATTTCAAAACCACAAACTGAAAAACATTCACTTAGACCATCCTTCCTACTCTGAATGTCATTTGCAGAGAGCTCTGTTATAGACTCTTACATTCCACAATCACTGTTGGAAGGAGGTCCATCGTGCCTCAAGACTTGAGGACAGGACCATTTCGTTTATTTTTTCTTTTCCTTCTCTTCTTTCATTTCCTTTCACAAGACTTGTAGAGAATATTTATTGCAGTATTTTTTCATAGTGAAAAATTACAAACAACATAGGTAATAGAGCAATGGAGAAGCAAGCTGTTTTAGTCGTGCAGTTGAATGCTGTGAGTAAACTAGAAATCCACATTTGAGCATGGAAAACCTTGGATGAATCATGCCGAATGGAAAGCCAGTCGTGACATGGTGTGCCTGTTATAATACCCTTAAGGTACGGTAAAAATATACAAGACTACTGCATACCAATGCTGATTTGAATGAGAGACACCGAACTTCAGATAGAGCTTATCTCTTGATAAAAAAAAGGAGAGGAAATAGGATTAGTGGTGGCTTTTGTTTGTATCTTTTTTTTTTTTTTTTTTAAGAGAGAGCTGTGGAAAGTGCAAGCTCCAGTGGGGTAGGGGCAGAGGGAGAGAAAGAATCTTTAAGCAGGTTCCATAATCAGTGCAGAGCCTGATGCAGACTTGGCCATGAGACCATGACCTGAGCCTAAATCAAGAGTTGGATGCTCAATAGGGGTGTCTGGGTGGCTCAGTCGGTTGAGCGTCCAACTTCAGCTCAGGTCATGATCTCACAGTTTGTGGGTTTGAGCCCCACGTTGGGCTCTATGCTGACAGCTCAGAGCCTGGAGCCTGCTTCGGATTCTGTGTCTCCCTCTCTCTGCCCCTCCCCAGCTTGCACTCTGTCTCTCTCTCTCTCAAAAATAAACAAACATTTTAAACAATTTAAAAAAAAAGAGTTGGACGCTCAACCAACTGAGCCACCCAGGCACCTCTGTATCTTTCCAAGTTTGTTCTTAACACTGAAATGAGAAGCAAATGTGGCAAAATGTTTACATTTACTAAATCTAGGTGGTGGGTATAAGAGTGTTTACTATATTCTTTACCTTTTTAATCTGAAATATTTTGTTTAAAAAAAGAAAAAAAATCACTGTAATGAAAATTGACTTGTATGCTTTTTTTTTTACACATTTTATTTTATTTTTTAATTTTTAAAGTTTATTTATTTATTTTGAGAGAGCACAAACAGGGTAGGGGCAGAGAGAGGAGAGGAGAGAAAATCCCAAGCCAGCTCCGCACTGTCAATGCACAGCCCCATGTGGGTCTTGAACCCATGAGCCACCAGATCATGACCTGAGCTGAAATCAAAGGTCGGATGCTTAACCAACTGAGCCACCCAGGTACCCCATAAGATTTTATTTTTAAGTGATATTTATACCCAACATGGGGCTCAAACTCAACCCCAAGATCAAGGGTCACATTCTTTACTGACTAAGCCAGCCAGGCATCCCATTTTTAAAGATAAAAGATAGATAGATGTATGTATGTATGTATGTATGTATGTATGTATGTGAGCTCTACACCCAACATGGGGCTCGAACTCACGATCCTGAGGTTAGGAATCACATGCTCTACTGACTGAGCCAGCCATAGAATTTACATGTATATTATCTGCTTATAAACCTGTATTATCTTGCTGTCTTATAAATACCTCTGTTGTCTGGCTCCAGGCTACTTCTCTGAACAGCAGGGCAGTTTAGCCATAATGCATGGCCCCTAGGTTATACTCAGACCCAGTCTCTCTTGTACTGAGATGCCAAATTTGGAAAAGGAGGCTCTCATTTTTAAGTATTTACTGGAGTAAATTTATAAGTAAATAAGTATTTGTGAGAGTTCATCATGTAACCTGTCATTTCCCAGGCAGGGCTGTGGAGAGCCTTCCTGGGTGAGGCTGTCTGCATTTTCAGTATGTTGAGCCATTCTTTTTTTCCAGATTAAGCATTAAGGCTGGAGGCACTTGACCTTAAAAGATCAGGAGTGTGGGAACCAGAGAGGTGCTAAGATCACACAAGACCTTTATGGAAGCCAGAGCCCTATAGAATCCTACAGTATTTGGACATCACTATTTCCCAAAGAAACATACTATCATTTGTAAGATGTTTTAAAAAGGGTCTGCCACTCTTCTTACATGACACAGTACCTTGTTTCAATTTGATCTCCATTCTTCATTTGTTTCAGTCACATTTCCCCCCATTCTTCTTATTAATAGGCTTTATTTTTTTAGAGTGGTTTTAGGTGTACAGAAAAATCAAACATATAATACAGAGAGTTCTCATATATTTCCTCTACCTTGCACCCAGTTTCTACTGTTAGTAACATCTTGCATTAGCATGGCACTTTTGTTACAATTGGTGAGCCTATATTGATACATTATTATTAACTGAAGTTCATAATTTACATTAAGGATCATTCAGTTGTATGGTTCTGTGGATTTTGACAGATGTGTAATGTCACATATCTACCATTACGATATACAGAGTAGTTTCCCCACTTGACCATTTCATTGTCTAAGTTTTTCTTTAAATGTTCAGAGAGAGAGAGAGAGAGCGCGAGCATGCTCGGGAGCAGGGGAGGGGGCAGAAAGAGAGGGAGAGAGAGAATCCCAAGCAGGCTCCGTGCTGCCAGCGCAGAGCTTGACTCAGGCTTCATCTCACGAACTGTGGGATCATGCCCTGAGCCCAGACACTTAACCGGCTGAGCCACCCACGCATCCCCTGACCATTTAGTTGTTATCTCATACTCCAGTGCCTAGTACCGGGCTTATAAGTGTATATGAATGGGCAGTAATATCTTGTCTAAAATTAAATATGAGCAGTCAAATTCAGTAGAATTTGAAAAATATTTAAAGAACAATCTGCCACAACCACATAGAGCCTATCCTAGGAATAAAAAGATGGTTTAAAATTAGAAAAATGTGCCATCTCTCATTAGTCTGTCAGATAAGAAAAATAATAAAACTCAATATATAGAGAAATTCAGAATTCAAAGCCTATCCCTGATTTTCAAAAAACTCTGAAAATTAGCATGCTTTATTAGCATAAAAAGAATATTTCAATCAGCATTATTTCAAAGATGATACACTGGAAGCATTTTCTAATGGGAACAAAAACAAGCATGGCAACTCTTATTATTTCATATAATTCTGGAAGTTCTAGCTAATGTCGTAAGATGAGAGACAAGTAAGAGTTACCATTTTGAGAAGGAGGCTCTCATTATTGAGACTGTAGACCCTCCCCGCAAAAAACCCCGACTGAAAATCTGTTAAAATCAATTGGTTTAATAAGCCAACTGAACACATAATGGATACTCAAATGAAAAAGTTTCCTATATATAGCAAAACTGGTTATGAAAACTTATGGGATAAAAGGATCCTGTTAATAAATAGCCACCTTCACAAGAAACATGCACGACCTCTTAAGAGAAAAGTCGGGTGCCTTGTGGCTCAGTTGGTTGAGTATCTGACTTTGACTCAGGTCTGATCTCACTGTTCATGGGTTCGAGCCCCACGTTGGGCTCTGTGCTGATGGCTCAGAGCCTGGAGCCTCCTTCAGATTCTGTGTCTCCCTTTCTCTCTCAAAAAGAAACATAGAAAAAAAAAAAGTCAAAATTGTGCTAAGACAAAAAATCGACTTAAGATTTTTATCTTAATATTCTAATAGTAAAAACTTGCCAGCAACCTAAATGTCCACCAAAAGGAGAATGGTTTGTTGGTAATTTTACTCTCTCTTGTTCCATAATGATTTTAAGGTAGCTTTCACAATATATTTACACTATGACATAAAAATAAGTGAAGAATTCAGGCAAAGAGAAATCTGGAGGGATGGGCCACAGGTTTATTCCGAGCTTTCTAGTGGCCAAAATAAAGGAAACATCATAATCAATTATATGATTCATATTCACACCATATAATATTGAGTTGAAAAAAAAAAAAACTGTTCCTAGTACTGAAACCAAAAAGAGAATTTTCTCATGGGTCTTAAAGAGAGGTTACTATGCAGAGTAAAGAGTGATCATCTTAACAACCTAATAAAACGGCAGCCATAGAGGTATTTCATTTTTAAAAATTATTAATGTTTGTTTATTTTGGGGGTGGGGTAGGAGCAGAGAGAAGGAGACAAGGATCCCAAGCAGGCTCCACACTGACAGCAGAGAGCCCAGTGTGGGGCTTGAACTCACGAACTGTGAGATCATGACCTGAGCCGAAGTCCGAGGCTTAACCGATGACAGAGCCTCCCACGTGCCCCAAGAGGTGTTCCCTTCCCTGCTGATGGGCCACATGGAAGTAGTTGGTAAAGCTCTTTGTGGTGGGGTGAGGAGTGTGGTGAAGGTTGTGTCTGGGATTTGAACATGAGGATGATCCAGTACATTGCCCTGAAGAGCAGCTCAATGGGGAAGTACAGTATAGACAGTAAATTATGGTTCCCCGCTGATGTGTCATTGCCACCCTGGTATTCTGTGAATTTTGACAGATAGGCCACTACATTTTCATCAGTGTGTTACATTTATCTTTGCTACGGCTGAGGGTCCACACTCCTAAGCAGTCTGTCAGATGGTGATGTGGGACGTGAATGCAGCAGCCACCAGGGGTGCCAGGCAGGAAGCAAGAGGTGCCACTTAAGCTGGCATGACAAGGAATTTAATGTGGATGGACTGAACAGTCTCCATAAATATTCTCTCAGATTAGATTCTGGTAAGTGCTGCGTCGAACAAACAGGCTGTGTCTGGTCAGATGCTTTAATGGTTGGCTAATGGAATTAACAACCTCTTAGAAAGGTTGAAAAGCCTCATGAGGTAATATGCTCGAATAGAGGGCTAGCTTATCTAGATTTTCCTCACAAAACAATTTGAGGCTTGATCCAATACATGTTGGAAGGGACAGTCAAGGTTTCCAAATTTCTACATTTAGAGCATAGCCACGTTAAGTTTGGGAGAATTAATTAAAAAAAAAAAAAATGAATGATACCAAAGCCTAACCTAAGTAAGAGGGGGAAAAAAAGTTGTAAGGTGTCCATGTAAGTTCCTGGCAAGTCCTTCAAGGTAAATGGTGTCCAAATAGATAGTAACCAGAGTTTGTTTGGAAGGTTTGGAATCTCAGTCCCAGCTTAACCTCTCTTTAAGCCACAGTTTCTTCATCTGCAAAAGAAAGATATTAGTAACCACTTTAGGGCTAACCAGTGGGTAAGGTTAAAATGGAATGAAATTTCTGGTGGCCTCCTCTAAGCCATTTTATGTATGTGCCTTTCTAGCTGGAGTTGTTTTGCTGCTAGAGGGTCCTTGTGTCTTAACTCACTGGGAATCATTTGTGTTGGCTGAGAGTGCAGATAAAACCTTGTAAATTATCATATTGTTTGGAGGGACAGTCCAGTTCTTCCCCTTTCAGGGGTCAGAGGTGGGATTTTTAAACTTACGAGATGACTGGAGTTTGAAAGCCCTTGGACTCATCCTCTCATCCTGGAGAGATGAGATCCTCTCATCCTGGACTCGTCCTCTCATCTCCAGTCCCTCCACAGGAACAGGCATCTGGTGAGAGCTGAGCCGGGGTTAAAGGCAAAGTGCAGGCTGGTCCTGAGGGTAGTCACTTCTGGTCAATTTCATTTCACACTGCCATTTACAATTGAGTTGGGTCCCTCAGATAATTTTGAAAACTTTACTATTTGGCTTCATACTCACAGGTGAGCCCTTCATCATGGTTTGAGGAGGACCCCTACCCAACTTGTTCTGGTTCCGGCATTTAAGTTCTCAGATTAATTTCATGATATGTAGAATAAATCAAAGTTAGAAGACTGCAGTGTGAAATGTCCAAGAAGATAACAAGGAAATAGGAAGGTAAATGTTAGTGAAATCAGTGCCTCCCACTGGGAAATCAACACTTCCAGGAGCTGACATTATTACTCTGCCAGTTTGTTTTTGTCCCTGAAAGTTGGAGGGAGAAAAGGCCTAAGGAGTGGACAGTGGAGTGGAGGTGATGGCACTCTAGGGGCCCTTTATCTCACTGTCAACCACCTCTCAGTATGCTCATGTTATAACACAGTATAACACAATTTCTGTCTCTTTGCTTTTTTTTTTTAATTTTTTAAATATTTATTTATTTTAGAGACAGGGCACAAGCAGGGGAGGGGCAGAGAGAGCCGAAGACAGAATCCGAAGCAGGCTGCAGGCTCTGAGCTGTCAGCGCAGAGCCTGACGTGAGGCATGAATCCATGAACCATGAAATCATGACCCGAGCCAAAGTCGGACACCCAACCGACTGAGCCACCCAGGCGCCCCTCTTTGCTTGTTCTTACCAAAGCCCTGTCTGACTCATCAGGACAAAGTTGGGAGGAGAGGGCTGCCTGCAGCAGTGCAAGCAAAGCTTCTCGAACCCGGACCCGAGTGGCTGAGCTCGCCCTTTGCTCAGGGCCAGCCCAATTCTGCACTTGCACACCTCTTTTGTGTCACCATCTGTGTCACTATCCTCTGTTTTCCTTTGGCATCATAGGCTTGCTTTTCCAGGAGAAATATTTTGTTTCCTAGGTACAAGCTTTATATTCATGTTACTACTTCCATATTCAGTTAATGGCTTAATTGTGCATTTAAAACAAAACAAAAACTTAATAAGAAGGCACTTCCCTAGTTGGACAGGAGAATTGAGGGCATTGCTTCTCTGAATGTGCTCTGGTTTCCTGGCCAAGAAGAGGTACATACAAGGGCCCTGAGAATATTTGCAGATGCAATTCCTCATACATTCATTTTTGAGTTATTGTGGAGAACAAGAAAAATATCAGAAGCTGGAGACATTTTCCCTGGGGGAAAAAAAGAGAATTCTGTAAACTAGTCCATGTTGATTCCAGACCAGATTCTAGAATATTCTGACAGAGGGGTGGCATATATACCTCAAACAGTGAGAAGTACTAAGAATTTCAACACAGATTCACAAAGAACAGGAGACTTTAGGCCAAGGGTCTCCACTCCATCAGGTTCATCTCATCTCATCAGGTTCATTGATCTTTGTTTTTCTTCCAGTTTTATAATTATCTTGTAATGTTCTTTCTATTGTCCTGAACTTACAGTCAAAAATAATACAGAGGCGTCTGGATGGCTCCCTCGGTTAAGCATCCAACTTCAGCTCAGGTCATGATCTCGCAGCTCTTGAGTTCGAGCCCTGCATCAGGCTCTGTGCTGACCACTCAGCTTCAGATTCTGTGTCTCCCTCTCTCTCTGTCTCTCCCCACTTGTTGTCTGTCTGTCTCTCTCTCTCTCAAAATAAACATTAAAAAAAAGTTAAAAAAAATAATATAAACATATGCATTACTTTTTAAAAAACAACATGTGTGTGTGCAGGTATGTGTGTACAGGTATGTACACATTCATATACATACAAATGCTATAACTGTAATATAAAGGAGGTTTTTAAGTGTGATAATAAAATTTGTTCTCATGTGTAAATATTTGGTTATGACCATATTGGAAGGCATAATGAAGTTATTAGAAGCTATTACTAATATGTAGAATCACCTAGAATGCGGACTGCTACAAGTGTAGACTGTCAGATGTATTAGCATCACTCTTGGTGATGCGGTTGTCAGAAACGGTCAATATCTCTTTGTAAAAATCTGATCTGAACAAAACAAAGTATAGTATTCCTGTGATCTGCATAGAAGTTCCCTTTTTAGGAAATTAGCATGTATTAAAACCATGTTAAAAAAGTATTTTGTGTCTATATGTAAAACTCTGAGTTGGGGCGAGGCTGACATAATAAACATTTAAAGGTCCCATGGCAGACCTTTACTGTGCAGAAACAGCCTGCTAAAATGTTGCACAATGCCAAATGTGCCTGGCCTCCATGTGGCACCTATTAATCATGATAACACAGACCCCAGAGGGTGACCCTTTCCCTGTTGGGCTAACAAAAGAGTTTTTCATGGCCTTCTCTGCCAGATGGAAAAGCATAGACTGGCTGGCTGGCCTCACCCAAGAGGTTCAGAGCCATTGGCAAGGCCTGCTGGCAGGAGAGATATTTCTGGTGGCTTCCCTACTTCTCTACAAAGACTACCAAAGGCTGTTGGACATTGATCTTTGCTTTTCTTCCAGTTTTATTGAGCTATTAATTGACATATCACATTGAATAAGATGTACCACATAATGATTCCGTATTTGTATATATTACATAATGCTTACTGTAGTAAGTTAACATCTATCACCTCACGTAGTTACAGCTTATTTTCTTGTGATGAGAACTTTTAAGGTCTACTCTCAGCAGCTCTCAAATATACACCGCAGTATTGTTAACTGTAGTCACCATGCTGTACATCACCTCCTCAGAACTTACAACTACAGGGGCACTTGGGTGGCTCAGTTGGTTAAGCGTCCGACTTCGGCTCGGGTCATGATATCACGGTTTGTCGGTTCAAACCCCGCATCGGGCTCTGACAGCTCGGAGCCTGGGGCCTCCTTTGGATTCTGTGTCTCCCTCTCTTCTGCCCCTCTCACACTCACGCTCTCTGTCTCTCTTAAAAATAAACATTAAAAAAATTTGCTTATAAGTTTTTTTTTTAATGTTTATTTATTTTTGAGACAGAGAGAAACAGAGCATGAATGGGGGAGGGTCAGAGAGAGGGAGACACAGAATCCGAAGCAGGCCCCAGACTCCAGGCTGTCAGCACAGAGCCTGACGCGGGGCTCGAACTCACGGACTATGAGGTCATGACCAGACAAAGTTGGACGCTTAACTGACTGAGCCACCCAGGCACCCCTAAAAAAAATTTTTTTTAAAGAACTTCTATAACTACATGTTGGTACGTTTTGGCCACCTTCACCCATTTCCCCCAGCCTGGACATTGGTCGTTAAAATTTGTTTGGATTAGATGTCCTTTTAAGATGCTTTCCAAGTCTGGGATTTCTGTTTCTCAATGATGATATTTTGGACTCTTCCAGTTGTTTTCATGTTAATAAGAAAATGCAATCACAGGGCGCCTGGGTGGCTCAGTCAGTTAAGCGTCCAACTCTCGGTTTCAGCTCAGGTCATGATCTCATGGTTTGTGGGTTTGAGCCCCGTGTCAGGGTCTGCACTAACAGTGCGGAGCCTGCTTGGGGTTCTCTCTACCTCTCCCTGCCCCTCCCCTGCTCACATGTGTGCTCATGCTCACTCTCTCTCTGTCTCTCTCTCTCTCTCTCTCTGTCTGTCTGTCTCTCTCATAAATAAATAAATAAATAAATAAATAAATAAATAAATAAACTTTAAAAGAAAAAAATTGACAGGTGTTAAATGACAAAGATGCCTACTACTACTATGATTTCGGCAACCTTTTCCGTTCTAAACCCTCTGGCTGAGTAGTTCTGTTCTTTCTCTGAGCTCTGCCACTTCTGACCCTCCTTTTCCTGTGGGGAGCGCCTTGCAGAGCTGTTGCCTCCACTGGGTCCAGCTGTCAGCCAGAGGACCCGCAGTCTTGGCCAACCTGCTCAGGCTGCAGGAGAAGGCTCCTCTGTGGGGGCACCCGGCCGTGTCAGTTGGAAGAGTGTGCACCTGTTGATCTCGGGGTGGTGAATTTGAGCCCCACAGTGGGTGTACAGATTACTTAAATACATAAAGAAAAAAAAAAAGAAGCTCCTGTGCAATTTTTTGGTGACTCCTTTTCCCCGGCATCACAGGTACGATACAGTGAGACTGTATAGACCATGGCCGTGTGCGTGAGAGTCTTTGTTACCCTGTTTGATTCTCTTCCCGTAGGAATCAACTCCTAAAAGTTTAGAATTGAACTTTGACATGTCTAATATCAAGCTTTATTTTTTATTCAAGGCTATTTCTGATGCTTGGAAGCTACCCTTTCAGCCACAAAGATGGTCATAAATCTTTGCCTCCCACAGTTCAGACCAAGAATTTACTGCAACAAGGTAAACAAAACAAGTATATGCACATAAATATGCAATGGCTATTTTTCACGCTTTTCCCCATGTCTTGCCTTGTGTATGTGGACTTAATTTAGGTGTAATGTGCTTTCACCTTCACTGTTTTAAATCCCACCAGGTGATATTTAGGTAAGCATTGGCCAGGATGTACCCCTAGAATCATGCAACACTGTTACAAGGGGAGCTGTGGCTCATTTTCTGGAGGGTCGTGTTCATTGTGCTCCTCCCTCTGATGATAAAATTTAATTCTACTCAAAGTCACAGCGAAGGTAGAAATACTGTCTCCCCCAGTATTCCTCTCTCTTACTTCTCATGCTAGAAATAATGACTTGTATTTGTTATTTGGATTCCTTCTTCTTTATTTGAACTAAGTTGCTTTGCCTTTTGTGCAAAGGAGGTTATCTTTCCACAGCCCGGAGCAAGGAGTAAGGAAACTGCAAAAAGAGAATTGAGCCGTCCTTTAATTTTGAGCTTCTGCACACAGCATGCTGTTTCAGGTTCCCAGATTGCTAGCCTGATGTCTTTGAACAGAGACACAGGCTTCCTCCGCCATCTGAAAAGAACATTCTTATGAAACCTTTCGCAGGCTGAAATGGTGTAAAATGAATATCACTGCCTTCCGGAAGTTCATTTACAAGAGATCTACATTAGTGTGATACCAAAACTTTTTTTCGTAAAAGTAAAAATTCTCTTTGGATTTCTTTTGGTTAGCAAATACAGGTACTAATATAGGTCTTATGTAAAAGCAAAGTGGTGTGATAGGAACTTTCAGAAAGAGGGAGGCATACCTGTATCTTAAAATTTCCACTGGTTATAACAAATATTAGGAATATTAAGAGGGGGAGAAGTTACTCACAATCCCACCCCCTAGCATATTCACTGCTCTAGATTTCGTATAGTCTTTTGTGGTCCTTGTTGGTGAACACGCTTTTTTTTTTTTTTAATGTGTATTTATTTTGAGAAAGAGAGAAAGCATGAGCATGGGACGGGCAGAGAGAGAAGAGAGAGAATCCCAAGCAGGCTCCATGCTCGGTGCAGAGCCTGATGTGGGGCTCGATCTCATGACAATGAGATCATGACTTAAACTGATATCAAGAGTCAGATGCTTAACTGACTGAACCACCCAGGTGCCCCCACACTTTTGTTTTTGACCAAGTTCCCTCAGTCATAGATTCACAAGAAGATTGTCCACAAGAAGATTGCTATGGAAATTTAATAATTGATAGAGTCCAAATACAAAATTAAGAACTGTAATGAACATCTTTGTTTTCCCCTAAATCTCTGTGGTTTCATCCTCTACAATAAGAAAACACTAGTATAGCTGTCCTTTTTTCTCACAGACATTATTTTGAAGGGATTTTTGTTTGCATTCAGCAGACTTTTGTTGCTTGTATTTTTCAAGGATGGGCAGTACTTGGGGACACGGTTGCCCTCAACCCTTGACCTGATAACCTTGAGTGCCTCCCCGCAAAAAAACCCTGGTGAATTCAGTATAATAGAGGAAAGTTTAAATGAGGAACATAAGACTTTCTTTAAATAATTGTCTAAAAAGTAGCAAATTCTTGAAATGTAGTTGTCTTCATTTGGATCTCATCAAGTGAATGCGTGTCTTATTTGTCATTAACTCTAGATATCAGCTGATGGTTATGAAGTAGAAAATCTCATCTCTGAAGACCTGACAAAGAGAAGTCATGGTTTTAGGACAGAGTATTTCATTAAGCCACCAGTCTACGTGATAGTTTCCTTTCCCTTCAGTGTGGAAATCTGTAGGATTAACATAGACCTCACAGCTGGGGGAGGCCAGAATGTCACCGGCCTGGAAATGTACACATCTGCCTTATCCAGCAGAGCATCTTGGAATGCCCCCGAGTGTCGGACCCCGGGCCCCGCCGAGCCGTCCATCCCAGACAAGGAGGCGTTCACCTTAGTAGGCAAAGTCTTATTGAAAAACCAGAGCCAAGTGGTGTTTAGTCACAGGGGCTTCAAGGCCAGGCCACCTTTTGGCCCAATGGACGCCACACTCCCCTCTCCTGCTGTTGTGGCACAGGAGCTCTGGAATAAAGGGGCTCTTTCCCTTAGCCACGTGGTCCATCTCAAGATCTGTATCACCCACGTGACAGGCAGCGGTATCCCTTGCATCAAACGATTGGAAGTGTGGGGTCAGCCAGCTAAAACCTGCTCTCAGGAGGTGATAGACAGTGTCCTGCTGGTTGCCTCAGAGAGCCTCCCTCAGGACTTGACTCTGCAGGCCCCAGCCTTGCCCATGGAGAGTGACTGTGATCCCGGAAGCCTGTCTGAGGGCCAGCAGGCCCCCTCCAGCCTGCAGGAGCTAGCCGAGGTGATTCAGGATGTGCCTGAGGAGTTCCTGGATCCCATCACCCTGGAGATCATGCCTTGCCCCATGCTGCTGCCTTCAGGCAAGGTCATCGACCAGAGCACGCTGGAAAAGTGTAACCGCAGCGAAGCCGCCTGGGGCCGAGTGCCCAGTGACCCTTTCACGGGGGTAGCCTTTACTCCACACTCCCAGCCCCTGCCTCACCCCTCCCTGAAGGCCCGGATCGACCATTTCCTGCTCCAGCACTCCATTCCGGGCTGCCATCTGCTTGGGAGAGCACAGACTGCATTGGCAGTGACACCTTCTTCCATTGCTCTGCCCTCTCGGAAAAGGAAGATGGAGCAGACTGAACATGCCCCGGACAGTAGCCTTGGGGTAAACGCTTCCTGTTTTTCTACCACAAGCCTTCTGGTCTCACCCACTACCTCAGAGCACACCGCTAAGAAAATGAAAGCTGCCAGTGAACTTGGGCTGACACATATGGACTGCTCAACAGGTAATCCACACCCTGCTTCCATGTCTGCTGCCCTCCCTGTGCTTCCCAGGTGACACGTGGCACTATTGCCCTGTGCTTTATGTTTTGCCGTCTTAAGTTACCCCAAAACTTACTGGCTTAAAGCACCACACATTCATTATCTCATAGCTTCTCTGGTCAGGAAGCCAGGATAGTTCAGCTGGGTCACCTGCTGCGGGGTCTTCTCCAGCTGCTGTCAAAGTGTTGGCTGGGGCTGCAGCCGCTTCATGGCTTGACTGGGGAAGGATTCACTTGTAAGCTCATTCCTGTGATTGTAACAGGATTCGGTTCCTGGTTGAACTATTGTTCCGAGGGCCTCTCTTCCCTGTTGGCTGGTCTTGGCTGGTGGCCAGCAGACTCAGTCTGTCCTCAGTTCCTTGCCACATGGGCCTCTCAAGGGCAGCACATAACACGGTAGCTGTGTAAGCACAAGATGGAAGTCATAGTCTTATATTACCTAATTGTGGAAGTGGCATCCCTTCATTTTTGCTTTATTCTGTTAGAAGCAAGTCACTAAGTCTGGCCCACACTCAAGGGGAAGGGGGTACCCTAGGGCATGAGTCTCTGGAGGTGGGTCTCATTGGGAGCCATTTCAGACACTCTCCCACACCTTTGATTCCTATTTTATTCAGTCATGTTTTTAAATGTTTTTAATTCAGTGTTTTTATCTAAGATTGGTGGTTGAATTTTGTCTAATGTCTTTTCAATATCAGCGGAGATGGTACTATGATTTTTCATCCTTAGATCTTTTAGTGTGAAAAAATACATTAATAGGCTTCTTAATATTCAACCATTATTACATTCCTGGAATAAACTTCATTTGGTCATGCTTCTTTTAATGTTCTGCTTGGTTCTGTTTGCTAGCGTTTTATTTTGGATAAATAATTTGAACTGTCATGTACACATACCATCTCTGGTCATGTTTTGTTACCAAAGATTTGTGTGCTCCATGAGAAGAATTAAGACATTTTCCTGTACTCAACTTTAGAACAATGTAAGAGTATTAGAATAATTTCCTCTTTCCATATTTGGTAGAATTTGCCCGTGATTGTTAGTGCCTGGTGCTTTTGGAGATAACTCTTTGACACTTTCTTTTTCCTTATGAAAATAAATCTGTTTAGATTTTATCATTCTTGTAATATCCTCTCTTACTGTAAAAGCCCTATGCAAATAGTGCACTTAAAGGTTACATCTGTGTCTTCTCTGGTTTTGAGTATAGATTTTAGTCAACATGACCCCTGGAAACTCCTGGAAGCATCTGAGGTGCAGTGGGGTGAGAGACAAAGAAAGGTCCTTAGACCCTGATGTCTGTAAGGTCAGGTTTGTTGGTGATATAGGACCATGCTGACCTGTGCTTCAAGGCCCCAAGCAAGTCCTGCACACTGTAGACAAAATGTTCTACTCCCTACTTTGGGGCAGTTTTGTGAACCCTGATACCAGGCAGGTCTCTGGGTTCTTTCGTGGACAACTGTCTCACTCTCCCATTGCCTTCACCCTCAGCCTACTGCTTGGCTTTCTGTGAACCACACAGAGAAGGTCCCTTAGATAGTGGAGTGGGCAGAGTGAGGTCTTTGTCATTCTACTTGGTAATGACCACTTTGCTTTACTCAGCAGGAGAGAGAGGACGCAAATGCCCAGAGAGTGCAGGCCAGCAAACCCGCAGAGCGGGGAGGGTGGAGGCCCCAGAAGGGAGGAGATGAGGAAAAGCTGCTGGCGAGGGAATGGACAGGGATCAGGGGCACAATGGTGGGCACCTCCTTGGCCTGCAAGGAGACCTTCTGAAAGTAGGGTGCAGTTCTGCAAATGAGCCACAAGGTGGCCCAGGCCTGCCCAGAAATCTTTCCAGGAGGAGGAAAGCTAGAGCTGGCCCAGAAACCCTGAAAGTGGTGTGGGATGGCTAGGAACGTCCCCAAGGCTTTGACTGCTGGTACTCCATCATCACAATCCACTAGCAGACGTCAGGGAGGAGTTTCTTTACATCTGCGTCCATTTGAAGTTAGAAGTACCGTTCTTGTGGTCCTCCAAGGACTTATGGCTTGGTCTTTTTTGCTGAACCTCTCTCTGGATATCGTGGTCTGTGCATCTCTTGTCAGGTCCCGTGTCCCACGAGCAGAAGCTGTCACAGAGCTTGGAAGTTGCCTTGACATCGACTCTTGGCTCCATGCCCTCCTTCACGGCTCGGCTGACCCGGGGACAGCTCCAACAGCTCGGCACAAGAGAGAGCAGCGCCTCCTGGAGGCCAGGCACCGCCTCGGGTAACTGGGGCCCCATCTGTCTCTCCAGAGCCCGGGAGCAGAAGCCTGGGCCTGCCTCTGGGGCTCCTGGGACCGCCATGCCCAGCCTCCTTAGCACCAGCAGCCAGCACCCGGGCCTCAGGGAGAACTCTGTCTCTTTCCTTTTCCAGGGGGAGCTGAGGGGCTCCTGTGAAGTTTAACTCTTCACAAGGAGAGCTTTCTCTAGTTAACTCTTGGTAATTCTGTGGACTTAGGGCTTGGCAACTCTGCAGTGTTTTTGGTAAGATCTAATATTAATTGTTCTGTCCTGAGGACTTTTGTTTCCCCTCCTTTGGTTAGTTTTCAGATCCATTCTGTCTCCCATCTGACAGCTGGGCAGTTTATTTTAAGGAAGTGTGGAGAGAAGCTTGGGGGTTGTCTCCTTCGTCCCTTCCTGTTAACAGTTTCACTGGTGTTTAGAATAGAGCTGTAGCAGCTTTTGACTGAGGCAGTTTTTGCCCACAGTGAACCTGGGACCACATTAGATGATAGAATCAGTTAGGATACAAGGTGAGAGAACATGCCGGAATGCTAGGCAATTTTTACAAGATGAAGCCTGAAGGAGCCCGTGATAAGGTGTATGCTCAATTCTTGTTGCCCATCCAGAGCCAGGCCATTCTTACCTCTTCTTCTTCTCATCCACACCTCCCTGTCTCTCTTGTTTCCATCCTGACCATCGCCAAGAACCTTCTCGTCCAGGTGACCGGTGGTTTCCACGGCTCCAGACGCAGTGGTTGCTCTCCCTTCCCCTCCCAGCAGTGTCTGATGAGGCTTGCCAGCCCCTCCTTCCTGAAACCCCTTCTCTCTTGGCCTTTCAGATCCTGCGCTCTTTTTCTCCCTCTTTTCACTGTCCCTTTGCAATTTCCACTTCTGACTCCTCTTCCAGACTCTGGTCCTGCAAACTCTTCTCTGCCCTGCCATCCCAGAGAGAACCCACTGGCCAGTGACTGCCCATGCTCCCCCCTGTGGCTCCTTCCTCTCCTTGGAACTCAGACCCTGGCCTCCCTGACAGCTGCCTGGCACCTCCATGTGGGAAACCCCTGGATAGATGTTGAGTGAAGTTCTGACTCAGAACTGCAGACACGCTCCATCACCCCATTGCTAGTAAAGAGCAGCATCTTCTCTTGGGTCAGGCCTGTGACGTGGAGATTGTCCTTGGTGTCCTTCAGCCTTCCTGACATCCATTCATCCTCAAGTCCTGTACGTACTCTTCCAAAGTGGATCTCCGAGCACTCTGCTGCCACCCTGTTCCCTGTGCCGTCCCCTCCCCAGCCCCTCCCTGTCTCTTTCAGCAGCCCTGCTGCTCCCGCACAGCCACTCTCACCTGTAATGTCCACCAGCGCATGGCACTTCACTTCTTAGACTCCTCCCAGGGCATCCCACTGATCCTGGAACAAAGTCTAAGCCCCTGCCGCTGGTGAAGTCCTGCGCACCCCAGCCTGCCCCCTTTGTAGCCTCACCTGAAGCCAGTCTCCGCCATCACAGCTCTGTGTCCTGTCTTTCTTTAATGGACCAGCCATTCCTTTTTTTTTTTTTTTTTTTTTTTGCTTTGGTTTGGTTTTGGACCAACCATTCTTTGTACTTGCTGTCCCTCTCTTTCTGCATGGCCGGCCTCTTTTTTTCCCCTAAGAGACCACCCTTGCCCTCTCCAGAGGGGTGTGGAGTGGGGACAAAGCAGCCTCCTTAGGCCAGGGCCACAAGAGAAGGAAGCGCAGCAGGTGCAGCTTGGGGAGGCAGTGGCAGGACGTGGCCACTGCGGCCCTCATTCAGGGAGGCCCTGCGGGAAGCAGGGAAAGAGGGAGCCTGCAGCACAGGAAGGGGATTGACAGGTCAGGAGGGGCTGCCAGGCTGAAGAGAAGAAGCAGGTGCCAGGCTCAGTGGGTAACTCAGACCTCAGGCCTGCCCACGTGGTGCCCTCCCTCCTCCTTGGACCTGCCCAGCCCTGCTACACCTGCTCACTGTCTGCTGTCTCCTTTCTTGAGTCGTCTTGCCTTTCTTGTAGTTTATGTTATCAGGATGAGCTTGTGCCTCACTCTGACCGTAGCAGCCTGTTCCAGGGGGAAGCAAATCCTGCTCAGAGACTGGGAGGGAGGGCTCAGTGCGGTCCGCTTGCCTTCAGAAGCCAGCTTTTCTTGGGCACTCACTGGAGCACCAAGATTTGATGATTGAGGGGAGGTCTCCCAGGTGTCCGGGCTCCCCAACACCCTCTCCTCCCAGAGCAGCCAGAAGTGGCCCCAGGAGGGATAAAGCCATACCGCTGAAGGGGTGGAGGGTGGGGAAGCTTCTTGTCCCACTTCAGGCTCATGCCCTGCCATCAGGACGGAGCCTGGACCAGGGGACAGCTTTCGCCTCACCTTGGCCTATTTTCCTCCCTGATTTACCAGAGCAGCCTGGGAGCATCCCGGGGCCCGAGTGTGCCTTCTGCAAAAGAGCGTTTTCTCCCTACTTCAAAAAGGAGCCTGTGTACCAGCTCCCCTGTGGCCACCTCCTATGCCGGCCCTGCCTGGGTGAGAAGCAGCGCTCCCTGCCCATGACGTGCACAGCCTGCCAGAGGCCATTTGCCAGCCAGGACGTGCTGCGTGTCCACTTCTGAGTGACCGGCCCCAACCTGAGAAGACCTGTCGATGGGAGGAGCTGAGGGAGTGTGTGTGTGGGGTTGGGGGGCACGATCCCCTGAAGTCAGGCCAAATCCCAAGCACAGAGGGGCCCTTTCCTCCCTAGGGGCTTTCCCTTTGCCTCCTTCCAGAGTGTAGCACCCGGGCCAGAGCACAGGGGAGGGGCGCCCCACTCCTGCTCAAGTGGCAATAGGGTAACAAAGCCATAGTTTGGGCTGGGAGGGATAGGGGATGTATCCCTGCCCTCCTGTGCCTCCCTGCCACCCCCCTGCCAGAGCCCAGGGCCTGTTAGAGCCAGCCCCACCCTGCCAAGGGCCCCCTGAGTTGTCTGCACACACACCACAGCCCTGCAGGATGGACCCGAGTGGAGCATGAGAGACCATGGCTTGAGAGCTCAAGGACAGCCTCCGCCCGTGGGGTCACCTAGAGTGTTCCGTGGCTGGAGTCTGTGGTGAGTGACTCAGCCCCCGACTGGCAGACGACTCTGAGCCTTAATAAAGCGATGGTTGACGTCTGTCCTCTGTGGACTTCCTCCTGACAGAGTGCCTGTCAGTGTCGTCATACTCCTGTCCCCACCGGCACCCACACAAAGTGGGACCATCATAGGGCAGCCTCGAGCAGTCAGTGCAACCCCGTCTGGCTGCAATTCAGGTCAATGGCCTGAAGGGACGAGAAGTCACGTTTTCGATGCTTGGCATGTGTGAGGGTTTGCACGTGGGTGTGCACGCAGGGTGGGTTGGGCACCCTCCCTTGGGCCGGTGTGGCACACGCTTCCCTCATCTTGGCGGAGCCTGTGCACTGCCCTCTGAGAACAGAGCTTTTCTGCACGGGGCCCATTCTGGGAAAAGTGCTTGTTTATAGGCTGCATTGTTTTCATTCAAAATTCAGTTCTGTGGCATCCCAGAGGGAACGTATGTATTCCTACAACTGTTTACTGTGTGGAAGAGGTTCTACTCCCTGGAAGGACGGCAGTGAGAAAATGCACCAGGCTGTTCCCCGTGCCCTGGAGGATGTCAGGAGGGAGTTCACCTTGAGTCCTCAGGGCCATAAGCTGCCCAGAAATCCCAGCCGCCTGCTCCCCTCCCCTCCCACAGGCCTGCAGCTCATGCTCCAGGGGGACCCCAGGGAGTGACCCCGGGAAGGAGGGAGCTGATTAAAAACTCAGATTCTTGAGTCCCGGGAATTTAGAGATCTGGGGGTGGGGTTAGAGATTCCGGGGGTATTTGTGCTCCTCAAAGGAAGTTCCTTCCCTTGACACAGCCTCACCTGAGACTTCAGAGTCTGCACTGCTGGCCTTTCCTCTGAGCTGCTCTTTGGCTTCAAATGGCCTGGCCTTACCCTCCTTGCTTGTGTTCTAAGAAAAGACCCAGCATTCGGAGCAAAAGCACTGCTGGGGGTTGGGGGATGGCTGCCCTCAGCCTGTGGTGGCCTCAGGGGAGCAGCCAACCTGAAGCAGGTTCACTACTCAGGAGCCCTTCTCTCTGGGGGGCGTCCTGTGAGCCCCACCCCAGGGAGCCAGAGGAAGCCCCTTCCCGGGTGGGGTCTACATAAGGCACATCCAGATGGGGGCAGAGTTTTCTCCCTCTAGCGGAGGGGCCTGGTGATCTGCATTTGAAAAGAGCTTCTGCGCCCCAGGAGGCTCTGGTAGGAAACCAGCCATGGGAGCTGCTGGGGTGGACAGTTCCTGTCCTGTGACCAGGTGGAGCCACACCCACATCCTTGGAGATGCATTCATTTTTATCTTACTTGTTTTTTTAAGCTCTACACCCAACACGGGGCTTGAAGTCACGACCCCACGATCCAGAGTCACATGCTCTATCAGCTGAACCAGCCAGGTGCCCCTTTATCTTATTCTAAAGCGCCCCCCAAAAGCACATTTGTCTTTCACCAGCCGTGCCAGAAACGGCACTAGGCACGGCCAGCTGGGCAGTTCCTCGCCCCTAGAAAACGGGAATAACATCTCACCTGCCACCAACCAGGATCAGAGGGCAGTTTATTTCTCAGCAGAGCCAGGGGCCAGGCACAAAGCAGCTAACCAGTAAACACGGAGTTGACTCGGACTCTAGTAGATGCGGGACCGCAAAGCCTTGATGAGGCCCGCTGCCCCCTCGCAGACCACAGGTTCTGTGGGGTGCCTGTCTTCCCCTTTCCTGTATCATTTACTCAACGCCAAGCCCGTTTGTGGTGCGCAGCCCTGGGTCCCTGGGCCCCAAATATTCATCTCCAAGGGGCAGTGCGGCCTTGCGTCCTGGCTGTCCTCCCTGTGGGGCTGAGGCCCCAGCCCTTAGCCACTCTGCGCCCTTGAACCGGGACTGGGCCAGCTCGCTCCTGCTGTGGCCCGCCAGCCCCAGGGGCAACGGGAGGGAGGGCCACTTAGAAGAAGTAGAAGAACCAGATAGCCAGGAAGAAGAGGAGCAGCTGCTCAGTGCTCACAGAGTATTCCATCTCCTGGAAGCCTGGCCGCAGGACCCTGCAGCACCTGGGCGCCCGGGCGGAGCAGGCTGCCCTAGCCCCCGGCCGCACTGCTGCTCCCCGTGCGTCTCCAGCTCGAGACCGCCCGGCCGCGCGGAGCTTTTCCATCCCCCAGGAAACCAGTCCTCTGCCACGGGGGTTGCTGTAAGTAGGTCTGCAGACAAAGCGACCTGTCCCTGGAGGAAGCCGCCGCCCGCCCGGCTTCCAGGCCGTTGCTAGCCTCCTGCCGGCGGGCTTGTAATACTGGGCCAGCTGCCATTGTGAGGGCTGTGGGCGGGGCGGGGCGCCTCAGGGCTGTCCCCTCCCTCGGAGGTGGCCCCTCCGCCCTCTTCCAGTCCCCTCAAGTCCCTTTGCAGCCTGCTCCGGCAGGGTCTTTCCTTCCAGATCTAGGCTGGAAGGGACTGGCTGGGCTGGGGATCAGCCAAAGATGCTCTGTCCAGCCATAGGTGGCAGAGGCCATACCCCAGGCTCCACCCTGCCGTGATGCACTCCCTCTCTTATAAAGAAGTGCCATGGCCCAGAGGGGTGACAAGATCTCCAGAGTGGCACGGGAGGAAGTGAGGAAGAAGGGACAAGAGGCACCCTTCCCTCCACCAAAGGTTTGTGCCGGCAGTGAGGCGATGCTGCATGTTATCACCATGTGACCACACAAACACTTTGGGTTGTTTTTTTTTTTTTTTCTCTTACAATATCTTACAGGAGAGGAAGAAAGTATGTATATATGCTGTGTGGTTCTGTTGACTGCGGTTTCCCTTAACATTCTTCCCTGGACATTCGCCTTTGTCATTAGACACTGTTCTTATTACCAAAATCATTTGGAAAAACAAGCCAGAGTTGGGGGGGGGGAACAGGAAAATGCTGAAAATGAAGAATGGTTTGAGTTGAGTGGGGAGAGCTGACCCTTGTATACATAGACCAACGAAACAGAACTGAAAATCCAGAAGCAGGTGCAAGTGCCTGTGGAAACTCGGGGCACCATAATGGGGGCATCACCAACCAACAGGGAGAAATGGACCTTCACCAAGTGGAGCTGGAGCTCCTGGAAGAAGGAAACCATCCAAGAACTAGAAGAAAATGGAAAATGAGGGGATTACTGTGAACCCGGGAATGAGGAAAACCCTCCTCATTCAAAATCCAGATACAGCACGGGAGAAGAGTGATAAATTTGACTACGTTGAAATTAAAAACAAAAAAAACTTGTACATCGGGGGAAAAGCCACCATTAGCAAAGTAAAAATATAAATTACAAGCTGGGAAAATATATTGGGACTTGTATTATGCAAATGGTTAATATATAGTTTCTAAAAATAAAAACCCTATCGGGGCACCTGGGTGGCTCAGTCGGCTAAGCGTCCAACCTCAGCTCAGGTCATCGTCTCATGGTTCGTGGGTTGGAGCCCCGGGTCGGGCTCTCTGCTGACAGCTTGCAGCCTAGAGCCTGCTTCGGATTCTGTGTCTCCCTCTCTCTGCCCCTCCCCTGCTTGTGCTTTATCTCTCAAAAATAAATAAACATTAAAAACATTTTTTTAAATAAAAATAAAATCCAGATTCATAAGGAAATGCAAATAGCCTTTTAAACATATCAAAAGATGCTCAACCTTGCTCATAATGTGATAAAATAAAAACAATCCTGAAACACGGTGTTTTGCTTAGCACATGGGCACCCATCTCACAGTCTGGCTACAACGTGCTGTGGGTGCTCTGGTCTCACAGGTGCTATCACGTGCTGCTGGTGGGAATGAGAGGCGTACAAACTGCCAAGGGCAAGGTGAGAGGGCTACATGTGTGTGGACCCTCTGACCCAGCCATCCCACTCCCAGGATTCTAGCCCCAAAGATCCTCTCGCAAAACTAGGAAGAGAACACTTGTCGCCCCACCAGAAGCAGCCAGCCAAGGCCCTTGCAGCACCTGAGAAGCCATATCGCCCCCCAGTGGAGGGGCCAGCTGCATCCAGAAGAAGTGCCCAGGAACAAGTGGTTTACACACACATGATCATACGTTTATTACCAAGGAGGTTGTGGAGACTCTGAAGGCCACCACCCATGTGAGTTTCAAAAAAAAAAACCAAAAAACTTGGCATCCAGAAGTTTTTTTTTTGGGGGGGGGCGCCTGGGTGGCTCACTCAGATAAGCTGACAGCTCAGAGCCTGGGGCTTGCTTCAGATTATGTGTCTCCCTCTCTCTGCATTGTGCTGGGTGCTTTATGTGTATTACTTCATTTAATTCTTGTGGCTCTTTTTTTTTTTTTAGATTTATTTATTTTTTGAGAGCAAGCGAGCAAGCAGGGGCAGAGAGAGAGAGGGACAGATGGTTGGAAGTGGGCTTTGCACTGACAGCAGCAGGCCTGATGCGGGGCTTGAATCCACAAACCATGGGATCGTGACCTGAACCAAAGTCAGACCCTCACATACTGAGCTACCCAGGCGCTCTCCCCGCTTTTTTTTTTAAATGAGTTCTCTGGCCAACATGGGGCTTGAAATCACAACCCTGAGATCTAGAGTCACATGATCTACGGACTGAGCTAGGCAGGCCCCCCCAGTCTTTAACTCCTGAAGGAGGAAACAGGCTCGGGTCCACGAAGAGCTCGGCTGACTTGAAGGCCACTCCTTACCCCTGAGATGCCCTACTGGTGGCAGAGGCTGCCAAAGAGCAGACTCAAGTTCCCTTCATAAGAGTGGCCTGGATGTCACAGGAGGGCCTCTAAGGATCCCTCTATTGAGCTGGGACCTCAGGCAGGGCAGAGGCACTGCCAGCACTGATCTGGTGCAACTCCTCTACCTGCTCGGGCCCAAGTCCGCCATGCAAACCAGAACCAGAGGCATAAAAAATAGTCTAATTTTGGAATAACAACTCATGACCAAGCTATAGCACAGCTTTTGAAAATTAAAAAATATTACACCTCTAGGCACAAAAATAAAAACTGTTCCCCCAACAAAGACTCAGCACCGTTAACTTCATGTAAGTGGAGAAATCTAGCTCAAGTGTGAATGGAAAAGTACCCATCATGTGCAGCCACTGAAGGAGGACGACATGGGAAGGAGCAGGTGCCAAGTGGCCCCAGAATGGCCTTTGGCAGTCTGCAGTCATGCTCACGGTGGTGGGGACTGGCATCCCACCGAGCCGTGGTTGCCACACTGCAGATGGCAACCCCAGTTGTGTGATATGTGTGGCTGGGGGAGATCCTGTTTGAAAGAGGAACGGGATGAGTGGGAAACAGTAACCAGATGAGCCCTGTGTGGTCCCGTGGGGTATGAAGGCATGAGGGATGGACAGACTAGGGGACCGTCCCAGGAAGGTGCCAGGGCTAGGGAAGCAGAGGCAGGAGTAGGGAGGAGGACGGGCAGTCTGATACCCTCTAAGCCAGTAGAGAGAACTGGGTTTGAAAACAGAGGGAATAGGGGTGTGTGGCCAGTTTAGTTGGTGGAGCATTCGACTTGATCTCGAGATTGTGGGTTCGAGCCCCACGTTGGGTGTAGAGATTACTTAAAAATAAAATCTTAAAAGAAGGGGTAGAGAATCACGGTCGGGGAAGGCAGAGACACAGGCTGGCCTCCCCTCCCATGGTTCCTGATACCCTCCCCTTGGGTCCAGGGCCCAGACATCAACTGTGACTCAGCTGATGAAATGCAACCCCATGGCTCATTAATTAGGGAGCCTGCAATTAGCCTGTCTCAGGAACCAGGATCCTCCAGAGAGAACCCCTCTGTCCTGCCTTCCTCTCCCTCCCACCCAAAAGATGAGATCAGGCTTGGGGGGAATCTGGCCCCTGGGAACAAGGAGGGGCAGGGGAGCATGAACACCAGGGGAAATGAGATGCCAGGGCACGCGTTTATGCATGAGATGGCCTTGCAAATTGACCCTTGGTAATGAGACGACGGAAATGACAGTAGGCACCCCCACCCTGAAAGTTTCTGGGGACAGGCTGGGTGCGGCTGGCTAGACCTGCCCCAACTTGGTCTGCATAATGCTTGCAAGTCTGACCACCACAGCTCAGTCTTAGAGCCATCCAGTTCGGGGCCAAAGAAACAGATTCAGCAACCTAAATGCCATTTCACACCGGGCTGTTACTCAGCAACACCTCCTAAAATCCTCCCGTCCCGGCCACCTCCTGGCCACCTCCCATCCACCCCTTGTCCCCGTCCCCTGGCCAACTTCCGGCCACCTCCCATCCTTCGTCCATCCCTGACCACCTCCTGGCCACCTCCCGGCCACCTCCCGTCCCCTGGCTACCTCCCATCCACCACCACCCCCGCCACCTCCCGTCCCCTGGCCATCCCCCCGGCCACCTCCCATCCACCTCCCACGCTACTCCTCTGCAGCTGTTCTGTCACCTCCCTTTCCAAGACTCCTTGGAAAAATGGATCTCAAGTCTTAGTCTTCGTCCTTTCCTCCTGACCTCATGCCCCTGTGACTATTCTGTTTTTATTTTTTAAGCTTATTTGTTTATTTTTAAGTAATCTCTACCCCCAACGTGGGGCTCAGACTCACAACTCCGAGATCAAGGGTCACACGCTCTTCCAACTGAGCCAGCCAGACGTCCCCACTGTGACTATTTTAAATGACCAGTTGCCAGAGTGCCAAGTGCTCCTCCATCCAAAGGGGCACGCTGTTCCTTCTCTCGACTCCGGACGGGCTTGTGGCTGCTTTGACCAATTGAGTGTAGCAGCCCTGACCCTGTGTGATTTCTGAGGCTGTCACAAAATGCCACAACACTCCTGCCTCATTTGCTGGAACACTTGTCAAGCCCTGGTTTGCTAGAACACTCCTGGAGCACTCTGGAAGCCAGAACACTTAAGAAGTCCGACTATCCCGAGGCCACCAAGCTGCAAAAAGCCCCACAGAGGGGCCACAGGTAGTACCACAGGTACTCCAGTCAGCAGTCCCAGCCAAGCCCAGCCTTTGGGTCACCCCAGCCCAGGTTCCCCTGGCACGCAAGCGAAGAAGTCGCCAGAGGACTCCAGCTCCTAGCCATGCACACGTCCAGTCATCGTGGAGCAGAGAAAAGGTGTCCGCTGTGCCCTGTGTGGACTTCTGATCTATGGCAGTAGTAGACGCAACAATGAACAGATCCTAGACGGCTGTCCAGAGAGGGCTGGGGGGGTTATGGCGAGGAGAAACCAGGAAGGCAAAGCCAGAGTCCTCCTCGGCAGAGAAAGGTGAAAACCCGAAGACGTTCCTAGGCTAATACTCTGCATCCTGACACGTGTCTGTGCTCCCGGCACAGACAGAGGCATGTGACGCTCACTGGGGCTCGCCACTAAGTCAGTCATTTACCGAAGACCCTGTGTGGGATGCACTGGGTCCGGGGACCCACTGTAGAAAGGAACACTGTCTGGTGGCACAGAGGGACAGGGAAACACGTGAACCAAGCATTTTGGGGGTACCATATCGACCCACAGGAGGAGGAGGTCAGTTCTGTTAAGGTTAAGTTGGAGGGCAGGAAAGATGGGACTCTGGTTCTGATTTCAGAAAAATCGCTCTGTGGATGTTTTTGGTGGGGGGAGGAGTTCGCGCCGCAGCATCCATTTGCCCCTTCATAATACCGCCTTGGTTTTCCCTCAAGCCTCGGCTTCTTTCTCCATTGGATACAGTCTGAGGGAGCTTCATTCAGACACCTAGGGGATGGGCATAGGAGGCGAGCAAAGCCAGACTCCACTCCCCAGACCGTGAATCTGAGCAGAGGGACGAAGTCATCCCACGGCGGACGCCGGGCCCGTTCGTCCCCCAGATGCTGTGCACATTGCACATGGCTTACAGCTGACCTGTCTCTAAAGACCTGCCCTCGGCCAAGGGCAGCCACCTCACCAAGAAAATGCCTGGGAGATCCCCTCCCCCCGCCCCCAGCCCCCAACTAATACTCAGATATGTTAAAAAAAAAAAAAATCAACCCAGGGGCACCTGGGTGGCTCAGTCGATTTCAGCTCAGGTCATGATCTCACAGTTCGTGGGATCGAGCCCTGTGCTCCCTGCGCTGACGGCGCGGAGCCTGCTTGGGATTCTCTCTCCTCTCTCTCTGCCCCGCCCCCAACTCGAGTTCTCCCTCTCCCTCTCTCTCTCTCTCTCTCTTCTTTCAAAATAAATAAACATCAGGAAAAAAAAAAAATCAACCCCCTGGCCTCAAAGCAGGGCAACTCTGGAGCTGTCCGCGGGATCAGGCTGAGGCTAGACTCCAGCTGACCCACCTTTGCCTGGCTTCTTCCCCAGCCCAGTCCTGCTTCACTCACTCCCGAGAGCCCTCCCTCCCTCCTTCGACAATCACGCGTGCAAGAGCCCCCATCTCAGGGGCTGCCGCCAGGGAGATCCGACACAGCCATTCCAGGAGTCCTTCCCAGGTTCCTGTTTCATGATCCTCCAGAAATAGTTTCTGAGCCCCGGGTCTCCAGCTTTCCCTTACATTATGAGCCTTTCAGTAAGTTCCTTTTGCTCAAATTTACCAAACCTTGTTAGAGAACACGGAACCAGGAGTAGAGCGCTGGCGCCAGACTCTCAAGAACATGAGGGGCATGTCGGAGTGTCCAGAAAGGGCCAGAAGGTAGTGAAACTGACATGCACATTCTGGTTTGGACCCCGCTGCCCTGTGGCAGGTGGGGGATGAAGCAGCTGGGTCGTTGGAGTCACGTGGCCTCCTGAGGGCGGGGTTCTGGCAGATTCCGGTCTGCTACCACAGGATTTCAGGGTTTTAGGGCTTCAAGGACCAGTAAGGCCTAGGAGAGGGGCCTCGGCCCTGGCCTCATGCCTCAGAGGGCCTATTCTGACCCTCCTCTGGGTGAGACCAGGGGACATACCTGCCTTGAATGGGTACCCTGGGGACTGTGCCCTGGAACACTCTGTTGTTCCCATAATTGTTTCTGGAGGAGCTGGAGGAGTCCTTTCCTCTGGGTCTGTGCTCAGGGGGACCCACTTGAAGTGCGCAAACATGTCTGCGTCGTGGCAAGAGGAGGCAGTTTGTGAGCCGCAAGGGCAGAGCGCCCACCTGTGTGCATGTCCCTGGGGATGTGGGACAGAGCCAGGCTGCAGGGAGAGGTCAGCTCCCCCGCCGCCAACTCTGCGGCCAGAGTCCCAAGAGCAGGAGACTCCAAATTTGAACCGGGGCTTCCAGATCATTATGAGCACATACGTGTCAAAGTAAGATGACAGAACATGCATTATTTAACATTTTGTCACCCTGACCTACAACCTGGGTCAGTAACTCTGTTACTGCCTAGCTGTGCGACCCCGGAGGACAAGACACTGAGGTTCTTTGCGCCACAGGGTCCTGCCTCGTGAAGTGGTCTATATGAGTCTACAAATCCCTCCCAGCCTGGGGCCTGCAGCAAACATAGTCACTGGCCAACAGCCACTCCCTCCTCTTCCTCACTAACAGAACCCCATTTTGGAAGGAGCCCGTGAACACACCCAGCCCTGGGGTGAACCTCTGCTGGCCTAACACACAGCCAGTTTCTTGCCCAGCCTGGAGGAGCTTGGGAGTGGGGATCCCGGGTCTCCTGAGGGTCCCTGAGAAGGGAAAAGCTCAGAGGAGGGAACCATTTTGTGGCGGCCCTCCTTGCCATGAGGAGAGACACCCAGACATGTGGAGGGTGCCAGAAGGGAATAAGAAAGCCCTGGGTGACCCCTGAGCCAGCCACAAGACCACCGACCTCCAACTTTGAATCCTAGTACATAGTAATGTCTTGGTGAGTCAGCCATAACTGGCCAATTATGAGACAGTGGAGTGGTGAAGGACACAGACCCTGGGGCCCAGTTCTGCTGTTTTGTTTTGTTTTGTTTTGTTTTGTTTTAACTTGTGCCTCCTTGGGCAAGCCACTCAACCTCTCTGTCCCTGTCTCCTGTCAGCAACAGTCAATAAAAAATACTTCCTCCTTTCTTAGGGTTTTATGGGGCTAATGAGTGTGAACAATTTGGCCCCGTGATGGCATAGCTCACTGCTGTGGAAGTCTGTGTTGTCCTCTGTGGGTCAACAGGTCCTATAGCCTGTGTGTCCTGTGCCGTGTCCTTACCACACCGAAGGACTGAGGCACCGAAAGAATATTCTAGAAGCCTTCCCGGCACCTTGGCCTCTGCTTCCCGCTCTCCCTGGGGTGCACCCCTTTCTCAGACGGGAGCGCAGGGCCTGGCCGGGTCCCCAGGGGCGCCTCCCACCCCGCTGGTCTGGCGGGGCCGCAGGCGCCTCGCTCATGCGGCTCTCAGCAGTCAGGGCACGGCTCTCGCCGCCACTGGGTCCCCGAGGCCCTCGGGGCCTCTTCCTGTCTTCCTTTCGGTCGCCCCACAGGGCTCCTGGCCTTCCCCTGGGCTGCTGGGTGGCAGGAGGCGGGATAGCGCAGGGGACGGCCTCTGTGGGCCCAGGAGTGGCAGCCAGTAACCCCAGCAGGGACACAAAGCCAGGCCACTGCTGGAGCTGAGCCCCCCAGAGGTGACTCCATCCATCCTGCCGCCACAAGATTTTAACACTGGAGAGAGTGTCAAAAATACGTCTCCTAGCTTATTTTGCCTCTTATTTAAATTGTTTTTTGCAAATTAGACTTTTTTTACGAGGCCTTTTCATGTCTGACTCCTTTAGGCTTAACGTAACCCCCTGTAGACATCTGATGAATATTCGCACTGAGCTCTCCCCATGAGTGTTTTCTCCCCACTCGTGGCGTGGATGCATCTCAGCTCCACACCTGTCTGCCTGAAGCCCAGCATTTTCTCCCGTTGTCCTTGCTCCGTGTGTCGTCTGGGATTCAATTCAGTAAGCAGTTTGTGTTCACTGCTGTTCACCTCTTCACAGTTGACAGGGCATTTGTGCATCTACACTGCTGAGGGTCCTCGAGTCACACTTGTGGAAAACAGGTGAGGAGGGGGAGGGACAGACTTACTTCCGGCAGCAGAGTCCCTTAGAAGAGGAAGATGAGGCCAACCCCTGCCAACAGGTAGCATGCATGTCACGTGGTACAGCCACCTGGTTGATCCTGAGAAAAGGAGAATAAGAAACGAAGAAACGAGTGGAGGGACGGGGGCAGTTAACTGTTACCTGTTCTCAGAAAAGAGGGTCTAATGGTGAGGAAGTCCTTTAAAGAATATTCTGAGATTCGAGGGGCGCCTGGGTGGCTCATCTGGTTAAGCGCCCGGCTTCGCTCAGGTCATGATCTCAACAGTTGGTGAGTTCAACCCCGCGTCAGGCTCTGTGAGGGCAGCTTGGAGCCCTGGAGCCTGCTTCGGATTCTGTGTCTCCCTCTCTCTCTGCCCCTCCCCAGCGCATGCTCTGTCTCTCTCTCTCTCAAGAATTAAAAAAAAGAAAAATAAATAAAAATTACATGTGAATAAAGATCCATGAGCCCAGGTGTAGGAAATGTAAGGATAGAGAAGGTGTGAAAAAGCAGACTTGAAAAGGGAACATATAAGGGAAGTGTAGGAACATGGAGTGTCCAGAAGGTCCATGTGACATGTGAGGTGATATATGTGAAATGCCACTCAGCACAGTAACAAGACTTTTTCTAGCCCACGTGTGTTCCAAGAAGATGGATATAAGGAGAAGCAGGCCTTCCAGCTTCTCAAGGGAGATGGTGCTTGGCGTATTTAAGGGGGCCCTGGTGTGAGAGGCAAGTCTTAGAGTGATCGTCTGGGTAGACATGACTGGTTGGGACATGAGTGTCCTGGCCTGTGTCAGGGCCTGACCCCTTCAGTTAGTGTAGTGCCATCCATTTTCAGATGACAACTCAGACCTGAAGTGCGGAGAGGGTAAGGTGCCGGGCCAAGACCACAGAGCTGGCCTACACCAGGCCTGTGGCCTCCACGGCCCAGTGTCTCAGGAGGCAATAATTTAGACCCAGCTTCTCTCTGGGCCCCATGAATGGAATGAAAATGTTCCTGCTGGGTTAACCCAGAAAGCTACTCTCTCTGGAAAACTCTCTTCAGTTTTTAATAAGAATAAAGGCATTAATAAGACAATACTATTGGGGCACCTCAGTGGCTCAGGCGGTTAAGCATCTGACTTTGGCTCAGGTCATGAGCTCATGGTTCATGAGTTTAAGTCCCATATTGGGTGAACCCTGTTTCTCTCTCTCTCTCCCCCTCTTGCTTTCTCTCTCTCTCTCTCTGCCCCTCGCTTACTTGTGCCCTCTCTCTCTCTCAAAAAGAAAAAAAAAACTACAATACTGTTATTAATTAGCTTTACGATGGTGCAGGACTTTTCTAAAGCTCTTATAGAGTACATTATTTCAGTCTTCACAACCCTGTGAGGTGTATCCAGTATCTTCCCGACCTCACACTGGAAGAAAGTGAGGCACAGAGAGGTTGGGTAACCTGCCCAAGTCATGACGCTTTGAGAGACCAGATTCTTGACAGGCCATTGGCTCCAGTGTCCTCACCGTCCCTCAGGGGATGTTCCTGAAAAGCCTGGCATCAGGTCCTGAGTGTGGTGGTTCCCTCCCTGGGACACTGGAGCCCCTCCAGCACTTGGTGGGGAGAAGGCAGTCAGAGCTTTCCCGCGGCACCCAAAGAGGAGGCAAAGAGTCTGGGGTTAGAAGAGCTGGGGGCTGGGTAAATCCTGAAAGGACTCATGTGGCTAGCCTGGGTCCAAGGATGGGACGGGTGCTTCGGTGGCCCAGGAGGGGGAGGCTTTAGTCCCTTCATCCCATGAGCCTGAGGTCACCAACCAAAGTCTGCTTTCTCAGGCTGGGCTCATTTGGCTCTGGCTCCTCCCATCCCCCAACAAGAAACCTTCCGTGCCCCTACTTCCACCCAAAGCCTGAGATGGTACCTGCCCTGGTCCCCATATGCTCCTTAAAGGGGTAGGGATTGGGGCAGGTGGCTCGCCCCTCACCTCTGAACCTTACTGGGTTTGGATTTCTCCTTTCCTCCACAGAAACTCCCTTACCTCCGTATTCCCACCTGAGAGGGGAGCAATGGGAACGTGCCAAGAAGCTGTCCTCGAGGTCTCCAGCGTCTGAGTCCCTGAACCCTGCTCCGGGTGTGTGTTTGGGGGCTGTGTGTGTGGGAGTGTCCCCAGCTTCCCCTGGGAGCCTATCCACTCACCCTGTCAGTCCGGATTCCATGTTGGTCCCTCTGCCTGGTCCATGGCAGCCATTTCCTTTTCTGGTGCAAAGCCCTCTGTCTGCACCACCTTGGGTCTGTGCCGTCCTTGGTCATTTTTCCTCTCACAAGGCTAACCATCCTCATGGAGTTCTACACACCTGACTGTCCCCTGTCCCAGCACTCCTGGGCTGGGGCCTGACCCTGCTCCTTACAACACCAGCCACTTGGGCCTCCCTCACCACTTTCTCAGGGGGCCGTGTCTGGGCACAGGCTCACTGACCCCTAGCCTCTTCTGGGCTGCCGGAAAGATTGGGGACGGTCTCCTAGAGACCCCCTCACATCTGTCCCTCTTCCCAGGTCCAGAGAGCCACAATTACAGTCACTGCAGCTCCTGTCACATCGCAGCCACACAGCTGCCAATGACAGCACAGAGGCTGGCACCCCTCCCCCACAGGCCCCCACAGACAGGTCCACGTGCGTCCCCAGATGCCTGAATCACTGCTGACGGTTTGGGACCTGGAGGCCGTGGGCTCCTGGGGAGCCACTGGGGAGGGGGGGTGGCGGCCACGTCGTCTCCCAGGAACACCTGCGGACATAAATAGGCAGCGAGCGAAGGCAGCCCAGCACAGTCCGCACAGCGGCCCCACACACTGTGCCCACCTGCTCCAGGATGCCGGACACCATGCTACCCGCCTGCTTCCTGGGCCTGCTGGCCTTCACCTCCGCCTGCTACTTCCAGAACTGCCCCAGGGGTGGCAAGAGGGCCATGTCTGACCTGGAGCTGAGACAGGTATGACTGTGGCCCATCTCAGGGCTGCATGGAGGGGGCAGAGCCCTAGGGCTGGCATCTAGTGCAGGGGCTGGGAGGGAAGGAAGTCATGGGGGAGGCAAGGCTTTAGGGGACCGGCCCAGAAGAAGGGAGGCTTGACATGGCTGGGCAGAGGGGGCCAGGCTGCCGGGCAGGCTAGGATGGGCTACAGGACTTCCTAGACACTATCCCCAGCCAGGCAGGGGATGCAGGAAAGACAGCTGTTACCTCGGTCTGTGAGACCTGGGATTGGGGCCGGTCCATGAGACCTGGACAGCGAGGCCTCCTCTGTGCCCATGGGGACCTTGCAGCCCCGACAGGCTCTGTCCCAGCCAGGATTGGAGGCTTTCCCATCCAGCCTTCAGCCTCTGCTGGCCACAGGCCCCTCCCAAGCCTCACACAGAAGCTGGCCATTGTTCTGAGCTCATTCAAGTGAGGGTGCCACTTCCTTCGAGGAAGTTCTGCTGGGTACCTAGCCCAGTTCTGTGCTGCACGACCTGTAGATTCTCTTTTATCCATTCCCTTCCATTTCCATTGGAAGGAAATCCAATCAGCATGCCCAGTTCTGCCCAGGCCACAGGTGGCTAAATTTTGAGCCACTGAACAAACTAGAGTGGATAGGGAGCAGCCTCCACAGACTACTCTTCTCTCTGCTTGGCACCTTTGGAAGCCTGAGTCACCAAGGGGCCTCATGCTCTCCCTGGGTCTCCGGCTCCTTTCACCCACAGTCCACAGAGGTGAGCAGAGGTCAGGGCCCAGAGAGGCCCACCAGCTTGCTGCGATGGGACAGGAAAGGGGAGGAAGGGCCTGGAAGTGTTCTGGGCATGGCAGGACGCTCTCTGCTAGGGGCGTGGGTGCTGAAGATCAAGTTTGAGTGAGGGCTCGGGAGAAGGTCTGAGTAATGGGAAGGGCGGTGGGCAGCTGAGAAGGGTGCACACCACTGATGGCTCCAGAGCTGAGAGGGAGGGTGTCTTCCGTGTAGCCCGGGGGTGGGGGTGGGGTGGGACAGGGAGGGTGCTGAGGGCTGTCACTGAGTGCGGTATCCTCAGTCACCTGAAAACCAAGGGGGTTTAGTGGACGTGAGCCCCCGCCCGTGACCGCGGCCCCTGCACACCCCGGGCCTCGCAGGGCCCGCGCTCACCCCCCGCCCCCCGCCCTCCCGCCAGTGTCTCCCCTGCGGCCCCGAGGGCAAAGGGCGCTGCTTCGGGCCCAGCATCTGCTGCGGCGACGAGCTCGGCTGCTTCGTGGGCACGGCCGAGGCGCTGCGCTGCCAGGAGGAGAACTACCTGCCGTCGCCCTGCCAGTCGGGCCACAAGCCGTGCGGGAGCGGGGGCCGCTGTGCCGCCGCGGGCATCTGCTGCAACGACGGTGCGCTGCCGGGGCGGCCCGGGGGTGGCGGGGGCGCGGCCGGGGTCCAGGTGGGGGCGGTGGGGAGGTTCCGGTGGGCGCGGCCCCGGGGGCGGGCGGGGGCGGGGCCGGGGTCCAGGCGGGGCAAGTCCGGAGGTCCCGGTGGGCGTGGCCCCGGGGGCGGGCGGGGTCCCGCGGGCCCCGGCTGGTCGATCTGGGTCGGTCAGCGGCGCGCTCTGCCCGTGCCCCCCGCAGAGAGCTGCGTGACCGAGCCCGAGTGCCGGGAGGGCGCTGGTTTTCACCGCCGCGCGCGCGCCAGCGACCGGAGCAACGGGACCCAGCTGGACGGGTCGACCGGCGCCCTGCTGCTGAGGCTGGTGCAGCTGGCGGGGGCGCCCGAGCCCGCGGAGCCCGCCGCACCGGGCGTCTACTGAGCCGCCCGCTCCTCCCTCCCGCCCCCGCAGTCCAGAAAATAAACCTTTTAAAATGCACCCGCGAGTGTCTGTTTCCGTCTCCAGGGGTGAGGAGCGGGGCAGAAGAGACGGTGGGGCGCGGACCCCCCCACCTCACCCGCCGCAATTAGTCCGGGATCTTTAAGGGAAGAGATCTTGGCTCTGCAGAGTTCTAGGGACCGGGCGACCTGGGGTGGGGGGAGCGGGGGGGGGGGGCAGAGCCAGAGCCGGGAGTAGGGCATCCTCTGGCAGAGGCATAGAAGTAAAGGCAAGGAGGAGAGAGACATTGGTGGACAAGATAGTGAGAGAGGACAGAGGAAGCCGAGATGAAGAGAGAGAGGTTGAGAGCCTCAGAGGGAAGCGCGAGAAAGGCCGAAGGGGAGGAGCCAAGGGAGTTCCAATCCCCATTTACATCCCAGGAGACTGAGGCACAGCTTCAGGGACCCACCCAACACCCCAGATTTCCAGTCTACTATTTCATTCAGGGTTGTGCCGTGTGTGTGTGTGTGTGTGTGTGTGTGTGTGTGTTGGGGGGGGTGGCAAATCACCCCAGATACACCAGAGAGAGGGCCAGGTACTCTCTGTCCAGGAAAAAGCTAAGCAGGTCCCATGGGGGCCCTTCAGCGAGAGTGGGAGAGGGAGCCCACCCAGACCCTAACTACATGCCCCCCATCCGTGCTGCCACACAGACCAACAAATAATCATGAGCCGCATTCCTTATGATCCTTGACCACAGTTACAGATGTAGACCCTGAGATACTCATTCAAAATCACAAACACAACAGACTCAACCATGGACAGGTGCACACACTCACATTAGGGCCTTCCACCCTTGGACACATGCAACTTCAGGGAAGACATCCCCTGGCATTTAGCCTGTGCTATTCTGTGTCCCTATGTCCTTCTTTGTCCCCTCTATTCCTTTATCCCCTTTGCGCCTCACTCCCCTCTCTTTCCCCATCCTCCAGCTCCTTGGCCCACTCTTGCTTCTCTCCTTGTCCCATTACATCCCTCCCTTGCCCCTTCTGCCCTCTCACTCCCTCCGTCACCTCCTAGCCTCTCTTTCTGCCCCCTCTGTTCTCCACATCCTATCTTTGGGATTTCTTGCTCCAGAACTTGGGGTGAGAAGAGGCTGCATCTCCTCTGGAATCTTCCACTTAGAGGCCAGGAGGGAGCAAAGACAGACTCTGTGCCCTGACCCCGACACCCTACCTTGGGGCAAAGCCTTATGACTCAGCCTCAGTCAGACCTGGCCAGGTTCCATGTGCCAAGCCAAGGTCAAGTTTTTTCTGGTCTTAGAGCTCCGTTTTCTGTCACCCCTGACCTGGCTCAGTGCCCATCATGATTAAATGTAGAGGGAGGGCAAGAGCTGTGTGGGCTTTTATCCCCGACATGGTCTCCTGCCTCTGCCCTGGTATGGCCCATCCAGGGTGGGTCCCAGGTCTTGGTAGGACTGTCTGTGGCAGGACCAGATCTAATAAGAATTTAGAAACCCTTCCTGACACAAGAAAGTGGAAAAAAGCATCTTTTTTTTTTAATTTTTTAATGTTATTTATGTTTGAGAGAAACAGAGACAGAATGCGAGTGGGGTAGGGGCAGAGAGAGAGGGAGACACAGAATCCGAAGCAGGCTCCAGGCTCCCAGCTGTCAGCACAGAGCCCGATGTGAGGCTGGAACTCACAGAGCTGTGAGATCATGACCTGAGCTGAAGTCAGACGATCAACTGAGCCACCCAGGCGCCCCACAGCTGGTTTAAAAATGGATCATATACCTAGATGTAAAACCTAAACTATAAAACATCCTTTTTTAAAAAATTTTTAAATGTTTTGTATTTATTTTTGAGAGCGTGTGAGAGAGAACAAGTAGGGGAGGAGCAGAGAGAGAGGGGGACAGAGGATCCGAAGCGAGCTCTGAGCTGACAGCAACAAGCCCGATGTGGGGCTCGCACTCTCACAAACCAAGAGATCATGACCTGAGCCAAAGTTGGATGCTCAACCGATTGAGCCACCCAGGAGCCTCCAAACTGTGAAACATCTTGAAGAAACTATGGAAGAAATGGTTCATGACCTTGAGCAACAACTCAACTCAAATTTTTATTCTTTTTTTTTAACATTTATTTATTTTTGAGAGACAGAATAAGACAGAGCACAAGTGGGGGAGGGGCGGGGGGGGTGGGACACAGAATCCAAAGCAGACTCCAGGCTCTGAGCTGTCAGCACAGAGCCCGATGTGGGGCTTGAACTCACGGACCACGAGATCATGACCTGAGCCAGAGTCAGACGCTTAACCGGCTGAGCCACCCAAGTGCTCCTCAACTCAAATTTTTAAATGGGCAAAAGATTTGGGGCCCCTGGCTGGCTCAGTCAGTAGAGCATGCAACTCTTGATCGCAGGGTTGTGAGTCGAGCCCCACGTGGAGTGCAGAGATTACTTAAAATCTTAAAAAAAAATAAAATAAATAGGCAAAAGATTTAAACAAACATATAGCCAAATAACATATATAGGTGGCAAATAAACATATGTTAAGATGTTGAACAGCATTAGCTGGTGGGGAAATGCAAATTAAAACCACAATGAGACATTCATTACAATGACCTTAAAAAGTGCTAACAATATCAGGTACTGACAAGGCTATGGAGTGACTGGGACTTTCGTATATTGTTGGTGAAGACGCAAAATCAGGCAACCACTCTGGAAAAATGTTTAATAGTTTCTCATAAAGTTATGCTTTTGCTTACTGTTTAACCCAGCCAATCCCATCAGTCATCCAAGTGAAATGGAAATGTTTGGAATGGCTCTGTTGGCAATCAGCAAAACTGTGTAAGTTTGAAACAGGTGAGAATTTGAGTTAACCATCCTGAGTTAATTTCTGTATTGTCCAAGTTATGGGTTGCGGTTCGTTTTTGGCATCTGGGTAGTCATTTGTCCCTGCACTGCTTGTTCAAATGATGAGTCTTTCCCTTTTAGGTTGTCTTCGTAACTCCCACAAAATCATTTGACCATATCCATGTAGGTCTATTTCTCGACTCCTTAGTCAGGTCCATCGGTCTGTAGAACTGTCCCTTCTCCATTACCATCTTGTCTCCAATATGATAGCTTTTAGTAAGTCTGGAAATCAGGTAGCATGACTCTTCCAACTTTGTTCTTTTTCAGAATTGGTTTGGGTAGGGGTGCCTGGGTGGCTCAGTCAGTTAAGTGTCCAACTCTTGGTTTCGGCTCAGGTCATGATCTCACAGCTTTGTGTGTTCGGGTCCCACATCGGGCTCTGTGCTGGCAGCGCGGAGCCTGCTTGGAATTCTCTCTCTCTCTGCCCCTCCCCTACTCATCCTGCCTCTGTCTCTCTCAAAATAAATAAATAAACTTAAAAAAAATTTTTTTTAGTCTTTTTTTTTGGTTTTTTTAATTTTTAATTTTTTATCTTTTTTAATGTATGAAATTTATTGTCAAATTGGTTTCCATACAACACCCAGTGCTCATCCCAAAAGATGCCTTCTTCAATGCCCATCACCTCCCCTCCCTCCCACCCCCTCTCAAGGCTCAGTTTGTTCTCAGTTTTTTTTTTTTTAATGTTTATTTATTTTTGAGACAGAGAGAGACAGAGCATGAACGGGGGAGGGGCAGAGAGAGAGGGAGACACAGAATCCGAAACAGGCTCCAGGCTCTGAGCAGTCAGCACAGAGCCCGACGCGGGGCTCGAACTCACAGACCGTGAGATCATGACCTGAGCCGAAGTCGGACACTTAACCGACTGAGCCACCCAGGCGCCCCTGTTCTCAGTTTTTAAGAGTCTCTTACGTTTTGGCTCTCTCCCACTCTTAAAAATGTTAAAAAAAAAAAAAAAAAGAATTGGTTTGGGTATTTTAGTTCCTTTGCTATTCCATATAAATTTTGCAAGCAGCTTAATGATTTCTACAAAAAAAAAAAATCCCACACAAACAAACAAAAACACACTTAAAAACACACTTCTGGGAGTTTGATTGGAATTACGTAGTAATAGATTTGTAACTATATTTTCCAGCTTCCTTTGCAGGGAGGTGTGTCCATATGACCATGTTCTTGTTAATAAAATGTGAGTAGGGGCGCCTGGGTGGCTCAGTCGGTTAAACGTCCGACTTCGGCTCAGGTCATGATCTCGCGGTCCGTGGGTTCGAGCCCCGCGTCGGGCTCTGTGCTGACCGCTCAGAGCCTGGAGCCTGTTTCTGATTCTGTGTCTCCCTCTCTCTCTGACCCTCCCCCATTCATGCTCTGTCTCTCTCTGTCTCAAAAATAAATAAACGTTAAAAAAAATTTTTTTTAAAATGTGAGTAAAAGGGATAGTGAACTTGGGGTCTTATGACAGTGGGTGTGCCTCCACCCCACTCTTTCCTTTCCCACCCGTTGGAATCCACGGCATCCTAGACTCAAGCATCAGACAATGACAAGGACGAGGAGATGCCAGAACTGCATGGCAGAAGAAATCTGGGTCCCTAAGTGGTGGAATGGGACAGAGCCAGGAATGCTCATCTTAGGCTGATAAGAAACAGAGAAATAAACATCTACCCTCTAGAAGCCTCTAAAGCCTCCTTACCATTTCAGTGTTTTTATTACAGCAGCCTAACCCTAACCTTAACCAACCATAACCCCTGAATTCCGCAACGATTGAAAAGTGAAACAAAAGAACGTGGCCTATGGACGCCGCAATACCACCTTTATTATTGATAGAGCTGATGTTAGAGAGTTTCTATCTGCTGGCAAGTGGGCTTTGTCAGGCCGATTAACAAGTTGGAGGCAAGTTTACCGTCCCAGGCACAGGGAGCTGGACCTTCTTCCCAGGACTTTCCTGCTTCTTTGCTTTTCCATGCACTTACCATGATGACAGCGTGTGCTTCCCGGGCTGGCAGCCTGATCCCATGAGGCATCGGAGATGAAGGGGTGGGCTTGTGCACGTGCACATTCCTTTCCCCTCAAACCATCCCATCAGCTACTCCCCCCTACCCCCCCCCCCCGCCGCCCCACCTCAAAGAGAATTACCTCAGGGATGCCTATAAGAAGGAAATATCAGGAATGGGGAAAAAATATCCCCGACCTCTGCCCCATAGACAATCGTCTTTTATGATGCTTGAAAAACTTTTGGTAGATTTTCACGCCATTCCAGATTTAAAAACTAAATTACACTAAACTTAGGTATGGAAGAGAAGCAAGCTTGCTTAACCTATGCGTACGGACCCTACAGAAAACAGAAATTGCGGCCCTTCAGCATGGCACCGCAGATCGTCGCTAATACAGCACGATGGGAAAATAAATCGGCCGTAAATGTTCAGCGATCAAGTTGATGTTTATAGTTTTCAGACTGGGGCGCCTGGCTGGCTCAACCAGTGGAGCTCGCGGCTTAACCTTGGGGTCATAGTTTAAGCCGCATGTTGGATGTTCGGCTTTGAGTTAAAAACAAAAAAACAAACAAACAAAAAAAAACAGGGGCGCCTGGGTGGCTGGTGAAGCGTCCGACTTCAGCTCAGGTCATGATCTCACAGTTGGTTAGATCGAGCCCCGAGTGGGGTTCTGTGCTGGTAGAGCCTGCTTGGGATTCTCTCTCTTCTCTCTTTCCCTCTCTGTCTCTCAAAATAAATACAATAAAATAGTGTAAATTAGGAATATGAATTATGTAAATAATAATACTAATTTGTAAAACAACAGCTGTGTGAGACTTTAGGACAAGAGTGTTCCAGTCTGAAAACCATGCTTTTTTTTTAAATTAGTTTTTTCTAATTTTTTAAAAGTTTATTTATTTATTTTGAGAGAGACAGAGACAGCGTGAGTAGGGGAGGGACAGAGAGAGAGGGAGAAAGAGAGAGAATCTCAAGCAGGCTCCATACCATCAGCGCACAGCCCATGTGGGGTTGAACTTTGAAAACCAGGAGGTCATGACCTGAGCTGAAACTTACAAAACCACGAGGTCATGACCTGAAACTGAGAGTCTGACGCTTGACTAAGCCACCCAGGCGCACACCTTTAATTTTTTTAAATGTTTAATTTTGAGGGAGAGAGAGAGAGAGAGGAGAGCGAGAGCGAGCATGAGTGGGGGAGGGGCAGAGAGAGGGAGACACAGAATCCAAATCAGGCTCCAGGCTCCGAGCTGTCAGCACAGAGCCTGACATGGGGCTTGAACTCAGGAACCATGAGATCCTGACCTGAGCGGAAGTCAGACGTTTAACCCACTGAGCCACCCAGGTGCCCCTAAACAGACTCTTAACTATAGAGAACAAACTGATGGTTACCAGAGGGGAGGTTGGTGGGGAGATGGGGGAAATAGGTGAAGGGGATTGAGTGCACTTGTCGATGAGCATTGGGTGATACATGGAACTGTTGAATCACTACATTGTACACCTGAAATTAATGTAACACTGTGTGTTAACTATACTGGAATTAAGGATAATGAATTAAAAATAAACATGACCACACACTGTTGCCACGCATATGCAAACTCAACGATATATTAATATCATAAAGCATTCAGGCACTATTTAAATTTCCCCAAGTGTTCCATGACTACACTCTTTGCAATTAGTTGATATCTGAGCCTGTATTTTCCTTAAGGTACAAAAGAGAATTTTTTTTATTTTTATGTTTTTAAATTTTATTATTATTTTTTTAACATTTATTTATTTTTGAGGCAGAGAGAGAGAGAGCATGAACAGGGGACGGTCAGAGGAAGAGGGAGGCATAGAATCTGAAACAGGCTCCAGGCTCTGAGCTGTCAGCACAGAGCCTGACGCGGGGCTCGAACCCACAGACCGTGAGATCATGACCTGAGCCGAAGTCGGACGCTTAACTGAGCCACCCAGGCACCCCAAGAATTTTTTTTTAAAAGTAAGCTCTACTCCCAAAGTGGGGCTCGAACTCATGGCCCCTAGATCAAGAGTCACCTGTTCTACCGACTGAGCCAGCAAGGCACCCCACAAAAGAGAATATTGATCCTGGTTGCCCTTCTACCTTTTTATTTTCATTTTCTTTTTTTTTTTAATTTTTTTTAACGTTTTATTTATTTTTGAGACAGAGACAGAGCATGAACGGGGGAGGGGCAGAGAGAGAGGGAGACACAGAATCCGAAACAGGCTCCAGGCTCTGAGCGGTCAGCACAGAGCCCGACGCGGGGCTCGAAATCACAGACCGTGAGATCATGACCTGAGCTGAAGTCGGCCGCTTAACCGACTGAGCCACCCAGGCGCCCCTATTTTCATTTTCTTACGTTATTTTCCTGAACGTCTTATAGAGAATGGGTCCCAATTTCTTTTTATTATATTTGTTATACGTAGAAACTGGATTGTGTGTATGTTGCCTAGCATAGCCTTGCCTGTTTGGTCACGTATTAAAGTAATATTTTGTACTAAATTCCTTTTCTCTATATTACTGCTAAGACTAATTATACGTTTTTTGAAATTATGTGTAGGTGGGCATATTCTCTAGGAATTTCACTTCCGGGTAGAAGAAGAACAAAGAATAAAGTTACACAAAGTGGGAACCACTGCCCTGGACAAGCCCCCAAGCACTTTGGAGGTCTGAAGGGGTCATTCTAGCGAGGACCAAAGGCCGTGGGACTGAGCAGCCAAGAAGAATGGAGAATGACACCCAGCTCGCTTCTGTGCCGGTGGGGCCACTGGACCCAGCTTGACGCCACCTCTGGGACAAACTCAGGAAAAGAGGCGTCAGTCTGACCCTGTGTTTTGAGGCAATAAAATACTATTGACCTTTGGATTCTTGGGAAGAGTGGGACAGCAAAGTGGGTGACTGAGTGGGTGAGGGGACCTGAGCTCTTTCCCAGGGTGGGGACAGCTGGGCTGGCACCCCAGGACACTCAGGGGAAGCAGTGAGGTCTCAGGGAGAGATCCCAGACTTCCTGCTAAGGTGGCGGGGGGACTCTCCAGCTCGGGAAAGCACAAATCTGTTCCCACACGTCTCTAGTTGAGGAGCTCGGTCACCTCTAGCTGCAGCCCTCTCTGGCTGTGTGGTTTCTGAGGGACACAGAACTCTGCGACTGTCCTCAAATACCCAGCTAGTGCACCGAGTCCTTCCTCATGGTTGGTTTAAACGGGACTCCGCTTTGAGTTATCTCGTGTCCCTTTTGATGACTAATCCCCCCAGATGTGGGGTCAAAGGAGGGGCTAGTCTCATGGCCTCAGCAAGGACCGCAGTCTATACAGTGGAATATTACTCAGCCATGAAAAGGGTGAGATCTTGCCATTTGTGCTAACGCGGATGGACCTAGAGGGTATTATGCTAACTGAAATAAGACAGAAAAAGACAAACACCGTATGGTTTCACTTATATGTGAAATCTAAAACAAAACAAATAATAAACTAAAAAAACAAACAAAAAGAACCACAGTCCAGGTTGCTGTAAGCCACTGGGATTTTCAAAAGCCTCATGTCTATTCTTCTTACACATCTTAGCAATAATGATCTTTTTTTCATTTTTGAAATGAATATTTATTCAAATGCGATATGCATATAAAATATAAAAATATATTCAAATATGATATACATATAAAAGTTAGCAAATCACATGCACATGTTAAGTTTTCGGAAAATGAACACACCTGTTTTACCAGCTCCCAGACCAGGAGAAGAGAGTATGACCAGAATTGCCCTTGGACCCCCTCCAGTCACCACCTCACCCAAGATTTTGCCTGTTTTCGTAATTTATAGTAAAAAAAGTCTTACGGTCCGCTTCAGGGTATTTTTTTCTCTCTCCACCCGGTGAGACCCACATACTGCTGTGTGTGTGGAGTGCTATGCAGACCTCCAGTGTGGGAGAAAGCCCTAGAAACTACACTTTTTCTAACAGCGATCTGTTGCTGTTTCACTTGCAGGGGGGAGTGTGGCCGTGGACCTTCTGAAACTGCTCGGGTAAGTGAATGACCGCATGTTTTGGGAAAGAGGAATTAGGCCGTCTTGATTCCCAAAAGGGTTTTGGATCCAGGAATGGCCGAGAAATAGGTTGAAGATTCTGTTTGTTGGAGGCTTTTGTGTTTTGCGGTCATTCTGTGGCGGTGGGCTCCCAGGAGTCCCTGGCCCGCGGGGTCCCCAGCACTGCCAAGTTCCTCAGCCGCACAGGCAGAGGCAGGCCTGCTGGGTCCTCGGCAGCTCGGCCACCTCTTCTGCGCACCAGTGGCCTCCGGTGGCCTGGAGTCCAGCTCCTCGGAAACGTGAAAGCCCTTCAGCTGAGAGGCCCCAAACCCAGCCCTCGGGTCGCGGTTCAAGCCTCCCTCCAGAGGTAGGGAAGTCATTCCCCCGCCACTGGCCGCCTCCCCTTCCTCTGGTTCCCTGTCAGCACCCCCGTCGTTTGGGTTCTTTGAAATGTTCCTGGTTAGGCCACCTGCTACAGGCCCCCAGCTCTGTTTGGAGCGGGAAGCTGGGGTCTGTTTCCGTCTCCCTCGTTCGCCAGCCCGTGCAGGACTTCGGCTGCGGGAACGGCGCGCCCCGAACCCCGGCCCTCCCGCTCGGAATTGCCCGGACACGCAGGCCCCGCCAAGCGCGACCCTCGGGGTTCCCCCAGCGCCCTCCTTCCCGTTTCTGAAAACAAGACGCCAGACGAGTTGCAGGGGGAGAAAATTCTGCTTTATTTTATTTCATTATTTCTGGGGGTGGCTGCGGAGTGGCGAGGGGCGCGCTGCGCCGCTGTCCGGGCCGTCGGCTCAGCGCTGGGAGAAGGCGGCCTCGGCGTCGCAGGCGGGGTCGGCGCGGCAGCCGTCTGGAAGGACAGCGGGTCAGGGGCCGCCCTGCGCGGTCCCCTCCGGGTCCCGGGTCCTCGGCCTCTGCCCCCCCTCCGCGCCCCCGGCCCCGGCTCACCCGGGCTGCAGCAGACGCCGGCAGCGGCGCAGCGGCCCCGGGGGCCACGCCCACTGGGACTTCCGCACCGGCACCACCTGGACTCCGCCCCCGGGGCCGCGCCCACCGGGACCTCCGCACCGCCCCCACCTGGATCCCGGCCCCGACCCCGCCGCCCCCGGGCCGCCCCGGCAGCGCACCGTCGTTGCAGCAGATGCCCGCGGCGGCGCAGCGGCCCCCGCTTCCGCACGGCTTGTGGCCCGACTGGCAGGGCGACGGCAGGTAGTTCTCCTCCTGGCAGCGCAGCGCCTCGGCCGTGCCCACGAAGCAGCCGAGCTCGTCGCCGCAGCAGATGCTGGGCCCGAAGCAGCGCCCTTTGCCCCCGGGGCCGCAGGGGAGGCACTGGCGGGAGGGCGGGGGACGGGGGGTGAGCGCGGGCCCTGCGAGGCCGGGGGCCCGGGCTCGGGGTGTGCAGGGGCCGCGGTCACGGGCGGGGGCGCACGTCCACTAAAACCCCTGGGGCCCCGGCGGGGCGGGCAGAGGCGGTGGGTCGCGGCGGGGGCTCACCTGGCGCACGTCGAGGTCCAGCGCGGCCCTCTTGCCGCCCAGGGGGCAGTTCTGGATGTAGCAGGCAGAGGTCAGCGCCAGGAGGCCGAGCAGGCAGCAGGCGAGGCTGGAGCCGGCCATGGTGTGGACACACTGGGTCGGGGGCGGCGGCTGCGGCGGCGACTCTCCCACCGGCCTTTTTATGGCTGGGGCCGCAGCAGGCGGAGCCCTGTCTAAGAGGGCCGCTGTATGACTGGTCACAGCGGGTCACTGCGGGTCAGGCCCTGGGCGCCCGGCGCGCCCCCTCATTTGCAGGGGCCTGGCCCTGTCACGGTCACCGCCTCGGCTAATGGACTGGGGGCAGGAGAGGCAGACAGTGAGGCCGTGCGGGGGAGGGTGGCCTGTGCGGTGACCTAGGGTGGGACAGGGAGTATGGGGGTCTGCGGCCCAACCAAGGACTGTGTAGCTCGTCTCCCAATACCTGGTGGATGGGTTACAGGGCAGACCCTTGGACCCCGCCAGGCTCCCCATCTGCCCTCTGCCCTGGCCGCAGCACATCCTGTTTCCTCTGTTCCCGAGGTCCCCGATTGCTGAGCCCAAATATCCAGGAACCCACTTCCACCCTCCCACCAGCACCCGCTTCTTGTATAGGGAAAGGGCTTTATTTTCTCTAACTTCTAACCGAAATTTAGCCTTTGCTTCAACCATGAGGTGGGCAAAGAACCAGTGGGATTTGCAACGCATGTGGCTTTGTCACAAATCAAAATGACAGATATTCTCCTATCACATTACAGCTATTGCAAATGTCTCCAAACATTGTTTAGACTCATCATCACTTTGAAATTATGGCAGTTACTGGACGTTATCTAATGCTGCATTTATGTATTTATATTTTTAATATATATTTAAAATTTTTTATATCTAATGCTTTAAATAAGCATTGTGACTGTATCACAAATTTGTTTTAACATTTTGATATCTGATATAAATATAATTGGTTTCTTTTGTAATCCTATGTCTTTTGTTTTATGCATTTAAAAAGAGTGCTTTTTTTTTTTTGCATTTTTAATATATCTTAAAATGAAAATAATTACAGATAAAGACAGACCGCCACAGTGGAAGGGATGTTGGTCAATGTCATGAACAAGGAGATGCTCAGAAGCAATCCTTCTAGAAGGGACCTGCGGGGGGTGGGGACCTGGGTGGCTGAGTTGGTTAAGAGAAGGACTCTTGATTTTGGCTCAGGTCATGATCTCATGGATCATGAGTTCAAGCCCTGCATCAGGTTCTACGCTGAGAGTGGGAGCCTGCTTGGGAGTCTCTTTCCCTCTCTCTGCCCCTCCCCTGCTCATGCTCTCTCTCTCAAAATAAATAAATAAACTTAAAAATAAATAAATAAGAAAGAAAGGACCTGCTGGGGCACCGGCTGGCTCAGGCTAGTGAGCATGCAATTCTTGATATCAGGGTGGTGAGCTTGAGCCCCACATTGGGTGTAGATATATATATATATATATATGTATATATATATATATCTTAAAAAAAAAAAACGAAGGGAATTGGGGGCGCCTGAGTGGCTCAGTCGGTTGAACGTCTGACTTTTGATTTCCTCTCAGGTCATGATCTCTCGGTTTGTGAGTTTGAGCCCCATATGGGGCTCTAAGCCTGCTTGGGATTCTCTGTGTGTCTCTCTCTCTGCCCCCATCCCAATCACTCTCTATCTCTCTCTCTCAAGATAAATAAATAAACATTAAAAAGAAGAAGAAGAAGGGACTTGCCACCCAGCTGCTGGGAGTGTGGTCAGCAGACAGCCTTTGGTGGCCACCCATCCAGGGCCTGTCTCAGCTGCAGAGAGCTGCCTGGCCCAAGGTCACACCCTTCCCTGGCGGCCCATATCCAAAAACTGGTCCATTGTGGCCGAATGCCGGGCAACTATGAAGGACTATTTCGGTTCCGTACCTCTCCATAAGGTCAACTGAGGCCTGCATACAAGTTCTCCCTCTACCTAATCCTGTTTCGACCCCTTCCCTCCCATGGGTGTGGGTCCCGAGGGCCCCTGGTAACGAACACCCAGCATGCTGGACGCCATCTCAGAGGGCTCCCTGGGAAGCCCAACTTGCCACTGCACAGAGGAAATGAGGCCAGTGTCAGAGCAGACTCAGTGGGCTCAGGCTCTACACGTAGGCTAGGATGGCCCCAGCCGCTCCGTCACTCTTGTGGACCCTCCTCAAAAAGGGTGCTGAGGCTGCTGGGGCTGCGCAGGTCACAGCGCCCGGCTGGCCCCGAGACACTTGTGTCAGCCGCCTGGCATGAGGAGCTGGTCAGGCCGACCTCATTACCGTCAGCGGCCAATCCTGTTTCTCACCCAAATCAGCCCATCGGTATTGCCGGGCTAGAAGGCCAAGGGCTTGACCCTGGAGGCAGCCTCAGAAGGGCCTCCTGCCTGTCCCTTGGGCACCCTGACCTCACCCAAGTTAACACATGCACATAAACTGCCCTCGCATAAAGGCCCCCCAGGGCTGGCATTCCTTCAGCTCATCAAGGCCTCCTCCTCCGAAGATGCACGGGCTCCCAGTGCATTTGCCTGAAACACTGGCGAACCAAACGGACAAAACTCCCCGCTCTCAGGGGCTTATATTCCAGCAGAGGAGGGGAGGCATTAAACAATAACCCTATTTCAGCAGGTTAGGAGGTAGCGAGTGCAGTAGAGAAAAAGGGGGGGGGCATGTTGCAATTTTTCTCAGGGTGCTCAGTCCAGGCCTCTTTGTGAATGTAACAGGGGACACTTGGGCATAAGGAAAGAAGGAAGCCACGTGGCTATCTGAAAGGTGGCCCTGTTTTCTATGGTTACATAACAAATTACCACAAATTTGGCAGCTTAAAGCAGCACCCACTTATTTCCCACCCCCGCCCCCCATCCCCAGTTTCTGTGGGTCTGGGCATGGCTCAGCTGGGTTCTCTGCTCAGGGTCTCACAGGGGTCATGTCAAGATGGCAGCCAGGCTGCATTCCATCCCGGAGCCTGGGAGATTGTTGGCAGAATTCATTTGCTTGCAGCTGTAGAACTCATGGCTTGCTTCTCCAAGGCCAGAAACGGAGAGAGATCTCTCTCTTTTTGGTGCTTCCAGTCTCTGAGCATAGGGAAACTTCTTTTAAAAGGATCACCTGATTAGGCCAGACCCACCAGGATCTACATTTTTGTTATTATCCTTTTTCTTTTAAACGTTTACTTATTTATTTAAAAAATTTAACATTGGGGCGCCTGGGTGGCGCAGTCGGTTAAGCGTCCGACTTCAGCCTGGTCACGATCTCGCGGTCCGTGAGTTCGAGCCCGGCGTCAGGCTCTGGGCTGATGGCTCAGAGCCTGGAGCCTGTTTCCGATTCTGTGTCTCCCTCTCTCTCTGCCCCTCCCCCGTTCATGCTCTGTCTCTCTCTGTCCCAAAAATAAATAAACGTTGAAAAAAAAAATTTTTTTTTAAATTTAACATTTATGGGGCGCCTGGGTGGGTCAGTCTGTTAAGCGGCTGACTTCGGCTCAGGTCATGATATCACGGTTCGTGAGTTCGAGCCCCGCATCGGGCTCTGTGCTGACAGTTCAGAGCCTGGAGCCTTCTTTAGATTCTGTGTCTCCATCTCTCTCCACCCCTCCCCCCTGCTCATGTTCTGTCTGTCTCTCTCTTTCTCAATAATAAATGTTATAATGGCACAAGAACAGACACTCAGATCAGTGGAACAGAATAGAGAACCCAGAAATGAACCCACATATGTATGGCCAACTAATCTTTGACAAAGCAGGAAAGAATAACCAATGGAATAAAGACAGTCTGTTCAGCAAGTGGTGCTGGGAAAACTGGACAACGACATGCAGAAGAATGAACCTGGACCACTTTCTTACACCCTACACAAAAATAAACTCAAAATGGATGAAAGACCTAAATATAAGACAGGAAGCCATCAAAATCCTCCAGGAGAAAGCAGGCAAAAACCTCTTTGATCTTGGCTACAGCAACTTCTTACTCAACACATCTCCGGAGGCAAGGGAAACAAAAGCAAAAATGAACTATTGGGACCTCATCAAAATAAAAAGCTTCTGCACAGCGAAGGAAACAGCAAAACTAAAAGGCAACTGACAGAATGGGAGAAGATATTTGCAAACGACATATCAGATAAAGGGTTAGTATCCAAAATCTATAAAGAACTTACCAAACTCAACACCCAAAAAACAAAGAATCCAGTGAAGAAATAGGCAAAAGACATGAATAGACACTTCTCCAAAGAAGACATCCAGATGGCCAACCGACACATGAGAAAATGCTCAACATCGCTCCTCATCAGGGAAATACAAATCAAAACAACAATGAGATACCAACTCGCACCTGTCAAAATGCTAACATTAACAACGCAGGCAACAACAGATGTTGGCGAGGATGCAGAGAAAGAGGAACCCTTTTGCACTGCTGGTGGGAATGCAAACTGGTACAGCCACTCTGGAAAACAGTACGGAGGTTCCTCAAAAAATTAAAAATAGAACTACCCTACGACCCAGCAATTGCACTGCTAGGCATTTATCCAACGGATACAGCTGTTTCGAAGGGACACATGCACCCCCATGTTTATACCAGCACTATCGACAATAGCCAAAGTATGAAAAGAGCCCAAATGTCCATTGATGGATGAATGGATAAAGAAGATGTGGTATATACATACAATGGAGTATTACTTGGCAATCAGAAAGAATGAAATCTTGCCGTTTGCAGCTACATGGATGGAACTAGAGGATATTATGCTAAGCAAAATTAATTAGTCATAGAAAGGCAAATATATGACTTCACTCCTATGAGGAATTTAAGATACAGAACACATGAACATAAGAGAAGGGAAGCAAGAATCATATAAAAACAGGGCAAAACATAAGAGACTCTTAAATATGGAGAACAAACAGAGGGTTACGGGAGGGGTTGTGGGAGGGGGGATGGGCTACATGGGTAAAGGGCACTAAGGAATCTACTCCTGAAATCATTGTTGCACTATATGCTAATTTGGATGTCAATTTGAAAAAATAAAAAATAAAACAAGTTAAACAACTAAAATAAATAAAAAAAAAAATAAACGTTATAAATTAAAAAAAAGTATTTAAAAAATTTAACATTTATGCATTTTTGAGAGACAGAGTGTGAGTGGGGGAGGACAGAGAGAGAGAGAGAGAAAGAGATAGAGAGTACAAGTGGGGAAGGGGCACAGAGAAAGGGAGAGAGAGAATCCCAAGAATCTGTCAGCACAGAGCCCAACATGGGGCTTGAACTCACGAACTGCGAGATCATAACCTGAGCTGAAGTCAGATGTTTAACCTATCAAGCCACCCAGGCACCCCTCTTTTCCTTTTTTTTTTTTTTTTCTGTTATTGTTCTTTTTCTTTTTTTCTTAAAATATTTTTACTTGAAAGGTGCCTGGGTGGCTCAGTCAGTTAAGTGGCCGACTTCGGCTCAGGTCATGATCTCACAGTTTGTGGGTTTGAACCCCACATTGGGCTCTGTGCTGACTGCTCAGAATCTGGGCCCTGTGTCTTCCTCTCTTTCTGTCCCTCCCCCGCTCGTGTTCTGTCTCCCTCTGCCTCTCAAAAATGAATAAATGCTAACAAAAATTTTTTTAGGGCGCCTGGGTGGCTCAGTGGGTTAAGCATCCGACTTCAGCTCAGGTCATGACCTCGCGGTTCGTGAGTTCGGGTCCCACATCGGGCTCTGTGCCGACAGCTCAGAGCGTGGAGCCTGCTTCGGATTCTGTGTCTCTCTGTCTCTCTGCCCCTCCCCTGCTTGTACTCTGTCTCTCTCTGTCTCTCAAAAAGGAATAACCGTTAAAAAAATTTTTTTTTAATTTAAAAAATATTTTCGAGTATAGTTGATACACAACGTTACATTAATTTCAGGTGTACAACATAGTGAAATCTCTATCATTCTTTTAACTCAAAGTCAAATTGGTTAATTTGGATAATTGGGACCTTGAATATATCTGCAAAATCCTTTCACCTTTACCATATAATGTAAAGGGAGTGATACCTCATCATTTTTACCATGATTTTTATTGGTTAGAAGAAAGTTACATGTCCTACTCATATGCAACAGGAGAGTACACAAATGTGTGGATATCAGGAGTGATTACGGGGGCATCTTGGAATTCTGCCTGTCATGGAAGGGGAGTGTTCTAGGCAGCAGAAATAGTAAGTGCAAAGGTCCTGAGGTGCAAATGTGTCTGGCATGTTCAAGGAATAGCAAGGAGGCCAGAGGGGCCAGAGCAGAGTGAGTGACCAAAGACCTGGGGTCAGAATGTTAATGTGGGGCTAGGTCAGATTGGGCCAAATGCAATGGCGAACCAGGGAAGGCTCAGCAGAGAGAAGCGATGTGACTGGATTTACAAGTTATTAGGACAACTTTGGAGATTATGCTGTGAAAAAACTATAGGACAAAGGTGGAATCAGGGAAGCCGGTGGGGGAGCTACTGCAGAATCCCCACAGGGGATGACAGTGGGCTGGACCAAGATGGTGGGTGTGTGGAGGGAGAAGTGATCTGATTCCAGGCATGTTTAGAAGGAAGTGTCAGTTGGGGGTTGTTGATGGGTTGGATACGGGAGAGAGAGAAAAAGAGGAATCCAAGATGACTCCAAGGTTTTAGAGCTGAGCAGTGGGCAGGACAGAGCTGCCATCAACTGGGATGAGGACCCTGAGTGTGGCACAGCTTTGGGTTGGGAAGGGCAGGAGCTCAGTGTGGGCATATGATGTTCGAGATGCCCATCCCACATCTGAAGGAGACTTTGAGCAGGCGTTTGGATACGAGGGTCGGGAGTTGAGGAGAGGGCTAGGCTGAAGACATGTTCATCTGGACATCATCAGTATCAATATTTAAAGGCATAGACCTGAGCGAGCTCACCCAGGAGGAGTAGAGATGGAGAAAGGGTTGAATTGTGCTCTTAAACAGACCATGGATGGAGTGCAGGTAAGAACAAGAATGTAGCGTGAAGACAGGTTTTCAAGGAGGAGGCAATGATCAGCTGTGCCAAATGCGGCTGTCATGAAAGTGGAATTTCACTATTTAAACAATTTCAATAAGGTATAACTTGTGTAGCATAAAACCCACCCATTGTAATCACACAGTCTGACGATTTTAGTAAACGGTTGTGCAGCCTTTACCCCAATCCAGTTTTAGAACACTTTCATTCCCTGAAAATGTCCCTCATGCCTGTTTGCCATTGCTCCCTGCTCTCATTGCCAGCCCCAGGAAACCACTGATGTCGTTTCACCCTTTGTAGAAAGTTCCTATTAACGGAGGTATATAGTGTGTAATTTTTCGTGTCTGGCTTCTTTCATTTGCCATAGTGTTTTTGAGGCTCATCCAAGTGATTGCATGTGTCAGCAGTTGGTTCTTCTCTATTGCTGAGTAGTTCACGGATGTACCTCGTTTTGCTTATCCATTCACCAGCTGATAAACATTTAACTGTTTCCTGTTTTGACCATTATAATAATCTTGCATTTCTATACAAGTCTTTGCATGGATATGTTTTCATTTCTCTTGGGTAGTTATCTAGGAGTAAAATTGCGGGGTCATAAAATATATGTCCCGTTAACTTTTTAAGAGGTGAACAATGTCGGGATGCAAGGGTGTTTCAATGTTTGCAAATCAATCAATGTGATATATCGCATCAACAAGAGAAAGGATAAAAACCATATGATCATTTCAATAGATGTCAAAAAAGCATTTGACAAAGTGCAACATCAATTCATGATTTTAAAAAAAAACACACTCCACAAATAGGTTTAGAGGGAACATATCTCAACATAATAAAGGCCACATGTGAAAACCCCACAGATATCATTATACTCAATGGTGAAAAACTGAGAGCTTTCCCCCAAAGATCAGGAAAAAGACAAGGATGTACACTCTCACCACTTTTATTCAACATAGTACTGGAAGTCCTAGCCACAGCAATCAGACAAGAAAATAAATAAGGCATCCAAATTGGTAAAGAAGTAAAACACTCACTCTTTGTAGATGACATGATACTATATACAGAAAACCCTAAAAACTCCACCCAAAACTACGATTAGTGAATTCAGTAAGATTGCAGGATACAAAATCAATGTATAGAAATCCGCTGCATTTATAAACACTAATAACAAAGGAACAGAAAGAGACATTAAGAAAATAGTCCCATTTACAATTGCACCCAAAATAGGGGCACCTGGGTGGCTCAGTCAGTTGAGTGTCCAACTCTTGATTACAACTCAGGTCATGATCCCAGGGCTGTGGGATCAAGTCCTGTGTTGGGCTCTGCATTGAGTGTAGAGCCTGCTTAGGATTCCCACCCCCCTCTCTCTGTCTCTCTCTCTCCCCCTCTCCCCTGCTTGCGTGTTTGCCCTCTCGCTAAATTAAAAAAAAAAAAAGATATTAAAACAATTAAACAAGCAAGAACAATTGTACCAAAAATAGTAAAATAGCTAGGACTAAACTAAACCAAGAAGGTGAAAGACTTGTGCTATGAAAACTATAAAACACTGATGAAAGAAAGTGAAGACGGCATGAACAAATGAAAGGATATTCCATGCTCGTGGCTTGGGAGAACAAATATGACGAGGATGTGGAGAAAAAGGAACCCTCTTGCACTGTTGGTGGGAATGCACACTGGTGCAGCCACTGTGGAAAACAGTATGGAGTTTCCTCAAAAAATTGAAAGTAGAGGGGCACCTTGGTGGCTCAGTCGGTTAAGTGTCTGACTTCTGCTCAGGTCATGATCTCTTGGTTCATCAGTTTGAGTCCCGCATCGGGCTCTCTACTGTCAGTGCAGAGCCTGCTTTGGATCCTCTGTCCCCCTCTCTCTTTGCCCCTCCTCCATGCACTCTCTCTCAAAAATAAACATTAAAAAAAATTGAAAGTAGCATTACCATATGGTCCAGTAAATTCCACTACTGGGTATTTACCCAAAGAATATGAAAACACTAATTCAAGAAATATATGTACCCTTATGTTTTATTGCAGCATTATTTACAATACTAAATTACAGAAGGAGTGTCCAAGTGTCAACCCACAGATGAATGGATAAAGAAGAGGTGATATATATATACATATACACACACATATACGTACATATACACATATACATGTATACATATATGTATATGTATATGTATATACACATATACATATATGTATATATACACATATACATATATGTATGTATATATACACATACATATACATGTGTATGTATATACACATACATACACACATACAATAGAATATTACTCAGCCATACAAGCCATACAAAGGAATGAAATCTTGCCATTTGCAGCAACACGGATGGATCTAGAGAACATAATGCTAGCTGAAATAAGTCAGAGAAAGACAAATACCATACGATTTCACTCGTACGTGGGATTTAAGAAAGAAACGAACGCTAGCAACAAGAGACTAACCAAAAAACAGACTCAACCATAGGGGGGAGGTGGGTGGGGGGATGGGTGAAATAGGGGAAGAGGATAAGAGCCCACTCATCATGACCACACTGAGGAATGGAGACAACTGTTGAATCACTATATTGTACCCCCAAAGCTAACATAACACCGTATCTTAACTATACTGGAACAAAAATAAAGATAAAATAAAATAGAAACAATAGAGTGCTGTAGAGCAGTAATCTTAAAAAAAAAAAAAAAAGAAAGAAAGAAAGAAAGAAAGAAAGAAAGGTGAGCGGTGTCCCCTCCGCCTGATGGTCCTGGTGTGGAGCCAGTTGAAGCCCCAGGGGAGGACTCCCAGCGGTGGCTGGAGGGACAGTAGGGCTGACAGGGCTGAGATGGCGTGTGCATGCGTCCCGCAGAATGGTCTACGATGCTGAAGCCACCTTCTCTATTCTTATGCCAGAGGGGCTGAGCAGTTCCCACGGAAATCGCACAGCCCCAAGGACAGCAGCCCTGGGGAGTGGTTTCAACGAGGCTCTCAGGACTGTTCGGGAATGAGGTTTCTTTGTTGGGGCTAACGGTTCTCTCCCCACATCTTGGTTGCAGATCTCGAAAATAGCCCCCCCCTCCCCCTCTGTGGTCTCTGAGCCCTAAGTCTGCCCTCAGGAGGCCCTTTCTGGTGTTTTCCGAGGCCCACCTCTCGGATGGGTGCGCGGACAGACCAGAGAATCCATTGCCCTCTTTCTTTTCCCATAAAGGGAGTTCCTCCATCAGAGGCAATTTGGTGGGACATCCATCGTGCTGTATGAGGCGTCCGGTGGGTCCCTGCCGCTGTCGGGTTGGGCTCTCAGCAGTGACGGTAGCCAGGTCGGCGTTGGTGAGGGCAAGTCCGTGAGCTCGAGCACGCACTCGGCCGCAATCCCCACCACCGTGACCACGTCATTCTTGAGTCCAAGCAACAAGACGTGCGGTGGGAGGGGCTGAAGGGTGCCTGACATGTGCAGGCACGGAGTTACCTTACTCCCGGATTACTGACAGCCCACCTCTGCTGTAGGTCCTTTTGGTGAGCTTCCTAAAGAGACACAAATATTCCCCAACTTCAGGTCCGTTCTGAAAGTCCATCCACATACTTTCCCACAGGCCTCTGTGTTACCCTCCCCCCCCACCCCCCATCACATTGCTGCTAAGCGCCAAGCTCCTTATCATGCAGCCAAGTCATCAGCTACTTGCCTGTCCCTAAGGGTGTCTCTAGTCCCAGGTAAAGCGGTTGTGATACTGCGTCTCCAGGGCTGCTAGCTGGGGAAAGCCATCTTCTCACTGTCCTTCAGGGCCACTCGTGAGCGAGACAGCAACACCACAGCCATCTGCCATCTGGATATGAGCTGTTTAAAAACAGGACTCCGTTTTCCTCCTCTTTGGTCAGTTGGCCACATAAGACTCCCCATGAGATCACAAATAGGACTTGAGGAAGGCGCATGCGTTCGGGGACAGTGCATCTGCCCCTGCCCCTGCTGCCATCTGCCCCACAGCGGGCCGCACATACATGAGGGAGCCCAACCGAGGGCAGACGAATCATCCAGACATAGACTCGTGAGCAGTAACAAGTATTTATTGTTTCAGACCATGAAGGTTTGGGGTGGCTTGTGATACAGAATAGGCTAACCGAAACCCACCTGGAGTGTCAGCATCAGGCAAACTCTGACAGGGCTGGGGGACTAGGGAAGATCTGTTTTTCCAAGGGTGCTAGAGACTTGTCAAAAAGGGTCATAGCTTTGTTCTGAAACCTGAGGGACTTCTGACGTGAGATCTCACTGGAGCTTGCCACAGGCTTCCCCAGCATTCTGGTCCACGGGGGACATCTTAAGCACGAGGGGACTCTCTGGGTCACAGGTCTAGAAGGCAGAACTGCTGCATGGCCCGTGGTGTCCTCTCGCCTTAGAAGACTCTCCGAGCCGGCAGTCGTTCTGGTTCGGGCACATGGGTCAGAACAGCACATTCAAGGGTGGCCAATGTGGACCCCAAAATCGAGAGGGTCACCATGCACTGTGTCCCCTTTTCAGGGGTAAAAGGCGCAAGGTATAGCAATTGGCCCATCATCTTTTGGGGGTAGAAAGACCATCTGTTTTGCTGTTAACTATAAAAGCAACATACATATTTAGGGGCGCCCGGGTGGCTCAGTCGGTTGAGCGACCGACTTCGGCTCAGGTCATGATCTCCTGGTTCGTGACTTCCAGCCCTGCATTGGGCTTGCTGCTGTCAGTCTGCTCTGGATCCTCTGTCCCCCTCTCATATGCCCCCCTTCCTGCTCATATGCTCTCTCTCTCTCTCATAATAAACAAACTTTAAAAAAATAACAAAACAAAAGCAACACATGTTTATACAAAGAGGATGTTCATACGATGCCCTCTTTACCTTCGTGGCCAACAAATTTATGCAGTCACTTCTCACTACGTCATCGTGCCCTTGTGATGGAAAGTATTTTTCCTTCGCTTTTATTTACCAGAGTGAAATTTATATAAAGTGTACAAACCTGAGATGTACGGTTCAATGGATTTTTACCTATTGACACACTGTGAAAATAGTACAACGACCAGCACCCGCAGAGACCCCCGTGCACTCTCTTGTTCAGCAGCCCGAGAGCCTCTCCTCTAATGAGTATCGTAATTGGTTAGTTTTGCCTGGTTCCCAATCCATCTGGGTGTAATCATAGAGTATGTCCTGTCTTATGTCTGGCTTTCTCTGCTCGACATAATCTCCCGGAGATTCACCCACTGCTGTTACATACAGTCGTGGCTCAACTCTGTGTTATTGCTGGGTAGGGTTCAGTTGTACGAACATACTAGAAGCTGTTTACCCATTACTCTGTTGGTGGACTTTTGGGTTATCTTCAGTTTTTAGCTATTATGAATAGAGCTTCTATGAACAACCCTCTGTGTGTCTTTCGGCAGACGTATCATTTCTCTTGGGTATATACCTGTGAGCGGAATTGCCAGATTCAGGAGTTTTCGTATGTTTAGTTTTCCCTATCAGCACAGTGTGAGACATCTCTCTTACTTTTGACAACATGTCCCAACTTGCCCCAGACACAGGAGTCCCAGAAATGTCATTGACGTGGCAAGCCATTGGGTTTCCATGGGGTTATCTCTCACCGCCCCCTGCCCCCCCAACACACATATATTTTATAAAGGTATGAGGCAACATCCTGTTTCCTAGGTCCTACTTATGTCCTGACTGCCACAAGCTTTGGTTCTGATCAGAGGGCCACAGTGGAACTCTGGGTCCCTGGGGATTAGTGTACCCAGAAATTCCAGGAAGGTCTGGGTATTTTTCCTCCCCCACTCCAGTTACACAGGTAACTGGACTCTTTGGCAAACACTAGGAGGAAGATGAAAAGTACAAACCTGTAATGTTATTGTAGGGTTTTTCCTTTACCCAAGTGGCCCTGGTCTATGAATGAAGACAGGTCTGGTGACCGGGCAAGGGACTACGATGCTATATTGCAGGGGTGCAGGTTGGGCCCCAATTCACCACAGAGAGGGTATTTTGGCCATTTAGAGTGGGACCTTAGTGGGCTTCCTGATTATTTAAGACCTGGGAGACCCATGATAATTAGTACCTCCCAAAGATCCCCGTGAATCAAATCACTCTTATTAGCACAGCATACACACTCAACAAAGGGCTCACAGTCACAATCTGAAACTCCTACAAAATCAACTGAAAAAGACAAACGAGCCAAGAGAAAGCCACAAAAGTAGCTATACAATTATCCAGGGGCCCCTGGCTGGTTCAGTTGGAAAAGTGTGTGGCTTTTGATCTCAGGGTCATGGGTTTGAGCCCATGTTGAACATAGAGATTACTTAAATAACCTTAAAATTTTTAAGAGAAGCGAAACAGTTGTCCAGTAAAAATGAAAAGGTACTTATCCCACTGGTTATTGGGGGGAAATTAAAATTAAAATCATCAGGAGATACATGCTCACAAGAATAGCTAGAATTTGGGGCACCCGGATGGCTCAGTTGGTTTAGTATCAGACTCTTGGTTTTGGCTCAGGTCGTGATCTCACAATTTGTGAGTTCGAGCCCCACATTAGGCTCTGCGCTGGCCGGGGCACAGCCTGCTTGGGATTCTCTCTCTCTCTGCCCCTCCCCTGCTCTCTGTCTCTCTCTCTCTCAAAAACAAAAAAATAAACTTAAAAAAAAAAGAAAAAAAGAATAGCTAAAATTTAAAAGGCTAGCATTACCATGTGAATACAGAACAGCAGGAACCTTCATACACTGCTTGGTAGGGAACTACTTGGGAAATCTCCCTGCAGTGAGATTTCTAAAGCTGAACCTGTACTTACCACATGGCCCAGCAGTTCCACTCCAGAAACATACCTCTGAGCATCAAAAGACACATCCAAGGGTGCTTATCTTGGCGGCACTATTTGTAACAGCCCCAAACTGGAAACAGCCCCTGTGTCCATCAACACCAAAGTGGACTAAATGAACTTACACAATAGCAATAAAGCAACGAAAAGAAACAAACTACTACTATGTGTGAAGACATCTCCCAGTCATTGTGTTACATGGAAGGATGTATATGGATAGAAAGGTGTGATTTCATTTACATGAGGTTCAAACGGAGGCCCACTGAATTCCTTGTGCTGGGGAGGGGAAGGAGAGGAGAGGGGCTCCCATCAGAGAGATGCTTCTTGATCTGGTGTTGATTTTGCACTAGGCTTATTTTGTGAAAATTAGCAAAATATTTAAGATTTGTGCACTTTTAGGTATGTATATTTCAGTTAAAAAGTTTAAAGTAAGAAGAAGTTTCTTGTTCTGTAGAAGATGAAGCACGCATACTTCGCCCTGACTCTCTCACTGAACGCTAGCATGCTATAATTTTGGACAAAATGCGTGGAGTGGCTGCCTGAGGACTCTGAAATGTGAACGGTAGCAGGCAGGTGGGGAGGGAGACTGGAATACGAAGTTCCAGGGCACCGGTGGGTGAGCCGACCATGCTTTCCCCTCTAGTACTGTCCGGCTACAACTCAACGTGTGCACCAGTGTGGACAGAAATGATTCCGAAAGTCCTGTCTGGTCTGGGGAGTCAGGATATCGTCTCCTAAAGTCAGAGAGAGTGGGGAAGCTCCCTTTTTTCAGTCCTCACCGCCTGATGCTATGGCAGCAGAAACGATAGCAAAAGGTGGAAGCAAAGCAAAAGCAGCGGCGCCCAGACGGGCACTTAACCGTCTGCGGGAGGGGGATGCTTGTGACTGTCGCGCAGCATCACGAGAGTACTGGATTGGGTATCGCTGGCCTGAGAAAAGAACAAAATTCAAAAGTCGAAGTACGGTTTCTACTGAATGTATATTGCTTTTGTACCATTGTAAAGTCGAGCCATCCTAAGACAAGTACTACAGCGGTCAAATTCTTACATTTTTGAGGGTGCTGTCACTGTCTTGATAAGACTGCCCTCTGCTGGAGGTAAGGGGAGCTGCAGGGCAGATCTTGGCCTCTTCCAGAAATTCATTCCCAGTTTGACTGTATTTGGTATGTAATTCTTCTTGGCCATTGGTATGATTTGAGGTCGTTCTCTAGTTTAATTAAAAAATAATAACACAACCCCCCCCCAATAATCACATTAAAAATGAGCAGAGGATGTGAATAGACATTTTTCTGAAGATATACAGATGGCCAACAGACACATGAAAAGATGCTTAACAATACTCATCGTCAGGGAAATGCAAATCAAACCATAGTGAGTTATCACCTTACACCTGTCAGAATGGCTAGAATCAAAAAGACAAGAAATTACAAGTGTTGGCAAGGATGTGGGGGAAAAAAAGTAACACTCACGCACTGTTGGCGGGTGTATAAATCAGTGCAGCCACTGTGGAAAACAGCACGGAGGTTCCTCAAAAAATTAAAAATAGAACTGCGTATGAGCCAGCAATTCTACTACTGGTATTTACCCCTAGAAAACAAAACCACTAATTCAAAAAGATGCATGCACCCCTATGTTTATTGCAGCATTATTTACAATAGCCAAGACACGGAAGCAGTCCAAGGATCCATCAATAGATGAATGACTAAAGATGTAAGACACACACACACACACACACTGGGATATTACTCAGCCATATAAAAGAACGAAATCGTGTCATTTGGGACAATGTGAATGGACCTAGAGGGTATGATGCTAAGTGAAGTAAGTCAGAGACAGAAAGACAAATACCATATGATTTCACTTATAAGTGGAATCTAAAAAAAAAAAAAAAAAGACAAAACAAGCACCTGGGTGGCTCAGTCAGTTAAGTATCTGACTCTTGATTTGGCTCAGGTCATGATCTCACAGTTCATGGAATTGAGCCCCACGTTGGGCTCTGCAATGACAGTGGGGTGCCTCCTGGGGATTCTCTCTCTGCCCCTCCTTCACTATCTCTCTAAATAAACTAAAAAAAAAAAAAAAATTAAAAAAACAAAACAAAACACTCTTAAATACAGAGAACAAATTGGTAGATGCCAGAGGGGAGGTGGGTAGGGGGACGGGGAAAATAGATGAAGGGGAGTGGGAGGTACAAGCTTCCAGTTATCGAATGGACATATCACGAGGATGAAGGGTACAGCATAGGGAATACAGTCAATGATACTGCAGTAGCCTTGTATGGGGACAGATGGTAGGTACAGTTGTGGTGAGCACAGCATGATGTACAGAGTTGTTGAATCACTGTATTGTCCACCTGAAACTAATGTGACTTTGCGTGTCAACTATACTCAAAGAAAAAATAGCATTCAACGTGTACTGAGCACTTACTGTGTTCCAGGCACTGAACTTAGCTTCACGTGAATGTCTCATTCAATTGCCACAACAATCTGATGGGTAGATACCAGTATTGTTCCTGTTTTACTTTTGAGGAAACAGACCCACAGAGACTAAGAGATGTTCCCAACGATACTTGAGGGATCTGGGATTCAAGCCCAGGCAGACTGCACCAGGCCTGTAACCACTTGCAGCCTTGATTTATTCATATGGATTTCTGGATTGAAGCAGTGAGGGGGGCAATCAGGCAAACCATCTCCTATTTCTTGGAGAATTTTTTTTTTCTTTTACCAGATCTGATTTTATTTTCATTATAAACTCACAGGAGGGTCCAGGTAGCTAAGAGGTGTGACTCAAATCAGCTCAAGTCACCCCCAGATCAGTTGCACCTTAACAGCAGTTAGTATACATGCAAAGATCATCCAAAATCAAACACAGATTTAAATTTCACCAGGTCAGGAACTGAAATACTGGAAATTTGTTACTAAAAATTTTCTCTTAGGCTTTGAATGTTACAGGGAGCAACAAAATATTCAGAGGGAAAAAAAAACACGTGTCTCACACAAGGAAGTGACAGTCCCGACGAATGATGGTAAAAGGGGTATAGACAGCTGCTTTCAAAAATACACATTTTAATGATGATTTTTGCCAAACGTTAATTTGGAGATATTTTACACAAAATCCCTCTTGACAAATACAGTTTATACATTATTAGAAGTTGGAATTGAGCTACATTTGTTTTGGACAAAAATTACAAGTGTCAGAATGTTTTCAGATTGGAAACCAAGTGGGTGGGGCACCTGAGTGGCTCAGTCGGGTTAGGGTCCAACTTGGGCTCAGGTCATGATCTTGCGGTTTGTGGGTTCGGATCCGGCATCCAGCTCTGTGCTGGCAAAGCCTGCTTGGGACTCTCTTTCTCCCTCTTCTCTTCCCTTCCCTGACTTGTGCTTTCTCTCTCTCTCTTAAAATTAATAAACTTAAAACAAAACAAAACAAAACCAAAGAACAAGGGAGTGACGTATGGGGTACCTGAATAGCTTAGTTGGTTGAGCATCCGACTCTTAACTTCAGCTCAGGTCATGATTCCAGGGTCGTGGGATTGAGCTCCTTGTTGGGCTCCGTGCTGAGCAAGGAGCCTGCTTAAGATTCTCTCTCTTTCCCTTTGCCCCCTGCTTGAGCTCACTCTCTCAAATTAAAAGGAAAAAAACCAAAACAAAACAAACAACCAAGCAAGTGATATAATTATTAATAACTTTACAGAATTTCAGAAAGTATAAATCCCTAATTGTCAAAATATATTACTGTCTCCAAGTTCATTTCACTTTTTAAAAATTTTATTTTTTTAAGTGATTATTTTTAAAAATAGTTATTTTACTTTTGAGAAGGACAAAGCGTGAGTGGGGGAGGGGCAGAGAGAGGGGAACAGAGGATCCCAAGCCGGGTACACGTCGACAGTGGTGGGCCAGATGAGGGGCTTGAACTTGTGAAACATGAAATCACGACCTGCAACATGAGGTCAGTCACTCAACCAGCTGAGCCACCCAAGGTGCCCCTTAAAGTCATTTTTAAAAATGTTTATTTAAGAGAAAGAGACAGAAGGGGGGGAGGGGCAGAGAGAAAGGGAGAGAGAGACAACCAAGCAGGCTCCACACCCAGCACAGAGCCCCACATGGGGCTTGATCTCATGACCAAGAAGAGATCATGACCCGAACCAAAATCAAGAGCTGGACGCTCAACTGACCGAGCCACGCAGGTGACCCCATTTCACCTTATTTTTAAAAAGTCCCTGCAGGGGCGCTTGGGTGGCTCAGTTGGTTGAGTGGCCCACTTCAGCTAAGGTCATGATCTCATGGTTTGTGGGTTCGAGCCCCGTGTCAGCCTCTCTGCTGTCAGCATACAGCCTGCTTTGGATCCTCTGTCCCCCCCGTCTCTCTGCTTCTCTCTCACTCATGCGCTCTCTCAAAGTAAATCTAAAAATCTTTTTAAAGATTGAAAGAAAAAGTCCCTGCAGTACAATTCTGCAGAGCTCGCTCTACATACTGTAAGTTGTGACAAACAGTGCCGCAAAGTTGTTCATCCACGATCCTCAGTTCCACAGGCGGCTGGAGGTCTGCACACCATATGCCCACACTTCCTTGCCAGCTGGCCTCGGTTAGGACAATAGCCTAAAAGTCTCTGGCAAGGTTTGTTCTTGTGGCCAGAGGAAGGGTGAATCCACATTTCCCCTCAGCATCTGGGTCACCTCTTGCAGCCACAAGTGGCTCCTGCTTTCCTGCACGAGACTGGACTTCCACAGCAACAGCAGCAGGTCCGCCAGCACCAGCCGCTGTGGGCTTGGGGTCTGGCAGGATGGGCAAAGGGGCAGTAGCCATGACTGACATCCACATGTCAAATTTCGTTTGTGTCTCAAACGCACAAGACCTTGACCATCCACCCGTAGGACATCACAGTGGCTATGGAATCCGTAGGCACAAAATCCCATTCCTGGACCATCTCTTTCCCCCAGGGGCCAGCAATGAAAAGAAAAAATAAGAGTGTGAAAGAGAACACAACTTCCCAGAGACTTTCAATCCCTTACCTGTGTTTTTACCCTCAGCAACGGGAAATGCCAAAGCATTTGTGGGTGATTATTGGCTCTGTGACCCACAGCGCCACTGTGGAGTACTGGTGACGGTGGGGCCTATGCAGCTCTGACCTTGTCCCTTTACTGAGGCCTTGGAAGCAGAACTATGAACTGGACGCCATGTTCTGTTTCTTGACATGGATGTTCACTTTTATGGATTATACACGTACTTGCAGTGAGAAAATATTCATCAAAGCGACCAAGAGAAACGCTGGTCTCGGGATTTGGGGTTGTAAATATCGCTTTTGACTTCCTTCCTGGGAAGGCAAGGGAGTTGCAAGTTTGACTCTTCCTGCTGGAACCCAGAATTGCCTTATTTCAGCAGTCTGCGGGGCTTATTTCCCAGGGAGCCCTCTCACCTCTGCACTTGTCAGGAAAACCACCACAGGGTTAAGTTCCGGAGGGAACCTCCCAAAGATTTCAGGGAATATTGGATACCTGTAACTATATTCCACACAGAAAATTTGGAGTATACTGGAAAAATCTGGGGAATGACCTTAAGCTTGCTCAGGTCTAGTGTGGTCTCCTTGATAGAAGAGATTACGGCGGCACCCGGTGCCCATCCGTGTGGCAAATGCGCTCGTCTCTTTTCCTGCCCACTTGGACTACCACAAGCAATTTGCCTTTACTTGGCGGCAGTATACCACTGCCACCCAGCCCAAGATGTGAGTAACTCTGCAGTTTTGTGGGCTTTTTGTTTTTAAGATTTTCTTTTTAAGCAATCTCTACACCCACCGCAGAGCTTGAATTTACAACCCCAAGATCAAGAGATCAAGAGTTGCACATTCTACTGAGTCAGGCACCCCAATAAGTCTGAAAATTTGCTCAACCTAATCCTCAAGACCTTGACCACCCACCCCAGGACATCTTGATGGTGCACTTCACTGATGTCATGTTGCTCATCTCGGAGAACTGGAAGGGGCAGTAATCCAGGTGTAAAACATTGACGCTTGCTTGGGGAGATAAATCCTAGGGAAAAACTGGCCACCCAGCAAAGTTCCCGGGGCGGGGGGTTGGCATACTTACTGCCACCCCCCACCCCCAGCCAAGTGAAACACAAATTGCACTTGCCCCTCAAACTACCCTCACTGCCCCATTGTGCACAGAGCATGGTAGGGAGGCAGGCCTCTTCAAATCTTGGCGAAAGCACTTTCGTTTGGGTATTGTTACCCAAATGCATTTACTGGGTAGCCCTCAAATGTACTATGCTCAGATGGGCCTTGAGCAAGAGAAGATTCTCTAGGAGATCCAAGCTCACATTGTGTATACAGACCCAAGGCATATTTGGAACTTGAGGTAAAACTCAGAAGAGCCCCTGGTGTCTTTGAGGCCATCAGGTTAACTATCAGGGTTCTATTAGAGATTAGGCATTCTTCCGAGGGATACCACATAACTGCAGTCTGGACCAGACAGGATACGATAACTTCCCTATGCACCTAACGACACTCTATGATCCATTAGATATAGGTAGAGATGGCATTGGGCTTGATTTAACCTGAAGGTACCAGTAAGCTGCCTATCGGTGCCTATACCAGGAAGATGGGTGAAAAATAAAAACACCGAAGCTTGGTTTACAGGTGCTTCTGCATGACATACTGGCATCAGCAGTGAATGTTAAGGAATTACAGTCCCATGCAGGACCCTAAAGGACAGCCGCAGCCCAAGGGAAATAAGCAGCCCAAAGACAGAGCTTCAAGTGTGATACACTCTTCTCTGGTGAAGACAGATAGCTTGTGTCTGGATCCTGGTGCAGAAGGGCAGGGACTTAGCAAGAAGGAAACCAGATTTCCTGACACAGGCCATGTCCCATGTGACAGGCTTCCACTGCAGGAGACCAGATGGTCCACTTCTTACCACAACAAAGCCCAAGGCTATGGGCACAGTTGTCAACCCATGGCCCACAGTGTGCACCCATCAGCTCTCTCCTCAGAAGTTACACTGAGCACCTGAAATCAAGAACTGCACTGTCCTGTGCCTGGGCTCATTGCCAGGGAAAACATTAATCAGCCTGAGAAGGGAGGCCATTGCCGTCAGGGGTACAAGGCCCTGATGGGAGCTGGGTACAAGGCAATATAACCACTGGCCCTCTGCTTATACCTCTATACCTGCTTCCTCACCTAAATGTTGACGGGTGGCTCATATTCCCTAAAAGGTTTTCACGTCTTTGGTGTTTCAAGATCGTCTCAGCAACATGGGAGCTGGGGAAAGAAACTAGGATTCTGTTCATTTTCCTCTGGTGGTAACTGGGCAAGTTCAGGTGAACGGTGACAAAGGGGCACCGGCTCTGGCTCCGAGAAACATGAGGACTTGTGTCTGAATAGGGGCCATAAATCTGTATGTTCACTTATTCCACCTTGTGAACTTCAATTACAAGTATTTCTGGTACCTGTAGGGTTTGGTCCAAGTGCTTGATAAGCCATATTGACCTTGTAAAGGTCAACCAGTACCAATCTGGGGCATGGTCCAAGGAAGCTGGCAGTGCCAGGGTGCATGTGAGCCACTGAGGCCATGGGTAGAAAGAGCCACCAGAAGAAATGGGGTCTCCTCCTTGTCTTGTGTCTTGGGCACACCAGACCCTAGCCGCAAATCTCAGGGTCAGGCAGAAGCAGGTCTTTGGCTAGTGGTTAGCTTGTTTCTCAGGTACTGGGTGATACTTGATAATCTGGTTGGAGTCCTAACGCTCTAGATCAGGAGCTGACAAATTTCTTCTGTAAAAACCCATGTATAAAATATTTTAGACTTTGCAAGTCAAATGTCGCTGTTGCAACTACCCATTTCTGCCATTGTAGTGTGAAAGTAGTCAGTGAACGAGTGTAGCCGTGATCCAATAAAATTTATTTACAAAAATAGGCAGCGGGCCAAGTTGGGCCCAAGGACTGTAATTTCCCAACCAGTCTTTGATGACACTTAGTAGACGACCTGGCTGCCTGAGGGGACTATGATCCATTCTGCTTCTGTGAGATGGAAACCTCTAAGGTCTGGTGCTTTGCAGAGTTGTACATGGGTGTAGAACAGGGCATTGTGTATGGGAGTTTCTGACCAAGTGGTGGGTGCAGAGGCCAGAATGTGAGGGCCACACCAGAATATGTTGAGCTTCCTTCTTCGTAAGAAACATCAACTGGTTTATTCCAGATCAGGCCCAACCCTCCTACCCCATACACACATGGTCCCTGGGTAGGCATTGTCCTTACTGGGCCCTTAAGAGCCCTTGTGCTGTGGCCTGACCACCAGGCCCTCTCTGGTGATGGCCCAGTTGTAGCTCTTCGGGGAGTCCAATGCTTCTTCCACCCGTGCCTCCAGGTTCTCTCGGGTGATGAAATTTTTTGCCTCCTCCTATTGTGAGAGAGAAGGCCAGCTGAATGGAAGTCTCCAGCACATGCCTGCTGCCTGCTGGCCTTTTGCCCACTAAGGGAGAGGCTCCAGCTCTCTTTGGATGGATGCTTGGAGCCTAGGACCTCTGTAGAGGAGGATCCCACTACAGCTACGATCCTGCGGACCTTCCAGTGGAAAAATATCAGGCAGCCTTACCACGTTCGTCTTTCTCAGAGAAGAAATCGCACCAGTTGTGACAACCTCTGGACCTGCTAGGTGGAATCAGTTCCTCAATGTTGCCTCAATGTCCTTCTTAATCTCTCTCAAACTTGTCCTTCTCCTTCTGCTACTTTAATTCAGACCCCGTCCTTTGTTGCTGGATCACTCCTAACTGGTCTGCTTTTAAGCCTCATACCTGATATCCTAGCCTAGAACATAACTTCAGCGACTTTATCACCTGTAAGGCAAAATATGAATTCCTTGTGGAACCGGGGGTCCCTCCCAGATGCAGGCTTAACATCACCCAGGTACTTGAACACTTTCCAAGGTCAACTCTTATTTCTGCGCCTGCCAGGCACTCTCCTCGCACGCCATCTTTCCCAAATCCTCACCTACTTGCTGACTCTCAAGACTCAAGGCTGTTCGCTCTCTCTTTGCACGCAGCCAGTGCCCCATTTCGCGGCGCCCAGGACTCCGAGTGCGGCCCAGGCGGAGTTCCTGGCCTCTAGCCCCAGCCCCTGGAGACACGGCCCACCTGCAGCTGCAACGCTTCCTGCTCCTTGAGCTGCGTCCAGGCTTGTGCCTCTCGGGCCCGCCGGGCCTTCTCCTCCGCCTGCCGCTGCTCCTGCTCCCGCGCTTCCTGCCGCAGCCTCGCTAACCTGGGGTGGAGGGCAACAGGCAGAGACTCAGTGCGGCTGGATCTCCCCCGCGCCAGCCAGCGGCCCGCCCCGCCTCCCGGCCCACTCACCGCAGCTCGTGCAGCCGCTGGTTCTCCGCCTGGTTCCAGGCCATCAGGTCGCGGTGCTCAGTGGCTTCCTGCAGAGCCTTGCGCTCTGCCAGGACCCCGGCCCGGGCCTCGTGCATCTTCTTCCGCACCTCGGACACGAACTCAAGCCTGGGCAGAGACGCGCCAAAGTCGGCACCCTCTACGCCCGCCCGGACACACCGCCCACGGCGCCGACGCCCGCCTCCCCTTAAGTCGCACACACCTGAGGGCGCGCACCGTCTGGCGGTACTGTCGGTAACGCTCCGTCAGCACGAAGAACTCTACAGGATCCACCGCAGGCGGGGTTGTCACGCGCCCGAGCTTGGACTTGGCCGGCGGGTCATGGCGGGTCTTGCGGCCGCGAACCGGCTGCAGCAGCGGGGCCCAAGGCCCGCACGGGGGTCTCGCCCCCAGGACCCTCAGCGCGCGCAGCATGGCCCAGGATGCCCCGCGTCCGGCGCGCCGCAGGGCATCACGGGGCCCGGAAGCGGGCGCGGGGCACCACGGGACTCGTAGTCCGCGGGCTCCGCCTCCCACCTCCTGGAGCCGGGTCGAGGGGAGCGCACCTGCCAACATCTGCATCTACCCTTCAACGTCTGCGTCCACCCCCGGCCCGCTGGCTCTGGCTTCGCCCTTCCTGCGAGGCCTGCCATGACCCGCCCCGTGTCCCTCCCGCCGGCGGGCCGGGCCCGCGTCCCTCCAGCCCCCGCGCGGGGTAGGGTCTCAGCGCGGGTGGGCAAGGGAGGGGACGACTGAGAGAACTCGAGGCAGTAGCTTCAGGGAGTTCACATCGTTATTGGAGGGCTGCAGGGCGCGGCGCTCTAGGTTCGGTCTGCGCGGGGAGGAAGCGGGCATTTTAGCAGATGCCCTGGCAGCCCAGCTGCGACCTTGCCCGCCCCCTCTCCTCCAGACCTGTCCCCGCGGAGCTGGACGTGGCCTTCTGGCGGACGCGCCTTGGCTGCTAGAGGACCCAGCGTGGGCGCTCTGTAGCTCCTTGGGTGTTGCCCACCCTTAACCTGGTATGTAAAAGCCTGAGCTCACACCGACTTAAACTCGGTGATAAGTTTTTGCCTTATGGGAATTTACCACTTTCTCCTTCAGTTAGCGCCCTCCTGGTGCACTTTAAAATACATTTGCAAAATAGTAGTAATCCATCTCTGCACTCGGTCTTCTGCAATCACCAAGTCATTGCTAGTGCAGTGACCACCTGGTTCTGGGGCCCCTTCTATTAGTGTGAGTTCACACTCCTCATCTCTTCCCACTGGGAGACACACTGGGTTCTCCTGATGATGAGAAAGAAGCCTAGAGGATCCCGCTACAGCTATGGTCTTACTTATGGAGGCTTTAAGCACAATTGTCTCCTCCTACTCCACTAATGACTTCTAATCTTTTACTTTAACATAAGTATCTTATCATAAATTGTTCCAAGAATTCTGGGAAATAGGAAGAATAGCAGATGGCATCTGGCTGTGTGCCTGAGGGTGCTTTGGCAGGGGGCGTCTCTGTGTTTTCTCATTACCCCCTCTTCTGTCCACATAGCCCAAGTCCTTGGCCATAATGGCCCCTGGTGGCCAATGCCTGGGCCTCTCTCTGTACTTACCAGCAGTGTCTGCACCAGGCGCTGCTTCCTGTAGAGGGACCACCAGCCTGTGGTTCTGGCCTCCCAGGGCACACTGTTCTAAGGGGAGCCAGGGCATCGCTTGGGAGGTTATGGGCAGCCTTGTCTGGTCTGCTTGCTGCAGTGCCCAGGACCCTTCCTCAGAAGGGAGCGAAGGCTGTGGCCTGCCCACTACCCCATCCCAGGCTCACGGTAGGTGAAGGAGCTCCACCCAGCACCTTCTTCCTCCCACTCAGGCTGGGGAGACCCTTAACCTACCTGGGAGCCTTGGGACATGCTGTGGGTGCTGGGCTGAGCTGGAAGCCCGCTTTCCTCTGGGGTACCAGCCCTGGGACCAGTGCTGAGCCTTCGAGCGTCCAGGGTGGGCAGTCAGCAGCAGCAGTAGCAGAAGGCCTAGCCTGCAGTCGGCCATGACAGGGCTGCTCCCACGGATAGTGGACAGCACTCAAGAAGGCGGATACTTCCATCCACACCTCCTTCCTTTTCTTCCGGGGTCCCCTTGGACAGCTGGCGCTTCAGGGGCAGCTTTAGTGGTTCCTAATGCCCTTCCCTCTTCTGCCACTGCTCCTCATCCCAGGAGTCCAGGGATCTGGACCCCAGAGGCTCCTGGCAGCTAGCCTTCCCCAGACACCACCCCCCCCCCCCCACCAGGGCATAGAGGATTCCAGCCTTGCCAGCTGAGGGCCCTTCCTGGTCAGTCAGGCCTACCCCTCCTCCCGTCAGGGATTCCAGAAGTAGAAGGTTGGAAAAAGTAACAGAGACTCGGGTCAGGGGAGCCCTCCATGAGACAGGCAGCAGTGTAGGGGCACTGGGGGCACCTGGTGCACAGCACCCTGCCTTTTCTCTGTGGGTTGCCATCTCTCTTCCATGGCAGTTGGGGATGTGGAATGGATGTGTGGTGGTGACAGGGGCAAGTGCTTTTACCCCTCGTCCCTCCCACACTAGAGGCAGCAGGCATAGAAACAGTGTTGGGGAGAGAAAGGGAAAGGGTTCTTTTTGGGACGTGATTCATGGGTAAGAGGGACTTGGGAGGGAGAAGAGGAACAGAGTGCCATACACCCAGGACAGACTGCCATCCAGGAGTCCCAGCCCTTGGGGGAAAGCAGCCTCTTCACTCACGGAGGGAAAGCTGTGGATGAGGTGGCTCCTTGAGGTGGCTCCTCCAGGTGACAGTGGGACCCCCAGACAGCCAGCTCTGGGATTTATGGTGACTCCTCCCCCTGCTCCTGGTCCAGACTCCAGTGACGTCTCCATGAAGGGAGGAGGAGTAGCCTGCCACCCAACGCTCTTCCCTTCCCAGTGCATGTTCCTAGCCACTGGCCCTGGGGTCACCAGACAGATTGCTCCCGCTCCCTGTCTTCCCAGGGATCGGAGGTGGTAGGACTGCTCCAGCTGGGCCACACCCTTAAGAATCCTCCTCCCACTTCCGGGGCTGCATCCTCAGGCTCCTGCCCTTAGGCCTACAATGCCCTCGGTCTTCCCTGATCCGAAAAGGAAATTGTGGCCCGGAGGCGGCAATGGCTGGGGACCCGTGTCCCATGCAGTTGGCAGCCTGAGTGGGGAGCCAGCAACCTGTGGAGAGGTCTGGGGGAGGCCATGGGGACCTAAGGGCTTGTTTGCTCAACTGTAAAAGGGGGTGGATGGAATGAACCTCATCCACACACCTGAGCACCAGGGCTGGGTCGCTCTAGATGGAGGTAGTTTTGGGTGGGGCTTCTCTCTCCTCCCTGCAGGCCCATGAGAGGGGGCTCAGCTAAGGGGGCAGTGCAGCATCTGTGGGCCTATGAGCAGGGGGTAGGAATAATCTTTCCTCTCAAGGTTCCAAGCCTTCCCCATCCTGTGCTCAACCCAAGACTATTCATGGAGTTTGGCACAGCTCACCTAGACACTTGAAACATGCCCCTGCCTCTCATTCTGCGTCAGCTCAACTTTCCACCACGGACCAGCTATTAGCTTTCCACCAGCTATTCGCCTGGAGCGGGGGTGGCGGGCAGAGGCCTGTTTACAGGGTTAATAGGCAATTTCCGCATTTGGGCTGAACAGCAAATGCAAGGGCCAGGGTCAGGCTTGGTGGCGTGGTGGCCAGTCATTAGGAGAGCAGGTGCGTCAAATCCGGAAGCAAAGAAGGGGGAGGGGATGGCACAACAGGCACCAGTTATTCATGGGCGCCTGGACTTCAGCTTCCCATGCAGGAAGGCACACATCAATTTCCAAACAATGTGTGGATTGTATGTTCAGTGAAATTGTTTTGTTAAATACTTTGTTCCTATATGTGTTGGTTAACCAAGTAATTTTTAGGAAAAAACATTTGTTTTATGGTTTAGTGAAAATGATTCCTTTGAGTTCAGTAAACTAGCTTAGTTCTGGTTTGGGTTTACAGAATGTTTTATTCAAAGTCCCTTGTGTTTATTTTAAAAGAGGAATGGGGTGCCTTTATTTTTTCTGTAGTTTGTGGTTTTTCCTAAAACATCCAAACCAGAACTAAGCTTCCCAAAGGATGCTCTTGTTCCTTTCTGGCCACATACATAGCTTTTCAGGAACGTTTGCTGTCCTCTTCCAGACTGTAGACTCTGGAATTGATCCTCATATCCCTCTCAGCAGGACACAGAAAGCCATGTGTTCACCACTGAGCAACTAATGCTCGGTCCTGAGGATAGGACTTCATTCCAGTCTGGGAACTGCTTGTAGCCGGCTGGGAAAGCAGAGGCATAGAGCAGTGTGCTCGGGTGCTGCTGGAGCACAGAGGGGCACAAAGCCCTGAGCAGATGGTCTGGATGAAGGATGACAGAGTTAGCTGGAGTCCGCACACAGGGCAGCAGCGGTGCTCCAATATAAGGAACAAAATGGAGAAGAGTCAACACAGGAACTGCTGGCAGGTCTGGATCTGTGGGCTAGGGGTGGAGGGAGGGAGGCGCAGAGAATGCTGGAAGGCTGGAGGAAGGGACCAAAGACTCTGGAGAGACAGGGTGAACCCCTGGGCATTGGGAGTGTGAGACAGGTGCCGTGGGTCACCGCGTGCAGTCACGTGGCAGGAAGCCGACCTGGAGCTCAGGGTTGGAGAAGAGCTAAGGGGGCATAACCTACAGACCACAGGAATGGCCAGTCTCTGAAGAAGGAGAAAGGAGGAGCAGTGGCTCCAGAGTGAGGATAAAGTCAGAAGGCAGGAACTAGTGGACAGAGAGTGGATCCCCGGGAATTGGAAAGAAAGGAATCTGTGGGGATGAACTATGGAAGAGGTGAAAGTGAGTCTATCATAAAGGCAGAAGACTTTAGGCCTGGGGGAAGTGGTGTTTGTTTGTTTTTTAAATTTTTAAAATGTTTATTTTTGAGAGAGGGAGAGAGAGTGTGCAAGTCAGGGAGGGGCAGCGAGAGGGGAATAGAGGATCCAAATCAGGCTCTGCTGTCAGTATGGAGCCTGATGTAGGTGCTTGGGCCCACGAACCAGATCATGACCTGAGCTGAAGTCAGACACTTAACTGACCCACTCAGGCACACCACCCCCCCCCTTTTTTTAAATCAAAGACTTGTACATTTGGTGGTGGTCAGAGGGGTGTTGAAGGGAACTGAATGCCCAGGAGGGTGCTGACTTGATGAAGTGAGGTCTGAGCACGGTGGGCACTGGATGCCTCGCCCTCCCCCTTCTGAGAAATCTGCACTGGCTCACGCTCCCTGGGGCATAGCTAACTAGCTGGAGATGGGCAATGGATGAAGCAATCACCCTTGCCATTCTCACATGACTGTGTGGTGTGAGCCCTGATACACTTCCCTTTAGCCTCGACTAGTTCCCGTTGGGTTTATGTCTCTTGCAACCATGCAAGGCCTGCTTGAAGATGTCTGTTAAGCAACCACTGGTATTTAAAATACTGGCCTAGCCACCAAGCAAATCAGCGTGGACTCCAGCAGAAAGCTGCCAGCCCACACTGGTGAGTTGGTAGAGATACTCAGTCCTTCTGTAAAAACCCTTGTAAGCACTGGTGTGTAAGCTGCTCAATGCCAGCCCGAGCAACAGGAGGTAGGCAGCCTGGTGGGGGGTAGCGAGGCAGCACAGGCATGAGAAGGGCTCTCCTATAAGTTGGCTATGTAGCTTGTTGACCCCAGCCTGCCCTTCTCCATCTGCCAGGAGGTAGCCTGCAAAAAATCAGGGTCTCCTTCCCAAACATGGCACCTCTCCTCAGAAATCCTTCATATTCTGTCTTTGCTTAACTTACTTATGCTTCTTTGAAAACCACTGAGTTTTTAATTTATTGCCCCTTGGAGTTCCTTAGTTCTTACAGAAGGACCGAGTACTTCTGACACATACTCACCTCACAGAAACTTCCAGAGGTTGTCTGTCATGGTGCCCCTGCCTCCTGAGGATATCCTGAATATATGGTGAACTTGGCTTCCATCTTGGAGCCAACCCATCTGTTCACCTGGGCTCTGAGGCCTTCTGCAATGTGGCTCTGTATGACTTTGCCTCCTTTTGCTCATCCAAATTCCCAGCATCCCTTGGGTAGCTCAAGTCCCATCTCCGCCAAAAAGCATACCAGCAATGACCTGAGTGTGCCTCCACGGCCCAGAATGGAGTGCCACTTCTCACTCCTGACAGCCTGAGTAGCCCAGGGCCTATCCCTGCTTCTTGAAAAAGGCCCCACAGGCCACAAGACTCTCTCAGCCTCGCACTGAGGCTGTCGCAGCTGTGGCAACCAGTTTACGCTCCTGTTCCCATCAGGAGCTGCTCATGAGGATGAGAGGCAATGAAGAGACCCACCCTCCCAACTGTGCCAACCAAAGACTACGTTTCCTAGCAATTCTATTGTCCTATGGTACAGCTTAGGACTAAGTTTTAGCCAATGGGGTATGAGTGCAAATGGAAAGAAGGCTGTAGGAAGCTTCATGTCCTTAGAAATGAGGTTGCTTGCTCTCCATCTTCTTTCTGCTTCTCCATGGGAGAAGACGGTGATCCAGCTTCAGCCACAAGGACATGAATAACTTCCTAAAGGGACACTGGGACCACAAGATGGGAGGACACTAGGTCTCTGGACTGGACACACCGTTACATGAGAAATAAATGAAACACCCACCTTATTTAAGACACAAAAGTTAGATACTTCTGTGTAATACGTCAGGCTTGATACCAAGTTGGGATCGAAGACTCCCATCACCCTGGCCTCTGGGTCTGAGGCACTTCTCATAAAAAAGTCCAAATATGAAATGAAGTGAAATTTTGTTAAATTAAATGAAAGCTATTTAACCCAGTAAGTGTGGATATAAAGGCTTATCCTGGACAAAGCAACACAATCCAGAGTTTTGTAGCACAATCCAGATTGGCATTACTTAGCCAGCTACCTCCTCTCTCTTCCACGCCCCGCGCTAGGCAAACAGTGGGGACCCTGGCCATGTTCCCAGGGAGCGAAGATGGCTGGGATCACCGCACCAAAGACGTGCTGAGAATGAGACATGGGTCCTGGCAACTAGCTAAGAGCTGGAGAGGCTGCGCGGGCCCAAAAGGAGTCGTCGAGAAGACTATGGCTTCTGAGACCAGCTGAGACAGCACACTGAGAGCAGGGCCAGGAGTGGCCTGGGAGAGCCCTGGCCCTGGTACAGCTGCCCCACCCCAGACAAAGGGAGACGCTTCCTTAGGGAGTCAAAGCTTTTATTACCTGATAATCCCTAGTGTGGTGCCAGAGATACCGCTCTGGTCCCCTTACTCCCCACAGTGGGTTGTGAGTGGTGGGGGAGGGGGTAGAGAGGGGAGGGATTATTTACAGAACAGGGGAGGTGGGGGTAGGCACCAGGACAACCAGTTTCCTCAAGAGCTCTGAAAACTTTGTGCTTATTTTCTTAGTTGACACTGAGCTACCTGGAATGAGTTTTGTGTTTCTTCTTCAGGAAAAGATGTCTAAACCAAAGAATAATACAGCCCAATTTCCAGGCAGAGGATTTCACGATATCAATCCAAACATCACACTATTTAATTCCCCAATAAAACATTGGAAAAAGGACTATCAGTGCTAACACATTTACATATAAAATCTCCACCTAATAGGTAATAGAAGCCTATGTACCAATTTCTAAAACAGTTATAAGATATATACACAATTTTGGGTATATTAACAAAACAGAATATTACAAAATATTAAAGGCAATTTTCCTGTCCACCGGGTCTCATCGCCTCTTACTTGAAGTTGGCATAGTCTGAAAATGCGTCAATATATTCCTGCACCACCTTGTAGCAGAACTCATACTGTTCCTGGAGAGCACAAGGAGGGAAAAGCCAGGGTTACTGACAAGAACAAGGTACCTGCAGTTCCTGACAAACCTATTTTACAAAAAATGGAAAACCGAGAGGAAATGAACGTTCTTGGACTTGCACCTGAGCCCTGACCTGCCTGTACTCTCCTTCTGGGTTGAGTACAGCTAATTTCCTCTGGATGGAGGTGAGCTGAGAGGAAGATGTCGTCCTAGGCCTACAGTGGTCAGACGTGAGTGTGCCGGGCTGGCAAACCACGGAAGCAGGGAGACGGCTCTGTGGGGCCCACACCTCACCATGGTAGCCAAGCTGCAGGCGCCCTGGCTCTCAAAGCCTCACCAACTCCCCAAACTCTTAAAATGTATTTTTCTTTCCCCTTCAGACATGTCTCTCGGAGGTTCAGGGACCCTTTTGGATGCTTATCCCCATACTCGGTGGTTACTTGTCACCGAGACGGTCAGGAGCCTGAACCAAAGAAAGGAAGCACTCCTGAGACTTCCCACGCCAGGACCCATGGAGCCCCGTGGGGCACCCAGGCACCCCCTCTAGCCTTCACAGAATCCACTTGGTTCTCTTACTGGTGGCAGGGCTGTGCCCCTCTGCTCTCAATGCCCGCAAGGCTCATTCTGTATGGGGCACCTTGGGGGAGGAGGGGCTGCTTGGAAAAGCCTCCCCCTGAGATGGCCCTGACAAAGAAGGGCTGTAGATGGGGCGGTGGTGTGGGCAGCATACCAGTGTCTGGACCATGTGTGGCCTCTGTAGCCGCAGGCTCTTGACGGTCTGGAAGACGTCCAAAATCCCCTCTGCTTTCACCCGTTCCAGGACTGTGCTTAGGGCACAGAAGGTCCCCGTCCGTCCTGCCCCTGCGCTGTAATAGAGCAGATGCACTTACCACATCTGTTACAGCCCACTGTGCTGATAAGGTGAAGACAGCGGCAACGAGCACATAAAGGCCGAGGGTAATGGTGACAGCTCCTGGGAAAGGCTGTCATCTAATGGAGCTGCTGGGGTGGGGTTGGGGCAGGAGGCCCATTTGCTCCTCTCCAAGTAAGCCACATGCTCAATCTGCTCTGAGGAGGAAGTGGCACCCCAGCTGTCCTTCCTGCACAGCCCACTTTGCCTGCTGAGGGACTTGCCCACAGGACAGCGAAGAACCTCACACATACCCCCCTCCTACCCAGCACTGAGCCTTCACTGTCTACCTGCAAATGTGCCTGAGTTGCCCTGACCCGCTGCTCACTCATGTAGGGATTCTAGTCTTGTCTTTCCTCTCCTGAGAAACCCTGCCCCTCTGCGCTGGGGTGTGTGTGTTGATTCTTTTCCGTGTCTCTCATTTGCTTCCTAAGTCCCAGGAATCCAGGCTCTGACCATGATATTATCTGCCCTGTTCAATGTCATCAGTTGCTTCAGCAGACCTTTCTTGAGTGCCTGCTGTGTGGCAGGGGCTGTGGAGGGGAGCAGTATCCCCAGACAATATGATATGCAGTGTGGGAAGGAAAAAGAGGAACAGGAGTTCTAGGCAGGGTGGTTGGGGAAGGTTCTCTAGTAGAAGGTCACATGAGCAGAGACCTGAAGAAGGCGAGGACCAAGGCCCAGTAGCTGTCTGGGAGAGGAGTATCTTAGGCACAAGGCAGGATGTCCAGGTGTGGAAGCTGTGTAGCTGGATCTGATGGATGGACGGACGGACAGAAGGAAGGAGCGTGGTCGGGGCGAGGTGAGAGCCCTCAGATCATGTTGGGATTCTAAGTGATGTGGCCTGACTGAAGTTTTAAAAGGGTCTCTCAGGCTGCTGTGTTGAGAACAGGTAGGAAGGTGGGACAGGGAAATCAGCGAGGCCAGTATAAGTACTGGGAAGAAGGGGTGGTGGCTTAGAGAGGTGCTGGTGGAGGGAGTGAGAAATACTTGATTCTGAAACTGCTTTCCATGTAGAGCAAGGTCGAACATGAGATGTGCATGGGTGAGGAAATAAGGAGAACAGTATGGCTCCAAAACTTCTCATAGGAGTTAGATGGGGGACTGAGATGCCACTTACTGACTTGGGGGAAGGCTGTGCAAATAGAAGGCTTAGAAAGAAAGACCAGAAGTTCTTATCTGAACCCTTTAAACTGAAGATGCCCAAGTGGAAATGTTGAGTAGGTAACTAGACATATAAATCTGGAGTTTAGGGGAGAGGGTGAACCAGTGATAATGACATGTGGGAGTTGGGATGAAAGCCAGGCGACAAGATGGGCTCACAAGAGGTCCAAGGATGAGGCCCTGGACCATGGATGAGGAGGAATCAGTCAATGAGGACACAAACCAGGAGAGAAGTTATGCTGAAAGCATTCCACAGAGAAGTGAGTGGTCAACTGTGTTTGATGCTGATGAAGGTCAAGGGTAATGAGACAGAATGATCTCTAGACTCAGCAACGTGGACGTCACAGGTAGCCCCCACTGGGGCAGCTGCAATGGAATGTGGGAGGAAAGGGGTTAACTGGAATGGGACAGAGAGAGAGAATGAGGAGAGAGGACCTGGGGCGTTAGTCTGGACAAATCTTTTAAGAAGCTTTACTATTAAGGAAAACAGAAACAGAGGGCTACCTGGAAGGAAATTAGAGGTAAGAGTTTTGTTTCTTTTTAAAAATTTTTTAATGTTTGTTTATTTATTTATTTATTTATTTATTTATTTATTTATTTATTTATTTTAATTTATTTTTGGGACAGAGAGAGACAGAGCATGAACAGGGGAGGGGCAGAGAGAGAGGAAAACACAGAATCGGAAACAGGCTCCAGGCTCCGAGCCATCAGCCCAGAGCCTGACACGGGGCTCGAACTCACGGACCGTGAGATCATGACCTGGCTGAAGTCGGACGCTTAACCGACTGCGCCACCCAGGCGCCCCAATGTTTATTTATTTCTGAGACAGAGAAAGACAGAGCATGAGTGGGGGAGGGGCAGAGAGAGAGGGAGACGTAGAGTCAGAAGCAGGTTCCAGGCTCTAGGCTGTCAGCACAAAGCCCGACGCAGGGCTCGAACTCACAAACCGTGAGATCAAGACCTGAGCTGAAGTCGGTCGCTCAACCAAATGAGCCACCCAGGTGCCCTGAGGTAAGAGTTTTTAAAATATTAAGATGGGAGAAATTATAGCACATCTATATGAAGATGGTAGTTATCCAGACAGTTATTCAGAGGAAAACCTGATGATGTAGGATACTGAAGTCAAGTCCTGAGGAGACAAAAGCGGATGGAACTGATATCCAAGTGGAGGGTGTGTGGCAGACAGGCCTCACCATGGCCCCCACGATCCCCCACGATATCTTCTGTTGTTCATGCCCTCGTGTGATCTCCTCCCCTTGGGTGTGGGCAGGACATGTGCTGTGCTTCTAACCAACAGATTTACAGCAAGCGTGATGGGATGTATGTAACTACACGCATATGATGTTATGCGGGATCATAATGCCTGTTTTGCAAGGAGACACCCTCTCTTTTGCTGGTTTAGAAGAAGCCAGCCGCCACACTGGGAAGGTCCATGTGGCATGGAATTTCAAACAACAGAGGCCCTCAGTACAGCCGCCTATAAGGAACTGAATGCTACTAACAACCAGGTGAGCTCAGAAATGGATCCTTCCCAATCGAGCATCAGATGGGACCGCAGCCCCAGCCAAAACCTTGCCTGCAGTCTTGTGAGACCCTGAAGCGCAGGACTCGCCTAAGATGTGCTCAGACTCCTGACCACAGAGACTGTAAGCTAAATGTGTGTTGTTTTAAGGTGCGGAGATTAGCAATAGATGGTTAATGTAATGGGCTACAGAGAGAGCTCAGACAACTCATCCACTGGACAGGAGGGATGCAGGGTCCACAGCACCACGGCAGGTGGATTGGCAGCTGTGGTGGTGGGAGCCTGTGGGAGTTCGGATTGTTTCTCTTTTCTTCGTCAAACAGAAATCACCGTCCTCTCTTAAGCGTGAGGACAGAAGAGGCAGTGGTGGTTTTAGGTTTGAGAGGAGGTGTGAAATAGTCATACAGGACAAAGTCTGGCAAGCTTTTCTATCAAGGGCCAGATAGAATACATCATAGGTTTTGCTGAGAAAAGACAAAATCAAGATGTAACAGCGCAACTCTGACTTCTTATGTGCTGAGCAGCAGTGTGAGGTGAGGAGAGGACCACGTATGGTCTCAACTCTTTTGCTGGAGCACCAGAGCAGCCAGTACAGAAACAAATGGGCACAGCCGTGTTCCAATAAAACCTTATATGGGGGCACTGAAATCTGAATTTCAAGCAATCTTCAGGTCATAAAATAGTCTTCTTTTGAGTAAAAAAATCTTTAAAAAATTATTCATTTGTTTTTGAGAGAGACAGAGCACGAATGAACGAGGGGCAGAGAGAGAGGGAGAAGGACTGTAGAGCCCCAAGTGGGGCTCGAGCTCAGCTGAAGTTGGGGCTTGAACTCACAGACTGTGAGATCATGACCTGAGTCGAAGTCGAATGCTTAACTGACTGAGCCACCCAGGCGCCTCTAGTCTTCTTTTGATTTAAAAACAAAAAAACCAAAAAACCAAAAAAACATTTAAAAATGTAAAAATAGTTCTTAGCTTGCAGACCCATATGAAACTAGGTGGCAGGCCAGATATGGCAGTGGGTCCTAGTAGGTCCAGCCCTGGTCTAGAAGCGTGGAAGGTGCGGAAGGACAGCAAGGCAGCGCTAAGGGCCCACCATGAGACCAGCGGTCAGGATCATAAAATGAGGCCTGTAACCCAGTGCTTTTCTTCAGCCACACTCAGCTGCACGGTGCAGACGCAGGGTAGCTAGAGAATTTGGAGTTTGCCAAGAGAGGGTGACCAAGGGAGAGAAAAAAGTGTAGGGAAAGAAGTGTTTATCTGGGCAGGCCAAGAAATCCTTTTTCCTTAACATTTTTATTTATTAATTTCTAATTTAATTTTTAAAGTAATCTCGAAACCCAACATGGGGCTCAAACGCACAACCCTGAGGATCAAGAGCTGCATGTTCCACCAACCGAGCCAGCCAGGCGCCCCACCAAGGAATCCTTTTAATTTTGCCAATCCAGTGGATAAAAAGCCACGCTGCACTATTTTCATCCTCATTTCTCAGAATATTACTAGTAAAGTTTAGCATCTTTTCATGTTTACCATCCGTCTGTAGTAGCTGCTGCACTTGACCACTTCTTAAGATTTCTTTCTTTTCTTCGCTTTTTTCTTTTCCTTTCTTCTCTTTCCTTTCTTCCTCTTTTCCTCTCCCTTTCCTTTACCTCTTTCTTTCTTTCCTTTCTTCCCTTTCTCCTTCCTTCCTTCCTCCCTCCCTCCCTCCCCTCCTTCCTTCCTTATTTTGAGAGAGAGAGAACAAGTGGGAGAGGGACAAAGAGAGAGGGAGAGACAGAATCCCAACCAGGCTCCACAGTGTTAGTGCAGAGCCTGATGTGGGGCTCAAACTCACCATGCATGAGATCATGACCTGACACAAAATCAATAGTTGGATCCTTAACCAACTCAGCCACCCAGGCGCCCCTTTATTTTTACTTTTTTTTTTAAAGTTTATTTTGAGAGAGTGTGTGCACATGCAAATGCAAGGGCAGGAGGGGCAAAGACACAGAGTGAGAGAGAATGTGAATGGGGGAGGGGCAGAGAGACAGGGACAGAGAGAATCCCAAGGGACTCGTTCTCATGATCTTGAGATCATGACCTGAGCTATGCTTATCTGCCTGAGCTGCCTAGGTGTCCCCTTCCTTAAGATATTTTTAAGTGATCTCTACACCCCACGTAGTGCTCGAACTCAGGACCCTGAGGTCAAGAGTCTCATGCTCTACCCACGGAATCAGCCAGGTGCCCCCCAACAGAAACCTACGTTCTTTCCCTATCTCTCATTTGCCTTGCTCACAAAACAGTAAGTCTAGAGGATTAACCCATACCCAGTATATAAGCAGACTCCTCATTAATCTTTGCAGCTCTGTAGCATGAGATACATCAGAGCTTATGGAATCAGTCCCCTATTAATGTTTAGATAATTTACAACCTTCCTGAAGCACATTCACTGGATACATTCCTAGGAGTTCCTTTGCTCATTTTTCTATTTTTAAAACTAATTGGCAGGGATTTATACTCTAGTTTTCATTCTCTTTTAAGAGTTTTTTTTCTTCCTAATTATAAAAGCAATACAAACTCATGGTACATTTTTTTTTTTTAATAAAATGCAATCAAACATGCCCCAAACAATTCACCTTCACCACCCCGCCTCAAATGAGTCCCCTTACCATCTTCTGTCAGTGACACCAACTACTATCAGTAACCCCGTTTCACACTTCGGATATATCCTACACCCTGGACTCCTCTTCTCTTTCACAAGTATGTTTTTAGTTTTGTTTATTTTTCTTCAAACTGTTTGAAAATAGTTGCCCTTTTCTCTTTTCCTGTGTTTCCTTTTTTTTATTAAAAAAATTTTTTTTAATGTTTTTATTTATTTTTGAGACAGAGAGAGACAGAGCATGAGCAGGAGAGGGGCAGAGAGAGAGGGAGACACAGAATCCGAAGCAGGCTCCAGGCTCTGAGTTGTCAGCATAGAGCCCGACATGGGGCTCGAACTTACAGACCGTGAGATCATGACCCAAGCTGAAGTCGGATGCTTAACTGACTGAGCCACCCAGGTGCCCCTCTTTTCCTCTGTTTCTTAAGGAGGCCAGACCCTCACCCCCACATTGTCCAACTGGTCTCTCCACTGTCAGTCTCCGCTGTTGCTCTCCGGTATCCCATCATGGTCTCAAATGCTCCTCCTGCCCAATATCTTAATATCACTGATTCCCTAGCACTTAATGTGAAGTTCAAACACCAAGACGCTCTTATCATCTGGCCCCGTGCTGGTCGTCAAACGTGACTGCCACATGCTCACCGGGATGCTCACGGTCGCCTTCCCTGCCTGCCTCTCGTCACTTTCTCTGCCACTCAGAGGGCTGGGGAGAGTGGTACCTGCAGTGCACAGTGATGGGGTGGTTCCCTGACTGCTGCTGCTGCTTCTGCACGGCTGCGATGATGCTGATCATGCCCTTTCCGTCGCTGGGGATGCCCACTTCGGGCCAGCCATGGAAGTGGAACTGCCGGATCTGCCGGCTCTTGTTCTCCTTTGGAAGAAGGGGGATCAGAGATGCAGGGCACTGTGGCTCTCCCCGTGGGAGGAGGCGCACCCACCGGCCACCTTACCCTGGTGTTGGTGACTAGGAGGTCTCGGACGGTGTAGCTCTCACATTCCTCCTCCTTCTTCAGCTCTACTGTGATGTCTCCATAGGACACTACTCCATCCGACGGCCAGTACTGGGCACATTTCTCCTGGAGAGACAAATGGGAGAGGTGAGGCATCCGGGATATGATGTGTGGCAGAGGCAGGGCTGCCTTCTGAGCTGCCTGGTCCCTTCTTAGCCAGCTCTTACTGGACACACTTCATCTCCAAGGTACCAAAACCTCAGTGCCATTACATTACTTAATATCACTCCAATTAACTTCTGATCCTCACTAGGAAATCTATAGCTGACCCTTGAACAACACGGGTTTGAGCTGCATGGGCCCATTCATATACAGACTCTTCTGGATAAATACAGTACAGTACAAATGTATTTTCTCTTCCTTACAATTTTCTTAATGCCATTTTCTTTTCTCTCTAGTTTATTATGAGAATACAGTATAGAATATGTAAAACATACAAAATATGTGCTAACGGTTTATGTTACCGATAAGTCTTCAGGTCAGCAGTAGGCTAGCTATTCATTACATTTTTTTGTTTTGTTTTGTTTTTTACTTTTTTTTTGAGGGCAAAGGGAGAGGCAGAGGGAATCTTTTTTTTTTTTTTTTTAATGTTTTTATTTTATTTTTGAGACAGAGAGAGAGAGAGCATGAGCAGGGGAGGGGCAGAGGGAGAGGGAAACACAGAATCCGAAGCAGGCTCCAGGCTCTGAGCTGTCAGCACAGAGCCTGATGCAGGACTCGAACTCACGGACTGTGAGATCATGACCTGAGCTGAAGTCGGGACACTTAACCGACTGAGTCACCATGAGCCCCTATTCATTACATTTTTGATGAGTCAAATGCTATAGACAGGTTTTTTTTTCTCAAAAAATTTTTAAGTTTACTTATTTTGAGAGACAGAGCAGAGGAGGGGCAGAGAGAGAGGGAGAGAGAGAATCCCAGGCAGGCTCTGTGTTGTCAGTGCAGAGTCCGATGTGGGGCCCAAACTCATTAACTATGAGATCGTGACCCGAGCCAAAGCCAAGAGTCAGACGCTTAATCGACTGAACCACCCAGATGCCCCGGCACAGATTTTTTTTTTTTTTTAATTGAAGTACAGTTGACACACAGTGTTAATTTCAGGTATATGACACAGTAATTTGGCACATCTATCCATTATACTGTGCTCACCCAAGCATAGCTACCATCTGTCACCATATAACGCTATTACGATACCACTGACTATATTCCATATGCTATAGCTTCCATCCCTGGGATATACAGATTTTTTTTTTTTAATGTTTATTTTTGAGAGAGAGCAAGCGAGCAGAGGAGGGGCAGAGAGAGAGGGAGACACAGAATCCGAAGCAGGCTCCAGGCTCTGAGCTGTCAGCACAGAGCCCAATGTGGGGCTCAAACCCACAGACCATGAGATCATGACCTGAGCGGAAGTTAGATGCTTAACTGACTGAGCCACCCAGGTGCCCCTACAGATTTCTGACTGCACAAAGTGGGAACAGGGTGCTAGGGGTTGAACAACAACAACCCCCATGTTGTTCACGAGTCAAACGTAAATTTAAAAACTTAATTCCCTTACTGGACATAATCCCTTAACGTTTCGGTGTTACTTACAGTCTAATTTGCAATATATTACGGTATCTCTGAAGAGCTCTGACCATCACCTCAGCTGCATCCAACACTCAATGGCAGGGTGGAGAGAAATGTCTTTGCTCCAATGCCTCCCCATCCCTTGTTCCCTTGGGGTGTTTCCACATCTTACAGATGTTTACATATGTCAGACTGCTAAGCCAGAGAAACTGACCCCAGTGACATTCCCATCCAGCCATGGTGCTTCAGACAGCACAGGCCACAGCACCCTTTCATCCCCTTCCTCTTTTTTTTTTTTTTTTAATGTGTATTTATTTTAAAGAGAGAGAGACAGAGAGCGAGCAGGGGAAGATAGAGAGAGAGAGGGAGACACAGAATCGCAAGCAGGCTCCAGGCTCTGAGCTGTCAGCACAGAGCCCGACGCGGGCTCATTCATGAGATCATGACCTGAGTGGAAGTCAGATACTCAACCGAGCCACACTGGCACCCCATCATCCCTTCCCTCTTTATCTTGTTTTTGTTCTTTTTTGAGAGAAAGAGACAGACTGGGGGAGAGAGAGGGAGAATCGTAAGCAGGCCCCATGCTCAGCACGAAGTCTGACACGGGGCTTGATCCCACAACCCTTGGACCATGACCTCAACCAGTCGGCTCAACTGACTGAGGCACCCAGGAGCCCCTCTTCTTTATCTTTTGATCCTGCAATGGCACCCGCACTGCTGTCCTTGCTAGTGAGCAGGAGATGGTTTATGGCCTGTCTTGCTGGCATCTGGCTCAATTTCCTCCACAGCTCCTTGTGGGCAGCGACTGCCACTTTTCATCTTTGTCTCCCCGGCACCTTGCACACTGCCTGCATGTGGTAGGCTCTCAGTATCTGGTAAATGAATTTGTTCAATGCTTGCAGAATGGGTCAGGCTATAAATACATAAATAAAACAATATAGTTATACTGTCCATTTATTCAGAGCATTTCGGTGAAGATCTCGGACACTTCACTACTGGCAATTTTAAAATCCTCAACCACAAATGTATTTTACATTCACTGGGAAAATTATGAGAAGTAGAAAAATAAAAATCACCAAGAGTCTCTCAGTCCGAATAAACTAATCATTAGAAGTCCATTTTAGTGACTCTTCTTGCTTTTCATATGTGTAATCATTCATTACCCACTTTATAAATGATGTTGAGCTCATTCTAAAACACACAATTATTAAAGTGGTGGATCACAGCAATGTTATAGACTAGTGCTTTTCTACAATGTGCCCACTGGGGGCCCTGGGGATGCCTTGGGGGTGGGGGCCCTGGGACCTCTTCTCAAGAAGAACAGCTTAAAAAAATTCTAATTAAGGCTCTTAAACAAGAGATTATGTTGGTTTTTAGGGCACTAGTGAGTGGAATGAGTTTTGCTGCCATAGTTCCCTCCCAACACTGCCTTTACACAGCTTACCAGCTACGAGTGAAGACTGGAACTTTAAAACCATTACCAGTGCTAAGATCCAAATGGGCTTGAGAGAAATGAAGTGTATGAGCTAGAATCACAGTATGACTAGAAAAAGAAATAGTACGGACCCACAGTTGATGGCTTTCAGGTATTTAAGACCTTAGTGGTGAGGCACAACAGAGAAGAAAAGGAGCAAACTGGAAGGAGGCCTCCAGGGATACAGAGTTAGGGAACTAAGTTTTGAGGGAGAAGGCTCTGGAATACACAAGAACAGCTCCAGTTTAGAAATCTCCTGGGGTGACTTTTCTCTGGGCCAAAGGAGAGGAACCCCCTTCCTTAAGCAGGCAGAATGGGGACCTGAGGAATCCAGAACAGGGGCCAGCAGCCGTACCTACTGATGCCCAGGGCTACAAAGGCCTTGGGATCCTGCTGAGGAGGGAGATGTGAGCTGGAGACCAGGCCTGTGCAGAACACAAAGCAAGGGCAAAGGTGGGACCCCCCCTCGCAGGGAGTAGGCGGTGACCCATCTCAGAAGCCATGCTCCACTCAGCAGCTAGAGGGCAGAAGGGAACGAGGGAAAATGGAAACTGTATTTAATATTTTTTTTTTTTCAACGTTTATTTATTTTTTGGGACAGAGAGAGACAGAGTATGAACGGGGGAGGCGCAGAGAGAGAGGGAGACAAAGAATCGGAAACATGCTCCAGGCTCTGAGCCATCAGCCCAGAGCCTGACGCGGGGCTCGAACTCACGGACCGCGAGATCGTGACCTGGCTGAAGTCGGACGCTTAACCGACTGCGCCACCCAGGCGCCCCTGGAAACTGTATTTAAAATGAGCAAGGGAAACTGTGAGGAAGAACAATGTAATTCAAGTCTTGGGACTGGATATCAATATGAAAGGTTCCTAAATTTTGTATGCATAAGTAAATTTCCCCTCAAGATCTCAGGAAGCCCCAAATAGACTTTAAGCAGTGACCACAGTTAGGTTTATGTTTTCAAAATGATCTCCGGCTGCCATGTGAGGTGACTAAAAGTGGGTGGAATGGAAGCAGGTAGACGGGCTGCCAGGCTACTTCAGTGGTGCAGGTGAGGGGACGGTGGTTTCTAGGACAGGTCAGTAGTTACACTAGAGAGAAGCGGATATGGTCAGCACAGGTCAGACCTCACCGGTGTGAGGAGTGAGGAAAGGGGAGCGATGAAGGGAACTCCTAGACTTCTCCCTGAACAACCGGGTGGAAGGCGGCACCACCTACTGAGATGGCAAGACTGGGGTGGACTAGTATGGGGGAAGGAGGAAATCAAGTTTCATCTGGGCCAGGTGGAGTTCGAGATCCTCAACGGAGAGCCATGTGAAGATATCGGGTGGGTACGTGGATACACAAGTGGGAAGAGGGGGCTGGGTTAGAGACACAGATTTGGGGAACTCTGGCGTATAGACAGCATCTGAAGCCACAGGACTAGATGAGGTCCTCAAAAGATAGTGTGTTAAGACAAACTACAGAGGGTTAAGGCCTGAGTGGAGGACACCTCAATGATTAAAAGGTCATGCAGAGGAGGAGGTGGTCACAAAGAAAATGAAAGGAACTGCCGGGCCAGTGAGGGGGTGATATTATAGAATTCAAAGGAAGAAAGTGTTCTGAGGAGGCGGGAGGCGTTGAGTGTTCAGATGCTGCAATAAAAGGACCAGAGAGACAAGAGAGAAGAAAGGCCTTTGGAAGGGCAAGAAGGCAGTCACCAGTGATCCTGACCGAGAAGGAACAGGATGAGGACAGAAGTAGAAGGAAGGAAGCCAACTCCTCAAAGGAGTTGTGCTGGGAAGGAAGGGGTACAGAGAGACGGGGGGGGGGGCAGAGGGAAGGAACTGTGGGACAGGAGAGAGATTTTCATCTTGTAAAGACAGGAAGTGCAACAGTGCGAAGGCTGGTTGGCGTAATTGGGTCGGAGAACGCTGCAGCAACACACTTGAGAAGGCGGGGGGGGGGGGTGGGGGGGGCCCGGCACAGTGGACAGGTGGATAGAGAGGGGCAGGGACCCTCTCCCGCTGCAACAGGAGAGAAGGAGAGAGAATGCCTACAGATCTGAGGAGGCTGGGTGCTTGCAGCAGGGAAGATGAACCTGCTCTTGTCTGATTTCTTAGAGAAAAATGAGCCAGGCTGAGAGATAAGGTGCCATGAAAGTAAGAGACCGGGGGGAATAACAGATGTTAGCAAGGGAAGGATTATAATAATGACAAATCACAAAAACTCTAGAGAGAGTAGGGAGGAAGGTGAGAACATGAGTGGGGAGTCCCAGGCTGAAAAGTGGAGGAGTCGGTGGCTCTGGAAGAGGATTTTAACCACTTCCATTTTGACCTCAGTCTGTACTTTCTGATTAATTTTCTTTCCAGCTTCTCTCTTAACGCAGGCAAAAGATCCGGCAAGCAAAGCATCCAGGGATGGGAACTGAAATTATCCCTGAGGCAATAATGACTGCCATGACTTCAGCAAGACCCCACATGTCTGACCATGATCGACCTGACCTTTTTGCCCACCTGCACGTACCCACTGAACTTTGTCCCACAGCTTCCTTACATGAAATATTTTCAGCACTTGGAGATAGTCTTTGAGATGTTAGTCTGCTATCGTCCCAGTGTCGGCCTCACTGAAATAAATTCCTTTCTTGTTTCACCTCCACTCGTGTCCCTCGGTCTGTGGATTTTGTCAGTGGTGAGTGGCGAAACTGTCTGTGTCGGAGACGTGGAGCCAGGTGCTCTTATGCCCCCGGGCCCTGGTCACACTCTAGAGATTTGGTGGAGAGAAAAACTTAACTGGAGTAAGAGGAGGGAAGTAGTGAGGCTGGCGATCAGCAGATGGTAAGCAGGGCAGGACCCAGGGTTGAGATCTCAAAGGCAGCGCAGATATTGGCAGGGACAAGGCTGTGATTTGACTGGGTGGCTGAGGGAGCCGAGAGGTGGAAAGACCAAGAATAAGTGGGTCGCCCACGTGGATACTTATGCCTTCAAGAGCAGAGGCAGGCATCAGGCACAGGGGCCACTAAGGGGCAATAAGGCAGGTGTTAAAATCATCAGTAGCAGAGGATGGGAGATTGGGAATAGATGTGCTCAAGTCCAGCAGCAGAATACTTGGGAACAGGGCTTTAATCTCAGATTTATGTTTTCGGGTTATGGATTCTGGAAAAGATAGCCTAGAGAAGCTACAGCAGAAGCTTCTGTGTCTTTTCTCCTGCTGTCTTTAACTTCCTCCCCCTGGACAGCAACTGGTCTCTGGCATGGTCCAAGGCTGACAACGGTTATGGGGATACACGCTTTATGGCAGGTGCCTAATGCAATCTCATTCTGCCGACACTGGGTAAGGGGCACACAACCTTGGGTTGGGCTGTCCTCATGCAGAAACTGCTGGAACTGCTCTGCCCACTCGGACGAACGGTCCAACTTACAGCTGTTGAGGGCACCCAGGCCTCACAATCATCTTGGTGGACCCCTCTGGTTAGGATAGAGGAGAAAAAGAAAACAGGGAGAAGAGGACTCTGGATTTTAAGTTCTAATTCTTTTGGGATTTTAATGTATATAAAATTTACATTTTGGAATTAAGACTTTTTCCTTGAGAATTTAAAACCAGGCGTGGGCAGTGGTGGTGTCATGTTGTATAAATGTATCAGTTAGGCTTACTGTGTTCGCCTCCCTGGAGGCTACACTTGACAAGACGAACAGGAGATGGAACAGGAAGCGGAATTAGGTCTTAGGGGGGGCAGTGAGGCCTTGTAAAGAATGTTATTAATATCCTGTTCTGATTCATTTCAGAAGCTTCTGAGGGCAAGAGCTGCTACCTGTCTCCCCGGCCCTGCAAAGACAGAGGCATAAGGCCGAGTGGTAGGTAAAGGGGAACGGGCCTCAATCAATTGACTAAATCCCTATGTATTTAGTGAGGTATTCACTGGGCCACATTTCCTTCCAGGGCAGTGGATGGAGACAGGATACTTGTGCTTGCCATCCCGGCTCTTCTGTCTGCAGTGTGGGCCTGTCCATCACAGATCTGGAGGCAGGGGGCGTGGGGATAACCTCGTGCAGGTCTGTGGTTTACGTGCACCTTCCATCCTAGCTTGTCACAGAGGGCCAGGAGACACACACCTAGTTCCTGATAACACAGCAGCTCACTGCACAACTGCAGAGCCAGGAACTGTGCCCCAAAACTCCACTTCATCAGTATTGTCATTAATGATAGATGAAGACCCATGAAGTATGTCTGTTGATTAGAGACGTGATGGAAACTTGGAAAGAATAGCCAATGTGCTAAATGATTAAGCCTGAAAAAATTCTTGGCGCACAGAAGAGCTGGGTGTGCAAATATGTATAAAACTGTATCAAGATTAAAATAAACAAACTGTACAAGTACAGAACGGGGAAGATGTAGCTGGTAACAACTAATGTAGGATGTATTTAGTAATTTTTATTTTTAATTGGTTGCAAATTCAGTGAGTCATAAGTGGGTGTCATCCTTAATTCTTCACCCTGCCCAGTCCATGCATCTCTTCACTATCTTTTGGGACAGACCCCTTGTCACCATCCCTGAGTCTAGGCCACCAGCAGTACTGCCACGACTTTCTCTCTGCCTTTGGTGTGCTCGTTTCTGATCTGTCCTCACTCAGCCAGAAGGACTTCAAAAAAACCCCACAAATCTGATATTGTCAAGGGCTCTTAAACTGCCCTATAAAGTCTAAACTCTTCACTGTGGCTCAGAAAGATCTTTATCACCAGGCCCTTGCTGGCTTCTCTCAATTCTGATCCCTGTTAAGTCACGCGCCAGGCATAACGAAGCAACCATTTACTGCACTCTCACCACAGCAGAAAGAGTTTTTAAGATCAGAAACACTGTGTGAACACACACTGGGCCACCCAGCAGAGGTGGGGTGGGGGTGCGCAGAGAAAGAGCGATCTCTGAGATTCAAAGTGCTCAGGAGAGGCTGCACGGTGACTCAAGAACAGTGTTAAGAGAGCTCCTACACTGAATGGAGCTGACCTAAGGGGGCTTCTATGGTCCCTTATATTCAGAGTTCCCAAGCAATTCTACTTTTTAAATGACTAGAGGACATTTTTCTTTAAAAGATTTCCTTGTTGGGGCACCTGGGTGGCTCAGTCGGTTAAGCGACCGACTTCAGCTCAGGTCATGATCTCGCGGTTCTTGAGTTCGAGCCCCGCATCGGGCTCTGTGCTGACAGCTCAGAGCCTGGAGCCTGCTTCAGATTCTGTGTCTCCCCCTCTCTCTACCCCATCCCCTGCTCATGCTCTGTATCTCTCTGTCTCTCAATAATAAATAAATGTTAAAGAAAAAAAAATTTGAAAGATTTCCTTGTTAACTGAATGTTAACTTATAAATATCCTTTTGTGTTGTTGTTATTTCTCAAGTTCCACTGTTTCCTTTACTGTAGACTGCAAAGAGGCAACTCATCTTCCCACAGTCCTTTGGTTCATTTTTCTGGCCTGGAAGGCACCCTCTTCTTAGAGACACTCAGGAACTCCACATCAGAGCCTCGGTCTGGCTCTGCATCCCTCATTTCACCAGCTCTGTCCCTGCCAGGGGGGTGGGAGGAGGAGGTGCGCACAATGCTAGGCTCGGGGCGAACTGTATTCAGGACAGAAGTAAAAGGGTGGGAACTGTCTGGGGACTCAGATCACACTGCCCTTCCAGTCCTGAGAGAAGCTCCAGACTGCTCACATATCAGCTGCTTGGATATGGCTCTTTGGGCAGTTTATGCCAAACATATCTTCTTAGCTCCCCTCCACCCCTTTTCCTGTGGTCTCTTTCTCCCACAGCCCAGGACCTCTTTGAGCTCACCTGGCCTCTCTCCTCCAGTTCTGTTAGCATCACGATAGAGCAGGATTTCCACTCCCAGATCATTCGCCAGAAGTCCTCAATGGTGTGGAGAAGAGGGCCCTGGCTGGCGATGTAGGAGTCCTTCTGTCGGTAGCCCTATGCAGGCCAGGTCAATGGTAGGAGTAAGGTGGTTTAATCAGGGAGGGGAGAGCAAAGGAGACAGGCCACTAGGATGGGATGGGGCTGCTTGGAGGCAAACTCATCCCAGGCAGAGCTCCCTTTGGTCAAGGACCAAACCCTGTGTGACACGCTAGTCTCTTTTTAAGAGGGTGAGGGATGGGGGTTTGGAGCTGGGATGAAGAGAACAGATATGGGAAGGACCAGAGGCGTTTAGCCTTTGGTGTGTGCTTTCCCTCTAGCTATCACTCTGGTGTGTGCCCTCTGTTTCCTCCCCACCTTCTGCTCTCTGGGGCCTGGAAGACCTAGTGTACAGATTGGTATCAGTTCTGTATTTGTTGACTGACTCAAAGACAACCCTCCCAAGCACTGGGAGGGTGGCACTGCGAGGCCCAGCTGAGTCTCCATGGAGGGTGGGGAGCTCTGGGGACACAGCCACCACTTACATCAATGAAGGATGCATTCACGTAGTCGGTGTTCTCCTCACCCCTCTTAACTGGAATGATCACTCTGTTGAATTCATCTGCAGGAAGGACAGCAGCTGTGGCTCCCCAACATCACCTTCAGGCTCTCTTTCAATCTCTCCTTCCCACCCATCCCAGCTGGGCAATAACATGCCTGTTCCCAGCGCAGGAGGGAGAAACCCTTTGGCCTTCATGCTTTTTCATTTCCAGAAGCCACTGAAGAACTGAGAGCGACAAGAGGCAGTGCCCTAATTCTTGTCTCCAAGGTGATCATTAATTAGTACCTGAGAAGTGGAAGGGGTGAAGGGGAAGGAGGGAATGGGACACTAAGGCTTTGGGATGGGGAGAGGGCTCTTACATGGAATGATCTGTAAAACCCGGTTCTTCTTCATGTTGGCTGGAAGGTTTCCAGTCCGCATCTTGTCATTCTGGATTTTGATTGATGTTAATTTCTGAATTGGGAAGGAGAGGGGAAACATTACTGCGCCCCATAACTTGGCAAGATGATGCCTTCACTGGACCTGCATCTCTAGGCTACTCTGGCGTCTACTGCTCCTCACTGGAGCCCTGACCTCCATTTCCACATTTTCTTGCTGGAACCCAGTTCCTTCTGTCATAAGCTCAGTGAAGAAGCCAAGAACAAGTGTTTGGGAAACACTGCCTTGAGGGCTCCTGTGGACGCTTCTGGGATTCCCTGGGACTGGAACTTTATGATCCTGGAGCAAGGATCCTAGCTTCATAGGAAGGAGTGTGCCTGCCTTTCCTCTCTCCCGGCTGCTCTGCCAGAGGAAGACTGGACTCTTTAGAAAACTTTATTCAAATGCAAATGTCCCCTTCTCCTGATTCTGAGGCTCCTTCTAGATCCTTACTACTCAAAGTGTAGCCCAGAAACCAGCATCAGTCTCACTGTGTTAGAAATGAAAAATCTTAGGCCCTAACTCTATTTCCCCCTGCTGAATCAGAACCTGCACCTTAACGGGATCCTGTGGTAATCTGTGTGCCATTACAGTTTGAGAACTGCTTTAAGGGATGTGGTCTTTCCCACTGCAACCCAGAAATCTCTTCTTCTGGGAACACTTGTATTGACAAGGGTGTGACATATTCCTTAGGTGTGCTAAGAACCATTGTCCAATGGCACACAGCAGAGGTCAGCAATCCATGCTCCATGGGCCAAGTTTGATCTGCTGCCTATAAATAAACTTTTATGGAAACACAGCCATGCTCATTTGTTTACATAGCATCTATATGTAGCTTCTTTTATGTTACAGCAACGGTTGTAACTAGTTGCAACAGAGACCACATGGCTTGCAAAGCCTAAAATATCTACTCTCTGGTCCTTACAGGAAAGGTTTGCTGTTCTTATGCATTATAATCACCTGTGTGTGGGGGTGGGGGGGCAGACTTGGGGACTTAAAAAAAATATTGCCTGTTTTTTCTTTCCTCCTAATACCACCAAGTGATTTTAACATACAGGATGGGTTGAAAGTGACTAGGGTGTGAGTAAAGGACCAGAAACCCACATAACCCCTTAACCACCCACATACCTCACAAGGGGATTCCCCAGAGCACGCGACTCCTCCAGTCTGAATGAAGGAGTTCAGCTCCAACTCACCTTAAACTCCTCCTCTAATCCATTGTTGCTGGTCCCTGGGATTTTGTTGTAAATTTTCTGCAGATGTGTTTCTAGAGAGGTCACCTCTAGTTCTGTATCTCCGTACAGATAATGCTCCAGAAGGGCTTGGTATATGAAGACATACTGCATCTGAAACGCCACGATGCCCGAGTTCTCAGTTATACACAACATAGATCACACCCTCCCACCTCCAGTTCACTCCGGTCCACTTCTCCTTTGACCCTAGCAGGAATAAAATAATTCACCCTCGTCCCGGGGCAGGACCTGAAATGCATGAGTCCCTCTGGGGGTGCTTCACTTAGGAGGGAGGGTCCTACTCTGGCAGCCTCCTAGACTGGAAGCCTGGAGAGAAGGACAGATCCAATTCCTGCTCATTCTGACAACACACATTTAATAGTCTGAAGGGGATGTCAAAATCTGGTGACACACAAAACCTCTGCCAGGCTCCCTTGCAGTGCTGTGCGCTTTGAACCCCATGCCCCAACTACAGAGCGGATTGCTGCTCTGTGGACATGGCCAAACTATGTCACAACTCTGTGGGCACTGGTTCTCTCAGCTGCCTGCATGCTTCTCTTAGGACCTGTTCCTTATCCTTAGGAGTCTAGTGCAAATGACACCTGCGTTCCCAATTCCCGTAGGCACAACTTCCTCTATGCTCCGTGTCTCTTTTAATACATAATTTATAAGGGTCCTTCATTACACTGCATGCTGATCATTTACAATAACCTAGGAGCTGAGTAATCCATGAGGCTAGCAGATGTTTTGGTCTTGGAATGTGCCCCCCCCCCCTCCCGCCCCACCTTATCCACAAATCACTCACATCTGTTTGCACCATCTGGCAGCGCTGTGCCCGGATCCGGCTCACGAAGCCATACACGTCCACTTTCCGCTCTGTATGCATCATGTCCAGCATGGCATCAATGACAACAAAGGTACCTGTACGCCCTACACCCGCACTGTAGCCAGAGAGCAGGGGTGTTACTGGGACGGCCAGCATGCCTTGTGGGAACATACAGGGAGGGGGCAGCATAGGCCAGGGCTCTTTCTTCAGGCCACTAAATTCTAATTCTGAATGGTGACTAGCTGGAACTCTCATGGAGCCAACAATCCCACTGCACCCCGGACTCTGTACCTTTACTTATTAGGACCAGGGAACCTCGACACTTAGAAAGGTCAGAAGGCTCCAAGTACACAAAGCAGCACTCAATCTAGCTTTCTGGCTTCATAGCAGTGGTCTGCCCATCCCCAATCTTGGAGGACTACCCTTCCTTCTTTCCTCAAACGCTCTATACCCAGCACCAAAACTTGAGGAGTCTCTCTGGCTGCTGTCCCAGGACCCTAACAGCTGATCTGCTCTGTGCTAGCCCCCTCTCCTCAGCCAGGGCCCCCGTGCTTTCCCCTGCTCTAACTGTGGGAGAATATGGTATATGGGGAGCCAAGGGTCAGCCACACTGACCTGCAGTGGACCACGATGGCCCCTGCATACTGAGGGTTACAGGCTTTCACCTTCTTGAGGAACTTGAGCATGCCGATCGGGGTGAAAGGCACCCCAAAGTCTGGCCAGCTGGTAAAGTGGAACTGAGTGATGAGGCGCTGTGGCTTCCTGTTGGTCATGTCGCCCACCTGTGGAGTGAGGAGATCGTGTGTGTTGGCCCTGATAACCTGGGGTAGGGGAGTGCCAGGGGAGGGGAGGTGAGGCTTGGGGGCCAGGGCAGCTGTGGTGGTCAATGACAATGGGAAGATGAGAGTGAACCCAAGGAAGTGTGAACTACGGAGACAGGATCTCTTCCCAGGAACCCCATGGAGGTAGGCAGGGTTGTTACTATTATTCCCAGCGGACAGGTGTGAAACGTGAAACTCCGTGAAGCTGAGTGACCCCGTCAAGGTCTCAGAACTAGTTAATGGCAAGATCAGAACTAAAATGCAGGTCTCCCAACTCTTGTTAAGTCCCCTTTTCATAGCACCACACCACCCCGCAGCTCTGAAGGCAACTTTTGCTCAAGCCTCCAGGGTCACTCTGGAGGACCAAGAGGAGGGCCCACCATATCCTTGATGTCAGGAGCCTTTGGAGTAAGAAAGGAGAAGGTGGGTCAAGTCCCCAGAAGATTATACCACCTCCTGATGCACATACATCATCCCGATGATGATCAAACTCCATCTCAATAATACTTTTTTTTCTCCCAGTCATGAAAATGCTCCTCCCTTTGCTTTGACAAAGTTCCTTGGGAGCCCAGATCTCTAATCTCAGAGTCCAAACATACCTCACACTCAGTGATTCCTGACCACCCTGGATAAGAGGGGGGATGGCCCAGTTTGTTCCACTCTCTTAGTGGTCAGCAGATCCCAAATACGAGAGGAGAAAGGAGGAAGGAGGCAGTACCTGCTGAATGCAGAACTTTCGCACTGTGTAGTCCACCAGGACGGTCACATCCTCTACTGACACTCGGATATTCCCATAGGTCCAGCAGCCTTGGTCTGGCCAGTACTGGGCACACTTACACTGGAAAGGAACAGACACACATCACCTGATGACCTCAGACCTCCTGCCCCCAGCAGATGTGAAGGACCTGAAGGAAAGGAGCACAAAAGCCCAGACAGAAGTCCCCAGAGAAGGCCTCTTCTCTCACCTCCGTCAACTGCAGACTTATTTAACTTCTTTTTTCAAGTCCCTCAGCTTCCATCCTGTTTAGCACTATCTCTTAAATTATACATAGCCCCAGCCCTATACTTCTTGCTCTTTCCCACCCCTGTTCCCTCAGTTCAGGGCAAATCAAAAGCTACTTTACCTACAAAATGTGCCCTTCCACTATGCCAGGTCATGGTCTAGGGACAGGCCTGCCTGATTCCCTGGAACCAGCAACCTGCTAAGGGGGTAACCAGGGCAGAGTGATGCCTTCTCTGGTGCCTGGACCTTGAACAGCTTCTGAGAGTCAGAGGTCAGGTTGGAGGAAACAAACCTACAGCCCAGCCCTAGTACCAACCCTCCTAAGCACTGTGCAACTGCTGATTAACACACTCAACACCTCAGAGTGGGGATCAGGGTAATTTAAGGGCCATTCTAGGAAGACTGTCATGAATGGGGGTTATTCTCTGGGGCTTGATCTAGAACTCAGAACTGGTTTTAGCTATGGCTCAGTGAAGGGCCTTGCCAGGCATGGACTTGGCAGCCACAGACACAAAAGGAAAAGGATCAGTCAGAAAGTTGAGTGCATGATCAGACCAGGGCCTCTGATTCCCTTGCACCCCACAGGGTCTCAGTTCATACAGTTTCTTCTGTTGACTCAGAGAAGGTGCAGGAAACCAGGGTAATGAGGGATTGGAGAAGCCACGGGGGAAAAAAGCTCCTCTGGAGCTTTTCTTGGCAAATGGCCCAACCTTTCCTTCAGGTTGTTCTGAAACCAGGGTGAGTTGTCTGACTATCAGACATAGGCAACATGCCCTAGGCACACCCCTGAAGTTCATCTGAGACTTCCAGGCCATAGGAAAGTCTGATAAGCACAGTGGCCTGGGCTTTGTCTGATCAATGACTGGCACAGGAACCACAAAGGGTAGACAGCCCAGGCTCAAACACAGAGGAGTTCCTCTGCTAGTTATGCTGGCCTATCTAATGTCTCCACTCACCTCCTTTCTCTCCTTCAGGTTGGTCACCATGACAATGGTGGCTGTGTTTTGTTCCCAGATCATCCTCCAGAAATCATTCACTGTTTCTTCTTTTGGTCCTAAAGTAGCCAATAGCAAAGATGAGGAGAACACACACCAAGGGGAAGAAATCTGCTGGGAAATTGGGAACATTCATTCCTGACTTTTGGAAGCCTGTGCCCACGTGTCCCCAGCTAAATATCCAGTCCATCAATCCATCCACCCACCTACTAACTGAACATTTCCCATCCACTCTGTATGTGCCAGGTACTTCACTAGGGAGTGAAGTGGGGGGTGGGATGTTGTTGAAATGTAAAGAGAACATAAATAATGTCTCCCAAGGGTATTATAAATGAGGATTAGAAATCATGACTGCTTGCTAAATACCTGTGTTACTGGCCAGACAGTGAGCTAAGTGCTTTGCATCTCATTTACTCCTTCCTATCATGTTCTAAGGTGGGTGTCGTTAGCCACAGAGAGGACAGGCTGATTTGCTCAGGCTAGAATTTAAAATTTACCCCAGTCCAGCCTTTCTGGGAAAGCCCCTGAAAGATTTCTTCACAAAAATGAGGGCGCAAACAAAGAGAAGGAAATGGGAACTAACATAGGATAGAGGCTAATGGAATTCCCTGGGTATTGGTGAAGGGAAGGCTCAAGATGGGAGCTCTGAGGCTAGAGAGCAACTGAAAAAAGTTCTAGGAGGATCCCAAGATTAAAAAATTAAATTTAAAAAGAATTAAACCTCATGTATCTGAAGGTACTGAGAGAAAATACATACTTCTAGTGGAGAGTCTGGGGGGAACATCATTGAATACTATGTACTTTAGCTGTAAATAATACTAGCACAGTAATAATAATGTAAATAATAAATATTGTCTTAACCCCAAATTGTGATTTAACTCTACTGGGAGAATGGGGAAAAAGGATTTGTGTATGCATGTCTGTCTGACTGAGTGTGAGGTAATCTGTAAGAGGATTAAATAAATTATCCATCCTAAGAAGTCACCAACAGATAAAAATGGCTGAATTAGAGTGAAAGGAAGAGGAAAGGGGGGGACATTTTTTTTTTATACGCCTCGCAATACCTTTTTGACTTTCTTAAACTTTATATTCCCTTTGGTTAAAAAAAAAAATAGTAACAAGAAGAAAAACAAATAATGGCAGAAGTGGACACATGCCAAAAAGATGCACAGAGGCCTTGCCACTGCCTGGCAAGGTCAGGAAAAATCTCCTGGAGGTGGTGACATCTGAGCCATATGTTAGGCTCAGGTGGATCAGGTGGATCGGAGTTTAGAAAGGGGACATAGGGAGAAGAGGTGCTCCAGGCAGAAGCGCAGGGGATAGCAGCAAGAAAGAGCATGAGATGTCCAGGAATTATAAGGAGTTCAATAAGGTGATTGTGGAGGGTACACGGAGTGGCAGAAGATAGAGCTGGAAAGACAGGTAAGGTATCAGAATCTAAAGGGGTAGAGGTCAGACTAAGGCAGGCTTGTTCTATAGATAATGGAAAATCGTTAAAGGATTTTCAGGAGTTCTAACAAAAGTTTTGCATCAAGAAAGGCCATTTTCATGGAAGGAACCCAAGAAGCAAGGCTGGGCCTAGAGGGCCAATCAGTAGGCTATGACAACACAGCTAGAAGAGATGACAGGAGTAAGACAGTGTGACAGAGAAGACAGATTTTGGAGAAAGAAATAAGAGGACCACTCATACTCAGAGAAAGGAATGGGTAGGAAATTTGGATGATCCCGAATCTGGCTTGGTTGATTAGATGGGTTGCATTCCAGTCATGGTGACAGCCAGAGAATACAGGAGAAAAAGCAGTTTGGGGGCTGAAGGAGAGGTATATTTTAGTGAGTTTCTTTTTTTTTTTTTAGATTTTAAGTAATCTCTACACCCAATGTGGGGCTCAAACCTACAACTCCAAGATCAAGAGTCACATGTCCCACCAACTGAACCGGCCAGGCGCCCCAAGGTATATTTTAGTTTTTGATGTGGATGGGTATGTGGAGGTATCCAGGTGAAGGGGTAGAAAATTAGTTTGAAAGTGTGGCTCAGAAGCTCAAGAGAGGCAGTAGCCAGTCAAACAGGTAGGTATGAGATGAGGTCTCTCAAAGAGAACACAGAAGAGAAGAAAAGAAGGGGTCAAACAGAGAAACCTGGGGATCTGAAGCATTATGCAAGTTCAGATAGAAAAACTTGGAAGACTAAGGAAGAGCGGATGGAGAGGCAGACCTGAGAGAAATGGTGCCACGAAAGATAAGAATGGAGCTGCAAGAAAGTAGTCATCCACAGGTTTGGGGAGAAACTATATCTAAGAGGCAGAAAGAAGAAAAGCCAGAGAAGGGATATTTAGAAAAGTGAGAAAAATCGAGAACTGAATGTCAGGGAATAATAACAGGGGAGAATTTCAAGGAGTGTGAAGTATTGGGGAGGGGTTCAAGAGGATGGGAGTCTGAGAAAAGGTGCATCAGAAAATCATAGGTGACCTTAATTCAATAAATATATTGAATATTGTTCAACAATAGCATCAACAAGGCCCCGTGGCAAATAGAGAGAGGAAGAGACTGCACATAACTGTTCGTGCTAAAATGATCACTGAGTAGGGGGCAGTTGAGTTGGGCTTCAGAGGGTAGACCTGACCTGATGGGTGGCTACAGAGGGTGAGAGAAAGCAGGGCCTGGTTAGGCAATGGCCAGGCCCTAGTGGGAGACTGCAAGGGCAAGAAGGATCTAAGGTTTTTCCTAACCACCTTATTTTACCTCTCTATCTGTTTTATCTCTACCATGGTACTCATCCAATAGAATTTTCTGCAATGATGAAATGTTTCATATCTGTACTAGTATGTTAGTCTCTAGCCACATGTAACTATTAAGCCTTAAAATGTGACTAGTATGTTTAAGAAACTGAGTTTTAAATTTTATTTAATTTCAGTTAATTAAAATTTTAATTTTAAATAGCCACACGTGGCTAGTCGCTATTGCATCAGTATAGCTACTTATCGAAACTTGTTAATTTTGGTGTAAACTGTCCTCTACCAACTAAGGGCCCCAAAAAGGCATGAACCATATCCTGTTTTATCCCTTTACATATCCCCATCACCTAGGGCAGTGCCTGACACATAACAGAGAGTCAAAAAACATTTGCTGAATGACTAAAACAATGGACTTTGATGGACCACCAATAACATCCATTATTTTTAGTGCTGCAAACATCGAGATACTTTTGCTAGGATTCCAAAGGTGGAAGACATGTGTTAAAACTCTGGACTATGGAAACGTGTGCAGAGCACGTACAAGGCAATGGCACTGGGTCCCTGCTCTGAGGGTTCCTAGACTGCTTTTCTGTGAATAATAGATGAGCTCAGGCTCAACAACTGGGGGAGGAGATGAGCCAGCCTGGACCCTGTGAGGTGGCCGATCCTCTCCGGACACCAAATTCAAATTCAAACCCTTAGCTGCCTGGCCTGAACCTAAGGTTCCCATAGGGCCCCCAAACAGAGGACCTCATCACACTGTGGTGTGTGTGTGTGTAGCCTTTTCCAGTCCTTTTTATGCACATACAAAAAAGGACTACTTTTACAGGACCCCTGGATACTAAGTCATCAAGATGAAGGCCCTTAATTATAAATGTGCAAGGGAGACTGCATTTCTTTCAGGTGACAGTAATTACAGAAAAGTTACAGCATTCTGGTTAATCTATTTAGCATTTGGAAGAAAAAGTCCAAGCCCACTAATGAGCTCATGGTTAAGCCTGAAAGTAAAAAATTGTCATTTACTTTACCTTGTGCAGCAATGAATTTGTTCTTTTCTTGGTAGCCCTGAGGGTGGGGTAAGAGAGGAGGGAGGGAGAAAAAGAAAGTGAGAACCAAGAATGGACAGGAATGAAATTCTCCAGACTCCCAACCAGTTAACAAAGCCTCCCTTGTGAAAAGGTCCAGGCCACTAACAAGATTTCCATTCTAGAAATTTCCAAAGGATTAGCTTTGGGTATCAGGAATCAAAGATTACAAAGATCACATGGTCTAGGTAGTCTTCTCAAAGGGAATTATTAATGAACACTGATGTAAGAACATCCAAATACCAACTCGTAGGCTAGACTTTTTTTTTTTTTTTTGGATGAATAAGTGTATTATTGTCTTTATCTGAAAAATCTTCATAGAAAATTGTGGTTTGAAATTATGGAAAGAGCCTAAATGTCCATCACCTGATGAATGGATAAAGAAATTGTGGTTTATATACACAATGGAATACTATGTGGCAATGAGAAAAAATGAAATATGGCCTTTTGTAGCAACGTGGATGGAACTGGAGAGTGTGATGCTAAGTGAAATAAGCCATACAGAGAAAGACAGATACCATATGGTTTCACTCTTATGTGGATCCTGAGAAACTTAACAGAAACCCATGGGGGAGGGGAAGGGAAAAAAAAAAAAAAAAAGAGGTTAGAGTGGGAGAGAGCCAAAGCATAAGAGACTGTTAAAAACTGAGAACAAACTGAGGGTTGATGGGGGGTGGGAGGGAGGGGAGGGTGGGTGATGGGTATTGAGGAGGGCACCTTTTGGGATGAGCACTGGGTGTTGTATGGAAACCAATTTGACAATAAATTTCATATATTAAAAAAAAAAAGAAAAGAACATTGTGGTTTGGTTTATTAGCTCTCAGCAGCCCACTCCTCAGCTTCTAAGGAAGCTTGCCTTCTTCTGAGCTACCCCATCTTTCTGCTGGGCAACAGACATTTGGGGATGGTTCCACCTCTTCTTTTTAACTTCTTTCTTAGCCCTGCATCCAAACAGCAGGTGAAGGCACCGGGTTGACCTCAATGCTTTCCACATTGTATTCATCTCCAGTCACTTCTACTTGGCCTTTATAGATCTTATCCATGGAGATAAGCCTGGAGAAGCCTGCAGGCCAGCAGCAGGCCAGTACAATATGCTGCAGCATAACTTGTCAGGCCAACCTTCACACCACACTTGGGGAGTTCATGAGCATAAGCTGTATAAACTATCATGTCTCCTTCTATATGGGAATAAACAATCTGACAAATGAGATCTCTGTTGGTTACATGAACTATTATTCTGTATTTAGGTGTGTTGTACTTATTTTTATCCTGAATTACCAAGTGTTTCCGGGCATAGTAATCAGTTTTACCCTCTCGTTTTCTTCTAAATTTCTTCTAAATCTGGTATCTCTTGAAGTAAGCCTTATTCTTGACAACTTTAACAAACCCCATCCTGTGGAACAGAGACCCGCGTCCGCGGTTCACCACAGACCAGCAGCTAGACTGTTTCTGATGCTTTCTCAGCAGCTGACAATCTAGGTCTTAGTGTTAATGTTAATGGACAGGAACCCTCTAAGGCAGAAGCATATGTGGTGGTTCCAGGGATGAAGCTGGACCCTCATGAGGAAGGAAAAGGGGTTCTTCTCTTTTAAGGGGTTATTTCTTTGATAATGCTTTACCCAGGTATAAAAACTTTTGGGGAATAGCCTGTGGTATGTGGAATAGTTCCCAGTGTTAGACAATGGGGTTCTCCATGACAGGTAGTAGGAGACAAGAAGGGGCCTGGGAATGCCATGTAACAGAAAAGGGGCCTCTGAAAAACTAACAGCTGGCAGTAACTTTCTTTTTCAGTCTTTGTTTTAGTTATGTATCTTTTCAACCTCTTGTTTAATGTAGTGTTCACTTGCGAAGTCCTAGGTAAGTGAAAATCATCTGATTTAAGGATTGTAAATCACCCTCTGCTGCTCAAAGACAGACACAGAGTGGGCAGTGAGGAAGGAGGCAGCTTCACAGATGGGACACCATTTCACACCAAGAAAACGGTGTGGAATACAAGTGTGCAAGGCAGTAGCAGAAAAAAGGAGGGGGCCTGAGTCTGAGAAGCCATGTCCTATTCTAGTTCAAACCAGAGCAGGGCTGAGTTCCTTCCTAGCACAGTAGAAAGCTTTAGGCCCAGAACAGTAATGAGCTTGTTAAAGTTTTTATTGAGAAGGGGAATTCACGTTTCTGCAAATGTTTTTAATCATTAGAAGATGAAAACTGAGAAAGCCTTAACTGGCTGAGAAGCTCTTAGAGTATGTTAAGCCATGTCATATCCTTGCTCCACAAGAAGGCACTGCTAAATTCTCACAGGAGCATGTGGGCCATGAATAGTTAAAAAGCACTGTTGGAGGGCCCAGCCACAAAGTGCTTCCTGTCCCAACCAAGAGTATGCCATATGTCCCCTACGAAAGCATGCTGATATTGTGATATGGCAGCACTGCTTAACCAATAAGGTGTAACTAGAATGAGGCAAAACTACTGCTTTTCCTTGTGTTATGATCAAGGGAAAGATAAAATGTGACTGCCTGGTTTCTGAGACATCTTAGAATTCTGAAATTCAAAACCTAGCTCGCTCCAGTAGCTACATTCCTATGAGTTAAAAATAAACACTTCTAAAGACCCTATATACTCTTAGACATCTAAGGTAAGACTCCAGGTTGAAAACCCACTTGCCAACTGTGTCACTGTCGGTTTCATCACCTCCTGTGACCAATGTCAGGTTTGCTTTCAGACCTTTGTGCTTTCTGAACCTTAGGTCTCACTCCCCCCTGCTTGCTGCCACCACTCTATGGTGCTGGGAACCATGTCTCTTCAAGACCCACATTTCATCTCAGCTCTCTGTGAAAAGGGCTTATTAAAGTGTTGCCAGGGGTGGAAATGGGGGTTAACTGTAAATAAACAATAAAGTTCTTTTTTCTTTTTTTTAAGCAGGCTTCACGCCCAGTGCACAGCCCAACATGGGGCCTGAACTCATGACCTGGAGATCAAGACCTGAGCTGAGGTCTAGAGTCGGATGCTTAACTGAGCGACCCAGGTGCTCCAAACAATAAAGCTCTTATTGAGGCAAAATGTTCTATAAGAGGCAATAGCTAGGGGGTGAAAGTTTCTTTGAGGTTATGAAAACATTCTAAAGTTGGATAGTGATGATTACACACATCTGTGAATATACTAAAAACCACTAAATTGTACACTTTAATGGGTGAAAATTATGGTATGTGAATTACATCTCAATAAAATTGTTAAAAATGTTTTTAGGGGCGCCTGGGTGGCTCAGTTGGTTCAGCGCCTGACTCTTGATTTCCGCTCAGGTAATGACCTTGCGGTTCATGAGTTCAAGCCCTGCACCGGGCTCCATGCTGGCAGTGCGGAGCCTACTTGGGATTCTCTCTCTCTCTCTCTCTCTCTCTCTCTCTCTCTCTCTCTCTCCCTCTCCCTCTCTCATTGCCCCTCCCCTGCTCATGCTCTCTCTCTCTCAAAATAAACAGGCTTTAAAAAATGGTTTTTTTTTAATGTTTATTTTTGAGAGAGAGAGAGAGAGAGAGAGAGAGAGAGAGAGAGAGAGAATATGAGCGGGGGAGGGGCAGAGAGAGAGGGAGACACAGAATCCAAAGCAGGCTCCACACTCTGAGCTCTGAGCACAGAGCCCAACATGGGGCTCGAACTCACAGACTGCGAGATCATGACCTGAGCCAAAGTCGGATGCTCAACCGACTGAGCCACCCAGTCCCCCTACCCCCCAAATATTTTTATAATGCTGATGACAGCAGAACTGTTATCACTGCAATTCTGAATTCTACACTTTAAATATTTACATTTTTGTTGTAGAAACTATTCTTCAATAGAGGGAAAAAGTTTGGTTAAGTGTGAATAACTGACAGCCCACAATAAATGTCCTCTATTTGTTTCAGCAAAGGACACTGTTTGCCCCTATACTCCAAGTCCAAAGCATATCTGCTCTTTATTTCCCAGTGATTTCTAACCCTGCTGACAACCTGATGCTTCCTCAATGCTTTCTTTATCCTTTTCCCTCTGAGATACTCTTCTCTCCTGGTCTCCCTCTGTGTCACTCATGAGCCCCTCTTGCTCAGTGTGCCTGGCAGAGGCTGGGGGGGCCCAGGCCCCACTTTTCTTTCACTAATGACTTCCAAGGCCATGGCTTTGGAATATCTCCTCTGAACTCCAGATCAATATGACCAACTGTCTGGTGGATACACCCATGTGGACCACCCTATACTCCATATACGCCCTACGGAGTATCACCCTATAGTCTCTCACATATATAATTAATCACCAAGTGCTAGATTCTACCTTTAAAGTTTTTACTTTGTTGCTTCCTCTCCAACCCTTCTATAGGCCCTCATTATCTGTACCCTGCTACTATCCAATTGGTCCCTCCTAAATCCATGTTGCACATGGTAAACCTAAATGATCAATAAACAAATGTGGCCATGTCACTCCTTGTCTTTAACGCCTTTAAACCTCACTGCCTAGAGAATTAATCAAAACCTTTAGCTGTACTGAAAATTTGCAGATACTGCAAGATGGCTCACTCAGCACCCAGTCCCACCTCCTTGTAGCTGGACTTTCTTACTATAGAGGCTCAGAAATGAAAAGCTATATTCCCCAGATTCCCTTGCAGCTCACTTCTGTATAAGATCTAGTTTGTTACTAGCAGATGCTCCCATACCAAATCTGGGACAGAAGTAAATAAGCAATGTGAGAAGGTGACTGTGCTAGAGGGTCTTTGGCTAAGTATGGCAGCAGAAGCATCCAGTTCTGTAGCACCTGTGCAGAGGTTTTCAAGTCACATGGGATAGCTGGGCTCATCTACAGCTGTTCTGTTCCATGCTGACAGCACCTTAGCTTGATTCACTGGCTCTCCCACAGATTTTGTGAGCTACCCAGTCAGTATCTTATAATAAATCCTTTCTTGACTATGAGGGTAGATAAAAAGTGGACTCTGTTGTCTGCAACTAAGAATCCCAGTGGACACATCTAATATTCAGTGCCTTCTAAGACGCAGTCCCTACCAATTCCCCCATGACTTCCTATCTTTTTTTTTCTTTTTTTAAATTTCCCATCTTATACCTTATAATCTAAGATTGCAGTTTCCAGTCTCTGACTTTGCTCATGCTTCTCCTCTTGCTTTGAAGTTTCTGCCCATCTTTCTTCTCTTGATCTCAGAGTTACCCTTCAATATTTAGCTCTACTGGATCACCAAGTTGTCTGAATGGTTCTCTACTAAGTCCCACAGAACTTGGCAATACTAGCTTCATACACATTGCTCACTAAAGGAAATGGTCTGTGTGTCGTAACAGGGACCAAATGTTATCTCTGTAACCTTTAAGCCTACCCACACGGTGCTCTGCACAAAGCAGGTGCTCAAAAAAACCTGTGGACCTAAATCTTCTTTAATCCCTGACTCTTACTCATAGTTAACCTTAAGCTTTTTCCTGCCTTTCTACTTTCACTGAGATCATAAGGGTCCGAAATTTAACTCTCTTCATCTAAACTTTCATCTCACCTGTTAATAACTCTTCAGTAACCATCAAAGCATTATAGGATGCCCCAACGTGAGCTCCAACTAAGCATAGTCAAAGGAATGGTCTTGTTTCCTCCTAGACCCTTACTCACCACCACCATGAATAAACCCATCTTACTGCTTACCATCTTTAACATCCAACTTTTTTTTTTTTTTTTTTTTTTTTTTTTTTTTTTGAGCAGCAGGCAAAAGTTTATTAGAGTATAAGACCAGAAAGGAAGAAAAGTAGAAAGCTCTCAGAAAGGGGACATTCGAAAGTGAATGTCCTTAACATCCAACTAATTTTTGACTGTCTTCACCCTCAAGGCAGGGAGGAGGCAAATTGATTACGGTGATACACAATGCTGGTTACCAACTAAAAAAGCCACTCTTCCTTTTCTTCCTTCCATCAGAACCATGATTTTGTTTGGATATTTACTTTCCACTGGCTTGTAAGGTGACCACTCCCAGCTTCAGAAGGGTAAATCACGGTAATTCTCAATGCCCTATCTAGTGACTAGAGACAGGTATAAGCATGTGATCCAACCCTGGCCTGCTGACCCTGAAGAGCATGGTGCTGCAGAAGCTTCTGGAAAAGGTCACATTCCCTAAAAAGGGTAAAGCATGTGCAGAAATGTTCCCCATCTATGCTGTTTGTTGTATTTATAAGGAATGCTTGGAACTGCTGCAGCCATCTTGTGACCACAAAGATAATGTGAACAGGAAGAAGGTAAGCAAGTAGAAAGATGGGAGCATCTGGGTGCTTCTTAAGAAAGTCACGGACTCAGCCAACGCTAGAACTGGCCTACAACTGTCTTCAGATTATATGAGATAAATACATGTTGCCATCTAGACCACTTTTAGTTGAGTATTCTTTTATCTACACATGGATACATTCTATAGCAATATATTGCTATATTCTTCTGTGTAACAGTCAAGCTGTTCCTCCCATCCCCTTCATCACAATCCTTGAAAGAAGCCTGGGAATCCCAGCTGATCACTAGCCTTTCTTTATTTTCCTTATCTAGCGGCATCCATCATGTCTCTTCTAGGCTGCCTTTCCTTCCAACTATAAACACATGACCATCGTGTTAAAAACATACAAGAATGTCAGCAAATCTACTCCAGTGAGCATGTCTGGACTGCTCCATTTCTGAAGTTCACCCAATAGCCTATTTGTTGGGTAGTCTCTTCTTCCTCCATCTTTCTCCTTGTCTTATCCCAAGATTGTTCTTCCACCTTCTCAAGACCTAGAGTTACTTGATCCCACCACCTTTCCCTAGTGCAGTTCATTCCAAATGTTACTGTTTCTCTACTGAACCTCTAGCACATGGCTGACTACTTGAAGCAGCCCCTTTGTCTGAATACCACAACTTCTCTGCATATTACCAATCCTAGGGTACAGTTAGAGAAAAATCACACAACTGAGGCCATACACATCAATGGTTTCCATCTTGGCCCCTCAGTGCAGCTAGACATGCCCTTTTTTTTTTCTTTTCAGTATTCTTTCTTACTGATCTCAGAAGCTACTCTAAAACTTTCATTACTCTAATGTCACAGTCCAATCCCTTTTTTTCCACCAGATAACCAGCACTTGACTTCTTAGAAAACAGATGTGGGGCACCAGGTGGCTCAGTTGGTTAAGCATCTGACTCCTGATTTTGGCTGAGGTCATGATCTCATGGTTCATGACTTTGAGCCCCACATTGGGCTCTGTGCTGACAATGCAGAGCCTGCTTGGGACTCTCTCTCTCCCTCTCTCTCTGCCTCAACCCTGCTCGCATGCTCTCTCTCTCAAAATAAATAAACTTAAATACCCACATCTACAAACCATCTCTATCTATTCAATATTCTCCTTTACCATCAATCTCAGGGGAACAAATGCCGTTTTTCATGTTCAATGCTAATCTCTCCATCAGTATTCTTTAAAAAATTTTTTTATATTTATTTTTGAGCAAGAGAGACAGAGACAGAACGTGGGCAGGGGAGGGGCAGAGAGAGAGGGAGACACAGAATCAGAAGCAGACTCCAGGTTCTGAGCTGTCAGCACAGAGCCTGATGCAGGGCTCGAACTCATGAGCTGTGAGATCATGACCTGAGCCGAAGTCGGCTTAACCAAGTGAGCCACCCGGACGCCCCCCATTTTAGCCATTTTTAAGTGTACGGTTCTTAAGTTTATTTTCACTGCTGGGCAACTATTACCACCATCTACCTCCAGAACTTTTTCATCTTTCTCAACTGAAACTCTCTACTCATTAAACAATTCCCCATTCCCCTCTCACCTCAGCCCGTGGCAACCACCACTCTACATTCTGTCTCTATGAATTTGACCACTGCAGGTACCTTGTGTAAGTGGAATCAGAAAATATTTGTCCTTTTGTGGCCAGCTTCTTTCACTCAGTATAATGTCTTCAGAATTGTAATGTGTCAGAATTTCCTCCTTTTTTTGAGACTGAATAATACTCCACTGTATGTATATACATTGTACTTATCTATTCATCCACTGATGGACACTTGGGTTGCTTCCACCTTTTGGGTACTGCGATTAATGCTGCTGTGAACTGTGGTGTGCAAATTCTATCACTGTTCTCTTCACACATCCTGCTTCGGTAGTCAGGTTTGCTCTTGCTAGCTTGCGGTCACTTTCCCTCTCTCTTTCTCAAACCTTCTTTACTGGTTCCTCACAGCCCACAAAATGTACTCAAGTCTCTTAAACCATTTCTGTAAACATTCTCTAAATCACCACTAAAAAATCCCCTCCCAGTTTCAGCTCTTCCCTCACAGCTAACCAGACTTACCTGGTGTCAGATATTCTTGCCCTGTTCTCCCGTACTTTTACTAAAGATAACAAGACCTGCTTTTCTTAGTCATCTGAATAAGTTCAATAAAGGATTCACCGACTCTTATAGAAAAGTACACATTTAGATTCAGATTTTTGCATGGGAAATCCTGGGAATGATGACAGGGTAAACATAAGAATACACATGAAACTACCTGGTCTTTAAAAAGAATTTTTCGTGGGAATGCAAGCTGGTGCAGCCACTCTGGAAAACAGTATGGAGGTTCCTCAAAAAACTAAAAATAGAACTACCCTACGAGCCAGCAATTGCACTACTAGGTATTTATCCAAGGGATACAGGAGTGCTGTTTCGAAGGGACACATGCACCCCCATGTTTATAGCAGCACTATCGACATAGCCAAAGTATGGAACGAGCCCAAATGTCCATGGATGGATAAATGGATAAAGAAGATGTGGTATGTATATATACAATGAGTATTACTCGGCAATCAAAAAGAATGAAATCTTGCCATTTGCAACTACGTGCATGGAACTGGAGGGTATTATGCTAAGTGAAATTAGTCAGTCAGAGAAAGGCAAAAATCATATGACTTCACTCATATGAGGACTTTAAGGGAAGGGAAACAAAAATAATATAAAAACAGGGAGGGGGACAAAACAGAAGAGACTCATAAATCTGGAGAACAAACAGGGTTACTGGAGGGGTTGTGGGAGGGGGGATGGGCTACATGGGTAAGGGGCACTAAGGAATCTACTCCTGAAATCATTGTTGCACTATATGCTAACTAATTTGCATGTAAATTAAAATAAATAAATAAATAAATAAATAAATAAATAAATAAATAAAACAAGTTAAATTAAAAAAAAAAGAATTTTTCAGTTTCTTAAAAAAATTAGACTCCTTAGGGACAACTTGCCATCACAAATACTCCTTCTAATGTGCAGCTGGGAAGGAGCCAGTAATGGTAGCCAACAGTCATTCAAGGTAATAATGAGAAAAGCTCAAGTTCCTTACATTGATGAATGAAGCATTGATGTAATCAGAATCTGGAACTCCTTCAACTGGTGTCAGATGGACTCTAGAATGATCATCTAGAAAAAAAATTTAACGTTTCAGTTAACGATACAACCAGGCCGGTTGAGACATCTGTGCCTATGTGCACAGAGACACACATGTATTAAGATGTCAATGCAGCACTGTTTATAACAGCAAAAATTTGGACACATCTCAGCTATTATTCAGGGACTAGTTAAATAAATTAAGATATATTCACAACATGCAACAGTAAGCAGTTGATAAAAAGGAAAGTGAATGCTTCTGTTTCTTGACAGATGAACTGCCAATATACACCATTAAAAGAAAAAAGTCAGAACAATGTAACCAGGATACCAATTATATTTTAAAAAAATTATGTAATATGCATATGTTCATATATTAATAAGAAAACTTCAGTATCTATAAAGGCCTAGTATAGTGATCTCTATTATAGTATGTACCCAAAAATACACCAGAAATTTTTTTAAAGGACATTTTTTGAAAAGGCAATTATAAAAACAAAGCACAGTTCAACATTTTGCTCTCCCATCCCACTGGATTATACACACCCCATTTTGGAGACCACTGGCTTAGACAAATGTCTGTTAGGTTATAAATCAACTGACTAGCAATGACTAACTCTGGGAAGGGGTTAATGAAGAGAACTCTGTATTAGGATTTCATTGCGATAAGCACTACAAAAACCTGTAACAACCACATACTTCCTATCCGGTCCTGGTGAAATTGCTCCTCTTGACCCAGAAACTTGAGGCCTATGGGCAAGCTCCTCATTGAACTTGATGAGCACCTGGGGTCACTCTGGGGTCCACAAAGGCTCTCCCAGCTCAAAGGTTTGACCCTACTCTTATTACCAGCTCTCCTGTGATCAAACACGAGATTCTTTCCATCCTCAAAAAATCTGGCTAGAGATGCAGTTTCAGATTATACGCCAGGAAACTCTACGAACACTCACAAGGCAAGATGTTGACATATCGATTTTTTTCCTTGTTTTCCTCCTTGGAGGCAGCTTCACAGGTGGCTTGGATAGGACAAGCAGGGAGAGCCTGAAAGGTTAAGAGAAATTACAGGAAGTTACTAACAGGGATAAATACCAAACATGCCAAATGCTGCACTATCCCCCAACCTGACAGCAAGTTGTACCCTTACTTGGGGGAAAAAGATGGGCCCAGGGAATACTTTCAGCCTAACACAGAGAGTGCACCTCTCCTCTAAATATAGCCTGCAAGCTCCTTAGAGTTTAACACCAAGAATCCCCAGGGGGGCAGAATACCCTTTCTGTTACTAAAAGTGCAGCATGCTCTTTATATGATTACTGAGTGGTTAGGGATCTGTTACAATGCTGGGTCAAAATGGACCACCCCTGTAAACAGGAATGGGGACAGAACTGAAGGGATGGGCCATTTATCCCCAGGTTAACCAACATGCAAAGATGAGAAGCATGTCAGAGTGAACCACACAGGAGGGGTCTGGATGGTCAGCTGAGTTAAGCCCTCTCTAGGGACCTGAAGGGTATGACAGCCCCGTCTCCCGTACCAAGTGGCAAGAAAGCAAGGACAAGCAGATGGGTGGGAGGGCATTCACATGGACACAGCAGTTAGGAAGCAGAGGATTTGGGTTAAGTGACACTGAATCTGCACCATTTTAGCACTGGGAAGTGTGTGGGTAGAAATAAATGGTTTGACATGAGACAGTCTGGATTGTATGAACTTGAGAAAATCTGTTAAACTTTCTAGGACATTTCCTCATCTGTACAACTGGGCTAATGATATCTGCCACATGAGGAGTAAATACCATAATCTCATGTCTGGCACAGAATAAGCATTCAATAAATTAGTTTTACAGGAGTGGGAAGCTAAGTTTTATTAATTGAATTGCTTTCTTCTTACATGCTCCATATATTCAAAATTCAGAAAGCAAAAAAAGAAAGTTTCAAATTCCAACCTAGATAACCTTTCTGACAAATGATTTGGAAATATGTTTTATGAGCCTTAAAAGTATCCATACTCTTGACCTAGCAACTCTACTTCTGAGAATCTAGCCTGAGGAAATAAAAATCTTTGCTCAAATTATTTACTTTATCATTGTTTGGAACGACCCAAAACTGAAAACAACCTCAGTTTTCAATAGCAGGGGAACAGTTAAGTAAATCATGGTTCATGTACTACTTTTCATTTATTTTTTTTGACAGATATACATTATGTACCTATTAGGTGCTGGGATAAATACAGAGCCAACAGTGGTGAATCAGTCATATACACAGTCCTTCTTCTCAAGGACAGTACAAACTTGTGAAAGACATTAAACAAATAAAACAAATAAATACAAATTACATACCATGATAAGTACAATGAAAGAACAGAATGTTACTACAGAAAGTATCAGAAAGCCTAAGAAATACCCAAATTTAGATTAAGGGTAGGTCTCGATGAGGAAGGAGAAGTGTGGAAAGTAGTATTCTAGGCACAGAGACCAACATCTGTGATGACCCAGAGGCAGGAGAAGGCCTGGATGTGTGAGGCGAATGAAAGGTTAGTGAGGGTATTCGGTAGACAACGTGGAATGTGGTTGGTGAGGATGGCAAGAGGAAGTGGAGGGGAGAAGCTTGGCAAGGATAGTATGTACAATTCCATGTAGGTCCTTGAACAGAGGGTTTGAATTTTATTTTCAGTGTATGAGAAAACCATGTAAGGCTTTTCAACTGTACTCCAACTTACATGTTAAAGAATCACTCTGGCTGCTATGTGGAAAAGGGACCAGTGGGAAGGCAAGAATGGGAGCATGAAGGATGATGGTACAAGGAAAGATGCATCTGACACATATTCTGGAGTTAGAATTAGAGATGGGAAGGTGGGTTGGGAAGAGAGAGACAGGAATAAAGGATGACTCTCAGGTTTCTAGCTTTGAATATCAAAGTGTACCATTAAATAAAAGAAATGCCAGCCTAAACGCAACAAATTTTTCCAGACAGGTGCAAAAGCTTTAAGAAGAGAACAAATACACTTCCCAGGAACAAGCAAGATCACAGTAGGAGAAACTAAAGTGGGAGACCCTAACAGAAGTCAGGGTCTCATAGTCCACCTGCCTTCACTCGCTCATGAGAATTTCCTTTCAGAGTTAAAGTCCTGCAGGTTCTACATGTCATTTTACGGAGAGAGGCATTTCCTTAGACCCTGCGCTGCCAATACCTAAAGGGGAAAAGGGAGTTTCCTGGGCTGGACTCTTGCACATGGAACAGAGACCTGACTGAAGACTGGAATTTCCCAGTTCACCCCCGGTTTGCCTTCTCTTCTTCCAGACAGGTTAGATGTCCATAGGTTTCCACCCTGCTACAGGGCAGGATGAGATACAAGTCCTCATGACAAGCCAGAGACATTATTTTTCCGTACACCCCTTGTCTAAAATGATGTAGAGCACAAGTAGTGACAGCAAGACTCTTGAAAATAGGCCTCAGGGGTCGGTTAGGACAATGACCACACCTTATAGTCCAATCAGCATTCCCAGCTTCCCATAGTGACGATGCAGGAAAACTAGGTCTCCAGCAAGGCTGAGACCCCTAAAAGGAAAGTTAGGGAGAAACAGGCACCATTGTTTGGCAAGAGAAAAGAAAGGGCCTGACCCAGAAAACTTGGTGCTACATGCAATGGGTCACACTGAAGAATCCAGGGCAGGGGTGAAAACAAGGTGGGGGGTGGGGGGGGGGCGGGGAACTCTATACTTTCAGTTTCTACTCTGAAAAACCTAGTTCACGGAGCGAGGCACAAGCATCTGAACCAGAAGGCTACCAGATGTTAAAATCTCTAGAAACACTAGGTGGCATCAAAGACCATGTCATCCCTTGCTTAAGCTCTTTCTGGAAGCCAGGCTATGAATGAAATCATTTTTTTTAAATGTCAAGTTTTTTTAAAAAAAATTGTTTTCAACTTTTATATTTATAAAAAAGGATATCCACTGCACAATTTAAGTCTATTTATTTATTTTTGAGAGAGAGAAAGAGAGCAAGCAGGGGAGGAGCAGAGAGAGAATCCCAAGAAGGCTCCTCACTATCAGCCCAGAGCCTGATGTTGGGCTTGAACTCACAAACCCTGAGATCATGACCTGAGTCGACACCAAGAGTCAGATGCTTAACCGACTGAGCCACCCAGGCGCCCCTCCATCACACAATTGAACTTAGAAGTTCTCTTTGGGCCCTTCCTCTTCATATCCTCTTCCTTTTCCTCCCACAAGTAAACGCAGAATTTTGTGTTTACCATCACCTTACTTTATTTGTATCCCACACATTCTGTATCTTTGAACATTTTATATTTTTTTGTTCAGTCTCTTTTTTTTTTTTAAATAAAAATGGAATCATAATCAAGGGGTGACCTTTTCTCTTGCCCAACATTATATTCTGAAGATTCACTCAGGTTGCTCCAGGTAGCCAAAGTTCATTCACTTCAACTACTTTGTAGCACTCCATTTTGAGACCACACCATTTATTTATCCATTCTACTACTGATGAATATTTGGGTTGTTTACAGTTAACAATCCTGCTCTGAGCACTAATTTCTATGTGTTTCCTCGTGCACATGTGCAAGAGTTTCAGGTATGAGCATCTTTAATCTTACCAGATAAGGCCAAACTGTTTTTCGAGATAGTTGTACCAATTTACACTCCCAAAAGCAATGTGAAGTGTTTTAGTTTTTCTGTATCTTCACCAACATTTGCTGTCAGACTTTAAATATAGCAAATGTAGGTTTAATTTACATTTCCTTGATTATTAATGAGGTTCACCATCTTTCCATAGTTTCCTGGTCAACGGGATTCCCTCCAAGTGTTTCCCCTACTTTTCGACTGGATTGCTTATTTATTTTCTTATTTATTTGTGGGAGTTCTTTATATATTCTAGATACGCATCCTTTGTCAGTACAAGGGTTACAAACATATTTTACAAAGTTGTGGCCTGCGCTTTCGTTTTCTTTGTCATATCTATTTATGGACAGAAGTTTTGCATTTTAATGTAGTCAAGTTTATCAATGTTTCCCTTTATCAACATTTTAAATCTTAAATCCTTTTTCACTGTGAGTTCATAAGTATACTTCCCTCCATTACTATCTCTATGTTTCATTGTTTTTGTCTTTTAAATTACAGTGTCTACACCAACTGGGACCAATGTTTTGTTTGGTATGAAACAAGAATTCAACTTCATTTATTCCAAAGGGTTACTCAATTGTCCCAGCACTACTCATTGTAAAGACCATCCTTTAAACTGCCATGGTATTTCGGCCATAAATAAGTTTCCACTCATACATGAATCTGCTTTGGGGCTCTCTATTTTGTTCCAGTGGTCAATCCGTCTATCCCAGTGCCAATACAAAACTATCTTAATTAATTTTGTAATAACTCTTTATATCTGGTAAGGCAGGTCTCCTCACCTTGTTCTTCTTCTTCAGGAATGTCTTGGCTATTCTTGAATCTTTTCTCCTCCATATAAATTTTAGAATCAGCTTGTCAAGTTCCACAAAAAACCTGTTGGGATTTTTATGGGAATTGCATTGAATCTATATATCAGTCTGGGGAGAATTGACATCTTTACAATATTGAGCCTTCTAATTCACTGATCTTAACTCTTCACTGTTTAGGCTTTTTCTTTAATGCCTTCAAACATTTTTATAATTTTCTCCAAAGATTCTGTAAAATTTTGTTAAATTTATTCCTTTTGGATGCTACTGTAAATGACATATTTTAAAAATTATTTGATTTTCTGATTGTGGCTTATGTGTAGAAATTCATTAATTTTTTATGCTGTTTTTGTATCTATCAACCTTGCTAAAATAACTTATTAATTCTAATAATTTAGCTGATGGGTATTTGGATTTCTCCAAGGACAATTATTCTCTTCTGCAAAAATGCATATTTTGTTTCTTCTTCTCTAATCCTTAATGCCTTTCATTTTTTTTCTTGCCTCACTGTGCTGCCTAAGATCTCCAGATGGTTGCTGGGTCTCATTCTCTTCTAAATCTGAATCCCCTTGCAAACACTCTCACCCAAGCAAGAGTCATCAGTGCCTAAGGACTCTGACACGACAGGGTATCTACTTCCTTTTAAGGCAGTTCATCTCATTGCAACAATTCTGGTTAGGAGGACCCAACACCCAGACACACATTTCTTTTGTATTTACCTTGCACTGACTAGTGGAAAACTCAGAGGTCAGCTGGTGCCTTCTCTGTCCCTTGGACACCCCAAACCCCCAATTCCCTGGACTCTGAATTCCAAAGCCCCTGACACATTTCCTGTCGATGCCTATAGGTTTCTGACTCTGATTCATTTATTTAGAGACAACTCGGTCAATGTACAAGCTATTCTGCCTTCCTCTTACTCAGATGCCACACAGTTCTGTTGCCAGATCACACACACATGCTTCTCTACTTGGAAGTCCAAGAGTTAAGCTGTCTCTATAAGGATGTAGAGTCCTGAGTTGGAGCACGGAGGGTGTCACATCCTGCTTGCAATGTGACATGGCAGATCCAGACCATCTCACTGTCTCCACTCTTCTCTCTCTTCTCTGTCACTTTTCCTCTCAGAAGCTAACTAAATTTTGTCTTTTTCTTTTAAGCCTTGAACATGCTTTAGGGACCTCAATAAGTGGCTTTTCAGAGTGTTTCTTTTAGATAAATTCAATGCTTCTAAGACAAATGCTGGTCAATTTAAAACGTCCAGCTTATACCTCTAGGACGAAGGCCATCGCCTAGAACTTTCAGCCGTTGTTGGGTTTCATAGAAATGCTACACACTCTCCTTTTAGCCTCAAATATCTGAAAACAGCTGTCATGTCCTATGCTTATTATCCCTTCAGCTGTTCACCTCCATGGTCCAATTTTTCTCCACAACAATTTCCCATTTGGTGATATTCCTTTCCAAAGAGACTGGATCACAAGACTCCTGGGCACAGTTCAAGCTGGGACATCAACTTTTATTTCACATGTTATATATCCATTAAAGTACAGTGGATATTATGCTAAAGCTAAGCTCCATTAGTTTCATTTACCATATTAAAAAACTCTACTTTTTAAAATGTTATGAAAAGAATATGCTTATAAAAAAAGTCAAATAATTCAGTAAAAAGTGAAAGTTCCCGATCATGTCTCTCCTATATTCTACCCTCCTTGTAGTTAACCACTGCTCATAGCTCACAGTATTTTTCCAGACTTTAAAAAGTACTTTTTTTTTTTTTCAACGTTTATTTATTTTCGGGACAGAGAGAGACAGAGCATGAACGGGGGAGGGGCAGAGAGAGAGGGAGACACAGAATCGGAAACAGGCTCCAGGCTCCGAGCCATCAGCCCAGAGCCTGACGCGGGGCTCGAACTCACGGACCGCGAGATCGTGACCTGGCTGAAGTCGGACGCTTAACCGACTGCGCCACCCAGGCGCCCCTTTAAAAAGTATTTTTGGGGGCAAATGGCTGGCTCAGTCAGTAGAACATGTAACTCTTGATCTTGGGGTCATGAGTGTAGAGATCTTGGGTGTAGAGATTATTTAAAAAAATAAAATCTTTAGGGGATGCCTTGGTGGCTCAGTCGGTAAGGCATTTGACTCTTGATCTCAGCTCAACTCTTGATCTCAGGATCATGAGTTCAAGCCCACATTGGGCTCCATGCTGGGTGTGAAGCCTACTTAAAAAAAAAAGATAAAACCTTTAAAAAATAAGAAGTATTTTTAAAAAATGGGATTATACCATGTATAGTCCTCTGCAATGTGTTTTCTCCCATAACAATGACTTAGAAATCTAGGTCAAGACATTTATTTTTTATTATTTTTAATTTTATTTATTTTTTTAAAAAGTTTATTTCTTTTGGGTCGGGGGGGAGTATGCATGCACTCGTGTCAGCAGGGGAGGAGCTGAGAGAGGAGAGAGAGAGAATCCCAAGCAGGCTCAATGTTGTCCGCGTGGAACCCGATGCAGGGCTTGAACTCATGACCTTGAGATCGCGACCTGAGCTGAGGAGAAGAGTCGGACACTCAACTGACTGAGTCACCCAGGTGCCCCTCTTTTTTAAATCTTTATTTTAAGTAAGCTCCACACCCAATACGGGGCCTAAACTCATGACACTGAGATCAAGAGTCGCATTCCCTACTAAGTGAGCCAGCCAGACACTCCTAGAATTTCATAATAGATGCAAGAAATAATTTAGCCATTCTGCTATTTGACAGATATTTGCCTTTCATTTTATTTTCTTTGCTATTATAAATAATGCTGTAATGAACAACCTTGTACAAATACATATTTGGTTTTCTGTTAGAGTCCCAGAAGTTAGGTCAGATAGTATAAACATTTAAAATTTGATTGATATTGCCAAATCATCCTCCACTGCTACCCCAATTTAAAACTCGCTCTTGGGGCGCCTGGGTGGCGCAGTCGGTTAAGCGTCCGACTTCAGCCAGGTCACGATCTCGCGGCCCGTGAGTTCGAGCCCCGCGTCAGGCTCTGGGCTGATGGCTCAGAGCCTGGAGCCTGTTTCCGATTCTGTGTCTCCCTCTCTCTCTGCCCCTCCCCTGTTCATGCTCTGTCTCCCTCTGTCCCAAAAATAAAAAATAAAACGTTGAAAAAAAAAAATTTAAAACTCGCTCTACCCGTGCATAAGAGTATCTGTATCCCAATACCTTTGCCCATACTTCATCAATCTTCTTAAATTTTCAAATCTAACAGGCCCAAAATAATGGTTAGTTTTAATCTGGATTTCCTTGACTTCTATATGTAGTTGAGCTTTTCATATGTTTATAGACCATTTGGTTTCTTTCTATGAACTATCAACTTTTCTACTGCACTGTTTACTTTTTTCTCACAGGTTTATAGAAGCTCTTTATGTATTATGAAAAATTCTCGACCTGCAGCAAACCGTTTCTAACAGTTGGCCATTTTATGACATCATTTTTCATAGGAACATTTAATATTTTAATATATTTATTATCTTTCAATCTATTCCACTGTGGATTCTGAATCTTGTGTTTTGCTTAAAAAGGCCTTTCTCACCCCATGATCATATTATTCTGACAGTAGACACAAGCTGGTATGTTTGCCCTATGTGTTACTCCTTCTCTTTCCAGCCAGGGCTGACTGATGTGGGCACAGTCACACCTGAGCTGCACTGTGCCAGACCAGATTCTCAGGACTGTGATACCAAGAAAGGAGCAGAGGCTTCCATAGAGAGCCCCAGAGCCACCACGATAGGGCTTGTTCTGCCCCAGGGCTAGTAGTCCACATCAGCTTTTGATTCTGCCAGCTTCCCCAGCTTGATGCTTCCCAATTAATGCTTTGGGTTTTTGTTGTTGCTTAATTTGGTTGAGTTGACTTCTGTTTTTAAACAAAAAACCTTAACTGACTTAGCAGTTTAGTATTAGGGCAGTGGTGGAGAGACCGAGGGGGGAAATGAGGGCGATGTACCCCTGATCACTGGGTTCAGATGAAGGGAAAGGAAATGTCAACCAAGTTACAGGATGAGAAAGAGCAAGTCACCCATAGTTCCCGACTTCAGTTACTGCTTGCAATCGCCTGGGATATTTTCTCACTGGTGGTAAAGATGTGGAAGAATCCCAATTAAAAGGAAACGAGAAACATTAAAACCAAGGTGTGGGGTAACTTCCGGCACTATTAGATAATAAGAAAAAGCCCAGCTCCAACATCAAATGTTTATGTCCAAAGACAGCACAAAACTTAGGGCCTTTCTATGACTGTGCCATGCATTTTGGTGAACCAAATGTTAAGATTTCAGTATTTTGCTGATTGCTGAATGTTAATGCTAATGGAATTTACATCTTTCCTGGGTGGCTCATGTGAAAGACAGGGCCTTAAGTGAGACAGTGAAAATGATGCCGAAACAGAGGAGTTGGGAGAAAGCCAACTTCTAAAAATCTTTATTATGCTCTCCACTGCACCCTACTTTTATGAGGAAGAAAACTGCCCCATAACTCAGCTCTCATCGCTCATGGATAGCCAGGATACAAGCACAACACAATTTGGAGGTTAAAATACATAAATAAAAAGAAAAGAAAAGAGCTAATATTTAGAGGAAACTGCAGGAATTCATGGGTTGGATCATCAAAAATCACATAGGAACAGTTGTTGATACAGATTTTAGAGATTTCAGACCAAGGAGGGAAGAGCATCATTCTTGGATAAGGCCAAATTTCTAATTTCAAATTATAATATGGTTAAGTGAACTTCTGCAGGTAGCGTAACAGCTCAGGAGACTGGCCACAAAATGGCAGGCTAGGCTGGCCAGTGGAAACCTGGACTGCATGCTAAATCCAGCTAAGTAACAATGAAAAGCCAGAAAGCCTTTGGCACAAAGTGTGGGATATCAGTGCTACAGGGGCTCCCAGAGGCTCAACCTTCTGAGTGACACCTTCACTGTGTCCCTGATAGGATAACATTTGCCTTCCCAGAGAGTGCACGTGTGTATGGAAAGCACTGGAATCTTTCAGAAGAGCTTTCCAGTCTTTACCAGAGTGAGATGCTGGTGGAAGGGACTGGCTTCAAAATGAGATTCGTGATGTTAGTGGGATGGAAGGAGCCTCAGAGGCCATAGTCACCAGAGCTCTGACATCTCTAGTTGTGGATAAATCATTGTGAGGCTCCTAATAATAAAAATGGGAGGCAGCTAGCCTAGGTCAGTGAAGGGGGACTGCCTAGAGCACTAAGGTACAGAAAGGGCTCCTTTGCATCCAACTCCTGGCCTGGGTCAGTTCACGATCCAGAACCCTTCAGTGTTAGGCGTATGTAAGGAAGAACTCTGCCCCATAACATCAACACTCATATACCATGAACTTCCTCTTCATCTTCCCTTAAGAATCTACAGCCACCTACCATGGTAGCTCCCCGGGGTAAAGAGAAATACACTGTTCGGGATCTATTAGGTTCTGGCCTTGAGCTAACTAATTCCCGGGAACCCAGAATGTCACTATTTTATGCTAGTTAGAATGGACCCTTTGCAGGCCAGGAGATGGAAAGAGTTTTGGCCCAAACTGCACTTACATTAGGAACTACCTATTTTTCCCAATGTATGGTTGGAACAGCTATCTAGAGAAAGTGATAGAATACCCACACTGGTCTCTTAATCCAATGGATAAGGAGGACCATTAAAATAGCAAGAGCAAATGCAAGCTTTGCCAAAAGGCTAAGTCTCTAGGTGAGTTACAGAGGTCTGAACTGCTACAGAAGATTATAAGTTGCAGGAAAATGAGATACTACATCTCCATGTGTGAGTTTAGTGATGGCATGAAGCGAGTGCTCAGTTAACTACTGGTATTAGCTATTCTGATGCTTCCTATTACCACCTCCCCACATGCAAACTACAAATAAACTAGCATAAAAGACTGGCAGTGTTTAAGGATGTCAGATTATAATATACGAATCGTGTAGAGGTGCCGATTTACAGGTGCTTTTCCAGATGCACTCTCCTTTCTACAAATTAGCATAACTGCTGGAATATAGCTATTGACTAATAGCTGTTTTTTCCTCTACCGTGCACAAAGACCACATGAAGCAGTTCCCATTCTCATGGCAGGAGCAGCCTCAGGGATTAATCATCTTGACCTCTCTCTGATGTGATCTGGTTCGTGAGGATTTTGTCTGTTTCACAGGGCATCACCCTGACAACTATGCTGATGACATCAAGCTCATGGGACTTGAAGGAATTATGTACCTTAGCTGTTCAGGCTGGACATAAAAAATATGGCCTGCCACTTCTGCCAAATTTTCTGGAAGTCAAAGACCTGTGGCATGTCAGGATATCCCCTCCAACATAAAGGACAAGTTGCTGCTCCTTGCCCATCCCCCTCCCTCCTTAGGAAGGACTGATGCATGCTGAGCCATTTTAGATTTTGAAGACAGCCTATACCACAGGCATGCTGGTGTCCTGTTCTGATTCATTTATTGAGTGGTATGAAAAGAGAATGCTCTCTAGCTAACCCAGGCCACAAAGAAATTGGTTCTGGTTGATTCTGCGGGGCCCTAATTGTGCTTAAGGCTGAGCAGAAAAATCATAATGAAAAAGTTTAGGATTTGGGGACAAAACCATGATCCTGTCAGCAAGTTTAGCTGGGTTGCTAGCTTAGCACTGGGCTCTGGTAGAGACGATAAGCCTGACCATGGGTAACTAGATATTCAAGTCACTTCAGCTGCCCATTATCAGCTAAGTAGTATATGACTTAATAAGCTACAAATTTAAACATGTCCAACAAAATTCTACCACCAGATGGAAGTGATGTGCACAGAACACCTGCCACCTAGCCACTCTAGACACACCTAATTTCCCAATGATATCAATAGTTAACAGAAGAAAAAAGTCCAGCCTAGTGCACAAATGGCTCTGTGAGACATACTGGCCCATTCTGGAAGTGGACTAATACGGGATAATCTACTTAAGGGATGTTCTGAATGAGTACAGAAGAGAAATCCTTCCAGGAAACAGAACTTCAAGCAAGGTATCACACTACCTCACTGGAGGTCAGGATCTAAGCCGATCCCTGGGTGGTGGACAACTGGAACAAGAAAGACAGGAAATATTTATGCTTCACTTGTATGCTCACCAGATAGCATTCACCGTTAAAAACCCAAGAGATGTTGCTTGGCCCTTTCCTCCACTACCTGCGGTGCTAGCCCAATGAACCCATGAACACAGTGGCCACGGTAGCATGGCAATTGGCTCTCACCACAGTATCTGTTTAAATCTGCCTACCACGCCTCTAGGAATACCACCTCCAACCAGGGATTTACTGGAATGTTTTTATCTCAGGCAATATTCCTCCAAACAAAAAACTCATTTCACAGAAAAAGACATTTGGCCATGAGGTCACAAACCCTATTACCTAGAAGCAGTGGGCACTATAGATTATGAAACAGTAGACTGCCTATTTGGGACCTAGCTATGGTATTCAGGCTGGGTGCTATCTTCGGGGATGAGGTAAATGTTCCCAATCAATAATGAGCACTACACAATGCCATTTTTCCAATAGCCAAAAAAGAGTCCAAGTTACTCCATTAACTCTTGCCCGGTAAATGGTCTCCTGCTTTAACTCTTGCCTCTTTCCTATCTATTCTCCACATCATTGCTAATGATTTTCTCAGAGTGCAAAGCTGCTCACATCACTCTCCACTCCTCTAAGCCTTTCAGCAATAAAACAGATATGAGTGGTGACTCACCCACCCAATAACCATTCTTCCCTTCCCCCTTGCTACTATGGCTTCCATTCTGTGGGCTTGTCTGCCTAACCCTGACACGACACAGGAAAAATCTGGACTGATCTCAGTCAGTTGCAGTAAGCTTAATTCTCCCTTGCTTGTGACTGATTTAAGAAAGAGCATGTGACAAGGGAAGTCTTCAGAAGCTCTTGGGAAAGTTTTCCTCACTGATAACAGGAGACACACAGGAAGAAACAGTCATCCTTTTCCCACTGGACCTTGTTATACCTCCATGTGGCACTTAGAACTGAGGAAGACGTTTTGGCAACATGAGGGGAGTCAGCCTAGAAGACAAAGCTGACACATGGCTGAGTGGGAAGATGTGAAGGAGACTGAGAGTTTAACAATGCCCCAGTTGATGAATTAGCCAACTCTGGAACTGTTCCTCTCTGTCCATCCCCCTCTCTCTAATCATTACCACCTTTTGTCAACCTATCAGCACCTCGGCTCTTAACAACTGCTGCAGCCCCTAACTGTACTCCCTGCATCCATTCTGGTCTCCCTATGGGCTCTTCTCTATTTAGCTGCCAGAATGATTTTTCTCAAAATATAAATCTGGTTTGTCCATGGCTTTCTCTTCTCTCATCACAATCCACAACATCTACAGCCTGGCCCAGTTGCCTTACACAGTTTCGTATCTTACCACTTCCCCAAGTCTCTGCCCTTTAGTCACATATAGCCCTTCTTTATTTTTTGGATGCGCTCTTCCCTTACCCACCCTTACTAGTGATAGCTTGGCTCCTGCTATTTCCAGTGCCTGGAATATTTCCCACACCACTTTTACCAATGCCCTCGCCTATGATTAGGTCTCAATTAAAACATAATTTTTTCAAGGAAGTTCTGAACTGGAATCAGAACTGGTGGCTGGGAATATCAACTGCTAGATCCCCAAACATGTTCAGCTTCCTTAAGGGAGTTACAAAAAAAAAGTACAAATCTAAATACCCCAAATGATGCCTGTGCTCAGCAGTCTTTCATGGTCTTCATTTCTATACTGATTTATTCCTATTGTCTATTGCTTAAGACACTCTGTGACCCCTGTTCCAGACTCTAAAAGGCCACCTCTTAATATAGGCTCCTACAACTATGTACCAGTCCTTCATGTCTTATATTACTGTCTGAATTTATATATTTTTGTTCTTATTTATGGGGGTTTTCCTATTGGACAGTGAGTTCCCTGAGTGCAGGGACTGGATCTGTTTTTGCTCCCCAGCAAATCCCTGGTGCCTCACACATATTAGATGCTTGGTAAGTATTTATTAAACAAACAAAGTAACAGATGCGATGATGGATGGATGGATGGGTAGATGAGAGAGGTGAGGCAAATCTTATTTCATTTCCTGTCTATGATCACATAGGAAAGGAGTCAGATGAACCTGGTAGAAAATTTCTCACCTCTTAACCCGTTAGAAACCTGTTTTCTACCCCATGACTCAAAAGGCCCGACCTTCGGTCTGCCTTCCTCCCTGCTGACACACCAGCCTCAGCAAAGAACTCACATTGAATTCTTCTCTGAAGAGCTTATTGTCATCAGCCATTCTCCGGTTAATCTCCTCTTCCAGCTTGTCCACGGGTAGGGGTGGATACTTCCTGTTGGTGCTTGGAGACCTGGCCAGAAGTGGCACACTCTGGGGTTCTGCAGTATACAAGGGGGAAGGTTGGTCAGGTGCTCTGGAGACCCAGCCCTTCTCTGGAGACTAAACTGGGTGTTCTATCTCATGCACCAGGCCTCCAAAAACCAGGACTGCTTTCTTCAAGTCTTCCCCCTCCCTGCCCTTTTAGGATGGGAAACCCCTAATTTCTTGATTTTCTTCTCCACGAAGGTTCCCCATGTCATTAAGGGGGGCCTTACCCACATCCTCAGTGCGGCCATTGGATAAGCGGAAAGAATTGGAATGGCTCCCAGCTTGCTTGTATTTCTTAAACCTAATGAGAAAATGTTCATAGTGAAAAAGCAAGCATAGAGTCAGGAGAGACCAATCACTAGCTTTATGTTTCCATGTATCAATTCAGCATCCTAAATCTCCTTTACCAAATAAACATGTTCTTTTAGAGACAGGTCCTGCACATGCTGAGGCAGCTCCATTCCAGGGTGATTGGGTGCCTCAGGATGTTCCTGCTCATCCTCAGCACACTAGAATCCAACCCAGGTGCCATAACAGTATATTCTGGCTTGTATGGCTCCTCTGTGTGGCTCCAGTTCCAGGACTCACTGGAGATGACAGCCGCACCAGGTGGAGAAGGGGTAAGTGAGTAGAATACAGTGGAGGGGAGATAAGAATATCCCTATTAAGCTAAAATGCTGGTATTTCCCCGGTGCAATCAGGGAGAAGCCCGGAGCTTCAGACTGGGTGGGCACAGGTCTGGCTACAAGTCTCCTGCAGAATGGTGGAGACACATGACAAATTGTAGGGGTGTGTAAGGTTCCCTTCTCTTTATCCCTGCAAAAGAACAGAGGGAGCACAGAGCAGCTTAAGCCAAAGATAAGGGCAGAGTTAATCCCAATTAGCCAGGGCAGTAACTTTAGCAGGAAGAGGACAAATGCATCTCTCTCTTCTCTCCCCTGGCTTCCCCTTGCTTGCTTTTCCTTCCTATTTGAGGAACAATATCTAGAGGACCCTGAAGAAAGTCAGAAGGGGGAACTCTAATTCACGCGGTTCAGTTCAGCACACCAGGGTCAGGGATCCTAGATCTTAGGTGTGCCCCCAAACCCCCAACTAGAAACATAGGTCTCTAGTCAGCGCACCTTCTCCATTCAGGTACTTTTAGGGGTTGCTACAGTAGGGTTAGATCTGGGGATCTTAACCCACCTAACAGCAATGACACAGATTATATCTTTTCCCTCAACCTCAAACCACCATCCTGGGCTTTAGGTTAAACTGGAGCTGGGGACTGGATTTGGGCAGATGGAAGCAAAGCGGAGGGGCTGGGTCTTGAGGAAGACTATGTAGAGCTTTTAAACCATTACTATGTAGAATTTTAATTTTAGTATCACAAGGCAGTCCCCTCTATCCTATTCACTGTTCTTATCTCACTATCTTCTGGACTGTGTGGGCATACTGAGACCCTGGGGTATTGAAACAGAGTCCAAGAGAACGTAGAAGCTTTAGCATGCTCACCTTAACATGTACAGAACTATGATAATAAACACGATCACGAGCAGAGAGGACAGGGCTACCATCACTGCAATAATTGGCGTCTCATCTGAAATGGAGAGAATACGTCATTACCATTGTATGCAATGGAGAGCTCACTCAATGCTTCTGTAGATGGCAGGCCATGGACAGTGAGTGAGAGACAGAACATGTTCCACTGCCACCCCAGGGCCAGTGTGGGTGGAAGGCGAGGCAAAAGGTAGGGTGAGGACCCAGAGTGACACGCCCATCCCATCTCTGATTTGGACATTTGTTTACTGGCTCCCTGTATTAGAATAAAAGCCCTATAAGGCAGAGACTCTGTTTCTTTCATTGCTATACACACACACACACACACACACACAACAAGAAACAAAAACCAAAAAACCCTCAAATATTTGAAAGCATGAACATGTCAATCCTGATGGCAAGCTAGGTGTGTAGGGCCATCAGTGCACTCGGTCCTAGTCTCAATGGGCTCCATCTAGAGGAAGATAGGAGAGGAAGGTAAAAGGGCAGTTTTCCTATTGTAAACTCAAATGGTTTCCTGGCATAGAGAATAATGTTCCTGATTAAAGCAAGGGACATTAGATCCTTAAGCACTACATATCTAAAAATGCCGGGTACTCTTTTGTACCTCTTTGCATGGCTACCTTTTACCAGGAGCTCAACTACAGCAACATCTGGCTCAGAGACAGAACAACTTCTCCCTTCATTCCAAAGGGCCTGGCTTCCTATCCACCCAATACTTAGCCTCCTTTCTCATGGCAGCTAACCAGGTGCCGACTCATCCTCCTCCAGGCCCACACCCCCACCACGAACCATACAACTAGTCTGTGTTTGTAACTAACTTCACCATTTCCGTTTCGCTAAAAGGGAGGGTGTGTCCCTCCCATGCAAAGATCAATCCTGTCACATATGGTCTGGATTACATCCATTATTGTCACCTCAAAGACTTGTCTTACTTTTTTTTTTTTTTAACTTTTTTTAACTTTTATTTTTTATTGAGACAGACAGACAGACAGACAGAGACAGAGCATGAGTGGGGGAGGGACAGAGAGAGAGGGAGACACAAAATCTGAAGCAGGCTCCAGGCTGAGCTGTCAGCACAGAGCCCGACTCGGGGCTTGAATTCGCAAACTGCAAGATCATGACCTGAGCTGAAGTTGGAGCTGAAGTTGGACTGAGCCACCCAGGTGACCCAAAGACTTGTCTTCTTGATCAGTAACTGTAGTGGGGCACTGTTCCAGAATCTGAGAACAGAGAAGTCATCAAGCAGACAAGTGACTGAGAGCCTACAATCTGGGGGAAGTAGGGGCATATTAATTGACAAACAAGTAAACATACAATTTCAGACAAGGACAAGTGTTATGAAGAAGAGTAAAGGGAGAGACTGATGGGCTAGAGGGGGTTATTTTAGAGTAGTCTGGGAAGGTCTATAGTGCTTACACTGAGCAGACGTCTAAATAATGTGAAGAAGTAAACCATCGAAGATCTGCACAAGGAGCTTTCTAGGTACAGAGAACAGCAAGCATAATCTCCCTTAGCAACTTGGCAGGTTCAAGAAATAGCACAAAGGCCAGTTTTAGTACAGGATGTGACTGCAGAGGTGGGCAGGAGCCAGAAGACTTGGGGCTTTGTAGGCCATGGTAAGCAGTGTGGATTTAATTTTGAATGTGATGAGAAGCGCTATGTGATTGGAGGGCTCTGAAAAGGGAAGAAATATAACTGGATTTACATTCTTTTAAAAGATCAGCTAGCTAAACTGACTCATAAGCAGCAGTCATGAGATGGGAAGTAATCTGGCAGAATATGGCATCATAAAAGCCAAGAAAACAGTGTTTCAAGGAGGGAGTAATCAACTCAATCAGATACTGTCAATAGATTTTAAGTAGGTGAGTTTCACAGAGAAGTGAAACAAGATATGACAAGACAGCAGCTATTGGTGACTTTTTTTTTTTTTAACATTTATTTATTATTGAGAGACAGAGAGACATAGAGCATGAGCAGGGGAGGGGTAGACACAGAATCCGAAGCAGGCTCCAGGCTCCGAGCTGTCAGCACAGAGCCCGACGCGGGGCTTGAACTCACAAACTGGGAGATCATGACCTGAGCCGAAGTCAGTCGCTCAGCCAACTGAGCCACCCAGGCACCCCTATTGGTGACCTTTCAAAGAGTGGTCTCAGTTGAGTAGTCGGTGAGAAAGCCGAAAGGGAGTGAAATAAAGATGGAAAGAGAAGAGAGTGAGATACTACCTCTTCTCTGAGGTGAGGACTTTGACCATAAAGAGGTGCAGAGAGAAGGAACAGCAGCTGGAGGGAGATGTGGGATGGAAAGGTTTTTTAAAAGAGATGGGAAGGGGGCACCTGGGTGGCTCAGTTGGTTAAGCGGCCGACTTCAGCTCAGGTCATGATCTTGCGGTACGTGAGTTCGAGCCCCACGTCGGGCTCTGTGCTGACAGCTCAGAGCCTGGAGCCTGTTTCGGATTCTGTGTCTCCCTCTCTCTGACCCTCCCCTGTTCATGCTCTGTCTCTCTCTGTCTCAAAAATAAATAAATGTTAAAAAAAAAAAAAGAGATGGGAGGTATACCATGCTTCTTTGTTGATGGCAATTTTCAAACACACCCTGGTATGTGGCTCTCATATGAAATGAGCATTCAAACCGGCTACGTACTCCCTCCTTTTTGAAGAACTTTCAACTCTTGGTTCCCACAACAAAGCACTCCTCTGATTTTCTACCTCTTGGCTGCTCCACCTCATTTTAACCTTACTAGCTGTTCCTCTTTCAACAACAGGTCTCAAAGTGTCTGACTTCCTCAGGGCTCCGTCCCTGGCCTCTTTTCTTTTTCTTTATTTAAATTCTTTTAATTTTTTAAATGTTTATTTATTTTTGAGAGAGGGAGAGTGTGAACAGGGGAGGGGCAGAGACAGAGGGAGACAGAGGATCCCAAGCAGGCTCTGTGCTGACAGCACAGAGTCTGATGTGGGGCTCGAACTTACAAACGATGAGATGATGACCTGAGCGGAAGTCAGAGGCATAACTGACTGAGCCACCCAGGCACATGCTGGCACTCTTTCCTGACCTCTATCTAGCCAATCTGATCAGACAGATGGCTGTAAGCACAAATGATATGCTAGCAGCGCCCACATTTGCACTGGTTGGTCAGACGTCTCTTCTGGGCCTATATGCCACCTCCACTTAAATTTCACAGGTAGTGAAACCTTCCGTGTCTAAAACCTTTCCCTCACCATTCAGTAGTCAGCACTACCATGCACCCTGCTGCTCAAGAAACGTGGATATCCCCTTGATTTCTTCCTCTTGCTTATTATCTATATCCAACCCAGCTACAAGTAATATGTTTTAGGGCTAAAATCAATGCCTCAAATTTGTCTGCCTATTTCCATTCTGTTGCCATCACTGTAGTTTCAATCCCCATCCTCTCTCCTCTGGACCACAGTAAGCCTCTGTCCACTGCCAATCCATTCTCCCCAAAGCAGGCAGAGTGGTCTCTAAGAAAGCGAGTCAGACCATCTTCTTCTCTTATAAAACCTTTTGATAGTTTCCCAAGCCTTTAGAAGGAAATCTAACTCCCTTACCCTGGCCTAGAACAACCTCCCCCGCTCGCCCCTGCCCACCCTATCCCCTGCTACACTTTGCTTGCTCACTCCACTTCTGCCTCTAACACCCTTCATGCTGAGTTCATTCCTTCCTTAGGCCTTCAAATATGTTATTCCTTCCTGCTTTACATAGCCTCCCTCCGTTCTTTGCTTGGCTACCTCCTAGTCATTCAGTTCTCATTTTAAGTGTTACTTTTCCCAGAGAGGTCTCTCTTGACTTCCTAAAACTAAATTAGGATCTGAAGTCTTAGTTTCCTTATCTCTAAAATAAGTTATCTGCAGATTAAATGAGATCATCCATGTAAAGTTCTTGGCGCAGTAAGCAGGTACGCACGGTATGTATTCAGTCAGTATTGGCTACTATCTTCCTTGTTATTCTCACAAAGCATTCTGTTACTGCTCTTGATAATACTTCCCACACTTTGTAGTTATATACTTATTTGAGCATAGTTGATAATGAGTGTCCTTTACACCATAAATTCCACAAGGGCAAGAATTACATATCTGCTTTGTTTCTCACCACATACCTAAAACCCAGACAGAATTTCACATACATTTGGCACTAAACAAATACTAGATTAATGACTTATTGCTAAATATGGCTTTGTTAAATGTCAATCACAAAGGGCTGTCCACCACGCATAAAAAGAAGGTAATTAGAGACATCTGGCTCAAGAGACTGAACTGAATCCATAATCTTACTTCTTTCTCTTCCCAAAATTACATTGAAATGATAGAAGAAATATAAAAATACTAATGAATCAAAAGCATATCTGGAAGGCAACAAAGAGTGGCATTAGTAGACCCGAAACAGGGATCTGCAGAAGACAACGCAGAAGGACTAGACTACTGGAGAGATCAATCAGAGCCGAAGAGCCTCCAGTTGAAAGGTTAAGTACTAGCTCAACAAGTCTGGGAATGGAAACACCCCAAGCTTAGAGTCAACCAGGCCTACCCGTGGATGAATGTAGGCCTTGGGGTAGCAGGATGGTATTTAACCAAAGGTTTGTCAATGCAGGGCCCGTACACCCACAGGCTGGGTAACAAGCTGTGTGCCCCATTCAGACTTAGCTGGGAAGACAGCACTCTATATAGAGTAGAAGTTCTGTCAGAGAGTGCTGATGACTTTTTTTTTTTTTAAATATAAGTTGCACATATATTTTTAAACTTCGTATTATGGAAAACTTTCAAACTTACATAAAGAGAACACTACAGCAAATTCCTGTGTACATATCACTTTACTTCCAATGTTATCACTATATGTCAGTTTTTTAAATCTCTACCAGGGCTTCTCAACCTCGCACTACTGACATTTTGGGCCAGATAATTCTCTGTTGTGGGGGGACTGTCATATGCACTGTAAAAAGTTTAACAACATCCCTAGGCTCTACCTACTAGATGCCAGCAGAAAACCTCAACTGTGATGACCAAAGTCATCTGCAGACATTGCCAAATGTCCTCTGGGAGAAATCCACCCTGAGCTGAGAACCACTGGTCTATACCCACTCCACTGGATTATTTTATCTTATTCTTTTTTTCTTTTTTGAGAGAGACAGAGCGAGAGAGCACGTGCACACGCAGGGGAGGGGCACAGAGAAAGGGAGAATCTTAAGCAGCTCCACACTCAGCATGGAACCTGACACGGGGCTTGATCTCACAACCATGAGATCATGACCTGAGCTGAAATCAAGACTCAAAGGACTGAGTTGCCCAGGCGCCACCCCTCCCCCACTGGATTATTTTAAAGCAAAGCTGAACCTATCATTTCAGCTGTAATTATCTCAATATGTAACACTAAGAGATAAGGATTCTTAACATATCCAAAATACCATTATCCTATTTATAAAGCAACATTAATTCCTTAATCTAATCTAATATTCACTTACTGTTTAAATATCCCCGATTGCCTCATAAACGCTTTTTTCTGGTTTGGTTAGAATTGGCACCCAGAAAGGGTTTTTACATTGCACACGACTGCTAGGTACACTGGGCCCATAGAGAGTTTCCTGGGTCAGCCCTGATGACAGAGAAAGGGCAAGGATTGGGCCTGAGGTAATTCTAGGTGGCCACAAGACATGAAGAAGGGGAAAAAAGAAAGGAAGGCAGCTCCACCTACAGGAGAACTGCGTCCAACTTCCTAAACCATGACTGAACCACTAGTTTAGGATACGTCCCTGTTTGTCCTCCTGAAGCGATACCTACTGTGAGCACATTCTAATCCACTCAATGCTCCAGGGTAAAGCTCAACCAGAGCTCTGTAAGTGACCTTCACAGATACCAAGGACAGCGATGGCAGTCCTGGGAAACAGACACAATACAAGAAACAGAGTATTTCTTTAAATAGAATAATCTTTAAAAATATACTGCAGGGCATCTGGGTGGTACAGTCAGTTAAGCGTTCGACTCTGGCTCAGGTCATGATCTCATGGTTCGTGAGTTTGAGCCTTGCGTCAGGCTCTGTGCTGACGGCTCAGGGCCTGGAGCCTGCTTCAGATTCTGTGTCTCCCTCTCTCTCTCTGCCCCTCCCCCACTCATGCTCTCTTTCTCTCTCTCAAAAGTAAATAAACATTAAAAATATATATATTAAAAAAATAAAAATATATTGCAACAGCACACTGCATCAATTTTTTTAAAAGGCCACTATAAAACAAGGAGCAATCTCACACCTATCAGGGACTGCTGCTATCAAACAAACAAACAAACAACTCCAGAAAATAACAAGTGTTGGCCAGAATGTGGAGAAACTGGAGCCCTGTGCACTGCTGGTAGGAATGTAAAATGGTACAGCTACTGTTGAAAACATTATGGTGGTTCCACAAAACATTAAAAATAGAATTACTATATTATCCAGCAATTCTACTTCTGGGTATATGCCCCCCCCCCAAATTGGAAGCGGGATCTTGAAAAGATATCTGTATTCTCATGTGTGTAGTAGCATTAGTCACAACAGCTAACATGCAGAAGCAACCACATGGCCACTGGTGAGTGAACAGACAAGCAAAATGATGTATACACACACAATGGAATATTTTCAGCCTTAAAAAAGGAAGGAAATTCTGACATATGCTACAACATGGATGAACCTTGAAGACCTCATGCAAAGTGAATAAGCCAGTCACACAAAGACAAATAAATACTGTATGATTCCACTTGTACCTAGCGTAGTGAAATTCAGAGTCAGAAAGTAGAATGGGGGGGGGGGGTGCCAGGGGCTGGAGGGAGGGGGGAATGGAGAGCTATAGTTTAGTGGGTATGGAGTTTCAATTTTACAAGATGAAAAGAATTATGGAGATGGATGGTGGAGATGATTGTGCAACAGTGTCAGTGAACTCAATGCCAGTGAATTGTACACTTAGTAATGGTTAAGATAGTAAATTTTGTTATGTGTGTTTTACTACAACAAAAGAAATGGGAGGGAAAGGAGCAATTTGAAAATTAAGAAAGTTCTTAGAAACTAAAACACGACTGGGGGAGAAACAATCTCAACAGAAAGGCTGAACAGGAGAACACATGAAACTGAAAAACCAATTAGTAATGTGAAAAACCACATCATGGAAGTTCCCAAGACACAAAGAGTGAGATAGAAACTGTGACAGTAAAGAGACAAACTGGACAGATCTAGGAGTTCCCAAAGAAGAGAACAGTAAGGTAGGAAGGAAAGAAATTATACAAGAAAGTTTGCTCAGTTATCAGGCCAAAAGGGATCATCAAGTTTGAGTGGCGATACTGAAAAAGAAGATTTACCTAGATACATCCTGACCAAGCTTTTAAAACTTTGGATTGAAATCAACCAATTAACCAGAAGCCACCCTTAAAAACTTCCAACGGCGGGGGGGGGCCTGGGTGGCGCAGTCGGTTAAGCGTCCGACTTCAGCCAGGTCACGATCTCGCGGTCCGTGAGTTCAAGCCCCGCGTCAGGCTCTGGGCTGATGGTTCAGAGTCTGGAGCCTGTTTCCGATTCTGTGTCTCCCTCTCTCTCTGCCCCTCCCCCGCTCATGCTCTGTCTCTCTCTGTCCCCCAAAAAATAAATAAACGTTGAAAAAAAAAAAAAAACTTCCAACGGAAGAAAAAAGTTTCCCTATAATAGAGAAACAAGAATCAGATTTATGTATGACTTCACATCTATAATACCATCGCCAAAGCCAATGGTGCCCTGTCTACCAAGTTCTTAGGAAGCACTTTGAACCTGGAGTTATTCATCTAGCCAAATTTTCATTTCAGCAGGAGGTCAAAAGAAAGCCATTTCCAGAGCATGGGGCTTTAGGGTCAGACAAACCTGAGAGTTCAAATACCTATTATCCTACTTAGTAGTAGTGTGACAACCTCTTGGAAACTTTGTGGAATGCCTTATGAAATACAAACGTATTATCACTCTCCACCTCTTCCAGTTAATGGATGATTTAAAAGAAGCAGCATTTGCAAAGTGCCTGATATCAAGGGAAGACATTTGGCCTTGGCATCCAAAAGTTCACATTAGCAGAGAACCTCAGTCCAGATTTTGGGCTCAGACAAGTCTCTGTCTAAAACAGGAAAACTACAGCCCAAATGTAGCCCACTGCCAGCTTGTATAAATAAACTTTGATTGCAGCACATCCGTATTCATTTACACACTATCTATGACTGCTTTTGCACTACTAAGGCAGGGTTGAACAGATATGACCAAGATATTATGATTGCAAAATTGAAATTATATATTATCTGGTCCTTGATACAAAAAGTCTGCCAAACCCTGATCTAGAATGTTATTACCACCTCTCCACTTATACAATTCCAGATCAAATATCACCTTTTGTGAGTAACGGCTCATTTCCTGTACTTCCATAACACTATGTACCTACTCTGCTACAACACTAATCACACTGAATTAAAGTCATTGCCTATATGTCCATTAAATTACAAATTTCTTGAAGGCATGGATTCAAGATCACACTGAGATATCCCTGCACTCAGCATTTATTCTTTCATTCAATAAATATTTGAGTGACTTATTGTGTCAGGCAGGTCTTGAGGGTACAGTAATGAATAAAATCAAAATTTCTTACCCTCATGAAGCTTACAGTCTAGTAGGGAAGAAAGAACAGGTAAGTAAAGAAATATATAATACATGTAGTTATGAGTGCTGTGAAGAAAAATAAGGCAGGGTAAAAGAGGAAATGGAGGAAGCATTCTGTGATGTAAAGTGGGGTGGTCAGAACAAGTCCTGAATGAATGAATGGATGGAACAAGTACCAGGAAGCAGTGCAGTTTATGACCAGTGCAACCACTGCAAGCAATATGACAAGAGACTCAGCTAGCCTGATAACTTAGGAATTAATAAAAAATTATTACAGTGAGTATTTTTGCACTTCTATAGCAGGCACAGAGCAAAGCACCATGCACATATTATATCACTCAATTAACCTAAGAACCCTTAGATACCATTATTAGCCCTGTTTGAATGGGTGAGGAGACTAAGCACAGACATTAACTTGCCCATAAAAAGCTGCCACTCTAAAGCAAAACCACAAAGTGACACTATTCTCCAGGCTCTTCATAAACTACAGGACAACACCACTTTAACTATTCCATGCTTTTAGGCCAGAACAGTCCTCTGTCACAGAAGCAAGATTTTACCTTTTGACATATGAATTATATCCATGGTTTTTGGTTTTTTTTGAGAGAGTTGGACACACATGGACATGAGCGGGGGATGGGCAGAGGAAGAGAGAATCTTAAGCAGGCTCCATGCCCACAGAGGAGCCAACACAGGGCTCAATCTCATGATCATGAGATCATGACCTAAACCGAAATCAAGAGTTGGGACACTTAAGCCACTAAACCACCCAAGTGCCCCTACACCCATGTTTTTGATGTGGTTAAAAACAATACAGATAGGAAAGACATCCCCACGCTGCTGTGAGGGAAGGAGACTCAGATCTATTAACAAAAGAGGAGAGAACTTATAGCTCCCTGTATCAAATCTCAGACTTGGACACAGACTCAGGATCAAGGCACTCTCCTAGAGTTCCTCCATAACTGGATAGACTGGTCATATCATGCTAAGGAATGTCCTGGTCTAGGTCTTCCAGAGAGGTGGCCTTGCATGATACAGGCTGGCGTAGTCGGCAAGGCAAGCACATTGGTCTATTCCTTGCCCTCCTCCACCTCCTATCCACTATCCATTCTAGCAAAATTTCACTTTTTAGACTCCGACTATGGGACAGAATTTCAAAAATACTAAAATGATGTTCTGGGACAATAGATGTCTATTTGCTATCTCCCTTTTCCAAGAAAACAAAGGGTCATGTTATTCTAAGGGTTCACATGTAGACAGGTGAGTCACTTAAAGACTTAGACACACCTTGGCCAACTACAAAAATAACCACTGAAGTAAAAGTCATACTCCTCTAGCTCAATTCCTGAGGTCCATTTTGTGTCATCTCTACAGTTTTTGACAGAAGTATTTATCAGTTCTCAAAGGCAGAGTTAAAATATTAAGTCCTTCCTATTGGCTCTAAAAACAGCAAAAATCATCAGGTTGCCTCAAGAGCCCAAACCACTGGGCTGAACCCAATCTTGTCTAGGGCCAAATTATTACTGAGAAACTAATTTCCATTGCCTACCTATCTTCCCTAAGGCCTCTGGCGTTATCTTTCTAAAACAAAAATCTGACTATGTCATCATTTCCTTCCTTCCCATCACCAAGAGACACCCTGACCCTTGGGCCCACTGTACCACCGGGTCCACTGTGCCGAGGCTAGATCTGGCCACTCCCCAACTCATGCACATCAACGGTGCACAGTTCCTCATACACCTGACTTACTCTTTCACCCTACCTGGTACATCTTCATTTTCCTCAGTCACCATATTAATTTAAACTGCCTAAAGCTCATCCTCATGCCTCCTTCCCACTCTCCAGGCACAAATGTTTTCAAGCTCCCTGGCAGCACTTTGCATGGTATATCCAAATAGTGTGTAGCCAAGTGGGCTCTGATGCTTGGTGTTCACGAGTTTCTTCCATGAGACAGGGAATGTATATTTTTTTCTTTCTGGAATCCTCACATCTAACAGGTACTGAATGAATATATGATTACTTAGGGAAAGCCATTATAAATGGAGTTCACAATAATGTCACTTACTATGATGATAAAAAAAAAATACTTCTTTAAACAAGAATGTGAACCCCTTTCTAGATTCCAACTTTAGCAAAGTATGAAAGCCAGGGGGAGCAGGTGATCTGATGAGAGCTGAGAAACTTAAAGGAGCCTCTGTGGTTCAGTAGAATGCTTACTGTGTCTGGTTCTAGAACTCTGTAGTTCAAGGGCTCCTTCTTCACAAATGTTTAGAGGATACCATTTCTGGATATAAAAAAAAAAACACCCCAGTTATATAAACTATTACACCTAAAATAATCGAAAGTATGATTACAATAGCTTTACCTTGTGTTCTTGCTATTTAACAATTATCAGTGATAAGGTCTTTATGTAAAAATCCTATTATTAAAAAAAACTATTAAAATAAAAGGTAGGAGGAGATGCGTTTATGCAGAACCTTGTTTAAAAGGTACAGGGCAGAGGAACAGCTAAATGTCTACCGTTGTAGTGGTACCGTTGCAAGATGATCCTGCCTTGGGATCTGTGCACACACCAGCCTCCAGGAGGCCTACGATTGCCCCTGTTTCTGTGAGTCCTGATTGACCAACTGAGATTCCTGACCTCCTTAATCTCCCATCAACTGTAACAATAACAGAATAGTAGGAGTAGCAATGTGACAGCCAGCACTTGCTGAGCAACTGCTATGTGCTGACCCAGCACTAGGTCAAGTACTTTATATGTGTTACTTCATTCTCCAAAACAACCCTATGAAAGACACTGTGTTCCTATCTGATTTTGCAAATGGCAGAAAGAGTCACAGGAAAGTTAGACAACTATCCCACCCTGCTAGTAAGTGGTTAAGAGTCAACACACAAACCCAGATGGTCTAGCTCCAGAGCCCAGGCTTTTAACCAGCATACACTGCTTCTCTGAACATTCCACTATGCCACTCACTCCCTAGCCTTTATATATCAAGATCATTCAATAGCATTTTCTCACACAAGAAAATCTCTAAATAGATGAATGAGAATATGCATCACCACCTGCTCAAACTTCCTGAGAACAGTAGATGTTATACATTCCCCTTCAAGACCAAAGAACCCATTCTCCTAGCTGCTAGGAGGGTTAGTGGCTAACAATTCTTAGTCAAAGGCTTTCACAGGAACTGCCCTTGGCCTACAAGAGTAGCCTGGCCCTGGGGTGCCTGGGTGGCTCAGTCGGTTAAGCCTCTGACTTCAGCTCAAGTCATGATCTCACGTTTCATGAGTTCAAGCCTTGCATCGGGCTCTGTGCTGACACCTCAGAGCCTGGAGCCTGCTTTGGATTCTGTGTCTCCCTCTCTCTCTGCCCCTCCCCCGCTCACGCTCTTGTCTCTCTCTCTCTCAAAAATAAACATTAAAAAAAAGAGAGAGAGAGAGTAGCCTGGCCCAGGGAAAAGCTCTTACAACCCCATTCCAGCTCCCAAGCTCCCTGCAGGATTTGAGGCCTTTCCTACGTTTGCTCTTGTGGCATCTCATGTCCTGTCTCTACTCAATACTACTGCCTTTACTGCTTCACAGGTGCCAGAGAGAGAAAGTACTCTCCAGTAAACTTGCTGCATGCAAATCTGTCTCAGAGTTGGTTTTCTCTAGAACAAAACTAATAAAATTGTTATGCAAAATTAGTGAAGACTAAATAACAGCTGGAGAGTGTACTAGTGGCCAGGGACTTCATGGTGAAGATGTACTTAAAAGATAACACCTGAACTGCACTTAATGCATTACTATATATTACACAAACCACCCAAATTAACACCAGTACGAATGTTTTAAAAGAAAAGCTGGTTACAAAAGGAAAAATATTATTGTGATTCCACTTAAATCAGGTATCTACAATAGACAAATTTATAGAGACAGAAAATATAGTAGTGGTTACCAGGGGCTGGGGGAAGGGAGAAACGGGGAGTTAGCGGTTTTTGTTTAAAAAAAATTTTTTTTACATTTATTTATTTTTGAGAAACAGAGTGAGACAAAGGTGAGCGGGGGAGGGGCAGAGAGAGAAGGAAACACGGAATCTGAAGCAGGCTCCAGGCTCTGAGCAAGCGGTCAGCACAGAGCCTGATGCGGGGCTTGAACCCACGAACTGTGAGAGCATGACCTGAGCCGAAGTTGGACACTCAACCGACTGAGCCACCCAGGTGCCCCGAGGAGTTAGTGTTTAATTTGGGATGTTTCAGTCTGGGATGATTAAAAACTTCTGGAGATGGATGGTGGTGATGGTTGCACGACAATGTCTTAATTCCACTGAACACAGTCAGAATGGCAAATTTGATAGGAAGTATATTTTACCATAATCAGAAAAAAAGCTAGTACTACTAAATAATGAGGGATACATTAAAAAAAAATACACATGAGAAAACAACCAGTTTCTTAGACTTCAAAAGAAAGGAAGCAAAGCTGCCTGCCTCCCTTCCTCTCTTTTTATTCCTTTCTGTTTTGACAATTAAAACACCAGCCACTGCTGTTCAAAAGCACCCCATCCCAGAGACCAGTGCAGAAAAGCTGGTAATTTAATTCATCTGCATATGACATACTTCGCTTAGCAAACCCATTATGATGCAAATATTTTTTAAAAATTTGCCTCATTTCTCAGAAAGCACTTGGCTTTAAAATTAGAATGTGATATCAAAATTTATAGAAATACTTCTAAAGATCTGCTCTGGTAAAAGTGTCATTACATTTGGGGCTTTAGATATTGCTGAGAATATGTATGTCTCTTCATTTTCCTGTTTGGTCAAAAGCAATTATATAAAATTATTTTTTTTAACTTAAAAAGGATATGGGCTAGTACATATAAATAATGTCACAATTAGCAATAATCTAGATAATCAAGGTCATTTTATTTCTTTTTAATCATAATATTAAAACTACTCAAATCCTTATTTGTTACCTAGGTAAAACAGGGATAATACCGGGGCAAGGAAAGGGTAAATATTAAGAAAATACACACTATGTAGAGGAAGAAATCAGAGAGCTATATGTTTAGTCTTCAAGCCTACACCACTTGGACTTTTCAGATTGGTTAAAAGAGTTTTAAGGAGCAAACATAATTATCTATTGCAACATAAATCTGTTAAGTTCTACATCTGATAGTGAAAATCTAGTAAGCAAATGTGAATAGCAAAGACACTACTTAATAGAACCCAGTTCCTGAGTTTAAGAAAGTGAGAGCTGGATAATCAAAAGACATGTGTGCACAGTATAACACCTCACTAATCCTCACCAAATACATTGGCAGATGGACAACACATAAAGGGTTATATATCTACTTTTCTGATTCAGATGCTTTCTACTTAGTGGGAATTCATAAGCCTTCAAATGTTCCATTACTTAATTATGCAGGAAAAATTGTGCATGGTTAAATAACAGAATAAGAAAACAAAAAGCCTCAAGAAGTCTCATTTAATAAAGTAGGTGACATATGAGAAAAACTGGTTCACAGATTAATATTTCGAAACTCAAATGCGATGATCATTCCTTAGATTTTGGATGATCTCTTTCTCTTACACCCTCTGATGACAGTCTTACTACTCTCCTAAGCAAAATGTGTCACTGCACATGAGTACTCCCATATCTGTTCTCTGGTGACCAGGGGTCCGGCAGTCCTGCTTAGACCACTGACACAGCATCTCCAGTCACAGGGATGTCACGCTAGAGGGTGAAAACCCATAAAATCCATACAAAATGACAAAGGGTCGATGCTTTATAGACTAGGGAAAACAACACAAAAAACTAGGATGTTTATAGGCAATTATGGACTAGACATTAGGAATTAGCTCTGGTGTAGAAATAATGGCTTAATATCACCAAAAGGTGATATTAGCAGGGTGATATGGTAAAATAAGATACAGCTGTTTTATTACTTGTTAAAAGATCTAAAAGATATTATAACTGTTAGAATCCATAATCTGTACTTGAAAACATAATGAATATTTGTTTCCGTTACTCTTGTGAATGAGGTTAATATGGAAACAATTTAAGGGAAAGTAAACACACAACTGTACAGATGCACAAGGTTACCAAGACTGAGCAGAGGAAACATGATGAATTCTGTACACTGTAAAAGGGACAACAACAGACATAAGGTGACTGGCTCACCTCTTCTGTCCTTCGAGTCAGAATTACCTGTGTAGTAAGTGAAAAATAGAAACATTCACTCAAATTAAAGAAAAACATTACTATTCAACCTAAGTTAAGACAAAATCAGCTCTTTCTTTATGTATGTTGGAGCTAGAATGAGGTACCCTCCAACAAATGGGAAACAAGATTGCCCAGACCCACTAAACTTTAACCAGTGGTTTGTCCTCTCAGAGCACAAAGGCAACACAGCACCAATATTCATAAAAAGTATAAGAAGGCAAAGAAAAATACAAACATAACTGTATTACAGGCCTTTATGTCTTTTAGGTCATTCATGAAATACAACAGGGCAAAATTAAGTTAAGAATATAAAGGACTTAAAATGGCAACAGGTAATAAAATCTAACCAGTGTAGACCAAATTCTATATACTAACAGAGAAAACTTTTTCAAAGTTTTGTCTACTTAAGTCACTGAATTTTGGTCTGTCTTTATCAGAATATTTAGAATGCACCATAACTAATATAACTACCCACAGGAACACTTATGGAATATGGCTGAAGCTGTGCTTACAAAAATTCATAGTATTAAATATATTAAGTGGGAAGACTATAATCAAGTCAAGCATTCAACTCAGGAAGAAAGAAAGAGCACAAAATAAATCTAAGAAAAGCAAAAAGAAAGAGTAAGAATTGAAAAGAAATTAATGAAATAAAAACTGAAAAATAAAAACTGAAAAAAAAAAACACTCTTTGGAAGGAAAAAAGCAACAAACTGTGAAACAGATAAATGGTTAGCCAACTTAAGCACGAAAATGGACATAAGTATGTAAGATAACAAATATTAACACTATGTAGGAAATTAATCTTAAGAGATGACTTTTCTTCAAATCCATTCAAGTAATTTTGAAAACATGAATGAGATGCACAATTTTCTAGGTTAAGTTCAATGATTTCTGTGAAGCAAAACAAAACACTGACAACTAAAAGTTATCAAAAATAGCACACAATTAAAATTAAAAAACAGCACACATATAAGGGAAAGATATAAACCAATTTAATTTAGAAATAACTTACAAATTATCGATGGAAAAATCCCAAATAAAGTAGTATCAAACAAATTGCTACAGTTCATTCAAGAAAAATACAACATGCCTAGTATGATTTTTTTTTTGCAGAAATGTGAATAAAGTTAGGAAATCTATTAAAATGATTCACCATAGCGTATTATAAAAAGAAGAAAAAAATCAGAAAGATCTTGCTCATTGATGCTGAACAGGCAACTGGCAAAATTTGACATATATGCTCTTCAAAACAGGAATAAATTAATAAATCCTAAACATGATAAATATGTTTATATCTCAACCCAAGAGTCAGCGCCATATTAATGGAAAACCACTAAAAGCATCCTTGAGAGTCAGGTACAAGACAAGGCTAACTTTTACCATTGTTTTCTAACCTTGTTCTGAAGATACTCATCAAATCATTTAAAGACAAAAAGAAAGACTAATTTGAAGGCATGATAATTAAAAAAAATTATGTCAAACACTGAGGAAATTTATTTTTTTAAGTTTACTTATTTACTTTGAGAAAGAGTGAGAGAAAGAGACAGAGGAAGGGAGGGAGAGACAGAGAGAGAGAAAGAATCCCAAACAGGCTCCACACTGTCAGTGCAGAGTCCAATGTGGGGCTCAAACTCACAAACCGTGAGATCATGACCTGAGCTGAAATCGAGAGTTGGGCGCTTAACCAACTGAGCCATCCAGGCACCCCAAACACTGAGGAAATTTATTAAGATGATCAGGATAAAATATACCTACAAAACCCAACAGCTTTATGTAGTATACTCAAAACTAAAATAATGATGTATGTCAAAAATGACAGTAAAAATAATGACAGTAGCAGAAGCCTTCACAGCCCCGACAGCAGCCAGTTAGAGGACACAGTGGAAGAAAATACTCCATTTATACTAACAACAAACAAAGCAAAACACCAAAGTAACAAAGAACCCCTCTGAAATATCTAGAAATGAGCTGAACAAAACATGTGCAACATCAGTGGCAAAAACTTTAACACTGCCAAGAAATACAAAGTAAGAATTCAGCAAATGGAATACACTGCATTCTTAGATAGACTTGAAGACGTCAATTGTCCCTGTTAATCTATAAATGTGACATGATCAATAGAAACTTTTCTCCTGCTATATAAGTTGATTCTAATGTTCATAAAGAAAAATAATCAAGAATTGCTAGCAAAATTCTGAAAAATAAGATTAACAAGGGATGACTCACTTTATCAAATACTGATTATTTTAGTTACAATTATTAAAACGGTGGGGTTCTGTACAGAGAACCGAACAGTGGGGTTTCTGGACAGAGAAAACGATTAATAGAAAATAAAAATGCCAAGAAATCGAACTCACATAACAAATGAGAACCTAAATACATATCAGATATCAGAATTCAATATATGATAAGGTGGCATTTTGAATCAGTGAGGAAAAAAACATAATTCATTAAAGGGTACTGACATAAAAAAAAAAAAAACAACACCAAACTAAGAAACAAAAAGAGGCCGGGGGGGGGGGGGGGGTTGCCTGGGTGGCTTAATTGGTTAAGCGTCCGACTTCGGCTTAGGTCATGATCTCATGGTTCGTGGGTTTGAGCCCCATGTGATGCTCTGTGCTGACAGCTCAGAGCCTGGAGCCTGCTTTGGATTCTAGGTCTCCCTCTATCTCTGTGCCCCTCCCCCGCTCACGCTCAGTCTCTGTCTCTCTCAAAAATAAATAAACATTAAAAAAAAAAGCTAAAAAAAAAAAAAGGTATTGGGACAGGGGCGTCTGGGTGGCTCAGTCAGTTAAGCTTCTGACTCCTGAGTTCAGCTCAGGTCACGATATCACAGTTTGTGACGAACACCTAGTACAGCTCTGAGCTGACAGCATAGAGACTGCTTGGGAGTCTCTTCCCCTCTCTCTCTCTCTCTCTCTCTCTCTCTCTGTGCCCCTCCCTCTCATGTTCTCTATGTCTCTCTCTCTAAATAAATAAATAAATATTTAGAAAAAAGGTATTGAGACAAGTCATTAACCATTTTGGGAAAAAACAGATCCATAGTTCACACTTCACATCAGAATAAATTTTAGATCGATCAAAGATTTATGTACACACCTGCATGCACACAAACGTACATATACAGAAGAAACCATAACTCTAGGAGAAAACGTAAGGAGAACTATTTTGTAATACTGGAGTAAGGAAAGCCTTCCTATATATGATCTAATACCTAGAAAATATTTAGTCAAAATAAACTGACAAATTTTTTAATTAAAAAAAATTTGAAATTGCTTATGATAGCTTCTGCAATGCAGAAAAGCTAGATGAGCAACTGGGGAAAAATATTTGCAACTTTATCACAGGTACACAAAGTTTCCCTAACATTTAATACAATTTTTTAAATGGTTGTTTATTTTTGAGAGAGAGAGCGTGTACGCGCGCAAGCAGGGGAGGGACAGAGAGAGAGGGAGACACAGAATCCAAAGCAGGCTCCAGGCTCCAAGCTGTCAGCAGAGAGCCCGAAGCAGGGCTCGAACCCACGAACCGCGAGATAATGACCTGAGTGGAAGTCTGACTGTTAACTGACTGAGCCACCCAGGTGCCCCAGGGTTTCCCTAACATTAAAGAGCTTCTATAAATGAGTCAGAAAAGCCTAACATTCTAATAAGAAAAACGGGCAAAGGATACCAACAGAGTTCTTAGAGAAAGAAATACAAGTGATCTTTCCAAATATGGAAAGATGCTCAACCTCACTCAGTGAAATGCAAATTAAAGCTACACTTGAGATGCTAATTTTCACCTGTTAGACTGGCACAGATCCAAAAGTTTGATAATTTACGGCACTAAAGACAGCAAAGGAAAACAGGCACTCTTACACACTATTTACAGGAATAAATTTCCCAACAGAGGAAAATCTGGCAATATCCACCAATTTACAAATGGACACTTAAAATAATTTATCCTACCAATATTCTCGTGTATGCTTGAAATGACAAATTGTACTGTTTCTAAGAGTACTCTGAAAACAACCTTAACGAACACTGATAGGGAAGACAGATAAATATGTTAAGGTATATCCATACAATGAAGCAGTTCTTTACTGTAATACAGAACAAGCATGACAGGCTAATGGAAAAAAGCAATGTGCAGAAATGTACACAATCCATATGTGTATAATTTGTGTTATAAACACAAGAAAAAGGAATATATACATACTTGCTTATTTTAAAAAGGAAAAGAACAGAGATTCAAAGCAAAGATCAACGGGAGAGAAAAATGTAAAAGATTAAAGAATTAATCTAGGATATGTCTAATATCTAAATAATAGGAATTTTAGAAGAAGAAAACAGAAAATGGACAATGGAAGAAAATTTCCAAATATAAGAAAAATCTCCCGAACTGAAGAACCAAAAATTTCCAGAATCAAAGAACCAAGGCTCCAAAAACCCTATCAAGCACCCAACATAATGAATGAAAAAGATACACATCAAGACACATTTCTGTAAAATTTCAGGACATGAATGATAAAGGAAAGATCTTCCCAAAACACACAAAGTGTGATTAAGAATCAGGATAGCAGTAGACTCCTCCATGCCTGGAAATTAGGAGTCAGGGAAATGTTTTAGACATTCTGGAGAAAACAAATACATCCTCAAATTCTATACACAGCCCTATAGCCAGTTTTAGACACGTAAGGTCTCATGCAATGTACCTCCCTTGGACCTCTCTCTCAGGAGGCTACTGGAGGATATGTTCTACCCAATGATGGAGTAATCCAACAAAGATGTCAATATAGAAGCCAGGAAACAAAGGAATTCACAAAATAAAAGAGAAGAGAAATCCCAGACCAACACCTAGGCAGCAGCCCTGACAATCAAGCCCAGATTTGAGTAAGACAATGGAGGACTCAGGAGGAAAATCTGTAGGAAAAAACAAAAAACAAAAAACAGATTACCTGACAGATCTGACTTTGTTGAAACTGTATCGAGAGTCTATGGAAAGTATGAGAAGAACTGGCTGGCAATAGGCAAAAAGAAAACTAAAACAGAAACATAAGGCAATTATAAAATCCAGGAAAAAAATTGTACAAGAAAAGAAAAATGATCACATTACACCTATAGCTCAGCAGGGAATAACATCACAGTTATAGTAAGATAAAGCATTAAATACTGATTTAACCAAAAATTATTAAGTAACGATTATGGGAGGACTGGTAAGATGGTAGTGATGAGAAGGATGTGGGGTTCAGACTGTGACATCCTGATGTACCATAAAGGTTTCCTTGAGTTTTACTCATCTTGAAAAAGTCACCAGTGAAATGTAGCCTCAGTCTCTCCTGAGACATGAAATGTGTTAACTGTATAATAACTGGTTTCTTAGCTGTGGCATAATTTGGACCTAAGGCAGAATATGGAAAATTTGTTCCCTTAACAGCAGAGTGGAAAGACCACAAGAGTGAGAAATAGGCCTAACTTGCTACCTGCTGGCTCTGAGATCTAAGACAAATCATTTAACCTCTATAGTCTTACATTAAAGCATATATGAAAAGGAGAGAATTATCCAGTCATCTCACAGAACAGTTAAATGAAGACAGTGCAGAACAGAAGTGAGGAACACAGGCTGCAGAGTCAGCCAGGCATGGGTTACTGGCTCACCTTTCCCACTAATTCAGTTCATACGAGTTATTTCATATGTTATTTCGTCTTCCCTCCCTAAGCAACAGCCATAACTCACAGCAAGAAATATATTTTACACTGTTACTCAGTATGTGCTTCTGTATAACTGAAATTAAAGTTTCACGAAATAATACACATTACATAAAAAGAACACAAAATGGAACAGGACCATCCACTTAAAAAACAAAGAAACAAATCACTCAGGATGGCCCACTTAAAATGATGTCATGAATTGGTCACGACCTTTACTTTGAAAAACACTCCTGGAGTTAGTTTCATCACTGTAAAACTCCTTCACCTGCAAAACAGAAAACAGAACCTACCTCATGGGATTCATAGGATACCTCCGTAAAACTCTTAGTACAATGCCTACCGCTTAAAAATAGTGCCTCCCGTGTGCAGGTGTGCACTGTAAATGCTTTCCCTGTATCAACTCATTTAATCCTACTAGTTCCTGAGCGAGGGAAGTATTATTACTATCACTTGTTCTCATTTTACAGATGAGGGAACTAAGGTACAGAGGTGAAATAAACCTGCCTATGGTCACACAGCCAGTGTACAGCAGAGATGGAATCCAAACTCAGGGAGCGTGGCTCAGCAGACTGCTCGTAACTGCAAGTGCTGCATAGCCTTTACAGTGGAAAACAAGGGATTAAAGCAGGCAAGTACAGGGTCTGGGTTATACGGTCTAGCTAAAAAATGTCATGTGTAGTAACCGAATGAGATTCAATTCAGCAAATACTTTCTGAATGCTCTCCATAAGCCAGACGTGATTCTAATCTAGGGGCCCTCACCATCTAACAGGGAGGAAATATGAACCAAAGGGGTGAGACCACAGAAAAGGGAACAACGGGGCACCTGAGTGGCTCGGTTGGGTAAGAGTCTGACTCTTGATTTCAGTTCAAGCCACATGTTGGGCTGCACATTGGACATGGAGCCTACTTTAAAAAAAAAAAAAAAAAAAGGCACCTGGATGGCTCAGTCGGTTAAGCATCTGACCCTTGATTTAGGCTCAGACCATGATCTCATGGTTTGTGAGTTCGAGCCCCACAGTGGGCTCTGCACACACAGTGCAGAGACTGCTTGGGATTCTCTGTCTCCTTCTCTCCCCGTCCCTCCCCAGCTCTGTCTCTTTTCTCTCTCTCTCTCAAAAATAAACATTCAAACAAAACAAAACAGAGGGAACAGTGATTTCTGCTAGGAAAAGAATGACAGTTACACAGCTGTCAGGGGACAATTTCCTTTACTCTTCACAGAAGCCATCTGAGGGACCCCTTCTCTTTTATAGACCAGGACCCTGACTGAGGCTCAAAGGGGTCAGAAACTTGCCCTACCCCACCTGGTTTCTGACTCAAGGCTGATTCTATTTCTGGTGCCACTTGCAAATCAACTAGTGATGAACTGAAGGAAAGAGTGGGCAGGGCTGACGCCCTGAGCAAACTGGCACTGCAACTTAACTGTTTCCTGAGCTCCTCTAACTCCACCCCTAGCCTGTGTATTCCTATCCCATATCTGTTATGCACGTCCAGACCCATTCGCCTTCCCATGATCTCCAAGGGTCCCTTCTGTTCAAGGCTAATCCTGTCACCCAGCTTCTGCACCCTTTCATCTTTAGCTTCTCGAATTATTATTTAAAAAAAAAATTTTTTTTTAACGTTTATTTATTTTTGAGACAGAGAGAGACAGAGCATGAACGGGGGAGGGGCAGAGAGAGAGGGAGACACAGAATTGGAAGCAGGCTCCAGGCTCTGAGCCATCAGCCCAGAGCCCGACGCGAGGCTCGAACTCGCGGACCGTGAGATCGTGACCTGAGCTGAAGTCGGAGGCTTAACCGACTGAGCCACCCAGGCGCCCCAGCTTCTTGAATTATTAATTAGCTTCCCTTTCTCTTGTATTTGCAAACTTTTTCCTCCACCTTTGACACTTAAGCCTTCCTGGTCTAACCGGAATGTCAGGCAAAGCAGGACAGCCTCCGGAATATCTCTTCTTTCCTCTTAACTCTATGTTAGCCAGATATTCCTAAGAATTCTCTATATCTGCTAACATTAGTTTGCAATGTTTATTATTTCAAGAAATCTTATGGCCAGAAAACACAAAACAATAAAATGGTGAGTAACCTCAAAGAGAAAAAGAAAAACAAACAGAAACCATCTCTAGTACCTGAAGGAGGGAAAGTTTCTGGGGTGGTTGCTGCGGTGCTGGAGTTCCCCTCCCAAGGTTCTGTGCTGGCATCTGTGAGCTGGTTATCTGGAAGCCACGTTCCATTCGGTGAAATTGTAGTGACTACAGAATCCGTGCTTGCTGTTCTTGTGGTCCCATTGTCAGAGTCTGAAGAATTGACAGTGGTTACATAGGTGGGTCCCAGTGTTAGATTTGGGCTGAATGTTGGTGCCACAGACAGAGAAGTTACTGAAGAAGCAGGACTTGAAGTTTTGGTCTCTTCTTTAACTGATGCTGTTGTTGATGTTTTCATAGATCTTGTAACGCTTACTGAAGGTGAAACTATAAACACACACACACACACACACACACACACACACACACACACACACACACAAAAGAAAGAAAACAACCCATGAAGAATGTGATAGCTTGAAGTTATAAGGCACAAAGCAGCAAGCCTTAATAAACTCTTAAACACCAGGAGACCAAAGAAAGACCTCTCCCTCTCTCTCTCTCCCCAACCCCCCCCCACCCCACACACACTTTTATCTAATGCTGGGCCCTTTCTAGCACCTCCAAAGGACTACTGTTTAAGGGAAGAAGAAAACTGGATTCATTACTTATTTCCTCAGAATCAGTATACAGGAATCTTAAGTAGCAACATTTAAAAAAAAAATTTTCAGGAATGAACATATAATCTACTTATTTAAAGTAGTATATTGTATATAGAGCAATGTTGAGCATTCACTACGACTCAGATTTCCAAAGATATTTACTTTATACCATCACTTTAAAGTAAAACTTTAGTATTTTTTTTTTCTTTAATATCACCTAGGTCTCCAATTTTAGGTCATTAAATGTGACAGCAAAATTCCATTTTGAATGCCAGCTTTATTAAATGACAACTTACCTGTGGTTGCATTGTTGGCACCTACACGTATCAGACTACTGCCAAGCAGAACAAGAATGAACCAGGAATCCATGCTGGCCTAGAAAACAGACAGCCATGTTAGATAAGGCCCTATATTATTGTTAACCATGTCCAAAATACTCACCAAAGGAGCATGTGGAGTAAAATCTTCCCAGCAATAAAATGTGCACATAGGACCAATGATCTTTTGGGAGTCTGATATGCACATTTCCCCCCAAATCCAACTACTTAATTGAATCATTATATCAATACAAATAATACTTAATAAGAACCTACTTTTTAAAGCGTGATTCTCAACCTTGACTGCACTTTAGAATCACCCAAAGAACTTTAAAAAATTCCCATAGCAGACTGCATCTCTGGGGCTAAGAGCCAGGCAGCAGTCCCGTGAAAAGCTCCCCTCGTGCTTGCCATGTGCAGCTTTAGCATGTTCAGCATGAGAAGTTTGGAGAAGGTAGGGTGACTGTATGAATGTGATGCCCTTTGAAACAGACCTTATACAGCTGTTCCCAACCTTTATTTCATCACAAACCGCACCAGAGGGCTGTGGCACATTCTTACTGGTAATAGTGGCTCATTGGTCCATTCGGATTTTTGTGCCCTTCAGTGAACTAGGTACTAGGGAAAGAACCAGGGAGCAATACACTCATACATTCCATCTTCAGGAGCCTCACAGCCTGGTGGTAACTAAATATGGTCATGATGCTCAAGGGAAGCAAGGGGTACTTTCCAAGGGGTACATGAGAACCTCTGAGGAAGGGTGGGGAGATGGAGGTGGTTCGTACACATCTCAGGAGTTTGACTCTGGTACCAGCAACATGCCTAGTAGGGAAATGGGGTTAGTAATGCCTTCCCCAAGGTGCAGCCATACAAGATTTGATCACTTCTCCACTATTCCCACCTGACCATAATCTAAAATTGGGAAAGCATACAATTTCCTCCAAAAGGGTTAGAAAACAAACTGGAAGGCTGATTACTATATATGCATACATGTCTATTCTTGATAGGAAATGGTTTGGGGGAAAAATAACTATGTATTTAGGGGGAGAAGGTTAGACTGTCACCTCATTCCAAATACCAAAAATAAAATCCAGATGGGTAGAAGAATTAAATGCTTAAAAACACATTTTTTTTTTTTTTGAGAGAGAGAGCGGGCACAAGTGAGCAAGAGGCAGAGAGAGGGAGAGAGAGAATCCCACGAAAGGCAAAGAAAGAAGGGGAGGGAGAGAGAGAAGTGGGACTCACTCACGGTAGGGCTCGAGCTTGCCCAATGTGGGACTTGAACTCATGAACCATGAGATATGACCTGAGCGGAAGTCAGATACTTACCAACTGAGCCACTCAGGTACCCTAAAAACACATTTTAAAAGGAAAGAAATGAATATTTATGTGAGCTCAGAATGAGGAAAGATTTTCTAACGTAAGAAACCACAAAGGTAAAATGGCATATCTGATGATAGAAAAAATAAAAGCTACTAAATGTAAAAGAAATCAGTCATAAATATGTTCATGAACAGGGAGACTCGATATTGTTAAGATGTCAGTTCTTTCCAACTTGGTCTACAGACTCAATGCAATCTCAATGAAAATCCTAGCAAGTTATTTCATGGATTTTGACAAACTAATTCTAAAGATTATACAGAGAGGCAAAAGACTGAGAAGAGCTAACTCAATACTGAAGAGGAGCAAACTTGGAGGGCTAACACTACCAGACTCAAGACTTAGCATAAAGCAACAGTAATCAAGACAGTGTGTTGGGAATGCAAGCTGGTGCAGCCACTCTGGAAAACAGTATGGAGGTTCCTCAAAAAATTAAAAATAGAACCACCCTACAACCCAGCAAATTGCACTACTAGGTATCTATCCAAGGGATACAGGTGTGCCATTTTGAAGGGACACATGCACCCCAATGTTTATAGCAGCACTATTAACAATAGCCAAAGTATGGAAAGAGCCCAAATGTCCATTGATGGATGAATGGATAAAGAAGATGTGGTATACATATACAATGGAGTATTACTCGACAATCAAACAGAATGAAATCTTGCCAATTGCAACTACGTGGATAGAACTACAGGGTATTAGGCTAAGCTAAATTAGTCAGAGAAAGACAAAAATCATATGACTTCACTCATATGAGCACTTTAAGACATAAAACAGATGAACATAAGGGAAGGAAAACAAAAATAATATAAAAACAGGGAGGGGGACAAAACAGAAGAGACTCATAAATATGGAGAACAAACTGAGGGTTACTGGAGGGGGTGTGGGAGGAGGGAGGGGCTAAATGGGTAAGGGGCACTAAGGAACCTACTCCAGACATCACTGTTGCACTATATGCTAACTAATTTGGATGTAAATTTAAAAAATTAAATTAAAAAAAAAGTGTGCGATTGGTGAAAGAATAGAAAAATAGAGCAATATAACAGAAGAGAGAGCCCAAATACAGACCCATGTAAATATAGTCAACTGACCTCTGACAAAGGAGCAATGGCAATACAATGGAGCGAAGATAGTCTTTTCAATAAATTGTGCTAGAACAACTGGGCATACATACACAAGAAAAAAATGTGGACACAGACCTTATACTTTCACAAAAACTTATTCTCACAGACCTAAATGTAAACACAAATTATAAAACTCTTAGAAGATAATATATGAGAAAATAAAATGACCTTGGGTATGGTGATGACTCTTTAGATATAACACTAAAGGCACGATCTATGAAAGAAATAATCAATAACCTGGACTTCATTCAAATTAAAAGCTTCTGCTCTGTGAAAGACAATCTCAAGAGAAAAAGAAGACAAGGCACAGTCTGGGAGAAAATATTTGCAAAAGGCACATCTGATAAGGGACTGTTACCCAAAATTTATAGGAACCCTTAAAAATGAACAACTAAGAACATAAACCAATTAAAACATGGGCCAAAGGCCTTATTAGACACCTCAATGAAGAAGATAGAAAGATTGCAAATAAACATATGAAAAGATATTCAATAACATGTGTCATTAAGGAATTGCAAATTAAAACAATGAGACACCACATCTGTCAGAATGGCCAAAATCCACAGTACTGACAACAGCAAATACTGGTGAGCCTGTGGAGCAACAGGAAGTCTCATACATTGTTGGCAGAAATGCTAAGTGGTACAGCCACTCTGGAAGACAGTTTAGTGGTTTCTTACAAAACTAAACCTTCTCCATAGGATCCAGCAATTGTGCTCCTTGTTATTTACCCAAGCAAGTTTAAAACTATGTCCACACAAAAATCTGCACACAGATGTTTACAACAGCTTTATTCTTTTTAAAAAAAATTTTTTTTAATGTTTATTTTTGAGAGAGAGAGAGACAGAGTATGAGTGGGGGAGGGGCAGAGAGGGAGGAAGACAGAATCTGAAGCAGGCTCCAGGCTCTGAGCTGTAAGCACAGAGACCGACATGGGGCTTGAACTCACAAACTGTGAGATCATGACCTGAGCTGAAGTTGGACACTCAACCGACTGAGCCACCGAAGTGCCCCGTAAAGCCCCAGCTTTATTCTTAATTGGCAAAACTGGAAGCAACCAAGATGCCCTTCAGTAGGTGAATGGATACGTAAACTGGACTCCATCCAGACAGCGGAATATTATGCAGCACTAGAAGGTTATGAGCTATCAAAGCACAAAGAGACATGAAGGAACTTTAAATGCATGTTAGTAGGTGAAAGAAAGCAATTTGGAAAAGCGACATACTGTATGATTCCAACTATAGGACATAATTCTTAAAAAGGCAAGGCCCTGGAGACAGTAAAAAGATTAGTGGCTGTGGAGCTAGGAAGGAGGGAGGGAATGAAAAGGCAGAGCACAGAGGATTTCAAGTAAAACTATTCTGTATAATAATACAATGGTAAATACATGTCATTATATATTTGTCCAAACCTACACAATGCACAACACCAAGTAAATCCTAATGTAAACAAGATGGTAACGATGTGTCAATGCAGATTCATTTGCTGTAATAAACGTACCATGTGGTGCAGGATGACGAGCGTGGGAGGTTGTGCATGTATGGGGGCAGGGAGTATTGGGAAACTCTAATTTCTGCTCAATTTTACCATGAACCCAAAACTACTCTAAAAAATAAAGTCTATTTTTTAAGGGAAATAAACTAGGTAAATTGCCACCAATAAGACAAAGCGTTAAAATAAGAAGTCACATCAATATGGAAAACACGAAGACCTCAATTTTGAAAACCCTAAAAATCCTAAAGAGATAATTTACAGAAGAGAAAAAACAGCTAAGAAAATACATGAAAAAGTGCTAACCATCCCCATTAATCAAAGGAATATAATAACGAGATAATATTTCTACCTTCCAAATCAGAAATGATCAATTATATGAAGTATTCAATGCTAGCAAGAGTCTCATGAAAAGGAATCAGACACTGGTCGGAATGGCCATTAGCCTGTAACAACAAATGCCTTCCCAGAAAGATTATACAAGAATCTTAAATGTGTCCATATTGTTTTGTGACCCACTTCCAAGGCTCTATTCTAAGTAAAAGTAAATTATCTGAAACTCAGGTGAAAATGATACAGAGATATTCATTAAATGGAAAAGTAGAAACAATCCAAATATCCAACAGCAGGGAAAATAGGAAAAAGCTGAAATAAGTACTATGTTGCTGCTATTCAAGATGATATACTGTTACAATTCAAAGAATTTAAGAAAATGGAAAAAGACCTTCATTTTTTAAGCTTAAAAAAAACAGATCAAAACTGAATATACCATATGATCTTAACCAGATTCATGTATGTGTATGAAAGTATATGCATGAAAGTAAAACTGGAAGGGAAAATCTATAAACATTTAGCATGGCACTTTATGATTTTTATTTTCTTCTTTGTATTGTACTTACCGGGTTCACTATCAGCATAGATATCCTGTACCCCTCTCTCTGCCCCTCTACTTGCACGCAAGTGCACGCATGCTCTCTCTAACATAAATAAAAATTAAAAAAATAACCAATCAAATTAACTTAAAAAGAAATCAGATTTCACTACAGAGCATGAATATATTAATCAAAAAGAAGGAAACTGCAGAAGAAAGACAGTACTTCATGCGAAAGGCTGCAAGGGAAAAGAAGTGCACAGTGAATGGCAAGTTGGAGAGGATCTGTGCATGTAAACTAGGCCGTGAGAGGTATGTTAAGGTAAAAAGATCCATGTCGGTAACAAGGTGTAGCTATAGACCACAACCAGGAAAACCACAGTCAAGGCCTCATTCTTCTCAGAGATAGACTTTATAATATATTATAAATTTATATTATAAAGTCTCTCTGGCAAATTCCTGTGACTTCCTGCCTCCCAGACTAAACTGCATGCATACCTGTGCTTGCTTACTTCCTTCCTCTTCCAGTCTCCAAATCTATTCCAAGTATCCCAGACCTAGTCACCAAGGAGAGTTGAGGTTTCCTCACTCAAGGATCTCATATGCAAACCATTCTCCCTAGAACCTGTTCTAATGGTCTCCATTCTTGAGGGCTTTTTTGCCTAATAATTTGCTAGCACTCCCTTATCACTGAAAAGACTGCAATGTGGCTCACAATTTTCTCCCCATCCCCCAGTCCTGATATTCTCCTGGAAGATGGTTCAACATCCTCACAGATGACAGCCACCACAATTCACATCCGGGCCAGCCTATGAATTACTGGACTTCCTCAACTCCAAGAACCTTACATCTCTACTCCACTTGGGCCAGCCTTGACAATGGTTCTGTCATCACCAGGAAAAACTCAGACTGAGGCTTACCTTCCCACTCTCCACCACACTCTCTATTCCTTACAGTTCCCTCTCTTTTATGTCTACACCTGTTCTCTGACCTCAACTAGGCTTCCGGTCCCTTGAACCTCTCTCTAATTTTCTATCTAGTATTTCTGTCCTGTCTATTTCCTTCTCTACCCAAGAAGGCTTGGTGTCAATTCCATCACTACCTTGCTAACATCCTAAATTCTTTTGCTACCCCTTTTCTATTCTACTTACATGGGGAAAAACAAAAACAGCCCAATCCTAAACTAATCCAACCAACAGCCCCACATTTGGGACTGCCAAATGCTGCTTAAGAAAACCAAACAAGCCATAAGGCTGATACTACTTCTGCTTCGATGGAACTCCAAACAATTTCTGCAATGTTTCTATATTTCCCTCCTCAGCTCTCTCCAATTCTCCATAGCAGTGATTTCAAAGAACCTCCTCTCCTCTCCAACCACCTCCTCCCACACTCTTGGCTGTTGGCTTTGCCTTCACTTGAGAAAATAGAAGCCACTGGACTGCATGACACCCTTAACTCCCAGTCAACATATTTACACATTTCCTCCTCATCTACAGTTCCTCCTAAAAATCTCAATTCATTAGGAATCCTGTCCTGTAGATCCCCTACCACCACCTCCACGCTTTAACTTATAACAGCATTTAGACATAAGAATTTAAAGGAAAGGGAGAACTCTTTTGACTCTACATCAATCCTTCAGCTAGCATTCTCTCTACTCTACTTTGCAGCCAAATTTCTAGGAAGAGTTGTCTCCATGGCAATCTGGCTTCTTTTTCCACCATTCCACTAAAACAACTACTTCTATATTTTTAAAGAATGAGCTCTTCAAAAATCTTTCCAACTCATTCACAAAGGTCTTATTTCCCTAATATATAAAGGATTCCTCCGTATTAATAAAAGGGAACCACCAATCCAAAAGAAAAATGGGCAAAGATATGAAACTGACAATTCACAGAAAAGGAAACCGTTCTCTTATATATATATAAAAAAATGCTTAAACTCAACTCATGATTAGAGAAAGCCAAATTAATGTAGCCAAAGGCTACACCATGATATCAGTGTTTGCTTATCAGATAGGCAAATATAAAAAACTTAACAACAATGTACTGGGGCAAAGATTTGAGAAAAAAGGTACTCTCATATGATTTAAATATTTAGCAGAATTGCAAAAGCACAATCCCTTTGACATAATTCCAACTGAGAATTTTACAGATATATATACTCATACTTTAAAAATGCCCTAAGTACAAGGATATTCAATGCAGCACTGTTTGCAATAGAAAAATATTGGAAATAACCTAAATGTTTATCAACAGGAGAGAGAAATATGATTAAATAAATGATGGCCTATTCATAAAATGGAATACTATGAAGCCTGTTAAACAGAATGAGGCGGCTCTCTGGAGATCATTTTATTTCAATATACAGGACACCTTTTGGTTTTGAACAGAATGAGGAGGCTCTCTGGAGATCATTTTATTTCAGTATACAGGACACCTTTTGGCTATCTTAAAAATAAACTTTGCAAAAATTAAAATTCATGGGGGAGGGGAACCATTGGTATTTCTCTCTCCCTCCCCTGCCCCTCTCATTCTCTCTCACATACACACACAACCTCTTTGTTGTTAAATCCCTCAACCTCCTTCTATCATATCTGATTTACTGACACTCCATACGCTCTCAAATTTATCTCTTCCCCACACCTCTCTCTCCGAATTGATTTTAAAAGCTGGTTCTATGATGAAGGTCTAGCCTTTGATGAATACAGATACAGATGAATGGTTACGAATACAGAAGAATGGTTAAGTAGTTTGAATCCAAAGGAAATATGTACTATGAAATGTCAGACGGAAACCAGAACTGCCAGCTGTAGTCTGCACAATGCCAAGAACCCAGCGCACACAATCTAATAGTAGGAATGGTTTTGCCTTTCACAGAATGGTTTTTAGGATGGGCTACTATTTGTGAAATTTTCATTTTATTTTTAAATGTTTATTTTGAGAGAGAGCAAGTACACACACACATACAGGCATGCACAAGTGGAGGAGGGGCACAGAGAGAGGTAGAGAGAGAATCCTAAGCAGGCTCCATGCTGTCGTCGCAGAGCCCAACACAGGACTTTATCTCACAAATCGTGAGATCATGACCTGAGCTGAAATCAAGAGTTGGACGGACACTTAACCGAAAGAGCCACCCAGGTGCCCTGTATTTTCATTTTATTTTAAAAATTAGTTTGTCTGACAGCTTCAGGTACCCCTGCAGGTACCAGCTTCTTATAAAACCAAATATATACCTACTTCGTGATCCAGTAATTCCATTCCTATACATTTACCCAAGAGAAATATAAACATATGAGCACAAAAAGACTAGTACAAGAATATTCATAATAACAGAAAACTGAAAACAATCCAGGTAACCATCAATAAGAAATTATATAAACAGTGGTATGTTCTCACAATGGAATATTACTCAGCAATGAAAGGGAAGAATTACTGATATGACGTGAATGAATCTAAAATACATCATGCTGAGTGAAAAAAGCCTTACATAAAAGAGCATATAACATATGATTCCATACATGTGAAGTTCTAGAACAAGCAAAACTAATCTATAGTGGAGGGGCGCCTGGCTGGCTCAGTCAGTAAAGCATGTGACTCTTGATCTTGGGGTCGTGAGTTTGAGCCCCACAATTAGGCAGAGAGATGACTAAAAAAATAAATAATTGAAATTAAAAGAAAATTCAAAATAAAAGATTAAAAAACTAACCTATGGTGGGAAAAAAATCAGAACAATGTTTGCCTATGAAAGACATGAAAGGTTTACTGGAAAAAAATATAAGTGTATCTTCCTGGACAAGAAAAAAAACTGTTTTCTTTTTAAAATTTAAATCCGGGGCGCCTGGGTGGCGCAGTCGGTTGGGCGTCTGACTTCAGCCAGGTCATGATCTCGCGGTCCGTGAGTTCAAGCCCCGCATCAGGCTCTGGGCTGATGGCTCAGAGCCTGGAGCCTGTTTCCGATTCTGTGTCTCCCTCTCTCTCTGCCTCTCCCCCGTTCATGCTCTGTCTCTCTCTGTCCCAAAAATAAATAAACGTTGAAAAAAAAAAAAAATTAAAAAAAAAAAAGGAATTTATAAAAAAAAAAAATAAATAAAAAATAAAATAAAATAAAATTTAAATCCAAGTTAGTTAACTTACAGTACAATAATGGTTTCAGGGGTAGGATTTAGGGATTCAACCACTTACATAGAACACCCAGTGCTCATCCCAACAAGTGTGCTCTTTAATGCCCATCACCCATTTAGCCCATCCCCCCACCCAATACCCCTCCAGCAACCCTCAGTTTGTTCTCTGTATTTAAGAGTCTCTAATGGTTTGCCTCCATTTCTGTTTTTATCTTATTTTTCCTTTCCTCTCCCTATGTTTATCTGGTGAGTTTCTTAAATTCCACAAGTAAGTGAAATCATATGACTTCTCTTTCTCTGATGGACTTATTTTGCTTAGCATGATACTCTGTATTTTGATAGGGAAATACATTTGTACATTTGCACATAAATTTCACCTCTGAAGACAATTCCACCCATAAACAAATATAAATGATATGCATGCTTAAGTATTTGGGAAGAAGTATCCTGATATAAGCAATTTACTTTGAAATACATTAAAAACAATAGGAATGATGAATGAATATGAATGAACAGAGGAATGGCAGATAGATGGACAAATAATTTGATAAAACAAGTATAATAAAATGTTCATTGTTGGGTCTATGTGGTGGGAGTGGGTAAAAAATGGTCTCAATTTTTCTCTATATTTGAACATTTTTATAATAAAAGACTGATAAAATAACCAGATCAGAGAGAAATGGCATTTTATGGTACTGAATTTTATAATCCTGGGACACAGTATTCTCCCCACTTATTATTTTTTTTAATGTTTACATATTTTGAGAGAGGGGGAAAGACAGAGAGGGTGTGTGGGGCAGGAGCAGAGACAGAGAGAGGGAGAGAGACAATCTCAAGCAGGCTTATGCTCAGCACGGAGCCTGACACGACCATGAGATAATGACCTTGGCTGAAATCAAGTCAGACACTCAACCAACTAAGCCACCCTGGTGCCCCTCCATTTTACTTTTTCAGAAAATGTTCCTCAAGGTGTTACTGTATTTACTCATTTTTTTTTTGTCCTATTCATGTCTTCTTGCATTAATTCCTGATTATATTACGCTGCCACTGTGAAAGGAATCTTTTAAGTTTGTCTTTATTGAGGTATAATTGATATATAAAATTATGAGATATTTAAAGTATATATTATGGGAATGGCATCCAAATCAGCCAGGAGGAGGAGGTCAAACTTTCACTCTTCACAGATGACATGATATTCTATATGGAAAACCCAAAAGATTCCACCAAAAAACTGCTAGAACTGATTCATGAATTCAGCAAAGTTGCAGGATATAAAATCAATGCACAGAAATCAGTTGCATTTCTATACACCAACAATGAAGCAATAGAAAGAGAAATCAAGGAATCGATCCCATTTACAGTTACACCAAAAACCATAAAATACTTAGGAATAAATCTAACCAAAGAGGTAAGAAATCTATACACTGAAAACTATAGAAAGCTTATGAAAGAAATTGAAGAAGACACAAAAAAAATGGAAAAAGATTCCATGCTCCTGGATAGGAAGAACAAATATTGTTAAAATGTCGATACTACCCAAAGCAATCTACATATTCAATGCAATCCCTATCAAAGTAACATCAGCATTCTTCACAGAGCTAGAACAAATAATACTAAAATTTGTATGGAATCAGAAAAGACCCTGAATAGCCAAAGCGATCTTGAAAAAGAAAACCAAAGCAGGAGGCATCACAATCCCAGACTTCAAGCTACACTACAAAGCTATAATCATCAAGACAGTATGGTACTGGCACAAAAACAGACACTCAGATCAATGGAACAGAATAGAGAACCCAGAAATGGACCTACAAATGTATGGCCAACTAATCTTTGACAAAGCAGGAAAGAATATCCAATGGAATAAAGAGTCTCTTCAGCAAGTGTTGCTGGGAAAACTGGACAGCGACATGCAGAAGAATGAACCTGGACCATTTTTTTACACCCTACACAAATATAAACTCAAAATGGATGAAAGACCTAAATGAAAGACAGGAAACCATCAAAATCCTCCAGGAGAAAGCAGGCAAAAACCTCTTTGATCTTGGCCGCAGCAACTTCTTAGTCAACATGTCTCTGGAGGCAAGGGAAACAAAAGCAAAAATGAACTATTGGGACCTTATCAGATAAAAAGCTTCTGCACGGTGAAGGAGACAATCAACAAAACTAAAAGGCAATCGATGGAATGGGAGAAGATATTTGCAAATGACATATCAGATAAAGGGTTCATTTCTAAAATCTACAAAGAACTTACCTAACTCAACACCCGAAAAACAAATAATCCAGTGAAGAAATGGACAGAAGACATGAATAGACACTTCTCCAAAGAAGACATCCAGATGGCCAACCAACACATGAAAACATGCTCAACATCACTCAGCATCAGGGAAATAACAAATCAAAACCACAATGAGATACCGCTTACACCTGTCAGAATGGCTAACATTAACAACTCAGGCAATAACAGATGTTGGCGAGGATGCGGAGAGAGAGGATCTCTTTTGCACTGCTGGTGGGAATGCAAACTGGTACAGCCACTCTGGAAAACAGTATGGAGGTTCCTCAAAAAATTAAAAATAGATCTACACTATGACCCAGCAATTGCACTACTAGGCATTTATCCAAGGGATACATGCCTTGTTAAGGAAGAGTTAGCTGTATATGATTTCTTCCGCTATCCCACATATCATTTTTGATTAGACAAGACTAGCTGAGTAAAGACAGAATTACATATTTCAGGAAAGGCAAAATAAGGAAGAAACTCAAATCTATACCTTGTTCATTTTTCAAAAAGCACTTGTGAACCATAATCCTTTGGTTAACTGTGAGTTACAGAATAACTGAGCAGGGAGGCTTTGGGAGATGAGTCATGAACTCTGGGCAGTTCCCTAATTTATTAGACACAATGGTACACACATTCTGTTTTCTCTCCTACTCTACCACACCCAGAAAAAGGGCCAATATACAGTCCTTATTTCATTACAAAAGCATTTCTTAGTTAAAAAAAAAAAATCAGTTCCATTGCACATGCATTAGAGTGTTGGAAAGTTTAACATTCAAGTAACAGAGGAAAACCAAGATGCCACCGGCAATACTTAAAAGCTCTAGGATATATGACAAAGAAGTTCTGAAAAACTGTAACTATCGTTTTCCTGATATCTGAGGGTCTAACAACATTTTCTAAATGTTCTTAAAATCTGAATTCAGTGTAGATCTGAGACATTCTCTAGGGATACATGTGGAGGCTGTACACTCAGTGGTGGGGACAGTGGGCAGTGTCCACTAACTGTTAAATCACTCACACTTGCCATCCTGTCTCAAAGCCCCATCTGCACTGAGCACTTTGTATGCCTCCTCTCACTTAATCCTCCCCAACCCTATGACGCTGATAAAGGCGTTACTGCAACTTACTGTGTTGTGCACCTTTGGAAGCAGGGGTAGTTCCCTTGAACTACAGAAATCTTGGATTTTAACTTTATAAGCAAGCGATTATAGATGCTTACATGCATTTCAGGGGTAAATTATTTGAAATATACAACCTGTATCATTACAGTCATACTGAGTATCCGCTAGAGAATGATTCCTTTGGCTTCAGGCCAAAAAGAAATAGTTCTTGATCAAACATACACTCCCTGTCAGTGGACCCTGAGAGGTCCTGAGAGACATGCCATCTTCATTTAAGAGGAAGAAGGGCGAAAACTGGTGGTAATAGTAAGGAGAACACGCACCCTTCCTGAGCTAGTTGTGGACAAGTGATTCAATTCTAGCCAAGAAATTATAAGCTACAGTGTATGATGAGATTTCTAGGAAGGTGGTTTTAAGAGGAAGTTTTTTTCTCCTGTCCTCTCTCCTATAATGTGGAATTTAGATGTGATGATTAGAGCCCCAGCAGCCATTATGGACCCTGAAGTGACATAAAATAGAATAGAGAGGGGCGCCTGGGTGGCGCAGTCGGTTAAGCGTCCGACTTCAGCCAGGTCACGATCTCGCGGTCCGTGAGTTCGAGCCCCGCGTCGGGCTCGGGGCTGATGGCTCGGAGCCTGGAGCCTGTTTCCGATTCTGTGTCTCCCTCTCTCTCTGCACCTCTCCCGTTCATGCTCTGTCTCTCTCTGTCCCAAAAATAAATAAAAACATTGAAAAAAAAATTAAAAAAAAAAAATAGAATAGAGAGTTAGAAAGAAACTGAGTTCTCCGATGACACTGACCAACGGGCCATACCAGTCCTGCTTGCTTTCAGATTTCATATATATGAGAAAGAAAGAAACCTATTTTATTTTCTGATATATATAACCAACCCCAATCCTGATACATACAGCTAGTTATAAGGAATAAGAAGACCAACTCTTAAATGTTATGACTTGTGATCACCTAGGATGGGAATGATAAAGTGCTCTGGAATGTATTTTTCTCAGCCCCTTTGCCAGCAAGTACAAGGCTGCCTTCACTTGCTAGAGAAAAAATGTTTCAGGAATCAATATTGTGAAGCCCCCACTAGCAAAGGAGAGTTTGACCAATCTGCCCAGAGTGTAGACTTTGGTTGTGATAGCTTCTATTAAGAGTACACCTATTCAAAGTTATGCATTCAATACTCAATACATTAGTACTGATAAAATATGATGAAGCATCAGGTACAAATTATCTCAATATTTGGCATTTTATCTCAGTTAAATCTCACAGCAACTCTACCAGTTACATACTCTTCTTAACTCTCATTTTGCAGCTAAAGAAACTGAGAGACGATCACATAAGCTGGTAAACTGTGGAAGCAGAATTCAAGTCCAGGACTATCTGACTTCTCTTTACAAATCTTATCACCATTTGACCCTTTAAAAATGTAAAGACTAATGGAGAAACAGATAAATCTTTCTAATACCAACGAAAACTAATTGATGATTATTTCCATTTTATAGATTTCTAAGTAATGGGGCAGTGACTGACTTAAATGTGTTCACATTAATCAATCACTGATTTTCAGATATTCAATATAGATGACCGTTCAAGTACTAGCCTTGATTTTAAGTAAACTCACCTTTTTCACAGAGATGAAGCTCTCTGTGAGAAAAGTAAGTATTCAACTCTCAGCCCTGCTGAGGATGTCTCCCAGGTGTGGGAGAAACAAAGAAGTGGCAGCTAAGAATGTCAAACTCTGCCTGGGCCTTCTCCTAGAGCTGTTCAGGTTCTTGATTTGGGCTGGGGGGGGGCGGGGGGAAGCCCCTTTCTCTCCGCCCCTCCCCAACTCAGGCTGTGTCTCTGTCTCTCTCTCAAAAACAAATAAACGTTAATTTTTTTTTTTTTTAAAGGGGTGCCTGGGTGAATCAGTTGGTTAAGCGTCCGACTTCAGCTCAGGTCAGGATCTCCCAGTTTGTGGGTTCGAGCCTCGCATTGGGCTCTGGGCTGACAGCTCAGAGCCTGGAGCCTGCTTCAGATTCTGGGTCTCCCTTTCTCTCCACCCCTCCCCAACTCATGCTGTGTCTCTCTCTCTCTCTTTCTCTGTCAAAAATAAATAAACGTTAAGAAAGAAAAAATTTTTTTTGGAAAAAAAAAAGCACCTAGAAGGAGGTTTCAATCCCTTCAGCTAACAGTTCATTCAATCAACATTATATCATTTATTATTAAGAACAAAAACTACTTTTACAACTACAATCCACGGTTGCCTGATAGGTGCTTAGCACTAGTACTAGGCATTCTATATACTTTAATCAATGTAATCCTCAAAATGAGTTACATACTGTTCTTCCACTCCAGAGATGAAGAATCTAAAGATCACAGGTTAAGGAATTTCTTCAAGGCCACATACCTAATGAGTGGCTATTAGGATTCAAACTCAGGGCATTTAAAACTCCAAAGCTCACGTCCTTGCCTTCACACTTTACCTAACATTGGGAATACCAGAAAGATTAGATAAAACATTGTCGTCCATATAGTTCCCTAGCCAGCTGTGAGGCACAAATAAACTATTTCTTCAAACCCTGAGTCATCACCTGCCATAAATAATGCTAGCTGATTAACATTAAGGTGAGGTGGTGAAACTGCAGAACCAGAAGGAATTTTCAGAGGAGGTAATTCTTGAACTGAACTTAGGAGGATAAAGAGTAAGTAGTGAGCCAAGAGAATGGCAGAAACAGTCTTTCAAGTGAGAGGACTTGGAGGCCTGAACAGGCCTATCTGGTTCCAGGAATGGCAAAGAGCTGGGTGAGGGCATCCAGCAGGACCTCAATAAACATGCATTAAATGAGTATGAAAATGACAGACACGAAAGACTGGGGTCTGTGAGGATGTGTGGAGGTAACGCAGGTGGTGAGGTAACAGGAAGCAGTGATCAGATCAGACAGGGGCTTCCAGGCCACAATAAGAAGTTCTGATCTTGCATGGAACACACTCAAGACCCACCAAAGGCTTTAAGCACAGGGAGACTGACTGGAACAATTTGATTTTAGAAACCACGACAGCAGGAATGAGGATCAACTGGGGTGGTTTGAGGTTAGAAGGCGGCTCTGACCAAAGGTTTCAGAAGTCACCTAGCCAACAAACCAGGAGGACCTCAGGGCAGGGCAGGAATATCTAGAGGAATCTGATAAGAGAATTTACAGGGCGTGACACTGTGATTTATAAGAAATATATACAAATGTACAGACTTGTTGAATCTCAATGTTGTACACTTGAAACTAATGTAACATTGTGTTATATATTTGATCTTTATTCACAGCTCCTGGCTCACAGCTCCCAAAACCCTTAAAATGTCCTGAGAGACAGACAGGGACAAGGGGAGCATCTTTTGTTATATTTGGTCTCTTGCCCTCAGTTCCCAAAAATGTTCAGAGCCATAAAGATGAAATGTGTGTTTCACTATTTATAATAAACCTATTCACCACAACTGGGTTTATATTAATGAAGGTGACTTTTGCAAAGCACCTAAGAATGAAGACTGGTTATCATGGGAACCAACCATGAATAGAAGATTTGAACTTTCAGTCCCACCTGGATTTCCTGGGAAGAGGGGCTACAGGTTGAATTAATCACCAATTACCAACAAGTTAATCAATTCTGCCCATGTAATGAAGTCTCTATAAAAAACAAAAAAGAAGGGGGTTCAGAAAGCTTCCAAACTGGGAAACTAGAACACTTCCATTTGCCACTGTGCCAAGCCCCAAGTTCCACAAAGACAGAAGCCCCTTGTTTAGGACCTCGCCTATGTATCTCTTCATCTGGCTGTTGATTTGTATCCTTTAATATCTTTTGTAATAAATAAAAAATCTAGTGAGTAAACAGGTTTTCCTAAGTTCTGTGAGCTCTTACAGCAAATTAATCGAACCCAAGGAGATAGTCCTGGGAACCTTTGATTTATAGCCAGTTGGTCAGAAGTACAGGTAAGAACCTGGACTTGCAGCTGGCCTCCTGAGTTGGAGGGGGTTACTGGAACCACCAATTTGTAGACAGCCAGTCATCTGAAGTAGAGGGAGGTCTTGTGGGATTCAGCCCCTTACCTGTGGAATCTGATTCTATCTCCAAGTAGACAGTGTCAGAATGCATTTGAGTTCTTGAACACACTGGTGTCCAAGAATTGCTTGTTGGTGTGGCAAAGCCTACACATACACACACACGTTGGAACTGGGTCCAGGAAGCCTTTCATGGGGATAGAACTGAAGACTTAACAATAAGATGCCAGAGGTAAGGAAGGCCCAGCTATCTCACTTAGGTGAGTCATAATGCTATAAACAGGAGGATGACCACTTTGGGAACACAGCATACCACGCGGAAGGTGATAAAGCTTGGTTCTGAACACGGAGAATGTACATCACACACCTACGTGGGGCAGGGGTGCAGGGTATGAGGGTAGGAGAAGGGGCAGAATGGCAGACAAGCAATGACAGAGCAGCTGCCACGGAAGTCAGGCAGTAGCCAAAGAAAGGAAGAAGACAGCTGTAAGAGTGACAAAAGCAGCAATGGGAGAGCCAGGCCAAGAGACATCTGACAGGAGCAGGAGGCAGGAGTAGGTGGGTGTGGGTGAGTAGAAAACTGATACATGCCATTAAGAGAGGGTGGGGTGGGAACAGCACACTGAATACTTGCCATGGAGCTAAAGCAGCTTGAAAAACCGCCAAGGGCTTGTGAAGCAGTCCTAGAACACCAGAAATCAACTTGCGTTACTACAGGTCTCTCGAGAAAGGCAATGTGGTAGAGAGGTCCAAAATAAAAGGAAGAGGAGCCCCCTGCCCCCACTAAAACTAGTAAAAGTCTGAGGCCCTGAAGAGATGCTCACTTCCATACATGAAATGCAGGACCACCAAAGCTATAAAACAGATGGTTAAATTCTACTGCCTTTAAGTTATACCTAAGGCAAGATTCAGTTTGGGGCCTGGAGAGAAATAAGCCTGGAGGCAAGGAGGTCAATCAGATTACTTCCACAAGCAAACAAACAGTTTGGTGCACATTTATATTGCAGTTAAGACAAAGAACAATATGGGAAAATATTTGCTGTTTAAATACACTGGAATAAATTACTGGATATATGAAACCAAAGTATAGTATAGGTTACATGTGTAAAATAAAAAATAAAAACAAACCAGGGGCAACTTTGAAAAAGAATAAAATGGGAGAAATCCATTTACCCAGTATTAAGGCTCAGTATACAGCTACCATAACTAAGAGTGTGAGATTAGCAAAGGGATAAATGTACAGACCTGTGAAATAAAACAGAACTAGAAACAAATCCACACAAACATACTCAAATAATTTTTTGACAAGGGTGCAAAAATGGAAGGAGGACAACCTTTTCAACAAATGCTTCTAGGAAAACTGGATACTGTCTCCACATGCAAAAGAGTGAAGTTGGCTCCCTACCTTACACCATATACAAAAATTAACTCAAAATGGATCAAAGACCTAAACATAAAGGTTAACACCATAAAACTCTTAGAAGAAAACATACGGGGAAACGCTTCAAGGCACTGGATTTGGCAATGATATTTTAAATATGATGCTAGAAGTATGGTTCAACAAAATGAAAAAATAGGTAAGTTGGACTTCATCAAAATTAAAAATGTCTGTGTATCAACAGTCACTACTAACAGAATAAAAAGGAAACCAACAGATGGGAGAAAATGTGTGGAAATCACCTGATAAGGGATTGAAATCAGAATATATAAAGAATTCCTACAACTCAAAAACCGAAAAAGTCAACCTGATTTAAAAATGGGCAGGGGTTCCTGGGTGGCTGAGTAGGTTGAGTGTCCAACTCCTGATCTCGGCTCAGGTCATCATCTCGCTGTGTGATCAAACCCCCACGTTAGGCTCTGCGCTGACAGCACCACCTGCTTGGGATTCTCCCTCTCTTTCTCTCTCTGCCCCTACTCTACCCTGCTGGTGTGTGTGTGTGTGTGTGTGTGTGTGTGTGTGTGTGTGTGTGCGTGTGCGCGCGCGCTCTCTCAAAATAAATAAATAAATGTAAAAAAAAACTTCAAAAAAAATGAGCGAAGGACTTGAACAGACACTTCTCCAGGGAAGACAGACAAATGGCCAATAAGCATATGAAAAGATGCTCAAATCACTAATCATTAAGGAAATGCAAATCAAAACTGAGACACCACTTAATACCCATTAGAATGGCTATTAAAAGAAAGAATTAGAGGGAGGAAGGGAGAGAGAGAGGAAGGAAGGAAGGAAGGAAGGAAGGAAGGAAGGAAGGAAGGAAGGAAGATACGAAGGAAGGGGAAAATGACAAGGATGTGGAGAAATTCAGACCCTGTGCACTGTCAGTGGGAATGTAAAATCGTGCAGTCACTGCAGAAAACAGTAAGGTGATTACTCAAAAAATTAACCATAGAATTACCATATGACAGACCAATTCCACTTCTGAGTATACAGCCAAAAGAACTGAAAGCAGGGACTCACACAGGTATTTGTACACCAATGTTTATGGCAGCATTATTCACAATAGCCAAAAGGTAGAAGCAACCTAACCACCAAGGGAAGAACGGATAAACAAGATGTGGTATATACATACACTGGAGTATTATTCAGCTTTAAAAAGTAAGTTCTAATACATGCTACCACATGGATGACCCTTGAAGACATCATACTAAATGAAACAAACCAGTTGCAAAAAGACAAATATTGTATGATTTCATTTACATTAAGAACACAGAGTAGTCAAAGTCATAGAGACAGAAGGTAGAATAGTGGTGACCAGGGGTTGTGGGGTGGTGGGGGGAGGATGTGAAGAGTTGTTCAACGGGTATAGAGTTTCAGTTTTGCAGGATGAAAAGTTTTAGAGATGGACAGTGATCATAGCTATCCAATAATGAAGAAACTTAATGCCATACTGTAGACTTAAAAATGGTTAAAATGGTAATTTTTTTTATATAGACAGCAGTCAGAAAACAAGGATCCCAAAAAAATAACGGGAAAAAAATCTGAACATTTTCACCAAAGAAGATGTATGTGAGGCAAACAAGCACATGAAAGATGCTACAAATCATTAATCATTATGGAAATGCAGAGTAAAACACAAAATACCACACTCAAGTGGCTAAAATTAAAAGATTTTTAATACCCAGTATGGTCAAGGATATGGAGAAGTCACAACTTTCACATGTTGCTCACGGGAATGTAAAATAATATAACCCCTCTGACAAAATCATTTGTCAGTTTCTTAAAAAAGTTAAACATAAACCTACCATACAATCCAGCCATTCCACTCTTGGGTATTTATCCAAGAGGAATGTATGTCCATACAAAAGCTTGTTGTACATTAATGTTCACAGAAGCTTTATTTGTAATAGCTGACTGGAAACAACCCAAAATTCCACCAGTAGATCAAGGGATAAATAAATTTTGTTATACCCATATAATAGAATACTCAGCAATAAAAACGAATGTTTTTATTCATTCACAACACGAATGAATCTCAAAATAATTATGCTAAGAAACAAGACAAAAGAGAGCATTACTTGTTTTAAAACATAGGTTTTATTATTATTCAGTTATGAGACCAAAAAATCAGATGACTGCCACTGAAAAGACAGTTTGCTATTCACAATTCCCAAGAGGAGGTGGCATGCCATGCCACACAGGGGCCACATGGGGAAGCACTAGGTTGGTTAGAAGGCAGGGGGAGTGAGAGGCAAATACCAGTAAGAAAACTTTATATTGTGGTTTCAGCAGGAAGACACGGGCAGAGGCAAGGCAAACAGGTTTGGGATTAGCTAATCTGAATAATAATAGTGGGCTCTGGGGTTTAAAGGCTATCCCTAATTGCCTAGCTCCTGGTTGGGGGTGAAATCAGGCAGATAGTGACCCAGAGTGTGAAAGCCCTAAAAAGGAGGTGGTTGGGGTATGGGCTCTGGATTGGTTGGTTTGCATATGAAAGGCACACCAGCAGGTGAGTTGTTTATCATCTCTAGAAATTGCTTAACCCTGAGAGGGGCAGTCTTTCCAGGGTGAGTAAGGCCCCAGAGGTCAAAGCATCAGAAACACATAGTTAGTACAATAATGCATGATTTCACTTATATAAAACCCTAGCAAATACAAACTAATTTATAGCAACAGAAAATAGATCGGTACTTGCTTGGGGACAAAGGTGTAGGCACCAGCATGACGGAAGGATTATAAAGGTACACAAGAAAAATTGGGGGAATGACGGATATGTTCATATTCTCTTGACTGTCGTGATAGTTTCACCACATACACATGTCAAAACTTAATAAACTTTATACTTTAAATGTGTATACAGTTTTATTTTATATCAATTATAAAGTTGTTTAAAATTATAGGGACCATCTGGGGTGCCTGGGTGGCTCAGTTGGTTGGGTGACTGACTTCGGCTCAGGTCATGATCTTGCAGTTTGTGAGCTCGAGCCCCGCGTCGGGCTCTGTGCTGATTGCTCAGAGCCTGGAGCCTGCTTCGGATTCTACCTCTCTCTACCCCTCCCCTGCTCACGCTCTGTGTCTCTCTGTCTCTCAATAATAAATAAACGTTAAAAAAAAAATTTTTATAGGGACAATCAATGACAAATGTAATAACACAAAATATATACAATAAAAATTAAACAAGGCTCAAGGATAGTTCCTTGACAAATCAACAAAAGATAAAAAGAGAAGGCACAAATATTATAAGTAGAAATAACTACAAATATAGCAGATGAAAACTGAGACTATTATCAACAACTATTATCAACAACAACAAATGATTTTGAAAACGTAAAACAGACAAATCTCTAGAAAGAAAGAACTTAAAAATCAGCTCAGAAAGAAATAAAAAAACGGAATATTCTTATAAATATTAAAGAATTTGAACCAAAAGTTAAAAATTTTCTCACAAAGAAAACACTAGGCCAAGATGATAGATGAGAAAAAAATAGGGTATAATCCCCAACTCATTCCAAGAGGTGAGTGAAAATTGGCACTAAAATTAAACAAAAACATTACAAGAAAAGAAATTATAGTCCCTCTTCCACTCAATAATCAATACAGGTCAAAAATCTTAAACAAGGTATTAATGAAGTCATTCTGGTATTTAAAAAAGATAAACCACAATCAATCTGTGTTTATCGGAGGTATACAAATGTTTTGATATAAAATCTATACATATAATTCACCCATATTAAAGAAGAAAGATCATAAAATCATTTCCATTTATACAGAAAAAGTACTGGATAAAAACACATGAATTCATGATTTTAAAAAATCCTTCTGAATTAGGAATAGAGGGCTCCCTTAACCTGATAAAACAGTTCCTATTTTAAAACAGTAACACTATCTAGTTACTCTTTTCAACAGGGAAACACTGAAAGCATTCCCTTAAAAATTTTTTTTTAATGTTATTTATTTTTGAGAGACAGAGAACGAGCAGGGGAGGGGAAGAGAGAAGGAGACTCAGAATCTGAAACAGGCTACAGGCTCTGAGCTGTCAGCACAGAGCCCGAAGTGGGGCTCACACCCATGCACCGTGAGATCATGACCTGAGCTGAAGTCGGATGCTCAACCAACTAAGCCACCCAGGTGCCCCTAAAATCAGGAATAAGACAAGATGACCCATTATCACTTCTTTTATTCAATAATTTATAAGAGGTCCTAGCCTTGGCAATAAGAAAAAGAAATCAGAATAATAAAAATTAGATAGGATAGGATTATTTGCAGGAAATGCAATCACTTACATAAAAAAATCCACAACAACCTACAGGCAAATCATAAGAAATAATGGCGGGGTAGGGTATCAAGGTAACTAGATAGAGGATTTTTATATCCAAGCAAAAATGGCCACTGATTTGCACTCAAGAAAGGGTTTGTTTGTTAGGTTAAGAGAGAACTAATCAAATGCATATGCTGATGAGGACTCAGTAGGAAGACAAAAGAGAAAGAACAGGAAAAGCGAAGGAGCTTCAGTTTGACATCTTTGAGATTTCTTGTGAAGTATGTAGAAAAGTCAAAGGCTAAAAAAGAGGGGGAGACAGTGGAATAAACTTTCAAGAAGTGATAAGTCTACTGGGGTGCCTGGGTAGCTCAGTCGGTTAAACATCTGACTTGGTTTCGGCTCCGGTCGTGATCTCACAGTTCACGCAGCCCCCGCATGGGCTCTGTGCTGACAGCATAGATCCTGCTTGAGATTCTCTCTCTTTCTCTGCCCCTCCCCCACTCACATTCTCTCTGTCTCTCTCGAAAGAAAGAAAGAAAGAAAGAAAGAAAGAAAGAAAGAAAGAAAGAAAGAAAGAAAGAAAGAAAGAAAGAAAGAATCCTTTTCTGGAACAATTCTCTAAGCAGTGATGGTTTGGAAAACACGGAATTAAGGTTTGTTGGCTGAATGTAACAGAACTATAAGGAACAGGGTTGAGTAATGGCAAGAGAATAGCTGAATTGCTGAACCAGAGTCTACCTTTGATAGGAAAGGATGGTAAGACATTAAAGATGATTCAAAAAAAAAATAAAGGACTTAAGTGACTAAAATCAAAAGATGTCAGAGTATCTTATAGTGGCAACAACAGAGCAGGCACCTGGAAGGCCCCAAGAGACTAATTTCACCAGAATCATTTGGAATCTATTATAACAGATAGGCTTTTGTCCTTGAAAAATCAATAAATATCATTAACTCTCTACAGTTATAGTTGCCTTGAGACACGAATCTTAACACCAGTACGATGCAAATCCTTTACTACCTTCAGATTATGCCACAAGCAGCTTGCTAAATGCCCCTCCATAATTTTGTGTTTCCTTTCTTCTTCTATTTCTGCAGACAAAACTTACACTTGCAGTGCTGCTTCTCTTCTTTAAAAAAAATGATGGGTATGTAGGTTATTTGAAGCATTCATCAGCCTCCTATCCAACTGCTTAGACGGAAATTATCTAGAGGCACATTTTATTTAAAAATCATTTTAATACAGACATTTAAATTTTGGCCTACGAATTTGGCAAAAATTAGGCTGCCAAGTCGTATATTAGTTCCTGGCAGACGCTGATTTCCATGCTATGGCACTAGCCAATACTGAAATCTCTTATCTGGAAGGAGGACTGTTCATATACTCGGTGTCTGCAAGAGTCCCTACCGAGCTGCACACAGGGCAGTGTGTACTCTACGAAAGAGTCCATGAGGCAGGCACTGGGGGGGGGAGGGTAGTTTAATTCTTTCACAAAGCCTGTGGAGAGTCTGGGAGTGATGAAAGCCTAGAAAACTAATGAAAGGCCCTTTTATAACCAGGGTGAATGTGGTGCACAAAAGCAAAGTCAGATGACCTACTTAAAGCTTTGCATTTACTGATTGAGAATTAATTCTCATTCCACATTAGTCTCTTTCTAGAAAAAGAAAACCTTACATAATGGTTGGAAAGTTAAGATACAGGGAGTATAGGTCTACTAAGTTCCAATCTTTCCCTCTCAAATATCAGCTCAAGACCCAGAGTCTGTGGCCAGAAATAAAATATACTTCATAAGGCTCTGAGAGGTACGCTTTTGTTTACCTCAGTGTAACAACGTGTTCTCTGACTGCTGGGCTTTGAGGAAATTTAAGTTCTATAATCCACTGATCAGATCAGAAGTTTGGGCTAATAATATTATGAAAGGAAATAGTTTCTTAATCTCTTCTTGGACCTTATACAAAGCAAATGGATGGTAAACCTGTCTTGTGAGGTAAGAACAGCCTACGTTCCTTCAAAGCAGAGAACCAATCATTGACTCATTTGTTCAACTAAGTTCTTGTCTTGTGCCAGGCAACGATGCACAGAGAGAACCTCCTGCCCTTGAGGAGCTCACATCTCAAGTGTTTTCTTACCTACCTTTCTCGTGTTACCCAAAACATTTCAGGTTAGTCGGTAGAACTCCTATCATACATGAGGGTAGATAAATATGGTCTTTCTTCATCTAGATTCATTTGCTCTCTTTTCTTTAAATGGAGGAATAAGGGATACCTGGGTAGCTCAGTCAGTTAAGTATCCTACTTCAGCTCAGGTTATGATCTTGAGGTCTGTGAGTTCGAGCCCCGCGTCGGGCTCTGTGCTGACAGCTCAGAGCCTGAAGTCTGCTTTGGATTCTGTGTCTCCCTCTCTTTCTCTGCCCCTCCCCCACTCATGCTCTGTCTCTCAAAAATGAATAAATGTTAAAATAAATAAATAAATAAATAAAGGAATAAGATGGAAAATTTTTATCTCGTTTTTCTATGATTTCCCATTAAAAAAAATCTCTCATCTGTTCTAATTTTGTTAAATCAACAGGCATTTACGGAAAGCTTACTATACGTGCGAAACTGTGTAAACACTTATGAGGAATATGAAGAAACCTAGTACGGTCTCTCTCCTCATGTACTTCTTTCATTACTTCCCATCCCACTACCATGTGAAGTCCTCACCTTCCTCCCACAAGCCTGACCCCCCCACTTTTGCTTTGAATGAAGAATCAGGTAACTAGTACAGGACCACACAGCTAGATCTAGAGCCTAGACTGATCAGTTCCTAATTCACTAATCTTCTGAAGGAAACTAGGAGAAGAATGGTGAGGGATGAGGGACAACTCTAAATCTCAATTCTCCCTCCACCACTCCCCCTGCCATTACCCCCACTTCTTTTTGGTGTCATTCAGTCTTTACATTGACAAATGCTTCTGCCTGGAAGCTTCTGGTTCCAGTTCTCTCAACATCAGCCAGGTCTCAGCTTAAATGAAACATGTTGAAATTAAGTTATGGTGGGACCATTCTCATACCCTCCCCACTCTAAATATTCACTACCATAGCAACCTTTTCATTGTTTTCACAGAACTTGACTGTATATACATCCATCTGTCATTTAATCAAGATTCTATGCTCAAATGTAGATCAAAGACCATGTGCGCTCTGCTCACAGAACCTATCCAACACTTGGCAAAGTGTCCCACACATAAAAGGTATCCCAGGCAGTGGACTAAAGTAGGACTAAAGTCCTATTTAAAAGAATCTCAACCCCTGAAACTGTATTAAAATGGTTTAAGAACTTTAGACAAGGTGAGAAACAAATCTAAATCCTATCTAGAAAAGGATATCATCCTAAGTCTCAAAATACTTTTACAATTTAAAAAATACAGTGTCTGGTCCATGAGGAAATAACATGATAATCAGTAGAAAACAAATGAGAACAGTACCACAGCATTAAGGATTTCAGCTAAGAATCAACGCTATTAAAAAAAAAAAAAAAAAAAAAAGGTCAAATAGAAATTCTCAAACTGAGAAAATACAATAGCTGACATAAAGTCTCAACAGATGGATTTAAGAACTGCTGAAGAGAACTGGTGAAATGGAAGGAAGTATCTATGATAAAGGAGAGGGAAGCAAGGGGATAAAAAATACAAAAGGGAAGGTAAGAAAATACAATGAGATGATCTAATCTACAAGTAATTTGAGTCCCAGATAAAAGGAAGAAGAGAAATAAGACAGAAGAAATACTTGAAGGGACAAAGGCTGAAAATTCTCCAAAACTTACAAAAGACATCAAGTCTCAGATTCAAGAAATCCTAAGAACCCCAAGCCAATAAAAGAAATGGAAATCTGTGTCTTTACATACCACAGTATTATTTCTGAAAACGAAGAATTGAAAAAAAATTTTTTTAAGCAGTCAGAAAAAAAGACAATGTGGTAGATTGTGAAGATGGCTACAAAAATTCCTACTGTTTCTGCACACACATCTTTTATAATGAGAATCTGGCGCTCCTATCAAAAGGTGGAGCTTATTTCCCCATCCCTTGAATTTGAGCTGGCCTTGTGACTTGCTTGAACCACCAAAATGCAGCAGAAGTGATGGTATAACTTTCAAGCTGACACCTCAAGAGACCCTGCGCTTCCATTCTGCTCTCTGGAAACACTGCTGCCGGAACATGAAGCAGCGCTGGCTGACCTTTTTACATAGAGCGGGCCAGCAGACAGCCAACACTAACTGCCAAACATGTGCCTGAGACAATCTCAGCCCCCAGATTAACCAGGAGCTGGCTACAGCTGCACAAATGACTCTAGTCAAGACCACACAGGAACCAAAGAGCTAACCCAGCACAGTTTGCTGATTCAAAGGAGAGTAAGCTAATTAGATGGATGCTGTTTTCAGCTACTACTAAGTTTTAAGGTCTTCTGCAATAGAAAATAGGCAACAATAGAAAATAGATACAGAAATATTTTATTCAGGGAATAATATCAGATTAAATAGCTGATCATAGTACTCCAGCATTGTTAACTTTACATCACAGTATTTAGGTTACAGGTTATCAAGAAGAAAAGTAAACATCATCCAAGGGCCTTACATCTTCTCCTGGGGAAAAGGTAAGTGAGTTTTTGGTTATAGGAAGGATAGTTATCTCATGTTAGGTGGAAGCATGACCTTGTTACTGTCTTTATTCAGAGATTAAATATGGTTTCAGGAGATACATATGTGTGACAAGTTGACATGGGATAGACCTGTGATGATTAATTTTATGTGTCAACTTGGCTAGGCCACATGTTACTCAAATATTAGTCTGATGTTTCTGTGAAGGTATATTTATGAGATACACATTTAAACCAATGGGCCTTGCTCTTTCCACCATCTTGGAACCTGTGGAGGCCTCCGGGGAACAGGACTCTCTAAAACAACAAATACGTCCAAGGCCAACTTTGCTGGGTATAAGCAGGGTCTTCAGAACCAGAGGGAGCACACAGCTCTTCTTAAAATTGAAGGTGACTGTGCTCGACATGAAACTGAACTGTATTTAGGCACGAGATGTTGGGGTTGGCACCCTGCTTCTCCTAGCACTCTAGGGAGGTCAGGGAGCCGTGCAGGCACCCAGCCCTGGCAGCTAAGAAGCAGTGACCGGGATGCAAGTTTCGGTGACTTGTGGGATGGCCTTGACCCTGTTTTCGTGTGTTTGTGTGTACAAAGCAAAGAACAACACAGTGACTCCTGGTGGCAAACCAAACAACACCAGAGTAACGTGGGGGAAAAGTAACTCAAGCTCATGGAAACAGTGGCATGATTTGGGCCAAATTCCGAAGCAACCTTCCTGCTAAAGCTATGGGCCACAGAATCTGTGTGATGCTATAACCCGGAAGGATTTAAACTTACGGAAAAGTAAATAAATATAGGTGTAGATTTGTTCTCTTGTATTTTGTTAAAAAAAACTAAACTAAACTAGTGGACTCTGAGTAATGCAGACTGGCCTTCATAATATGGGCAGGCTATATCTAATCAGTTGAAAGCATGAACTGATTCCTCCTCCAAGCCAGAGAAAATTCTCTAACAGACTTGTCTTTGAACTGCAACTTTTTCGAGGCTCCGGCCTGCTGGTTTTACTTCAGAAATTTAACCATGATCTATTACTAAGAAACATATTGGGGCATCTGGGTGGTTCAGTCAGTTTAGAGTCCAACCTTTGATTTGAGCTGAGGTCATGATCTCACAGTTAATGAGATGAAGCCCCATGTCGGACACTGCACTGATGGTGCGGAACCTGCTTGGGATTCTCTCTCTCCCTCTCTTTCTACCCCTCCTCTGTCCCCTTTCTCTCTCTCTCTCTCAAAAGTAAACATTTTAAAAAAGAGAAACATATTAATAAAAATCCTCATTAAAATAATGCAAAATACTAAAAAGGCACAAGATTACCCTGACCGATGCTAAAACAGCTGCTGGTAAAACTCCTGATTTAAAAAAAAGAAAAAACGCATTTGTTAGAAAAAAAAATTTATTGATGGGGTGCCTGGGTGGCTCAGTCAGTTGAGCACCCAACTCTTGATTTCAGCTCAGGTTATGATCTCACGATTATGAGACTAAGCTCCCGCACTGGGCTCTGTGCTAGGCATGGAGCCTGCTTGAGATTCTCTCTCTCCCACTCTCCCTCTGCCCCTCCCCCACTCATTCTCCCTCTCTCTCTCAAAAAACAAAAACAAAAACAAAAACCCCCAAAAATTTATTGAGCATTTACTATGTGTCAGGCCCTGTTCCTGGCACTAGCAATGACACATTAACAAGCAAAACCTAACTACATCCCTACCTTCATGAAACTTACAGTCTAAGAACAAAAAAATGACATTCAACAAATCACCTCATGGACAAATGTGACTAGTATTAGGAGAAGAATTATAGGACTCCAAGAGCCTATAAAAAGAAAACCTGACCTAGTAAGAATGCTCAGTCAAGGCCTCCCTGACGCACTGATTCCTTGAACTGGAATGTGAAGAATGAACAGGAGTTAAACAGGAAAGGAGGACAGGAGACTCAATTCTAGCTAGTAGTCTCAGCAATGGTGGGAGCAGGGCCTGAAAGAGGCCACTGTATCTGGAGCATGAAGAGCATGGTACCAGAGAAGGTTGGGAGATGTATGTGGAGCAGGACCATGTAAGGATGATTTTTCTTTGTCCTGCAAGCATTCAGAAGCCTCTGGAGAGTACAAGCATGAGAGAATGAACACTCTGGCTAGAGACAGAGGACAGAGGACAGGATCTAAGTAGCCCAGTTAGAAGGTTAGGCTATCGGCAGAGATGTAAAAGCATTCCAAGTAGGCACTATAGGACTTGACAGTGGTGGATCTGCTCTTGAGGTGAGGGAGAGAGAGCTGTCGAGTGCTACTCCTCTTAGGTTTCTACTTTACCTAGCAGGTGGCGCTCAAAGAGTCAGGGAAGGGAGGAAAAGAACCATATTTGTGAGGGGAAGTTCTCAGGAATCTCAAAATCAGAAACAAAATAACCTTTCAGCTGAAATGATTATCTTAGCCTAATGGTCAATGACATACTGAAAAGCAGGATGTGCTGAAGTAAGAAAATACGAAAAGCATGTTGGCTATCACCGCTTTGATTTACTGATCTTCCAAGGGCTGGCATATGGTCTCTGTAGCAACTACTCAACTCTGTTGCTGTCCCATGAAAGCAGCCATGGACAATATGGAATATGACTGTGTTCCAGTAAAACTTTATATGTGATACTGAAATCTGAATGTAATATAACTTGTATTTGATATAGTTTGCTTATATTATTCTTCTTTTGAGGTTTTTCCCAACCATTCAAAAATGTAAAACCATTTTGAGCTCATATGTCATACACAAAAAAAGACAGTAGGCTGAATATGGGAGGCAGGCCCTAGTTTGACTTTTGTTCTAGAAGTTCTAGCTAATGGGATGAGAAAACAAAATGAGATGTAGTCTTTAGGGAAAATCCTCCCAAAATTTAATTGTAGGTGAAAGACTATGTACTTAGAAAAAAAAAAAAAAAGATGAAAGATTGTGTACTTAGAAAAAAACTAATCTTCCTTAACTAAAGTTCGTATTTTAAAACTGAAATGGGGTTTTCTAGGTCTTCTAGAGTATGCGTATTCTACCCTATTTCAACATAAACATACCCTAATTACAACAACAAAACAAAACAGACAAAATTCAAGAAAGAACGGACAGAAGATCCTGAAAAGTGGAAAAAAGAAGGTGGATTGGCTAGGTCCCATGGACCAAGGGACTGACCGACCAAGCAGGAAGTTTCCTAGTTTTTGTTTGATTTGGTTTGGTTTGACTTTTGCTATGTCCTAGTTTGAGCTCTGGAGAGGCCTACAACCTGCAAACAGTAATGAGCACAATCAAAAAAGTGCCAAGACTGCTTTCTCTAGACAAAGGATCAGGAAAAGGGCAGCTCAGGCAAGATAAAAACATTCTGACCATATATGTCCCACTCCAGGCAAACAACAACCAAAAAAGTGGCACCCCTCCCTCTCCTCACCTCACTGTGGCCCAGAAACTGTGAGCAGAGTTCTGTCTTCCAATCCTGCATTAATGAGGCAGCACTTTTTCTCCCTCCCCATGGTGCAGCTGTGGAGAATATGGGTAGAGGCATGTAGTCTATCTCCACCCTGGCATAATGAAACGGAGTTCCAACTCCAGCCCAACTAGAGAGTAGGGGGGAGGATCATGGTGAAGAGGGAGTTAGGGAAACAAATTTTCTAAATATGTGTACAAAATACTAGACATACCTCTGAGTGACCCATGTGTAAAAATGACCAGAAACAACACAGCAAAAAGTTTCAGAACTAAACACTGGTCTAAAACAATACCCAGAGGCACCTGGGTGGCTCAGTCAGTTAAGCATCCAACTTCAGCTCAGGTCATGGTCTCGAGGCTGGTGAGTTCAAGACCCGCATAGGACTCTGTGCTGACGGCTCAGAGCCTGGAGCCTGCTTTGGATTCTGTGTCTCCCTCTCTTTCTGCCCCTCCTCCACTCACATTCTGTCTCTCAAAAATAAACATACACTAAAAAACATTTTTTAAAAAAAACAAACCTCTCTGGTAAAGATACAGGAACAGACTAACAAATAACAGATTCCATATATGATAAAGCATTTCAAATCAGAAAAAGATAAATATTTATAAACAGTACTAGGAAAACTACTAAACTGGTGTACCTGGGTGGCTCAGTCGGTTGAGCATCCGACTTCAGCTAAGGTCATGATCTTGCAGTTTGCGAGTTCGAACCTCACATCAGGCTCACTGCTGTCAGAATGGAGCCCTCTTTGGATCCTCTGTCCCTCTTTCTCTCTGCCCCTCCCCCACTTGTGCTCACTCGCTCTCTCAAAAATAAACATAAAAAAAATCCACTACTAAACTGATTGAGCAAAAAGTAAATTAGCTCATTTCACGCAATATTCCAAAAAAACATATTCCAAAATGGTTTAAAGTTCTAAGTATAATAGGGCACTGGGTGGCTCAGTGGGTTAAGCATCCAACTTCTATTCAGATCATGATCTCACAGTTCATGAGTTTGAGCCCGTGTCGGACTCTGCTGACAGCTCAGAGCCTGGATCCTGCTTCAGATTCTGTCTCCCTCTCTCTCTGCCCCTCCCCCATTCACACTCTGTGTGTGTGTGTGTGTGTGTGTGTGTGTGTGTGTGTCTCAAAAATAAACAAACATTTAAAAAGTTTTAATTTTAAGTATAAAGTACAATACTATGTATGTAGTTTATACTAAACATCTTGAAGAAGGCATTTGTAAATATTTGTCTGTTCTTGAGGTGTAGTAACACTTTCCAAAACACAAAAAAACAAAAATTGAGTAACTTCAAATACATAAAATGTTTAAGCTCCTATACATCAACAAAACATCACAAACAAAATTTAAATCAAAATACTATGAAAAGCATTTTCAAAATGTTACAGGCTGGGTCGCCTGGGTGGCTCAGTCAGTTAAGCATCCGACTTCAGCTCAGGTCACGATCTCCTGGTTCATGAGTTCGAGCTAGGCGTCGGGCTCTGTGCTGACACCTCAGAGCCTGGAGCCTGCTTCAGATTCTGGGTCTCCCTCTCTCTCTGCCCCTCCCCCACTTGTGCTCTGTCTCTCTCTCTCTCTCTCTCTCTCCTCCAAAATAAACATTAAAAAAAATGTTATAGGCAAAGGGCTAAATAACCTTTTTAAAGTGTTTACAAATCAGTAAGTACAAACACATCCATGGAAGGGTGAACAAAAAGCATGAACAGGCAATTCATACACAAGTGAAAAAAATTCATCTTTAAATGGGGAAAAAAGAGCACTGGGTATTGTATGGAAACCAAATTGACAATAAATTTCATATATTGAAAAAAAATAAAAAAATAAATGGGGAAAAAAGGCAAATTAAAGTGGTTTTTTTTTCACCTCTCAAACTGGCACATACTCATAAAAGTGAGAACATTTAAGTACCTATTCTACTCATCCAGCATTTAGTCTATAATGCTATGTGCTATATGATAATTTAGCTTTATACATATATATAATACACACACACACACACACACATATAAAATCTCTCTCCTCCAGGCAGGAATTTTCTTACTTTGTTGTTTTCCCAACACCTAAAATAAAAACCAACACATAATAGGCATCCAAACTGTTGGTTAATGATATTAATGAAAATTATAAAAGCCTCTGAATCATTGAGGAGAAGAGTGAATAAGAGTACATTTCTGTTACAGACGGAATGTGTTCCCCTCCCAAATTCTCATGCTGAAGCTCTTAATCCCCAATTCGATTTTGGAGATAGGGCCTTCAGGAGGTAACTGGGGTTATATTAGATCGTGGGGTGAGGCTCTTGTGAAAGGATTAGTGGCCTTATAAGAGGAAGAACGATCTCTCTCTCTCCTCTCACCGCTCCCCTGCCCCCCACACACCAAAGAAAGGCCATGGGAGGTCACAGCAAGAAGTCAGGTGTCTGCAACCCAAGGAGAGTATTCTCACCAGACACCAATCCTGTTAACACCTTGGTCTTGGACTGCCAGTTCTCCAAAAACTGTGAGAAATTAATTTTAGTTGTTTAAGTCACCCAGTCTATGGTCTTTTGTTATGGCAGCCTAAATGGAGTAAGACAATCTCCATCCCATAACACTTTAATCTACAAAAAAGTGCCATCTTGATTTATGGATTATCCACGCCATGTGGTTTCACCATTCCTATCTCAGGCTGCCAACCACAGCTCAAAAGTATCACACTCAGGGTCTCAGTGCTATGCAGAAAACATCCTTTGTCAGTTTCTAGCACAGTAGCTCAAAGCTCCCTCTGGACAGATGGCTTTAGTGACAAGAGGACATCACCCTCCCTTCTCTACAGAGCCTCTATTCTCTGTTTGGACTAGAAGAAGAGATTCCCTCATCCTTTCAAAGACTATTAATCTCTGTGTCCCTGATTCCATTTCAGATCTTTCACCCTACATTATTATGCCTTTCCTTCTGGTACCTTCAAACCTTCCTCTCCAGCTCTCACTTTCCTCTGTTTTACAAATAGGCACAGATGTTCCAAACAGATTTTTTAAAATGCAAACACAGGAGTGCGTGGGTGGCTCAGTCAGTTAAGCGTCTAACTGGTGATTTTGGCTCAGGGCATGATCTCACCGTTTGTGGAATGAAGCCCCATGTTGGACTCAACGTGAGGAGCCTGCTTGGGTCTCTCTCTCTCTCTCTGCCCCTCCCCACTCATGCACTCCTGAGCACATGTGCCTTCTCTCTCTCAAAATAAACTTTAAAAAAAGAAAAGAAACAAAATGCAAACACAATAACTTACCCCATTTAACCCTGCAGCTTCCTGTTTTCCCTTCTTTCCTCATACCACCAACTTGGGTAAGATGTACTTTGCTTTTCTTTCCTCACTTTCCACCTCTCCTTAATGCCCTCATTGTGTTCTTCAAGCCTTCACTCTCAAGTCTACAAATAAATTCTTCAAATCCAATTTTTTCCCCAGAGTTTTCATCCTCTTTAACTTGCACTTGACATGTGATAGTAGTTATCTCCTTTCTCAAAAGTTTCTCAGGTTCTTGGTTCTCTGGACACAATGACAACTAAATTTTAGCTCCCACAGCTTTTGTTCCTCTACTACTCACACACAGGTATTTTATTTGAGTCCCAATTACAGGCAAGGTGTTGCATTAAATATTAGGGATACAGAAAGAAAAAGCCAAAGTTCTTATCCTTCATTTTCCAGTTCAGCCACTCACTTAGCAAACTTTCGTTGAAAAGCCAGTAGGTGATGGGTTTAGAAAGCCAATTATTTTAAACTTACATTAGAATTTTGAAGGTTTTGGGGTAAGTTTAAAGTTGAACTACCTGTCCCTGTCTTCAGGGGAAAAAGAAAAAAAAAAAAAAAAAAAAAAGACTTGTCCTTGTCTTCAATGAGCTCCTGGCTCATAGGCAAATATCTTCTTTTGTGTCCCCACCATACACTATATACTCCTTGAGAGCAGAATCCAAGTCTACTTCACTGAGACGCCAAAAGTGGTCACACTCATCAAATGCCCAATACATGCAAGGAACAAAGAACTAACAGTGCTCAGGTTAGCGATATACAATATTTTTGATCATACGTGAGAAATTAAGAAAGCAATTATTTCCTTAGAGAAGCAACAGGGTAGAGTGACACAAACTTAGCTCTGTGTCCCTACTACAGCCTGGTATTTAACTTTTGAGTTTTCATTTCATCTTTAAAACAGGACTCTCTCCCACCAATATCAGAGGATTACCGTGAGGACTATAAACTAATATACGTAATATACACGTAAATATATCTACATGTAACAATATATAACCTCTATCACTGAGTTTAGTATACAGCAGGCACTATCCAAGTTTCCCTCTTCATGTGCTCCTTACTTATCTTTGTATTCACTAACCCTTTACCAGGACCAAAATGATGATTGGTATTCAATTACACATTTCTTATGTAATTGATTTCTAGGACTCAGATCAAGCCATCACCTTAATATACACCTTCAAGATGAGGAATTCAAGTTCCATATAAATAAGTATCACAAACCCATATTCTAATACTTTACACTTAAACATTTTCCCTAAGAAATATTCTATATGTTCCTTGAGCCTCAAACTTTGCACCTGTAATGACAAGGATGAACAGGTAACACACCTATATAGGTAGTAACAGCTCACTCAGTTCCTCTTTTCCACAGCCACTATGGAATGTAAGAAGGAGCTGAGGGCTCACTCTGGGGCTCCTTCTGCCATAAACTAGAAATCTTCTATTATTAGTGACATTGAGCTTCTTTTCATGTGACTGTTGGGCCATCTGTGTGTCTTATTTGGAAAATGTCTCTTCAGGTCCTCTACCCATTTTTTTTTTTTTTTTTTAATAGACTCCCTACCCTACATGGGGCTCGAACTCACGACCCTGAGATTGAGAGTCATATGCTCTACTGACTCAGCCAGCCAGGTGCCCCTCCTCTGCCCATTTTTAAATCAGGTTGTTTTTTTGGTGTTGAGTTGTATAAGTTCTTTATGTATCTTGGGTATTAACGCCTTACTGAATATATCGCTTGCAAATATCTTCTCCCATTCAGTTAATTGTTGATGGTTTCCTTTGCTGTGCAGAAGCTTTTTACTTTGGTGTAGTCCCATTTAATCTTTCATTCTTAAAAAAGAAAGAATGGGCAAGTATCACCTGACCAAGATAAACAAACAGGAAAAGAAAATGACTGGAGGAAATAGGGATAATTAAAAACAAAAACAAAAAACAACACTTCTAAAAACTATCTTCAGAGATAAAACAAAAACTGAATGCAATTATTTTTTTTTAATTAGAGAGAGAGAGAGAGAGCGAGCAGGCAGGAGAGAGGGGCAAAGGGAGAGAGAGAGAGAGAGAGAGAGAGATAATCCCAAGCAGGCTCCACACTCAGAGTGGAGCTGGACACAGAGCTCAATCCCATGACCCTGGGATCATGACCTGAGCTGAAATCAAGTCAGATGCTCAACTGACTGAGCCACCCAGGTGCTCCTGAATGCATTTTTAAATATCAGGACAAGAATCAGTTCTAAAAAAATTTTTTTAATACACTGAAAAAAAAAAAATCAACAGAAAGACTGAGAGATAAAATCATGACAGTCTCCCAGAAAAGAGAAGCTAAGGCACAGAAAACAAGAGTGAATAGATAAGAACATTACAGAACAATCTGAGAGGCCTGATATTAGAAAGTTTCTGACAAAAAGAAAAAAATGGAGGGGAGAACATTATCTAAGAAGATAACTTCATTAAATGTGAAAATACTGGTTTTCAGATTAAGGGGGTCCACCAAGTATATCACTATGAAAGTATAAAATATATGGAATATAAAAGATAAGCTTCCAGAGATGGGAGAAAATTAATTTCCTACAGGGAACAAAAATGAGGCTAAATTTCTACATCTCATAAGCAACAATGAATGTCAGAAAAAACAGAGCAATGACTTCAAAACTCTGAGGGAAAAGAATCTGCAATCCAGAATTCTATACCCAATCAAATCATCACTCAAACATGAGGGAAGAGCTGACATCAGAAAGTATCAAAGTTTATCTGCCATGTACCCCTTCTCTCAAGAAGTAGCTTGAGAATGAACTATAGCAAAATTTAAAAAAAGGGAGGAGGCAGGAAGACGGAAACCAAAGATCAGTGGAGTGGGTCCAACTCAAAAATGTGGTAAGGAAAATTTCAAGAATGCAGTTGTGCAGATGGCTTAAAAAAAAACAATGAGTATAAATGAAAAGGGTCTTCATAGACTAGAATGTGTATGACTAAGATAGGGAAAAGTGAAATAAAAATTCAGACAAGAAAAAAAGGAAATTAGAATCACCAAGAAAAAAACTGTATGAGAAAGTCTAAATATGAAATAAAAATATGACTGGAAATAACTGATAGTTTCAAAAACAGAATTAACTTTTTATTCATTTTCTCCTTTCAATAGCCCAGGGTCCACAACATAAACCTACAGGGAAAAACATTATAAACCCAGAAAACAATGCTTGGCCTGACACTGAATAATATTACTTACCTATAGTAATGTAAATGCTACATGCACTCGCGCGCGCGCGCGCGCGCGCGCGCGCGCACACACACACACACACACACACACACACACACACACACACACAGAGGAATATTATTCAGCCATAAAAAAGAATGAAGTTTTCCATTTACAATGACATGGGATGGAGCTACAGAGTATAATGCTAAGTGAAATAAGTCAGAGAAAGACAAATACCTTATGATTTCACTTATATGTGGAAGTTTTAAAACAAAACAAACAAGCAAAGGAAAAAGAGACAAACCAAGAAACACTCTTAACTATAGAGAACAAACTGATGGTTATCAGAGTAGCACAGGGTGGGGGAAATAGGTGGCAAGGAGGAAGGAGTATACTTGTCATGATGAGCACTGGGAGATGTATGGAATTGTTGAATCACTGTATCATACACCTCAAACTAACATAACACTGCATGTTAACTATACTGGAAGTAAAAAGAAAGGAAAGAAAGGAAAGAAAGGAAAGAAAGGAAAGAAAGGAAAGAAAGGAAAGAAAGAAAGAAAGAAAGAAAGAAAGAAAGAAAGTAAGTAAGTAAGTGCTGGTGAGGATATTGAAAAATCAGAACGCTTGGGCACTGCTGATGGGATTGTAAAATGGTGCAGCCACTGTGTAAAACAGTAGGGTGGTTCCTTAAAAAAACACACACACACACAAAAAACAAAAAACAAAACAAAACAAAAACTGAACATTAAATTACCATCTGATCTAGCAATTCCACTTCTAAGTACCTACCCCCAAAGAACTGAAAGCAAGGACTTGAACTGATATTTGTATACCAATATATATTACAGCACTATTCACAGCAGCCAAAAGGTGGAGACAACTCAAATGTCCACTGAAGGATGAATGAATGAATAAAATGTTATATATGCATACAACAGAATATTATTCAGCTTTAAAAAGGAAGTAGGGGCCCCTGGGTAACTCAGTTGGTTGGACATCCGACTCTTGGTTTCGGCTCAGGTCATGATCTCACAATTCTCGAGTTCAAGCCCCATGCCAGGCTCTGCACCAACAGTGCAGAACCTCTTGAGATATTCTCTCTCCCTCTCTCTCCCTGCTCCTGTGTGCTTTCTCTCTCAAAAAGAATAAACTTAAAAAAAAATAAATAAAAATTTTCTTTAAAAAAATAGTAAAATTCTGATATGTGCTACAACATGGGATGAACCTTGAAGACATTATACTAATTAGCGGTTAATTAATGGTCGGTTAAGCGGCAGACTTCGGCTCAGGTCGTGATCTCGCAGTCTGTGGGTTCGAGACCCGCATTGGGCTCTGTGCTGACAGCTCAGAGCCTGGAGCCTGCTTCAGATTCTGTGTCTCCCTCTCTCTCTGTTCCTCCCTTGCTTGTGCTCTGTCTCTCTCTCTCAAAAATAAATAAAGATTAAAAAAAAAAAAAAAAGCCAGACACTAAAAAGATAAGTGTCATGGGTTAGAGTTTCACTTGGGGGAAGATGAAAAAGTTCTGGAGATGGATGGTGGTGATGGGCGCACAACAATGTGAATGCACTTAATGCCAATGAATTGCACACTTAAAAATGATGAAAATGGTAAATTTTATGTTATGTACATTTTACCAAAAACAGGGGAAAAAAAGAAAAAGAAATAAGTATACAAACACAATAACATAAACCTTTTCAGTGCTGCCGAGGCTCTCTCGTACCCTCCTCTAGTCATAACCTCCCACTTCCTGCTAAAGGAACCACTAGTCTGACTTCCATCATATCTCATCTTCCGGTAACTAAACATCTACTTTGTGTCTGACTTCTTTCACTAAACATTCTATCTCTGAGATTCATCCATGTTGGTATGTGTATTGGTAGTTTGTTCCTTTCTATTGCTGAAAAAATTCCATTGTATGAATATATCACTACTTATATTTATCTATTCACCTATTTTTGGACATTTGATCATTTCCATTTTTTAGCTATTACAAACAAAGCTTTCATATCTCAAAGGCAAATATGTAGGAATGGGACTCCTGCATCACTGGATAGATGTCTGTTTAGCTTTGCAGAAAATGCCCAACAGTTTTCCAAAGCTGTAGTGCTGATTTACACTCCCACTTAAAACTTGGAGCAACGGGAATGTTGAATAATAAAAATCCATTTTTCCCTTATTAATACACATTACTCAATGCCACACATAAGACAGAGTATTGCACTCTTTGCCTCAATGCATCGGTTCTTCAACAAGGATGTCATCTGGATTACTTGTACTCTACCCACAGAAACTTTAATTCAATAAAGGCAAGGTGGCAGGGCATAGACTTCGGTCATTTTTAAAAAAACCATCTCTTTAAGTGATTCAAATTCATGGCCAGTTTGAGAGCCACCCTCTCAAAGGATGGTAATTATAATGCTTTTAATCACACAAAAATAACCTAGTCATACAGCTTAGAAATAAAATGGAGTGGTAGAGAACCGGATTTTAGCTTTATTTTGTGAGGGCACTAACTCGGGTGACAAAGCTCCTCACCACTCTGGTTTTATTTCTCTTACCTTAGTTACTTGAACTGCATCATCCATCACCACTCATTGGAATTCCATAAATACCTTTTTGTTTTTTTGGTGTGCCACCTGCAACTAGCAAAGGAAAAAAAAAAACAAAACACCTTTAGAAAGACAAAACAGTCCTATTTAAACCCCTGCATTGTTCCCAGGGAGAGGAATACACTCTAACAAGGTGTCTCGTAGAGATGCGTTGAACCCTGCAGGAGCCACAGGACAAAGCTCCATCTTAAACAGTTCAGATTACTGAAGAGCTCATGAGAACTGAATTCAGTGAGAAATCAGGTCCTTCCAGGGAAGGCAGGAGCATTCCTCCCTTATCCCCAAACTACGACTTTTCTACTGCACTGTCCTTCTAGGGAACATCTGGCAATGACTGAAAATACTTTTTGATTGTTTTGTTTGGGTTTTGTTTGTTTGTCTGTCTGTTTTTAAGTACCCCAGGTAATTCCAATGTGCAGCCAGGGCTGAGAACCACTTCTCCATCCACTTTTCTGGATCTCATCTATCTCCAGCCTCAGTTCTTTTCAGAACCCTAGATCTATGTATACCCTTGTTAGTCAATGTACACAGTGAGACTTTCTAATCACTGTCTGACTGAATAAAATCAATTGGAAGAGCCAATTCCTTGATATAGCAGAACTTCCTACTCCAAAGATGGAAAACAAAAACTTGTGGCAAATTAAAGGGACACTGCCATGATTTCATTTCCTACTGTTAATAGAGTCACTGCCAGGAAGTCTCATGCTTACTATAGCAACCAATGGTCTTGCTATTCACCAAGTTTCAGCCTTTTTGCTTCCTCAGGAAGTAGATGGCAAAATCAGGCTCCTGATCTCTTTTTTAAAGAGGAGCTGCCATTTAAAAATAGAAATTAATAAATGAATATGTAAAAAGTAGTTTTAGGTTTGGATGACACCCAATATTTCTGTATATTAAACTCAATCTTTAAAGCACAGAGTCATCTATTTTATTTCATAATACAGCAATCTAGAAAATGTACTAAAACTCTTCAGTTATTATAGTAACTGGATAAATGCTAACATATTTTGAGAAGCTTAGCTAAGTTCTCAAGAAAGTAAACAAAACTGCCAGTGGCATGAAACAAAGTATGAACCAAAAGCTAGAGTTCTGGGGCACCTGGCTGGCTCAGCTGGTTAAGTGTTCAATTCTTGGTTTGGCTCAGGTCATGATCTCATGGTTCGTGAGTTCAAGCCCCATGTCAGGCTCTGCACTGGCAGTGAAGAGCCTGCCTAGGAATCTCAATCTCTCTCTCTCTCTCTCTCTCTCTCTCTCTCTCTCTCTCTCTCTGCCCCTCCCCCACTAATGCTCACTCTCTCTCAAAATATATAAACTTAAAAAACAAATCTAGGGGCTCCTGGGTGGCTCAGTCGGTTAAGTGTCTGACTTCGGCTCAGGTCATGATCTCACAGTTGAGTTCATGACTTTGAGCCCCACATCAGGCTCTGTCTGTGCTGACAGCTTGGAGCCTGGAGCCTGCTTCAGATTCTGTGTCTCCCTCTCTCTCTGCCCCTCCCTCCCTCACACTCTCTCTCTCTCAAAAACAAATGAACATTAAAAAAATTAAAAAATAATAACGTAAAAGCATCAAAACCATAACAAAAGCATAAACACTCTAAAAAGATACGAAAACAGAACAACTAAATGGCACTTACAGAATAAAAATAGCCATTGAAATCTAAAATTTTATAGACAAGTAAACCACTAGAGAAGACACAGCTGAAGAGAAAATTAATAAACCTGAAAATATATCTGAAGAATTTATGCAAAATGCTGCAGAGAGAAATAAACATACCCTGACCTAGAAAAATAACTGCAGAGCTAAAAGTTGTAAAGCTGATTATAAAATTTACATAGAAATGCAAAGAATGCAGAATAGCCAAAACAATGTTGATAAAAAGAAAGTTGGGAGAAATATCTCAGTTCAAAAAGCAAGACCACTTTATGCTTTCTCCCTATAATCCAAACCATCCCAACAAACTTCTTTTAGAAAACTGGGAATTATAAGAAAGCTTTGTCAACCTGATAGAAACTGTCTCTGGAAAACTTAAAGCTAATGCCACATTTAATGGTGAAATATTGAATGCTTCCTCCCTAAGCTCAGAAACAAGGCAAGAATACCTACTTTTATCACTTTTATTCAACATTATATTGGAGGGTCCTAGCCAATGCAACAAAGTAAGAAAAATAAATAAAAAGGTATCTATATTGGAAAAGAAGTAATAAAACTGTATTTATAGAGAACATGATCTTATAGATAGAAAACCTTAAGGAGTCTACAAGAGTTAGTAGAAACAATAAGTTTATCAAGGTAGCGGAATATAAAGTCAACATAAAATAAACAGATGCAGGGGTGCCTGGGTGGCTCAGTAGGTTGAACGTGTGACTTCGGCTCAGGTCATGATCTCACGGTTTGTGGGTTTGAACACCGTGTTGGGCTTTGTGCTGACAGCTTAGACAAATAATCTGTCGAATTCTGTGTCTCCCTCTCTCTCTCTCTCTGCCCCTCCCCTGCTCACGCTCTGTCTCCCTCTCAAATATGGATAATAAAACCTTAAAAAAATTTTTTTATAAAAACCATATACATAATAATCAATTGATGAGGGAGCGTGGAACAAGCTGAGGGCAAAATACAGGCTGGCACACACCCCCCACTCACCAGGTGGAATATGTGTGATGTTCCTCAGACACTCTTGGCTACCCAAGAACAAAGGAAAGGGGTTTAAGTGCTTGCCATGGTAATGTGGGAAACTAAGGCAAATTAAATTCCCTTACTGCCTACAGCCCATTGACAAGTCCTTGAAACCGGCAAAGTGACCTCCCTCTAGGAGCTCAGTTGTCTGGATGAGGACACTTCGCTAGGGGCAAAAGAGAACTTAAGCTTAACATTATCCCAACCTCGAGGATCCTGTAAGTCTACTTCCTTTATCTCAACTGCCCCAAGATATATGCTGGCAATCATACTCCAAGCTTATGCCCCAACATACATCTGAAGGGTCTCATGACTGAGGTTTTATTAAATGGTAATAAATGGCATTTCCCTAGCAACAGCTAGCCCCTCAAGGTCCTGGAAACCTTGCTTCCAAAATTCCTTAGAGACTTACTCTATCCCTGACCCCCTCCCAACCTGAGGGTATATAATGAGTTACCTGCCACAACCTCAGTGCAGCTCTTCCTGCCCATGGGTCCTGTCCTCATGCTTTAATAAGATCACCTTTTTGCACCAAAGACATCTTCAAGAATTCTTTCTTGGGTGTCGGCTCTAGACTCCACAAACCTCCCCCCACCCCAAAACTTCATCCTCAATTGTATCTTTATATATCAGCAGGAGCTGAAAATTTAAACTTCTTAAAGTACCATTTACAATAGGATTTTTAAAACACAAATTATTTAGGGGTAAATATTAACAAAAGATGTGCAAGACCTGTACTCTGAAAACTACGAAACACTGCTGAAGTTACAGAAGACTTAAATAAGTGGAGAGATATAATCTGTTCGTGGACCAAAAGACTTGATGTTGTTAAAATGTCAATCCATCCCAAACGAAACTACAGATTCAATGGAAGGAATCCCAATCAAATTCTCAGGTTTTTTCATAAAAACTGACAAGCTGATTCTAAAACTTACATGAAAATCTAAAGATCTTAAAATAGACAAACCAATTTTGACAAAGAAAAAAAAAGTCAGGAGACTACCTGGCAGGGAATAAGACACTATGCCATGGGTATGCAAACAGACATAGAAATCAAGAGAATAGGCTAGAGAGTTCAGAAATAGAATAACAAATATATGACCAGCTGATTTTCTACAAAGATGACAAGATAATTCAATGGGGCAGAACAATCTTTTCCACAAATAGGGCCAGAATAATTGGATACACAGACAGGGAAAAATGAACTTTTGCACTGGATTCTCATGCCATACACAAACATTAACTTGAAAGGATATTAGATCCAGACCTAAATGTAACAGCTAAAGCATAAGAACACATAAGACAAAACTTCACAATCTTGAGACAGTGTATTAATTTTATATTACTAAGTAACAAATTACCAAAAAATTAGAGGTCAGAAGTCCAACTACAGCATGGCTGGAACTTCTGCTAAGGATCTCACAAAGATAAACTCAAGGTATCTACCAGGCTGTTCTCATCTAATGCTCCTCTTTGAAGTTCACACAGTCGTGGCAAAATTCAGCTCCATGCAGTTGTAGGACTAAGATCCTTCTTTCTTTGCTACTTCTCAACCAGGAGCCATTCTCAGCTGCTAGAGGCCATCTGCAATCTTTGCCATAGAGACCTCTCTCCATCTTAAAAGCCAGCAGTGAAAAATCTCCCTCTTATTGAATTCTCATGTTTCAAGTCTTTTGACTTCTTTCTAGACCCAGATTTTAAAGGTTCATGTGATTGGACAGGCCTATCTGTATAACCTCCCTTTAGCTGACTCAAAGTCAACTGATTAATACCTTAATTACATCTTTAATATCCCTTTTGCCACGTAATGTAATATAATCACTGGAGTAAAATCCATCATATTCACTGATCTTGCCCACACCCACAGGAAGGAAATAATACAAGAGTGCAGGTTGCTAAGGTCCCTAAGGTCTTCTTAGAATTCTGCCTACTACAGATAGACTTCTTAGATTGGATACAAAAAAACACGAAAAAAAAAAAAAAGCAATAATTTGCACTTCATCAAAATTACAAATTTCTAACACTTTGGTAAACCCCATTAAAAAACAAAAAACCAGGGGTGTCTGGCAGGTTCAGTAGGGGTAGCATCCAACTCTTGACCTTGGGGTCATGAGTTCAAGCCCCACACTGGGTGTAGAGATTACTTAAATAAATACTTAAACAATAAAATTATTTTTATTTTTTTTTTTAACATTTATTCATTTTTGAGAGACAGAATGTGAGTGGGGGAGGGGGAGAGAGGGAGACACAGAATCTGAAGCAGGCTCCAGACTCTGAGCTGTCAGCACAGAGCCTGACCAGGGCTCGAACTCAGACTGCAAGATCATGACCTGAGCTGAAGTTGGATGCTTAACCGACTGAGCCATCTAGGCGCCCCATATAATAAAATTATTTTGTAAATAATAAAATTCTTTAAAAAGTATTAAAAAAAAAAAACCCAAGCCACAGGCTAAGAGAGAACATCTGTAATACGTATATATAATTAGTGGCTATATCCAGAATATATAAAGAACCCTTACAACTCAAGCATAAGATATTACTTACTACCAAATAATCCAACAATGGGCAAAGGATTTAAAATGACACTTCATAAAAGCAAATACACAATTGGCCAGTAAGGACATAAACAGACACCCATCACAGGGAAACACCATTAGTCACTAGGAAAATGCAAATAGAACCATAATGAGACACCACCACAAACCCATAATGGCTAAAAAGTAAAAGGCTGACAATACCAAATATTGGTGAGGAGGTGGAAGAAATGAAACTCCAACACAGTACTGATGAGAATATAAAGTGTAAAACTATATGGGACACCTGGGAGGCTCAGTTGGTTAAGCCTCTGACTTCAGCTCAGGTCATGATCTCACAGTTCATGGTTCGAGCTCCGCGTCAGGCTCTGTGCTGACAGCTCAGAGCCTGGAGCCTGCTTCGGATTCTGTGTCTCCCCCTCTCTCTGCCCCTCCCCCGCTCATGCTCTCTGTCTCTCAAGAATGAATAAACTTGAAAACTAAAATAAAGATTTGAACACATGTTTCCAGTAGCTTTTATTTAAAGTTTATTTATTTGTTTTGAGAGCTAGCACACAAGTGAGGGAGGGGCAGAGGGAGAGGGCGAGAGAGAAAGAGAATCCCAAGCAGGCTCCACATTGTCAGCTCAGAACTCGATATGGGGCTCAAATTCACAAACCATGAGATCATGACTTAAGCCAAAGTCAAATGCTTAACCAACTGAGCTACCCAGGCGCACCCCTAGTAGCTTTATTCATGAGGCAATCAAACTAAAAAAACCTAAGTGCTTATATTCACATAATGGAATACCACTCAGAAAAAAGAAAAAAGGGAAATGACTACTAATATACCTAACAACATGAATGAATGTCAGAAACATTATGCTCACTCTTCCCCTAAGCAGGCCTGAGGTGATTTCTGAAAATGGTTTGCTATTCGCTTGACCCAGAATACCCCGCAAAATGATGTAAATCAAGAGGTTCAAATCTTCACGTTCACTTTAAGAACACACATGATGGCTCAGGCCATCAAGGGTACGCATCTGTGAAAAGCCAACAAGTATCTGAAGGATGTCACTTTGCAGAAGCAGTGTATCATTCCATTGCTACAATGGTAGAGTTGGTAGGTGTGCCCGGGCCAAACAGTGGGGCTGGATACAGGGTCGGTGGCAAAAAAAGAGTGCTGAATTTTTACTACACATGTTAAAAATGGTGACAGTAATGCTGAACTTAAGGGTTTCGATGTAGATTTTCTGGTCACAGAGTACATCCAGGTGAACAAAGTCCCCAAGATGTGGCACAGAATCACAGAGCTCATGGTTGGATTAACCCATATGTGATTGCTCCCTGCCACAGTAAGATGATCCTTACTGGAAAAGAGCAGGTTGTTCCTAAACCAGGAGAGGAGGTAACAAAGAAGAAAAAGATATCCCAGAAGAAACTAAAGAAACAAAAACTTATGGCCCAGAAGTAAATTATGCATAAAATAAATGCAAATAAAAGTAAAACCAAAAAACCAAAAAACCCCATCATGTTCAGTGAAAGAATCCAGACAAAAGAGTACATACTACATGATTCTAGTTTTACAACACTCTAGAAAAGAAATCTAATCTATAGTGAGAGAACAGATCCCTAATTGCCTCGGGCCCAAGAAGGGTATGGAGAGGAATAACTGTGATGGGCACAAGGAAAATTGTGGATGTTAAAGAAATGTTAGGTATCTTCACCATGGTGACAATCACTTAGGTAGATAAATTTGGCAAAAACTCATTCAACTGTATAAGAAAAATGGTATGTTTTATTGTAAGAAGATTGATTATACCTCAATAAAGTTGATTTTTAAAAAAAACTTTAGAGATCATTGAATAGAAACCAAAACATTCTCTTTTTTTAAAAATTTTTATTTATTTTGAGAGATGGCATGAGTGGGGGGAGGAAGCAGAAAGAGAGGGAGAGAGAGAATCTCAAGCAGGCTCTGCATTGCCAGCACAGAGCCCCATACAGGGCTCAAACTCACAAACTGAGAGATCATGACCTGAGCTGAAACCAAGAGTCAGACGCTCAACCGACTAAATCATCCAGGTGTCCCTCAACAAAGTTGATTTTATTTTATTTTTTTTAATTTTTTTTCAACGTTTTTTATTTATTTTTGGGACAGAGAGAGACAGAGCATGAACGGGGGGAGGGGCAGAGAGAGAGGGAGACACAGAATCGGAAACAGGCTCCAGGCTCTGAGCCATCAGCCCAGAGCCTGACGCCGGGCTCGAACTCACGGACCGCGAGATCGTGACCAGGCTGAAGTCGGACGCTTAACCGACTGCGCCACCCAGGCGCCCCAGATTTTATTTTTTAATGTTTATTCATTTTTTGAAAGAGACAGAGAGAGAGCAGGGGAGGGGCAGCGGGAGAGGGAAACACAGAATCCAAAGCAGGCTCCAGGCTCTGAGCTGTCAGCACAGAGCCTGACACAGTGCTCGAACCCATGAACTGTGAAATCATGATCTGAGCTGAAGTCAGATGCTTAACCAACTGAGCCACCCAGTTGCCCCAATTTTAAAAGATACTCTCATTAATGTTTGATATACTGAAGACATGCCTGCAATACAATCTTGCCAAACAGTCATTCATAATAAACCCAACATACAATGCAAAAGATGAGATAAAACAGAAGCTAACCGCTATTTAAAAGTCTATGTATTGGTGTTATATACCAATCTTAATAAAGAAGCAAAACACATCATCTCAAAACAGGAAAGCATTTAACAAAACAAGACACCTCCTCATCACAAAAACACTTACGATGCTCATAGTAGACAACAACACTGTGCACTGTGCAATTTTTATGTTTGTGATCTCACAAATCCACAAATTTACCTACTTTTCCATAGATTCACCAAGCACTACAGGTGTTTACCTTAGTACTTTCTAGAGTGACCTCATGTACAAATCAGCAAATATCCTCTTCTTTTTCCTGGATATATCTTTTGTTGTTGTCGTTGTTTTTTAAGTAGGCTCCACACCCAGCGCAGAGCCCAGTGCAGGGCTGGAAATCACAACCCTGAGATCAAGACCTAAGCTGAGACGCTCAGCTGAATCAGACGCTCAACTGACTGAGCCACCCAAGTGCTCCTCACTGTTGATTCAGTAATACTAAACTTAGCCAGCAGCACTATAATATATGATTGAACAAAGCTTGTCTAATGTGCGTGTGTATGCACACACACACACACACACACACACACACACACACAAAGATGGATGCATGTGTAAGGATACACATGTTTGTGTATGTATATACACGCATATATTACCCAGTTCTGTCCACTGACAGGGCCTAGGGGCAGCAATTCCCCAGTAGAACAATCATACACCTACCATCCAGGCCTGGTTTCTAAATACATTCTCCAATAAAAGGAACCAGGACTCCTTGGTGAAATGACTGGGCTGGGGCAGGAAAAGTACAGGAAGAGACTGGAACATCTTGTGCCAGAAAGTCAGGAAGGGAAGTAATCAAAGAATGATAGAATATGTCAAAAGGATACAAGAGCCAGGTTGAAACCAGGGGCATCCACTAGCCAAATATGAGACAAATTCAGCATCAAAGTAACATATTAATAGATAATAATTCACTGAATAAAACAGAAATGCATAAATACATATTAATATAAATTAATAAACAAACAGGGAGAAAAGGATTTTCCTTATGATATGTCACTGGATGAATGTTACAGAAATGATAAAAGTAGAAAAATCATCATTTGGCAACTGCTGCAGCAATAATCCAGCCAAGAAATATCAATGAAGCTCAAACTAGTAGGGTAAAGTTTGAGAAGGGAGATAGGAAATGAGATATTTACATGGTCTCAAAGTGCTTCCTCCTCATAAAGTACTTACTGACTACAAAGGAAAAAATAGGTAAATTTACAGCAGAGAAAACCAAGAGACCCTATTTTAATCAAGTGGTCACGATTAACATCATAAGAAACAAGGCACATGGAAATTGTGTACCTCTGACAGAACAGAGTAAAAATACAGCACCATTTATGTGGTATTCCTGACAAAATGCATATTCTGAATCTAACCATGATGAAACATCATGCCCAAACTGAGAAATACTCAAAATAATTAGCCTACACTCCTCAAAAATATCATGAAATCAAGTCAAAGGCAAGATAACAAAATGTAATATGTGTTTCTGAACTGGATCCTTTTGCTGTACAGGTTCTTATTGGGACAACTGGTAAAACCTGAATGGGATCTGGGGATTAGCTGGTACTACTGTATCACTGTTAAGCTCTGGATTTTAATGGATGTATTGTGGTTATATGGGAGAATGTCCCCATTTGTAGGAAACACACACTAAAGTATTCAAGGCTGACGGAGCATCAAGTGAGCAACTTACTCTCAAATAGCTCAGAGAGGGAAAAGGCTCTTTGTACTATTTCTGCAACTTATCTGTAAACTTAACATTATTTCAAAATAAAAAACAAAATGCACATATTAACAACAAAGAAGCACACACCAATGTCTCAGGATTATAAAAACATAGTTCTTCAGTAAAATTTCTAGATAGGAAAGTACACTATTATCCTTTTTATAAGCTTTTCTAATAATATATCTCATTTTCACAGCACTTCCAAATAGAAATTTCTGTGATGGAAATGTTCTACATACATGCTGCCCAATACAATAGCACATATGGCTGATGACTATCATATTGGAAATGCAGGTCTAGAGAATAGCAATAAAAGCCATAAAAGGTTAAAGGGCTTTTTCATTAAAAAATTAGTTTTAATACTAATTAAATTTTAAGACAACTTACTTTACTTTTTCTAAACTTGCTGACAGACTGCCTGTATTTTTCAAAATTCCCTATCTTCTAATGTCTTTTTTTGTTTGTTTACTTATTTGTGTGTGTGTGTGTGTGTGTGTGTGTGTGTGTGTGTGTGTGAGAGAGAGAGAGAGAGAGAGAGAGAGAGAGAGAGAGAGAGAGAGAGAGAGAGAGAGAGGCTGGGTGGGAAGGGAGGGGCAGAGAGGGAGAAGGAAGGTCCAAAGCAGGCTCTGCACTGACAGTAGAGAGCTGATGCGGGCTCGAATTCACAAATGATGAGATCGTGACCTGAGCTGAAGGTGGATGCTTAACGGACTGAGGCACCCAGGCAGCCGGTCTTCTAATTTCTTAATCAAGTCTGAATATCTATCAGAAGAAATCACTTACCTATCTTTGGTTTAAGGGCAGTTTTTTTTGTTTGTCTTTAAACTGCCCTTCCTTTTAGTATACAACTCCTACTGATTCATACTCCTATCTTGTCAACTTGTTGAAGTATATCTTTCTAAAATCTAGGGACATGTACATGTCCACCCAGTATTCCCAATTTTGGCTCTCACAAAGTTAGATCACAAAGTCACTTTCTCCCAAACTTGTAATTTACACTTTACTTTTACTTTCTCTCATACTCATCTTTCGCTATGTATAGCTGGTACACTGTATGTTAACTGCTATTACAAGTTCATTTCCTGCCATGCTCAGGGTAAGGTTCCTCCTGATCAGATCAGCTTATTTCAATTCCACATGAAATATAATCATCACTTAGCCAATCATTCTAGTATTTTAAACCAAGATCTAAAAGCCAAAAAAGCCAAAATCTAGGGGCACATGGGCGGCTCAGTCGGTTGAGTGGTTGACCCTTCGTTTTGGCTCAGGTCATGATCTCATGGTTTGTGGGTTTGAGCTCCATATCGGGTTCTGTGCTGGCAGCATGGAGCCTGCTTGGGATTCTCCCTCTCTCTGTGCCTCTCCCCCGGCAGCTCTCTCTCTCTCAAATAAATATATATTTTTTTAAATAATAAAAGCCAAAATCTAGTTTAATGACATCATCTACATAGACCACAGGAAAAGAAAACTGCATGCTTCAAGCGCATCAAATTCCACAACTCTTGATTTGAAAAGAAAATGCAAAGTAAAATTCTTCTCCTTGTGATTCACCTTGGTAACCGAATGCCTTGAGGGAATGCAATAGCAGTCACCCACCTATGAGGAGGTTCTGTTATTCTTGACTGACTTAATTCAGAACTTGGAAGAAGAAAAAAAACTGGCTTGTTTACAATAGGCCCATGAAGTTAATACCTATGCCAAACATCTTTAGAAACATTTAACAAATCTAGGAAAATCAAGAATTCTACCAAAGATAAGTTTTTAAGAGTTGATTTAGAAGAATCCCTCCATCCCTCTTACTTCTATTAGTAACTATTTAGGGGCCCCTAGGTGGCTCAGTCTGTTAAGCGTCCGACCCTCGGTTTCAGTTCAGGTCATGATATCACAGCTCATAAGTTCAAGCCCCAAGTCGGGCTCTGTGCTGATAGGGCAGAGCCTGCTTGGGATTCTCTCCCTCTTTCTGGGCCACTTCCCTGCTCTTACTCTGTCTCTTTCAAAATAAATAAACAAACTTAAAAAAAAAAAAACTATTTAAAACAAAAATAAAATTAAAAAGCAATTCAAAATCCCTAATGTCAATATTATTTAGAAGATGCATAATAGAACAAATTTCCATCTTCATTTGAAAAATCAAACCCTAGATTTCCAAGTCAACATGGCATCAATGCAAGCAGTACCCATTATGTTGGCCCAGTAACACACTCAAGAACATATAAAAGCTGGACTAGGGTGGGGAAATCTAATGGGGCCTAAGCTCCACATGCTGTCTTCTAAACCAGAGCCACACATATAGCAGAGCAGAGGCAGGAAAGAGAAAGAACACACCCTTTTTTTTTTTAAATCTCCATGCAGGAAAACAAAATTTAGGGACCAGAAAACCAAGCAACAGTTGAAAAATTTTATGAGAAAACTTTTGGGCTATTTACAAAAATACTGATAAATGTAGTATCTGATTGCTGTAAAAATCTCAAACAATGGGGCACCTGGATGTCTCAGTTGGTAGAGTTCGGGGTTGTGAGTTCAAGCCCCACATTGGGCATATAGCTTACTTACAAAAATAAAAATAAAAGGAAAATTTTTAAAAGAGCAGCTTAAAAAAAAAAAATCTCAAACAATACTAAAGTGTATGAAGTGTAAAGTGAAAGTCTCCCATGTTTTCTTTTGCTCTTCCCAGTTCAGTACCAGATCAACAGTTGATATAATCACTGACATAGATTTTATTTGGTGAACTTTTTACACTCTTTGCCTATTTTTCTAATAGTGTTTTGGTCTGTTTCTTATCTGCAGGGACTCCTTAATACTAGGTGACATCAATCTTTTCCTGACATAGGGTTACAAATATGCTTCCGCTGGGGTCCCTGGGTGGCTCAGTCAGTTAAGCATCTGACTCTTGGTTTCTGCTCAGGTCATGATCTCAGGGTTTGTGAGTTCAAGCCCATGCTGGGCTCTGTGCTGCTGACAACATGAAGCCTGCTTGGGATTCATTCTCTCTCCCTCTCTCTGCCTCTCCCTCGTTCATGCTTGCTCACTCTCTCTCTCAAAATAAATAAATAAACTTAAAAAAAATACATTTCCCCAATCTGTAGTTTATCTTTTAGTTTTGTTTATATTATCTTTTTACGCAATCAAATTTTAGTCAATTTTTTCCTTCTTGATTTTGGCCTTGGTATAATGCTGTATGCAGAATGGAGGAGAACAAACCATCTGTTTTAGTGAGGCTTGCAAGCTAAGAATGATTTTATACTTAAAAAAATATATGTTTTTAATGTTTATTTATTTTTGAGAGACACAGAGAGACAGAGTGTGAATAGGGAAGGGCAGAGAGAGAGGGAGACACAGAATCCGAAGCAGGCTCCAGGCTCCAAGCTGTCAGCACACAGCCTGGCACGGGGCTCAAACCCACGCAGGGTGAGATCATGACCTGAGCCGGAGTCAGATGCCCAACTGACTGAGCCACCTAGGCGCCCCACTTTTTAATGGTTGAAAAAAATCAAAATAGTATTTCATGATGTGAAAATTATATTGAAATTCAAACTCCAGTATCCATAAACAACATCAAACATAACTGCATTCACTCATTGACATGTTGCCTATGGATGCCTTCAACACTACAGTGGCAAAATTGAATGGCTACCTGTGTATGTGGTGCTCACAGAGCTGTGCACTGCTGCTCAGTGCACCACAGAGTGGAAATCACACTGACGAAATCAGCGAAGAAGCTATATAACTCAGCAGCATCTTGACTGCCACATGCGCATACTGACATACTGCACTGTGATAGCTTATTTCTTTGTGTTACCAGTGCATAGTCATTGTATCAAAACAAGAAGAGAAAGTAGATAATGTCATGTTTTTTTTTTTTTTTGGATAATGTCATGCTTTTTTTTTTTTTTATAATGTCATGCTTTTAAGCAAAGTGGATGGAGAGTGTGGATTACCTTGCTATTAAGTCACACGAGGAAGCACTGTGTTTATTATGCAATGACACTACAGCTGTGCTAAAAAAAATTCAATATACACCAACATTAGCACACTAAGTAGTCACCCAATATTTCTAATTCACAGGAAAAGCCATGATCTGAAAAATCCAAGGCTGATCTATTAGCCAAGAAAAGGAAGTAATTTATTAGTCAATGGTGAGTTGCTTAAGCCATGCTCAGTTCTAGGCGCTGAAGAAGGATATTCAGAGAAAATAAACTTAAGACTACTAGCTTTTCAAAAAGACCAGTTACTCCAAAAGTTGAGGATAAAGGGAGTTAAGATTAATCATTTTAAGAAGGCAAACGTGGGCCACCTGGGTGGCTCAGCGGGGTAAGCGTCAGACTCTTGGTTTTCAGCTCAGGTGACGATCTCACAGTTTGTGAGTTCAAGCTCCACATCGGGCTCCACGCTGACAGTGTGGAGCTTGCTTGGGATTCTCTTTCCCTCTCTCTCTGCCCCTCTCTTGCTTGTGTGCTCTCTTTGTCTCTTAAAACAAATAAATAAACTAAATTAACTACATAACTAACTAAATAAAGCAAATGAGGGGGACCTAAGTGGCTCAGTCTGTTAAGCATCCAACTCTTGATCTCAGGTCAAGTCATGATCTCATGCTTCACGAGATTGAGCCCTGTGTCAGGTTCCACACTGACAGTGTAGGGCCTGCTTGGGATTCTCTCTCTCCCTCTCTCTCGTGCCCTCCCCTGCTCGTGCACATGCTCTCTCTCTCTCAAAATAAGTAAACTTAAAAAAAAAAAAGGCAAATGAGTTCATGTAAAGTCCCTGTTTCTCAATGAGTGGACAGATGTTACCAATACCGCTCAGTTGTTTATTCAAGGAGTCAATGCCAAGTTTAAGCTGGATGAAGTTTAAGCTGGCTGGCTCAGTCTGTGGAGCATGTGAGTCTTGATCTCAGGGTTCTGAGTTCAAGACCCACTTTGGGTATAGAGATTATTACTAAAAAAAGAAATCTTAAAAAAAAATTAAGTGAATGAAAAATTGGCTTCCATGAATAGTCTGTTAAACAACTACAGGCCAGAAATTGAGAAAATACTAATTCAGTACAATTTGAATTGCAATCTGCTAAAATGTGTTACCACTGATAATAGTAATGTGGAGTAGAAAAAAGCTCAGTTGGATAATTTGCAAAGTTTGTTAAGATGCAAGGCAGTTATTCAATATATTCTTCATCAGCAGGTACTCTGAAAAATATTTAAATTTATCATGTGTTATTGAGCCAACAGTGCTGATGGTGAACCTCACTCACTGTCATGGTCTTAATTATTGCCAGAAATAAAAGCTGAATAATCTGACTTGCCTGACCACAGAGCAGTTCAGGGACTTTGCTGTAGGAAAATTTGGTGATTTTTAATCTTTTTTTTTTTTTTTAAGTTTATTTATTTTGAGAGAGAGCACAAACAGGGGAGGGGCAGAGAGAGAGGGAGACAGAATCCCAAGCAGGCTCAGACCCGTCAGCACAGAGTCTGATGCAGGGCTTGAACTCACTAGCTCAAGATCATGACCTGAACTGAAGTCAAGAGTCAGATGCTTAACTGACTGAGCCACCCAGGCGCCCCTGTGAATTTTAATCTTTTAAGCTCTGGGTTGAGAATGAAAATTTTCAGAACAATAGACCTCTTTCAGATTATCAAATAATGAATGGCTCTGAAACTTTGCTTTTGCTGCAGATTTACAATATTTAATAAAGTAACCCTGGGGGTGCCTGGGAGGCTCAGTCAGTTGGGTGTCTGACGCTTGATTTCTGCTCAGGTCATGATCTCACAGTTTCTGGGGCTCTGCACTAACAGTGTGGAGCCTACTTGGGATTCTGTTTCCCTCTCTCCCTGCCTCCCCTATTCACGCCTTCTCTGTCACTCTCAAAATAAATAAACTTTAAAAAAAGAATTAAATAAATTCAATCTAACATTACCAGGGCAGAACAACACTTATATGTGAAAGTCAAACTACAATCAAGTCATTGAGATAAAAATTAATATCTGAATCATAAGCAATGTCAAGTTGCTTTATACACTTCTCATGCTGTTAAATTTAAAATAAGAAGTGAGATCTACATTCCAAAACAATTTTTTTTAAGTTTTTTTTTTTTTCTTTTTTTCTTGAGAAGGGAAGGGAGGGTCAGAGACTGGGAGAGAAAGAGAATCCTACTGCCAGCACAGAGCCCGACTCAGGGTCCAAAGCAACGAACTGTGAGATCAGGACCTAAGGCACAGTTGGATGCTTAATGAACTGAGTCACCCAGGCACCCCCCAAACAAATTTTCAGAGGACAGATTTTCTTAGCTCAAAACTACAGTTCCAAGCAAAACAAAACAAAACAAAACAAAACAAAACAAAACAAAACAAAACAAAACAACTACAGCTCCAGAAGCAGTTTTAGGACTTCAATGAAAGTGCAAAGAAATTTCCATATTTCAAAGTCTACTTAACAGTGAAATTATGGAGCTTCCATCTAACCCTTAATTGGAAGTAATTAATCTGCTATTTAACGATATGCTAAAAGGCAAATATTAAAAGAATAATATAATTTTATAAATGCTTCCCAAGTGATTAATATGCTCAACTAAAATCATATGCTTGTGGGCTGATACCGATATTTGGCTACACATCTATGTAAAGACATTTTCAAAGATGAAATATGTAAAATCTTATTACAGACCATCATTAACATTTGAAATCAATTTTGATAGGAAACAGTAACTCTGAACTCCAATTAAGTGAATGTATCACCTTAAAAAAGAATTCCCTTTTTCTCATTAATATACCTATTGTTACAAAAAGTTGTACTCAATAATTATTATATTTTAATTTCATCAATAAGAAATTTGTGGAAATGTGTTTTTTAAAGTACCTTGAATAGCCTTGATTTTGCTTATTGGACCACAAAGCCTAAAATATTTACTCTTTGGCTCTTTACAGAAAATATTTGATGACCCCTGCTTTTGAGAAAGGTTTTCTTTAGCCTAAGCATATAAAAGCATCTCCTCTGTTTCCTGAAGGGACAGGTAAAAACTTTTACCCAACACAAATAGGGATTGGGGCTGGTTGGTTACACAAAAAAAAGCAGTAGATCAGGTAACAAAAAAAATATATACATATGTAACTTAAATATTTGATTTTTACTTAAAACAAATATACATACATTCATTCATCTGCCAATGAAAGCCTGGTAGAAAGCCAAGGCCTCTGTGAGTATGGATAATTTATGTTTCACATGTTCTTTCTTACATGTATCATATCGATAATATATACCCATGATTTTTAATTTCAATTTCTTTAAAATGGAACAAGGCGGGGCACCTGGGTGGCTCAGTTGGTTAAGCATCCAACTTCAGCTCAGGTCATGATCTCGCAGTTTGTGAGTTCGAGCCTTGCATCAGGCTCTGTGCTGATGGCTCAGAGCCTGGAGCCTCTTCAGATTCTGTGTCTCCCTCTCTTTCTGCCCCTCTCCCGCTCAAGCTCTGTCTCTCTCAAAAAAATAAATAAACATTAAAAAAAATAATAAAATGGAACAAGAGGCACCTGGGTAGCTCACTCAGTTAAGCATCCAACTCTTGGTTTCAGCTCATGCCGTGATACCACAGTTCATGTGTTTGACCCTACATCGGACTCCTCACCAACAGTGTGGAGCCTGCTTGGGATTCTCTCTCTCTCCCTCTCTCTTTGCCCTTCCCCTGCTCATGAGTACTCTCTCTCTCTCAAAATAAATACACTTTAAAATACAATAAAATAAAAATAAAAATAAAATAAAATAATAAAATAAAATAAAATAAAATAAAATAAAATAAAATAAAATAAAATAAAATAAAATGGAACAAGTATTCAAACAACTGTGAGACAATTGAGCATAGAATCTTTAACAAGATTTTTATGATTTTTTTTTCTAATCTTCTAAAATGTGCCCACAACCAATAAGATAGTAATTTGGGCAGGGTGGGGAGGGGGCTGGCTCAGTCAGAAGAGCATACAACTCTTTTTTTTTATTTGAGAGAGAGAGAGAGAGAATGCACGAGAGCAAGCATGAAAGGGGGAGGGGGCAGAGGGACAGAAGGAGGGGGTGGGGGGAGAAGGAGACAGAGAGAGAGAGAATCCCAAGCAGGATCCAAGCTCGGCGCGGAGCCCAATGTGGGGCTCGGTCCCACAACCCTGGGATTGTGACCTAAGCTGAAATCAAGAGTCAGACAGTCAACTGACTTAACCTCCCAGGCGCCCTGGGCATGCAACTCTTGATCTTGGGGTCATGAGCTCAAGCCTCACGTTGGGTGTAGAGATTACTAAAGAGCAAACAAATAAACTTAAAAAGAAGATAGTAATTCTCGGGGAAAGGGACTTATCTAATCCTTTCAAGATCTTCAACTTAACTTTCTTAAAAACAACTACCTTTATACTCATATTTCATTATACTCACATTTATATAATATTTAATTAGGTTATAAAATTATAGTAAGTAAAACTGGCATAAGCAGGTTTGGAACATATTCACCCTTGAAAGTATAAAATTCAATTTGTGATTGTAAAAGGCAAGGTATACCAGAGTTTATTACCAACCATGAGTGTTCAGTTTAAGAATCATTCCGTACAGGGGCACCTGGCCGACTTCAGCTCAGGTCATGATGTCACGGTTTGTGAGGTCAAGCCCTGCACTGGGCTCTGTGCTGACAGCTTAGAGCCTGGAGCCTGCTTCAGATTCTGTGTCTCATTCTCTCTCTGCCCCTCCCCCACTTGTGCTCTGTCTCTGTCTCTCAAAAATAAATGTAAAAAAAAAAATTTTTTTTAAAGAATCATTCAGTACATTCCAGAGAAAAGATGAAGAATGTGGTTAGTTCAGTAATTCACCTAAGTATCCTCTATAATCTGGTGATTATTTGAACACAGTCTAATTTAGTGGTCTTTACATATTTTTGTTCCCAAACAGCCCACTTTTGCAGGACCATTTATTGAATAGTCCATTCTTTTCTCCCTTTTTTTTTTTTTTTTTTTTTAGTTTACATCCAAATTAGTTGGCATATAGTGCAACAATGATTTCAGGAGTAGATTCCTTAGTGCCCCTTACCCATTTAGCCCATCCCCCCTCCCACAACCCCTCCATTAACCCTGTTTGTTCTCCAGATTTATGAGTCTCTTCTGTTTCGTCCCCCTCCCTGTTTTTATATTATTTTTGTTTTCCTTTCCTTATGTTCATCTGTTTTGTCTCTTAAAGTCCTCATATGAGTGAAGCCATATGACTTGTGTCTTTCTCTGACTAATTTCACTTAGCATAACACCCTCCAGTTCCATCCATGTAGTGGCAAATGGCAAGATTTCATTCTTTTTGATTGCCGAGTAATACTCCATTGTATATATATACCACATCTTCTTTATCCATTCATCCATCGATGGACATGTGGGCCTTTTCTCCCTGATTTTTATTTTTTTTTTATTTTATTTTTGAGACAGGGGGAGACAGAGCATGAACAGGGGAGGGTCAGAGAGAGGGAGACACAGAATCTGAAACAGGCTCCAGGCTCTGAGCTGTCAGCACAGAGCCTGACGCGGGGCTCGAACTCACGGACCGTGAGATCATGACTTGAGCCGAAGTCGGCTGCTTAACCGACTGAGCCACCCAGGCGCCCCTCTCCCTGATTTTTAAATGCTACTTTTATTATATTCTAAATTCCCACACATATCCTTGTCTGTTTCTGAAATTACTACTCTGCTCTACATGCTTGTCTATTCTAACACAAATGTCAAACTGTCTTAAATATCTTTTTTTTAAGATTTTATTAAAAAATTTTTAATGCTTATTTATTTCCAAGTTTATTTATTTATTTTGAGAGAGAGGAAGAGAGAGAATCCTAAGCAGACTCTGCATTGTCACTGGAGAGCCCAATGTGGGGCTCGAACTTGAGAACTGTGAGATCAGGACCTGAGCCGAAACCAAGAGTCAGATGCTTAACTGACTGAGCCACCCTGGGGTCCCTATGTATTTATTTTTGAGAGAGAGAAAGAGAGAGAGAGAGAGAGAGAGAGAGAGAGAGAGAGAGAGAGAGAATGAGAATCCCAACCAGGTTCTGCACTGTCAGTGCAGAATCCGACATGGGCTCCACCTCATGAACCATGAGATGACAACATGTGCCCAAATCAAGAGTCGCATGCTTAACTGCCTGAGCCACCCAGGTGCCTCAATATTTTATTTTTTAAGTAATCTCTACACCCAACATGGGGCTCAAACTTACAACCCCAAGATCAAGAGTTGCATGCTCTACTGACTGAGCCAGCCAAGTACTCCCTGTCTTAAATACCTTTAACTCTGTGATATATTCTACTATCCACAGAGTCAAGTGTCACATACCTTCCCCATTTCTACAGCTCTCCGATTATTGTTCTTTTCAAAAATTTTCAAAATTTTCTCAACTACTGAATTTATTCTTCCAAATGAACCATACCATACAATCTGTCAAGCTTTTAAAAGGTTTACCCCAGGGGCGCCTAGGTGGCTCGGTCAGTTGAGCATCTGACTCTTGATTTTGGCTCAGGTCATGATCTCACAGTTCGTGGGTTCAAGCCCCTCATTGGGCTCTGTGCTGACAGCACAGGGCCTGCTTGGGATCCTATCTCTCCCCCACCTCTCTCTCTGCCCCTCCCCTGATTGCGCACACTATTTGTCTCCCCAAATAACACATAAACTTTAAAAAAAATTAAAAAAAAAAAAGGTTTATCCCACTGGGCTTACAAAACAATATGCATTAAGTCTGCTGAATAATTTGGAGAGCACTGACATCTATACGGTATCTATAATATTTAAGTCTTTCACATTCAGGAACATAGCATACATATTGAATTTGTATCTTTAAAAATCCTTCAGTAAGGCTTTATAGTTTCCTCATATTAGTCTTCATATTTCTTAAATTAATTTGTGCTCTCTCCTATCCCCATATCATTTTTTAAAATTTAAAAGTCTATTAGTGCAGGACTTAACACAATGTATAAAGAATTAAGTTTTGTAATAGGTCATCTTCACTTCTTCACCCTTCTCCAACTACACCCCTCCAAAACAGGAAGCTCTCTAAGGAAGAGGATGTGTCTCATTCACCTTTGAAATTCCAGCACCTACATATCATGTAGCAATCAAGCAATCAATGTTTGTCAAATCCACAAATATCTTGCTAAATTGTGTAAACCCAATACTAAATCTTTAAAAGGGATCTGAAAACAGATGGTTTATCCATTTGCAGTAGGGATGAGATTCCTAAATCCTCCACCACCCTTGTTACCTAAAAAATAGTACATATGTCAAAAATGCCTTCCTTCTTTTAAGTCTTTCACAAATGAATTCAGTACAAACCTTCTCTGAATTTATTATTCAGCCTTATTCCTTGTGTATAAATGGAATAGTCAAATCTGTTGAGTGCTCCCTATGAGTTAGGCATGTGACATAACTTAGCTCATTTTCTCCTTATGACAACACAACCCTATGAAGTGGAGGTTATTATCCCCCATTTCACGGATAAGAAAACTAAGGCACAGAGAGGTTAAGTAAATTGTCCTGTGTTACATAGCTAATAAATAGCAGAGATGGGATTTGAACCACAGCAGTCAGCTTCAGAATCCAAAAAATATTTTAAAGAGCCATTATTTCCTTTTGCATTTCATCAGATTTTATTTTATTTTTCAAGTAAAACAGATGAAAACCTTCATTGTGTTAAATAAAGTATAGCTATACAACTCTTAGTATTTTGAATTCATAAGGTTAAAAACAAAAAATAAAATCCTGAAATTAGGAATGTTTTAAATATCCTAAAAAAGGACTATTAAAAAACATTAATAATTCTGTAATTTTAATCCTTCCAGTTAAACTAGACATAAAAATCTTCAGGTAAATCACTGCAGTTTTGTTTAGAAACCTGTTAATATTTAACTGAATCGCTTTAAGCTATTCAACAAAATTCCCAACCCCTTTGAGATGACCTGGAATCATTTGGCATCAACCTTCTCAAAATGTACTACTAAAGAATCTCATGCTTTTAAAAGAAAAGATCAGACCAGTGCTAGTAGCTGCCAAGAATGAGTTTACTGCCTGGTTTCCATGACTGCGTCAATCTGAGACAAGCATAAGAGAGGAGATGTATCCTTGGAAACCAGCTCTTTGCTTCCCTCAATTAAGAAAGGGAGTAGGAAAAAGAGAAAAAGCTTCAGAATAATTTAACTTGTGTTTAATGTGCCCATTGCACATGACAGTCATGGGCAAAAGTCCTGTCCCAATCAAACCTGTGAGAAAGTTATGTGATGCGTACTGGAAAACTCCAAAATGATTTTACTTGTGACTATCTTATGATAGTCATATGAAACTATCTTATGATCCATATACAATATTTGACTTCAGTCTCTGAAAGAAAAATCACAGAAGCTGTACCAATAAGAACTTCATGAATAATATTTAGTTGGGACAATATTTAGTACCCCTTCAATCTCCTTACTATAACCTGAATTCTCTGCACACATCATGCAGTGCCCTTTGTTTTAGGCATTGCAAATTGTGAAATTTCAAAATGGAAGATTTTTCCAAATTCAGGAGCAGACTGCATATACTTATGAAAATACCTATACTTCTAAGTCCATTCACTTCAACTACATTTCTAAGGCAAGAACTTCCTATGAAGTGTAAATGAACTCTAATGAAATATAAATAAATGAAGTACAGCCTCCCAGGTTTTCTTAAACCAGGGCCCTCCTTCCTTGAAGCTATAAATATACTTCCTGTCATCAATAGCAATGGCTGGAGCAACCCCTGTTCAAAAGAACTAAAAATACATTATTGTACATATCCTCTTTTCTGCTACCCACCCACTATTCCAAGAGGAACTGACAGAGGGAAATGCAGAGCTGTGTAAAGTTCAGCTGAGAGCAGTACAGAGATGGTAATTTTCCAAAAAAAGAAAGAACAAAAAAGTTACCTTCAACTGAATGATGTCTAGGGAAGTATTAATCTACTACAGGGTCTGAGTAAATTTTAAAATTTTTGGAGAAGCTATTCCAGCTACTCGTTATTTGGGGACTAGTCTTGTTTAATTAAACCATGTTAGGGGGACCTGGCTGGCTTAGTTGGTGGAGCCTGTGACTCTTGACCTCAAGGTTGTAGGTTCAAGCCCCATGTTGGGTGTAGAGCTTACTTAAAAAAAAAAAAAAAAATTAAAAATCATGTTAACAGAACTTCATGCATGAGAACAGTACGAAGTGAGAACTGTCTGTATATAAAAATGGCTCATGGAACTAGATGGGGTGCTCAGCCAGCACTTTCAGTGAGGCTGGAGCCAATGAGATGGTCCTCATAGTCAGGAGATTATTACCTAAGGAGGATGGAGCAAAAAGGACAGAGAGCCAGATTCTCAATGACAGAAAAAGAGGAATAAATTCAAAAAGGGGAAAGACTAGGGAAAAAATGCTGTGGTGTTAGAACGAAATCAGTGAGGGTATAACAGTGAAATCATGGCTTTCAACATTCTTGGGCAGATATGGATGCTCATATATGTTTATATGCATATGTATGTATATGTAAAAAATATTACAAACCCTCCAACAATTACAACATCTGTGTTTCACTTCCTGCCTAACAAGGAACATTCCAACAGCTTCCCACACTATAGCAATAAAGGCTCTCACCCATGCTTTCTTCTTGCTCCTTCTGCCTCCTGCTTCCCCCATGTGGCCCTGCATAGCAAGGTGTACTGCCTCCTGCTTCTGGAGAACTATGAGTAAACTTCCTTCAGTGGCACTGACCTCTTCATGGCATCATTCAGTCATACTTATGAATTTAAATCCTGGGTTTGTTTGTTTGTTTATTTATTTATTTATTTATTTATTTATTTTGAACGTTTATTTATTTTTGGGACAGAGAGAGAGAGACAGAGCATGAACGGGGGAGGGGCAGAGAGAGAGGGAGACACAGAATCGGAAACAGGCTCCAGGCTCTGAGCCATCAGCCCAGAGCCTGACGCGGGGCTCGAACTCATGGACCACGAGATCGTGACCTGGCTGAAGTCGGACGCTTAACCGACTGCGCCACCCAGGCGCCCCAAATCCTGGGTACATTTAAAAACAATGTGCTACCTCTGACCTCTAATAGAACCTAAGAGCAGTGACACCCCAGTAACAAGGAACACATCTGGTGTCTGGATCTTGTTTTATAAATACATCCTCTAACAAAAGAAACCAGAGTTCCTTCATGACATGGGTGCTCCTAGCATTGGGACAGTGAAAGTACAAGATGAGCATAAAAACCTTGTGCCAAAAAGTAAGAGATCAAAGAATGATGAGGACATGAGAAAAAGGCATAGGAGCCAGCTTGAAAGGGTTCCCGCTGACCAAATCAGAGAAAATTCAAGCATCAAAATAAATGCAAAATGTATCAAACAGGAATTTAGGAGTCCATGCTGATATGTTTAAATGATTTTTTAAAAACAGGGAGAGAGCTTTTCTTTACAGGGAAATGCCAAATTATGAATGCAGAAGGGATGATGAAATTTTAAAAATTCACCATCTGGCAACCACTTAGTAATAACTGATTCAGGCACAAATCATCAATGGATGCAAAAACTAGTAGGTGAAAATTTGATGAGAAATGGTCTATTTATATAGCCTCAAAGCATCATGCCACAAAATGTGTATTGTTTACTTATCAGCAAGTGCAAAATACTTTTCAACTAACTTACAGTATAGAAACCTGTCAGATAACATCTTAGCCAAGTGATAAAATTTTACGTAACCAGTAATGGGACAAGTTGGCCAGTGCCTCCTGATATGATGTAGTGAAAACACGACATCATGTCTGTGGTGTTCCTGCCAAAAATGCACAACCTAAATCTATTTATGAGGAAACATCAGACTAACCCAAACTGAGGAACATTTTACAAAGTAACTGGCCTATTCTTCAAAACTGTCAAGATAATTGAAAACAAATGAAGACTGAGGAACTATGCCAAATTGAGGGAGACTGAAGAGACATCATGGTTGTGAATGATCTCTGAATCAGAATTACAAGGAGAATGGGAAAAGGTTTTTCTGCTTTTGTTTCTGGAGGGAGGAGCTGATTTTTTATTGTTCTTTTGGGTTTTGTTTGTTGGTTGGTTGGTTCTGCTGTAAAGAATGTAATTGGGAGATCAGAGAAAATTTGAGTGGTGTCTGTGAATTACATAGCAGTACTATATCAATATTTATTTCCTGATTTTAATGGGTGTGCTATGGTTATATAGTAGAGAATCTTTTTTTTAGGAAACACACACTGACTGGGGTGCCTGGGTGGCTAAGTCAGTTAAACATCTGACTTTGTCTCAGATAATGGTCTCGTGGTTCATGAGTTCAAGCCCCATCCCATCAGCTCTGTGCAGAACCTGCTTGGGATTTTCTGTCTCCCTCTCTGCCCTTCCCCTGCTCGCACACATTCTCTCTCAAAAATAAATAAACGTTAAAAAAAAAAAAAAAAAAAACAAGGAGGGGCGTGTGGGTGGCTCAGCTGGATAAGCATCTGACTTCAGCTCAGGTCATGATCTCCCGGTTTTTGAGTTTGAGCCCCGAGTCGGGCTCTGTGCTGACAGCTCGAAACCTGGAACCTCCTTCAGATTCTGTGCCTCCCTCTCTCTCTGCCATTCCCCAGCTCACGCTCTTTCTCTCTCAAAAATAAACATTTAGGGGCACCTGGGTGGCGCAGTCGGTTAAGCGTCCGACTTCAGCCAGGTCACGATCTCGCGGTCCATGAGTTCGAGCCCCGCGTCAGGCTCTGGGCTGATGGCTCAGAGCCTGGAGCCTGTTTCCGATTCTGTGTCTCCCTCTCTCTCTGCCCCTCCCCCGTTCATGCTCTGTCTCTCTCTGTCCCAAAAATAAATAAACGTTGAAAAAAAAAATTAAAAAAAATAAATAAATAAAAAATAAACATTTAAAAAAAAATTTTTTTAAAAAGGTATTACACACTGATTTAGAGGTGATAGAGCATTATGTCTACAACTCGTTTCTCAAAATGATTCAGAAAACCTGTATAAATAGAAGGATAAAGTGACAAAGATAAGGAAATTATGGTAAAATATTAACAATTTAACATTAACAATGTGGAATCTGGGTGAAGGATATACTAGGCCAAATAGCAAATAAATATTAACAATTTCCAAAGGACTGAAATCATATAAGCCACATCTTTAACCACAATGCAATTAACCTATAAAGCCTTGACAAAAAAATGACTAGAAAAACCTCATGTTTGAAAATTAAAAGGCATACTTATAAATAACCCACGGATCAAAGATGAAAACCACAATTTGGGGCACCTGGGTGGCTCAATCGGTTAAGCATCCGACTTCAGCTCAGGTCATGATCTCGCAGTCTGTGAGTTCAAGCCCCATGTCGGGCTCTGTGCTAACAGTTCAGAGCCTGAAGCCTGCTTTCGATTCTGTGTCTCCCTCTCTCTCTGCACCACCCCCACCCCGCTTGCATTCTGTCTCTCTCTCTTAAAAAATAAACATTAAAAAAAAAATTTTTTTTAAGATGAAAACCACAATGGAAGTTAGAAAATAGTCTGAGCTAGGGGCGCCTGGGTGGCTCAGTTGGTTGGGCAGCCAACTACAGCTCAGGTCATGATCTCACATTCTGTGAGTTTGAGCCCCACGGCGGGCTCTGTCCTGAGCGCTCAGAGCCTGGAGCCTGCTTCTGATTCTGTGTCTCCCTCTCTCTCTGCCCCTTCCCTGCTTGCTCTCAGTCTCTCTCTCTCTCTCAAAAATAATAAACAATAAAAAAATTTAAAAAAAAGAAAACAGTCTGAGCTGTATTAAAAAAAGTTCTAACCAAAATATTAGTAACCTAATGCCATCAACATATAAGATTTAAAAAGGTAATACAGTACATCTGGGACCAAACTGTGTTTAATGTTAAGAATTAATGAAAGGTAGGGGCACCTGAATGACTCAGTTGGCTAAGCGTCTGACTCTTGATTTCAGCTCAGGTCATGATCTCACAGTTCATGAGTTCAAGCCTCGAGTCAAGCTCTTCTGCTGACAGCATGGAGCCTGCTTGGGATTCTCTCTCTCCCTCTCTCTCTGCCCCTCCCCTGCTCATGTTTTCTCTCTCCCCCAAAATAAATTTTAAAAAATACTTCCTTATCTTTGAATAAAGGAAATACAGTATTTATTAAAAAAAAAAAAGAAAACAAAAAAAGAATGAGAGGAGCCTGGGTGGCTGTCAGTTTAACATCTCACTTCAGCTCGGGTCTTAATCTTGCGGTTCGTGAGTTCGAGCCTTGCGTTGGGCTCTGCACAGACAGCTTGGAGCCTGGAGCCTGCTTCAGATTCTGTGTCTTCCTCTCTCTCTGTCCTCCCCTGCCCCCACACTCTCTCTCTCAAAAAATAAACAAACATTTATAAAAATTAAAAAAGAAGAATTAATGAAAGGTAGTTGCTAGGGAATAGGGAAGGGAGAAATGGGAAGTTACTGTTTAAAGGGTAGAGAGTTTCGGTTGGGGATGATGAAAATGTTCTGGATATGGATGGTAGTGATAGTAGCACGATAACCAATGTGAATGTACACTGATGTATGCACTTAAAAATAGCTAAAAGGGGGACCGCCTGCGTGGCTCAGGTGGAAAAGCATCCAACTCTTGATCTAAGGGTCGTGACTTCAAGCCCTATGTTGCATGTGGAGCCTATAAATAAACAAACAAACAAATAAATAAAAGGGCCACCTGGGTGGTTCAGTTGGTTAAGTGTCTGACACCGGAATTCAGCTCAGGTCATGATCTCATGAGATCATGAGATCAAACCCCACCCCAAGTCAGGATTCTCTCTCCCTCTCTCTCTGCCCCTCCCCCTGCTCATGTATGCATCCACTCTTTTCAAAATAAAAAAATAAAATAAAATAAAAATAAATAAATAAATAAATGACTGCACAGCATCTAATAGACTCAGTCTCTGTACTAACATCCCCAGGATGCCTCTCCCTTACCATGAGACCTTTATCTTCCCTTTACTCTGACTTTTTCTTTTTTACGTATATGTGTATAAATTTAAATTTGTCCTTATTGAGTAGATAATCAGGCACACGTTATAAAATTCAAAATATATAAAAGAAAATACACTGACTAGAAGGCATCCTTCCCAGTGGCCATCCACTACCCTAGCCCCCAGAGGTAATTATTATTATTACCAATTTCTTTGGTGTCTTTCTAGAGAACTTCGAAACACACACACAAGCCATCATACATTTCAGGAAATTACTTCAAATTCTCCTTGGAAAGAGCTTGACCGTAAGTACTTCCTTCACTGGCCATAATATTTTAGAAATTACAGTGTTTTCAAATTAAGTAATTTTAGGGATAGAAGGATCTTAAACCATCAAGTTCCTTATCACTTTACAGATGAAGAAATTATGACCCAGAGAGACTTGTGTAGTCAGATGGCTAATTAGTATCACCAGAAATAGAGCTGAAGTCTGCTAATTCCAAATCCCTTTTTGTCCAAGGGTACTAAAGTTCCTCATTTTACTAATGATATTTTCAGGTGTTTAATCTCTCTTAACCATATGAAAGTGGAAGCAAGAAGTTTCCCCAGCAATGCATCTTTTCTCAGGGGGACAAAACATTGTTTATTTGTGATTAAGTTGTTTAGTCACCATCTGTACACAGATTTGTCCACATCAAATCCAACAACACAAACATCATCACTAACATTCTCGGTAACTTAATTCTCAGTAATAATAAGCAAAGCTGAAATTTAGCGTAGACACACAGTGCTCCAAATCACTAAAAGAAAAAAAAGTGTTATTATATTCTTGACCTCCACATTTTGTTGTTTTTTTAAATTTTTTAAATGTTTTATTTATTTTTGAGAGAGACAGAGTATGAGCAGGGGAGGCACAGAGAGGGAGACACAGAATCCGAAGCAGACCCTAGGCTCTGAACTGTCAGCACAGAGCCTGATGCGAGGCTCAGACCCACAAGCCGTGAGATCATGACCTGAGGTGAAGTTGGACACTTAACCAACTGAGCCACCCAGCCACCCCTCCACATTTTGGTTTTAATCAGTACCTGTTGCCTAGTACTTCATTCAATGTTCAACGCAAATGTATTAAACTCTTAATAGAAGACATGCTCATCAATAAATAATTGTCCTCAATAAACTACCAGGAAATTAGACATGAAAATAAGTAATTAAAACACACTGTGATCAACAGTACAGTTGTTATGCCAATCCTAAAAGAAAGGAAAGGTAATCTCTGGGTGAAATCAGGAAGCTTCACTAAGTAGGTGATACATCAGTGGAGTCTAGAAGAATAAGTAATAGTATGGTTAGTTTTGTTTTATGAATTCAATTTCAAAGAGAAAGATAAACTGGATCATATACGTATAGTCTTTGGCAGTTAGAGTGACCATCACAAACTGGTAGCACAGTGTGTTAAAAAAAATCGAATGAGGGGAGCCTGGGTGGCTCAGTCAGTCAAGTGGCCGACTTCAGCTCAGGTCATGATCGCGCAGTCCGTGAGTTTGAGCCCCGCGTCAGGCTCTGTGCTGACGGCTCAGAGCCTGGAGCCTGTTTCAGATTCTGTGTCTCCCTCTCTCTGACCCTCCCCTGTTCATGCTCTGTCTCTCCCTGTCTCAAAAATAAATAAAATGTTAAAAAAAAAAATCGAATGTGAACTCCTTTAGGCCATGGAACCTCCAGTGTGGCACAGGACCCGGCAGATCTACTCCTCTCATTCAGAGTGCCCACCTGGCCTCCAAATACATGTTTGAGTTTGCATCCCCTAACTTCATGCCAAAGATAAGGAGGATGGGAGAAGAAAAGAAGAAAAAGGCATCTCAAAAACCTTCTGAGTTTTGAGGGCATAATAGGGGCTTAAAGTTTCTTGTTTTAAAACTATGTTCCAGTTTTAAGCTCAGTCAGCTTAAGTGTCTGACTTCAGTTCAGGTCATGATCTTGTGGTTCGTGAGTTTGAGCGCTGCGCTGGGCTGTCTGCTGTCAGCACAGAGCCCACTTCGGATCCTCTGTCCCCCTCCCCCCCTGCCCCTCCCCTGCTTGCACACTCTCTCTCTCTCTCTCTCTCTCTCTCTCTCTCTCAAAAATAAATAAAACACATTAAAAAACAAAAAAACTTTTCCAGTATTGGAATCAGAAAATAAAACTTACAAAACTAAAAAATGAATAGGAAAAAGCAGGAAATAATAAAAAGACAGCTTTAGATCCTGAAGTGAGGTTAGGCTCACTGAAGAGCTAAGTGAACCCACTTGCTGCCAAACTCAAGGAGCAGGTAACATGAATTTGTGCCTCAGCAAAACTACATATTACTACCATTTCCAACCACCAATACCATTCTAAGAACACTAATCTGCACGTGCTAATGTCTGGATTATTATACAACATAACTGTATGGATTACCACACAATATGGTAAGTGACTTGACAGAAATAAGCGCAGGATTTATACCTAGATCAGACTTGAGGCAGTCAGTAAGGCAATGCTGACTCTAGGAGGTAATCCTCATATAAGAAATTATAATGCCAGGCAAAGAGGGATATGGGCAGTCTAGCCGAAGGCAGACAATCTGAAGAAGTATAGCACAATGAGCATGGTGGGGGGGGGGGGATGGTAAGGCTAAAAAGGCTAAGAGGAGTTGGAATGCAAAAACTTGGTATGATAAGGAGTATGAATTTTATTGAGGATTTTCTTTTAGTTTGAGGGGGGAGGGGCAGAGAAATAAGGAGAGAGAGAATTGCAAGCAGGCTCCACGCTGGCTCGAACCCATGAACCATGAGATCATGACCTGAGCCGAAATCAAGAGTCAGATGCTCAACTGACCGAGACACCCAGGTGCCCATCCAGAGGATTTTAAACTGGAGAGTGCTGGGGAGCCTGGGTGGCTAAGTTGGTTAAGTGTCCGACTTCAGCTCAGGTCATGGTCTCGCGGTCCGTGAGTTCGAGCCCCACGTTGGGCTCTGTGCTGACAGCTCAGAGCCTGGAGCCTGTTTCTGATTCTGTGTCTCCCTCTCTCTCCGACCCTCCCCCATTCATGCTCTGTCTCTCTCTGTCTCAAAAATAAATAAACACTTAAAGAAAAAAAAAATTAAAAAAACAAACTGGAGAGTGCTGTGATTAGACAAGAAAGTCAAAACAAGTACTCTTAGTAGCAATGTGACAAATGACCTGGAACAAGGAAGTAATGAGTAGACACCTAAGAAACCTGTAGCAGTCATCTACGTGAGTAAAAACCTGAGCTAAGGGACAAATGGGATGGAGGAAATTAGGCAAATTTGAGAAATGTTAAAGGTAAAACAGACAGGAACACATCATTAACCACATGAACATTATCATCCAAGTCTCTGGTCTGGGTTACTGGGTTGTGCCATTCATCAAAATAGAAAATATAAAAATAACACATTTAAAGGGAAGATGAGGGCAGTTCTGAGCCTGCTGGTATCTGGGAAACAGCCCAAGAGAGACGACCAGTAGGTTGTTGGCTATCATCCAGTCTGTGCTGAGGACAAATTTTCTCCTAATTAGCAAGAAGCAGGAAGCTGAAGCCATGGGCCTAGGCATGTGCTTCCAGGAAGAATGTGTAGGATGAAACACAAGAGGGCTGAGGATGGAAATATTTGAGAAGTTAAAGAGTGATTAGAGAAGAGGGGCCTAAGGGAACTGAGGAGTGGCTATAGAGGTAGAGAAAAAAACAGGACAGTGTGTCACAGAACTCCTGGAAAGATAGTTAGAGGAGTAAATGTACAGTTTATAACATTTACTCCTTTCTTTTCCCTCTCTCATCCTTTCTACATTTTCCCATTTCTTCCTTAATTGGGTAAATGACATTAAAACTCTAGAAGAAAAAGACATGAACAAGATAAGGTATATCATACCCACAGTACTAAGTTTTGGTTAGGTTAGGATATGTGGTTTTTAAATGTTGGTAATTCAGATTCAGCTAATGAAAAGCACTGGAAGTCTTAAGAGAGTCTGCTTTCTAAATTTGTAAGTTTAATTTCTCAGTATTGCTCAAGTGCTTAAGGAGATTCTGCTTATTAAGGTGGTAACTCTGACCTATCAAAGACTGGCTGTACTTGACAGATTGAATGTATAAATATATTTTAAACATCCAAGGAAATTTAATCCCCTAATAAAGGAATATGAAGGAATTTCATATGTTAAGCTTGAATTACATTAATTAAAGAGCAAGTAAAAGTTATTGCTCTTATTTCTGTACAAAAATTACAATGCTTACAAATACAATAACAAGACCAAAGGAAAACCAAGTTTTTCATTTGCCACTTAAATCAAATGAATATTAATTTAAACCCAAGTAATTTTAAGTAGTCCTTTCTGTGCACAAAAGCCCCACTCAGACATTAAAAAAAACACACAGATAAGTGAGCTGCTCTGTTAACCACTACCTGCTCTCCAATAGCCTTTAAAGTAGAACCTTTGAAAACTAAAATGCAACTGAGTAAATATGAACTGTTTAAGCAATCTCTCCCACTAACACTGGAGAAACTACTGAATTCCACCTAACCCCCCACCCAAAGGTAAGAACAGCACACCTCAATTTGCCTTAACACTCACCCCCTTGAGTAATAAAACACCCATAGCCTCCTTCAATGTTAGCTGAAATGTCAAACTTAAGAAACACACTGTATGAGCATGTACTATTTATGGAAGATTTTACAAGTTTCATAGTACCTGGGGATGCTTCTGAAGAGGGGAACTTGGAAGATGGGTGAGAATTACCTTTTATTGTGTATTTTTAATACTATGGGAATATTTTAACATGCACATGTACTAATTACTGAAATGCATACCAGATTTTATTTTATTTTTTAAATTTTTTTATGTTTATTTATTTTTGAGACAGAGAGAGACAGAGCATGAACGGGGGAGGGTCAGAGAGAGGGAGACACAGAATCCGAAACAGGCCCCAAGCTCTGAGCGGTCAGCACAGAGCCTGACGCGGGGCTCGAACTCACGGACCGCGAGATCATGACCTGAGCCGAAGTCGGACACTCAACCGACACAGCCACCCAGGCGCCCCGCATACAAGATTTTAAATGAAGCAGAACTTAAAAATACACTGACTAAAAAACATAATACCATGTTTATTTTTTTTCATTTTTTTAATGTTTATTCTTATTTTTGAGAGAGAGAGAGCGAGCGAGCAGGGGAGGGGCAGAGAGAGGGAGACACAGAATCCGAAGCAGGCTCCAGGCTTCAAGCTTCCAGCACAGAGCCCGATGCCGGGCTCAAACTCACAAACTGCGAGATCATGACCTGAGCTGAAGTCGGACACTTAACCGACTGAGCCACCCAGGTGCCCCATGTATTTTTTTTTGTTTTTTAAAAAACTTGGAGCACCTGGGTGGCTCAGTCAGTTAAGCGTCTGATGCTGATTTTGCCTCAGATCATGATCTCACAGTTCGTGGGATCGAGCCCCAAGTCAGGCTCCTCGTTAACACCACAGAGCCTGCTTGAAATTCTCTCTCTCCCCTCTCTCTGGCCCCCACCCCACTTGCTTGCGCACACTCTCTCTCTCTCTCTCTCTCTCTCTGCCAAAATAAATATTTAACAACAACAACAACACTTTCTCAAACTTGCCTCCCCTCCACCATAGACAGCCACTATCAAGAATCACTGCCTGAAAGGTTCACAACTGCTGCCAACAGCACTACTGCTAACTGGGTATGAACTACAAGAAGAAAAAGCAATCTTTTATGACTTCTACCAACGAGTAGCAAAACGCTGGGCCAGGCTAGCACCCCAGACTGGGTAAAGAGAGAAACACCAGCTGGAAGTCGCTGTGAATTTAGCCCGTTAACAAAGTAAGCGGGTTCAGTCGGGCAGTAAGGAGCACCAAAGAGCAGTGGTCTCACAGAGAAAGCAGGCAGAGGTACTGAATCAGGGACTGGCCTCACTCCCTGAGAGGTGAGTAAAGCATTCACATCACTGGAGACATGGAAAGGACCACCAGAAGAACAGAAGCATCCCTGTATAAGCTCTGCCACCCCTCCCCCAGTTCCTTTTAGAAGAACAGTCGAAAGTCCTGGAACTATTCCACATTGCTCTGGTAACAGTACTGCTGATACATCAATGGAAGACATTCTCTTGATTAACGGGTAGTATTAATGTATTTACGGCATTGTATTAAGCCACCGGCCAACCAACGTTTGAAAGCTAATTGCTGGTTAAGCTACTTACTTGTCAATCAATATTTGAGAACCACTTGCACAATTCATAGCAATGAGGTTTCAAATTCTTCCCACACACAGAAGCTCAGTTCACTGACAATCATCTCTTCTAAAAAGCCAGGGTTCTGGAACCCTACTAACATTTCTATTGCTTAAATCATACTTACCAGACATTTCCCATCCCCATCTCTATCCCCACTCGCCCTACCCCAAACCATTCCTGAATGCCATCACTCCTGGCTCTAACAACCATCAAATTAGTCTCTATACTCTGTCCAATTCATTCTCCACAGTAATGACAAACCTTTCAACTATACACCAGCCAATCAACCAATATATACATCCCCAAAAAACGCTCACCTATAAATATGACAACAGTACTAATAAATGTGAATGCTACAAAACACTGATTTTCAAATGTAACAAAGTAATGATCACAATAATGGTTTCTATATGGGTAAGTATAAAAACTATTGCTATCATTAAAATATTAAGTTAATTTTAAAAATATTAGTGTGATCCATATAATCAAATATTTCTCCCTCTGCTTGAAAAACCTCATTCTAATACTTTACGACAGAGCAATCTAAAAGTTGGTCTCAAATCAATGCTTGGCTTTAATGGCTATCATAGCCAGAAAGAAATATGGGTCCAAAAGGAAGGAGCACTATGGCAGTGCTTACTAAATCATGGCCATTTATTTTTCCAACCCCAACCATTATACAAACATTTTCCTTTAAATCTCGCTGGCAAATGTCCATCTTCCCTGATGCAATTACTCTTGAAAACGAATCAGAAGATGTTACATTTTTTATTCCTAACAAATGGATTTGCAATCCCACTAAAACTATTCACTTAAAGTATTTTCTTTTTTAACTTTTTACTATAGAAATGTTGAAACACACAAAAGAAGTGCAAACTCTATAATAAACTCTTTTATACATATATCCAGCTTCGATAACTATTAATATATGGTAAATCATCTATAAATGACCAAATTAAGTTTATTTATCTTGAGAGAGAGAGAGAGAGAGAGAGAGAGAGAGAGCGCGAGCACGCACATGCATACAAGCAGGGGAGGGGCAGGGAGAGAGAGGGAGAGACAGAATCCCAAACAGGTTCCACCCTGTCAATGCAGAGCCCTATGCAGGGCTTGATCCCACAAACTGTGAGATCATGACCTGAGCCAGACACTCAACTGACTGAACCACCCAGGTGGCCCCACAATGAATTATTATTTTTTTAACTTTTAATTTTTTTTTTCAACGTTTATTTATTTTTGGGACAGAGAGAGACAGAGCATGAACGGGGGAGGGGCAGAGAGAGAGAGGGAGACACAGAATCGGAAACAAGCTCCAGGCTCTGAGCCATCAGCCCAGAGCCCGACGCGGGGCTCGAACTCCCGGACCGCGAGATTGTGACCTGGCTGAAGTCGGACGCTTAACCGACTGCGCCACCCAGGCGCCCCATTATTTTTTTAACTTTTAAAAAATGTTTTTATTTATTTTGGAGGGAGACAGAGTGTGAGTGGGGGAGGAGCAGAGAGAGAAAGAGACACAGAATCTGAAGCAGACTCCAGGCTCTAAGCTGTCAGTATAGAGCCCAAGGCGGGGCTCGAACTCACAGAACTATGAGATCATGACCTGAGCCAAAGTGGGACACTGAACCCACTGGGCCATCCAGATGCCCCCACAATGAATTATTTTAAAACAAATTTGAGACATTGCATTATTTCATCCATAAATACTACAGTACTTATCTCTAAGAGAAAACAGTCGGGTTTTTTTTTTTTTTTTTTTTTGAGGTAGGGAGGGGGTAGAGAGAGAGAGGGAGGGAGAATCCCAAGCAGGCTCCACATCGTGGCTCGATCCCATGACTGAGATTATGACCTGAGCCTAAACCAAGAGTTGGATGCTTATCTGACTCAGCCACCCAGGCACCCCAGGAGTCTTGCCTTTTAATATAACTCCAATACTATTATAATACTTTAAAATAATTAAAATAATTTTTCAAAAATCATCGAATATACAGATGATATTCAAATTATTGCCAATGGTTTCATAAATATCTTTTTACAGCTGGTTTATATGAAACAGGATCTAAACAAGGTATACATATTACATTGAGTTAATGTCTCAGGTCTTTTCTAATCTGTAATAATTCTCCATTTTTTTTTGCATTATTTGAAGTAACTGGGTTCGTCTGTAGAATTTCTCACATTATGATTTTCTAATTACATTCTATAAACTTGTGTTAAATCTAGAAATTTAATAAGTCAGATTTGATCTTATTTTGTTTGGGGGAGAATATTTCATGAATGGTGTTATATTTTTCCTACTGTACAACACTGGAGGAACATAAGGTTTAGTTGTATCCATTTTGGAGATAACATAATTAATCATAAGACTGTCAGTCTGATCTATTATAAACTTCCCTAATGGTTTTAACAACCACTGATGATCAATGTCTAGGTCCTTTATTTCACTAGATCATCTGGACATTTTCTAGAAATACATTTGGAGATTTTTATCAGGTAACAAATTATGTTTCCAAGTTTTTCATGTGTAGAGTTATGAGAGTTTTTATAGGTGCAACAAAATAACAATGATATCATGACTCACCAGAGAAATGCAAATAAAAACCACAATGAGATACTACTTCACACCCACTAAGATAGCTTAATCAAGAATGCAGAGGGGGCACTTGGCTTGCTCAGTCAGTGAGCCCCCAACTCTTGATCTCGGGGTTGTGAATTCCAGCCCCACATTGGGTGTGGAGCCTACAAAAAAAAAAAAAAATACAGAACAACAAGTGTTGTTGAGGATATGGAGAAACCAGAACCCTGGTACACGGCTGCTAGAACTGTAAAATGGCGCATCTGCTTTAGAAAATGGTTTTGGCAGCTCCTCTAAAAGTTAAAGAGTTATTACCATTTAACCCAGCAATTCCACTCCCAGGGCATATACTCAAGAGAAATTAAAACATATGTCTACGTAGAAACATGTTCACAACAGCATTATTCGTTAATAGGCAAAAAGTGGAAACAATCCAAATGTTCACTAACTGATTAAGGGATAAACAAAATGTGGTGTATTCATATAATGGGACATTGTATCACTCAGTTACAAAAAGCAATGAAGTACAATACATGCCCAACATGCAGGAACCCCAAGAACATTAACTAGGTAAAAGCCACACATTGTACGATTCCATTTATATGGTATGTCCAGAACAGGCATATCCATAGACTCAGAAAGGTAACCTGACTGCCAGAGGCTGGGGGATGGGCTGAATGGGGAATGACACTAATGGGTGCATAATTTCTTCTTGGGATGATGAAAATGTTCTGGAAAAAAAAAAAAAAAAAGAAAATGTTCTGAAATTAGATGGCGGTGATGACTGTACAACTCCAAGAATATACTGAAAACCTCTGAACTATACATTTTAAAAGGGTGAATTTATGATATGTAAATTATATTTCAATAAAGCTTTTTTTTTAATTACGAGGAAAAGACTACTCCAGAGCACATTTCTTTGTAAGAGAAGAAAAAGTGGTTACTTTTCATTCACTGTTAAGATAACACCTTTTTACTTGAAGAGACAGATTGAGGATATTAATTTTTCAAATAATATTTGCCAGGTAGCACACACAGAAAAAGTCAACAATTTTTTTTGTAAAAGAAAAATGCATAACATCAACTCTACAAGAGAGCCAACAAATGATAACCTGCCTCAATAGTCCATGAAGAGGCAGTGAATGAATTTCATCCCTTTATTCAGTCAAAGCAACTTTGTCGGTAGTTTACATTTAGACAATTATTCCACACAGCAGTGTCATTAAAGCAATCATTGACTATTATGTCTTCTCCAGTATAATCTTCCTCCAGTAGCTCACAAAAGATGTAATGGGGGGGGGGTATTATTAAAAGAAAACCTAGCAAATACTAAGACATGATAGAAGCTTCTATACTTTTATAATTACATATAGCAAACCTCCCATACTGCAGAATTTGTCCTAATACTGTTCAAATCTTCAGCAACATTTTCTGTTCATCATACAAGAGTATTTGCTGAAAAAGGAATGCATTTTGGTTTCTTGACATATTGTTTTCCATACTTTTTTTTAAAGCAAGCCTTTTGGTGGGTAGGGCACAACAGGAAGAACCTGTCAATGGTATGTGTCTTCTTGTCTTCCATAAGAATGAGAAACCTCAAAATACATACTTTAGTAACTAGGTTAATAAAATTGTGTAAAGCATCTCACTGAATAGCCTATAACTTGAAACATCACTGGAAAAAGAAAAATGTAGAGTTTCTCTGTATGCTGTTTTCAGATGTCTTGGTACTAATGACAGGCTTGTATTTCATTATTTCATATCTCAAGGTTCTACATACTCTTAAAACAAGATTCCCATCAGTGACAGAGGATGTAAATCCATGTTTTAAATAGGCTTCTCTATACTTTCCAATATATTAAGGGCTGACTTATTTAACCTGATTTAGTAGCTCACCAAGAGTTTGTAATAGCTGAACAAGGGTCAGCTATTTGTGCTTGCATTATTCGTATTTTCTTCAGTCCCTGGTTTCTTTGCTGAAATTGCTTTAAGTCACTTGTCCATTTTGTGAGGGTTAGTTTAATAAAAACTAACATAAACTGTTATCAATGATGCAATATACTGAAAGCAAATGTATGGTTATGGATCTGCTTGCTCACAGCAGAACTCCCTTGAGGACACCCAAAGTTCTACAGTTAACACATTAACACTGACTTACAGACCCAAAAAGATGCCGGTGACAATACCTAAATTTAATGCTTTATCATAAAAATGATAAAAAGCTCTAATTTTCTTCCAGCATCACAGTGAATCATCCTACCTACCCCACTTTGAAAACTACCGCTCCAGATTGCAGCTACAGTGAACTTTTTACAACTGCAAATCTGATTAGTTCACTCTCCTCCTTATAATCCTATAATGGCTTAGCTCTGCCTTCAGGATAAAGTCCAACACCCTTGCATGTCATATAGGGCCCTTCAACTCTGGCTCCTGTCTCTCTCTAGCCCCGTAGTTCTCAGCCCTGGCTGCCTACTGGAACCACTTGGGGAGTTAAAAAAATATACATTCTCAGGCCTCTCACCCTAGACCAACTAAATCAAAATACCTGGGGGTGGGGTATTTGCATCCCTGATTTTTTAAGTTCCTCAGGTGAATCTAAAGTGCAGCCAGTGTGGAGAACTACCCCTCTTACTCACAAAGGCCTCAATTAGGCCTTGCTACTCTAAATGTGATCAAGCCACCCACAGCAGTATCTGCCTCACCAGGGAGCTGGTTAGTAATGCAGAATCCCAAGTCCCACCCTAGACCTACTGAATTAGGACTTGGCATTTTAACAAGGTCCCCTGATGGTTGATGTGAACATTCAAGTTAGAGAAGCAATGCCCTAAGTTACTAAACCCCTTCTCAGCTCAGGGCCTTTGTAAATTTTTAAGTACTGTCTAACATTGAATTTCTCTGGCATTAGCTCACAAATGTGAAAGGTCATACATCACATCCATGTTACTCTAGGATATCCCCAGTTCCTGGCACAATGTCTAGTATTCTCAGTTAAACAGCATCTAGTCTTATGTTTCATACCTAAATTTCCACAATATTTCTGACCTATTAACCATGTATTTCCTTAAAAACAAGTTGCCTTTAGGGGTGCCTGGGTGGCTCAGTCGGTTGAGCGTCTAACTTCAACTCAGGTCATGGTATCACGATTCGTGGGTTTAGGCCCCACATCAGGCTCGCCGCTGTCAGCACAGAGCCCCCTTCAGATCCTCTGTCCCCGTTTCTCTCTGCCCCTCCCCTGCTCGTGTTCTCTCTCTCAAAAATAAACAAACACTGGGTGAAAAAAAAAGTTCTTTAAATACATAACTCTTGGATAGGATACATAACATAGCACTGTACTTATTTCAAAATCTAAATGAGCTACTGATCTCTTTCCAGAGAAATGTAAATTAAACCTAATTCAAAGTGCCATGTCGTTTTGGTTAAATTAATAAAATCAAATATTAGGTTTTGTTTGTAATACCATTGACTGGATTGTCAGGAAAAAGGGCCACATAAATTGCTGATAATGTTATAATGTAGTTCAACCTTTCCAGATAGCAATTTGGCACTGGAACCATAACCTGACTCAGTGAACCCATCTCAGGAGCAAGAGTCCAAGAAAATAATCCAAAAGAAGTATTTGAAGAAAGGTGCTGAAAAGTACCCTTTATGGGGCACCTGGCTGGCCTAATCAGCAGAGGATACGAGTCTTGATCTTGGGACTGTGAGTTTGAGCCCCATGATGGGTATAGAGATCACTTAAAAATAAAATCTTAACCAAAAAAAAATCTTAACCAAAATCATTTATAATAGTAAAAAGAATTAAATTACTGTTATCAATGCATAGAATACTATTCTGTGATTTAAATCAGATACATAAATGAGGGGCGCCTGGGTAGCTCAGTCAGTTGAGCAACTGACGATTTCGGCTCAGGTCATGATCTCACAGTTAGGGAGACAGAGCCCTGTGTCAGGCTCTGAGCTGAGCGTGGAGCCTGCTTAAGATTCTCTTTCTCTCTTCCTCTCCCTGCTCGTGCTTTCTCTCTCTCTCTAAAATAAAAAAAAAAAAATTAAAATTTAAAAATATTTATATATAAATTAGATACATAAATGAGTATAAAATATTTGATGCTCTTCAAAAATACAAAAATCATATTCCATGTATACAGACTATTAAAAAAAGCCATGCCTGTATACTGACACAAATAGATGTGAATGTAAATGTACAAGAGCCTGCCTGGCTTAGTCGGTAGAGCATGCAACTCTCGATCTCAAGGGCTGAGTTTAAGCCTCACATGGGGTGTGGAGCCTACTTAAAAATAAACAAAGAAATAAATAAAGTAAATATAGTTTGGGTGGGGGGATGGGTTAAATAGGCGACGAGGATTAAGGAGTGCACTTGTGATCAGCACCAAGTGATGTATGGAGTTGGTGAATCAATATATTGTACACGTCCCATGATCTCATGGTTCTTGGGTTCGAGCCCTATGTCGGGCTCTGTGCTGACAGCTCAGAGCCTGGAGTCTGCTTCAGATCCCTGTCTCTCTGTTCCTCCCCTGCTCAAACTCGGTCTCTCTCTCTCAAAAATAAATAAAAGATTAAAAAGAATTATAAATGTATGTATATTTTGCACACCTGAAACTAATATAACACTGTATGTTAACTGGAATTAAGGTAAAAATTTAAAAAAATAAAACAAATACAATTTTACATTTAAAATTTTACAATTTAATAAATTCTCTTTTCTATAGAGAGTATATATACATAATTTCGGTAAACGCTATACCCAAAATGGGGCTTGAACATCTCGGGCTTGAACCCTGAGAACAAGCGTCACATGCTCTAATGACTGAGCCAGCCATCCTTATAGAGAATATATTAAAACAAATTTTAATGTTGGGTTATTTACAGGTTTGCTGTTCAATTTTATTAAGTTTGTGTTATATAGTGCTATTTTTGTTGTACTCAGTCTCACTAAAAACATATTTCTTCAGCTTTGGTATTTGGGAACATTTATTAGTTATTGCACTGGAAGTAAAAAGACAAGATTCTGTATTTGGCCAGCTTCCTGCTTATAATTCAAATTCAAACTTCACCTGCATCCCATTTTTTCCACATGAAGGTGGAGAAAAATAATACAACAATGTTTACAAATCAATTCTGAGTGCCTCCAGTGAAAGGTGCTGGACCAATACACATATCAGAACTGCTTAAAAAACAACCACCACCCATGCTGACAAATCACACAAGGCACTTATCCTTCTGAGCCTCAATGTCTCCCTCCATAAACCAAAAGAAATCAGTTAGAATCACATGGCGGGGGGGGGGGGGGGGGGAGGGGGTGGGAAGTAGGTGAAGGAAAAGTAGGCTTATGATATCTGAAAAAGCATCGCATACACACGCTGATCAAAATCCACTGAGTCCCATTCACATTTTGGGAGGAGAATGACTGAGTTAGTACAACCCCCTTGAAGAGGTGGCGATTTGGCTATATGTCTGAAAATTTTAAATGCACATATATTCTTTGACCCAGTAATTCCACTTCTAGAAATACATGGTTCAGATCATTTTACACATAAGTTCCTAACAATGTACTATCTACAAAAACATTCATTGTAACACTGTAATAGAAAAACCTGGAAACTTAAATGTTGCTTAACACAAAGACTAGTTACAAACTATGCTGCAGCCATACAATGAAAAAACTTTAAAATGTCAACAGAAAGAATGAACAGCTTTATATCTACAAATATGGAATGATTTTCTAAATGTGCTAAGGAAAAAGGAAAAAGGTGTGACTGGTATGTACCACGGGCGGAGGAACATGGACAGGTAGACATGTGTTTCTAAAGCAACAGTGTCTATGTAAGGCCACCGAAACTGGAAACTTCAGCCATCTCTGGAGGAAGCAGGGTAGGAGGGAGACTTATTTTCTTCTCTCTTCCTTTTTATACTGCTGGAGTTTTTTTCTCAGATGTATCGATCTTTTCCCAAAACTGAGGATTCTCTGTAGGCCTCCCTCTGAGTCTAAGAGGCTATCATTCTGCCCCAGTAGGGCTTGGTCATTGCCTCCTAAATTGCAAGGGCATCAGCATCTGGCCTCACACTGCCCCGAAGTGATCTTTTAGAGCCCAGTCAGCCCAGGTCCCTGACGGTCTTTAAAATCCCCCAGTGGCTCTCCACTGCCCAAACTCGAAAACAGCACAAACAGCCCTGCAAGCTCACTCTAATCTCATCTCCCACCCTTCTCCCCTCTACCCAACCCAGTTGTTTAACCTCTCCCTGCTCCCCAAGGATAGTGGATTCCTTCCACCTCCAAGCCCTCCTTCTTTCCTACGCGCTGCTCCTTCTTTCCTACATCCTGTCTACAACCCACAAACTCATATGCACCCTTCATGACCCAAACACCCCTCCCAGGAAAGCTTTCTTGGACCTCTCAGGGAAGGAGTGCTGTCTATGCAGCGTGGCAGATGCTCTGGAACTAGACTGCCAAGATTCAAATCCTGACTCTTCCTCCATCTGCCCACTATATGGCCTCAGTTTCCACCCTTGTCAAACAGGAATAAGCCCCTACTTGGCTGTTGAAAGATTAAGTCATTCATAGAATGAATTGATTACAAAGCGTCTCACAAGGCAAATAAAATAACTATTCTTATTATTATCACATTGTCATAGCACTTAGGATGTATTTGTATTCACCTTACCTGTACTATGAGCCCCTAAAAGGTAAAGATTTTACTCCCTTGCTTTTATTTTGCATCCCAAGCACTTCACGTGGCAAACAGAAGGCACATGAATGCCTTTACTTAAATCAGAAGATTGGCTTTTCTGGTTCTGAATTTCATCCAGATGGTAAATAACTAGCTAAAAGGTACCCAGTGAACAGCCTCCTGGATCCCACACGCCCTAGAACGCACATCTGAGCCAGACCACTTGAGGCCAGCAGAGGTGAAAAAAGACCAGGGGGCTTTGAGGCTTTCAGAGACAGGCAGATTGGAGACCAGGAAGATGTTGAGACCTGCCGGTTCCTGCTGACTGACTACTTACGGGGACTGGGTGAAATGGACACGGGGAGACAGGCAACCAGGATCCTGAAAGTCCCGGGCGTGCCAGGGACTCCACGCAGACAGGCCTTCAGGAAACACCCAGGAGAAGATGCTCTGGGGCAGTGGGGTTCTGGGAGTACACAGAGACAAGACACCCAAGGGGGAAGAGATGGGATGGGACCCACAGGACAACGGAGAGGAAGAATCCTCCCGGCACGGCAGATGGAAAAAGGAACACAAGACACAGCTCCTGGCCTCAGGAAGCTTCCCAAAGGAGAAGATCTTTAAAGAAAGAGGTACAGCTTGGCAGGTAAAGGCGGGGCGGGGAGAGGCTCGCACGAGCAAGGGCGTGCAAAGGCGTGAAGAGGCAGTCCAGCAGGGGTGAGGGCTGAATGGCTAGGGGTGAGGGAAGCTCGCAGTAAATATGAATGGCCAGCCTGTCCAGAGGCTCGCATGACCTGATGGGACATTCTGGGCTTCATTCATCCCGTGGGAAAAGGAGAGCGAGGAGTTTTTAAGTAAACAAGTGACAGCATCAGATCTGTGTTTTCTGAAGGAGTGGCCAGGCAGGAGGATGTTCGCCCATCTTCCACCCTCGCTCGGTTCTCTCCTCGCCCACCATCTTCTGGTTCTGGGGCTGCCGTCACAGCAAGCAGGCGGCAGGCGAAGATGCCTCCTGGGAGAGGTGACTGGTCCTGGAACACGAATCCCTACCCCGGGAGCAGGTTTCTGAAGGCATTTGCCCCTGCCTACGGAGGCTCTGAGCATTCCTCCTCTCGGTCCTACAAACATCATCCCTGATCTAAAACACAAGCAAACAACCCACCCTCGGCTCTGCCATTGTCATTTGTATCTTCAGGACGTACAATTAGGAACCAATTCTCCAAAAACCAAGGTTGGTTCTATTTACCAAAAGTAAAAAGGAAGGAGATCTGCGTTCCCAATCGGCTCATTTTGAATTCTGGGCAGCTCTGAGCCCCTATTTCCCTTCTTTAAGCAGCCTCAACAGTTGGGAGTGGGCGGAAAAGAGGGGGGCCTGGGACAGGGGCCAGGGGGGCTTAAGGGAAAGAAAAGTTGGTCTCCGCAAGAGCAAATTTTCTCATGCCAGGAGCTCTCCTCTTTCTCCCCATTAAATGGCCCTGAGCAGATTCTGGTCTCACCGTTCCAAGTTGCTTCGTTCAGAATGAACTACGGCAGCGCCCTGGCCTGGCCCCAGGAGGACGCACGCGAAGTTCCCGGGCAGTCGAGAGGGGTCGGCGCCCTGTCCGGCACGTTTCCGGGGACCCCCCCTCTCCCCGCGGACAGCGCAAGGACGCGGGGGTCCCACTAGAGCCGCCTGATGGCTGCTACCGGGAAAAGAGGGGCCGGGGCTCCGGCCCGCGACCCCTCCCACCCGCGCCTGCGGGCCGCCCCCCCTTGCGGAGCCCACCGGGGCGGCGGCGGCCGCGAGCACTCACCGAGTCCGGCGCTGGGCGGGACCGCTGGGGACGAGGACGGCGGCTCCGCCTCGGCTCCGCGGCGGCGTCTCGGCCCGCCACACGCCCTCAGGGCCGCCGCCCGGCCCGCGGCTCGGAGCTCCGCGGCGGCGGCGGCGGCCTCGCCTCCATGGCGAGGGGAAGCGGCTGAGGGGCGACTGGGCGGGCGGCGGTGATGGCGGCCGCGGCCCGGGGTCCGAGCTGGCTAGCGCGCGCGCGTCTCTGTCAGCGCCGCACTCGCCGCAGCCTCGCTCCCGACCCGGCCTTGGCTGTAAGGCGCTTCTTCATTGGCGGTTCAGAGACGGGCGCTGATTGGCCCATACCGAAAGGGCGTCTCCGGCCCGCGCGGGCCCCGCCCCTGCGCGCCTCCGAGCGCTCGCTCGCTAGCTCGTGTAGGGCGCTGAGCCTGGGCTCACGGTCTCGCCCGCTCCTACGCCGCCGGGGAGGGAGGCTTGAGTGCGCCCCACCGCCGCTCAGACGTCGGGGAAGCCGGAGCCCGGGGGCACTGATGCCGGTGCCCCAACGCCTTCCGCTTCGACAGTCCCAGCCCCCTGGACGTGGGCCTTCTTCCCAGCTTACAGATGCGGAAACTGAGGCCAAATGCAAGTTATACCAATGTTTAGCAACCAGGACGGCCTGGAACTCAAAAGCTGCCTTTCCACCCCGCTCTCCAAATGTGTTCCATTCTGACTTTTTACCCTCCCCCCAGTTGCTGCAAGGTACTCAAAAGGACGTAGGCTCTCTCGGGGAGAGGAACCTGCGAAGCCCCTAGAATGGACCTGGCACCATAAGTGTCCTCTTACGCACCATGTCAGCTCACGCCATCCCCACCCAAACTCCAAGGAAATCTCTCCCGCTTTCTAGATGCGCGTACCGGGGCCTGGCTTGCCACGGAGTCGAGTAGAAAAATACGACACACGGTGCTCTGCGGAGGGGATGTCGTTTGCGATACGCCATGGGGGAGGGGAGGCTCAACCGCAGAGAGGACCGGGATATGCGTTCCGCCCCTAGGACTGGGGTCAGGGTTGCAGGCGTGGCCCTCCTCCCCGGGGCTCCCTGCCCCACGTGTGGTGTCCCAAAGCTACGCGTACGTCTGTCCGGCCGCAGTGGGTTCCCAGGCTACCGGACTTGGGCGTCCGCAGCTGAAGCCCCTTTACACGGGGCTGGTGTGTGGCAGGTGAGACGTTCTCCTGGTTGTGGCCCCCACACGAGGTCCCTCGAACGCTCCGATCCCCGATCAGGGCGAGTGGTTGGGCGTCTGCAGGCTGGAGACATATTGCAGAGCAGTGTGCAAACGGAGATTGCTGGGGGGCCCTTAATCCCAGAGCTGGAGTCCGCGCCTGCGGTGGGTGGCTCCCGAGGGGAAGTCTGGCCAGCGGCAACTCTCCGTGACAAGGGGTGCCTGGGGGTACATTTTGGCGCAAGAGTCCACGTCAGCTGCTATTTCCTCGGGGTTGGTGCCCCGATTACCTCCAGTCCCCACCACCGCTTGTAGTTGGGGCGCCAATTTAGGACTGTATATGCACGCTCCCTCCTCCACATTTGTGGAATAAGTGAGTGTATGCTGACCAGAGCCAAGGCCTGGGAATACGGGGTGCGGTGGGCCTCCTTCAGGCCGTCCCTTCCCAGGCAGGGAAGTTCCTTCTCTATGGAGAGTGGTGTCTCTTGCTCCCTCTCAGCAGGGCCCCGCCCAGCGGGGTCACCGAACTGCCAAACCCTCCGCGCCTCTGCCCAGTGGACACTCTAGCCACATGCCCAGTCTCTGTTAGACCCCAGGGGCAGCCAATGGGGGCAAGTTCTTCCAAACATTTCCCAGAAAGTCCCAAGTCAATCTGCCTGCACAGGGGAAAAGCCTGAACTCAAAGCATTTAGAAACCCTGGGGGAAAAAAAAAGACTGTATGTGCAGGAGGCATGTGGGTGGCTAGGGTAGCAACAGTTCCTTAAGACCAGACCTCACCAGCTTAGTTTTGCCTTGTCTACATCTGACCTACCCTATTATCTCTTAGTATGCTTCTTTTGGCTGATTTGTTTCTTTACAATTTTACTTACATTGCCATAAAATGTTTGACATGCTACTTACACTTTCTAACATGTTAAAATAACTATTAAAATAAAAAGTGTCAGGGCACCTGGCTGGCTTAGCAGAGCATATAGCACTTGATCTTGGGGTTGGGAGTTTGAGCCCCACGTTGGGGGTAGAGTTTACTTAAGTAAAATTTAGAAAAAAAGTGTTTATCCTCAAGATCATCTGAAGGATACCCCCTACACACACACACACACACACACACACACACACACACACACACACAAATGTCACACTTGGGAAAATGCTGCTGGTTGGGTGTGAGAGTCACAGAGCCCTGGGGTTCAAGCCCTGGCATTGACTGAGTGACCTAAGTCTACCTCTGCTACTCTTCCTGGAACGTCCCAGGCCGGGGACTGAGAATTATAAGCATGTACAGCTTGGCAAGTGACCCATTCTCAGGAAATGCAGTTCCTTCTCTCCATGAGACAGTGGCCCTGTGGTCAGTGCATTTGTGGTGTGCATGTAGGGGTGAGAGAACCTCAGACCAAGGAGAGGCAGGGTCTTGGACATCCCATCCTGAAGACCCTGGTTTGGTTCAGCTCGGTAATCACACAGACCCTGTTTCCAGTGGAGAGGACAGAGTTCCATCCTCATCTGCCCACCTATGGAGACCTGCCCAGCCTCCCCTTCCCATCTGAGGCCCAGGGGTTCCACACTTTTGCCCCATCACCACAGGACAAAGGGATGTCTTCCAAGAGGAGAGAATAAGAGAGCGGGCCCGAGAGAGGAAGGCAGGCAGGTTTCCTGTACTCAGGCCCACCCACGTGGGAGGCCGAAGCCCTGCTCCCAGTCCTGCTTTAGGCCCTGCCCGCCGGGGCCTATGCCTACACGTGTAGGTGCATACACGTATAGGTAGGCACTCGTCATCCACCCCACAGGTGCCCCAAGGAGTCACAGGGTTCACGAGAAAAGGGCTGGACTGAAGAGCTGGAGAATTGGGGTAAAGGACTCCTATTTCATTAGGTAGATCACCTCCCCTCTCCAGGCCTTCTTTCTCCATCTAGCAAATGGAACAATGAATCATTCACTCGACAAATACTGAGGGCAAACCATGCGCTGGACGCAGCAGGGAATAAAACAGAAAAGGTCTCCGCTCTCAGGAATTTAGATTGTGGATGGGGAGACAGACAATAAACAAACAAGTGAAAAAGAAAATTTCCTAAATGCTGTAATGAAAATAAAGCAAGGCAAAATGATAGAAAGTTGGAGTAAATGAGAGCCAAGTGCCTTTCCAGGCCACTGTTCTACCTCCAAGGGTCATTTGCTTGAGCTTTGTACCTAAAAAAGATTGCAGCCCCCTTATCTTGAGAAGGCCTCCACCCTCACTCCAGGGCTGTCATTGATATCCTAAACCAGAAGAAAGGTTTCCAAATTTTTTGCCCCCAGTCCCAAAATCCTGGTCCTAGGCGCAATCCTAGCCCCATTCATTGGCCAAGACATGGCCCCATTTATGACTGTAGACCCAGGGCAGCTGTGCAAATCTTTCAGAGTAGAAGGCTTTTTACATTAATTTTAATTGAGCAATCTAAGATTTTGGGGGAAAAATACCGTTTTAAAAATATCACTGTAAGTGTATGCATTTGTCAAAACTCTGCAAATGTACACTTAAGATCTGAGCATTATATATAAATTGTATCTAAAAAGAAAAAAATTGCAGATAATGAACTGTAGTTAATGAAATTCTGAAGTATTTATTTATTTATTTTTTTCAACGTTTATTTATTTTTGGGACAGAGAGAGACAGAGCATGAACGGGGGAGGGGCAGAGAGAGAGGGAGACACAGAATCGGAAACAGGCTCCAGGCTCTGAGCCATCAGCCCAGAGCCTGATGCGCGGCTCGAACTCACGGACCGTGAGATCGTGACCTGGCTGAAGTCGGACGCTTAACCGACTGCGCCACCCAGGCGCCCCTAAATTCTGAAGTATTTAGACAGAAGTGTACCAAGGACTGCAACTTAGTTTGAAGTGCATCTTAAGATGGATAGAGGGATGGATAGATGGAGAAATGTATGATACAGTAAGTATAGTAAAATGCTAACGGCAGAATCCAGGTGGTGGGTACATAGATGTTCAATGCAAATTCTTTCAACTTAACTAGATGTTTGCAAGTTTTCATGATAAAATATTGGGGGAGGGAGGGAATCAGTGTTTAACGTTACAAAAAAGTACACAAAGCTGCCTTTAATTTGCCGACAGCTCTCCCCTGGGACAATTCTGGTGCTTCTCCACATGCATACACCCTGTTATGTAGTCACCTCGTTTGTATGTCATCGTTATTTCTCACCTATTTCTAAACTTCCTATGTATAGTGCTTAATATTTGCACATCACAGGAGTTCATATGGGGCATGTTACTTTGGGGGTGCAGGCTTTTTACTGTGTACATTCTCAATGCAGTGCCCAGGGCCCCCTTTCCAGAGAGGGCACGCTGGGTTGCAAAATACCAACCCTTTTTCACTGAGAACAGTTAGAGGAACTGGAGGCAACATTTTAAAAAGGCATCGAAGAACTGCCAGGGCAGTGAGCAATTGTGAGGCCAAGCCTGGGCAGGAAGAACTCCAAATGATGAGCCTAATATTGGGATCTCTTTTCCTCTCCCTGGACCTGTCTGCTGATTGTGAAAGAAGGCTGACGGGCTGTGCCTAACTGGGATTCCCAAAACTGGCCACAGTGTGGGCTCTGCACACTCTTCCAGAGCCTTGCCTCTCCCCTAGCAAGAAGAGTCTATATGCCCTTGAAACGGGGTGGGAATGTCCCCCCACCTGACAGAATATGGCAGGTACTCATGGGCCCTGTGACTTCCAAAGCTGGTTTGGGAAGGCTGCACAGCTCTGTCTGGCTCCCTTGGGAGGCCGTCCTTGGAACCCGGCTGCCATGTTGTGAACTCTCCTGGGTCACAGGTGTTCTGGCCCACGACCCCAGCCAAGGTTCCCGTCAACAACCAGCTTCAACCCCCAGACTTGTGAGTTAGCAAGCCTTCAGATGATTTCAGCCCCCCGATGTCAGGTCACCCCAGCCTTTGAGTCTTCCAGCTCATGTCCCAAATATCGTGAAGCAGAAATGACTGTTCTATCCTGTCCAAATTCTTGCCCCAAGTAATAAGTGGTGAGCATAACAAATGGCCGCTTTGTAGTGTGATTTATATCCCCTTGGAAGATATTCAAACTTACATTTTTTACAAATCATATGGAGGGAAAAGAAGAAAAAGAAACACCTTACCAGGCTCTGAGTCACTCTTTTCAAGCACTCAATTCAAGTCAGCTCTAGGGGTGTTAAGGAGGGAAAGCCAGAAGCTCCAGTGAGACTTGCCCTCCCTCTGGGCTTTGGTCTCCTTCTTTGTCCTTCTCCTAGACTAAGGGCGCAACAAGAGGAAAAGGAAATGCCCTCAGTGTTGGGTGGGGGCACAAGGGCATGAAGCCAAGGTAACTGGAGTGCAAACTGGAGGCCAGAGATGGGGTCTGGAGGGCCAAGAAGGGCTCCTACTGATGGGGATGAAGCTTCTATTTTGGGTAGGGGAGAGTCAGGGGACTCCAGTTTGTGGTTCTTCCTTGGCAGAATTGAGATCTTCCGTCCTTTTCTCTTCAGCCCAGAGACCACTCAGGAGTTGCTCACCACGGGGAGGTGGGCAGGTTTGTGGAAGCTTCTCCTCTAACCCTTGAACACACCGGCCACACGCTTATCAGTCCTCCAACCCTTACTGTAGTGCAGACGGGGGCCTTGCCTCAGACTCCTCTGCTCAGAGGGACTGATTTTAGTCATCCTTCCTCTGTCACCACAATAGCCAAGGAGAAGCCCTGAGACCCCCAAAAGCACAACCTGGTTTCAGATCCCAGTTTTGCCACATACTCACTGTTACCAAACCTCCTCGGTCTGCAATTTCCTCTTCTGTAAAAGGGGGTGATGTTACCTATCTCATAGGGCGGTCTTGTGGAATAAAGGAAATAGCAATGTTGAAGTGTTTGGCATGGTTCTTATGTGTATGTGTATAATGCTTTTCAGTGTGGCTCTTGATGAGCTACTGCTTGAGTTTTGCACAGTCCCCTGTAAGCTTCCTAAGGGCTGTGAGCTTGAGGGGGGCTTCCTTCTGTAACAGTGGAGAGGGGCAAGTCTCTTGTAAATGTTGCTGAGCAGCTCCCCCTTCAGCCCCAAAATAATCAAACACATAGAGTTCTGCTGAGGCACCTGGATGGTTCTGCTTCCAGCATGCTTTTGCTTAGGCTGGACTGCATATGACAAGCACTCTAAAATGTCCCAACTTTATTTACATCCAGACCCCTGGCTCCGACCCCACCCCAGCTCCTCAGCTTAGCTCTGGGGGAGAAGCTGGATGCGCAGTGACGCTTCGGCCAAGGCTACAGCTCAAGGAGATGTGTGGGGTGAGCCCCTCACTTCTTCTGGGCTTGTGCCCTAGCCCGCTGAATTTTGTCAGCCGTGGCCCCATCTGTGGCTCCAGTGCAGTGGGATAATACAAGGCTCAGCTCTGCTTCATTCCTGTGCTCGATGGCCACATCTGCGGCCTGAGCCACATCCCTGTGGTTGTGAGGAGAGGAGATGGTGTCAGTCTGCCCAAGGGCACAAACCATGCCCCTCATCAGCCCACTGGCTCAGCCACCCAGCACCCACAGGGCTCTCAGATGACACACCCAACGAGAAGCAAGGCCTTGACCTTCTGCTCCGGACCCACACGGGAGGCATACTTCTTGGCCTCATATTTGTTGTGTTGCTTCATGCAGATCTCAACAAAGGGCTTAAGAGAGGAAGGGGTGGAAGGAGAAGGTATGTCAGATCCTCTCTCTTATGAGCAAAAGTCCAAAGGGCACACTGCCCCTATGCATTTCATATATCCTTCAGTACATATAACCCCATCCCACCCCCTCCCTGACATGTGCAACAGTTGTGATCTCAACATTCTCAGGGCAGAAACCACCTAAACCACAGATCTGTTAGTGCCTTGAGGCTCCACCATCTGCTGCCACCCTCTCACAATAGAAGTCTCTTGACTTCTCGGGGCCTGTGTTTTCTCTCATGGCTGCCCTTATCCCACCTACTGATCCACCTGCCACAGAAAACAAACCTCCTCGGTGTCCTCCAACTGCCTCCCACACATGCCCTCCCAGTGCCCCTCCACCCCCTACTCAAACAAGACCTTCCCCTTTAGTCACATGGTGTGGGCTGTGGGCCTCCTTGGAGAAACCAGCTCATTCCTTCTCTCACCAACATCTGCGGCCTAACTCAGCCTGCTCTCCCACAGATCTGGCCCACAAGTGTGCAGACACGGGAAGCACCTGCTAACTACGTGGGACAGCTGAACAGATGCATGAATGGGCCATCTGCCTGCCTATCTCTGGGCCTGGTTCTCTCCCCAGGACTACCCTGCCTGAAGGTGGGGCACAGGGACGGCCCGTGTCTCACCAGGTAGCCAATGGGTGATTTCTTGCTCTTTGAAAACTTCTCTAGCTCCTCCCAGTCTTCCAGATCGGCCAGGGCAGTCAGCTTCAGCCACCAGAGCCTGCGGGGAAGCTGGGCTTGAAGGTATCGCAGGATGGGCAGGTGGTCCCAGGACCCATCTGCAGCCGGCTGCCCTAACCCACCTCTTGTCAGGAATGCGGAAGTCACGTGCCAGCTGCTCTGCGCGCTTGTTGTGGCCTCCAAGGATGAGGGTAGTGACCGTGTCGTGTAGAGACAAGTCCAGGAACCGGCCCCCCAACTCATCTTCTAGGCGTCGCTGCAGCCGTAGGAGCCTCATTTGATCCTCTGTGGCCTGGGATGGAGATGAGGCAGGATGGGGATGACAGGGACAAGGAGGAAAGACCGGGAGAGGAGGAGAGGGGGTTCTTAGAAAAGAGGAATGAGGGGAGCCTGGGTGGCTCAGTTGGTTAGGCATCCGACTCATGATTTTGGTTCAGCTCATGATCTCACAGTTCAGAGGCTGAGCCCTGCATCAGCCTCTGTGCTGGCAGTGCGGAGCCTGCTGGGGATTCTCTGTTTCTCTCTCTGCCCCTCCCCTGCTGGCACAGGCTCCCCCTCTCCCTCTCCCTCTGAAAAAGAAAGAAAGAAAGAGAGAGAGAGAGAGAGAGAGAGAGAGGGAAAGGAAGAAAGGAAGAAAGGAAGAAAGGAAGAAAGGAAGAAAGGAAGAAAGGAAGAAAGAAAGAAAGAAAGAAAGAAGAAAGTAAGCCAAACCTTGGCTGCGAACTCGTTCTTGGCTTTGTAGAAGGCGTCAGCTGCTGTCTGCAAAGCTGCAACCCGCCCCTCGATACGCTACAGCCACAAGAAGGGAAGCCTGAGCTCACAGCACAAAGGAAATCAGCCATCCTCATTTGGGGTACACTTCTCTCCCCGGTCCCTGTGCTCAGGGTTGCCAGGGCCAGCCTTACCCTCTGGGTGCACCACTCCGGTGTCCCCAGGGGGTAGGCTAGCTCCTCTGGGACCAACCACCATCCTGGCCTCACGTCTTCCCAGAATCTCCCGCAGCAGAAGGACCAGATGGGGCATGTACCAGGAGGCCTAGATCCCTGGAGAAGGAACCTGACCGACAGCCCAGCCCACGGGCCCCACCCGGCTGTGGACCTCAGACCTCCTCTGCAGCATAACTGGCTCTGATGTGGAAGCTGCCCAGCTCCTGGTGGTTGTCATCCTGATTGTAGAGGTCCTTCAGCGTCTCTAGCTCCTGATGTTTACAGAACTGGGGCCATGGACAGGCAGGCAGTCAGCAAGGCCAACTCAGGGGCTCAGGAGGCTCCAGCCCCATCCCTGCCCAGGGCGCACCTGTCGGTACAAACTCAGGGCCATGGGCTGGTTCCGAAGAGTCATGAAAAAATCTCCTCGATTTAGCTCATTCTTCAGGTGCAGCAACACCGTGAACACTAAAAGACAATAAGGTGATGTAGGGACTCCAGCCTGGCCCCTTGCTTAGCCCAGGGGCCCCAGCCTGGCCCTCCTCCAAACCCTGCTCACCCAGATCAGTGTCCCCACTCTCAATGGCCTTGCTCAGCGCCAGTTTGCTCCTCTTCATCTTTAGGAGAAGGGGTACCTGCTCCCCAGAGCGTGGCTCATACTCCAGCAGCTGTGGGGTGGGGAGAAAGGCACAGAGAGGAGCTGGCCTGGTGGCCTCTAATACCAATGTCAGAGCATCTGGACAGGGCTGGGCGCCCACACCTTGATGGCCAGCTCTGTGCGGCCACAGCCATAGGCCCTCGCAGCAATGTCAGAGTAAGAGACGCCAGGCGTATCCCCCAGCTTCTGGTTAATGGCCCGAGCAACATCCTCGTCGGACACGTCCTTCTGTTGCACCTGCAGATAGAGGGAGTGGTCACACACACCTAGATCTCACCCTTCACCCTACACCCCCACTTGCCCTCTATCACGATCTACCCCTTCAGCTCTACACTTCATATTTCCTATACCTCACCAGGGCCTGGAATCCCCTAAATGCCCTTGAACCCCACCCTATATCCTCACCTTGTAGCAGGCCCAATGGGCCAGGATCCTGCTGACGCCCTGCACTTCAGGAAGGCGCAGGTACTCACAAATCTGGATCGCCAGGGGGTAAAGCCTCCGCAACACAAGCCTGGCAGGCGAGGGGGTAAAGGGTACAAGAGTGAGGTGGGATAGAGAGGGCAGCCTGACCCCAGCCTGTAACAGGCCTCCCAGATCCCAGAGAAACGGGTGAGGAACAGTGACCACAAGAACCCAGCAGGGGCTGTGACGCCTGCCCACGTACAGCCCTCCTCCCAGAACCCTGGGGTTTGCTGTACCTGTCCAGCAGCACCTGGATGGTGAGCTGCTTATATCTGTAAATTACTTGGTTAAGGATCCAGCTGGGGGATAAGCCCTATTTGCCAAGGACTTTCAGGAAGCATCTTCAGTCCCTCCCCTTCGCCTACCACCACTGGCTGTAAACATCCTTGTAGCTGGCCTGAGGATACTGGCTATAAGTGAGGGGGATCCCGATGTGATAATCCCGAATGGCATTGAGCACACGCAGGTCCTGACACATGCGCACAAAGCTGTCAGGTGGAAATCTGTCGAGGAAACACTTCCCAAAGGAGGCCGCCTGAGAAGAGCCAGAGGTCAAGAGATCTTACCCCCACCCCACACACACACCCCTCCTGCCAGCACACCCCCTGCCCAGCACGAGCCCCCCAGCAGCCCCGCTGTGCAGGCCAACCCTGAGCAGGCTCTTCTGCATGTCTGGCCGGTGCTCATGTCCCGCGGCCTCGATGCACTGCTGCACGGCCTGGGTCAGCTGCCCCAGCTCCTGGATCTCCCGTAGGTACTCATCTGCCTTCTGGCTCTCTTTCTGGGGGTGGGGGAAGGGTACCAGGGATGGAGTGCCATGACAGAGAATACCCCGTGTCTGGTCCCCCGTCCCTCTGGACTGTGCTTCACATGGGCTGGTTTGGAGGGGCTGCAGAGGCCAAAGCCCAAACCCCTTCAGCCCGCAGTCCACCTGAGGTGCCCATACCTCCCTCCCGTATCAGCCCACAACTGCCAGCGAGGGGCCCGGATAGTAACCCTGACTTGTGCCTGGGCTGAGGTGAGTAAGGGCTCCCTGCGCCTCCCCATCACCACACGGAGGACACTTCAGTGCACCTGAGCCGACTCTCTCCAGCCCAGTGTCCAGCCTGGACTCTTCTCTTGACAAGTGGCACCTGGCTGAGTCCACCATGCCCAGCCAGGGGCACAGGGCTGAGCCAATTAAGAAAGGAGAGGAGAACATCCTGGGGCCCAGGGAGAAGCCCAGGGCTTTACCTCATACTCTTTCTGGGCCTCCAACAATAGCGCTCCAGGGGCCATCGAGGCAATTTTGAAGATCTCCTCGCTGGCCACTAGGGGAGGGAGATGGTGCGGGTTAGTGGGGCAGGGAATCCTCAGCACTCGATGACCTGATCCTACCCTGGGTCACATGGTGCCCTTGTGAGGGCCTCACCTGGAACCTCATGTAGGAACTCGTGGGTGCTACGAGAGAAGATGCGGACCCCATCCAGCTCAGGAACCAAATAGGAGTCTTCGTCCAGCACAAACCTGAGCTTGGTCAAGGTTCCCAAGAGCATCCAGAAATGGGGCGAGGCAGGTGAACCTCCCTCTCCTTCCCTCCCACCCCCGTCCCCAGGCAGTCCTCCAAGGATACTGGATGCTCTCGGGCGCATCACCCACCACCATTAGCCGCCTCTCCCAGGCCACCACAACGGCCCTCTCTTTGCTGCGAGGGCGGCTGCACCTGTGGGCAGCATCACGCACATCTGGGACACACAGGACACCGCCAGCCAGCACAGCCACATCTCCCATTCTCCCACATCACTGCTTACACCACTTTGCCTTGGTAGAGCCCTGCACATACGTGCTACCCCTTATCCCGTTCTCTGATTGACATCTGCTTCCCTCTCCCCCTGTGCTGTCAGCTCCCAGGGGCATCTGGGGCCCACAGCGGGGGCAGGGGTTTCCCTCAAGTATGCAGTGGCAGAGAAGACAAGATGCAAGCTCCACCTGGCATGGCCAGTGGACAGGATGAATCCAGGTGTTTCAGGAAACGAGGCTGTGCCCACCCCCAGCATAACACCCCCATCCTCACCAGACCATCTGCTTCGGGGGGGCCCGGATGTTACAGTTGAACTCACACAGCTTCTCCTGAAAGGGCACAGGGAACACCATGGCCTTGTCTCAGTAGTTACCAGTCTGGTTAAAAAGCCCCACCCCTGCCCCTAACAGATCGCTCCTGGACAAGGCACGGTGCCCCGTGTCATCCCAGGATCACACCTTGAGTGATGCTGTCCCCATCCAGATGTAGCCTGTGTCCGTGAAGAGTGCCAGGTGTCGGTAGGTGAAGGAGACGGCCATCTGCAGGAAGCTGCTCACTCCTGGCGCCAGGCCAAAAGGTGTCTGGGGCAGGCCGGGGGGGACACCAGATGTTGATTTCTCCGAGCTTCCCTACTGCCTCCCTCACCCCTTCCATTTCACTCCAACCCGGGGCCCTCACCACTGCAGAGCAGGCAGACTGGTCCAGGAGGTAAAGATCAGGCCCCACAGCCAGAAGAATGTGTGCAACTCGGTCCTGGCAGAGGGCGGTCCAGCACGTAGGTGCACCCTGCAGACCTGTGGCCGGGGAAGAGGACGGCTTCAGGATGACCAGAGCCCATAGCCTCCGCCTCCGTTGGCCCCACAGTCTGGAGGCACATCTGTGGGCACTGAATGGCTGTCTCGGGGATGTCAGGGCTCACCTGGCACCTCTGGCATCCGGCGGAGTTTGAGGTCACTGACATTGGCACTGAGAGTAAAGCGGTGGGCCCCGGTGAGGATGGCCACCCCTGAACCAAACTCAGTATGGAAGATCCGGGCGTCCAGAACCCGGTTCTGGAGCACCTCCTGGGGAGAGGGGCCGAGGGTTGAGGGGGCCACAGAGTCATGGACTGCATCCCTTTCCCCAGCCCCCTGTGGCCCCTACATTGCCCATGCTGAAGTGTCTCCGGAAGTCACCGTGAAGCCCATACACCAGCACTCCACCATCCTCCTGCACGCAGAGCAGCTCCTCTTCAGCTGACCAGCCTAGGGACACCACGGGCCCACTCTTCCACTGCAGAGGAGAGGGAGGTTCCTGAGGCTGTCCTTGGGGCACGGACCCAGCCGAGCCCCAAGGTGGGTCAGGCATGCTCACCAGCAGACTGGCCAGAGGCAGGCCGGAAGCAGAATAGATCTCAAGCACTGGCCGTACGCTGGCAGCCTTCTCCTTCCGCCACGGGTTCCTCAACAGTGCTGTCGTTTACGAAGAGATTTTCTGTCCAGGTCCCCAGGCCCACCCCATATGAAGCAGGCTTCAGGAGAACCACAATTTAAAGCATCTCAGTAGGGGGTGAGAGGTGGGGGGGAATCGGAGTGGCACACATCAGCAAGAACCACCCGACAGCAAGGCCCCCGAGAATCATGGACCTTGAGTCCACCCTATTGTCCCGGAGCAGGCAGTGGCAGACGGGTGACATACCAATGGGGCCCCCGTAGGGCGCAGCAGCTACCAGGCAATCCCTGAGTTCCTCCTTCAGGTCCCAGTCCATGCTGTACAGCTCATATTTCCTGCCCGTGCAGAGGCAAGCAGAGATTAGCCTCCTCATGACCCTGCCTCCAGATGGGAGTGAGCCCCAGAAGAACCCCTAAAACCTCCATTTGCCCTTCACAAGGCAGTCAAGGCCCCCCACAGGTGGGAGAGGGTGATGATCAGAAACATCTAGGGCCGCTGACCACTAGTTGCGTAGGGACGGCAGGTGAGGGAGCAGACGGTGCTGGCAGTGCAGGATGTGGTTCTCCTGTCCGAGGATGGCAGGAGCTCCTGGCACAGGAGGCCGGCTGTGCAGCCAATATCCAGGTAGGACTAGGTAGGTACAAACTAAGGTAGGGCCAGGGTGGGGTGGGCTGGCTTTGGGCCTGCATCAGCAGGAAATAAGACCCTCTGAGAGGGTCTCTCAGGGCAGGCAGACTTTCCTCTATGCCTGGTTCTTAACACCAAATCAGGTTGTGGGCTTTATAGCCAGGGGTCCAGCTCAACACTTGCTGATAATGAACTCTGTTTTAGAGGCATTGAGTTAGCAGTGGCTGAGAGAAATCCAAGAAGAGCTCTTTGGTGAGTCCAGAGCTGGGGACAGAGTCCTGGGTAGATGTCAATCTCTGAACGCTCAGCTTATGCAAAGTAACAAAAATCAGAAGCCCGCATGAGATGGCTGCAATCTGAGACATGTGGATCTCCAAGAGAGTGCACACTGTGTGAAGACAGCGTGGGACACCTGACACATGCCGTCATTTGATGGCTCAAGGTGGAGACAAGGGGACAAAGAAGGAACGGGCACTATCCCAGAAAACCAAGAGAAAGCAGTAATTAAGGGGAGTGTTTCCTCCAGTATCATTTCAGGAGTCGTCCTGATAAGAATCAGAAAGATGCCTACCATTACCTTCTATTTGACATTCTTTTGGGGGTTCTAGCCAAAATAATTTAAGAAAAAAAAGAGAGAAGTTTTTATTTTGGAGAAGGAGTGAGTTTGCTCTATTCACAAATAATGTGATTGTCTACTTAGAAAATCCAAAGCAGGACGCTTGGGTGGCTCAGTTGGTTAAGCATCTGACTTCGGCTCAGGTCATGATCTCCCAGTTCATGAGTTCGAGTCCTGCATCAGATGACTCAAGCTCCGCTTCAGGTGAACACAAGCCCCACCTCGGGTAAAAAACGAGCCCGGCTTCGGGTGAGTCACGCTTCTCTCTCTCTTCCAGCCCCCCTGTCTCTCTCTGCCCCTCATGGGATTCTCTCTCTCTCTCTCTCTCTCTCTCTCTCTCTCTCTCTGCCCCTCAATCACTTGTGCCCTCTCTCTCTCAAAAAGAAAGAAAGAAAGAAAGAAAGAAAGAAAGAAAGAAAGAAAGAAAGAAAGAAAGAAAATCCAAAGCAGTCTATGGGAGAATGAACAAAAGAGCTCAGTACGGCAATCAACAAAAACTTACATATTTTCTATACCAATAACTTTTCTATACCATAGCAAGAATCAATTAGAAATATAACTCTAAAAGATCCTAATCATGACAGCAATAAAATGACGATAGGCAAGAATAAACCTAACAAACATTTTTACAAAATAAAATCATAGCAGGGGGAAAAGAGAGGCAAACCAGGAAATAATACTCCTAACTACAGAGGACAAATTTAGGGTTACTGGAGGGGAGGTGGGCAGGGGGATGGGTTAAATAGGTGGTGGGCATTACAGAGGCCACGTCTGTGATGAGCACCAGGTGTTGTGTGTAAGTGATCAATCACTAAATTCTACATCTGAAACTAACATTACACTGTATGTTAATGAACTGTAATTTAAATAAAAATTTGAAAGAACAAAATTCAAAGGACACAGAAGACATGAAGAAACATCCCAAAATGATCTATGAGTACACAAGAATTCCAATAAAAATTCTCCCAATTGGTGGGGGGGGGGGTACTAGAAGAGCAAACTGATTCCAAAACTCATTTGCAGAAAAAAAAAATATCTTAAACAGAAAACGTTGGAAAATATCTAAAAATATTTTGAAAATAAAACAACAGACATACACCAAATATCAAATACAGTATATAAAACTAAAGTTGATTAAAACTGTTGTTTTGGCACAGGAATAAGCAAATAGATTGATGGAAGAGAAAAGAGTCCAGAAAAAGAACTGGGAATTGAGCATTACTAGCATTACTAGAGATGGCATTTCAAATTGTTGCAAATTGATACTTGAAATGAGACAATGGGCCATATGGAAAGAATTTCCATGAACGCTATTTCATTACTTAATCTCTACAATAAAATATTTTCCAGATGGAATTCAAACTTTGAATGTTAAAAAAAAATAAAGCCGTATCAGAACATATCTTGGCTATTTTCACATTCTCAAAATAGAAACAATTTCTAAGCATGATACATAACCCAGAAGTCACAAAAAAAGAACAAATGAGTCTAAATAAAAATGGACTTCTGTAAAGGGGTAAATGGATTTCTATATAAAAAGGGGTAAAACAATACATGTGCTTTGTATTTGCTTCCATTTGAAAAAAAAGATTCTGGAAAGATTTCTAAGAATCTAGTAACTGGTTACTGGTAGGTGATGGGGTGGAATCCAGTTGAATAGGGACAGGGATGGGAAAGGGACTTTGAGTTTTTAAATCACTTGAATGGTTATTTATTAAAATGATTAACATTAAAAAACTTTCATAGATTTAAAAAAATCCACTGAAGACAAACTATGAAGACAAACAACGATAAGGGATTTTCGAAAATGTCTGTGACACATGTGGAAAAGAGGTACTTTTCTTAAAAATACAAAAGGCTCTGAGTCATTTTCAAAAATGAACATAAAACCAAAAGAAAATAAAAATGGTCAAGAGCTATAATCATACTATTTTATGTGAAAATATTTAAAAACTAAACACAAAAACCTTGAGAAAATATGAGCTAATATTTTTATAATGTGAACTATGGCAAAGTCTTTCAGAGCAAGACAGAAAACCTAGAAATTATCAAGGGAAAAAATGATAGATTTTATTACATAAAAATTAAAATTCTGTATATTGGGTGGCTCAGTCGGTTAAGCATCCGACTTCAACTCAGGTCATGATCTCACGGTTCGTGGGTTCGAGCCTCACGTCGGGCTCTGTGCTGACAGCTCAGAGCCTGGAGCCTGTTTTGGATTCTGTGTCTCCCTCTCTCTCTGCCCCTCTTCAGCTCACACACTCTCTCTCTCTTAAAAAAAATAAAATAAACTTAAAAAAAATTCTGTATATTAAAAATATGTAAGAGTCAAGTGACCTTTTAGTTCTCCCCCAAATCCTAGAAAAACCCCCTTCAGTACAGTGCCGGTTAAATAAACTATGGGATGCCCATTCTGGGGAATATTATGTGGCCATTAATAAGCTGAGTCTGTGTACTGACATGAATGATTTCTAGATGTCCTGTTAAATACCAACAAAAGGTGCAGCTCAGTAGGAACCATGTTAACCCATTTCTTTTATACAAAAACTGAGCACATACTTTTGACAAGCATATTTACATATAATTACATGTAGGTGTGTAAACACATGGAAAAATGCTCAGAAACATGGAGCTGAATTCAGCCAGAGATAGTGGGTACCTGTGGGGGGGGGTGGTGAATGAAGGAGGGATGTTGGGGGACTGCCAACTTTTAGACTTTTGCTTATTTGAATTTTTGATAACCCATGTGCATTTTTTGACATTTTGTTACTAAAATCATTCCATGAAAATCTGATGGGAAAATAGATGTTCACACAGACCTACCACGCCAGTTATCAATTTATTGCCACTTAGCTCCCAAATCACCCTCCGACACTGTTCTGTGAGAACAGACAGCGTGTCTTTATGCATTTCTCCTCCACAGTGTGATCTTAACCTTTCTCAGTAGAGGGCGCTTGGAGGGATGCGGAACGGGCTCTCCTGACTGCTTCCAGTTGGAGTTCACCCGGAATCACCTTCCCGTGGCTCCCTGGTCCAGACACCACACTTCTAGACTCCTGCCCATACCAGGCTCTACTTCCTCTGCTGCCAAGATGCCTGCCTGTCCACTGGCTACCCTGCCTGTGCCCTTGGGTTTCCACTGACCCCCTCCGCACACCTGTGCACCCAACCACTGCTTGTGGCTCAGCTTACAGACACCATGTGCTCCCGGGTGCCTCTCTGCACCATTACCACCATTCCATTCCATGCCCACCCCCTTGGCCACCAGCCGCAGCTCGCCTGTGTCCCCCTACCTTCTGAACTCCAGAGGGCTGCTTCTTGCTTGCCCAGCAACCGGGGACCAGCTCTGGTCCGGGCAAACCAGTGAACTTTACTCTCCAGTGAGCTGCAATTTTTATTTTCTCCAGCAAGATCTGAATTCCAGCCTGGGGAGGGGATTCCCTTCCAAGTTTGTCATTCGTTGGGTACTCTCCCTCAGCCCTGGCTGATTCACACAAAACTTTCTTTTACCTTATACTTACTCTTTTATCAGTTTAATAATTCTTCATGTTTATTAAACTCTCTCAGTTTAAGTCTCCCAACTGGACCCAAACTGCTATAAACCTGGTGCAGGGAGTGGTGGCAGAAGACAGACTCCTAAAGATGCGATTTGGGGATTGGTTTGGTTGTGTGCTTGGGCTTGAGGGCAGTGCTGAGCTCCCCGGCAAAGGGAAACAAATGCTAGTCACCTACTGCATGAAGTGGCACCACAATTAATCAAGCCTGCGGTTTACTGTGGTGAAATGCCAAGTCAAACATGCACCTTGGGGTGACTTCTGGGCCCGAATGTATGGCAGTAATGGTGATTGTAAGGGCTGGGGATTGGGACAGATTATTTTGAGTGCACTTGGACATTTACAAAGAGAAAACGACAAGTTTGCGCTCATTAACTTTCAGCTCAAGTCATGGTCTGAGAAGCAGAAAGCTTCCATTACAGCCCTAACAGAATCTCTTCTTTGTTGTGGCCACACAGCCTCTTACTGCTAAAAATCAAACACAAAATTTAATTGTGTGGGTTGTTAAATCATCAACATACCATTTCTCGTGTGAGAATTAATGGCTCTTATGAGGAAAAGAATTGGATCCTGAAACCTGCAAACAATGGAAGTAGGATGCCTCCCTGTGTCCAAGGAGACTAGCCTTTGGCTGCTTGAAAACCCTATGATAACCTCACTTGGGGTAGATGTCTTGGGAGCCTCCCTACCCAAGGCTGACCTGGCCTAACACTACTGTTGAGTGGCTAACCTCTCTGCCAATAGCAGAGACTAATATCTGATCCCAATATGGCACCATTCCTGGGGGGACCAGCCTGCAAGCGGCTTATGTATGACTTTGCAAGGGAGGGGGTGGCCATCAGCAGCTGAACCCACTGGTCAATCAACTTCCCTCAGAGTGGGCAATCCGATGTAATGATGCCTCCAGATTTCATGCAGCATAAACACCACAGCATCACCCATGAAATGTTTCTGTCCAAAATGTTCAACCTGAATCTATTCAAGCCTCTAGATCTACAACACAGTTTCAGGAAATTCAGACTACGATAGATTATACAGTTCAAGTTCAAAGGCACCACAAAGAAGTAATGGGACAAATCCAGATAAAACCAATGGTCTATTAAACAAGTCAATGTCATGAAAAACAAAAGGTAAGGGTGGGAGTGGGGATAACAATAGTCAAGTTTATGAAAGACTTAATTAAGACAGGTAAGCAAACGAGTAATTCTAGTTTAGGCCTTGATTTGAACTGATTATAAAAAGACACTTTGGGGGCACGTGGGTGGCTCAGTTGAGCATCCAACTTCGGCTCAGGTCATGATCTCGCAGTTTGTGAGTTTGAGCCCCATGTTGGGCTCTGTGCTGACGGCTAGGAGCCTGGAGCCTGCTTTGGATTCTGTGTCTCCCTCTCTCTCTGCTCCTCCCCTACTCACATTCTGTCTCTGTCTCTCTCAAAAATAAAATAAAAACATTAAAAAAAATTTTTTTAATAAAAAAAACATAAAAAGACACTTTGAAGACAATTGGGTAAGTCTGAGCAGGGACTGGTTGTTAGAGGATTTTAAATGTTAACTTTGTTAGGTGTGAAATAGTATTGCAGTTTCATAGAAAAGACTGCATTTTCGCAGGAAAAAAATTGTCATTTTTTTAAAAGTAATGCACATTGAAGTTATGTCTGTAATTTATTTTAAAATATAGCAGAAAAAGTATTTGATTGAAAAGATGTGCCTATGCATGCCTGGGGGGTTTAGTCAATTAAGTGTCTGACTTCAGCTCAGGTCATGATCTCACAGTTCATGAGTTTGAGCCCCGTGTCGGGTTCTGTGCTCACAGCGCAGAGCCTGGAGCCTATTTCAGATTCTGTGTCTCCGTCTATCTCTACCCCTTCCTTGCTCACACTGTCTGTCTGTCTCTCAAAAAAATGAATATTAAAAAGGGGTGAAGAGAAAATAGCAAACTGCTGATACTTATTGAAGCTAGGTGATGAGTACATGAAGATCCACTAAATTACTTTTACTACGTTTATGTATATTTGAACTTAAAAAAAAAAGTTTATTTATTTTGAGAGAGAGAGAGAGACAGCACAAGCATGGGAGAGGCGGAGAGAGGGAGGGAGACAGAATCCCAAGCAAGCTCCACCCTGCCACCATGGAGCTGAATGGGGGGCTTGAACCTACCAACCATGAGACCATGACCTGGGCCGAAACCAAGAGTTGGACGCTTAACTGCTAAGCTACTCAGGTGCCCATAAAATATTTAACTTCCAAATTGCTGAAGCAAATATTGTAACATAACAATTTTTAAGCCTAACTGATAGTACTGGGTGTTCATTCTACTATTCTACTTTGTTGAACACTTGAAAATGTTCACAGTAAAAGGTTAAGGTGTATTTCCGAGAGAAGTGAAGATTCATCTCTAACCAGTGTTCCAGGGAGTAAAGTTCAGATGAGGCCTGAGATCTGTCCGCTGAAGTGACAGAATGTCACTAAGAATAGGGTGGTCTGACCAGAGTGAATGGTCAGTGGGAAGAGAAAAAAACAGAACCAAATACAGATGGCAATCTTTAGACCTTTGGCTAGAGCGGCGAGAAGAAAGAAGGGGTGAGAAGGAGGGACCTGTGGAACGGGGGAGTTTATTTTTTGTCAGGATGGGGAGATACAGATCACATTTCTAGTACCCGCCCCAGAGATAATGGAGTAGGTTTGGCCACAGAAGCTCAATGTAGATGGCATCTCAGGTGACCTTGATGCAGGGGGTCCTGGACAACAGCTGGAGAAGCCCTGTGGCTGAGGGAGGGCATGGGTGGATGGTGCGTGGTTTCTGGGAAGGCAGGGAGACAGGCACATCTCCTCACTGGGTCAGGAAAGACAGCTGGCAGGTTTGGTAGGGGGAAGTCTTAGCCCTTCTATGTGACTTCGAGTTCTCTGGGAAGCACAAGGTGAAGTCAGCTGTTGGGCAGAGGGGCCAAGAAGACTATGATTTGCAATATTTCAAAATTATTTGAATTGTTGTGTAATCTTTTAAAAGGAAAAGCAGTGGAGCGCCTGGGTGGCTAAGCTGGTTGAGTGTCTGACTTCGGTTCAGGTCATGATCTCGCGGTCCGTGGGTTCGGGCCCCACGTCGGGCTCTGTGCTGACAGCTCAGAGCCTGCTTTGAATTCTCTCTCTCTCTCTCTCTCTCTCTCTCTCTCTCTCTGCTCCTCCCCTGCTCATGCTCTCTCTCAAAAAGAAATAAACATTAAAAAAAATTTTTTTTAAAGGAAAAGTAGAGCCCTTGTGATGAGTGTAGGCTGACCCCACATAAAAGGACTGTGAGGGCCCACTTGAGGCTGTGGGCACAATTTGCAGTAGTCCCACCCTGCCTGTCTGTGGCCTGCCTGGCAGCACTCAGTAGCCTGGGCGCGGGTAGAGATGGTGAGTGGCTGGTGCACTGGGAGGTGCCCCTGTGCCAGGCAGATGCAGCCAAAGGACAAAGAAACAAAGTTGTTGGGGAAAAGGCAAGAAACTGAAACGACTGACTATGGCTGCACTCCAAGCTGGACAGGGAGGGGCATGTGTATAGAAGAGGGCTCTGCACATGATACGAAGAGAACAGAGGGTTCCTGGGATGGGGAGCCCGATGAGGTTGAAGGACAGGTGTATTAGGAGGTATCGGAGTATAGTGAAGACAGGAGCTCATGGTCACAGAGGGAGCTGCCTGAATTGAATGTTTCAGAGGGAAAGCAGTTCTGGAAGAACACAGGCGCCAGGTAGAGGGTGGCTAACGTAGATAAAGTCACTTGAGAAGAACTCATGGAACTATGAAGCCTGGTGGCCACTTAAGTCACCCTGGAAGGTCGCAAGAGCTGGGATGTCCAGGAAGCTGTCCAATCAGTCAGTGGGGGGTGTGGTTCAGGAGGCTGGCGGCAGCACAGACCTAGCTGGGAAGAGGGCAGAGCCCCTCCACGGGGTACACGAATTAAGAGTCAGGGAGCGAAGAACAACAAAACATGGACCACCTCCCAAGGCTTTGAGGTGAAGAAGCCTTCTCAGGGACAGTCAGATGACTCAAGCTGTGCCTACAGGGTGGCATGGGGTATGGGTAGGCAAGGTAAAAGGCAGCAGGGAGAGCGGCTTCTCAGAAGAGCCGAGGGGTATGGACTTTTATAAGGACAGCCACAGCCTTAATGAGGAAGGCCAGTCCCATATTTCTCCTCTATTCCCGGGTTCCAGAAGTGGGAAATCTCAGCAGCAGTAAACAGACCCTGGATTCTAATACCAGGAAATCACTGAACCTAGCAGCTCTTGCAGCCTCAGTTCCAGCCCCCTCCAGGAAACACTGAAGAAATCCCTGTGGCTGTGCAGCTGAACTCCTGGGAAGTTCCCAGTTCCAAGCATGGTCTGCCACAGTGTGGGAAGAGCCCTTGTGTGAAAACAGATGATCTCCAGCCTTTGCCTCAAGGGTCCACGCGGGGCTACTGAACCACTGGGGAGGAAGGGGCACATCAAGTCTAGCCTTGGGGAACAATCTACTTATTCCAAAATCCTCAGGCCCGAAGGAGAGCCCACCATCACCCCTGAAATCCTTCGATTCCAATCTGCCTCAAAAATAAATACTACTAAAGAACTCTTGTACATTGTTGGAAATGTAAAATGGTGTAGCTGCCATGGAAAAATGTATGAGAATTCCTCCCAAAAAAATAAACAGGATTACATGTAATCCAGCAGTTCCATTCAGTATCCAAAAGAACTGAGAACAGTCTCGAAGGGATATTTGCACACACATGTTCCTAGCAGCGTTATTCACAACAGCCACGAGGTGGAAGTAACAGAAACAGAAACAGAAAACAGAATGGTGGCGGGGCGCCGACTTCAGCTCAGGTCATGATCTCACAGTTCGTGGGTTCGAGCCCCGCGTCGGGCTCTGTGCTGACAGTGCAGAGCCTGGAGCCTGTTTCAGATTCTGTGTCTCCCTCTCTCTCTGCCCCACCCGTTCATACTCTGTCTCTGTCTCAAGAATAAATAAACATTAAAAAAAAAAAAAAAAAAAGAAAAAAGAAACCAGAATGGTGGCTACCAGGGCTGGGGGAGGGGGAAAATGGGGAGTTATTGTTTAATGGTTATAGAGTTTCAATTTTGCAAGATGAAAAAGTTCTGGAGATTCATTGCACAACATGAATGTACTTACTACTACTGGAGTGTACCTTAGAATGGTTAAGGCAGGACATTTTATATTATGTATATTTAACCACAATTTTTAAAATCGTTTGTGTTTAGGGGCAGCTGGCTCAGTTGGTACAGCATGCGACCCTTGATCTCGGGGGCGTAAGTTCAAGCCCCACACTGGGTGTAGAAATTACTTAAAGACAAAATCTTAAAAGTTCATGTTTACATGTTCCACCCCCCCCATCCCCCGCAATCCTACTAAAATAGTCAAGCCCTTTTCTAAGAAGAGTTTTAGGAGAACATAATGTATCTTGCCTCCTTTCTCTTACCATAAGGGATGTTTCTAAAGTACCTGAGATAATGTGCCCCAAATCAAGTTAACCCTTTCCGCACAAAACTCACTCTTCCTTTCTCATTATCTTAAGCCAAAACCCCAATCATCCTCAATTCCTTGCTCTACCTCCTTCCTACTGAGTGCAACCTATCACAATCTCCTTTGATTTGGCCCCTAAATATCTGATGCATCCCCTTTTCTCCATTTCTACCATATTGCCACCATCAACTTCTCCCTCGTCTACTCCTCCAGCCCCCTCACCAGTCTCCCTTGCCTCCATATTTGCTTGTCCCTTCTAACTTGTCCTCCCTAATGCCTCTAGAAGTTACACACACACGCGCGCACACACACACACACACACACACACACCTGTGGCAATCTAGCAACACTGGCTCTCTGTTTAGACGATCGAGGGTGTCCTAGTCTTGCCTGCCTCAGGGCCTTTGTATATGCTCTTTTTCATCACAGTCCCTGCACTTACGTTTACTCATCCCCTGGATGGGGGAATTATATTCCCTTCAGAAAGTTTTCTTTACCTCTAACCTCTAGTCTATTCTATATACTCTCTTAGGACCCTATATCTCTTCTTTATGGTGATTATGATTAAACAAATACTAAGTCATTAATGGTTATCAACTATCTCTCCTGCTGGCTATAAGCTCCATGAGAGTAGACAGGGTCTGTCTTTTTATTGGTCACACTAAGACACTTTAGTGTCTTTTTATTTACACACGGCCTGGCAAAGGGTTGAGCAAAATTAATCAACGGGATCAATCCAAGTTTGGTTTTTAGGATAAAAATGGCTAAAATTCTGGAACTCCATAGGAACTAGTAACCATTCCCTCTCCTTGCATTCCCAAATTCAGTGAACTTTCCAAAACATTACTTCCAATGTAAAAGTATCCTATCCTGTAGAAAGGATTTGAAAGGCAATGTCTGCCACTTGTTTATCATTAATTCACTTACTGGAACATACCCTGGCATAAGGCTATGCACAAATATGAATAAAACCAAATAGTTGCATTTAAAACATTTCCACTCTGGGGGAGCCTGGGTGGTTCAGTCGGTTAAGCGTCCGACTTCAGCTCAGGTCATGATCTCACGGTCCGTGAGTTCGAGCCCCGCGTCGGGCTCTGGGCTGATGATGGCCCAGAGCCTGGAGCCTGCTTCTGATTGTGTCTCCCTCTCTCTCTGACCCTCCCCCGTTCATGCTCTGCCTCTCTCTGTCTCAAAAATAAATAAACGTTAAAAAAAAAAAATTTAAAACATTTCCACTCTGGGGGAGCCTGGCTGGTCAATTACAAGAGTATGCGACTCTTGACCTCAGGGTCATGAGTTGGAGCCCCACGTTGGGTGTAGAGGTTACTTAAGTAAACTTAAAAAAAAAAAATTTCCACTCTGGTGAAGCTAGAATATGCTGTTATATTTTCCTGTTAAAACAAGACAAAACAAAACAAAACAAAACAAAACAAAACAAAACAAAACAAAACAAAAGGAGTACCTGGGTGGCTTAGTCAGTTAAGCATCTGACTTTCGCTCAGCTCATCGTCTCAGGGTTTGTGAGTTTGAGCCCAGAGTGAGGCTCTGTGCTGACAGCTCAGAGCCTGGAGCCTGCTTCTGATTCTGTGTCTCCCTCTCTCTCTGCCCCTCCCCCACTCCCGCTCATGCTCCCGCTCTCTTTCTCTCAAAAATAAATAAACATAAAAAAAAAAAAACAACCCTATGCTTTAACACATTTAAAGGTTCTAAAAGACTGGATTCAAAGCCTGCCTCCACCGCTTACTGGCTGGGTAACCTGTCTACCTAATCTCTCTGCGTCTCAGTTTCCCCATCAGTAAGATGGGGCTAATGATAACTACCCCATGGGGTCATGAAACAAACAAGTTAATACATATCAGATACTTAACACAGTGTCTAGAACAGAGAATGGCTCAACATTCATTAGCAAAAGTCAAAGGCTTAGACCTTTACCCTTTCTGGCAGTACAGCACAAGGAAGGGGAGGCTAGCCAGACAGGTCATGTCTATGGCACATACTCAACAATTACATTCATTTAAAACTTTCCTGATGCATCAACAAGGCTAAGACTTTGTGTGATAAACAGGAGCTCTGTGGCAATGACGTCTTTTGTCTTCAGCATTCTCGGATTTAACAAACCTGTGTAGGCAATATGTATTTTCAAAACACACGTGTGTTTTCATACTTTTAAAAGGGTATGCTGTATGTGTAAACACTAAGTCGTATGGCTACTTCTGTCAAATGACATCCCTTCTCCACAAGAAAAAAAAACAGTTGAAATCATTGGTACTTCCTACTGACTTTACTGCTTCTTCATTAAGTTTCTGCATTTTTTCACATTGTATATGCATATTTACAAGAGATAATAATTATAAATAAACAACAAAAGCAACCGAGCTCTAAAAATTGCCACAAAGCATTTGTCTGTCTTGAAAGTGTTAAGAGCTAACATTTTGTGTTATCAAAAATTACGCTGAAAACTTTTAACATGTGAATAAAAATGGTATAGAGTTTCACTAACACAACAGGGTATTTTGTACTGAAATACGACCCCAGTGCAGTATCTTCTGACCTTTAGGTGCAATCAAAAGTATTCTTAAAACTTTATGGGATTACTACACAGCAGGCATTGTCCTAAAAATGCATTGGACATAAAGAGATAAACATAGTCTTGGTCCTCAAGGAACTTAGTTTATACCATAAGAAACCTATGTAAATATTGCTCTACTGTACCATTCATAACAGAAGTTAACACTGGGCCCTATGAAGCCCAAGAAAGTCAGCTGACTTAGGACTGGAAGAGCGACGGTTTCAGGAAGAAACCTTGAACCAAGTCCTGAAAGATGAGCAAGAATTCTCCGGTGAGATAAAGAGGGCAATGACAGTACCCACAGAAGGAACTGAAAGCTGGTGCAAACATCGGGAAGCCATGAAACATGGCGGTGTTTTGGGGTCCTGCAATTCTGTGCAACTCGAATACAAGACTTGGGTAGGAGAGGAGCAAATGGAGCTGGAGACAAACAGAGGCTGACTTACAGATGTTCCAATAGAAGAACTTTGTGTTTTAACCTACAGAGAAGGGACGCCATTGAAAAATCCTTATCAGGGTAATGATGCGACCGGTTTACACTTCATATCAATAGTTTAGGACTCTACGACTTCCAGGAGAGGGTTACCCCTAACTGAGGGTCCTCACTCGCGCTGCTCCTGAATTCACAAACGACTTGCCCCCTTCTCCCAGCCTGGGTTTGCTGTTACCCCGCCCGCCCGCCGTGCGATCCCGCCTCCCGCGGAGCGCCCCTGTAGTCTGACTTTGGCAGCACTTCGCCGCAGGAGACTAAACACTCGCTGTCACCCGCAGGCCGCCTCCCTCAACGTGATCTGAGCATCCTTCCGGAGGCTGACAGATCGGGGCTTCAGCGTTAGACGCTGCTCTACTTCTGTGACCGCCGTGCTTGCCTCAGTTTCCTTCCTGGATCTGGGGAAGGCCCGGCCCCTTGGCCATTAGGCGGCTGTGCGTTAAGTGGTGGACGCCGGGGGAGAGCCGGCGAGGGGCGGACCCCAGCGCCCACAGTGACGGGGGCGCGCGCCGCCGGCTCCGCCCGAAGACTCTAGTCGGCGGGCCAGCGGGGTAAGCCGGACCGCGCGCGGGAGGGCGGGGGGGTCTCACCGGTAAAAGGCAGAGTCCCCGAGCGGGTTCCAGTTCGCCGTGTAGCAGTCCATGGCTGGTGCAAGCGGCTGCTGGGCAGCGCAAAGGAGACACCCGCCGGGCGCGGGCTCCGGGCCGGCACTTCCGCTTCCGCCCGTCCGGGTCACGTGGTGAGGCTGCCGCCACGGCCATCACCACTGTGGGCAACTTGAGCTCGGCCGCCGCCGCGCCCCCGCCCACACCCGGGCCTCGTGCCCGCCCGGGTGGGCCCGGCCCTGGCTCCTGCTCTCCGCCGCGGCTACCCACGCCGCCTCCTTGTCCCCTCGGGCGCTGGGGGTCGCGCAGGGCGGGACATGGGTGACCGGAAGTGGAAGCTGTGAACGTCGCCGCCCGGGGCGCCGAAGCTCCAGGCGCCGTCGGGGCCGCCGCGACGCACGCATGGAGAGCGCTGGGCTCTGGGCTGCGCACCGACGGCTAACCGGGACGCACGGGTTCTGCCGGGCGCGGGCTGTGCAGAACCGACCGGCCTCTCGGGGCGCGGGAACATGAGGCTAGGCCCGGAGCCCTCAGTGGGCGAGGCGCGCGGTTTGCGGGCCTGCCCCGGTCGCCGGTGAACGGTGCAGAGCCCCGGGACTCGGTAATTGGCACGAACGGGCGCGCGCATGCGCGGGGCGGCGGCGGGCACGTGGCGGGGCTCAGGGCGGCGCCGCGCGGGAAGCGCCTCGGTGCCCAGGCCAGAGACCCCCTGACTCCCGTACCAAGTGTCACCGAGGCACGCGCCACCATGAGCCCCCCTCTGCCGCCACCACCTCTCCCCTGTAGCCCTGAGCAGCCCTGGAGGGGCCGGCGCAGCTCTCGTTTAGCGGGCCCTGGGCCCGACCTGTCCTGAGTCCCCACGCGCGCCGCGGCTTAGTGGCCTCTCCCCGCAGCCCGTCATTGGCAGCGGCAGCATGGTCTTCTGTCTGGACAACAAGCAGCCACGCCTCCCGCTGCGAAGCGCCATGGTCCACTTCCAGGCCTCAGAAGTCCAGCAGCTGCTACACAACAAGTTCGTGGTCATCTTGGGGGACTCAAGTGAGTGCCCTTCTAGGTTCACACTACCCAGCCTCGCACCTTCAGTCTGTTTCCTATGACTGGACCCATTGTCTCCATCCCAAATTTCTTTCTACCCTTATCCTGTTCCAGGCCAGTAGGTTTTCTTTTATTTTCCCACACACCATCCACAGGTGTCCCGACAGATGTAGCCTGTAAAATTTTTGACCCCGTCCTTGTTCAGCATTTTTTTTCCCTGATAGTCCCCCATGGGACTCCTTGTATGGGAGCAGTAGATTGTGTTGTCCGTCTCCTAGTCTCCTGGGACTACTTATCTCTGCCAGGTGATCTTGGGTCGCTGTGTACTAAGTTGAGGGTGGTGCGTGGCCAGAAGGCGGAGGTAATACAGGATTTTTTTTTTTTTTTAATTTTTGGGACAGAGAGAGACAGAGCATGAACGGGGGAGGGTCAGAGAGAGAGGGAGACACAGAATCGGAAACAGGCTCCAGGCTCTGAGCCATCAGCCTAGAGCCTGACGCGGGGCTCGAACTCACGGACCGCGAGATCGTGACCTGGCTGAAGTCGGACGCTTAACCGACTGCGCCACCCAGGCGCCCCAATACAGGATTTTTTTAACCTTACCTTTTCTACCTCTGTTAACACTCCACAGAGGTAGTGGTGGACAGCCCTAACCTTGGGAAGATGAGACCTGGACTTAGGAGGAGCTAGGGTGGGGCGAGGCCTGACTTAGCCTCAGGATCTCTGTCTCCCTGCAGTCCAGCGGTCTGTGTACAAGGACCTAGTGCTCTTGCTCCAGAGGGACTCCCTGCTCACAGCTGCTCAGCTGAAAGCCAAGGTGAGGGAAGCTCGATAGTCATGCCAGTGGTGGGTGGGCACAGACCCTGGCCTGGCAGGGTCTTCCTCCCTGGCCTGGGTCTGACCAGCTGGGTTGGGGGGGCACAGACCCTGGCCTGGCAGGGTCTTCCTCCCTGGCCTGGGTCTGACCAGCTGGGTTGGCAGGGGGAGCTGAGCTTTGAACAAGACCAACTGGTGGCTGGGGGTCAGCTGGGCGAACTGCACAACGGGACACAGTACCGGGAGGTCCGCCAGTTCTGCTCGGGTTCTGGCCACCACCTTGTGCGCTTCTACTTCCTCACACGCGTTTACTCCGAGTACCTCGAGGGTGTCCTGGAGGAGCTGACATACGGGCCTGCCCCGGACCTGGTGATCATCAACTCCTGCCTCTGGGATCTCTCCAGGTTGGGGCGGCGGGGAGAGGGAAATACTGGTTGGGGGTGGAGGTGTGGCTCAGAGGCTCTCCACCCTCTGCCCTCGCCCACCCTGCGTGTGCCGTCCAACAGGTATGGCCGCTGCTCAATGGAGAGCTACCGAGAGAACCTGGAGCGGGTGTTTGTGCGCATGGACCAGGTGTTGCCAGACTCTTGCCTGCTGGTGTGGAACATGGCAATGCCCTTGGGGGAGCGCGTCACTGGGGGTTTCCTTCTGCCAGAGGCAAGTGACCGGGGCCCTTCAGGTTGGGGGAGGAGGCAGCCGACTGGTAGATAGAAGGCCTTCCCTCCCCGACCCTGCTTCATTGTGTGGCTCTTAGATGCTACGCTTTCTTACTCAGCTCCAGCCCCTGGCAGGGTCTCTGCGGCGGGATGTGGTTGAAGGGAACTTCTACAGCGCAACGCTGGCCGGGGACCACTGCTTTGATGTCCTGGACCTCCACTTTCATTTCCGGCATGCGGTACAGCACCGTCACCGAGACGGTGTCCACTGGGACCAGCATGCCCACCGCCACCTCTCACACTTGCTTCTGACCCACGTGGCCGACGCCTGGGGTGTGGAGCTGCCCCAGCGTGACTATCCTTCTGGTGAGCCCTACCACAGGGGGTAGGATAGTGATGCAGAGGGGGTTCACAGAGCACAGGGCTCAGAAACAGAACAGGACAGAGGTACTCGGGGGGGAGTAGGGACCTCTTGAAGGACTGTTGTGGCCCCTGAGTGCTCTTCCTCATCCCGTGGGGAGAGTGAGATCACAGGAGCAACATCCTGATAGGAGCTTTGGTTCTGTACGGTCTAGCATGTAGAAATCTCTGTGTAGGTGAACGAGCTTATATAACCTTTGAGCATGTAAGGTAGCGGGTCAAAAGACCCCTATCCTACAGGTGAATAGGAAAGAAACGGGGGTGTTTCTAGCTAGGCATGGGGGTGGGGGGTGGAAAGACAAGTGGAGGAAGGGTAATCATGCAGTGTGGCAGAAGCAAAGAAGCCCCTCAGTTGGTGTCACCAGCCTCTCAGTTCCTGCCTGCTCTTCAAAGGGGGCATGGTGGCTGATGGTTTCCATGTCTGCGTTCCCCCTGGATCATGTCCTCAAAGAGCAAGGTTCCTGCTGTGTGGCCAGCTCATCCCTTTTGGCTCCAGCGTCTAGGACGATTGTGTACATAGCACCTACAGAATTGTGTTTGTTGAGTTGGGGGCACGAGTCATATTAGAAGGCTGTTTGTAGCAGCACTATAGGGTGTGAGGGCAGAGAGAGACCAGGAATGTCATAGAGGTGAACTTCTAGGACTTGGTAGCCAGGAGTTGGAGCCCTTGGGAGGTGAATTAGGAATTTGATTACATAATGGTTCAGTTTCCTTGTTTTTTAAATGAGAAGAACTAATCCTCAGCAAAGAGAGGGATGCTCTAAAGGTTGTAAGGCTAGTTTGTGGTGGCTCAGGTCTTCTGAACCCGGTTTGGAGCTCCAGAAATAGAAATGTGAAAAGGAAGAGTTGGGTGGGAGGATGTGATTGGTGAGTCTGGTGCAAGCAGACGTCTGAGGTGCTGGGGAAATGTGCAGTAGATCTGGAGTCAGCAGGGCCTGGCTGAGCGCATGAGTGTGGACCGTGAAAGGAGAGAGCAGATCAGGGGCCATGCTGTAGAAGGGAAGAGGGGCTGCTGGAGGAAACAAAAGGAAAAGAGAGCAGAGGCACTTTCAGGGAAGACAGAGTCTATTGGCTGTGTCACGTGACTGTCAGGAAAAGAGGAAGTGGTTGCTTGTAGTCAGAAAAGTGCTGAAGGTGTGGAGTTGGGTTAAGAGGCAGAAGCAATTGATGAGGGAATGGAAAATGGTCAAAATACCCCTTTTGGACATTTGGGAGGCATGGGACTGCTGGGACAGGAGAATGACAGGAAGAGCTCACGTTGTCCAGAAGGAAGACCTCTTAAGCTCATTTATTGTTCTGTGGGGAGAAGCTGGGAGAGGAAAAAGTTACAGACACAGGAGCTGGGCATACAAAGGAAGAAGGCTCTAGAGGGGAGCAGGAAGTCAGAGCAAAGGCAGATCTGTGACTTTGAGAAAGGTAAGGAAGAAGGACTGTACTCTGGACTTGGCCTGAAATGAGAGGGAATGAGGAAGACTGGGTAGGAAGCAGAGGGTGCTTTCACCTGGTGGCCCTGTTTTCCGAGAGGAGGGAAGAGAAGTGTGGACAGCCAGATTTCAGGGCGAACTGGCTCTCAGGCCTAAAACAAACAACCATCCCATTCCTAGACCCATGGATTAAGGACTGGCCAGAGCCGGATCATCCGTTCCAGGGGAGCCATGGGCAGCCCCCAGACTTCGGGGAGCAGCTGTGTTTGCCCCCACCCCAGCCTTCTCCTCTGCCCCCTCCCATACCTTTCCCCTACCCCATTCCTCAGCCCTCGCCGCCTCCCCTGTTTCCACCCCTGCCCCAGGACACCCCCTTTTTCCCAGGCCAGCCCTTCCCAGCCCATGAATTCTTCAGTTATAATTCAACAGAAGACTTCTCGATGTCACCCCACTTAGGTAGGTGCCTCCGTGGCCTCCCTTCACACCTCTCCCAGGTTCCCCACGCACCTTCCCCAGCCTAGCCTTTTGTGCCCAGGTGGGCTGAGGAGATGGGTAGCTCCTTGTGCCCCCAGGACTGGGTTCAGTCACTGCTGGATCTAGAACAGTGTCTGTAGACTCATTAATCCATTGATTGTCACAATTTGCTGGTTTGGAGGTAGGGGAAGTGGTATTGCCATTTTGCAGATGGGGAAACAAAAGCCTCAAGAAGCTCACCCTGGAGGATCAGAGCTGCCTGAAGGCAGAGCTGGCCTCACCTTGGCCACAAGCCCACTCTGATCATGACTGGTTCTTTTGTAGGATGTGGCCCTGGAGTGAACTTTGTGCCTGGCCCCCTGCCACCTCCAGTCCCTGGCCCTGTCCCCCATGGTCAGCACCGGGGCCCAGTGGTCCACCGGGGGATGCCACGCTGTGCTCCCAGCAGCCCCTATCATGTGCCGAGGATGGGGGGGCCCTGCAGACAGCGGCTCAGACACTCAGACAGACTGATCCACACAAACAAACTGGACAGACAGCCTCCTGCCCATTCGGGGACATGGCCTGGGTAGACTGGATCTTGGGCTGGGGCTGGATGTGCCGATGGCCCTGCAGGGCCTGCTTGCCACCCCCGGTGCTGGGTCAGGGTGTCTGTTATGCCTGACATTGTTCTTGTCCATTGCTGTCACTAAATAAAGGCGTGGAAGAACAGAGTGGCATCTTCCTGTGTGAGGGAATGGGTCTCCCAAACCATGATCTCAAGGGTTGGGGAGCTGCCTCTGGATCCTCTCCAACCTTGGACCTTTCACCTCTCACCTCATACTATTTAAAAATCATCGAATGCGTTCTTGCTATCTCACACACTCATTTCCACCCTTACCAGAACACAGGTGTGCTTAAAGATCCCGGAGGGGTCTCCTGTTGTCGGCTGCTCTTTGGGACTGGAAAATAACAAGGGCTGAGTTGCAATTGTCAATATTAGGAATTTTGGATGTGGCTAGTTCTCACCCATATTTCCCAGTCTTCATGCCTTCAGCATTCGTTTATTTCTGAGCGCATACACGTCCCTGAGTTATCTGCACAATTCTTGGCACAGAGTGGAACCACACTCATTAAGTGGTTCGAACTGTTAAACGAGAAGCTTCCAGACTCCAGTGGAAGGCTGATTAGAAATCCATTACTTAATAGACATATTGTGCAATGGGAGCAAACTGAACACAGACCAACTTCTTTGGTTGGGGGAAGGTGGCAGTAGAGGAGGAGCTGAGGGAGAATTCCAAGGTGTGTGTGTGGGGGGGAGGGGGGCGGTTAGAGGCTGTGCCAAACTCTGTAAGTTAAAGAGTACAGGGTTTCAGCCTCGACAAGTGGTGTTGACCCTAGGTTTGTGACTCCTAAGTATCAAGGGTGGAGTGTGGGCCATATGGTGACATGGGTGGGTGTCCCGGGTTTGGGGGATGGAGCATGACAGTAGGCTGACAGGTGGTGTAAGACAGGAGAAGAAGGTGATGGAGACCCGCTAAATCATCTTGAAGGAGAATTGGGTGGAAGAGAGAGACACAGATTTCTTGTATTGAGTTTCCACGCTTGTTATTAAAATTTTATCATGGCAAAGGAGATCGTATCTCACACAAAAGGAGACTAGAAAAGTGTTGGTCATTGATGACAATCAACTAAGTGCAAAAGAAAGGAAGCTATTAAGTTAGCCCGCTGGTGCTGGGGAAACTGGTACAGACAATGTGAGTTAATACGCTTTTGAGAGCAACCTTGACAGGGTAGTTGAGAATTGAAAGATACAAATAAACTTGGTTTTCTTTGGTATAGATGTAAGATGGAAGGGAACCTACTAAAATGAAAGAAACCCTTGTGTCAGGGAGGTAAGATTTTAGATTTTTTTTCTCAGAAAACTTAATTTTTGTTAATAAATACCCATCCTTGGAGCAGACCTGCACCTGGTTTGCCTACTCTTTCCTGCCTTTCCACAAAACCCTTTCCTCTGGACACTTTTGCACCTCTGATTCTGGAACTTCTCAGTGTTGCTGGAGAAAACTGTCCACCTGGACTGACTGACATAAGAAAAGAGTGAGTTACCCAGTCTCACCTGGCCCTCTCTGTTGCTTGCCATCTTGTCCTCTAAAAATTCCTTGTTACCTTCCCTATCGATCCTTCCCTAGGCTTTTCCATTCCCTTCACATCCCATCCCAATTCTGGAACTCTCTGTTAGCAACCTTGAGACTGTTCAGTGTGCTTCATATCCTAGTCATTCTACCCCCTGCATTTCTAATCACCCCATCTCACTACGTAGCTCCCACTGCCCACGGTTCTGTGTCATAACCTTTCCTTCACTTAACATAGACTTGAAATCTATCACAAGAGTATAATGGAGATAAACTATTTTATTTTCAGTTGATCACATAAGCATATAGTACAAGATACTTCTCTGGTATAGGTTTTATTCAGTTGTGACTAGGAAACAAGAAACTTAAAACAACAGCCACATACATATCATTATATACATTTAAATTGTTTCCTGACCTTTGAGATGTAAAAATGATGAAAATCTTGTGTTTCTCCGGTATGTAGGCACACTATTTGCTACTTAAGCATGGCAGAACCCAAACTTCATTGTCTCAAAACCCATTCACGTTTAGTAGACCATCTTACACAGGCTCCCTCTCATTCATGGAATCTTGGTTTTTAAAAAATGGTTCCAATATCGTTTCCTTTGCCATACTTAGGTAGTCCTGAAAGGAGTAAAAGATACATGAGCACGTCAGCTGTGATGCCAGTCTTTATTTTCCAAGGAAAGTAAGTGTTTCAAGAAAAGAAAATCAGTGGAATTTTTTTTTCAAAACATTTTAACCAAACTGGAATTTTCCCAACAAAAGCAGATCGCTTGCTTTCCAGTTCCTTGCATGTTGAGTTCATCTCAGTGTTTAAGTACCCCTACCATGTACACTGGTAAAAGATAAACTCTGCATGAAATGGACCTATGCTTAAAAAAAAAACAAAAACAAAAAAACCTTGCTTTATTGAGATGTAACTGACGGACGATAAACTGCATATATTTAAAATGTATAATTTGACACATTTTGACATGCGTTCATGAAGCCTTCAGCGCAATCAAGATAATGAAATGTATCTTGCCTTTTTATGAACCCTTCCTTCTTTCTCTCCCCACAACCTCACATCTCCCTCCTTCCAACACCAAGGAACCATTGATACTGATCTGCTTTCTGTTACTATAGATCAGTTTGCACTTCCCAGAATTTTACGTAAATGGAATCATTAAATAGGCACTCTCTTTTTAAAATCTGGCTTCCTTTTTTCAAAGTTTATTTTGAGAGAGAGCATGCACATGTACATAAGTGGGGAGGGGCAGAGAGAGAGAGAGGGAGAGAGAGAATCCCAAGCAGGCTCCAAACTGTCAGCGTGGAGCCCCATGCAGGACTCAATCTCATGAACCATGAGATCATGACCTGAGCCGAAATCAAGAGTTGGATACTTAACGTACTGAGTTAACTAGGTGCCCATTTAATCTGGCTTTCATTCAGCCTAATTAGTGGGATAAAAGGAAAAACATGCAAATTCATGTTATGTGTATCAGTACCTCATTTTTTTTTAATTTTTTTTTAACATTTATTTATTTTTGAGACAGAGAGAGACAGAGCATGAACAGGGGAGGGGCAGAGAGAGAGGGAGACACAGAATCTGAAACAGGCTCCAGGCTCTGAGCGGCCAGCACAGAGCCCGACGCGGGGCTTGAACTCACGGACCGTGAGATCATGACCTGAGCCGAAGTCGGACACTCAACCGACCGAGCCACCCAGGCGCCCCAATACCTCATTTTTTACAGCTGAGTCTATGGCTGTACCAATGTTTACCCATTCACCTGTTGATGGACATTTGAGTTATTTTTAGTTATTGCCTATAGCAAATAAAGCTGCTATGAACATTTATGTACAAATCTTTGTATGGACATATGTTTTCACTTCTTTAAAAAAAATTTAAACTTTATTTATTTTTAGAGAGAGGGTGCGAGCAGGGATGGGGCAGAGAGAGAAGGAGAGAGAATCCCAAACAGGCTCCGTGCTGTCAGCTCAGAGCCCCACGCGGGGCTCGAACCAACAAACCATGAGATCATGACCTAAGCTGAAACCAAGAGTCAGATGCTCAACCGACTGAGCCACCCACAGTCCCCAATGGACACATGTTTTCATTTCTGATACCTAGAATGAAATGACTGAATCATACAGTAGATGTATGTTTAACTTTTATTTATTTATTTTTATTAATATATTCTTTTTTCTTAATGTTTATTTTTATTTATAGAGTGAGAGTGAGCGAGCACTAGCAGTGGAGGGGCAGAGGGAGAATCCCAAGTAGGCTCTGCACGCTCAGCACAGAGCCTGACGTGGGCTCAAACTCACGAACCTTGAGAACCGTGAGCCAAAATTGAGAATCGGACGCTTAACCAACTGAGCCACCTTGGCGCCCCTGTATGTTTAACTGTTAAGAAACTGACAAAGATTCTCCCATAGTGGATGTCCCATTTTATATTCACACTAGCAGTGTGTGAGGGATATAGTTCCTCCACATATTCACCAACACTTGGTATTAGTCTTCCTAATATTACATATTACAATACGTGGGTGATGTGGTTTTAATTGGCATTTCCGTAATGACTAATGAAGTTCAGCTTCTTTTCCTGTGTTTATTGGCAATCTATTTATCTTCTTTGGTAAAGTCTCGGTTCAAATTGTTCCTCCGCTCCTCCCTCCCCTCCCCGCCTTTTTTAAAACTTCTCAAGCTTTGAAAACTCTTTATTCTGGATTCAAGTCCTTTATCAGATGGGTAGTTTACCAATACTTTTTCCTTCTGTGGCTTGTCTTTTTCTTAGCAGTGTCTTTTGAAGAAGAGACCATTTAAATTTTGATCAGGGGCAGTATTTCGGGTTTATACTTTTGGTGACATATCTAAAAAAATCTTTGCCTAACTCAAGGTCACAACTATTTTCCTGTATGTTTTCTTCTAGAAGGTTTGGAGTTTTACTTGTAGGTCTGTGATCTATTTTTTAAATATTTTTTTAAGTTTATTTTTATTTTGAGAAAGAGAGAGAGCACACAAGCAGGGGAGGAGCAGAGAGAAGGAGAGACAGAATCCCAAGCAAGCTTCCAGCCATCAGCACAGAGCATGATGCAGGGTTTGAACTGGCAAACCGTGAGATCATGACCTGAGCCAAGATCAAGAGTTGGATGCTTAATGGACTGAGCCACCCAGGCGCCCTCTGTGATCTATTTTGTATTAACTTTTGTATATAGTGCAAGGTGATTAATTTTTTTGGCATATGAATATGCAATGATTCCAGTACTATTGTTGAAGGCTATGATTTCTCCACTAAATTCTCTTTGCTGCACCTTTGTCGAAAATCAGTTGTACATCTACTTATAGATCCATTTCTGGACTCCATACTCTGTTCCACTGATCTATTTGTCTGTCTTTATGCCAACACCATTCTCTCTTGATTATTATCGCTTTATGATAAGTCTGTAAATCAGGTAGTGTTCTCTTTGTTCTTCTTTATCGAAGTTACTTTGGCTATTCTAGATCCTTTACCTTTCTGTATGAGTTTTAAAATCAGCTTATCTCGGGACACCTGTATGGCTCAGTCGGTTAACTGTCTGACTCTTGATTTCTGCTCAGGTCATGATCTCACAGTTCGTGAGTTGGAGCCCCACATTGGGCTCTATGCTAACAGTGCAGAGCCTGCTTGGGATTCTCTCTCTCTCTCACTCTCTCTCAATCTCTCTCTCTCCCCCCTCCCACACATGCACTCTCTCTCTCTCTCTCTCTCTTGCTCTGCTCTCACTCTCTGTCTCTCAAACTAAACTAAACTAAACTAAAATCAGCTTATTTCTACAAAAAATTCTGGGATTTTTATTGTGATTATATTGAACAATATAAATTTGGGGAAAATTGACATCTTAGCAATATTGAGTTATCCATTTCATGAACAAGATATACCTCTTCATTTATTTAGGTCTTCTTTACAATCTCTCAGCAATGGGGTACCTGGGAGGCTCAGTCATTTAAGTGTCTGACTCTTGATTTCGGTTCAGGTCATGATCTCATGGTCTGTGAGTTCAAGCCCTGAGCAGAGCTCTGCACTGACAGTGGAGAGCCTGCTTGGGATTCTCTCTCTCTCTCTCTCTCTCTCTTTCTCTCTCTCTCTCTCTCTCTGCCCCTTTGTCTCTCTCTCTCTCAAAAATAAATAAACATTAAAAAAATCTCTCAGCAACATCTTGTAATTATCAGCGCACTGATCTCTCACATCTTTTGCCAGATTTACGTCTAAGGGCTTTTTAAAAATTTTTAAATGATGCTGCTTTTTAAAGTTCTGTTTCTGATCATTCATTTCTAGTACAGAGAAATACAATTGATATTTTCATATGGACCTTGTATCATAATGGTGACCATGTACACATTTAGTTACTTTGCTAAATTCACTTATTCTAGTAGCTTTTCTTTTTAAGTTTATTTATTTTGAGAGAGAGAGAGAGAGTGTGTGTGTGTGTGTGTGTGTGCGTGTGCATGTGCACATGTGTGCACCAGCAGGGGAGGGACAGAGAGGCCTCCCACATGGAGCCTGACTTGAGGCTCAATCTCATGAACCATGAGATCATGACCTAAGCAGAAATCAAAAGTCAGATGCTCAACCAACTGAGCCACCCAGGCACCCCTCTAGTAGCTTTTTTATAAATTCAATTGGATTCTCTAGTGAAGAAATGGGCAGAAGACATAAATAGACACTTTTCCAAAAAAGACATCCACATGGCCAACAGACACATGAAAAGATGTTCAACATCGCTCATCATCAGGGAAATACAAATCAAAACCACACTAAGATACCACCTCACATTGGTCAGAGTGGCTAAAATTAACTCAGGAAAACAACAGATGTTGGCAAGGATGTGGAGAAACAGGAACCCTCTTGCACTTTTGGTGGGGATGCAAACTGGTGCAGCCTCTCTGGAAAACAGTGTGGAGTCTCCTCAAAAAATTAAAAATAGGGGGCGCCTGGGTGGCTTGGTCGGTTAGGCGTCTGACTTCGGCTCAGGTCATGATCTCACGGTCCGTGAGTTTGAGCCCCGCGTCGGGCTCTGTGCTGACAGCTCAGAGCCTGGAGCCTGTTTCAGATTCTGTGTCTCCCTCTCTCTCTGCCCCTCCCCTGTTCATGCTCTGTCTCTCTCTGTCTCAAAAATAAATAAACGTTAAAAAAATTTTTTTTTTAAATTAAAAATAGAGGGGCGCCTGGGTGGCGCAGTCGGTTAAGTGTCCGACTTCAGCCAGGTCACGATCTCGCGGTCCGTGAGTTCGAGCCCCGCGTCAGGCTCTGGGCTGATGGCTCAGAGCCTGGAGCCTGTTTCCGATTCTGTGTCTCCCTCTCTCTCTGCCCCTCCCCCGTTCATGCTCTGTCTCTCTCTGTCCCAAAAATAAATAAACGTTGGAAAAAAAATTTTAAATTAAAAATAGAATTACCCTACAACCCAGCAATAGCACTGTTGGGAATTTATCCAAAAGATACAGGAGTGCTGATTCATAGGGGCACATGTACCTAATGTTTATAGCAGCACTATCAACAATAGCCAAATTATGGAAAGAGGCCAAATGTCCATCAACTGATGAATGGATAAGGAAGATGTGAGGGGCGCCTGGGTGGCGCAGTCGGTTGGGCATCCGACTTCAGCCAGGTCACGATCTCGCGCTCTATGAGTTCGAGCCCCGCGTCAGGCTCTGGGCTGATGGCTCAGAGCCTGGAGCCTGTTTCCGATTCTGTGTCTCCCTCTCTCTCTCTGCCCCTCCCCCGTTCATGCTCTGTCTCTCTCTGTCCCAAAAATAAATAAATGTTGAAAAAAAAAATTTTATAAAAAAAAAAAAAAAGGAAGATGTGGTTTATATATATAATGGAATACTACTTAGCAATGAGAAAGAATGCAATCCTGCCATTTGCAACAACATGGATGGAATAGGAGAGTATTATGCTAAGTGAAATAAGTCAGGCAGAGAAAGACAGATATATGTTTTCACTCATATGTGGAATTTGAGAAACTTAAGACCATAGGGGAAAAAAAGGGGGAAAATAGTTTCAAACAGAGAGGAATGCCAACCGTAGGAGACTCTTAAATCCAGAGAACAAACTGAGGGTTGATTGGGAGGGCGGGGGAGAGGGGAAAATGGGTGATGGGCCTTGAGGAGGGCACTTGATGAGTACTGGGCATTGTATTTAAGTGATGAATCATGGGAATTTACTCCTGAAGCCAAGAGCACACTGTATACACTGTATGTTAGCTAACTTGACCATAAATTATATTAAAAAAAAAGATTCAGTTGGATTCTCTACATAAGCAATCCTGTTTTCTACAAATAAAGACAGTTTCACTTCTTGCTTTCCAATCTGTATGCTTTTTAACTTCTATTTCTTGTGTTATTGCATTGGCTAGGATGTTTCATACAATATTGAATAGAAATGGTGAAAACAGACATACTTATCTTTTTCCTGACCTTAAGGGAATAGTATTGTTTTTTCACCAAATGTGAGATTAGCTGTAAATTTTTCTTAAGATTTTATTTTTAAGTAATCTCTACACCCAGTGTGGGGCTTGAACTCATAACCCCTAAATCAAGAGTCGCATGCCCCACTGACTGAGCCAGCCAGGCATCCCTATTTTTTAATAGGGATCCCTATTTTTTAACTGTGCCTTCTACACAGTTGAGGAAGTTTCCTTCTATTCCTAGGTTACTGAGAGTTTTGTTTTGTTTTTAATTAGGAATTAATGTTGGATTTTGTGAAATGCTTTTCTGCATCTATTGAAATGATCACATGGTTTTTAGTTTTTAGTTTAATATGGTGAATTACATTTGTGTGTGTGTGTGTGTGTGTGTGTGCGTGCGTGTGTGTGTTTTAATGTTGAACCACCCTTGCATTCTTGGCTTTAAAAAGGAGAGAGGTTGTACAATTTGAAGGTGATAGAATAAAGGTGGTATTTCCTCCTCCTCTCAGAAATTCCCCAGACACAAGTGAAAATGAGAAACAAATGTAAAAAAAAAAAAACAAAAAGAGAGAGAGAAACAAATATAAATACCATATCTCATGACCAGGAGAGAGCAGACACCCTACACCATGAATTAGGTGGATAGGCTGAAAAAAGCTGTGGAATCACTGCTTGGTATAAATTGCTTTGAAAATCATTGGGCAGAATTTACCAAAGTTGAACATTCACATACTCTACAATCCAACAATTTCACTTCAAAAGAAATGAGTGCCTCTATCTACTCAAAGACTTACACAAGTATATTCATAGAAGTTCTATTCATAGCCAAAACTCGGAAACAAGCCAAATGTCCTTCAACAGGAGAGTAGATAAATAGTTGCCTCCCTTACAGTAGGGTAGTATACACTAATAAAGGAGAGCAAACTGTTGATAGATGCAACAACATGGATGAAATCTCATAGCCGCAACCTTGAAAGAATCCAGACGCTACAGTACATGTTGTATGAGTTTGTTCTGCATGATTTCAAGAATAGGCTAATCTATGGCGATCGAAGTCACAATAGAGGTTACCCTTGGGGGGAGGTATTGATTGGGAAAGGACAACATGGAACTTGCTTAGATGATGGAAAAGTTCTATATCTTGATCTGAGTGGTAGTCACATGGACACCCAAGTATATAAAAATTCATTGAGCTGTACCCCGAAGATTTGTGCATTTTACTTGCACATAAAATGTGTGTGAATTTGATGTCAGTTAAAAAGGAACAGGATGGGTTTTTTTTTCTAGAAAGTTTAATTAATATTAAGACACCTAAAATGTAATTCACCATATAAACAGAGTAAAGCGGAATAACCAAATTGTCCTTGTAGTGGATGCAGAAAAAAACAATGTCATTCAATATCCATTCACAGTCAAAACTGTTAGCAAATTAGGAATAGAAAGGAACTTCCTTAGCTGGATAAAGGTTAACTACCAAAACTCTACAGTAATCTACATTAAAAAAAAAAGTTGTTTTTAAGTAGGCTCCACATCCAACATGGAGCTCAAACTCAAGACCTTGAAATCTAGAGTTGCATGCTCTACCAACTGAGCCAGCCAGGTGCCCCATCTACAGAATTCTTAATGGTGGCACCTTCGGAGAAGTTCCTTTAAAATCAGGATCCAGTCAAAGGTGCCTATGAATAATAATTCCACATGCCATTATGTGGGACCTCAGCTTGCACAGTTAGATGAATGCAGAGGGAGAGGCCTGACGACATACTGATAACATGTGGCTTTTAGATGGCTGTGGTACCCTTCAGTTTAGAGGACTTTACTACTTTCATATATGTTACAAATATTTTACAAGTATGCAGTATCACATATCAATGTTCAATATTGTGGGGGTTTTGTTAGACATTTAAAGACACAGGCCAGAAAATACGGTAGAAGCATCAGATCTTAAATCAAGTTATTTTATTTTTTTAGATGGCAAATATTTGAAAGGAAGACGGTATAAAGGAAGCAAGACCCAGAGCATAGATGTTTGCTCAGCAGGAAAAAAAAAAAAAAAAATTGTTTAAAACTGGTTGCATCCAGACCCTGACAAAACCTCGCAAAAAACAGCTCTTCACCCCAGGAGGGATGGGATAATAGACTGGGGCTGGCCCGGGAGTCCGTGACGCAGTGAAGACGGCTAGACTGACTCTTCCTTTCCCAGGTTTCTCAAGCGCCCTGCACTTGACGCCCCTGGGTTTCCGGCTGGGGGACCCAGGCTGGAGATTTGGAGAAAGAGGTGAGGAGTCAACGAAGCCCTTACTGTGATGACAGCGGGCCGAAGATGCCCCTCCCTGGTCCCGGGATCTACCCTCGCCCCCAGTGCCAGCGTTCCGGCCAGTGAGAGAGACCCCTCCCTTCCCTTCCTCCCCACACCCCAACCGAGCCCTACTCTTCGCTGCCAGAGGAGCAGGTATCCGCTAGGGGGCGCGCCTTGCATCGTCGGCTACCCGCTCCACAAGCTGCGATTCCGGGGGCTGCCGACTTTCCGGGATGGCCGGCGCATTCCCTTTGGGGGTGCCCACAGCCCTCCGATCCCCCGCTTGGCCCAGGGTTTCCTTCCCAGCCTCAGGCCGTTGCCCGCCCCGCTCTGCCGCCACGGTCAACGCACCCGATTCGACGCCCTCCAGCCGTCACCCCGGCTCCTATCGCGCGCACCTGAGCCTAGCGAACCGCGCCGGGGGCCCCACCCGGCTCCTGCTCCTGGCCTGACCTCCCCAAGCGGTGCGGGCCGCCCCCCGCCTCGCCCCCTCCCTGCAGAAGCCGGTCTCCTCCCTCCTCGGTGAGGACAGCCGCTGCCCGCATCCGCGAGCCCGGACACACTTTACCCTGCACCCCTGAATCTGAGGGAGAGCGCCCCCTCTCGGTTCCCCGCAGCTGACCCTTAGAAATCCCCTGGAGCCCCACCGCCTCCTCCTTCGAGGGACGCCTCACCGTCCCCAGGGTGGCCAGTGACAACGGTCTCAAGTGGTGTCCCCGCCTCCTGAGCCTTGATGCCGCCCTCTCGGACCCTCCGCGTCCCGGCCGCTCTTACAGTTTGCACTTGGGACCCAGGAGAATCCTGGGTGCCGACCCCCATCTGTGTATGCCGCTGTGGATCCTTCTCTGCTCTCTTAGCTGCACCGCCCCCGCGGCTGACGCCTCCTCCGCTCCCGTCCCACCTGCCCCGCCAGGTCTGGTTATCTTTCTTTCTGGTCAGGCCATCCGGTTACTGGGTCCCCACCCCCACCCCCACCCATCAAAGCAGGCTGCAGGGGGGCAGTGGGGGAAGCCAGACAAAGATACCATCCGGGTCACTCAGGCCAGTGGGGCAGCTCTCCTTGTTTGGCCCAAACCTGAAAGGCTTGAGAACGCCTTCATTCCAGCACATTCGTTCTCCCCAGGCTTGCATTTTCAGTCTTTTCACTCCAAATGGGTGATTTTGTCTACATTTAAAGGAATTCCAGGAATTAAATTCATGTTATCATTTTTCTTTCATCTCTGCAAGGTCCCTCACGTTTTCCCCTTTTATCTGTATATTCCACTCCCCTTTGCCCACCCCTAGACTTGGTCATTCCATTCTGTCGATCCTATGTTTTTCCGCGTGTTCAGGGAGAGGGAAAAAAAGGTGGTTTTGCCGGCATGCATTTTCACTTTGTCTCAGAAGAACTGTATTATTTCTCACTCAGGTTTCTTTTCACTCAGTGCTAGGATTTCAACATCAACACACAGAGCTGTCTCTTCTAACGACGGTGCTCATCCCCCCACCGTATTTTACCTTTCCCATCTCCTGCACCACTCTCAAACATATCCTTTCTTGTGCAATGCTTCTCAAACATTTGTGTGCATGGGTAGCACTCGGGATCTCCTTAAAATGCAGGCTCTGATTCAGCAAGCCTGGGGTGGGGCCTGACACTGCATTTCTAGCCAGCTTCCAGGTGAGACCTATACTGCCGGTCCTGGTGGGACCACACTTTGAGAAGCAAGGCCCTAAGGGCCTCGGTGAGAATTCATTTTGAATTGCTGGGTCACAGGGTATGTGTTGATCTGATAAATATTGCCCATCAGCTCTCCAGTCTGTCCTTACCACCTTCTCCTCTACCAGCAGAGCAGGAGGGTAGAAGGTATATAGTTATGTGGGGAAGGGAAGAAGGCTTTCTCCTTGTTCCTGTCCATATCCTTCCTCCCCCTCCCCTGCAGTGTGCCTGGTCTGGGTCAAAATGTCCTGTCTCCTTTAATCAGAATGACCCCAAGGCTCTGAGGTGATGACCCTGACCACATTTGAGGGAGAACCATAAGGAGATGGGAAGGAAGGACTGTGCCTGGAGTTTCAGGCGCGGATGCTGAAGGCATCTGACCAGTGGCCTTCATGGTTATGAAACTCCACAGCAAATGGGTTTTAACAAAAAGAAACTTGTGTTCTAGGGGCCGGTCCCTATTGGCCTGAATGTTTAGGTGGTAGGAGAGGGGAACTTTGGTTCTGGGGCTCCAGGAGCAGAAATTTTAGGCTTAGAGATGCAGTGGGGTGAGGACTGGGTAGGGGTCAGGTGGGTGGGTCTTAGCTGTGATTAGAGCTGTCTGCCATGTGCCTTATGTGGTCATGACAGATCACTATGTTGCTTGGAGGGTTAGCGGGTATATGAATGGCCGCCAACATGCTGGGTATGAAGGGATGCTGCCTTCCAAGATCTTCCTGGTACTTGTGAGCAGCTTGTTGGGACAGTTTCAGAAACCCACGGGCTATGCGCTCCCCCACTCACACAGCTGGCCAAGTATCTCCTGGCACTGAGTCCCAGCCCCAAGCATTTCACAATCAGGAGAGTCCAACATCTGCACATTTTGAGATTTCATGTCACACGATCTTTTACATTTTGTCCACACCCATCCATCCCCGTTTAACCATCGGAGGGCCAAAAGGGTACCCATGACAGAGCATCTCTCTGAAGGCCTAGGGAAGCTTCCTGCTCTTTCAACCACCTTCGAGGTCAGAAGACCTTTCGAGCCTACAGATTTTTCTTATAGCTCAATGCAAAAATCTTACAGTTTTCCGGTCTTTGCGAAGTGCTTCACACACAAGGTATTGCCTTTGACTCACACCAGCCCCGTGACAGGGTTGAGACCCACTCACCCCTGAGGTTCAAAAGAATTAACTGGCCGTGGCCACACATTGTGTAAGTGGGGAAATGGGACTTCTCGTTCATTTTGCCATAACAGACCTTAGGAATCTTAGCGCGGGGAACCCTTTGGGATCCTCACTACCCTAGTTGGCCCGCTTAGAGATGTGCACTGAGGCAGAAGGTAGGAGATCTAGGGAGTGGGGAGTGCCTGGGCAGAAAGGACTGGGAAGTGAGTTCGCTGAGGTCTCATGGGGGTCCTGGCCAGCCCTTTCTCGGCCAGCTTTCTGTCCGCGGGCCCTTTCTAGAGCCTGGGGAAGTGGAAAGAGGGGGTGAGTGTGAGGAATACCAAGCTAGAAGTTCTCAATGAGTCTGCAGCTGAGACAGCTGAGCACCTGGAAGAAAAAGATGCTGCCAGTTGCTAAGGGAGCCCTGGTGGTGTCTCCACCCTGGTGGGAGCTCTAGATGGCTTGGCCCAGCTCTGCCCCTGGCTAAGCCTTCTGCCTTGTCCCTTCTTCTCAAAGTCCCTGATGCCCCACACCAAGTACCTGCAGCCTGGGCTTGAGGGAGGTGCCCGGAGGTCAGGCCAGTCTACCCTCTGGTCTCTAGCGACATCACCTATGGCCCGAGCAGCGCTAGGGACTGGTCGTCCGGGGCCTGCTGAGGCCACTGCCCTCCCCCCCCCCCCCACCCCGGGGCCTCAGGCCCTAGGCCAGGGCTCAACAGACACAGGCAGCAGGATGGGGTTGCCCTTCTATTGGTCCGAGTCCTGAGCGAAGTCTGGGTGAGACATGGAGGTGAGAAGGCCCACGAGGCTCAGCAGCGTGGAGAAAAGCAGCAGGAAGGAGGCGGTGAAGAGCAGGGCCGGGAGAGCGCTGAGCACCAGCAGCAGGACAGCTGGCAGCAGATGGCTCCACGCTGCGGCCGCGACAGGCCACAAGGAGCTCAGCAGGTAGGAGCCGGTGGTGAAGAGCGCGTGGCACAGCATCAGCGACAGCAGCAGGTAGAGGACCCCCTCCAGACCCCTCAGCACACGCTGAAATGGTTGCCGCCAGCCCGACGTGGTCCACCACTGGGCCCAGCTCCGAGGCACGTGGCACCTGCACCAGCGCACCCAGCCCTGCCGCGTGACCCAGGCCGACCAGGGCACTGCCTGCTGCGGCCCCTCGCCGGCCCCGATGGCATCTGTCTCCACTTGGGGCTGCGGCATCATGGTTGGTGCACCTAGGGAGAGGGCCAGGCCAGCTGCAGAAGCAGCCCTGGAGATGCCTGGGACCTCAAGGCAGGTGGGGGTCCAGGGGTCGGGAGGGAACCAGCGTGGGTGGGGTGGGGCTTTGAGCTGGGGCGTGGATCTTACCTCTGGGCAGAAACCCCTAAGTCATGTTGCTTCCTGCAGCGCTCAGGACCGCCTGGCAGCCAGAGTCGAGCCCCCACTGTCATTCCTCCCCCTCCTCCCCCCCTCCCTGGGGATCCCCATTGTGACCCGGGAGGGGGTGGAGTCCAGCCAAGAGAGGAGCCAGCCGCTGCGCAGCCTCTCCATGGCCCCTCCAGCCTGGCAGGGGCATGGGGTGAGCCCACAGATGTAGATTCCCAGGCTTTCCTGCGGGAAGCCCCCTCGGGATCCCCGTTCCTACCCTGCTACCTGATATCCAGTCCCACTCTGCTCTCTTGTCCGTCTTTCTGGACGCTCATTCTCTGGAACCACAGAGGAGGCCAGAATGGCCAACCCCAACCCACAAGCTCGGAAATGGCTGCCACATCCTGTCCTGCGCTCCCTGTCCCTCACCTCACCTTCTATTTCTTGTCCTCAGACTCAGACCCAGGTGTCCACTGTCCATATTGTGGGTCCGGAGGTCCCCTGAGTTCAGAGGTACGCTCCTGCGTGTTCAGCTCAGGATGGAGGAAAGGAGACCTGGGAAGCAGCATGGCCAGTGTATTTCTGGAGGGCACTCAGATCCAAGGATGGAGGCAGAAAGCCAGGCCGAGCAGGGCCACGGGCACGCCGCGCGCTCCCAGGAACAACCCCAGGCCCAGAAGCAGCAGCATCAGGGCCTCGTGGGGGCTGAGTCTTCCTGGGACCACCGCCGCCGTAGGTAGGAGGACAGCCTCCCGCTGTCCCGGACCCTCACCGGCCCCCTGACTCCGGCCTCCCATGAGAAGTGTGTGCTGTGGCCCGGGGGCGTCTGCGGGCCTGTGGAGAGAGCAGGTGGCCTCTGGGCTTCTAGAAGGTGACCACTTACCCGCCTGCCAGGCTGCAGCGCACTTACCAGTGGAGCAGGTCGAAGGCCAGGAAACTGACCAGGAGCAGCAGCAGCAAGGCTGGGCCAGCCGTGGAAAAGACTGTCCAAATCGTCAGCCCCAGTGCCCCCAGCCCTAGGACGCTGTCGAGGAGCTGGGCCAGGTTAGGGCCCCAGGGGGACGTATGTGGACCCACTGGACTACACGACCCCTCCCCCGCACCCAGGCCCCTGGGAGGGACTGGGATAGGATAAGCAAGGGCTTTGGGCCTGGGTAAGCAGAGCTGGGTCATGGAGGGAGGTGGAGGTGACAGGAAGGACTAATGTGGGAGGGAGTGTGGGGAGTGGGTGTGTGGGAGGGAGTGGGGCCCTGGCAGACACTCAAGGGTGAGCTCCGTAGGAATCTCCCCCTCCCCACACACCCACCCACCAAACCCTCCTCACCTCTCTTTTCAGTCAGCTATTCTGGGACGGGGCAGCTGGGGCATTGTGACCTATTGCCAGGTGGGGCCCTGGGGCAGAGAGGGGGGCTGCTGCTGGTTTGGGTCTCATAAGCTTAGCCAGAAGGGAGTCAGTGATTTCTGAGAATGAAGACTCATCCCCTTGCCTTTGGGAATTCTCTGCCCTAGGGCGCCCCCCCCTCGCCGCCGTGGGGATCTGAGTTACCAGGAAGGCATTCTAACCCCATCATCACATGGGCAGCTGAGCACGAGAGGAAGGACTGCTTTCTTTCTCCTGCGGGTTCCCAGAGCTGTGTGTCCAGGGGCAATCATTCAATCTTCCTGTCGGCAGCTCTCTCTCCTCTGAGAACTGGGTGATACCTGTGGGCCCCCGTGGGGGGAATTTTCAGGATGGTAGCCCTGGAGTGCAGAGATAGGCTCTGCCAGGAAGTTCCCTGAGGCTTTCTGGGGCGGAGCTCCCACCAGACTGCTAAGGGGTGGGGCAGGAGGGGGCTGTTTCTCAGCCCTGTGGCTTGTGGGAAGTGTTCCAGATACTGGGATTCCAGAAATGGCATAGATCACGTGAATGTAAGAGGGCCACATCATAGGAACCCCCAAACTGGAGGTTGAAGTTACCCTCTGAGAATGAAATGAAGGAAAATGGACAGATAAGGAAGAGATTGATCATCTGGAAAAAAAACCAAAACCCTATTCCCATGATAATCTGTAAGTGGGTGGTGGTTACAGAAGTTCCACCGCATCTCAGTTTAGTGACTTGAGAGGCAAGAGTGGAAGCGGATCATAACTAGGAACAGAATCCTTGCGCATATACCATACTTTGAAGGAAAACTGAATGGGGTGGGGGAAGAAGGGGACAGTGACCATAGAGCCCCCAGGAGAGGAGACAGCAAGAATCAGGCACCAGGGGCTCCTGGTTGGTGGCTCAGTTGGTTAAGCATCCAGATTCTCCGCATGGGCTCAGGTCATGATCTCACGGTTTGTGGAATCGAGTCCTGCTACAGGTTCTGCGCTGACAGAGTGGAGCCTGCTTGGGATTCTTACTCTCCCTCTCTCTCTCTCTCTCTCTGCTCCTCCACCGCTTGCATGCATGTGTATCCACCTTCTCGCTCTCTCTCTCCACTAAAACAAATAAATAAACATTAAAAAAAAGAATCAGGTGGCGTATCTCATATCTGCCTCCAGTGGGCCCTGTCCAAAGACTCAAGCCTGCTGGACTTGACATCTTTGGAAGTGATGGGCTCAACAGTGCATAGGGCCAATGCTGCTGGCCCTTGGGACCATTCATTGGTGGTTCTTGCTTTGGTTCTTCCCAGAGTAATAAAGCAATGCCTGCAAAATTCTGAGGGAAGATTATTTCCAACCTAAACCCAGGTATCCGTCCAAATGATTATCACATATGAGAATAGAATAAAGACATTGTAAGCCATGCAAGTTCTCAAAAATTTGACCTTGCATACACTCTTTCCTAGAAAGCTGCCGGAGGATGTGCTTCAGCAAAATCAGGTATTAAACCGCAAGGACAATACGAGACTAAAGAAATGAGGAAAGCAATGATGAGAAAGGCTCAGGATGTCAGCTGTGCTTCCCAGTGAAGAAAGCAAACAACCCAGCCTGGACTCAAAAGCAAGATGCTCTGGGAGGGATGTCTCCACAAGAAAATGAGATTGATTATCTGCGGTTTTTAGATATGTTAAAAATAAATGTTCAGTTCCGCTGGTTGCTTTGGGATTAAATTATCCATTGGTGCCCAGAAAACCAAGCATATGATAAAACAAAGTAATCACTAACTCCAGGGAACACAAAAAGCTGAACAGTAATATTTACATGGCCACAAGGTAAGCCTTGAATATCCATCCCAGTGATTTAGCTCTTTGGGAGGATGGAAGAAGTGTGTTAGTGTCCTTGAACGTATGTGTGGGGGAGGGTGGTAGGAAAAGCGAAATCCTTAATTCCATAGCAGGAAATCTACAGATAACATCTAGACCTAGAAAAATTAAGAGGTAGTAATAGAAGCATAGAGATAAATACAAGGAGAAATAACAATTAAAAGTGGCTGACTCGGGAATGGAGAAGCATAGAAAAGAGTCTTCTCTTGCAAGCCTAAAATGTGATTTACGTTTAAAACTATACTCTGTAGTATTTTGGTCAAAATGATTTAGATCAAAATAAAGAAAATTAATGGAGGGTCATATTGTAGAGGTCAGGAACATACCCTCCCGGGATGAACGAAATACCAATTTCCAAACGTTACCTGGATGTGCTCTTGTAGCTTGAGATAGGATTTCCGGTGACAGCCTCAAACGCCATCCAACTTGAAAGTTGTGAATCTCATGCATTTTAGATGGAGGTGCTCTAAATCTCCATCTAGTGCTTCTCAGCCTTTAATGTGCACATGAGCCTCCTGGGGTTGACTCCTCTGGGGATCTCGTTAAAATGCAGATTCTGATGCAGCAGGTCTGGGGTTGGCATTCTGCATTTCTAACAAGCTCCCAGGGGATGCCGGTCCTGTTGGTCCTCTGCCACATTTTGAGAAGGAGGGCTCTCAGAGACATGGATGTACAAAAGAGAGAGAGAGCTGGGGGAGAGGTGGTGAGCAAATGACGGGTAGGTGGGGAGATGCCTCCTAGTGCATGTAGGTGCCATGAGGGGGGCAGTCTCCATCAAGGCTCACCTCCATCACAGGGAGAGCACTTAGTACAGAGTGAGTTCTGCCCCCGCATCAGGGACAGAAGATTAGGAGGCCCAGGCAGGCAGTAGATTCTACGACTTCTCTACTGTTGCAGCCAGACACATGGCCTCCTTTCTTTTCTTAATTTATTCCATCCATGCATGGGGGAATAAGAGGGCTGTATTAAGCTGTTTTCCCACCCTTAGTTCATCTGGTTAGTTTAGGAGCCCCTGGGAACCGCACATTATCTCGCTTCATCACAAAACCCTGAGATTAAGATATTATTGCCCCCATTTTACAGATGAGGAAACAGAGGCTCAGAGAGCGAGGGACTGTCCAAGGATACCCACACAAAATAATACAGCAGAGGCGGGTGTGAAATTAAGCCTATGCGGTCCCAAAGTCAGCTCTCCTCTCCACCTCCAGCCACCTGACCACCCTGGGGAGCCGGCAGGAGTGGAGCACCTCAGTGCAAACCTCGGAGCTGCGCCTCCAGAACCTGCTTCCAGGTAACCAAGTGGCGAGGGCCGAAGGCAACAGTCGAGCTGGGAGCAGATGCGAGGCGATGAGGAACTAATGAAGGAGCATAGAAGGTCCTGAGGGGTTCAGGGGGGCATGGAGGGACACGAAGGGGCCCTGAAGGTTGTTACAGGGCAGAAAGGCAAGGGGTAAGAGGTGAAAATAAGGATGAGGGGGCACAGGGGACACAATAGGTATCAGCATCCCACAGACCCGAGCCTCTGAGGGATCAGCCAGGGGTGGTCAGCATGCCCCATCCAGCCAGTCCCTTTGGGGGAATGTCCCCCAGTTCGTGGTCTGCCATCTCTTCCTACAGAACCTTGCGCTGTTGGGGAGAGTCAGCTCCCCTCAGCCCTGCTTGGTCAAGGTCTCTCTAAACCTTGAATATATACACAGATACTTTTTTAGTATTTATTTTTGAGAGAGAGAGAGAGAGAGAGCGCGCACATGAGTAGGGGAGGGTCAGAGAGAGAGGGAGACACAGATTCCAAAGCAGACCCCCAGGCTCTGAGCAAGCTGTCAGCCCAGAGCCCCACGCGGGGCTCGAACCCACAAACCGCAAGATCGTGACCTGAGCCGAAGTTGGGCGCCCAACCAACTGAGCCACCCAGGCGCCCCTACACAGATACTTTTTGAGCACTGACTAGGGACCAGGTGCTGTTCTAGGTCCTGAGGTGCAGCTTTGAACATATGGGTACAAGAAGCTCTTCTGGAGTGTGGCTTATCTTTGCTGGGGGGTGGGGACCCACACAGTGAACACATAACAAAACAAGATCATCTCAAAATGTTGAGTTGCCTTGAAGACAATAATAAACCAGGGTGAGAGGATAGAGTGGGTGTGGAGGATGGGGCTTGCTTTCATCAGAATGGTCAGCAAAGGCTTTTGGAAACAGGTGACACTGAAAAGCAATCTGTAGAATGAGGATGCGAATTTGGTGAACCAGTGCAAAGGCCCTGAGGCTGGATGGGCCTGATGTGTTGGAGGGACTGTTAGAATGCCAGTGTGGCTGGAGGAATATGAGCTAGAGGAGCCCAGGGTGATGAGAGGGGAAAGGTGTGGGTAGGGAAGAGCGTTGTCAGAAGGGCCTGGCCGGTGAAACCCCTAGGGACTTAAGGCAGGAGCAAATTGACCAAATTTTTTTTTTTTTTTAATTTTAAGGGAAGGAGGGAGGGAGGGAGAGAGACAGGGAGAGAGAGAGAGAGAGAGAGAGAGAGAGAGAGAGAGAGAGAACACAGTGGGGGAGGGGCAGAGAGAGGGAGAGAGAATCCCAAGCATTCAGTACCAATCCCTAGGTGGGGTTCGAACTCCCTAACCATGAGGTCATGACCTAAGCCAAACCAACAGTTTGACGCTTCACCCACTGCACCACCCAGATGCCCCAGAACTTGCCCCGATTTAACTGTAGGTGGGAGCCTCAGAAGGCTGAGATGTCCTAGTTGGGTGGCCCCTCACACCCGTCTATCAAACTTGGGTGGGGTTGGGGTTAGAGACAGAGAAGTGGCCAGATTGGGCTTTGGAGGAAGAGGGAGCAGCCCTCAGGACCTGTTCAGACCCACTTCTAGCTCCACGGGAGCCTGTCCTTATCTCCCATGACAAAGAAGCCTCAGCGTATAGTACTGTCTTTCTGCCCCTGATCCGGCCAGCCCTGTGCCTCAGGAACCCTTGGCTTTGGCGCCTTTCCTTGAGTTTTTCTAATCCCCCTTTGGTGCCTGGGACCCAGCAGTGTTTCCCAGGCGGGACGCTCCAAGGCAGAAGTGAGGCCGTGCGGGCTCTGACCCGGTTACTCCCGTTCTGGGGTCTCTCTACCCAGAATGCTTGGGTTGGGGCAGATGCCTTGAGGCGCTCCAGGACTCGCTTCTGCGTTGGTGCTGGGTCAGTTCCAGGGGTACAGTGGGGTATTTCTTGGGAGGGATCATGGGAGACTGGGCCGCCAGAATGGTTTGGGGGTGATACAAAGTGTTTATATAGATAGAGGCCCTGCAAAAAATATTTGCTCAGGGCGGCACGCACTCCAGAGGATTCCTGGCCACCTCTGGGCATCGCTTCTTAGGTGGGGATGGCAGTATCTCCCTGGCGGGCTCCTTGCAAAGACAAAACACTGCCCAGAGGAGCACAGTGGACGCATTTCCTTCCTTCTGGGAGGCGATCTGGTGTGGGGGAATCAGAGGGGGCTGGGGAGCGGGAATGGGAAAGGGCCTGCGCTCTGGAATCCCGGGATCCGGGGCAACCAGCCAGCAAGAGACCCCGGGCTGCTGGCCCCCGGAAGGACACTGAGGTGGCGGTGGGGAAGGCAGCAGGGAGGGCCGGACGCGCGCGCATCAAGCCTCGGCCCCTCCACCCACGGCCCCAGCCCGCTGGGTATCGGCTCCCGCTCCTCTCCTCGGATTATGTAAGCCCAGAACGTGGCAGCCGGGTGAGCAAAGGAGTAGGGGAGGGCAGGGGGAAGGAAGAGAGAAGAGAGGCGGGGCCGGAGAAGGGGATGGCGGTGGGAAGCACCGCCTCTGGTTGGGCCCCTCGAGTGGTCTTTCGGAAAGATTCCCGGAGGGCTAGTCCTCCCCCCACCCCCGCTCCGCCCCCGCCCCACCCCGCGCCTTAGTTTACCCCCCCCCCCCCGTCTTTCTGTCCCATCCACCCTGGCAGGGGGTTTTCTGATTCTGGGTGGATTTCCCTCTCGGGTAGCAGTTTCCTCCCCAAAGTTCTCAGCTTTTCTGCCTTGGCCAAGTCAGTTGGGCGCTCTGAGCCTCAGTTTACCAGTTTGTAAAATAAGGTTTGATCGAGAGGCCACGTGCAAAGCGCCTGGCACAGTGTGTGACGCCAAGTAGGTGCCCACTGTGGGGCGGGCGCCTCACAGGATTTAGTGGGATCAGAGGTGCCGAGGGGCTGTACAAACCCCAGAGGGCAGCGCACCAGCCGGGCGGGTGAGCTCGGGACGGCCGGAGGGGGCGGGGCAGGGTCGGCGGGTGCGGAGACCCGCGGCGGCCGCTCCGGGGTCTGTCGCTGGAGCACCGCCCGGGCCCTGCCCTGCCCACCCCTCCCCTCCCGGGTCCCAGGCCCGCGGGCGTGCGGTGGGCGGGCCGGAGGCGCAGGGGGCGTGCGGCGGCGGCAGGAAGGGGCGGGGGGCTCCCGAGCGCCCGGCAGGAAGAGACAAACCCACCGACCGCAGCAGGCCCCGCGCATCCGCACCTTTGGACTCAGCCATGTGGGGTCTCCTGCTCGCCTTGGCCACCTTCGCGCCTGCCGTCGATCTGGGTCTGGGGACGCCCGGCGCCTCCGGGCTGGGCCTCGCGCCGCCCGCTACCACCAAGGCCCCGGTCTCGACCCTGGCCCCGAGTAGCAACCCGGCACAGCAGCCCTCGGGGAAGAATAACGGTGAGCGCCCGGACCGAGGGCCCGCTTCTCGGGCTAGTCGGTCACCCTACTCTCCCGTCCACTGTGTGCCGACCCTTCCCCAACACACACACACACACACACGCACGCACGCACACACACACTCACGCTCACACACTCCCTGCCTGGAGCTTGTGTGCCGACCCTTCCCCAGCGCGCGCGCGCGCGCGCGCACACACACACACACACACACTCTCTCTCTCCTTCCTTCCTTCCTCCCTGCCCCTTGTTACGGCTGCTGACTCAGCAGCCCTAGTTCCCGGCCAGACCAAGTCAGCGGTCCTGGGACTGGAGCCAGTAGGAGGTTGCCTCTTTCAGCCCCAAACCTTCCCTTTTCACAGATGAGAAAACTGAGACCGGAGCCAGCAGAAGGGGAGAAAGAGGGACAGACAAAAGCACCGAGACTAAATGGTGCAGAATTAGACTTAGGGCAGAGAGAGCTTAAGGGCAGGGGCTGGAAGGAAAGGAGGAGAGCAAGGCTGGGAGAGTGCTTTTTGCTGAGGCTGCCTGGAGGATAGGGGCACCATCAGGGGAAGGGGAGAGGCAGGCTGCCCGACTTCCTGACTTTTCAGAAGTGAGTAGGTAGAGGAGGAAGTCAAAGGGATGGCCCCCAGGAGGGCTTCTCAGAGGAGGCAAAAGAAACTGGGTCCTGAAGGGTGGATATCTCTGAATTAGGAAGAGCCAAAAAGAGAGAGCAGCGAAGAAGAAACAGTATGTGGAAAGGCATGGGTCACCAGATAGGAAAATGTACAGCCCGTTCTGGAGGTACCTGGAGAGCCTGCGTGGGTGCGTGGGGAGCTAGTGGCATCTACCGTGTTCCAGGCCCTGTGCTGAGGGCGAGCAGGACACAGGCCAGCCCTGGAAAGCCTGAGCACCCAGACAAACATGAATCTGAGGACGGAACATCTCAGCCCAGAGGGCAGATGCAGCGATAAAGGCAGCACGGAGGCTTTGGAGCATGAGACTAAGTCTGGAGCTGAGGAAGGCTCCTGGGCTGAAATTCAAAGAATGGGAGTTAGGCAATGAGATCAGGGGTGGGGGACGGTGCGATGGAGAGGGTCAGCCCAGGCAAAGGCCTGGAGATAAAGAACTAAACTCAGCTCTTTGGAGCAACCAAATAGTTCCCAGTGGCTGGGTGTAGCTCTCCATTGGGGAGGGTCAGCGATGAGGCTGGCCAAACACGTAGTCACGTCAAGAAGGAGAAGAAGCCAAGAACGTGCCGGGAGAGGCAGGTGGGGGTCAGACTTCAAGTCCATGCTAAGGTCTTTAGATACTTAAGGCTGGGGGTGGGGTGCTGCTAGGGGCTTGCATGCTTCTTGGGCTGGCAGACCACTCCATCTGCCCTGATGTGCCTCCCTGGTCCCCAGGGACCTCAGAACAGCACGTCCGGATTCGCTTCGTCAAGAAGAAAAAGGTCATTATAAAGAAAAGAAAGAAGCTAACTAGACCCAGACCGCTGGTGACTACCGGGCCTCCAGTGATCACCACCCCTGCGGGAGCCCTTGACCTCCCAGAGGAGAAGGAACCAGGTACTGCCCTTCCGGGGGGCCCTGCCCAAACTTGCAGCCCATGGGCCACATACTGACGTCATCTTTGGCCTCATGGGCAAAGGCATGGCCCCAGCTCGCCCAGCACATGGGCAAGCGTAGGCTCGGCTTCCTACCTGCCCTGACCACTCTCTCTCTCTCTCTCTCTCTCTCTCTCTCTCTCTCTCTCTGGTCCTGTTTCACTGCTCTGTCCCTGCCCCAGGCTGCCCCCCTTTGGGCCTGGAGTCCCTGCGAGTTTCAGATAGCCAGCTCGAGGCATCCAGCAGCCAGTCCTTTGGTCTTGGACCACACCGGGGACGGCTCAACATCCAGGTCAGCAGTCCTGGGTCCAATTAGGGCAACCCCTAGGAACTTCTTCCCTGCGCCTCCCCAAGCACCATCCTGGCCCACCCTATACTGTCCACCTGGGTCTGATGGCCATGTCCTGTGCCCACAGTCAGGCCTGGAGGATGGTGATCTCTATGATGGGGCCTGGTGTGCTGAGCCTCAGGATGCTGAGCCGTGGCTTCAGGTGGATGCCAGGCACCCCACCCGCTTCTCGGGCATTATCACACAGGGCAGGAACTCTGTCTGGAGGTGAGGCAGGCTAGCCCAGTCCAGGAAGTCACGGGCAGACTCGGGAGGGTTGGGGTGGGAGTCCTGAGGCCACGGAGGATCTCTCCCGACCTCTCCTGCCAGGTACGACTGGGTCACATCATACAAGGTCCAGTTCAGCAATGACAGCCGGACGTGGTGGGGGAGCAGGAACCGTAGCAGTGGGATGGATGCGGTAAGTGGTCCCATGGGGGCTGAGCCCCACTGTAGGGTACTAGGCTGGGCTGGGGCTCCTCTGAGGTCAAGGAACAGACGCCCACTCAGCATCCCAGGAGAAAGGGGGTTGTTGTCAAGATGTGTGGCACCCACCAGGCAGCCTTGGGGCCAAGCTGCTTTGGAATATGCCTACCTCCTCCCCAGATACTTTCTCCACGGGGTCGGTCCGCTTCATGCTGTAGCTTCCTGCTGGAACACCCTTTCTGGTCGATGGGCCTCAGACCCTTGCGCCACTTCTCACCTCCCCGCCGCTCTGGCTTTCCCATCTCACGGACCCCTTTTTATACCAGGCTACAGTGTGGGGCCTGGTCAGCTTTGGGACTGGCTGTTCCTGAGCGATGGGGCCATATTGGTCTAATAAGCTGCGACCCAGCCAGAAAGCATGGTTGCCTAGAGCGGCCTGTTGGCAGGGGGTAGGAGGGGTGGGCGGGTGCTCTTTGTTTGACAGAGAGTGCAGGTCTCCAGGCAAGCCCGCCAGGGTGGGTTTGGTGGTGAGCTCGGAGGCCTGAGCTCCTTCTCTGCTTCCGGGCCAGGCTGCTGGGGTTTGAGCAGTCCCATTAAAGGACTCGATGCCCCCAGGTATTTCCTGCCAATTCAGACCCAGAGACACCGGTGCTGAACCTCCTGCCTGAGCCCCAGGTGGCCCGCTTCATTCGCCTGCTGCCCCAGACCTGGCTCCAGGGAGGCGATTCCTGCCTCCGGGCAGAGATCCTGGCTTGCCCTGTCTCAGGTGGGCAGTCGGACAAGGGCTGGATGAGCAGGGTGAAAACCTCCGCCGTGGACTCCCCCTTGACCGTGAATTCATTCTCCACCAGATCCTAACGACCTATTCCCTAAGGCCCCTGCACTGGGATCCTCTGATCCTTTGGACTTCCGGCATCACAATTACAAGGCCATGAGGAAGGTCAGACATGAACTCCTATGACCCAGGAGGGAGGAGCTGCCTAGCTCAGGTCCCCTTCCCACCAGGGCATAACCTGCTATGACTGTCCTCATGTCCCCACTCCCCCTACTGTCTCACCCTTCTCGCCCGTTGACCCCTAAACTCTGCCCCAGTTTCCTTTGCTGTGGTTATTTCCCTCATCCTAACCCTTCCTTCTGGTCTGCTATTGCTCTGGTCCTATTCGGTGCCATGGTGCCCCATCTGTGTGGGCCACCGCTGGTTTTTGTGAGCCCTTCCATGGCCTCATGTGGTCTGACCCTTGGGTCTAATCCTCCCGTGCCCCATGCCGTGCTATACTCTGCCCCCGCCCACCCCCCCCAGCTGATGAAGCAGGTGAACGAGCAGTGCCCCAACATCACCCGCATCTACAGCATTGGGAAGAGCCACCAGGGCCTGAAGCTGTACGTGATGGAAATGTCGGACCACCCTGGCCAACATGAGCTGGGTACTGGCAGGTTCTGGGCAGGGAGAGGTAGGCACAGGGAAGGGTTGTGGGCGCGAGCCCACGTGGAGCCCCTGTGTTCCCAGGAGAGCCTGAGGTGCGCTATGTGGCCGGCATGCATGGGAATGAGGCCCTGGGGCGGGAGTTGCTCCTGCTTCTGATGCAGTACCTGTGCCGTGAGTTCCTGCGAGGGGACCCGCGGGTGACCCGGCTGCTCACCGAGACACGTATTCACCTGCTGCCCTCCATGAACCCTGATGGTTATGAGACTGCCTTTCGCCGGGTAGGCCGCCTGGCATGAGGGTCACCCCGCTCCTTCTGCCCTGATGCCTGCTTGGCTTGAACAGGCCCCTTCCCTGGCAGGGCTCGGAGCTGGTAGGCTGGGCAGAGGGCCGCTGGAACCAGCAGGGCATTGACCTTAACCATAATTTTGCTGACCTCAACACACCGCTGTGGGAAGCAGAGGATGACGGGCTAGTGCCTGACACCGTCCCCAACCATCACCTGCCACTGCCCACTTACTACACCCTGCCCAACGCCACCGTGAGTCTTCTGGGGAAGTGGTGGAGGATCGTCGGGGGGCTCTTGTCTCTGTCTCCCACATCACCCCACCTGACCCTGTCTAGGTGGCTCCCGAAACGCGGGCAGTGATCGAGTGGATGGAGCGGATCCCCTTTGTGCTGAGCGCCAACCTCCACGGGGGTGAGCTCGTGGTGTCCTACCCGTTCGACATGACTCGGACCCCGTGGGCTGCCCGTGAACTCACGCCCACCCCGGATGATGCCGTATTCCGCTGGCTCAGCACCGTCTATGCTGGCACTAACCGGGCCATGCAGGACCCAGACCGCCGACCCTGCCACAGCCAAGACTTCTCCTTGCACGGCAACATCATCAACGGCGCTGACTGGCACACAGTCCCTGGGAGTATGTGCCTCACGGTAGAGTTAGCCCTGGCCCCAGAACCCTGTCCCCGTGAGACAGTCTGCTCGGTCCGCATAGAGCAGCGGTGTTGACCATCCCTCCGGGAAGTGTCTCACAGAGGAGGGCTACCAGGCGGGCAGGGCTCCCTTCCCCCACTTAGGCTCCAGTATCCATGGCCACCCTAGGTATGAATGACTTCAGCTACCTGCACACCAACTGCTTTGAGGTCACCGTGGAGCTGTCCTGTGACAAGTTTCCTCACGAGAACGAGCTGCCCCAGGAGTGGGAGAACAACAAAGATGCCCTCCTCACCTACCTGGAGCAGGTTGGATCCGAATCCCCCCCGACCCTGGCCTGCCGTGGTCTGCTGTCCGTGTAGGGTTGCAGCTCCCACCAGGGGGGGCCTTCCAGGGTCCGACCGGACGTGCTGACTCACAGAGGCCTTGGGTCACACTTGGTATCAGATTGACCTGGAGGGTTAGAGCACTGAAAGCACAGTCTGCCGGCAGGGCAGCATCAGACATCATTAGCCGGGAGGTGTAGACCGCATAGCAGTATAGACCCGGGTCCCCAGAGCTGTCCCAGAGCTGTCTTAGGAGAGCTGTTCTCAGAAAAGACCCATTATTCAAGTGCAGGGGGTGTCCTGGCATAGGCGCATCGCATCCCACAGGAACTATATCCCTTGTGATGGCTCTGTGAGTATGGTTTCCAAAGGTTCCAAAATGACAAGCCCTATGTCAAGGGTCGCTGAACTTGGGGAAACCCAAAGATGAGCCTTCCTACCAGGTGTTTGTAGTTCTCCCAGTCCAGATGCATTTTATCCATCAGGAGTTTTTTTATTTTATTTTTATTATTTTTTTATTTTTATTTTATTTTTTTAACGTTTATTTATTTTTGAGACAGAGAGAGACAGAGCATGAACGGGGGAGGGACAGAGAGAGAGGGAGACACAGAATCAGAAGCAGGCTCCAGGCTCTGAGCCATCAGCCCAGAGCCCGACGCAGGGCTTGAACTCACGTACCGCGAGATAGTGACCTGAGCCTAAGTTGGATGCTTAACCGACTGAGCCACCCAGGCACCCCCTTTTTTTAAAAAAACGTATATTTATTTTTGAGAGAGAGAGCATGCATGTGAGCAGTGGAAAGGCAGAAAGAGGGGGACAGAGGATCCAAAGTGGGCTCTGTGTTGAGAGCAGAGAGCCCGATGTGGGGCTTGAACGCACGAACTGAGAACGTGACCTGAGCCGAAATTGGACGCTTAACCGACTGAGCCACCCAGGTGCCCCCATCAGGAGTTACTTTTACCAGGGTATTGCCACCTAGGAACATAGACATGCCATCTTCAAGTCTGCCGTGAACAGAGCTGGAAAATGAGGTGAAGGTCACACCTCACGCAGAAAGAAAAGGGTTTTGATAGCCTTTTCCCGCACAGGTGCGAGTGGGCATTGCAGGAGTTGTGCGGGACAAGGACACAGAACTCGGGATTGCCGATGCTGTTATTTCTGTGGACGGGATTAACCACGATGTAACGACAGGTGTGTCGGGGAGGGGATGGCGGAGGGGGATGGAAGGCCTTTAGGCAGGGTCAGAAGCTGAGGATCACTGGATCCTCATCGTGACCTTCACTCTTGTCAGCATGGGGCGGGGATTACTGGCGCCTGCTGACCCCAGGGGACTATATGGTGACCGCCAGTGCTGAGGGCTATCACTCAGTGACGAGGAGCTGCCGGGTCACCTTTGAAGAGGGCCCAGTGCCCTGCAATTTCCACCTCACCAAGACTCCCAAACAAAGACTTCGAGAACTGCTCGCCTCCGGGGCCAAAGTGCCCCCAGACCTTCGGAGGCGTCTGGAGCGCCTGAGGGGACAGAAGAATTAACACCTCCAGGTGAACAGCCCCAGAGCCTTGGGCAGGCTGGACCTGTCCAGAACTGAAAGCGGGAGGGACAGAGTGGGGGGAGAGGTGCTGAGGCTCATTAAAGCTACTTGGTACCTCAGGCAGCCTTCCTGCGGTCTCTGTGTCCCAGGTCCCGCCCCTGGGCCAGGCCTCGGCTTCCCCTCCTCCCCGATCCTAGTCCACACACGCTGGCAGGCTCTCATCAGATGACTTCTGGAGAAATGGTGTGGAAAGAGGATCCCGCCCGGGTTCTTGAACCTAGGGCTTGCCAGAGCAACTCCTCCATCAGTCAGCTTCTGCAGCAGGAACCATTGCAGTGCTCAGACCCAAGCAAGCATGCATGCAAGGCGTCAAGGATAAACAGTGCCCTCCCAGCCTCCTGGGGCTCACCGTCAAGAGAGGGGACAGTGTGGCACGGTGCGGGCCATGCTGTGGGAGCACAGATGGGATTACATACGTGGGTGTGAAATATGGCAGCGCAGTTCGGCAGGAACTCAAAAGGTCAAGGATGCAACAGATGGGAAGGTTCTCGGAGGTTACATGGGAGGCGGCCCAAGTGTGGGGTTTGGACCGAGAGCTCCAAGGAGAGACAAGACGAGGAAGACAGAACAGCGGGGGACATTAGAATTTGCTCCACCAGCCCTCTTTGGAGGGTGTTGGTAAATGACAAGATTTGATCCGTTTCCTTCAGACTGAAGGGCAAATTATGTGTCAGTCTTGCGAGGGAAATAGCCCGCTTAGGTATTTTAAGCAGAGGAAAATTTAATGCTGGGCATTGGCTATAAAGGTTTTGGAAGAGCTGGATGAGAAAAAGAGAGAAAGGAGTTTTACCTGAAAATCAGGCCACTTACCGTTTGCAGCCACTTTGCCATGATCACTTGTCATGGCTCGAGGCTGAAGCAGAATAATTTCTTCCTTCCTTCCACTTTCTAATCTCCAACCTCCAAAATCCACTGGCAAAATCTAACTGTAACTGGGGCGCCCGGCTGGCTCAGTCAGTGGAGCGTGCAACCCTTGATCTCGGGGTGTTGAGTTCCAGCCCCATGTTGGGCGTAGAGATTACTTAAAGAAATAAAATGTTCAGAAAAATCTAACTGTGCCCTAGCTTGCAAAGAAACCCACAAAATGTAGTTTCCAGGCGCCCCCGCCCTGCAGTTCAGAGAAGAGCTTGTAAGGGGCAATTACTAACGTGTAGATTCAACACAAAGACATCCATATAGCCTTCCGTTAGGCAAGCTGTGCCTTAGTGTGGGCTGTTGTATTGTCTCTGTTTCTAGAGCTGTTTCCGCCCCTCATATTTTCTTTTAACAAAATGCTTATTTATTTTTGAGAGAGAGAAAGAGAAAGCATGGGGGAGGGCAGAGGGAGACAGATCTGGAACCGGTTCTTCAGTGTCAGCAGTGAGCCCGATGCAGGGCTCCCAACTCACAAACCGTGAGATCATGACCTGAGCCGAGGTCACTTAACTGCCTGAACCGCCCAGGTTTGGCACCCCAAGCCTCTCGTATTTTCAGTCTCAGATCACCGGGAGGAATTCAGTGTCACAGGTCCCATCTCCCTGCTCCCCACCGCCAGCATCATCTTTTTCCCAAAACAAGAAGAGATGGTTTTTATTCGTCGAAGCTGAAGATACATAATGAAAAGTGCACTTAAGAGCCCAGCTTATTGGCTGAGTGGTTTACAAGACGGGACTCAACTCTAGACTATAATAAACTCACTTCCAATGTAAAGATACACGCACCTTGAAAGTAAAAGGCTGAAAAAGAGGGATGCCTGGGTGGCTCAGTCGGTTAAGCGTCCAACTTTGGCTCAGGTCATGATCTCACAGTTTGTGGGTTCGAGCCCCGCCTTGGGCTCTGTGCTGACAGCTCAGAGCCTGGAGCCTGCTTCTGATTCTGTGTCTCCCTCTCTCTCACTCTCCCCCACTTGCCCAGTGTGTGTGTCTCTCTCTCTCAAAAATAAACATTAAAAAAAAATTTTAAAAAGGTTGAAAAAGATACATTATGCAAACAATCAAAAGAAAGCAGGAGTGGCTCTTTTTTTTCCTAAAGATTTTATGTATTTATTTACATTTATTTATTTATTTATTTTGAGAGAGAGAAAGCACAAGTTGGGGAGGGGCAGAGAGAGAGAGAGAGAGAGGGAGGGAGGGAATCCCGAGCAGGATCTGCCCTGTCCATGCATAGCCTGAAACGGGGCTCGAACCCACCAACCGTGAGATCATGACCTGAGCCGAAGTGAGACGCTTAACTGACTGAGCCATCCAGGTGCCCCATGAAGATTTTATTTTTGAGTAATCTCTACACCCAACGTGGGGCTTGAACCCACAACCCCAGATCCAGCGTGCCCCGCCGACTGAGCCAGCCAGGTGCCACGGGAGCGGCTCTCTTAACGTGAGCTAAAGTTGACTTCAGGACAAAGTGACCTTTCTATATGCATTTTAGATTTAGCGGTTCGGAGGGAGAAACAGAGCAGGTTCAGTGTTTTTTGTTTTGTTTTGGAAATTGGCTCTTGAGCATGAAAAGGGAAGCAGGCCTTGATGCCAAGATGACGTCTTGGCAAGAGACTAGAGGGATAGCAAGAGTGCCAGCCCTTCCCCTCCTCTCGGGACCCACTGAAGGTCACCTGATCTGGGAGGTGGGGAAAGGAAACTGGGCCCGACCTGGGTGGGGAGGGGAAAGGACAGGCCCAAGAGGATGGGCGGCTTGCACAGGCATCTGTCCCAACAACCTGGGGCCCTGGGTCAGCAGGGCCGGTGTAGACACTACCCATCACCTCTTAATGAGTGGCTGCTCTTGAGTCAACGGCCCCACTAGCCGTGGGTCCCGCTCTGCTACAGAGTGCTGTGGGCGTCATCTGACCTTCCTGTTTGTCAACAGCCCAGGACGCTCCCCCTCTTGAGACAGAAGGGGAGTCCTTGTCACCAGAGTAGTGGTGCTCTGAAGGCCTAGCCCCTGTTCTCCAGGTGCTGGCGATGGGGATGGTGGAAGCCCTCAGTGTCACATCCAGAACCTTCTCACCAGCCGGCGCACCCATCCCTCGAGTGCAGGGCGTGTCGGCTACTGACAGCTCGTAGCTTCTCTCGAGTACTGCTCTTAGCCAAACGGGAGCCTCTTGACACTGGGGTTACATGCTTTGGCAGCCTGTAGCCGGCGACTGACTGGCACGGAGCCATCAGAGCTATCTCCTTGCCACCGAGAGGGTCCAACGTGGTGGCCTTCAAGCTCCAGAGGTCCCCATTGGGATCGTGTCAGACTCCTGCTGAGACCACATTCTTAGCTCTTTCCCCTTGCCCTCTTCTGCTCACCTCACTGCTTTTCTTCCAGAGAGCCCTTTCACCAGCACCCACGTCCCCACTTTAGCTCTGGTTCAGGGGATCCCACCCAAGGGACTAGGCTTACGGCAAGTGCTGAGTAAACGGGGGGCTCTGATGGCAGGTTACCCCCCCCGCCCCCCAGCCTGGGTTTTGCTGAAGGAATTCGAGGCCTTGCTGGGGTTCTTCCTCCCACTCTGACAGGTCTGCACATACACACATGGGCCCAGACAGCTCCCTGTGACCCCTTCCTTCCTCAACTTCTGCTCCTGAACTGCTCCCCCAAGGAAGCAGGTGTGAAGGACTTCTTTCAACCTTGAGGCTTCATTATGAGCTTCCGGTCTTCGGGTGAGACCGAGAGGGGGGGGCGTCCCTGCCTCACTCAACAAGAGGGCAGCGAGGTGCCCGGCGGTCTCGGTAACTGCTCCCGGCCCGGCCTGACCCCGTCGGGCTCCGTGCTGCGGAACGGGCCGGGGCACCGTTGAGAGGCCTGCCAAGTTTGGGCCTCCTCGGCAGCCACCCCACCACATTCCACCCGGCGGCCACAGTTTGTTTTGGCAAGGTGGCCTTCTGGGCCTGGCTCCCAGAAGGCCCCAGACAAACCAGCTTTCACCACAGAAGCCGAAGCTTGAGTCCACGCCAGCCCCAGAGTGGCCGGGCCTTCCTCCACCCACCTGAAGGTAAACTCGGATTCTGGGCGAGTGGGCGGAAGCGTGGAGGGGAGCCAGGCTCCCAGGTGAGTGGAACCCCAAGAGGGCCATTAGGGACAGGGACCCAGGCCGGGGGGGGGGGGCTTTCCTGGACTCACGGGATGGCTGCCAGACTGTGGAGCGTCCCTTGGCCACAGTGCCAGATACACGGCCCTTTGCAGCCCTGCCACGGAGATGCGTCCACGCTTCCCCTCTCCTAGTGGCTCAGGAGCTTCCTCCAGCTCCGCCGGGAGCCCTGGCAGCCCTGTCCGCCCGCCTGAGGGGTGCACTGCACAGCCAGGGCTACATCAGAAGCCGCTTTCGTTCCCAGGCTGGCAGGGGACGGATGGGGAAGGAGAGGCTTTGAAGAAACAAGATGGCAGGTTGCTGGGCCCCAAGGAACAACGAACCTGCTGAAGCATTTTTCCTTCCCCTTTTAAACACTTGGCTCCTACTCTCTCAAGGAATAAGATTACCTAAAGAATGTGCCCCCAAGATGGCCTTGTCTGTGTTATTGTCCTGGTGTGAAGCCTTTTCTGTATCTTTTGAGTCGGGAGATCTCAGGGCCCCAGGGCCCCAGGTTGTTGGGACAGATGCCTGTGCAAGCCACCCATCCTCTTGGGCCTGTCCTTTCCCCTCCCCACCCAGGTCGGGCCCAGGTCGGGGTGGGGGTGTCTGTGCAGCCAGAACCCCCTTGGCAGTCCTCGCAGCTCTAAACCCAGAACCACGCCATCTGCCCAGGGCTGCCACTCCGCTCCCCTGCAAGCCCCCTGCTTGGCAAGGCAGGGAGATTTGGGCCCCTTTCCCTTTGGGAAGTAAGTGGAGGCAGGGTCTTCTGGAAAGACGGCCCACGAGTGCCCTTCTGCAATTCCAGTAAAGGGGACCCAAAGCCAGGAGTCCAGCTAGGGAGAGACAGGTTAGAGTTGAGGTAGAATGACTTAGGGAGACATTAATTTACATGTGTTCTTTTGTGTTTGCAGCTCTGCTCCCAGAAGGTAGCATGGCAGGGTGATGTACCCCGGCGGTTTGCAGGGCTCGGCATTTTGTTTCCCAGAAGCCTATCTTCCTGAGAAATGGGGGAGGTGAGGGCCAATGAGTGCCTTCTGGGAAGAGCAGTACAGAGAGAGAGCAATGGAAGGAGAGACAGGTTGAGATTGAGACTGAGAGAGAGGGAGGGAGAGAGGTGAAAGGAGAGAGAGATTAAGATTGAGATTGAAAGAGAGAGGGAGGGAGAGAGATGAAAGGAGGGAGATTGAGACTGAGACTGAAAGAGGGAGGGAGGGAGATGAAAGGAGAGAGAGATTGAGATTGAGATTGAAAGAGAGAGGGAGGGAGAGATGAAAGGAGGGAGATTGATATTGAGACTGAAAGAGAGGGAGGGAGATGAAAGAGAGAGATTGAGATTGAGATTGAAAGAGAGAGAGAGAGAGAGAGATTAAGGGAAACAGGGGAGGGACTACCTATTAACAAATGGTATCTCCTGGGTAAAGGATGGGAGTTCACCGTCAAACGCAGAAGTAGACAGTTAATGCGATGGCTTAACATCACACATACAATGAATGCAATTCAGCACGTTAACAAAATAATGGAGAAAATCATGTGATGATCTCAAGATATGCAGAAAAGCATTTGATTAAATTAAATGATTTAAATAATTAAAAAAATTTTAAAGAAAATTAGGAATAAAAGGATATCTATAAAACCAAACATGATATTAATGATGAAAAGTCCAAGTTTGCCTTTTGAGGTCAGGAACAAAACAAAGATGTCCACTATTACTCCTTTTATTCAACAGTGAATTAAGGGTCCAACCAGTGCATTTAGGTAAGAAAAAGAAATAAGGACTGGAAATGAAGAAGTAAAACTGTCCTTTGTAGCTAAGAAAATCCAAGAAAATCTATGGATAAAGTATTCCTATATGTGAGTTACGCAAGGTTGCTGGGTATAAGGTTATTATTCAAAAATCAATTGCATACACACAACAAACAGTGAAATTAAGAAAATATTATTTATAATAGCATAAAGTAATCCAATACCGAGGAATAAATGAAAGATGTGTAAGACAGAGGCCTATAAAATATTATTAAGAGGAGTTTTAAAAGAAATAAGTGACGGAATATACAATATCCATAGATTGAAATACTCAGTATATCAAAGACATTAATTCTCCATTAACTGTTCTACAAATTTACAGATGCAATGCCAAGGAAAATTCAGCAGGTTTTTGAAATAGAAATTAATGAACTGATTATAACATTAGTATGGAAATGCAAAGGACCAAGTGTGGCCAAGATAATCATGAAGAACTAAGCTGGACAATTTGCCATACTAGATATCAAAAGTTACTATAAATCTAACGTAATTAAGATAGTGTGGTATTGGTGTAAATATAAACAAAAAGACCAGTGGATCAGAATAGAGAATCCGGAACAGACCTATACATATATGGACATTTGATTCATGATAAATTCATTTGATTCATGCACCCACTGTGGTGCAGTGGGTAACAGTTGGTCATTTCAATAAATGGAGCCGAGCCAACTAAGCATCCATACAAAAACAAACGGGACTCCTCGCTCATACCATGCACAAAAATATCTTCTTGATTTGGGGGTAGGTAAAGATTTCTTAAAAGGATACAAGAAGCGGGGGCACCTAGGTGGCTTAGTTGGTTGGGTGTCCAGCTCTTTTTTTTTTTAATGTTTATTTTGAGAGATGGGGAGGAGCAGAGAGAGAGAACCTCAAGCAGGCTCTGCACTGTCATTGCAGAGCCCCGTCCCGGGCTCGATCCCTCGAACCATGAGATCATGACCTGAGCTGAAATCAAGAGTTGGATGCTTAACTGACTGAGCCATCCATGTGCCCCAAGCACAGGACTCTAGATTTTGACTCAGATCATGATCTCACGTTTCCTGGGATCAAACCCTGAGTCAGGCTCCATGCTGAGTGTGGAGGCTGCTTAAGATTCTCTCCCTCTCTCTCTCTCTCTCTCTCCTTGTGCTCCTCCCCCTTTCATGTTTCTGTCTCTCTCTCTCTCAAAAAAAAAAAACCTACCAAAAAACAACCATAAATAAATGATTGATAACTTAGACTACATTCAGTTGAGAAGTTCTGGTCATTAAAAATCTCATAATGAGGGGTGCCTGGCTGTATCAGTTGGAAGGGCATGAGACTCTTGATCTTGGGTTGTGATGAGCCCCACATTGGGTGTAGAGATTACTTTAAGAAATTTTAAATCTCATAATGAGAGTGAAGAGAAAGAGAATGTTCAGGAAACGATAGGAGAATGAGTCCACAGGGATAGCCAATGCTGCACACTCATCAGGACCCACGTGTTGGGGGTCTTCTTGTGAACACCAGTCTTCAAGCATGGTGGCCTCAAGGAGGTGGCCCATTTCCTTCCACTGGGTGTTATTACTGCCACCGAATGGTAGCAGAGGAAGGAAGGTCAAGGGTATAGGTGCAAAGGCGTGAGTAGGGAGGCAGGAGGGGCCACCCTAGGTTAGGGGCTAGAGACTTCAGATAAACACGGTCTGTGAAGAGCCCATGAGAAAGACACTGTGATGTATGAACTTTCTTTTTTAAGTTTATTTATTTATTTTGAGAGAGAGAGAGAGAGAGAGAGAGTGAGCGGGGGAGGGGTGTAGAGAGAAGGAGAGAGAGAATCCCAGACGGGCTCCACACGGTCAGTGCAGAGCCTGGCAGAGCCCAATGTGAGGGCCGAACTCACGAACCATGAGATCATGACCTGAGCCAAAACCAAGAGTCGGACTCTTAACTGACTGAGCCACCCAGGCGCCCCTGAACTTTTTCTTATTTAGAGAAGTTATCCCAGGGAAGAGAAAAGATATGTGGGGGTCCATTCGAACCACCTCAAGGATGTTCAATGCTTACCTCATTCTAAAATTGATCACGCAGGGGCCCCTGGCAACTCAGTCAGTAAAGCGTGTAACTCTTGATCTCGGGGTTGTGAATTTGAGCCCCACGTTGGGTGCAGAGATTCCTTAAAAAAATAAACTCTTTAAAAAATAATAATAAAATAAAATTGACCATGCAGTGGGAAAACAGACCTTAGAGGTTACTCTGGCCAAAGTCTTCTAGTCCATCTTCAAGGGCATGAAGCTTTATTGTTTTAGCTTTCACATTTGGATCCAGAATCCACCTAGAATTAATTTTTGTGTATGGTGTGAGGCAGAGGTCAAGTTTAATTTTTTCATCTGAATATCCAATGGACTCAATGTCATTTATTGAAAAGACTGTCTTTTCCCCAAATGCATGGCACTTCCCGTTTTTCTGGGAGAATTTTCTTTCTGGAAGAAGAAGGGTCCTGCCAATATAGGTACAGGTGGGGAGAAGGGCATTTTGCAGAAGCCAGGAGGAGGGCTGGTCAAAGCTGCTGCCTAGCTCCGCTTGAGTCAGGGAAGCCTGTCCACAGTGGGTCCTGCCTGAGCTACACGCAGCCCCCAAGGTCGCCAGATCCCCAGGGTAGGATGCAGAACACAGCAGCTGGGTTCTGTCGGGAAACCGGTGGCAGGAAGGCAGAGAACTTCCTGGAGATGCTCCCTCTCTGAAGGGCTAGGAGTGGAGGCTGTTGGTGGCTTGCCCATATCCCTTCGGACTTATAGTCCAGTTCCGGTACCTGCTTGCAACATCCTACAACAAAAGCCTAACTGGTGGCTTTTTCTGTGCAGATGGGAGGACAGGCCAGAAGTGTCAGAGGGGCAATCTCCTGGGAGCAGGCCTCAGGCAATTGCACAGGAGGCCTGGAGGATCAGTATCCCAGATTCTTTGCCACTCAGGTGGGAAAGCTCTGAGTTGTGTTCTACGCTGTCTCCCAGAGTTCTCCAGCAGGGCACTTGTCTCAGGTTCTGCTTCTAAGGGAACCCAAACTAAGACAAGTGGGAAAGAACATCATATCAGCCTGGGCCGCTGTAACGAAAAACCATAGACCGAGGGGCTTAAACAACAGAAATATATTTTCTCGCAGTTCTGCAAGTTAGAAGTCCCAGATAAAGGTGTCAACTGATTTAGTTCCTGGTGATTTATAAGACATCTCTTTGTGTCTTATAGATGGATACCTCGCTGTGTCCTCACATAGTGGGGAGAGAGAACTCCGGAGTCTCTTCCCCTTCATACAAGGACACCAGTTCTGTCAGGTCAGGGCCCCACTCTTCCAACCTTACTTAACCTTAATCACCTCCTTAAAGGTTCTACCTACAAATACAACACATGGAAGGAGGGGTTGGGGCTTCAGTGTACGAATTTTGGAAGGACACGATTCAGTCCAAGGCAAAAGCATCGTTGATTTAGAACTGCCTGCTGCACGGGAGGGAGTGGGCAGTGTTTCATTTGGATGGGGGCCTGAGCACAGTGTTGAGGTCTTTGAGGACAGATAACCCATGTCATTTATATCAACCACAGAACTGGAGTGTGACCACCATCCAGTCACCACCTTCGTCCAGTGCAGATTACAGTTCTGCTGGCGTCCAGCCTGCGAGGGCCTGGGGCAGTGGGAACCGCTTGGAGCCTGATTGGAGCAGGGCCTGGGCTGGCAGGCTTTAGGGTTCTGCAACACGGGCTGGGAGCAGAAGTGAGGGGGAGGCCAGGTGAGCACTGAGATGACCAGAAGGCTACCCCTGTCATGGGCCTGTCATGGGTGAGATGAATCCCCAGGTATTGGCCAAGAACACAAGGGAAGGGAGTGAAGGTCTCTGAATGCCATGAACACCCCATCCGCCTTGGCAAGGGTTTGTCCAGAAGACTGCAGGGCCCGTGGGCTGGGGAAGGACAGCGTTTCCAGAGGCCAGAGCCCAGGAGTACACCCATGAAGAGAGTAAAGCCTGAGGCCTGAAGATGGATGTTGGGCTCCCTGGACAGTGGGTCAAAAAAAAATGGCTTCCAGAGTCAGACAGCTAGACCTGTGGGATCTAGGGGACACATCTCAGGGAATGGCGGGAATTCATCCTAGGAGGGGTAAATGAGCCTGGGCATCTTCCCACTTTACTATCCCTCCTCCCAAACTCTGAGATAGGAGAGCCAAGGGTGCCTAAGCTTGGGGAGGGGGGTGATTGGGACTTGCTCAAAGAGGCAACCTCAGGACCAAATCTTCCCTACCCTGCCCTGCCCCAGGGAGGCCCTGCCACCTCCATTCAGAATGGATCTCGCTTCTGACCTTGGTACAACTGAGCAGTGTTTGGTCTGCTCTGCTCTGGTTCCCAGGAAGTCCTCTGACAATCCCTGCCTTGGTCCTGGCCAGACAGCTGGGGGTACCGAGTTTTCAGTGGCCAGATCGTGCTCCTCACCTAAGCTCTTGAGGCGGAGCCCGTGTCCTAAGTCCTCAGGCCTGTTAGCCTGCCCACCACCCCCACCAATACCTGAGAGCACACACGGGTTACTCAGTTGAACGCTGGGGCTGTTGAAGAAGCCCAAGGTTCAAGAAGGCTGCACGGGGACACGGCTGGGAGGGGCCCCAGGAGAGCTACAGAACCACTGAGAAAAGCAGACCCACGCCAAGGAAGCAGGCAAGAGAGGCCGGGCGGCCACCTGCATCTGTGTTTATTGTTCTGATTTCTCCAACCCCAGCAGAGCAGAATATGAGGCCGGTGGCAGCGAGGCCCATTCCATGGTGCTATGAGGCCGGCCAGAGTCATGTGCGTGTGGGGCCAGAGTCCACAAGACAGCCACTGGAAGGAAGACCCACAATTCGGGGGGCTTGGCACTCCCTCTTCGGCACCCTCCACGCCAGAAGCCCCCAGTGGGATTGGTAAGGTGGCAAGCATGAGTGTGCAGGCCTCAGAGGGAGCAGCCACGGGGGTCGAGCAGCCACTGGAAGCTCCATGGGAGCCTGGGCAGGCCTCCTGAGGCCACTGGGCACCACCCTTTGCCCCGGAGAGAAGTTGGGATGCTGGGCCAGTTGTGATGGGTCAGACACCAACAGGACCTCTCCCTGAGCTGTCCTCTTCCCCACAGTCCCCATCCCCGGCTCCTGCCACCTGATGGTCTGGTCTGCACAAGGCCCATCTCTTCCAGAGGAACCGACCCAGTAAGGCCCAGCATCCCAGGACCTCGGGATGCTCTCCTGCCAAGAGCGTCAGCACAGTGCTAGGCCTTCAACCGGCCCCAAGAAGGGGAGGTGAGAGAAGCCTGTGGGGCTGGAGGCCTGAAGCACAGGGAGGCCTGTTCAGGCCCCTGGGTTGATGTCTGCCCGAAGCCCTGGCTTGGCATCTGTCTGTGCTGCCATCCGGGACATGAGTGTGAATCCCAGAGGGCCCTCCAGTCCGGGCTCGGTGGGGGCGACACCCGCAGACCTGGTGGGGAGAGGGAGAGAAGAAGGTCCTGGAAAAAGGCTGGTTGCCAGGGGACCGGAAACCACTTCTCTCCACTTGTTCAGCTTCGGCCACGGGGGGTGGGGCTGTGGGGCCCCGACAGCTGTCTAGATGGGCCCTGGAGAACGGAGACTCGGATCCCAGGTCCCCATCCTTGCAAAAGTCTTTTGGACAGAGAGTCTATCCAGGGCCAAAAGAGGAAGCAAGACTGAGCCACAGACCTACCGCGATTAGGAGTAGGCCAGGCCCTGGAGCCCCCGGGCTGAAGAGTGGAACTTGTCGGAATCTTCAAAAGGCTGGTCTGCCGTAAGCAAAGAGAGGAACTGTAAGCTCTGGGCGGTCTGGGGGCCTTATCTGCCTGTGTGCCTCTGGGCAGGGGACGGCATGCAGGGCACCGGCACTTTCTGAAGGCAGAGCTATGGGGAGCCTTGCAGGGATTCGGTCACTCCTAGTCCCGGCCTGGGGTCAGCACTGCAGACAGTTAGGTGCAGCTTGCCCTTCAGACCTCTCTCAGGGGGTGCAGCCCAAGCCCTTGCTGGCCCAACTTCCTCAATTGAAAGAGGAGACTCTGGGCTCCTCTTCCCAGCCCTGCTGCTTCCAGAGGGCCTGGGTCAAGGTGAGGAGACAGAGTGCCAGCTCAGGAAAGAGGTCAGCCCCCTGGAGTACTGACACCTAATGTGGCAGCAACATGTCTCCCTCCCGTATGCCCACAAAATTCATCACTTCGGTCACCCTCGCCCCTGCCTAAACCCCTGCCCTCCATGATCTCTCTGCTGGTAGGAGAAATCAGTGGCCCTCTTCTCCCCAACCTTCACATTTTAAGCTCCAGACACACTCAGGTTAAGAAAAATTATCTAGAGGTGCCTGGGTGGCTCAGCTGGTTAAGCCAACTCTTGACTTCAGCTCGGGTTATGATCTCATGGTTCGTGAGTTCGAGCCCCAAGTCTGGCTCCGTGCTATCAGCGCGAAGCCTGCTTGAGATTCTCCTCTCCCTCTCTTTCTGCCCCTCCCCAGCTCGTGCGTGCCCTCTCTCTCCCAAATTAAGCTTAAAAAACAATTATTCAAAACTTGGAAACAAGGCAAAAGAAAAAAAAAAAAAGACTGTGCCCTTTTAAATCATCCTAGAACATTCTCTAACGAGCCTGTCCTAAAAGTCATCTTATTCTAGGGGATGTGACTCTTCCTGACTCACTATACACTGCCGGTCAGGGCCCAGCATTGTTAAATTGGATGCTGACTTGAAGGAGATAAATGACAGATGACGACCATTTCACTAATGGCATGTGGGAGGGGTGACATAGTCTCAATTCTACATCTATAAAATGGGGGCGGGGGGCGCCTGGGTGGCTCAGACAGTTAAGCGTCCGACTTTGGCTCAGGTCATGATCTCACGGTCCATGAGTTCGAGCCCCGCGGCGGGCTCTGGGCTGATGGCTCAGACCCTGGAGCCCGCTTCGGATTCTGTGTCTCCCTCTCTCTCTGCCCCTCCCGCCATTCATGCTCTGTCTCTCTCTGTCTCAAAAATAAATAAACATTAAAAAAATTAATAAAATGGGGGCGGGGAAGCTGGGTTGAACCGTATTTAAGGTCAGTCCCCTTCCCTCCCACCAGTGACCCAGTTTCTCAGGGTGGTGTATGCTACCCTCTCGTGGACACCAGGAGGCATAGGTCAAAGGCACGCAGCCTGTGTGGGGTTTCTCCAGCTCCGAGTGTTGGGTCTTTGTTCTGTGCTCAACCAGGTGGGGATGGGGGTGGTTTCCAGACCTTCTCCAACTGAGATTCGAATCTTCTCGTTGGCCACGTGGCCAACTGGCAGTGTCAGAGTGGTGACCACCCCAAGCTATGAGGCCTAGGGAAGTGGGTTCCTGATGGACTTCCTGAGACCCTCGCAGAACTCCCTTCTCTACACCCTCCAGGGAAAACTGGCCAACCAGCCCCAGGCTCTGGTGAGATGTGGACGGAGTGGGCCCCTGAAGCCCCCCTGCTCCACCAGGCCATAGCGGGGCAGCATGGATCACCCACCTGGAAGCCCCTCTCCTTGGGCTCTGGGGCAGGCCTGGGGTGGGGAGCTGGGTGGGCGCAGCACGGGGGCGAAGGCGCTCCTCTGTTTGACAGCGGAGATCATGTTGACAGGCGAGAAGGAGAAGACGCTGGTGGTGGGGGCAGCGGCCGGGAGGGACATGGAGGAGGCAGCGGCCAGCGGGGGGCTAGAGGGCATGACTCCGGGGCGGGGCGGGGAGGGGCAGGCGCAGCAGGGAAGGCGGTGGGAGACACAACAGGGAGATAGCACCAGAGTGAGCAGCTCAGTTGGGGCCCCGGCACGGGCAGTGGGCCCCACGTGGGCTGCTGACCCAGGCACCAGGCTCAGACCTTACTGGGAGGGGGGGTGCTGTGAGGGTCCGGGGGAGACCAGTATAGGGCGGGGTCTGAAGGTAGGCTAGGTGTCTCTGGGGTCCCGGGCTAGCACTCGCCTCTCTGCGGGTTCTACAGACCCTTTCTCAGGGCTGTAAATGACAGGGCCAGACCAGCTCAAAATAAAAGCAAAACCAGAGTACTCAACAAAACCAAATATTGGGAGGTGCCCCCCAAGATGAATGATGAGGAAGTGATGGAAAAGAATAGGTCAGGGTTCCTGCTGAAAGCCACTGGGATTCTGAGATGCTAAGAAACACTCATGGACTTTGGGGTACTAAGGTTAGAGTCAAAGATCAAGGTTCACAGCAGAGCTGGGGCAAGTGGTCAGGGATGAAGTTTGGGGGTACACACAGGTTCCTGTTACAAGGCCCCCCCCCCGTAATCTCAGCTCACAATATAAGCTAACTTTCTCTACACATGTTTCCCTTCCCAACCCCTCTCCCTGCCCCCCCCCCCCCCCAGACACTTTGTTCTCTTTCGACCTAATGCAATTCCTTGTCATCTCCGGCCTGGGCCCTGGAGGCTTCCTATATCCCCCTCCTCCAACCAGTCGATTTTAAACAAAAACAGAGATCCACATCCTTGGATCTTCTTGTTCTCAACCTGCTGGCCATCCAGGGCTGTAGCCAGTTCACCTGGGAATAGCCGGGGAGCCTCCTCCTCGCAGGCTTTGCCTGCCCCTCCTTTCTGCGGCCTCCTCTCCTGGGGGCTTCTGCCCAGGGCATCTCTGGATACTCCTTTCTACATCCTCATCGGAACCCGACTCCCTGCCTCTCTCTTCTGCACACCAATAAGGCTGTGATGTGAGTGTTGTCCAAGTGGCTGGCATGGGGTGGGGGTGGGGGCTTCTCAAAAGGAACCAATAGCTTGAGAAGGCTGCCTTTGGCATCTAAGCACACCCCCACTCCCCTTTTGAAAAAGCGATGCCTTCAACAGCTGCCCCTGTTCCAAATGTCCTCAGCTTCATGGATCACCATCTTTTTAAGACAAGGCTCACTGCTAGCTGATGAGGCCCATGGAGCTCCATGAAGGGCCTGAGACGAATGCCAGAAAAATGTACTGTATCTCTCAAGGCTGGGAGCTTACAGCCACATATTGTAGTTTGGGTAGTAGTGGGATCTGTGGGTCACGCTGAGAGTTGCTGGTGGCCAAAGAGAAGACCAAGGGGAGGCCCAAGCAGACAGCCCCAGACCCTTTGGCTGGGGCAGTGCTGGATGTCATTCCAGGCATGTCCTGGCAGACTCCATGAGAATGATAGAATGATACCCCCCCCCCCGCCACCGAGCTGTGTCACATGCCACTGGGAGTGGATGGGGACATGGGTTAGTACTGGTCACAAAATGGGACCAACCCTGAGGCAAGTCCAGGGTATCCCCAGCTAATGCTGGAAGCAGGGGGTAAGCAGCCCTAGGATTCTTGATCCTCTGGATGAATGGGGGGAAACCCCATATGGGGTGGCTTCTGCCCACTGGGGCAGTGTGTTCCCCACTGCTGACTGCACTGTGAGTATGGTGGAGGGAAAGGGCTGGTATTCCAGATCCCGCCAATATGAAATTCAAAGGGCACCCAGAGAGTTTGTAAGAATGCTGTCCCAGATCTGAAGGAAGTGGGAGAGGCGGAGCCTGGCCTGAGCAGAGGTCCAGGGGAGACAGGGGTCTTAGTAGGGACAGTAGAGGTTCGTGGCCTGTGTGAACACAGACATATGGGGCTTCAGGTCCCAGAAACTGAGCCCAGGCCATCAGGAGAGTCAGGCTCAAACCCACAGCCAGAAAGAGCAGTGCCCAGGATGGAAAATCATACACTCTTTCTAAATTGTGTCTGGGCACTTCATGCACAGTGGCACATTCAGATTTGAGAACAGACCCTAGGCAGGGGTGATACTGATCCCGTTCTACAGAGAGGAAACTGAAGTTGAAGGAAATAAAGTAACTTGTTGAATGTCAGACAGCTCCTGATTGGGACTTTCAAACCCTGTATCCATCTGTCTGACCACACAATTTGCCTGCTCTTCCCAGCCGGATTGCAGGGAGCCACAACTTCCCTCCTCTGACCTCTGTTTCTCAGACCACGGGGGACCGACAGGTAGAAGCCCATTTTGATTGAGCCATTAGTTCCCTAGGACCTCCGGCAGGGGGCGCCAGCCTCCTCCCAAAGTCCCCGCATAAGATGGAAAGGTGGCGGTCCGCCAGGTTTCAGCTGGATGTCGGTACCCCCACCCCCCCAGCCCCGGTAAAGGCCCTTTCAAGGGGAGGGGAGGGCTAGAAGCGATGCGTGCAACTGGAATCCTCAAAGAATAAAGGCGCGAGAACTGCCCCGGCCCCAGGGCCCGGGATGTGCAGCCAAGGGGTGGAGTCGAGGGGCAGGCGTCCCACAGCAGAAACAGGTCACACGCAGAGACGGCCGGCCTGGCTCACAAGGGCAAGGCCAGGGTCGACCGTGGTGAGACAGTCGCCGGAAGCCCCCCACCCCCTGGGGCTGGGAGGGGGCAAGGCTGAGCCCCATGCAGCTCTCCGGGCAGGGGACACTCACTGGCGAAGGGTGAAGTGGCCGTGGAGCCATTGAGGAAGCTAGGGGACCCGGGCACGCCGAGGCCGGCCACGCCCGGCGCCCCGTAGCTGCCGAGGCCCGAGCCGAGGCCGCTGCCGTAGCTGCTCTGCTGCGAGCCGGGGCTGGGCGCGAACCCGCGCGGGGACGCGCTGCTGCAGCTGCGCGCGTAGCCTGCGAGAGAGGGCGGTCAGGGGCGCGGCGCGGGCGGGGACCCGGGGCTGCGCTCAGGGGCGGCGGGACGCACCCGGCTCCGGGCCCGGCGTGGCGTCCCCGACGGCGATGGCCAGCGGGCTGCTGAAGGCGTTGATGCCCACGACGGCCGGGTGTGGGTGGCTCGGGGCCAGGGGTCCCAGCGGCGCGGGCGCGCGGGGGGCGCTGTACAGAGCCTCGGCCACGTCCGCCGCGCGCTTCAGGAGGAGCTCCTGCGAAGACAAGAGCGGGGCACGGCCGGGGCAGCCGCAGGCGCCGGGAGGGGGACAGTCCCCGGCCTGGCGGCGCGAGGAGGCGGGCGGAGGCGCCATACCTGGTTACTACTGGGCACTCCGTACAGGGCCTCCGCCAGGTCGGCCGCCCGCTTCAACAGCACCTCCTGGGGGCGGGGGAGGAGACAGCGGGATGGAGGGACAGCCCCGGGGTGGGGGGTGGCAGAGGGGCCGGGCGTCCCCTCCGCCCACCCACCCCGCCCCTGGGGCCACAGGACACGCTCATCCCCGGTCTGCTGCGCCCCGCTGGGTACCTTGGGCAGCCTCTCAGGATCTCCGGGGTGTCTGGGGATGGCTTTCTGTAGCCTCTGGAATCCGTAGTCGATGGTGGGCTCATTCAGGGCTGGGGAGAGGGGCGGCGTTTTGGAGGACCCCCTCCCAGCGCGCTCCGCAGGACCAAGCCGGCCGGCAACAAGTCGGGGAGCCTCGCTGCAGACCCCCTCCACCAAGCCTGGCCCAAACCTCTCGGAATGCTCCGGGCACACGGGTCAGCAAGGTTCGGTTCGCGGAGTTTCCTCAGTTCATTTCTTTGCTCATTCATTCAACAAATATTTACTGAGCTGGGCCCTGTGCCAGGCGCTTGGCATTAACACACAAGCACCATCCCATCCCATCTGTGGTTCGAAAAATGCAACTGTATGTACGTATTAGCGTCTACAGTCCTAGGGGCAGGACTGGAGGGAGAGTTTTCTGTCTCCATTACCAGGAATAACATATTAATTACAAAAGTAAAACACCCCAACAATCTCCATTTATCACAGCTCAGGTCACAGCATGTGACCATTAGAAGTTTGCCTGTGCGCCAGGGAAAGGACTGGCCACATCCAGGGTTCTGCAGAGGAGGCAGCAGACTCCTAACTAGGCTCCCCAGGACTTCCTTCTCTCCTCCTCCTGGCCTGGCCAGGACCAACTCACCAGCCTCAAGGCCCTACCCACGTTCTTCACGGCCAACTCCAGATTTAGTGAATTTCCTTTAGTTTCCCCCAGAGTGTAAAGCACGCACTCATTCCCATGTCTTTGCATTTGCCACTCCTTCTCCAGGACTGTCTTTCCTTCCCCATCTCTGCCTCCCTATTCACCCCTCCCGTCTCAGCCTGAGTCCAGTTAAGCCCACACTCCCTCCTAGAGGTCCTCCCCTCCCAGCACTCCGCGTGTAACTCCACTCACCTCACACTTTGTTCATTGCTAGGGCCACCCCTACCCGTTTAAGACCGTAACTCCCTGACGGTAAGTATGGCTACTGAGTGTCGGGTGCTGGGAAGGGTTAGGTGGTTATCTGCAGGGAGGAGGATGGGGAGAAGTGGGTGGCTGGGACAGGGCAGGAAGATGAAGGTGGAGAGGGTCCTGGTGGGTAGTCAAATAGAGCCAGGAGGGGGGATTTGACATTCCTGTCTTGTGTTAACTTCTCGCCCTTGCTTCCTGCAAGGGGTATATTGGGGGGCGGGGCGTGCATCTGCTTATGCCCACGTAGAGTAAAGACTGAGGTGGCTTGGGGAACCAAGAGACCCAGGGAAGATTAGGGAGCATCGAGCCTATTTGGGGCACCTTTGAAATAAACATGCCGCTGGAGATATTCTAGACCCTGGGGAATGCGTGTGTGTGGGGGGGGGGGCGGGGTAGGGTGGGGGTTGTCCTGGCGAGGAGGCCCTAGGCAGGGGGAATGTCCCGATGGGGCTGAGACTGCGAGCCTGGGAGGGGATTGAGGAGACCTAGGCCAAAGAGGGAAACAAGCTCTGAAAAGATCCTACCGCTCAAGGAGCGGTCACGTGGTTTAGGTGGGGAAGAGGCGGGGCAGCCGCTTAGGGGGCGTGGCCACACCGTAGGTATTGGCTAACCACTACCCGGGCTCTGGTGCCCTGGGTGGAACTCCTTCCAGCAACCCTGGGCCTCTCTGCCCCCTCCCGCACCCCCCACCTGACTCCTTACCTGTGTAGACAAAACGGCCGGGGGCTCCCTTGCAAAACTGCTTGGACTTGTAGGACAGGGTCACCTCCACCACCCCGGGAATGTGCCGCGGGGGCGTCTGAACCCGTATGGCGTGGGGCGTGATGAGCTGCGAGGGGAGAGGGGAGGCCTGCGGGTTCCAGCCCGGGGCGAGGGGAGGGCCCAGCCTCGAGGCCAGGAGGGAGACTGGCGGGGGTGGCCCACCTCGCTCCACACGAGCACGTTCCCGAACACGACCTGCAATCCATCGAAGAAGTTGTCGCCGATGACAATGACGGTGGCGCCTCCTGTGGTCCAGCCCTCCCCGGGGCTGATGGCCTTGATACAGGGGGTGGCAGCTGGGAGGCAGGCGAGGAGCCAGATCAGGGGCCTGCACCAAAGTGGGGGCTGGGGGCTGGCTGGGCTCGCGGCAGCGGGTGCTGGGCGGGGGGGGGGGGGGGTCCTGACCTTCAGAGGGGTCCAGGCGGCGCGCCCTGCGACCATGCTTGGAGTTGTTGTGCACAAACATGTTGTCAGACACGGCCAGCACGTGCCCATCCACGCTCACCGTCGTGGACACCACCACCTGTGAGGAGAGTGGAGGCCAGCCTGGGTGAGGCCCTGGGGCGATCCCTGGTGGTGGTGGGGGGACTGTTGTGGGGAACAGGCAACTCGGTGAGGGTGGGTGGCTGGATGCTGGAACTCAGAGTCATTGGCAGGGGAAAGAGCGCCCCCCAGGGGCTGAACGGTGGAAGGGGGAGGCAGCTAGGTCAAGTGATGCCCCGGGACACACGATCTCTGGCTGCCCAGGGAGGTGAACCCCAGGAACTAGAAAAATCAAGAGCGCTGAAAGAAAACTCTGGCTCATTGGGCAGAGTGCCTACTGTTCTTATTATACACACCCGCACCCCAGGCTGTATCCCTGGAGCTCCAAGGCTGGAATGTGTCTTAGGCTAGTGGGAGTGAGAGTTTTGACTGGGGGTGGGGCGTTGGGGAGGGGGCAGCATCAGCCTGAGAAGCCATCAGCAGGAGCCCCCCAGCCTCGGGAGGAAACTGGGGCTGCCTCCTTCTCTCCCTCCCACCCTTCACTGAGAGGGGTGTGCAGGTTGGGGATGTACTAAGGGCAGCTGCTCTCTGCTTCACGCTATGCAAATTAGCTGGGTCGTTAATCATGTAAAAATGTCACAATTAGCATCTCCTTAAGTGGGACTCTAATGAAGCCTCCCTTGGCAGCCAGCATAAGTTGAGATGGAGCTGCCCCACCCCCAGCAGGCACCAGGCCCTGAAGCACAGGGCTGGGCAGAGATCTGCCGTGGGGCTTTTCCTAGGGTGGCGGGACCACGGCCTTCCCCACCCGCCCCATCGGGAAAGGGTGACCGGATGCAAGGGGACCCCTCTCCCAGACCCACCTGGAAGCGGCGCATGTCTCGGGGATTCCCTGCATTCTTTAGGCAGTTCTGGTTGCACTTGAGGAAGAACTTGAGGAAGAACCTGAAACAGTATGGTGGGTGGGCTCAAGGGTGGAGGTAGGGGGTCTGGAAATGGATGAAGATCCAACCGTTCCCTTCCATGCCCCTTCCTGGCGGGGTGACTCCCCTCTGCTCACACAAGGCACATATCCCATATTCCCACCACAAGCTGCATATATACAGAGTGCCTGATACGTACCGAGTAGACCCTTCCCAGCAATTAATTCACGACACGGATTATCCACCCCCTGCCCACGAAGTATGTACTCATCACGCATATCCAAATATGTCCATTATATATATGATATATATACCCATTACTTATGAATTATCCCCACTCCACAACGTATATGCCACATGTCATATGTACTCACATTTACCTGTAGACTTACCCCACACCATGTATATTTGTCATTCTGCATGTGCATCACACATAAAAGTGCATTCACCTCACACAGCACATCCCTCCTCCTGAGTATACTAACACACACAACGTATACTCATGATAATACACCCATTATATATACCAAATATGCCTGATATACTATTACAAAATATGGCCGTCACACACAGGGTATACCCACTATACTCAGGGTATCCTTCAGAGAGCATATATGATACATATTCCACATATAGCCTATAGTCATCATGCACATATGGTATACTACTCACACACACAGAGTCTATACCCATCACGTGCAGCATATGCCCATCCTGTACAGTAGATGCACAGGAAGAATATGAAAGTATATATTAATATACCACTTTGTGTTGTATATGATTACCCAAAATACACTCACAGCAAATGCTGTGCAGTCATCACATATAGCAAGCAGATCACCCTTCCTCCTTCACAGCAGACCCCCCCCCAAACAAATCCCTCTTGCACACAGATCTCGCTCACACGTAGCAGATTCCCTGCCACGGCACACACACCCCCCCCAAACAGATCTCCCTTGCACGTGTTCTACATCTGTTATACACATAGCAAAAAGCTCATCAGGTAGAGCCTATACCCATCACATACCGCAGCGTACCTGTCAGACCCGAGGCCGTACAGATACACAATGAGTACCTTCTTTTTTACACACAGCAATTGCAAAAAAAGCACAGTGTATGCCCTGATGAGACTGATTTTTAGAGAAAACACACGAGAAGTTGGTCCTCTGGTCCTTTCAGGCAGTTGGCTGGGAGGGTGGGGCCTCGGCTTTGCCACCCACCAGCGAGGTAATCAAGGATAATGCCCTGGATTGGTGCCCTTAGTGAACTCAGAATGTTTCAATATCTGCCCTAGCCCGTTCAGGATCCCGTGAGCATCCGGGGAGACGTCCTTTCCAAACCACAGCCTGCAGGGCTAACGTCTGCAGGTGTTCGGCTCCTGGCATGTAGCCCGCCTCCTGGGCTATTCCATGGGTTCTGCCAGTGCGCTGCCTCATTGTACCACCCAACCCCCCGGGTTTTGAACCCCAAATCTGAATATCCACTTAAGTCCCTAGAGTTGCCTCCAACTCCAAAGCATGAACTTCACATTCAGAGGAAGATTTATTATAGGTTCTAAAAGCTAGTCCCCAAGTACTGGTAGGGGTGGGCATCACCCCTGGAACAGAGGTGTCCCAAGGGGCAGCCACTCATTGGGAGTTGGCACCATTTACCTGGAGATGCACCTACCCCCAGGCCCTGCCTCTGTCCACACTGCTGACACCTTACCACCTGTCACATTCCCCCACTCAGTGGATATCCTTCTGGGAACCCTTTAATTTCCCTTTCTATAGGGCCGTTACATCAGCACACATTTCCATCCACCGTGAATACCTCCCCAAATAGTTTCATGTAGTGTAGACCTTCTGTGCGCCCCTGCAGAGCATTCGGAGATGCAGATGCCTCCTATGACCCCAAACAGTGCACATCCGCCATGTAGACACCCCCCATTCACCCCTACAGGATACCTTGCATGCACACAGCTTATATGCCCCCAAACAATAGTCAGCCCAGTGTAGATGCCCTTTATACCCCATTAGGCCACCCCAAATGCTCCCGAACAGCGTATCTGCAGAGTATAGACACTCTGTTGATTTCACATTATTTGCCATAGTAATGGTTCCCTCTATCCCTATAAGACACCCCATCGTGCAGACACCCCTATGCTCACAGTATCACCTTATACACACCCCGCATTTCCATGACATGGTGCAGACCATTTCTTTTAAATTCCGTATCTACATGGTGCTAGGAGGAGGAGGTGCTTTACGAGGTGCTAGAAGGAGGCGGGCGAACACCAGGACAGGAACAGTCCCTGTCCTGAAGGGGTGAGTGCCAGCCCTTGGATATCACTGATGGTGCAGGCTTGGGAGTGACACACACTTCCCTTACACCCGCACATGTGCCCGCTGCACCCAACTCCACTCTCAAGCCTATAGAATCCAGAGGCAGGGTTCTTTTATTCTTCATTTCATTTTAATTTAAGTTTGTTTGTTTTGAGAGAGGGACAAAGAACAAGTGGCGGAGAGGGGCAGAGAGGAGACAGACTCCCAGGCAGGCTCTGAACCATCAGCACAGAGCCCGACACGGGGCTGGAACTCACGAACTGTGAGATCATGACCTGAGCGGAGCTCAAGAGTTGGACGCTTTTCTGCCGCTCCCCTGCTCATGCTCTGTCTCTCTGTGTCTCAGAAATAAATAAAAACACTAAAAAAAAAAAAAAAATTGGAAAAAAAAAAAAAGAGTTGGGAGTGCTTTTACCGACTGCGCCACCCGGGGGCCCTCAGAGGAAGGGTTCTTGAGATAGGCCCAGAGATGTGGGCTCTGGCCGAGGCGCTGACTCGCTTTGTGGCCTGGGGTATTTCCTGCATCTTTAACATCCACCTCCATCCACCAGGAGAAGCAGGAGAATAGCAACTGATGGCTGCTGAGGCACCTTCCAGGGACAGCCTCTGGGACATCCTTTATTTCCGACCTCCCAAGGCTTCACTGCCGTTTCCTGCAGGGTCCCATCCCCTCTGCCTCCTCAAGAAGCCCCCTCAGCCCTTCCACAGTCCTTGCTCAGCACGTCTTCCCATCCTTTCTCTTTCCAGTATAACTCCCTTCCGGAAATAAGTCACAGACCTTTGGGTCTATACCAGTCCCCGCTCCCTGTCTGGCCAGTCTTTTCTGGCCATTCTAGGTTCAGGGACTGCCCCTCCCGCAGCCCCCCCGGGGCCCTGCGTGCACCCCCACCTATGCAGACCCGCCCCAGAGCCTCTCTGTTTTTAAGCCTGGTTGGCATCACCTGCAGAGTGGTGTTGAGGAGGAAGCAGCCACACAAGGCCTGGGCCCTCCCTGGGGGTGCTGAGGGTCAGTCTCCTTTCCCCTCCCCCTGAACTTGTAGCTCAGAGATGCACACAGTCAATGCCAGCAATGGTAGAGCTGGTGAATCTCACCCACTGCCAATGGTAGGTAGTCCGCGACGCTGCTCCCAGCCAGCCAGGGCCGAGCCAACGCAAACACCCCCAGAGAGCCTGCTGCTACCACTGTGTACCCCCTAACCCCGCACCAGCCTCAGGGGTGTTAAGAAAAATCACCCATAACTTGAAAATAAGGCACAATGATGACTAGGAGTCCTTTCAAACTCATCCTGGAACAGTGGTTTTCAAAGTGTGCCTTCTGGACCAGGAGCAGCCTGGGAATTGGCTAGAAATACAGAATTTCAGGCCCCACCTTTGACCCACTGACACTCTTCGGGGGGGCCCGGCCATCTGTGTTTTCATAAGCCTTCCAGGTGATTCTGAGGCCTCCTAACATTTGAGACACACTACTCTAGTGCTGTCCTATCCAATAGGGCGGCCACTAGCCCCATGTGGCATTGAGCACTTGAAATGTGGTTTGAATTGAGATGTTTTTATTTTTTTTTAATTTTTTTCAACGTTTATTTATTTTTGGGACAGAGAGAGACAGAGCATGAACGGGGGAGGGGCAGAGAGAGAGGGAGACACAGAATCGGAAACAGGCTCCAGGCTCTGAGCCGTCAGCCCAGAGCCCGACGCAGGGCTCGAACTCACGGACCGCGAGATCGTGACCTGGCTGAAGTCGGACGCTTAACCGACTGCGCCACCCAGGTGCCCCAGAATTGAGATGTTTTTAAAATACGCATTGAATTTCAATGGCTTATTTTAGAAAAAAACCCAGAACGGGGCACCTGAATGGCTCACCCGGTTGAGCGTCCGACTTCGGCTCAGGTCATGATCTCGCGGTTTGTGGGTTTGAGCCCCGCGTCGGGCTCTGTGCTGACGGCTCAGAGCCCGGAGCCTGCTTCGGATTCTGTGTCTCCCTCTCTCTCTGCCCCTCTCCCTCTCATGCTGTCTTTCTTTCTTTCTCAAAAACAAATAAACATTTAAAAAAAGCCATACAGAATGTAAAATAGCTGACTAGTAATATGTTTATATTTATTACATGTTGAAATATTTTAGCTATGTTGGGTTAAATAAAATATATTGTCACAATCGATGTTACCAGTTTCCTTTTTGTTTTTAAAAATGAGGCTACTAGAAAATTTAAAGTTACATATGTGGCTCGCATTATATTTATGCTGCTCTAGAGTATTATGTGAACAAAGCCGCCTAAAAGTTATCTGATTTTCTAGGGGAAGGTCACTTTGACTCATATTTGCTATTGATTGGGGCCTGGCTCACCATGACCCTGTTTAATCCTCTCATAACCCTGAGGTGGTGTAGGTTTGCGATCATTCCCACTTGACGGATGAGAAAACTGAGGATAAGCAAGAATCAACTACAAAGTCACAGCAAACGCCAAAGTCTGGATATGAGCTCGGGGCTCTATGAACCACTGATATGGACAGGAGTCATGGAAAATTCCCTCTAACTGGGGCTCTCAGAGTCCGACCCTGCCCCAGGCATGAGGCTGGCAATTAAGCCTCCTTCAAAAGCAGCCCTGAGACGCAGGCTGTACAGGGACACAGCCAGTCATTCCGTGCGGATTTCCTCAAGGTTATGAATTCATCAAGGTTGCAAAGGAGACTCAGGTCCCCTTGCTGCTGGTTTGGGGCCTTTGGCTGTGGTGACCGTTGCTCTTAGCCTGACAAGATTTTCGGGATTAAAGACCAGCTGCACAAGATGAACCAAGAGTTGATCCCTGTTGAAATTCAGTAAAGGGTACTCGTGGTTCATTATTTTATTCTGCCTAGATGTTCAACATTCTCTCTTATGAAAAGTTTAATAAGGGGGCCCCTGGGTGGCTCAGTCAGTTGAGCCTCCGACTCTTGATTTCGGCTCAGGTCGTGATCCCAGGGTCATGGGATCGAGCCCCTCGGCGGGCTCCACACTGAGCGTGGAGGCTGCTTAAGATTCTCCTTCTCCCCCCCCCCGCCTCTCCCCCCATGCTCGCATGTGTTCTTTCTCTCTAAAAGAAATTAATAAAAAATTTTTAAACAGTTTAATAAAAGACCAGAAGAAGAGCTGTGGACAGTGGTCATCCTGCTAATAAGGCAATTAAAGGGTAGTAATGATACACCATGACTTGGGCGCCTGTGATCTATTTTTTTTTTTTATTCTTTTTAACGTTTATTCATTTTTGAGACAGAGAGAGACAGAGCATGAATGGGGGAAGGTCAGAGAGAGAGGGAGACACAGAATCTGAAACAGGCTCCAGGCTCTGAGTTGTCAGCCCAGAGCCCAACGCGGGGCTCGAACTCACGGACCGCGAGATCATGACCTGAGCCGAAGTCGGACGCCCAACCGACTGAGCCACCCAGGCGCCCCCCTAGGTGCCTGTGATTTAAACGAAAGGTAAGAGCAGTTCACTCGAACACTTACCTTACCACATCCTGAACGTAGTGTCGCCTTCCTAATCGTTTCTAGAAACGCTCTTTATTCCTCCCTGTAAAAACCACTCGAGATGAACTGAAAACGAACCTTCCTTGGTAAGGAATATTCCTTACCACGGAAGCGAAGGTTGGGCTGAATGTGGCTCCGGTGCAAACACCTGACTTCCACGTAACTTCTCAGGGGTGACGCTATTGCATAAGGAAAGCTCCCTGGCACTTTGCTCAGAAAAGACTCAGCTGACAAAGGAAAATGTGGAGGTGACTGACGTGAGTCCACTGTCAAACTCTCGGTCCTCAGGGGGGTGGAAAGCAGAGCGGGATGGAACCACTCGGTGGAAGACAGGGTCCAGCTATCACAGGGTGGGCTGCCGGATTCCCCCACCCCTGGCCGCTGTGGGTGTTGCCTGTCAAAGGGCTCGTGGCTGCCCCCACTACCCTCGAATTATCGCCAACCAGAAGCATATGCCCTGCACCAGCCCACGGCCAAAGAGAGACTGACGGCACGCGGAGGGCCAACTCCTTGTGCTTTTCCCATTCCGGAACTCCCCGAAGGCTCAGGCTGGTGCCAGACTCCAGCTGAGAGCGTCTGCTTGCTGAGCTTCTCCTGTGGATGCTGTTCCCCTCCTTCTCTTCCTAGAGCTCTCCTCCAATAAACCCCTTTCACAAGCATCCCATCCCCAGCTCTGCTTCTAGGAATCCCATCCGAGGAAACCAGGTCGCACAGCTTTGCCCCACCTCTCCCCTCCCTGCGTCCCATGAGAGACTCACTGAGAGCAGAAATTATGTTCCCACTTCCAGAGAGAAAGCTGATAGTCATTGAAAGAGCCAGACTGAGCCCCAGGACGCTTGTAGCTCCAGCACTGTCAGGAGGCAGGGAACGAACGTGTAGATTACAAATTCTGCCCAGGAGAGCTTTTCCCAAAATGATATCCACTAGCCGCCTGTGGCCATTGAGCACTTGACTTGTGGCTGGTGTGACTGAAAAACTGCTTTAAATTCTGTTTCATTTTAGTTTACTTATTTATTTTAAAGTAAGAGTATTATTGAAAGTAATTATTAACCTTAGTAATAATAACAGTCAGGTATTATTTTTATTTTAAAATAACCTCTACAACCCAATGTGGGACTCAAACTCACAGCCCTGAGATCAAGAGTCCCATGCTCCACTGACTGAGCCAGCCAGGCGCCCCATTGTTTCATTTCTTTTTTTTATTTTTATTTATTTATTTTTTTATTTAAGAATTTTTTTTTCAACGTTTATTTATTTTTGGGACAGAGAGAGGCAGAGCATGAACGGGGGAGGGGCAGAGAGAGAGGGAGACACAGAATCGGATACAGGCTCCAGGCTCCGAGCCATCAGCCCAGAGCCCGACGCGGGGCTCGAACTCACGGACCGCGAGATCGTGACCTGGCTGAAGTCGGACGCTTAACCGACTGCGCAACCCAGGCGCCCCTCATTTCTTTTTTTAAATGCTCATTTATTTTTGAGAGGGAGAGAGACAGCGCACGGGCAGGGGAGGGGCAGAGAGAGAGAGAGGGAGACACAGGATCCGAAGCAGGCTCCGGGCTCTGAGCTGTCAGCACAGAGCCCGACGCGGGACTCGAACCCACAAACCACGAGATCATGACCTGAGCCAAAGACGGACGCTCAACCGACTGAGCCACTCAGGTGCCCCTCATTTTTAATTTAAACTGAGATAGTCCCGCGTGGCTCCTGGCTACCAACTATACTGGACTGTACAGATCAAGAAAGAGGAAGTGATGTGAATGGATACGGGAGTTGGGCCAGGGTCTTCAAAACAAGCGTCCTGTGACTACCTCAGGAAAGAGAGTAGATTGGAAGCAAAGTGTAGAATAAAAGTAGGTGTGTATTTCCAAGTCCAAAGCTAGCATTAGAACCTGGGATGGGATGGGGCGGGGAGGAATCCTCTGCTAATTTTGACTCCAAAGGGCTTGCCTTTGAGCTCGTGAGCCTCAGAAGAAACCGATACCTTCTGGGGCAGGATCTGTACCCTCCACCGTTTTCATCGTCTGCCTCTCCCTGCCCCCCCCACCCCTCGCTCAAGGACAGAGGAGGATACAGGTGGCTGGCCCATTCATTCCCTCATTCATTCAATACACCCATTTACAGAGATGTATTAAACACCTTACATGTGTCAGGCAGTGCAGTCTAGGGGTAAATAGAGTCTTAAGGAAATTACAATCCAGCAGGAAAGAGAGAAACCTGGAGTATAATCAATAAGATAGAGGGGAGGACATGCTAGGTCACTTGTCCAGTGGAGCCGCAGCCTTCACTCTGGAAGGGGGTCCTCGAGGTCGCATTTGATCTTGGGCACTTGGGGCCTTGAAAGACCAGAGGCATTTTCCCTGGATGAGGAGTAAGAGGCAGGGGCCCTTCGTGCAGAGGGGATAAACAGCCCTGCCAAGGGACAGGGGGCATGGAGGGCACACTTTCCCAGTGGTACCTGATGAGATGGAGGGGGAGAGCTGTGGACCAGGGCCTGGGGGCGTGGCACCAAATCCCGTGGGATCGGACCCTGTGGGTGATGGGGAGTCAGCAGAGGGGGCCTTACTGGCTGTGGCATCCGGAAGCATTTTACCTCCAGGGAAGTGGGCGCCAAAGGGCCTAGGCTAGACAAGGGATGGTAAGGGAGGAGATTGGTGGGATAATCCAGGCCCAGGTTGGGGTGGCCCACACTACTTCCTGATCTCGGCCCCGGGGCAGCAGCCAAAGCCAAGTGTCCCCAGGGTCATAGCCACCTGCCAGGCCTGGACCTGGCCTCCCTGCCATGATACCTACTTGGGGCAGAGGTGGCTGCAGCGCAGATGGGCTGGGGGACTATAAATAGCCGGGGCGCATACATTAGCATGCCAATGCACCCGCACCCCATCCTCTATGCTAATGGCCCACCATGCGCCTGAACACCTTCTGTTCCCCTGCATGCATTTGCATGCACAATTAGCATAATCTTGTATAATTAATGAACAGCGTCAATTTTAGCTCCTAAGTAATTTGATTAACATGTTGATAGGGCACTTACTAGGCTCTCCAAACCTCAGTCTGGGCATGGGGCCTGAGCAGAGCGGGGGAGGTGGTAGAGAGCCGGCTAAGGGGCCCCCAGCTGCCCAAGAAGAGTGGTGGTGACTCCACTTCCCCGAGGGGAGAGGTCGAGGGATGGGGGGGGGGCTGCTAATGCAGGCCTCTGGGCACCCCGCATGGAGCAGCGGGGACAGGCTGGAGCAGTTACAAGGGGTCACCTGAGCGTGAAGCCCATCTGCGCCCCTGTGGACACGGACATATACACACGTGCCCTGCATGTCCCCTCAGCCTTGAAGTCCTCTGTGAATGCAGGATGGTAGACTCCAAGGGAAGAACAGAAGAGGAGCAGGGATGGAGGAAAGGTAGGAAGGATGGGGAGCTGAGCGGATGGACAGGCAGATGGAATCCACAGAGGAGGGAGATGCGCCTCTAAGTAACTCGGGGATATGAAGGGGAGGGGGGGTCCCGAGATGGAAGGAAAGAAGTTGTATGTTCTTCTGGCTTTGGGTGGGTGAGCCAGGCTCCCAGAAACTTTGGCACCTCCTATTTATGGATCACGTGAGAGGCAGAGGTTGGGGGTCGGCAAGGCCTGGCACTTTCCTTAACGTGCTGAGCGGCCCCGAGCAGAGAGGACAGGAGGCTGAGTGTTGCGCCCTTCCTGTACAGAGACGATTCCATTTCCAGCCCCAGACATCCCAGGACCCCTGGCAGAGGCTCACGCTCCCCTCCTGTTCACCTCTGACTATGGCCGGAGTCAGGAAGCTTTTCCTTAGCTCTGATGGACTTTCTTGGTGCTGTGTAGGCTCCTTCTCTGGGATGGGCAATCAGGATGAGGGTGGGGTGGGGATAAGAAGTGATATTGTGGCAGGCACTGCATAAGCACATCTTACTTAACTTACAACGTCCCTTTCGGGTGGGTTGAGAGTCAGCTTCCTGTTACAAGTGAGGAAACTGAGGGAGGTGGGGCCAAGTCATCTGGCCAGACGTTCCACGTTGGCTTGAGTCTCCCAACTCTGAATAGCCCTTCACTTTATGGAGAGGATTAATCATTCAAACTGCAGACAGTTTATTTGCTAGCCATCTCTCCCACTCCACCTATTATGGTCCCCCAGACTTCCTCATGTGTGACTTCTCTCCTCTAATATCCTCTGGGGGCACTGTCCCCAGCTCTACTCATGCCTCAGCATGGGGGCCACTGTGAACCTGAGCTCAGCTTTAGCTGCCCAGACGTTTTGTCTTCAGTCTTTGTTCTGAGTCGGGGGGCTTGGGGATCCTTGTTCTCGTGATTGGCATCCCAGCTGACATGACTCCCTGGGCTCATGGGGGGATCTCATGTGAACCCCCTCTGCTTCTCTCTCCCTCAGATGTTCCCAGCTCTGAAAGGGGTGGAGTGGGGGAAGGAAGTGCAGTTCATTCTGCAGGGGGCCCTCAGTCCTACCTCAGCATTGACCCAGCAGTGAGGTTCCAGGACCCCAAAGAGAATTACCAGGATGGGCCCCAGACAGAAGCCTGTGTTTGCAGCATCAGTGTGAGAGCAAAGAGACCCCACTGGAAAGGGTGGAAGGAGATGGGCACTATCGTGAGCTTGTCTTGTGGCTATGGAATGTTGCACTGACCGTTGGGTTAAAGAGGAAAGAGCTGATTCTTTGCAGCTCCCACAACACCTTCTTATCAATTGCATTCGTCAGGTTGTGCCTGACGTAGAAATTGGGGTCTACCCACAACAGGGTAGATTAGAGCTTGCTTCTGCCAGGTGGCCCAGATGTAACTTGTTTCAACAGTATCACTACAATAGCCACTGTGCACCAGGCACAACCACATGCCTCTGGTAGCCAGAGGAGGAGAATTGTAGGCTTTCCACAGGAGGGAATCTTCCCCACCCACTCCCACACCAAGCCAATCAAGGAAATATTTAGTTTTAGAGCTGTGATGTCCAATAAGGTAGCCACATGTGGTCATTCAAGTTTGAATAAATTAAAATTAAATAAAATCAAAAGTTTAATTCCTCAGTCATAGTAGCTACATTTCAAGTGGCCAATAGGTACTTTTGGCTATTGGCTACCATATTGGTCAGTGCAGAATATTTCTATCCTTGCGGGAAGTTCTATTGATAGTGTTTGTCTTAAAGTTTTGCCTTGATCTCTATTTTCTTTTATCATTATATAAAGGCTTAAACAATTTTGTTTTGTCTCCTCAACTGCTCTATAAGCTCTCAGAGGGCAGGAATCATTGTTCAAACTTTCCTTTTCTCCCAAGCATCCATTACAGCGCCTGCCTCACAGTGCTCACTGATTCATGATAGAATTCAAGGGTCAGAATTACTATGACAGGATGAATGCTGGACCAAAGCCCCCAAATCACTTTTAATAGGGAACAGTATAAAATCCTGTACTTAGATTAAAAATATCAATTGTAGGGGTGTCTGGATGGCTCAGTTGGTTGAACGTCTGCCTGACTCTTGATTTTGGTTCAGGTCATGATCCTCGGGTCATGGGATTGAGCCCTGCATCAGGCTCTGTGCTCAGCATGGAGCCTGCTTGGGATTCTCTCTCTCTCCCCCCCCAACTCTGCCCCTCTGCCCGACTTGCACTCTCTCTCTAAAAATAATAATAAAAATCAATTGTAGACATGGAACTTTGAGAATTGCAGAGAAAGGAACTGCAAAAATCTGTTCCGTGATAAAGCAAGAGGAACACAGGCAAGAACTATTGAACTATACTTTTTCAGACCTGTGGGAGTTAACAAAAGTTTTGCACAATCCAAGCAGTATTTATTTAAGAGAAATGGCTGGATCTTAGTAACGACAGAGATCTTTGTAGTATTTTAGTTTGCCCTATCCCCATCCCCATCTTTCCAGCTCTGCAGATTTGAAAAACAGCAGCACTGCAACCCGGGTAGCTGGGAAAACTAGCAGCCTAGAAGTCACTGGAAGGAAAAGATTAGATTTGGAGCTTCTCAACAATCTGTATTCCCAGACAACTGTCTGGCAGCTTTTTGATAACATGATTCACATGAATTGTGATTTGACTTGACCCAGAGCTTGTTTAGTGGGAAAATCCCTATAGTCAGGGTGTTTGTGGAAAAACAACAGTTGGCAATTGCTTAACATTTCTGTTCTTGGAGGCAATGACACTAGTTGGGGCAAACAATTGTCTGGCCAAAAACTTTAAAGGAAAAAGCGGAATGAGAAGTTCATAGGGAGAAGCTTTCATATATCCTTAGAGATCTTTCTAGGGATCATTCTGATCCCTGAGAAGCTTTCATATATCCCTAGAGATCTAGGAGGCCATGTATATGTCCAGGAAAGATCTTAGAAGGCCCTAGCCTCTCATCTCTGGTTGATCCTGAAACCTGCACAAGCAGGAAGTAGAGGTTAAGTCAGAGTTGTAAATTGCTGGAACACTGAAGGCATGTCCCAGCACACACACAGCAAATGACCTGGCAAATGACTGAAGACATGTTGGTTTAAGGCATTTAGGAAATGCCTGTCCATTCATAAGCTAACCACTAAGCTAACGGAACAAAAACTTTAGTGGCCACACATGACAAAACTATAGAAATAGTCTGCAAAATTCACTAAATAAACAATCACTAACAGCAACAAACACTGGGAAGGAGGGGCTGATTTCCAGTTACCACATTATATTTTCAACAAAGAATTATTAACAGCAAAGTATGGTCCATGCTTGAGAAATAAAGCAGTCTATAGGAATTGTCCCTAGAGAAGCTCACATATTAGATTTACTAGACAAAGACTTCAAATCAGCCATCATAAATGTTTAAAGAATTAAAAGAAATCATGTTTAAAGAATTAAAGAAAAGTTTGAGAATACCTCACCAACTAGAGAACATCAACAAAGAGATACAAATTATATGTATATATATATATATATATATATATATATATATATATGCACATTTAAATTCAGAAGTTGAGGACTGGGTGGTTCAGTTGGTTAAGCTGCAGACTCCTGATTTTGGCTCAGATCATGATCTCATGGTTCATGATTTGAGCCCTGCATCAGGATCACTGCTGAGAGTGTAGAGTCTGCTTAGGATTCTCTCTCTCTCCCTCTCTCCCCACCCTATCCCCACTCATGCTCTCTGAGTCTTTCTCTCTATAAAAATAAATAAATAAACTTAAATTTTTTTTTTAAAGTTCAGGAGTTGAGAAGAAAAACTAAAATGAAAAATTTATATCCTCAACAGCATATCTGGGTTGACAGAAGAAAAAAAAAATCAGTGTATTTGATGATAGGTCAGTTAAGATCATCCAGTTCTGGAGCAGAAAGGAAAAAGAAAAAAGAAAAATGAACAGACCCTAAGATATTGTGAGAAACCATCAAGCATACTAACATTCTTTAAGAAAGAATTTTTTTAATGTTTATTTATTTTTGAGAGAGAGAGAGAATGAGAGGCAGAGGGGCAGAGAGAGAGGGAGACACAGAATTCAAAGCAGGCTCCAGGCTCTGAGCTGTCAGCACAGAGCCTGATGCAGGGCTTGAACCCATGAACTGTGAGGTCATGACCTGAGCCGAAGTCGAACGCTTAACCAACTGAGCCACCCAGGAACCCTCCTTTTTTTCTTTTTCTTTTTAAGTAGGCTTCATACCCATTGCAGAACCCAACATGAGGCTTGACCACACAACTCTGAGATCAAGACCTGAGCTGAGATCAAGAGTCAGATGCTCAACCAACTGAGCCACCTGGGCACTCCCATACTAATATATTCTTTTTTTTTTTTTTAATTTTTTTTCAACGTTTATTTATTTTTGGGACAGAGAGAGACAGAGCATGAACGGGGGAGGGGCAGAGAGAGAGAGGGAGACACAGAATCGGAAACAGGCTCCAGGCTCTGAGCCATCAGCCCAGAGCCTGACGCGGGGCTCGAACTCCCGGACCGCGAGATCGTGACCTGGCTGAAGTCGGACGCTTAACCAACTGAGCCACCCAGGAACCCTCCTTTTTTTCTTTTTCTTTTTAAGTAGGCTTCATACCCATTGCAGAACCCAACATGAGGCTTGACCACACAACTCTGAGATCAAGACCTGAGCTGAGATCAAGAGTCAGATGCTCAACCAACTGAGCCACCTGGGCACTCCCATACTAATATATTCTTAATGGAAGTCTCAACAAGAGAGAAGAAAGGGAAGGGGGCAGAAAGAATGTTTGAAGAAATAATGGCCCCAAACTTCCCAAATTTGGTGGAAAACCTTATTATGTACATCCAAAAAGCTCAATGAACTCTAAGCGATCCACATGTAGACACATTATACTCAAATTTGTCAAAAGCTGAAGACAAAGAAAGAATCTGGGAAGCAACAAGAAAGCAACTCATTACCTACAAGTAAGCCTCAATAGGATAAACTAACTGACTTCTCAGTAGAAACTATGGCAGTCAGAAGGCAGTGGGATGACATATTCAAAGTGCTTAAAGAAAACAACTGTCAAAAAACGAAAAGAAAAGAAAGAACTGTCAACCAAAAATCCTATATCCAACAAAACTATCCTTCAAACATGAAGCATAAATTTTTTTAAGTTTATTTATTTATTTTGAGAGAGAGAAGTAGAGAGAGAGAGGGGAGAGAGAGAATCCCAAGCAGGCTCCACACTGTCAGCATGGAGCCCAGTACAGGGCTTGAACCCACAAACCATGAGATCATAACCTGAGCCAAAATCAAGAGTCTGACACTTAACTGACTGAGTCATCCAGGCACCCCATAAAGCATACATTTTTAAAAAATTAAATATAAAAGACGAATTAAGACATTTTCAGATAAGCAAAAACTGAGAGAATCTATCACTTGTTAGTGATCTTTCTTGAAGTTAGTTATATCTACTTATAAGAAACATTAGATTCCTTCAGTCTGAAGTGAAAGGAGACAAAACAGTAATTCTACTTGATGTGAAGAAGTAAAGAGCACTGGTAAAAGTAGCTATGCAGGTAAATATAAAAGACATTATAAATGCATTTTTGTAATTATTTTGTCTTCCTACCTAATTTAAAAGACAACTGTAATGGGGGAAGCAAGTAGTATATGAGAACACTCTGTGCTTTCCATTCACTTTTGCTGTAAGCCTAAAACTGCTCTAAAAAATAAATCCATGAGAGAAAACTGCATTAATCAGTAATTATAAAACTGTTGATAGGCCTATGATGTGTAAAAATATAACATGATTGACAATGATATAACAAAGGAGAATTGAAGCAGTGGAGCTGTATTGGATTATTGTTTTTGTACGTGTTGAAATTAAGTTGCTATTCACCTAAATCCATCTAGATTGTTTTAAGTTAAGATATTAACCTTAATTCCCAGGACAACCATTAAGAAAATTACTTAAAAATATAGTAACAACAACAATGGAATTAAAACAGTACACTGGGAAATATCAATTTAACACAACAAAAGGCGGTAATAGAGGAATTGAGGAAATATGACATAGAGAGAACACATTGCAAAATAGCAGACATAAATTGTACTTTATCAGTAAGTACATTAAATGTAAAGGATTAAATACTCAAATAAGGTGGCTCATTCAGTTCAGCACCTGACTCTTGATTTTGGTTTAGGTCATGATCTCACAGTTCGTGGGATCAAGCCTCACATCAGGCTCTGTGCTGACAGTGTGGAGCCTGCTTGGGATTCTCTCTCTCTGCCCCTTCCCTGTTCTCTCTCCCTTTCAAAATAAATAACTGTTAAAAAATATTCAAATTAAAAGGCAGAGATAGGCAGAATAGATTAAAAAATATAATCTAACTATATGATGTCTATGTAAGGCATAGTTTATGTTCAAAAGATAGAAAATAAATAGGGATGGAAAAGATATATCAAGAAAACTAACCAAAAGAGAGCTGGAGCAACTTTATTAATATCATACTAAATAGACCTTAATATAAAATTGTTATAAAGATCTTAAAGAAAGATATTTTATGTTAAAATGTCAATCTACCAGAAGGAAATAACAATAATAAGCATATATGCACCTGATAATAGAGCTCCGAATTACAAGAAACAAAAAATGACCAAACTGGAGGAAGAAACAGATAATTCAACAATAATACTTGGAGACTTTAATGCCCTACTTTCAATAATGGTAAGAACTACTAAGCAGAAGATCAACAAGGAAATAGGAGACTTGAACAACCCTCCTTATTGCCTCTCATACAACAAATGAGCTACATTTTACATGATCCTTTCAAGACTTAGCATCATAAAGCTTTCATTTCTACCAATGTTAAACCGAATTAAACATGATCTCAACAAATATGACACACAATCAATAGAGTGCAAGGCAACTTACCAGAATAGGAGAAAATGTTTGAAAATCATGTATCTGATAAGGAATTAATATCCAGAATATATGAAGAACTCCTACACCTCAACAACAAAAAACAAACAACCCAAAAGGAAAAATGCACATATGACTTTAATAGAGGTTCCTCCAAAGATGATGTAGAAATGTCCAACAAGCATCTGAAAAGATGCTTAATATCACTTACCATTAAGAGAAATGCAAATCAAAACGAGATATCATCTCACACCGATTAGGATGGCTACTATAAAAAAACAACAACAACAAGAAATAACAAGGTTGGTGAGGAAGTGGAAAAATTAGAACCCTTGTCCACTGTTGGTAAAATTGTAAAATGGTGTAACTGCTATGGAAAACAGTATGGTGTTCCTCAAAAAATTAAAGAAAGAAAAATCATATGATACAATAATCCCATTTATGGATATATATATAAAAGAACTGAAATTAGGGTCTCAAAGAGATATTTTAACACTCATATTTGTAGCAGCATTAGTCATTATAGCCAAAAGATGGAAGCACCCAAATGTCTGTTGATGGATGAATATGGTATATATGTAAAATGGAATACTATTCAGCCTTAAAAAGGAAGGAAATCCTGTTATGTGCTACAACATGGATGAACCTTAAGGAGAGTAGGTTAAGGAGTGCCTGGGTGGCTCAGTTGGTTAAGCGTCCGACTTTGGCTTGGGTCATGATCCACAGTTTGTGAGTTCGAGCCCCACGTCAGGCTCTGTGCTGTCAGCTTGGAGCCTGGAGCCTGCTTTGGATTCTGTGCCTTTCTCTCTGCCCTTTCCCTGCTTGTTCTCTCTCTCTCTCTCTCAAAAATAAACATTCAAAAAAAAAAAGGAGAATATGTTAAGTGAAATAAGTCAATTACAAAAAGACAAATACTTTATGATTCTACTTATATAAGGTACCTAAAGTAGCCAAATTCAGAGAAGCATAAAATAGAATGGTGGCTACCAGGAGTGGGGAAAAGGGAAAAATGGGGAGTTGTTGATTAATGGGTACAGAGTTTCAGTTTTGCAAGAAGAAAAAGTTGTGATCTGTTGCCCAACAATGTGAATATATTTAACACTACTGAACTGTACGTCTTAAAATGATAAAGATAAAAAATTAAAATTTTTTTTTTCAACGTTTATTTATTTTTGGGACAGAGAGAGACAGAGCATGAACAGGGGAGGGGCAGAGAAAGAGGGAGACACAGAATCGGAAACAGGCTCCAGGCTCTGAGCCATCAGCCCAGAGCCCGACGCGGGGCTCGAACTCACGGACCGCGAGATCGTGACCTGGCTGAAGTCGGACGCTTAACCGACTGCGCCACCCAGGCGCCCCTAAAGATAAAAAATTTAAAAGTAAAATGATAGAGATAGTAAATTTCATTTAATATATTTTTTGCCACAATTTAAAATATGACATCAGTAAGTGATTTTTTGGTGACCTAGACAACATAACTGTAAAATTACTATAAAAAATAATTAAGAATAGTTGGGAAAATTCTAAAATGTAAGTAAGAGTAACGAGGAGGAGTACTATATCTCTCTGTTACTAAAAAATGTTATATATCTTCAAAAATTAAAACAGCATCATATTCCACATTAATAAATAGATGGAATAATGAAATAGGACGGAAAGTCCAGAAATACAAATAATTATATTTTCATGCAAATATAGCATGGGTAATATTTACAATTGGTAGGAAAAGATGGATTTTCAATAATGGCTATTGGGACAACTGGAGCTATCAGAAAAAACTATAGGTAGATCCATTATTTCCTAACTTTAACCAGGGTAAATTCCAAATGGATGATTTCTTTTTCCAGTAGTATGGTAGACTCTGCATCTTCAAAGTGCCTTCCCAATACAACTATATCCTGAGGTTTTATCTAAAAGGTAAGGGAAATCTCCAAGGATTTAAAAAACAAAAATGAAACCAAGAAATTGAAATCTGGGTGGGAGCTGTGAACTATGAGCTGGCACAAATATTAGGGTTGTACTGGCTGCAAATGCCAATACAAACACACGGGGATGGAGAATAGGGACCACTTCAGATAAGGGCTCTGAATCCTCTGAGGAAACCAGAGAGGTCCTAGTTTGGTAGCACCAACTATTCCTGGTAGAATGAAACACAAATCCTTCCAAAGGAAAGCATACCCTGTTCCAGCCCTGATGTGGTTCAACTAAATATGAGCGAAAATCATCACTACCACAACAATCACAACAAAACACCAAACAAAAAACAAGCCATCATGAATGAGAGTCAGCAGAAGTAATGAACAACAGATACAGGACCCAAGGACTTCAGATTTTGGAATTATCAAGTACTGAATGTAAAATAACCACAAATATTAAAAAAAATTTTTAACCTTTATTCATTTTTGAGAGATGGAGAGAGACACAGCATGAGTGGGGGAGGGGCAGAGAGAGAAGGAGATGCAGAATCTGAAGCAGGCTCCAGGCTCTGAGCTGTCAGCACAGAGCCTGACGTGGGGCTCGAACCCACCAACCGTGAAATCATGACCTGAGCTGAAGTCGGATGCTTAACCGACTGAGCCCTCCAGGTGCCCCAACCACAAACATTTTAAAGAAATAAAAATTTAATTTAAAAAATCAGTGGGGCACCTGGGGGGCTCTGTCGGTTGAGTGCTCAACTTCAGCTCAGGTCATGATCTCATGGTTCGTGAGTTTGAGACCCGCATTGGGCTCTGTGCTGACAGCTCGGAGCCTGGAGCCTGCTTCAGATTCTGTGTCTCCCTCTCCCTCTCTCTCTCTGCCCTTCCCCACTTGTGCTGTCTCTCTCTCTCTCAAAAATAAATAAACATTTAAAAAATTTAAAAAATAACAAAAGATGAGAAAGCACCAAGAGACCACCCAAGTAACCCAGACATATTTGAAAAAGAACTAAATAAAACATTTAGAAATCACTGAAATTAGTAGCTCATTGGCTAAAGTAAATAATATTTTAGATACAACTAAAGTGAATTAGTGAATGGGGAGATGAATAAAAAACAATTACCCAGAATGCAGTACAAAGAGAAAAGTAGATCAGAAATATAAAATTGTTTAGGATATAGGGAGGACAGAATTAAAGGTCTAAATTGGAGTGTCATTTGAAGTGCCACAAGGAGAACAGAGAGAATAGAACTGAGATGTAACATTAGGCAAAGGCTGAGCAATTTCCAGAAGTGAGGAAAGATATAAGTAGATCAACAAATTTTAAGCAGGTTAGAAAAAAAGTCCACAACCAGACACATTAGAGTAAACTGAAGAACTCCAAAGACAAAGAGAAGCCCTTATATTCAGACATGGAGGAAAGAGAGTTTACTCACAAAAGAATGATATGTATGCTGTACCTTTCAACAGCAACCATGTAAGTATTTTAAAGTGCCAAGTTAAAAAAAAAAAAAACCTATCAATCTAGAATTATGTTCCAGGAAAGCCATCTTTCTTTTTTTTCTTTTTTTTTTTTTAAACGTTTATTTATTTTTGAGACAGAGAGAGACAGAGCATGAACGGGGGAGGGTCAGAGAGAGGGAGACACAGAATCTGAAACAGGCTCCAGGCTCTGAGCTGTCAGTACAGAGTCCGACGCGGGGCTCGAACTCACGGACCGCGAGATCATGACCTGAGCTGAAGTCGGCCGCCCAACTGACTGAGCCACCCAGGCGCCCCTGGAAAGCCATCTTTCAAGAAAGACAGTGATATGAAAACATTGATAGTAAAACAAAAGCGAGCATGCTATTTATCACCACAGACCTTCACTAAAGTAGGAACTTCTATAAGATATACTTCAGAAGGAGAGAAAAATGACCCAAGAGGAAGTTGTAAGATGCAAGGAAAAAAAAAAAAGATAAGAAAAAAAAGACACCCTGGTAAATCTAAAGAAAAAATTTTCATACATGATAAAAACTATTTAAAATGTGTGGAATTTAAAAGAGTTAAAATTCTGGACTACACCTCTTATAAATAGGGCAGGGGTACTAGAAGGGTCTGAGATCAGTGGCGAGCTGGTAAATGGTTAACAATAATTTCCAGAGTGGGGAAACCCATGATTTATAATGTTTGTTGACTTCCATGATTATATACATTCCACCCATGGCTGATTTCAAGCTATCAGTGTAATGTCATTGAATATGGAATTGGGAAGAGATCCCAACAATTAGCTCTTGTGAATTCATATGAGCAAGCTCCAGCATACCACTATCCAAGATTCTATTAGTCAGGAAAGAAATTATGACTTTGTTACGAATACACAGAAAATTTCAAGGGTGATGACTAAAAGAATAGAAATTAAGTGAATAAACTTCTAACCAGGAAAGGGAAAAATGGAATAAGAAACATACACTGCATTAAACAAGATACACAATTTTTTTATATAGCAAGAAAGGAAAATAAACACAGAAGAAGTAGAACAAATACAAAGTAGGGGCACCCGAGTGGCTCAGTCAGTTAGGCATCTGACTCTTGATTTCCGCTCAGGTTATGATCCCAGGATCATGCAATCGAGCTTTGTTGGGCTCCACGCTAAGAATGGGGCCTGCTTAAAATTTTGTCTCTCTCCCCCTCTTCCCCCTCCCCATTCTCTCTCTCTCTCTCTCTCTCTCTCTCTCTCTCTCTCTCTCTCTCTCAAAATAAATTTAAAAAAAAAGCACAAAGTAAGATGGTAGAAAATAGTTGAAATAAATCAATAATCTCAATAAAGTAAATGGACTTAATTTGCCAGTTAAAAAATAGACTGGATTTAAAAAATAAATCCAGCGGGGCGCCTGGGTGGCTCAATCAGTTGAGCGTCGGACTTCAGCTCAGGTCACGATCTCACGGTCTGTGAGTTCGAGCTCCGTGTCGGGCTCTGTGCTGACAGCTCAGAGCCTGGAGCCTGCTTCAGATTCTGTGTCTCCCTGTCTCCCTGCCCCTCCCCCGCTTATGCTCTGTCTCTCTCTCTCTCTCTCTAAAATAAATAAGCATTAAATAAAAATAAATCCAGCAATATGCCATTAAAAGAGAAATATTCCAGGGGTGCCTGGGTCACTCAGTTGCTTAAGCATCCGACTCTCTGTCCCTTCCCTGCACACGTGTGCACTCTCCCTCAAAATGATAAAGAAATAAACTTTATTTTAAAAAAAGAGAGAGAGGGGCGCCTGGGTGGCGCAGTCGGTTAAGCATCCGACTTCAGCCAGGTCACGATCTCGCGGTCCGTGAGTTCGAGCCCCGCGTCAGGCTCTGGGCTGATGGTTCGGAGCCTGGAGCCTGTTTCCGATTCTGTGTCTCCCTCTCTCTCTGCCCCTCCCCCGTTCATGCTCTGTCTCTCTCTGACCCAAAAATAAATAAACGTTGAAAAAAAAAATAAAAAAAAAATAAAAAAAGAGAGAGAAATTCTTGAAACACAAGGACACATAATGGTTGAAAATAAAGATGAAAGATGCATATGATGCAAATATAATCAAAAGTAAGTTGAAAGAGCCTGTAAATAATATGAGATAATACAGACTTTAAAGCAAAAAAAAATTTTTTAATTAAAAAAATAACAAAAATAAAATACACACACATACACATACACATACATATTAGAAATAAAGGATCACTAAATTCCCACAAAAAGTTCAACCCAGAAGAGAGCTATAAGATTTTAAAACTTGTCCACAATCAATAAAATAGCCAATAATATATATTATTATTAATTACATACCGTATATATTAATCTTCCACATGAACATTCAGCTTATCTTTGTGAGTTCCATCAAGTTTTGATGGCTACATTAATATATATAAATTTAGATATGTGTATATATATATATATATTTTTTTTTTTAACATTTATTCATTTCTGAGACAGAGAGAGACAGAGCATGAACAGGGGAGGGCAGAGAGAGAGGGAGACGCAGAATCTGAAGCAGGCTCCGGGCTCTGAGCCATCAGCACGGAGCCTGACGCGGGGCTTGAACTCACGAACCGCGAGATCATGACCTGAGCCGAAGTCGGACGCTTAACCAACTGAGCCACCCAGGTGCCCCTGATATGTATATGTAAAAAATGATGAAACTCACAAAGATAAGCTGAAAGTTCATGCAAAGATGATAACCTTATATCTCAATTCGTAATAGGTCAAGCAGACAAAGGGAAAGACAGATCTGAACAACACAGTTAACAATCTTGATTATAAAGTGGTAGACCCAATTAGATGCACAATTAGGTTAGAAATTGGCAACAAAAATAAATAGAAAAACACCACATGCTTGGGAACTAAAAAACATACTTCTACTTCTGCTTCTAATCAAGACTGAGTAACAGAGACTACCTTTACCTGTGGCCTGAAAACAAAACAAACCAGACAAAATGCACTGAATATTTTTCAAGGCAATAGACATCGGAGAACAAGAGACAGTGATCCCTAAAAGATGGGAAATAAGTGAGGTGAACCTGACAAATGTCTCAGCATATTGCTTTGAGAGTTTCCAGATCACAGCACAGGAGGGGGGAACTGAGGCAGAGACCAGCAGATGTCAGAATTGAGGAGATAACACTGAGAGTCCATGGAGACCAAGGTAGCTAGACTTCTTAGGACAGACCTACCTGGAGGAGAGAGGTACACAGAGGAACCAGAAAATATAATATATGATATATAAATATTATTGAAGCATCTCCCTCGAGTATTTAGTAGAGTATTTGAGCAGTGTGTACATATAACAAAATTACCCAAGGCCAAGAAAATAACCACCCAAAAGGAATAAAGAGAATAGTCCTGGTGCTCGCATGGAGATGGGAATAGTGCCTGTTTCTACTAGCTAGACTTAAAAAACTCATAATTCATGAGAAATTGGGTACAGCGCTCAAGAAGGTCTTACTTCAGTAGTGGGGAATAATTAGTCCTAGATGGAATATTGCTGTGGAACCGTCTAATAAATCATGAAATCAAGACTCAAAAAGATCAAACTGTTTCCAAGTAACTTAACTGCATCCCAGAACAAAAGCTCGAGAAGATTTATAGGAATACAAAAATATCCAACACCCACAAGGAAAAATTCATGTCTGGCATCTAATTACAGAATACCAGGCATGCCAAGATGCAAAAAAATAAGACCCATAATGAGAATAATCCATCAATTGAAATAGAATAGACACAGATGTTAGAAGTAGCAGGAAAAGACATTAAAAGAGTAATTATAACAGTACTTGGTATATTCAAAAATTTAAGTCGAGACATGGAAGATATAAAAAAGATACAAATCAAACTTGTAGAGATAAAAACTACAATGTCTGAGATAAAAAATATGTTGGAAGGGATTAACAACAGACGAAACATCGCCAAAGAAAGGATTAGTGAACTTGAGGCATGGCAGTAGAAACTATCCCAAATGAAAAACAAAATAAAACAAAATCCCCCAAAATGAAATGTCAGTGAGCTGCAGGAAAACCTCAAGCAGTTTAGTATTTAAGTAACTGAAGTCCCCAAAGGAGTGGGGTGCAAAAAAATATTTGAGAAAGCAACAGTAAAAAAAACTTTCCGAATGTAAAGAAAACTGTAACCTCATAGATCCAAAAAGATCCATGAACTCCAAGCATATGAAACATGAAGAAAAACTACACCAAGGCACATGATAATCAAGTTGTTAAAAATGCATAAAAAAGAGAAAAATCTTAAAAGCATCCAGAGATAAAAGACATGTATGCACACAGGCACAAAGATCATGATGGTAACAGATTTCTCATCAGAAATGCAAGAGAAGGGCGCCTGGGTGGCTCAGCCAGTTGAGCATCCTGACTCTTGATTTCAGCTCAGGTCATGATCCCACGGTCATGGGATCAAGCCCCACATTGGGCTCTGTGCTGAGTGTGGAGCCTGCTTAAGATTCTCTCTCTCTCTCTCTCTCTCTCTCTGCCCTTCTCCCCAACTCGCACTCTCTCTCTCAAAAACAGAAAGACATGCAAGAGAAGACAATGAACATCTTAACAACAACAGTCAACCCCAAATTCTCTACCCCGTACTATACAAACAAATATTAAAGATCCCCTTCAGGCATAAGAAAAATGGAAATCTGGGTCTACAGAAAAGAACGGTTAACTACATGGGTAAATGTAGAAGATATTTTTCATCTTTTCAAAATCTCTTTGAAAGTAATTGGCTGGGGGCAACTGGGTGGCTCAGTCGGTTAAGCATCTGGCTCTTGTTTCGGCTCAGGTCATGATTTTGCGGCTTTGTGAGTTCGAGCCCTGCATTGGGCTCTGGGCTGACAGCTCAGAGCCTAGAGCCTGCTTCAGATTCTGTGTCTTCCTCTCTCTCCCTCTGCCCCTCCTCCACTCGTGCTCTCTCTCTCTCTCGAAAATAAATAAACATTAAAAAAAGTTTTTTAAAATATAAATTGTCTAAATTTTTGAATTTGTTGGCATAAAATTGTTCAAAATGTTCCTGATATATTTAATATATCTAGAATATATAGCAATGCCACATTCTCATTCCTGATATTGGCAAATTGTGTCCTCCCTTTTTTTTTTTTGATCAGTCTGGCTATAGATTTATCCATTTTATTGATCTTCTAAAAGAACCAGTTTTTGGTTTCATTGATTTTCTCTATTGTTTATCTGTTCCCTATTTTGCTATTGATTAGTTCCTTTCTTCTGCTTACTTTGGATTTAATTTCATCTCCTTTTCCTGGTTTCCTAGAATGAAAGCTGAAGTCATTGAGTTAAGATTTTTTTAGCTATGACATCAAAAGCATAATACACAAAAGAAAAAAAATTAATAAATTGGACTTCATGAAAATTTATTTTTTATTTAAAAAAAAAATTTTTTTTTTCAACGTTTATTTATTTTTGGGACAGAGAGAGACAGAGCATGAATGGGGGAGGGGCAGAGAGAGAGGGAGACACAGAATCGAAAACAGGCTCCAGGCTCTGAGCCATCAGCCCAGAGCCCGACGCGGGGCTCGAACTCACAGACCGCAAGATCGTGACCTGGCTGAAGTCGGACGCTTAACCGACTGCGCCACCCAGGCGCCCCCATGAAAATTTAAAAACTCATACTCTTCAAATAACACTGCTAAGAGAATGAAAAGACAAGCCACTGGCTGGGAAAAAATTTTTTTTTTTTTTTGTAAAATAGATATCTGACTTTTATCCACAGAGTATAGACAGAAGATAGAGAATTCCTACAAGTTAGTAATAAGCAAACAACCCAATAAAAAGGAGGAGTGATGGCGGAAGATTTGAACAGTCACTTCTTGAAAGAAAATGTGTGGATGGCAAATAAGCACATGAAAAGATGTTCAACATCATTAGTCAGTAGAGGTGTGCAAATTAAAGCCACAATAAGACCCCACCACACACCTATTAGAATGGCTAAAATTGGGGCGCCTGGGTGGCGCGGTCGGTTAAGCGTCCGACTTCAGCCAGGTCACGATCTCGCGGTCCGTGAGTTCGAGCCCCGCGTCAGGTTCTGGGCTGATGGCTCAGAGCCTGGAGCCTGTTTCCCATTCTGTGTCTCCCTCTCTCTCTGCCCCTCCCCTGTTCATGCTCTGTCTCTCTCTGTCCCAAAAATAAATAAAAAAAAACGTTGAAAAAAAATTTTTTAAAAATAAAAAAAAAAAGAATGGCTAAAATTAAAAAGATAGACTATTATGCTGATGAGAATGTAGAGGCCCTACAACTCTCATACACTGCTGGCGGGAATGTAAAATGGTACAACCTCTTTGGAAATCAGTTAGGCAATTACTTATAAAGTTAAACGTACTCTTTTTAAAAAATGTTTACTCATTTTTGGGAGAGGGAGAGAGAGGCAGAGAAAGAGAGGGACAGAAGATCCGAAGCGGGCTCTGTGCTATAAGCAGTGAGCCTGATGCAGGGCTTGAACTCACGAACTGTGAGATCATGACCTGAGCTGATGTTGGACACTAAACCAATTGAGCCACCCAGGTGCCCCAAAGTTAAACATACTCTTACTATATGGTCTCACCATCACTCTTAGGATTTTTCCCAAGAGAAATGAAAGCACTTGTCCATAAAAGGACTTGTACATAAATGTTTATAAAGCTTTATTTGTAATAGCTAAAAACTGGAAACAACCCAGATGGCTATCAAGAGATGCTGGCACAAACACATTTTGCTATATTCGTACAATGGAATACTACTCAGCAATAAAAAGGAATGAGCTGTTGATACATGCAACAACATGGATGAAACACACAAAGAAGATTATGCTGAGTGAGAAAAACCTAGACAAAAAAAAGGACACATTGTATAATTTCATTTATATAAAATTCTACAAAATGCGAATAAATCTATAATGACAGAAAGCAGATCAGTGGTTGCCTGAGGATGGAGGTAAGGGGAGAGAGGGAAAGATTCCAAGGGGGCATGAAGGAACTTTTGGGGTTGAAAGATATGTTCACTATTTCAATTGTGGTGATGGTTTCATCAGTATATACATATGTCATAACTTTTCAAACTGTATACTTCATGTACATTTTATTGCATATCGATTATACCTCACAAAGTTAATTTAAAAAATTTTTTTAATGTTTTATTTTATTTTTGAGCGAGAGAGACAGACAGAGTACAAGCAGGGGAGGGGCAGAGAGAGAGGGAGACAGAATCCACGAAGCAGGCTCCAGGCTCTGAGCTGTCAGCACAGAGCCCATGTGGGGCTCGAACCTGTGAACCATGAGATCATGACCTGAGCTAAAGTCAGACGCTTAACTGACTGAGCCACCCAGGCGCCCCATAAAGTTAATTAAAAATAAAGAACAAGAAAACACACCTCTCAGTATCCCATGCATTGAAAAAGAAGTCATAACAGAAATTTAACAATCCTTGAAACTGAGTGATAATAAAAATATGAGATATGAAAATGTGAGCTATAGGAAAGTAGTATTTTAAAGAAATGTGATAGCCTTAAATGATTGTATAAGTAAGGAAGAAGGTCAGTGATTAATGAAATAAGTGTCCAACTCAAGAAATTAGGAAAGAACAAAACAAAGTCAAGGGAGAAGGGACAAAATCAAGATAGATGCAGAATTAATGTAATGCAAAGCAAACACACAAAAACTGGAAAAAGATCAATTAGGCTAAAAGTTTTAGAAAAGTGACAAATAGCTGACAAACCTTATTGAAGAGAAAGATATGATACAAACAACTAATACCAGGAATGGAAAATGTTCATAGTTAAAAATACAGCAAAGAGAAAAAAGATAAGAGAACATTATGAACAACTTTATGGAAACAAATTTGAAAACTTAGGTACAATGTATAAATTCCTTAAAAAAAAAAAACTCACCAAAGCAAAGTAAAAAAAGAAATAGAAGGCCTAAAATGTCTATGACCATTTTAAAAAAAAGAGTCAATGGTTTAAAAATTCTCTCTTCCTTATCCGCAAAAACTCAAGGCAGATTATAACAAATTTTCAAGGAACAAATCATTCCAAACTCATACAAACTCATCCAGCAAATAGTAAAAGAAAGAACATGCCCCTTTTAATTATTTGAGGCTGGTACATCACTAACTGTCAAAATCATACCTGGACATTATAAGATAATTACAAGCCAATCACTGTTGAACATAAATGCAAAAACTCTAAAAACATTATTAACAATTCCAATTCCTGCAGCATATAGAGAAGACAGTAAACTATTATCAAGTTAGATTTCTACCAGTAGTAATTCAGGATTAGGAAAACCAGTAGTGAAATTCAGCGCATGAATAGTTTGAAGGAGAAGAGCTATCTGATCAACTCAGTACATGCAGAGAAAAGCAACATGTGAAGTTCAACATCCATTCATGATTTTAAAAGCCTCCCAAAACAAAAATTTCTTACCAAACTTTTTAACCTGATGGGATATACTACCAAATAGTTACAGTTAACCATGTTTTTAATAGTAAAACATTGGGAACATTTTCTTCAAAATAAAAAAACAAGACAAGAATTCCATTGCCACTGCTTGTACTCAGTGCTGTACTTGAGGTTTAGCCAGTGCAATAAAGTAAGAAAAAAAAAAGTACGTAAGAATTAAATAGAAAAAGGAACAGTCAAGATTGCATAAGACGACTGTCTATATAGAAAAAGCAAAACAAATCTAAAGACAAAGATCCACATGCAAATACCAACTGTATTTCTCTATACTATCAACAAAGAGTTAGAAAATATAAAAAAGATATAATTTGTAATAGCAACAAAATATAAACTGTACTAGAAATAAGCTGCTCATACATCTGAATGGCTCATTCTCTCATCTCTTTAAATCTTTCCTCAAATTCCACCTTCTCAATTTGGCCTACTGTGACCACTCCATTTAAAAATCACATTTCCCCAACCCCCAAATTCCTGATCAGTTTTTTTTCTCTATTTTTTTCCACATGTCACATTCTACCACACTCAGAATTACTGCTTTTGCCTATCTTCTTTGTGTCTTCTCCCTCCATGAGTACAGATACTTTTGTCTGCTTTGTTTACTCTGGTATTCTCAGAGTCTAGAACAGTGCCTGGTACATAGTAGATGCTCAATAAATATTTATTGAATGAGTAAATAAATAAAAAAAATAAGTATATGTGGTCTTTATTGAGAAAATTATACAACTTTACTGAAAGGCATTAGAGAAAATATACATAAATGGAGAGAGAAACCATATTCATGGATATGGATTCAGTAGCAAAAAGATGTGGATTCTTTTCCAAATTAATGTACAAGTTAATTGTAATATTAACCAAGGCACCCAAAGATCTGTGTGTGTGTGTGTGTGTGAGTGAGTGATTTTATAAATGGATTATAAAATTTATATGGAAACACAAAAGGCCAAAATATGCAATATTCTCCTCAAGAACAAGAGAGGGTAGGAGGCTTGCCCTACACACTTGTTTATATCATTATTGTAGAGCTATAGTGATTAAAAAACATGATGTCAGCACAGGGATTATCAAACAGATCAAAGGAACAAAACAAAGAGTCTAGAGACAGACCCACAAATAGAAGGAAACCTGATTTCGAATATAGATGATACTGCAGCTAAGTAGGAAAGGATGAAATATTTAGTGATACTAGAGTAATTAGTGATTTATAAATAAAAGTAATTAGAATGATTCTTTAATTCACACAATGCCCCCAAATTAGTTCCACATGGATTATAAACCTAATTGTAAAATGAAAAACTGTAAAACCTTTACAAGAAAATATAGAAGAATATCTTTATGACTCAGCATAGGGAAAGAGTTCTGAAATAAAACACAGAGCAAACACCATGAGAAAAATATTGATAAATTCAGCTACATTGTGATACCTGAAATACACCTTCCTGATAAAGGATCAGTATCTAGGATTCATAAAGAACCATTAAAATCAGTATCAAAAACCCGAACAATTCAAAAAGAAAAATGGGCAAGACTTTAGCATATACTTAGTAGAACTAATGCAAATACCAATAAACAAATAAAAATATGCTCAACTTCATTAGTAATCAGGAAAATGAAAATTAAAGCTCCCACAAAATTCCCTGTGTGCCTACTAGGCTGGCAAACACGAAGAGGTTTGACATCAGTGAGTGTTGGTGAGGATGGAGAGCAATAGGAACTCAATCACTGTGGTTGGGAGCACTACTCAAGACAACCATCTTGAAAAACGCTTTGACCTTGACTCCTAAAGTTAATCACGTCCACACCCTATGACCTGGCAGATCCAGTCTGAGGTTGACATCCTAAACACACTCTTGCACCTGTTCGAATTAGGAGAGACAGACAAGAATGTTCAAGGCAGCTTTGCTTCTAACAGCAAAAACAAAGCACAACCAACCATAGCTAAATACAGCACAATTAAAAAGAACATTTTAGAAGACTACTACAACGCGATATCACTTTTATAAAGTTAAAAATAAGCACAACTAAACATATTGTTTACAATCTAATTTTTAGCTATTAGATATTTTTTAGATATTTTCAGGACAAACCCACAGTTCATTTACTCATCACCTTTAGGAGAGGGGTAGGCATCGGTGTGAGATAGCAAAGGCTTCAGTAACACTTCTAATGTCGGGCACCGGGTGGTTCAGTCAGTTAAGTATCCGACTCTTGGTTTCAGCTCAGGTCATGAGCTCAGTTTGTGGGTTCAAGCCCCGCATCGGGCTCTGCACTGATAGTGTGAAGCCTGCTTGGGATTCTCTCTCTCTCTCTCTCTCTCTCTCTCTCTTTCTGCCCCTTCCCAGGCTCACACTCTCTCTCTCAAAATAAATAAATAAACTTAAAAAATAGTATTTTTAATGTTCTAATTTTAAGTTAGTTGGTAGGTTCACACGTGTATGTTGATCATTATGCCTCATAATTTCTATCTTGTTATATTTTTCTTCTGTATGTATTATATGGGACACAAGAACTTGGTTATTTTTTCAAATGGATCAAATATTTACATGTAAACAATGAAACCATAAAGGTACCAGGAGAAACCATAGGATACATTTTTAAAAATAATTTTAGTGTGACAGAGGCCTTTCTAACTATGACAAAAATCCAGAGCACTTAAAAGATTGAGGCATTGGGCAAGTTTCGTCATAAGAAGTTACAAGATAACAATCAACTAGAAAGAAAAAAGAGCGACACATGCAAAGGGCTAATTTCCTTAACATATACTCCTACAAATCAATAACGAAAGCCAATCCTTCATAGAAAAATACACAAAGGGGGCGCCTGGGTGGCTCCGTCAGTTAAGCGTCCCACTTCGGCTCAGGTCACGATCTCGTGGCTCATGGGTCTGAGCCCCACATCGGGCTCTGTGTTGACAGTTCAGAGCCTGGGGCCTGTTTCGGATTCTGTGTCTCCCTCTCTCTGCCCCTCCCCCGCTTGTGCCCTGTCTGTCTCTCTCAAAAATACATAATAGACATGAAAAAAAATTTTTTTAAAAGAAAAAGAAGCAAAGGATATGAACAGATAGTCCACAGAAAAGGAAATACAAATAGACTTTAGATACCTGAAACCATGTTCAACCTCAGAGTGACAGAAATGAAATTCACCAGGATATCCCAATACACTTTGCTGACAGAGAAAGATAAAAAAATATATATATACATATAGTGACCACTGCTTGTTGCATTTTTCAATCCCAAGATCACTTGCCTTTACTCCCTGAAGATTTTACTGCTGCATCACTACACATACTCTTGGACAATGATCCTGTCATAACTCTTGGTGGTTTCATTATCAATATAGATAGATAGTTCTTCCAAGACATTCTCCTCTGCACTCCGTGAGCATCACTCCTCCAGTGACCTTGTCTCTACCTTCCCTTGGCCACATCTTACTGATAAATGTAATCCCTGAATAATCCTACCTACGGACAACCCACGGTCTCACCATCTTCTAACCTCCAGCTCAACCCCTTTCTGGTACCTCAACTCCAAAAAATTGTTTTGCCCCATCACAGAACCTGCATGCCCTGTATCTTGCTTTCTCTTCACCCGCCCATATTCCTCGCCCTATCTAGCTTAAATTCCTGGTTCCATTTTCGTAAACACCCTTTGCATACTCTTTTCGCTCTCTTGCCCTCTCGGGTTTCAATACACTCACCTGGCAACCCCCTAATTCTGCTTCTACGCAACCGCTTACCTGTTCTGCACCTGCCCTCTCAGGTAGTTTAGCGTGGCTGGAGAAATTTCTCACTTATGACCATAAACCTGAGGCAGGCCCTTCGTAGCTGCTTGGTAATCACATGACGTTTCCATGGTTCACTCATCCTCCTGGACAACTATTTCATGCCCTAGTGTCTCCTTCTCCATCCTTATCCTTCACTGTTGACCTTGCTTCCCCTTACACTGAGAAAACAAAGCAATCAGGAAAGAAGATGTCCTGCTTTGCCCACTTCCGGGTCCGGGCTCTCTGACTTCCTTGCTCTGTCCATTGAGAACTGTCTGTGCTCCCAGCTAAACCAGTCCTCCACCCATGCATGGGATCTCATGCCCTCTGCTGACTAAAGGACATGGCTTCAGCAATTTCCACCTCTATCTCTCCTGTAGCATCGTTTCCCCCTTTCCTACTGGGTTCTCTCTTCAGCATATGAAGACGCTGTATTTTTTTCTTGACCTTTTCATTTCTCTGATTTCTTTATTTTAATTTTTAAGAAATGTTTATTTTGGGGCACATGGCTGGCTCCGTTGATTGCGCATCCGGCTTCGGCTCAGGTCTTGATCTCACAGGCGAGTTCGAGCCCCGCAACAGGCGAGTTCGAGCCCCGCAACAGGCGAGTTCGAGCCCCGCAACAGGCTCTGTGCTGACAGCTCAGAGACCGGAGCCTGCTTTGGATTCTGTGTCTCCCTCTCTCTCTGCCCGTCTCCTGCTCTCTCTCTCTCTCTCTCAAAAATAAACGTTAAAAAAAAGTATTTTATTTACTTACTTTGAGAGAGAGAGAGAGAGAGAGAAAGAGTGCAGGTATGCATATGTGAGAGCAGGGGAGGGGCAGAGACAGAGGAAGAGAGAGAATCCCAAGCAGTGAGATTCTGAGCAGGGAAGCCTGCCCCAGGCTTGATCCCACCAAACGCCAGATCATGACCTGAAATCAGCCAACAGTTGGTCACTTAGCCGACTGGGCCACCTAGGCGCCCTTCTGATCCCTTTAGAGCAAAACCAGAGTTCCTTTGTTCACTGCCTCTAGTCTCTCTTCTCCCGTTCTCAGACACCCTCCTAACAGACTTCTGCCCCTCCACTCTATTGGAATAGCTCTTGTTCAGGTCACCGATATCCCCCTCATTGCTAAATGTAATAGTCAATTCTTAGTCTCCATGAGATCATGACCTAAGTGGAAATCAAGAGCTAGCTGCTGACTGAGCCACACAGGTGTCCCTGGAATGTTTTCTTATCCAGACTTCTAGGACATTCCACTCCTCCGACTTTCCTTGTACTGCCTTGGCTGCTGTTTTTCATTCTCCTTTGCTGGCTCTGCATCTCCATGACCTCTAAACACTGGATAGCCCAGATTCAGTTCTTGGACCTCTTCTATTTTCATTCAGCATTGATTCTCTTAACAACTTCATTCATTCATTCATTCATTCAGATTTCTATCTGCAGCCTGGACCTTTCCCTTGAGATCCATCATCATGTTTTCAGCTGCTTATCAACCCCCCTGGACATTTAACAAACATCTTAACACCAAACTCCTGACCTCTCTCCTCCCAAACCCACTCGTCCTGAAATCTCTCCTCAGGAAATAGGAACTCTGTCCTTCCGGGCTGATCAGCTCAGAAATCTTGGATATGTCTTTAACTCCCCTCTCTCTGTGTCACTTTGTCTCTCTTCCCGTAACAGATCCTGTCAGCTCTGCCTATGAAATTTATCCAACCACTTCCTGCCTAACACCCTGTCTATAACAGCCTCCGCTTACTCTCACCTGGATAACTGTACTGGCTTCATAACTCAACTCCCTGCCTCCCCTGTTGCCTCCTACAGGTCATCTGCAACACACGAGTCAGAGCGATCTTGCTAAAATATAAATCAGGTCATCTCATTCCCCTCCCAAACCTCTCCTGCCTGCCCCCTATCCCCCGCCCATGGCTTCCATGCCATTCAGAATAAAAGCCAAAGTCCTTATAATGATCTATATGCAACCTACAAGGCCCTGTCTGCATGGTCTTGCCCGCCTCCTCCCCCACCCGCTGGTTCTCTGACACCACCTCCTCCCATGGTCCCTCTTCCTCCGGTCACCTGCGCTTTCTTGCTCCTCCTTAAATGCATCAGGTACGCTCCTGCCAAGAATATTCTTCCCCTGGATTCAAACACGGCTCACTCCCTTACTTCCTTCAGGCCTTGGCTCAAATGTCATCTTTTCAGCGAGGCTTTCCTTAAATACTCTAAAACTGCAATACCCCCTTCCTGGGCACTCTCTGATCTTTCGTGACGTTTGCTTTTTCTCCTTAGCCATTACCACCATCTAAGATAATATCCATTTCACTCATACAGTTCGTGTCCACCTCCCCTGCTAGATCATAAGCCCATAAACACAAGCATTTTTGTCTGTTTCAGTCGCTGCTTAATCCACAGAATATGGAAGAGACCCTGGCACAGAGTGAATATTAAAAAATGTATATTTGTTGAATGAATAAACAACATATTTAATTGGCCAGAGGGTGGGCAACAGGCGTTCTCAAATCTGCTGGTACGAATACCAACTGTGTAATATCCACAGAAGGCAAATTGACAATAACTATTAAAATTACAAACGCAGGGGCGCCTGGGGGGTTCAGTCAGTTAAGCGTCTGACTTCAGCTCAGGTCATGATCTCATGGTTCATGAGTTCGAGCTCCGCATCGGGCTCTGTGCTGACAGCTCAGAGCCTGGGGCCTGCTTCAGATTCAGTGTCTCCTTCTCTCTCTGCCCCTCTTCTGCTCATGCTCTCTCTCTCAAAAATAAATAAACATTAAAAAAATTACAAATGCATATCTCCCCTGACCCAGAAGTGCTGCTTTTAAAGTATCCTTCATATAAATGCATGTATGTGCAAAGTGACACATGGAGAAAGTAAGCCACTGCAGAATATTTTATCCCCGAAAAGGAACGAAAACAGCCAAATTGTCCAGCAATGGCAGACTATAAGAAATTATAGCTTTTCCATCCCATGGAATAGTTTGCAGTAGCAAAAAAGAAGAAAGAGACTTCTTGTGTCCTGATGGAACCTCCCGAATACACACGTTTTTTAGAGAAGAGAAAAGGAGCTGAAAAGTACAGTCGGTATGCCATTATTTTTATAAACATAAAAGGAAAGGTACAAAAAGAATATGTATCTGCATTTTCTCATCTATGTGCAGACTATCTCAAGAAAGATGCCCAAGAAACTGCTAACAACGGTTGCTTGTTTGGAGAGCAATGGATGGGTGAGACGCAGAGGTGGGAACCTTCCCCCCCCCCCATAAACTCTTTTAAACCCGAATTTTTGCTCCTGTGAATGGTTATCTATTGAGAGGAGAATAAGGAGAATAATTCAAAAAGAAACGAAATAATTTTTAAAACATCGTGGTGGCAGCATGCATCTTTACACGCATCACCTTGACAATCCTGTGACTGAAACCCACCAAGTATGTCCCCACTTTTCAAACGAAGGAAACGGGAGTTTAGAGACGTCAAGTCAAGCAGTGCAGGGGTAGAATGGGATGGGGGACTGGAACCCTGCTTACCCTGCCTTTCTCTTGCCAGCCCCTCAGTCCTCCCAGCCCATGTTCTGGGCTCTGGTTCTCTTCCTCCGGCCCCCACCCCCCCCCCACCCCGGCTCCCCAGAGTGGTGCCCTTCCACAGGGACCACACTCCTAGGCCCAACCCCAGAAATCTACCACCGGGAGCTTCGCTCAGAGGCCAGGGGTAGCAGCTCCCTGGAGTCTGACAGTTCGTCTCTGCTTAGAGCCACCAACAGGAGGGTGGGTGTGCCACCATGCCCCGCGGCTGAACCCAGCCCGCCCTGGCCCCCCAGGGCCTCCAGCCTGTACCTGTCAATAATGACCGGGTCAGAGGGTGTCTCGTTCCGGTTGCCACAGCTCTTCCGGTCACAGCACCGGCTGGGGGAAGATGAGGAGAGAGGGAAGGAGGAAAGGGAGGGAAGGAGAAGGGGTGTGTGTGTGTGTGTGTGTGTGTGTGTGTGTGTGTGTGTGTGCACGCGCGCACGAGTTCGCACACATGCTTCAGGATGAGGATACTGATGTCCTGTCTCTGACTATGGAATCCCTGGTCAGGGGACTCATTCCCAGGAGCCTGGGGGAGAAGGAAGGGTCTTCGTGGGGACCTGGAGAGTCCAGTCCTGAGTGCAAGGTTGGCTGGGGAACCCTTGTTCCAATGGCATGCTGCTCCTGGCGGATGCAGGTAAAGCAGGCTGCCGGCCACCTACAGGGTCTCTCTCTCTCTCTCCAGACACTTTTTATACACGTAGAAAAGAGCTCAAATTGGAAGCATGCAGCTCATAAATTTTCAAAAAGTGAACCCACCCATGCAACCAGCACCCAGACCAAATGTGACGATGTGATCAGAGCCCCAGAAACCCCCTCATGCCTCTTCCTTGTCACTACTCTTCCCAAAGGTAGCCAGTGTCCCAACCAGATTTTTGAATACTATTCTCTTCTCCATGCATGAAGAACTGCCTCTCAGGACCCTGTATGACTGGCATCTCCAGAGGAGACCTTGCCTAGAAATGCCAAGCTCTGGGGTAACGAGGGAAGGGGAGCCAAGAGCTGTGCCCCCCCCCCCGCCACCGCCCTGCCCCCCCTCCCCACCCCGCTGAGGGAGCACCCTGAGGTTCACCTAGGAAGCAGCAAAGTTTCCTCTCTCTAGCTCCTGAGCTAATCCGGGAGGCCCAACCCTGCTCCCCCCTCCCCCCAGCAAGCCTCCCCTGAGCTTTATTAGTTAAGCTTTCCAGTGGTGGCAGGAGGCCTCTCTTACAAAAACACTTGGCGAAGCCACATAAACAGGCCAGGCTAATGGGGCCTCAAGGACCCTCTCTTCAGCCAGCACTGTGCTCAAGGGCCTCCCTCCTCCCTCACCGCCTTCCCCCACCCGGCTTCCCTAGGGAGCTGCGAGGAGGAGGAGGGGGGTGACAGTGGTCAGGGGCAGGGCCTGGTGGGGACCGAGGGGCAAGGTGCAAGTGACCCAAACCTTCTCACCTGCACATGATCTCATGAGTGAGCAGCACTCGGCACATTTCGGGGTTCTTGTCCTGCCCCTCATAGATGATGGCCTGGGGGGAGAGGGGGAGCGCACAGGCTCGAGGGGAAGGAGGCTCCTCTCAAGTCCAAGTGGAGGGAAGAGATGAGCCCTGCCCCCAGGGAAGATCATGCCCTCCAACTTGCTCTGGGCCTCTGGGGCGCCCAAGAAGGCAAAGCAGGAGCTGGGATCTGGGCCAAATCAGGACCACCACAGTGGGGGGTGGGATGGGCTAGAGTGTCACGAGGTCGGTCTACAGATTCTGGTTGTCCGCAGGCCGCACTTTCCAGAGCCAGCTCTGTTTGAGGCCGGGGATATCCCCAGACCACAAGGACCAAGGTCAAATTATTGGTGGGGTAGACACACTCTTTCCTCCACTGTTTCCATGCCCCTAGTGGACCTCTGCCTCCTGCTCAGAGGCACTGTCCTTCTGGGCTCTCCGTATCGTGTCCTTAGCCCAGGCCCCCATGTCCCCCTTGCACTGTTCTATCAGCCTCCCCATGGGTCCCTTAGCATCTGCTCTGCCCCGAAGCAGGGAGTGCGAGCTTCATAAACCGCAGCTCTGGTTTCCCACTTTCTAACCCTCTGTGCCTCCCGGCCAGCCCTCACTTGTGGGGTCCCTGTCTCTCTGGACCTCCTCCAACCCCTTCCACATTTGTCCCTTGCACGGTCCCATTTGCCACACTGCCTGGTCTGCCTCCCACACCGCGGTGACCGCAGGCTTTCTAGAAATAAACCACTTCTTCCTCTGCCCGGGGATTGGGTGGAGGCTACTTGAAGACTGTGGGAAAGCCTGTCTCCACCTTGCATTCCAGGCCACTGACTGGCCCATTTGTGACACAACCCTGCTCCTTACCAGCACTCACAACTTCTCTGAAGAAGCCCTGAGTCTTGGGGCCCTGCCTTTGGCAGGATCCACGGGGATTTACTCAGATTTCAATTTCCCCAAGCTCCTTATGCTGGCCTCTGAGCCTCCTGTGACCTTCCACAGCAGCAAGGCACTAAGGATCTGCAGTAGAAGCTCTGGGGTCCCACCTGGTCCCCTTTCCTGGACCAGTGCTCCCATCCCCCAGCTGTGGTTAGTGTAGGCTGCTAAGGGCTTTCTCTTGAGAGTTGCCCTCAGCACATAGGAGCTGCCTAGCCTGGAAATGTCTCAAAAGTTACACTCTTCCCTTGGGAGTGGTCCGCAGCCAACGACTGACTGATACAGGGTACAGAATCCTGGCCTCCTTGCCTCAAGGGGGCGCAACTCGGGTGCCATTCCGTCTCTAGAGCTCCCTGCGGATCGGGCTGAGGCTAGACTCCAGCTGGGACCACGTCCTTGCTGAGCCCCGCTCAGCCTACTCTGTCCTGCTTCCTTCTCTCCCCTTCTCCTGAGTGCTTCTCCACTGCTCCCCAATAAAGCCCATGCACCTGAATGCCCCTCTAGGCTGGGCTTCTAGGGGAGGCAACCTAAGAGCCTTTGTACAAATATTACCTTCTTCCAGATTGCAGGGCAAGGCCATGCACACCGTCCTGCCGTGTGGGGGCTGGACCAGTGGGGAGGAGCAGCATGGGGGAGGCGGGGGCAGGGATGAGGATTCACACTCAAATGGGGTCCGAGAGGAGGGCGGGATGGGCCTGAGCATCCCCTGGGCTGGCTCACCTGCTTGGACATGGAGTCAATGAGGCGCACATAGAGGTCCTGCTCCGTCCGAAGTCCTAAGGGTGGGGAGGTGGAGAGGGCTTGCTGGGGCCTCCGATGACGCCACACCCTCCCCGCCTGGAGCCAGGCCCTCCTCCGCTGGAGCCGGAGGAATGGGGCCTTCTACGTCACACTAGGTTCGGGGATCCTAGACCTCCTCTGGGCGTCACTCACCATTGTTATACACCAATCGGAGGCGGTAATGGATCCCGTTGTTTGTCTTTTCAGCCCCAGGTTCCTGCAGGGACAAGATGGGGAGGATGCTTAGTGTTCACGTGGATCCTCCAGCCTCCCCTCAACCCCCCCCCACCTCATCCCACTCCCTCTCCCTCCCTTCCATCCATTCCACCCCCCTCTCTGCCCGCCCCTTCACGGGCTATCCATTCAACTGCCCAGTGGGAGGGGGTTCCGGGAAGCCCTCCCTCCCCACCCCATGCTCTGGCCCACGAGCCTCTCACACGGTCCTTTTCCACGAAATCGATGAAGGCTGTGCGCTCCACCTCCACGGGCTGCCCCTGCCGGTCATACATGGCCAGCACGAAGTGGAAGAAGTTGGATTTCCTGAGGTTGGAGGGGGGCTGCTTCTCAAAATGTGCGCGTGCCAGGCCCACGCCACTGCGAGGAGGAAAGGAGCTGGAAAACCACCGGAAGTGCCCTCCGGAGAGAAAGACCCCATCGCCTCCGACCAGGAAGGTGAGCTGGTCAGGACATGGGTCTGACATGGCAAGAGTCTGGGCAAGAAATTAGATTGGATGGGCCCATTCCATCCTTGCCTTTGCCAGAGATCTCAGTTCTAGACAGGGCTCCCCAGACGGCGGTCACCCTAGCCTGCTCTGCTGGCGACAAGTGTCACAGCAGGCAGCAGTGGAGGCAGGTTTTCCCCTGGGCCCCACATTTTGAAAGGCTCATCTCTAAAACCACATATATGAGCGGCCAATCTAACTGACCAGAGGCACCTGTGACTGCCCTTTAGAGCATCAGGGGGCAGCTAGGAGGTTCTGGAACAAACAACCCACTGTACCCCAGCCCATGACATTAAACTGGTGCAGGACCACTAATCTGCCCAGCCCACAACCCGGGCTATGTCTGAAGGCAGGGGGTGTCCTCCGTAGGTGGCTGTGGCCACCTGCCTTCACACTTTGGGAAAGATACACGCTGGTTCCCTTGGGCAGAAGGACCTTCTGGTCTAGCCTTGCCCAGACTTTCTCCTGGCTCATCAGAAACGATTCCTAGAAGCAAGGCCTGGGTGAGAGCAGAGGGAAAACAAAGGCCCTATTCATCAAGTATTTCCTCAGCCTCAACGACGTACCAAGCACTGGACACATGGCACTGAGTGGGGCCAGAATTAAATGCCTGGAAGGAAGGGAAGACAGATACAGAGAGCTATAGCACAAGGCACAGTGGTGGGTACTCCCCAAAAGATGTTACTACGCAAAAAATCTATAGAGGCAAATCACTTCTGTCTGTGAGAGGTGAGGGAAAGCCTTCACAGAGATGGTGGCTGTTCCCCTGGTTCTTGAGGAGTGACTAGGAGCGCGACAGTTGCAGCAGGCCAAGGGGCAGAACAAACAGCATGAGAAATGGTTGTAGGTGTGAGGGTTGGTGTCACTGGACCAGATTTTAGATTTTTAGATTTTTTTTTAACGCTTATTTATTTTTGAGACAGAGCATGAATGGGGGAGGGTCAGAGAGAGAGAGGGAGACACAGAATCTGAAACAGGCTCCAGGCTCTGAGCTGTCAGCACAGGGCCCGACACGGGGCTCGAACTCACGGACTGCGAGATTGTGACCTGAGCCGAAGTTGGATGCTTAACCGACCGAGCCACCCAGGCTCCCCTAGATTTCTAGATTTTAGAAAGTGAAGTGAAGAAAAGTTGCATTGGTAGTGCCAGACTGCGGAGACACAAAAACCAGGCCATGGAGTTTAGACTTTCTCCTCCGGGCCACTCTTAAAAAGAGTGTTCCTTGGGTCTCTCGTAGCTTCAGATCCTCCTTCTACAAAAGGTGGCTGTGGCCACAGTCACCGGGAAATGAGGCTTCGTGGCGTGCACAAGTGTATGTGGGGGGCCCTGGGACACCCTCCAGGAATGGACCTTACTTGACTTGGCTCAGGCTGGAGTTCCTGCGTGTGGTAGCCAAGATGGTGCCCCACGATCCCCTCCTCCTGGCCTTCGCGCCCTTGTGTAGTCCCCTCCCAGACTGTATCGGGGTTGGTCTGTGTGGCCAATAGAACGCAGCACAAATGAGAGCATATGATTTCCAAGGTTAGGTCATAAAAGACACGGTGGCTTCTGCCTTGTTCTGTTGGATCAGCCATCCAGGGCAAAGCTGGCTGCCATCTTGTGAGGATACTCAAGCAGCCATGTGGAAGGTCTACATGGAGAAGACCCAAGGTCTTCTCCCAGCCCTCAGCTTGCCAGCAGCGTGAATGAGCCACACTGGAAGAAGATTTACCAGCCCCAGCAAAGCCTTCAGATGACTGCAGCCTCATAAGAAGCCCTGAGCTGCCCCCTGATTTCTGACTCTGAGAAACTGTGAGATAATGGATGTTGAGGGATGTAGTTTGATAAATACAAGGAAAGGCCACCAGAAGGTTCTGAAGCCAGGCAGGGCTTAGAAGATGAGGCCTGTGGGGAGGGTGCATTGGGGTGGGAAAGAGAAGCTGACCCAGGGATGCGGATAGGATGAGGGTGATGGTGCTGGGATATTCATGCAAAACCATAGTATCTGGGATATCCTGGCTTGAGAGCCTTGTTATGTTTTTACTCATATATATTCAGGATTTTTTTAAATGTTTATTTATTTTGAGAGAGAGCGAGGGCACTGTGCACACAAGCACACGCAAGGTGGGGAGGGGTGGGGCAGAGACGGAGGGAGAGAAAGAATCCCAAGCAGGCTCTGTGCTGTCAGTGCAAAGCCTTATGTGGGGCTCGAGCCCAGATCCCACGAACCATGAGACCATGACCTGAACCGAAATCAAGAGTCGGACGCTTAACCCACTGAGGCACCGAGGTGCCTCTCCTTCTACATATTATAGTAAATACAATGAAAGGACCAGTGTTCCACCTCCTCAAGCCTACTTGAGAACTTCACCGTTCCATGTGAAATGCTGATTTCAGAGGCAGAAATGATGGTCTTCTTTCTCTCTGATCAAGGAGTTGGAGGAGGGCCACCCACACCTTCTCTTCCTCACCAACCACTCGTCCCTTTCTGCAGGGATGTTCCCCCTCCAGCTTCCCATTTCCTCAGCCTTCTCCTCCCCTCCCTTTCAGGCTGCCGGTCCTTTCAAGTCCTGGCCTTGACCCTCCTACTTCCCATTTGCCAGAAGCAGGGATGCCCGAAGAGCTTTGATCACAGCAGGTCCTTGATTACTGTTGATGCATATGCTAATGAGGCAGCAACCCTGACCCCAGGACCAGTTTAGGGGTGGTGGGAGGAGGTGCTCCCAGGGTCAGGTTCCAGGACCACCTGAGGGGAGAAAAGGCAGAAGGGTGGGCTTGTGGAGCCCTCCCCATCACTGTGCCCTTTATTCCGTCAGCTAGCCTAGGGAAGGTGTCTAGAAGGCTCTCAGGCAGCAGGGATGGAAGGTCCAAGGAGAGGGGCCTTAACAGACAAGGGGTGGATGCCGAGCAATAACGCAATCCCCTAGACCACTCAGTGTACCCTTTCTTCACAGACACCCCTGCACTTCCAGGCCAAGAGTAAATCAATGATGTTGGCATGCGTCTCTCTCATCCATCCCTCTTGGCAAATGTCAGTCAGTCCCGGGTCCTGGCTGCCTGCCAGCTCCTGCCAGGCTTCTAAGGACCAGACCTAGGAAGTCTGGCCCAAGTCCCAAGCCAAACTCCCTTCATGGGGCTGCCCTCCATCCAAGAGGAGATTCCTGGGGACAGAGGTCAGGAAACCCAGGGAGAGAGAAGAGAGCAGGTCCTTCTGCCCCCTGCCTGGGGCCTGCGTACCAGCACCCAGTGCTGCCAGCTGGGGGACATGGAGCAGCTGCACTGCTTCACGCACCTGTGCCCTACCCCAAAGTGGGGTCAGGTTCAGTTCCATTCCTGGGGCAGCCCAGCATCATCGTCCCTTCCCCACCTTGCTTAGCGGGTCTGAGGCACCCGCCTCTTCCCCGGCTCACAGACATCCAGGCAACACAGTGGGACAGGTGGCTAGTTTACAGCTCCCGACAGGATTACTATCAGGTGAACAAGGACAGAACAATATGAGGAACAGCTCCAGCCCCCTGCAGACCCGGAGAGGACCGCAGAGTGGGTGAGACCCCTGCTGGGCACACCCAGGGCTCGCTCCTGGTCTGTGAGTGTCTGCAGTTCACCCTGCTCATACTCTGGCTGGACATGTGAGAGGGTCAAGGTGAAATAGAATAAGTTTTACTTTAAAGGCATTCCAGTATTTCCTATGAGCAAGAGACAGAGAATGACATAAGGGTCAGCACATGAGCAAGAACGTGAGGTAGGTCTGGACTATCCTTCCTTCTCCTTCCTGGCTCCCCCCCCCACCACACCCTGCACCCCCAACATGCAGGAGGTGACCAATCAGCATCCCAAAGTGGGAGTGCAAGCCCCAAAGGGAGAGGGGTGGGAGGGGTAAGGAGAGACTTTTGCTCTTGTAATGAGGAAACAAACCAAGATGAAAGAACACAAAGGAAGAAAAGAGAGATTGGCTCAAACTCAGAAAACAGACATGGGGGGGCAGGGGTGCAGAGAGGTCTGAGAGCCCCTGCTGGGTGCAGGTGGGCTACCGGTGGGAGGTGGGGCCACTGTCCGCTCTCTTACTGGCTTAGAGACAGACGGATGTGGATGAAGGCCAATGTCTCTGATTCTGCGGTCTCCAAGATGGGGTTGCCCAAGACCGCCACCGGGATGCGGGGAGAAACTACAGGCATGTCTCTGGCTATGAATCCTTTATCTACAAGAAAGAAGGGCAGCAGGAGTAGAGTCCCTGAAGTCTGGAGAGGCAAGGCTTCAAAGGCAAACAGTGATTCCAGGAAACACTTGGCCAGGCTGGGGAATGAGACAGGGAAAGGCACTCCCTAAAGGGTGCCTTATCAACAAGTTACTGCCCTGGGCAACCGCAGCTCAGGCGGCTGGGAGCTCTGGAAACAGTCTAGAACAGGTGCTGCAGAGTTATCTGCCGGAGGGCTGGAGGAAGGAGCTGGGGTAGTCATCCACCAACTTCAGCCATTGGCTGAGGGCTCCCGGGGCAGCGTTTCTAAGGTACTTTGCGGCCTGGCGCGCAAGCGGGCAGAGCGGGCCCTGGCAGCCCGCGGAGGTTCCGGGAGGCAGATGCCAGCAGGGGAAGCAGACCCTTTACCAAGGGTCCAGAGGGGATTTGGGTGGGGTACCAACTACCAGCCATCGGGAGGCCCTCGGTGTGTTGGAAGCCAGTAAAATTACAGCCCAAGGGACTGAGTGCAACTTGGCGGATAAGCCTAAAAACTGACTCACCTGGTGCATGTGTTGCCAGAGCCTAGAATTCAGAGACATTTCGTTCACTTAGCATCGTTAGTGCACAGAGCACGCCGCATGGGCGCCTTTTTCAGATAAACGCAGCTGAGTGACGAAAACAGCCACGTCGATCACTTTTGTGAGGCTCCAGAAAGAATTCCCCATCTCCTGGCTTGCTTCAAAAGACTGTTCTCGACAAAATGTTCAGAACAGTTTCCTGTCGACTCTGGAGTGGGCTGAGGTGGCGGGGCATTTGCTCTTGTACTCAAGACCCCGGATGTGGGGGGACAAAGGGCTCGTTTTCAAAATCCCGCCAGGGCCCACTTTGCCCCCTTGCCAGCTTCTGTTCTGGAAACAGCCCAGAAGTTAAAGGCGGCTGGGACAGAAGAGCTCTGGTTGGTGCGGCTCCTTTAGGGTCTGAGGACACCTGCTTTGTAGCAGGCAGGGATGCGTGTGGGCTTCCTGAGCACTGTGCAGGAAATCCAGGTTCAAGCTGACCCCGAGGACAACCCGACCCTCACAGCCGGGGCCATTCAGGTGGCCTGTGCTTTAAAGCACGTGGGGGATGCGTGCGGGGACACGCTGGGGGCTGCAGAGTTGTCCGGCTGCCGTTGCTGGGGCCACAGCGGCCCCCTGGAGATGCTCCTTGGCCAGGCTGAGCGGGGTGCACCCTTCTCCAGGCAGCTGCTGGACCCCGCGACAGCTTTCCAGGGCAGAGAGCATCTCACAGTCTCAGCTGTCTCCTCGGGAGGTCACCTGGGGCTCCTTACGTCCTTGACTACACGCTTATAATAAACACGAGCAATCTAAAACAAGCCTCCCAAACCCTCAGAGGACGAGGGGCCGAGGCTGGAGTTTGGCGTCCCCCCAGAGACACCTCCTCCCGCCTCCCCCCGACTCGTGCCCGCCTGGACAGGCCGAAGTTCTGAGCAATGTCTTGGCTTGGGCCTGATCCACCTTGGAATCTGGGGAGCTGGGGAAATGGGGACAAGCCCCGAAGGCATCTGTAATGGCGGGGGGGGGGGGGCTTTTAACCTGCCCTCCCCCAGGAGGTGTGGAACAAAAAGCACGTCTCCTGTATCTCATCCTTTTGCCTCCCCTTTCCCTAAAGTCTCTGCTAATCGCAGTTCTTCTTTTCCCCATCCTGGCACCGCCGCATGGGTCTCTCCTTTCTCTGCGTCCTCTCTTCCTCCAAGCGTCCCGCTGGCCCTGCTCCCTGCAAGCCCCCACCTCCCCGGGGCCCCTTGGGACTGCTGATAACCATCACGCTGGGGCCGGCACAGGATCTGTTGGCTGCGCCCTGCCCGGCCCACCATGCCCAGAGCCCAGATGTGCCACCAAACAGGAAGATAAAAGCGGCAGCTCACGGGGGCGCACACACCTGGACGGTGTGGGCACGGGGAGGACCCCGAGGCTCTGGACCGTGTCCAGAGGGGTCTGCGGGAGCGGAGGCTTTGGGGCTGCTTCGTATCCCCTGTTCGCACTGCCCCATTCCACTGCTTCATATCCCCATTCCCGCTGCGGCATCGGCTGGGCTCACCTGCCATGGGAAGATGTCTCAACCACCGGGGGGACCCCAGTGAGGGGGTGGGAGGGAAGGGGTCTCACTGGCCAGCTCTCCCACCCTTCCTCTTGCCCACCCTTCCAGCTGTAGGGCTGCCCACCCTGCTTCTCCTGCCCACTCCCTCGCCACCCACCCACAGGCCTGCCTGCCAGGTCCCAGGCTGAGGAGCGGCTATTAATTATTAAAGCAAACAAAAGCATTTCCTAGCAGGGAGGCCAGCCTGCAGCTGCTTACAGGAAAGGCAGCCCCAGCTGGCTTCCCTCTCAGGGCCTGCCTGTGTGCTGGGACCAGCTCAAGGTGGAGGGCGGGTTTGGGTCTCGCAGGGGTCTCCCTGGGCTGCCGCCGGGGCCGCGCACCTCAGCAAGAGGACGTGGTCTGCAGGGTTATCCGGGGCACACGGGCTGGGGCTGGGACCTGCGGCTTGGAGATGAAGTCAGAGCGCTGGCCAGGGATCCTTGCGCAGAGCTCCCCACTGAGAAGTTCTGCCAGCCCTCTGCACCCGACTTCCCTTCCCTCCCCTGTTGCCTCTCCAGGGCAAGGGCACGGAGCCCCTCTTTTCTCCCTACCCCTCTTCTGCTCAGGACTTCCTTCCTCTTGGCAGAGAGCCTCCCTTACCCATCTGGGCAGGTTCTGGGCCTTCTCCACCCCTCCCTTCTGTACAATTTGGCCGTCCCAGTACCCGGTTCCTGGAGTCAGGTGGATCTTGGAGTCCACAGACGTGGAGAGGGGAGCCCAGCAGAAAGGGATTTGGGAACTTTCTAACATCCACTCCTGTGTCCTTCAGCAGATCCTCGTTGGCCCCCCTGCTGACTGCTCTAGCCTGTCCTGGTGCTGAGGACACCAGGATGAACAAGCCACTATCCTGGCCCTAAAGGAAGGCACAGGCTGGAGGGGCACAGGCTGACTGATACTGTGGCCAGTATCCTTAGGCAGCACTAAGAACTGAGGTCTGGGTGGGAGGGCGCAAATGGAGGAGGTGCTGGGGTGAGGGGTGGTCCCCGAGACCATAGACTTTATTCAGTGGGTTTTGTGCATGCTGGGGCCAGGGGAACTGTTTCAAGAGGCGTTGTTAGATGCCATGTATCAGGTCAAGGGCTCCAAGGGAGTTTGGGGCCAGACAGAGATGAGCCTTGAGTGCTGAATACCTGGGAGGAAGTAGGGGTGACTGAAGGTTTTAACTGGAGAGGAACAGAGTGGAGAAAAGTTCTTTGGAAATATTGCTCTGGTCCCCCCAGGGCATGGTAGATGATTTGGGGGGGGCGGTGAGAGACTGGGCCTGGAGCAGTGGGCTAGGAGGCTGAGGTGGGGGGGGGGGAGGGAGGTTAACCTTCAAACCTGGGAGGAAAGATGTGGAGGGCAAGGGAGTGCTACTGTTAAAAGTTGACCTCTGACTGTGAGGAAACGTCTAGAAGCCTTGACAATCAGGGGGCTGTGGGGCAAAGGCATCAAGGACACTGTCAGATCCCAAGCAGCCTTGGGGAAGAGTGCTCCTGGGCGAGTTTCCCAGAGGTGCAATGGGGCGGAGCTGGGCAGAGGTTGAAGAGGCAGGGGCAGAGAAAGGAAGGTTGGTTGTTGCTGTTTCAGGAGGGAAAGACCAGAGCAGAGGACTGACTGGGGACCAAGACACAAACTGGAGAGACGACGGGCCGCTGTTAGAAGAATGAGGAGAAAGGTTCAGCGTGCTCCCCTGTGGAAGGAGGGGGCCCAGAGTCCCCCAAATGGGGGCAGGGCCTCCCAGTCTGTGCCCCGAGGCCCAGAAGTCTCTGGACTTGCAGAGAAGGAGCCCAGGCCTGAAGAAATGCCCCCTCGCCAAACTGGGGAAGCCTACTGAGTCCCAGCAATGTGGCCCTGGGGACTCAGACTGGACACCTCAGTGCCACTCAAGAATGCCCGCGTGCAGATGACACCCCTGCTGGTCAGATCCCCTGGCAAAGGGCCTCATCCCTGCACTTCTGTAACTACACAGGCTACAAGTGCACTGCCTCCATGTGCATCTGCTTCCCCCTCATCAAATCTGCTGGCTCGAGACAGATGCAGAGGATCAGGTGGGAGAGAAATAAGGGACTTACACCCCCAAGGCCCCACTGGACCTCTTCACCCACTCTTACAAGGAGCTCTCACCGCAGCCGATGGTGGAGAAAAAGAGGGAGCCCCCATTAAGAAACTGACCCCCTCAAATTAAATAAAAAACCAGGACCAACAGAAAAACAGGCAGGATACAGAATTGTATACACAGCCCGGGGGGGGGGGGGCGGGGGGAATGTGAATGGGAAAAAAGATGGGAAGGAAATACACTAAAACGTTAACGGTCGTTGTATTAGAAAAGGTGGGTTTTGGTTTGCTACTTACCCATTTTTCTGAAATACAGTTATATCATGAGGAAAGCTATGTAAATTAATTCATCGGCAAGACCCTCTCCTCTTGAAGAGATGAGTTCCAGAGAGAGCCGCCCCCCCCCCACCACCCAGCACTCCCTCCGACAATCAGGAAAGGACAGGGGTGCAGAAACACAGGGTTCAGTTCACACATGAAACAAGGTGTGTGTCTGTAAGGGCTGAGGTTCGGGTTGGTGTCCCCTGAACAGGCTTGGGGATGTGAATGTTGGGGCAGGGTGCCAGACCTGCTCTGCCCAGGCACCCCCTCCCCCCCATCAGAATCCCCTCAGGCTGCTGGACAAGTAGCTGTTCAGACCCCTGGGAAGCCCAGCTCTCAAGTGCCCTGGGGGTGTGCAGAGGCAGCACCTCCCTAGTCCCAACCACTGAGAACTCCCGGCAGGAGAGCTAACATCCCCCTCCCAGCCCCAACACACACGCACCGCCCACAAGCAGGGGCACAACAAGTCCGCGGTCCAGGTGTTACGAGGAACAGGGCAACAAACCTTTTAAACTTCCTTCCCAAATCCAGGAGTCTATTCCCCACCCAGGCCCCCTGCCCATACTCCTGCAAAGGCGTCAGAGGAGATGGGCATGGGTGCTGGGTTCCCAGGGACCCTCTGCCTCCCCCAGGACCACCAGGAAACCACTTTGAGGAGAGGCGGGACCTGAGCGCCCTGCCCCAGCCCCAGCCCCAGCCCCAGCCCCAGCCCCAGCCCCAATCATTTAAGCCAAGTCGACTGCCCACCTCGCTTCTTCCCTACTCTTCAGCCCCCAGCCGCTTCTCTGGCTCTGGCACACCCCCCTCCTTCAACTCTGAGGGGCGTGGGAAAGCAGAAAGGGGGCTGGGTTTTGTGCCTTTCCTGGCAGAGAGCCGCGGAATTGGACACGGAGAGGCAGTGGGACTGCCCACGAAGGAGGGGTTGGCTGTTCCTTGACGGCCGGTGGCTGTGGGGCATGGCTCAGGGACAGCAGGCAGCGGGGATACCTTCTACTCTAGAGCCGTGGACCGCCCGGCCCCGGAGCGACAGTCAGAAACCAGAAATCAGAGCCGGGACCGCGGCAGAGGTGGCAGAAGCCCCGCCCCGGCCCGCCCCACAGCCTCAGGAGGAAGCAGAGGCACTCGGGGCAGGGTGGGCAGGAGAGCTTGCCGGCACTGTCCAGAGTTGGGGGCTCCCCCCCACCCCTCGCCCCAGCAGCTCAGCAGGCTGAGCGAAGGCGGCGCAGAGCACTCCAGCCCGAGCGCACTGGGTCGCGTCCGAGCGCTTACCTCTGCGCCGCGGTGCTGGCGTCCAGGATGCCCGCGCCCTGCATCCAGGAGCGCACCGAGCCCAGGCCGGCGGGCAGCAGCGGCTCCTCCTTCAGGTTCAGCCCGCCGCGGGGCAGAGTGTCCTGCGCGGGGAACATAAGGGCGCGCAGTCGGTGGGCGCCCCCGCCGCCGGGAATGCGGTCCCGCCGCGGCTGCGGGCGTCTCGGCTCGGCCCGACCCGACGGCACCGGGCGCCTCCGGGAGCTCAGCGCAGCGCCCAGTCCCCGCGTCTCAGTGCGCGCTCGCCTCTCGGGCGCTCCCTCGGAGAAAGCGGGTCCGCGAGCGCCGGCGCTGTCCCCTCCCCTCCCGGGGCGCGGGGCGGGGAGATGGAGGGATTCCCCCGCGGCCTGAGCGCCGGCGGGCGGACTGCGAGCGAGGCGGGGAGGGCGGGAGCGGAGCCGGCACCCGGTCCGCGCGGAGGCGCCCCAGAGGCGCGCTCTGGCGGCTGCCCAGGGCCGCGGTCGTCGGAGGGGGGGGGCGAGCGCCCCGGGAGCTGCCTCCGGCGAGGCGGGGGCGCGGGGCCGCCCGCCCTTTCCCCCTCACCGCCCCCACCTCCCGCCCGCCCGCGGCGCCGGCGCGGGGCGCTGATTACCATCCGGGAGGCGGAGGCTGCTGGCGCGGAGCTCGGCGGCGGCGGCGGCGGCGACAGCGGCGGCAGCGGCGGCAGGAGCAGCAGCAGCCGCGCGTCCCGGGGAAAGGCAGGGGCAGCGCCGGGCCAGCAGACGCCGCCGCCGCCGCCGCCGGCTCCCCGCGTGCCCCGGCGCCCCGGCCCTGCCGCAGCCCCGGGCGGCAGCACCTGGAGCAGCAGCAGCAGCAGCCCGGCCGACTCCCCCCGGGGCCCGGTTCCCGCGCCGCCCCGCCGCGGCCGCCGCCGGCCGCCGCTCCCCGGGGCCTGGCCGCGGGCCCGGGCCATCCCGCCGCCGCCGCCGCCGCCGCCGCTCCCGGGGGAGCGGGAGTCGAAGGGAGGGAGCGCGGGCGGGAGGAGGGATGGCGGGAGCGGGCGGGCCCAGGGGACTGGGGGCCGGGGGAGGCGGGGGCGGGGCGGCGCGGCCGGCCGAGGGGCGGCCGGGGACGTGACATCATCGGGGGAGGAGCGGCTGGGCCCGGGCCGCCGCGGTGGGGCGGATCCTGGCGAGTCGGTCGCCGGGGCTGGGGGCTGCGGCCTGGCCGAGGCCGCGGGGAGGAACGCGGGGGACGGGCGGGCCCCGGGAGGCCCGGGCTGGGGGGCAGACGGGGCTGCGACGCGAGGGAGCCAGGCCAAAGCCAGGGGAGCGCGCCACGCCGCCCTCAGAAACCTCCGCCGCCTCGGGGTCGCCGCGGGACAGAGCTCGGGCTTCTGGCCTCACCTCCCTCCCCGAGTACCCGCCGTATTCCCCGCGCTGACACCCTGTTCCTGCATTTGCTGCTCCTTCCGACGCCTCCAAGCTTTTACTCTTGTTCTTTGCTCACCCTGCTGTCCTCCTTGTATTTCCCCCTGGTGAACCTGACCTCGGTGTGACCTCAGCCTAGGACTCAAAGCTCCCTCTCTCTCTTAGGCTGGGCCCCAGACAGCCGAGCGAGCGGCGTCCCTGCGCACCCCATCCCTAGGCCCCTTCCCTGGGTTGCCTAAACCTACAGCATGTTCGTTGGCGGACCGTGCCTTTCTGAAACCTCTTGATTTCTGATTGCCAGTGAGACACTGGGGACTCAGAGTTAGGACTCAGAGCCCAACTCACCTCCTCTTTCTCCCCAGCGTCTTCCTTCGCGGGTTTCATTACTTTTTTCTTTCTTTGTTTTTTTTTTAGTTTCTGGCACAAAAATCAACTCACCCTTGTTCCCAGGAGCAGAGCCATTTCTGCCCCTCTCCTCACACTCTGGCCTGGTGTATGCTGGCTAAGCTTTGAACAAGCCCAGAAGGAGTCCAGTACTGCCCTGCAGGGCGGCATGGGGGTGTCCTGCCCTGCCTGCGACTTGCCCTTTCAGCCCCCCCCCCACCCCGCGGAATACCACTTTCCGGCCCCAGCTGACTCCCATCCTGTTGGGGGACCTCCAAGTGTGCAGTTGGGGAGCCACCCACATCGACCTAGATGAGGGGTCCCAGGGGACACTGCTGGGCCTCCTATCACCCTGGAGGCTCCCCTACCTTCTCTCTTGATTTCTCGCCTCTTCTCCATGTCTCCCTCCCCATCACCTGCAGGACCTGTGGCTCCCACCCGGACTTCTCCAGGTGTCAGCTTTTACCCCGGGTGAGATTATCAAAGGTAGGTCTCTCCCTAGGGTGAATTCTTCTGCCAGTCTCTTTCCTGACTCTAAATCCTTCCTCCTCCCAGCGTGGGCCCTGGACCACCAGCATCAGCACTACCTGGAGCTTGTTAGAAAGGCAGAATCTTAGGCGCTTCCCCGGGTCCGCTGAATCAGAACCTATAGTTTTACAAGAGCCCAGGGGACGTATGCACCCATCACGGTTGGGAAGCGTTGCTTTAGAGAAACCCTCACAGCTTTCTGCACTTGCTTCGCGCCTCTCTGTGACCTTCAAACCTACCTCTGGCTCTCTACATTTCCAGCAGACAGCCTACCTCTTACTTCACGGAGAGGATCTGGGGAATGGCGGCCGGATCCTGCCTGTCTCTCTCAGCCGTTCGTGGTTTTCATCCATTTTCAGTCTTATCGCCCATTCTGTTCTCTCCTTGCACCCCCGAAAAACATGCGGACCCAGGGACCCCTTTACTAAGTCCCATCTTCTCTACCTCCTGATGCTGCCCCATCTGGTCGTCCTTCTTTCCTCTGCTCAGACCTCCGCATTCTTAAAGGAACCCTCCCCTTGTCCCCGCCTCTCCCGCCAACATGTGCCCCTCCTGTGTCTGAGAGTCCTGGGAGCACTCCACCAAGGATGCCTCCCCAGCCCCCAGCAAGCCACTCCTAAACCCTGGCGGTCTGGCTCCCTTCCAGCTCTGCCGCTGTTTGCTCTTTTCTCAGGCCTCAGGCCCTCTGACTCCCTGCGGCACTGGGCTCTCCAGCCTCCCCCCTCCCTCCCAGGGAAGCCATCCAGATGGTCAGACCACTCTGCCTCTCTTGACCCCGTGAGTGCCCTGGGTTGCTGTGCCTTGCTGCCTTCTCCCTCCTCCCTCCAGAGAGCCGGTGATCTTCCACAGCCTCAGAGGCTGTCTTGGGGGCGTGATCTCCTAGTGTGGGCCTCCATCCTGCTTCCGCCAGTCCTGAATATCAGCTGGTGAGGACAGAGGCGGCCTTGACTCCCTGGGGAGGAGGGGAGCACCTGCCTCCATGGAGGGTCCCTAACGCAATAGCTCTGTCCCTGGGCCTGGGATGTGGCTGCTTCGTCTCCACAAACCAGCTCCTCCTCCTGCCCCCCCACCCCCACCCCTCTTGTCTGTCCACGGCACCTCCTCCTGATGCCCATCAGGCTTGGAGCCCAGGGGTTCATCTCGGATACTTTCCTCACCCTGACCACAGCCAACTCTTTGTCAGATTGTAAGGATTCCCCCTCGGGGTCCTCTTCCCTGCCCCAGTGCCCACAGTGAGTATCTTTAACAATGAAACTTATTTGTCCTCTACCGGACTCCACTCTGGCTTGGAGGAGAACTCCGCCCTTGTCTGATGCTGGCCTTCGTAGCTATCTCCCTGCCCCCAGCTGCCCAGCCCAGTCACCCTCCATTCTCCTGCCACCACTTGCTTAGAAACTTCCAGATGTTCATGGCTCCCTGAGTAGACATTTAGGGACTTAGTTAAGGGACATTCTGAGCCCTTTGATGCTGATCTGGATGTCCCTTGCCACTCTTCCCTCCATTCCCTTTCTGTGCTAGTCCCTTGCTTACCTGACACCAAAGATCTTACTCCTCCCCCAACACAGGCTACCACTGTCAGCAGCAGGCCTTTCATCTGGCTGGTTCCTGGGGGGGGGGGGGGAGGGCGTGCCCTCACTGTTGCCCCACCTTTCTTCTCTGGAAGCAACAGGGTCCACGTTCCTCTTCATGGTGGTTGAAGGGCTTGGCTGTTGCAGATCTTCACGGCTCTAGAAGACTCTTCCCAAAGTAGGGTTGGGGTATGGGTGCTCAGAGTTAACCCGGGGCAGAAAGGGACTGTTAATGGCACTGAGCTAAGACCAGGTTGGATGGGCTCCTGACCTGTATGGGTTTCTATTAGTAACCACATGGACTAGAAAGAAACCAACCAGGATGGTGTCTGAGGCTTCCCAGGTCCTGCAGCCCCAGAGAAAGGCTTCTGGGTTAGAGCCACCGCACCAAGGGGCAAGGCCTCTGGGTGATGACGGTTATCAGTTGGGCCAGTAAATGGAAGGCCAGCGAGGAAAGTCTGAGTCAGTCCTTGTGGTTGGAGGTAAGCGTCTCTGCTTTAGCTCCAGCAAGTCTGTTTCTTGGAATTCCGGGTGTGTTTTTCTGTCTTGTGCTTCATGGGCACCACGGTGTGGCGGCGAGAGCCTGGTGAACGGACACTCGGTGTCACTGCAGAGTGAGTGACCTGGGCTGTAAAGATGCAGGGGCAAGTACTGGGGCCAGTACAGAAGAAGGGCCTGAGCCTGAGACCAGGACAGCATCCGTAAAGGCCAGTAGAGCTGAACGTGTGGATTTGCAGTATGGGCTTCAAGGTGGAGCACCTGGAGCATCCCAGGGGATGCAGGGGAGCAGAGCATTTTTCCTGTAGGTCTGGGCCTTAAAACGGTATTTCAAAAATCAAAACTAACTCTCTGTCTCTCTCTCTCTTCCCCTCCCCCCCTCCCTCTCTCCAAAAGGGGGCTGCAACACCACAGAAAACCTATCCCAGGTGGTGCGTTAGGCACAAGGCTCCAGGCCAGGCTGAGTGTTGGGCCGCAGCGCCCCCTGGAGGCCCAGGAGATTCAGGCACTTGGATCCACTTCAAGGTCAAGTTTTCTGATAGGAATTAACAGAGGGACAGAATAAACATACTAAAGCATCCACTAAATACGGTTGTTCGCGTGTTCCGTGAAGAAAAAGAAAATGCCTGGGGCCATTCCAGAAGGTTTCCTTGTGGGTATGCCCCGGCTCTCAGCCTTCCTCCTGGCTGACTTCCCCTGTTGCCAGGGGAAAGACCCACACTACAGGTGTTCGTCTTGCCTTGGGATCCCTTCCACTCCCGAATTTAGGTTGAGTTACTCAGTGTTGAATAATACACAATTGGAGTCAACACTCTGGCAGAGGAGTTGAGTTCCCATCTCCAATTTCTGGGCTAAAAGACAGATTGCATGTCCCCTCAATTTTCCTGGTTGTCCACACCCCTACCAGTCACGAACCATCTCAAAGACAACTAGTCTCACCCTCATTGAGGCAGAGGAAGGGGACTGTTTTACCTGGTGCAGCAAGATGTGCTTTGTTCATCCAGAAGCTTTCAGAGAAGGCCCTGGGACCTGCAGATTTCCAAACTAATGCTGTAGCAACATCCAACACTGTCCCTGGAGGCCTGCCCCTTAGCTATCCACAGGCAGTGGTGGAAAATCAGAAATAAAAGCACGTGAGTGTGATATATATATTTACTTGTGGGGCAAGATCAAATTCCTTTTCTGATGGCTGTGGGGTCAATAGGAAAGGAAGCCATCGTTTCTGAGGTAAAACAGGGTAGGGTAAGGGAGGAGGGGAGGGGAGGTGGGAAGGGGATGTTTTTCACCTTGTCCTGAGTGAAGTGAGGAGATGGCCCGGCAAAGGCCAATTCTCCAGGAGGCTTAAGCCTCAGGGACCCTCATCCACACAGGCCCCTGCCAAGGCCCTTTGAAGGCTCCTTGCAGTGCATTCCCATGGTTATATATAATTGTGTTTTCATAAGTTTGTATATTTCTTTAAAAATTTTTTATGTTGGGGCGCCTGGGTGGCGCAGTCGGTTAAGCATCCGACTTCAGCTCAGGTCACGATCTTGCGGTCCGTGAGTTCGAGCCCCGCGTCAGGCTCTGGGCTGATGGCTCAGAGCCTGGAGCCTGCTTCCGATTCTGTGTCTCCTTCTCTCTCTGCCCCTCCCCCCTTCATGCTCTGTGTCTCTCTGTCTCAAAAATAAATAAACGTTAAAAAAATTAAAAAAAAAATTTTTATGTTTACTGATTTTTGAGAGAGAGAGAGAGCACAAGCAGGAGGGGCAGAGAGAGAGAGACACACACAGAATCTGAAGCAGGCTCCAGGCTCCGAGCTGTCAGCACAGAGCCAGATGTGGAGCTCGAACTCATGAATCGTGAAATCATGACCTGAGCTGAAGTGGGATGTTTAACCGACTGGGCGCCCCAGTTTGTATTTTTCTTCTGAAAGAGCAATATCCCCTTTGGTTTTATGAGCTTCAGCCCCCCCTGAACCTACATCTTCCCATAGGACCTGGAGCTGGGTAGGAACTGTGCAGGTAAACGATAATAAAGGCCTAAACTAAGGCAGATCAAGGGGGAATGAGAGGAACAGAAGAGAGATACGTCTTAATGAAAAAGCGCTGTCACTTACTGACCTGTAGCTCTTGCTGATGGGGGTGGGGGGAGGTGGTTTGCCTCTTCTCTGGTGTCCATACTGTTCAGAATAGTGCCTAGCACACGAATACTTGTGTAATGAATACTTGTCTGGGAGGTACAGGTCAGGAACTCATGACTAGGCATGTGGGGGTCCCACAGAGTGCTCCAAATAGATGGGCTTAGTACACCCACCACCTGTCCCCCAGCCCTGCCCTGTCACCCGGACCCATTCCTGAGGTAGAAAGCATCAAGGTCTCTCCCTTTTAACCTTCGATGGCCACTTGGCCAATGGGAGCCAGGTCCTTGGAATGCACCACACAGTGAAAAGGACTCGGGGTCTGGAGACTCGAGTAGGCAATACTCTTGCCTAATTATCATTATAGTTAATATAATTAAATATTATCACCTAATTATCCTTAGCGTCAGTCACTTCCTGGGTAAGTCTGGGGTGCTGAGGGTCCATTGGTGCGATGGTTAAGTGTTTCACAACCGCCTCTCAAAAAATAAACCTGATTTGTAGCATCTGCTGATTTTCTTTTCTTCTTTTTTCAAAATTTTTTTTTAATGTTTATTTATTTTTGAAAGAGAGAGATAGCACTCGAGTCGGGGGGGGGGGCGGTGGGCAAAGAGAGGGAGACATAGACTCTGAGGCAGGTTCCAGGCTCTGAGCGGTCAGCACAGAGCCCAGTGCAGGGCTCGAACTCATGGACCATGAGATCATGACTTGAGCCAAAGCTGGACGCTTAACCGACTGAGCCACCCAGGCGCCCCACATTTGCCAGTTTTCATGAGGTATGTTTCCACCATGGCTAGTTTCAAACTACTAATGTTCCTGAACGTGTTGGGAAGAGACGCACACAAGAAGTTCTCCAGAGCCCAGGCAAGCAGAAGTAAAGTGCCCCGGTGTGGGCCCCAGTGATACAAGCTTCCCCTTGAACAAGAATGGCGGACAAGGGGACTCCATGTTCTGGGTCAGGCTGCGTGTGGGCAGTTTTTACTGGCGACGTCACTTCAGATTAGGTGAAAGGTATGTGGGTGATCAATTTGGCTCAATGCCCACCTTTTTTTTTTTTTTTAGGTTTTCAAAAAAGGTTGATTTTTAAAAAAAATTATAGTATAACAGTAATTTTACACATACACTCGATAATTTTTTTTTGCACATATATACCCATATAACCCCTGTTCAGATTAAGATACAAGCCCTTTTCCACATCCCAGCAGCCTCTCTGGAACCTCCACCCCATCAATGCACGCCCCTCTCCTGACTTCTATTTTTTTTTATTAATTTTATTTTTTTTAATTTACATCCAAATTAGGTAGCATCTAGTGCAACAATGATTTCAGGAGTAGATTCCTTAGTGCCCCTTACCCATTTAGCCCACCCCCCCTCCCACAACCCCTCCATTAACCCTGTTTGTTCTCCAGATTTATGAATCTCTTCTGTTTTGTCCCCCTCCCTGTTTTTATATTATTTTTGTTTCCCTTTCCTTATGTTCACCTGTTCTGTGTCTTAAAGTCCTCATATGAGTGAAGTCATATGATATTTGTCTTTCTCTGACTAATTTCACTTAGCCTAATACCCTCTAGTTCCATCCACGTAGTTGCAAATGGCAAGATTTCATTCTTTTTGATTGGCGAGTAATACTCCATTGTATATACATACCACATCTTCTTTATCCATTCATCCATCGAGGGACATTTGGGCTCTTTCCATACCTTGGCTGTTGTTGATAGTGCTGCTATAAACATGGGGGTGCATGTGTCCCTTCAAAACAGCACACCTGTATCCCGTGGATAAATACCTACTAGTGCAATCGCTGGGTGGTAGGGTAGTTCTATTTTTAGTTTTTTGAGGAACCTCCCTACTGTTTTCCAGAGTGGCCGCACCAGCTTGCATTCCCATCCTGACTTCCAGCACCGTAAACGAATTTTCTCCATCTTTGGAGTTCATCTAAATGGCATCATGCACTGTGTGGTTTTCTTGTATCTGGCTTTTACTCATTGTTATATCTGTGGGATTTTATCCATGTGTCATGGGTAAGAGTTTTCCCATTTCTGGGTAGTTTTCCTAGTGCTGACTTTTAATAACTTTGCCTCAATAAAAGGTTTTTGTTTTGTTTTAATGCTTCTCATGCCTATCTTTGTCACTCACCTATGAAACTGTGGATTCCACACGTTGGCCCTCCTGGCCATATACTCAGTCCCCCCAGTGCTCTGTTTCTCCTTGGCCCCGACTCATCCTCCCAAAACATTGGCCATACCACTCAGAGTCCCTTCTCCATAGTTAGCCAACTTCCTCATATTCTCGATATTTCTTGAAACGTTTCTCTCATCTATAGTCTTTTTTTTTTTTAACGTTTATTTATTTTTGAACAGAGAGAGACAGAGCATGAACCCCGGGGGAGGGTCAGAGAGAGGGAGACACAGAATCTGAAACAGGCTCCAGGCTCCGAGCTGTCAGCACAGAGCCCGAGGCGGGGCTCGAACTCACGGACCGCGAGATCATGACCTGAGCCGAAGTCGGCCGCTCAACCGACTGAGCCACCCCGGCGCCCCATCTCATCTATAGTCTTAACTGAAACCTGAGTGACACTGGTTATGAACTGAATATTGATGTCTGAAATTCATATGTTGAGGCCTTAACCCCAATGTGATTGTATTTGGAGATAGGCCTGTGAGGAGGTGATAAAGGTTACATGACCTAAGGATGGGGCCCTAATCTGGTAGGGTTGGTGGCCTTGAGAGAAGAGGAAGGGAGAGCTCTTTCCCTACCATGTGATGACAGTGAGTAGCCAGCCATCTGCAAGCCGGGAAGAGAGTCCTCACCAGGAAATGAATTGGCTGGCGCCTTCATCTTGGACTTCCCAGCCTCCAGCACGTAAGAAAAGAAATGTCTGCTATTTGAGCCCCTAGTCCATGGTATTTTGTCACGGCAGCCTGAGCAGACTGAGATAACACCCAAGGTCAGCCTTTCTCCCAAGGCCCTTTCTAGCAGTGACCATTTATTCCCTCTCACCTCACTACATGTGAGTATTTGGAATTTGATCTTGCCCTACTTTCAAGCTGATAAGTCAACCTGTTACCGGACGCTAATGTCAACCTGTTAACGGATGCTGCCAGAAGACGCACGACTCCTGGAGCAGAGACAGAGAACTTTATTGCTCCCAGCACAGCAAGTTCAAAAGCATCACGTTTGCGTCAGTTCCCTCGCCCTCCAAGTCCCACAGGGGCACATGGAGGAGCCCTCTGGGGGCTGTTGCGTCTGGGGAACATGAGAACGGGGAAGCTGCCTCTTTTGCAGAAGGCAGTAAGCAAGCTCTTTGTCTTAGAGATAGGGCTTCATTCCTCAAGGTTACCGGACACACCCAACCCTAAGAAATAGCCCAGATGGAGTGCTCGGGGCCTTATACTCTTGACATGCCCAGTAAAAAATGTACAGCGGTGCCCAGGGCCGATGTGGTTTGCCTCTCCCAACCGTCGACCCTGTGCACGATTGGCTGACTCGAATGTTCACATGAATATGCCACTCCATCCGCCACTCTGATTAGTTTGATCAACAGAGACTGGGACCAAATCTGCTCCATCTGTCTCATACAGAATCTAATTAAGGCTACTATCTATAGAACTTCCAGCATCAAGATGAGGCCACCCTAAAAGTATTAGCTTCAAACTTGCCACCGAGGGTCCCAGATCCGGTCACCAGTGAATCAGTCCCAAGGGAATCAGTAGGTCTTACTCCAGACAGTTAGGATAGAGTCTAAACCCGGGCCATTATCCATTGAAATTCTCACAAGTGAGTTTTGGACTAATCTGCTGATTTCTGCTATCACTGCCAATAATTGTAAGAGGCAGTGGATGGGCCAAAAAGCAATCCCATCTCTGACGGAGAGATTCCATGGCCCACATACAAACATATGCCTTGAAGACTCACATGCCACTCCAATTCAAGATTGGCGGTGAATTCTGATTTGTGCCATCATTACACTGCTTTGCTTGAGCCACACGGGCAGTGTCACCAAGGAGGTACAGCCTCATCCGCCACATATGAACCAAGACCACTCGGGTGACAGGGAAATTCTGCCCACTTGTACCAGTCAAAGTGCAACAGGGGTGGGCTGGATGGTGTGTTTGTACAAGTACAGGGCGGTGGGGGGGGGGGCTTCCGCATTCAGGAGCTGCCATTGGTGACAAAGGGCACAGCCGCATAGTCTGGGACCATCCCTGCCTACATGTTTCCTGTTTCCATGGCAGGCGGACAGGATGACAAAGCCAGGTGGGTCAGGTTTCTGGCTGAAGCTTAACTCCTATCAGCCAGGTGATGGTTTTGCCAGGATTTGGGGGACAAAGAGAATGTTAATCATCCCTCCCTCCCTGCTCCCACTGGCATCTGGGTGCCACCAGGCCTCTGTGGCTATGGGAAGAGTGTGCCCCATGCCAATAGCTACACCTTCACCTCTTCTCCAGTCTTTCCCTATTCACACCCTGACCTTTTATCTGGAGGGGCCAGGGGTGAGTGCGACAAAATGTACAGAGACCTATTATATCTCCCACCTTGGCTTCTGTGGGCCAGCGTAGGGGGACTGGGCAAGCAGTGTACTCAACTGAGTGGTCATTACCTTTGTGACCTGGGATCGTGTACATCCATCAGGAGAATCCAGGTGGCTAAATCAGAATGAAGTTTGAATCCCCTAGGCCCCCTTTGCCAGGCCGACAACTGGAGGCTGTACCGGCTAGACTGGCCTGGGGTTATTGTTGGAGGAAAAAAGGAAGCACTGTCTATGCCCGGGATTAGTCAGAATCTCAAATCCCCAGAAAAGGTCTATAGAATCCACCCCTCTTGTCCCGATCGTTACCTAAGAAATGGCCGAAGGAGGATTCCTGTCTGGGGACAACTGCGTGCAGTGACCACACTGTCTCACTGAAGTGTGTGGACCAAAAGGAGATGAGGTAGGCAGTCAGAAGCTGAGTTTATTTTTGAGGAGGCCGGATGGCGTGGCCAGCAAATACCTTGACGAACACCCAGGGTTGGGTGGCTTTTGCAACAAAGAGGCAGCCTTGTCAGACTGCGGATGGTGTGAAAAGCCAAAAAGTTGGCATGGCTTAGTTACAAGGGCCACAGTGGTGTGGCCAGTCTCCTGCTCAGACTAGAACCTGAAAATCTGCCCACAGCAGTGAGGCACCAGTGAGAGTCCAGAGAGGGGGGGTCAAAGGTCTGAGGTGGTCAATCATCCAAGGGCAGGCAGGAGCGATGCCCCATGCAGTGCAGCCTCTTTACTGTAAGACAGACAGTCCAACTTTGGGGAGGCAACCCAAAGCTGGTATGTGGCGGTGGCTTCTTCATCAGAAAGATACAAGTCTTTACTTTGCGCTCTGTCCACAGCGGTGGATGTGTCACTATGTTTGGTGCAACGATGGATCCGGGCAGTGGTGTGGCCACTGAAGGCCGGATCAACAGGCTGATTCCGGTTGGTCATACCAGAGAAGGGTCCTGACTGTGGGCATCTCTCTGAATGACCCAGGCTGTCTGATTGGCAGATAAATTTGTTCCCACGGTTTGCAGCTCCCAAGAAAAACGTCTTCGATCGGCCGGACTTGCAGACAAGACAGCCAGCCCATTGACAACAACACAAAAGGCAGTAAAAATGTACCTGGCCTCATCACGGGAAGTATTAGCCGGGGCTATCAGCACTGTCTTGAGTGCTGCACATTGAGCAGAATGACCATGCATACTTCTGATTTTTTTTAAATGTTTATTTGTTTTTGAGAGAGACAGAGAGACATAGCACGAACACGGGAAGGGCAGAGAGAGAGGGGGACAGAGAGTCTGAAGCAGGCTCCAGGCTCTGAGCTGTCAGCACAGAGTCCGAAGTGGGGCTTGAACCCATGAACCACGAGATCATGACCTGAGCTGAAGTCGGACGCTTAACCGACTGAGCCACCCAGGCGCCCCCATACTTTTGATTCTGCATTGTTAGTGCCGAGGTTGAATGTGGACATCATCGGGTATCAGCTTAGTTAAACCACCAGGGAACCAGGCAGGCACTTGGGGGACACTCTGTGAATTGAGGGCCCCATTGAGGTAGCAGCTTTGCTTCATGTGATGAGGTGAGGAATGGAGCTCTCCCCAGAGGGATCGCCACCACCCTTTCGTGTACAATTCAGATAATGTCAGGGCCAGGCCAGCTGTGCTCTTGAATAATTTCCATTTGACTGTTAAGGATTTTTGTCCCCTTCTCTTGAGAGCCACCAAATCCAAGTTGACCTGTTCCAAAATGTCAGGTTGCAGAGTGACAGGACCTGTATAGGTCAGTAACAAGTTACTAGGTTCCTTTTTTTAAAAAGCGATGTACTTTGGGACTGCGTCCGGCTGGTGGCGTTGTTGTGCTGGAAGATGGCCTCTGGCGTAACTGCGGCCGTTGAGGCCATTCCTCCCGTTAACTTTTCTCCTCTTGGAAGCCTATACAGTTTCTTCTGGGCCATTCCGAGTGCTCAGGAATCACCTGGGGACAAACAGTAGCCTCCGAAAGGGCAAATGCGCTGACACTTAGGGGCACTCACGGCACAAGCCTGTACAAGCACCGATACCAATTATATTTTCAGCCGTGGCAGCCCCTGCGCGGTACATTGAATTGGCACAAAGGACCCCGCTAAGGGGCCGCTTTCATTTCCCTTCCCTACTGCAAACGTTGCTCAGAGCCCAGCAATTGAAAAAGATTTTTTTTTTTTTTTTTTTTTTTTACCTTATGGGAAAACAGACCAAGGAGTTTATTGTGCGCCAATCAGTTGTCGCAACAGCTGCAGGAGACCTTGCCATTCCAAGGGGTGGGGGTGGGGTGGGGGGGTGGCAAGGAATGCTGGGGAAGGGGTGGAAGGAGGGATGGGGGAGAGCAGAGAGTGCTGCGGGGGAGCAGTGGGGGCAGCTGGCAGGATATTATTTTCTCTTGGCTTCCGGGTTTAGAGTTGGCATACCACTGCCCGCCCCCCCCCCCCCCCCCCCCCGTGTATCTCTAGTGTCAGTCCTGGGAGCACCCGACCCCAGGGGCATTTTGCGCACCCCCCCCCCCCCGCCCCGTTCTGCACTGCATTCCTTGCTGCCTTCAGCTACCCCTGCTGCGTCTATCCATAGGACATGGTAAGGTGGTGCCATGGATGGCTGGATTCTAGAGAGCTACAAACGTTTGAGGCCCTCGCCTCTATCAAGTTGCAAGCATATTTTCTCATCAAAGCAGCAGAGGGGAGAGAGGGACCGGGGCTCAGAGAGGGACAGAGGAGGTCTGGGCCAGTAAGCGAAGGTTTTCGTTGGCTTTGGGTTTGAATGGTGACCTGCAGGGCTCACCCAAATAAACTTGTACTGCTTTTGGTTCACCTAAAGTTTTATTTCAAACATCCTGGCTGACACTGTTTATTTCAGCCCTTTGGGGTCTTTTGATGTAGCAGCCACATGGATACTGTTGCCCCACTATCAAAACATCCCTTGCACCTCCTGGGGCGCCTGGGTGGCTCAGTCGGTTAAGCTTCCGGCTGATTCAGCTCAGGTCATGATCTCACAGTTTGTGAGTCTGAGTCCCATGTTGGGCTCTCCGCTGTCAGCGCGGAGCCTGCTTCGGATCCTCTGTCCCCTTCGCTCTCTGCCCCTCCCCTGCTCACACTCTCAGTCTCTCTCTCTCTCTCTCTCTTGCTCAAAAGTAAATAAACATTAAAAGAACAAATCCCTTCCACCTCCTGCATGGAGGAGAATAAGCGGGAACCAAAGCACCATTCTGGTGACTTATTTAACAGTCCTACGTCTCACTGCTTAACAGGTAGGCCAGTGTGAGACGCTCCCTTGAGCAGCTCTTGCCCTGCTGCCCACCACGTGGGGGAGATTCACTAACATATGCCAGGGAATCTTTTCATAACCCTGGCCTCGTCCACAGGGTCCTGCCTCTTCCAGAAAGCCCTGTCTCTGTCAGCATCCCATCCTCACTGCCAAAACCATCAGGGTCTGGCATTTGAATTTATCCTGCTGGTAAGTGATTAATTGGCCTCTTACGGTTTCATGGATGCTGGCCAAGACGAGGCTCCTGGGTCAGAGACTAAGAACTTTATTACTCATGGCACAGTAAGTAGAATAAACATAACGTTTACATTGGCTCCCTGCCCCCCTCCCCCCGCCAAGTCCCACAGGGACAATGTGAAGGACCTCAGGGGATGCTGTGTGTGCAACAGGTTTGTGTCGCAGCTGAGGAACACTGAGCCTGGGGGACCTACCTCTTTTATAGCAGGAAATAGGCAAGCCTGCTCTTCGTCCTGGAGGGAGATATTACTACATTCCTCAGAGTTGCTCTGCAAACACAAGCCTGAGAGACGGCACAGGCTAAGAACAGTTAGGACCTTGCATTCTTGGCATACCCAGAAAGAATGTGCAGAGACGCTCCGAGCTCTCCCAATAGTTCCCACCCCGTGTCCACTTCCAGGCCATGCCTATCTCTTTTTTTAAAAGCCCTGCTTCTCAGTTCTGATGCCCAGACTGGATGGTGGGAGAAGGAACAAGGACAAGAGAAATCCAAGCTCTTTTAGGATCACAGACACAAAAGACGTAAGTAGAGGGGAGCAGTGTGCTTAAAGAACAGTATGTCATAACCAACTTGGCTTTTCTTTTTCTTTTTTTTTTTTTAATTTTTATTTAAAAAAAATTTTTTTTAACGTTTATTTATTTTTGAGACAGAGAGAGACAGAGCATGAATGGGGGAGGGTCAGAGAGAGGGAGACACGGAATCTGAAACAGGCTCCAGGCTCTGAGCTGTCAGCACAGAGCCCGACGCAGGGCTCGAACTCACGGACTGCAAGATCATGACCTGAGCCAAAGTCGGCCGCTCAACCGACTGAGCCACCCAGGCGCCCCAACCAACTTGGCTTTTCTAACATATATAAGGATGGCCCAGCATTAAAAGGCTCATCCATGAATATTAACAGGTTCAAGGATAAATTTTGTTATTTCGATTAGCAGATACCTATGAGCCAGGAGTTGACAAAAATAACAAAATTCCAGCCTTCACTGAACTTACATTCAAGTGAGAGACAGAGACAAACAAACAAATATGTAATATGACATCTAGTAGTGACTGGGATCATTGGGAAAATAAAGCTGAGGGAGATGATAGATGTCAACAATCTCACATGGTTTGATCTAATCCATATGTGCAAGTGTAGCGTTTGATGAAGGTAGATTTCCTATCTGGAAGAAAAGATAATAAATGATGCTAGGGCAATGAGCTAATATTTTTGGAAAAAATAAGGTGAGGCGTTTATCTTTCACCTTTTACAAAACTACATTTCAGATAAATGAGTGATCTAAACCATATAAACGCACAAAACCATAATAGCATTAGCAAAAATATTGGAGAATATATCACCTCGGCTCTTTCTGCGGTGCACTGGTCCGGGGGCCCTTCAGCAACAAAATGGTTCAGCAAGTTGCAGGAAACATGAATTTTCCTGCGGAAGAAGAGAAAAATCTTGCAGTACTGTTCTGAAATTAACTGTTTTCAGGCATGCTTAAAGCAATCAAACATAGGCCAAAATTTACATTTCACGATGGGCTTCCTTTTGCAACTGGACTGCCTCACCATGGATATATACTTGCAGGGACAATTAAGGATACGGTTACCAGATATCCTCACCAGAGTGGGTTTCCTGTTGATAGAAGATTTGGATGGGACTGTCATGGCTTACCTGTGGAATATGATATCGATAAAATATTCGGAATCAGAGGACCAGGGGATGTAGCCAAAACGAGGATTGTAGAGCATAACCATCAGTGCCAAGCAATTGTGATGAGATACTCTACTAAGTGGAAGTCCAGAGTTATCAGACTTGGCCGATGGATCGACTTTGACACTGACTACAAAACGCTGTATCTATAATTCATGGAATCTGTCTGGTGGGTCTTTAAACAACCCTATGAGAAAGGCCTTGTGGATAGAGGTGTGAAAGTCATGACCTTCTCTAACCGCGTGCAACACCCTACTTTCCAACATTGAGCCTCACCAGAAATACAAGGATGTTCAAGATCCTTTCACCTTTGTAACTTTCCTTTGGGAGGAAGATGAACACGTATCCTTGGTTGTCTGGACGACCACTTCCTGAACATTACCCGGTAACCTTGTCCTGTGCGTTAATCCAGATATGCAGTGCGTGAAGATTAAAGATGTTTTCGGGGGAAAATTACTCATTTTAATGGAAGCCATGGTATCAGCTCTTGATAAGTTGGAGAGTGACCATGAGATCCTTGCAAGATTTCCCGGTACCTATCTCAAAGGCGAGAAGTACAGGCCCCTGTTTGACTATTTTGTGCGGGGTAAGGTTGGTGGTGCTTTCACTGTGTTTACTGATGGCTCTATGCAGGAGGAGGAGGGCACTGGAGGGGTACACCAGGCTCCTTACTTCGGTGCTGATGACTATCAGGTCGGCATGGACTTCAACATCATTCATAAAGACTCTCCTCCTGGCGCGTTCGGTCAGCTGAGTGTCTGACTCTTGGTTTTGGCACAGGTCATAATCTTACGGTTAATGAGTTTGAGTCCCGCATCGGGCTTGGTGTTCATCCTGCGGAGGGAGCCTGCCTGGGATTCTTGCTCTCCCCCTCTCTCTGCCCTTCCCCCACTCGTGCTGTCTCTTTCCCTTTCTCTCTCTGAACATACATAAACTGAAAAAAAGTAAGAACCAAAAAAGACTCTCCTCCTGTTTGCCCTGTGGATGCTTCAGGCTGTTTTACTGCGGAAGTGACAGGTTTCACAGGACAGTATGTGAAGGAGGTTGATAAAAATATCATCAGGACCCTGGAGGAAGAAGGCTGACTTCTTGTTGCCCGCAACCTCACTCACCAGGACCCTTTCTGCTGGGGGTCAGACACTCCCCTCATGTACCAAGTAGTGCCTGGCTGGTCCTCGTGGGTGGAGCCCAGGGTGGACCAGCTGCTGAGGAACCATGACCTGTGTTACTGGGTCCCAGAGTTTGTATGGGAAAAGCAACTTGGAAATTGGCTAAAGGGTTCACGTGACTGGGCAATTTCCAGAAACAGATACTGGGGCACCCCTATCCCACTGTGGGTCAGTGATGACTTCAAGGAGGCAGCATGCGTTGGATCAATGGCAGAACTTGAAGCGCTATTGGGAGCAAAGATCTCTGATCTCCACAGAGAGACCATCCCTTCCTGCTGTGAAAACTGTTGTGTCGCGCCTCTGAAGCGTTTGTTGGTTTAAGAATGGCAGCATGCCCTATGCTCCAGTTCATTATCCATTTGAAAACAAGAGGGAGTCTGAGGATACATTTTCTACAGACTTCCTTGCTGAAGACATTGACCATACCGGAGGATGGTTTTACACTCTGGTGGTGCTGGCCACCGCTCTCTTTGGACAGCCACCTTTCAGGAATGTGATCGTGAATGGGCTCATCCTGGCAAATGAAGGCCAAAAAGCGAGCAAACGGAATAAGAATCATCTGGATCCACTTTCAATCATCCATAAATGTGGTGCCTAGGTCCTCAGATTGTATCTGATTAACTCCCCTGGGGTGAGAACAGAAAACCTTTGCTTTAAGGAGGAGGGGGTGCATGATGTCTTGAAGGACATGCTCCTCCCTTGGTACAATACCTATTGCTTCCTCATCCAGAACTTCCTGAAGCTGCAGGAGGAGGAAGAAATGGACTTCCTCTACAATGAGAACGCGGTTAAAGAAGGTGCCAACACCCCACACTGGCAGGTCCTGTCCTTCATGCGGTTAGTTGCTTGTTGGGCTCTTTGAGACCAAAATGGCAGCTTACAGACTCTATATTGCGATGCTTTGTCTGGTCAAGTTTCTGGATGTCCTGACCAATTGCTATGTCAGGATGAACCACAGAGGGCTAAAGGGTGGAAATGGGGAGGAGGACCGTGTTATGCCCCTGGAGACCTTGTTTAGTATCCTGATTTCTCTGTACGGACTGATGGCCCCTACACACCTTTTCTTCCTAAATTGGCGTACCGGAATCTAAAGATGCTGACTGACCCTGTTTCTGTCCAGGACACAGACACCCTCAGCATCCACCACCCCATGCTGCCCCCATGTTCGAGAGAAGTTGACTGACAAGAAAATGGAGGGCACAGTATCTGGGATATGGTCTGTGATTGAATGTCGGCGAGTGATTCGAGACCCCAAAACCATTCTGATAAAGTATCTTTTGAAAAAAATTGTGGTTCTCTGTCAGCATCCAGAAGCTCTTTTTATTTATTTATTTATTTATTTATTTATTTATTTATTTATTCATTCATTCAATTTACTTTAGAGATAGATCACAAGCAGGGGAGGGACAGAGAAGGTGGGGGAAGAGAGAGAGAGAGAGAGGGAGAGAGAAAGAGCTAGGGAGAGAGAGAGAGAGAGAATATCCCATGCAGGCTCAATGCACAGCACGGAGCCCAACTTGGGGCTGTTCCCACCACCTGACCCTGACAGCATGACTTGATCCGAACCAAGAGTCAGATGCTCAACTGACTGAGCCACTCAGGCACCCCAGGATCAAGAGCTCTTAACGAGATCAAGTCTTTGGAGAAGTATATCACTGAGGAGCTCAGTGCTGGAAAAGTTATGCTGCCCACAGACAGAATACACGTACGGGTTTTGCCTCAGGGCAGATCCTGATCCGTGGTCCTCGGGGAAGCCTCTGAAGGGAGCCTTCAAGGCTGTGATGTGTCCATCAAGCAGCCGAGGGGGGAGGAGCCGGAGTGCTTCCAGGAGAGGGGGACCGTTGTTGGAGAAGGCATGAACCAAATGAAGGGGACATTGGTCTCCTGTACGCCTTTGATCAGACAACAGGCAGGACGACGCGGTTTGTACACTTGGCTGCCCAGGCTTTGGTTCTTTTGGGCGTCACCCCTGACCAGTCAATCATGGATGAAGGAGTGGCTCATATCCAGAAAATTGGCAAAAAGTGCAATCTGGTTGCAACTGATGAAATAGTAGCTTACTATGAAGCAAAGTCTGAAGGCAAGTGTCCGAAAAATGTTATCAAAAGCCACATGGAGTTCATACTTGCCACCATCAAGGCTCCCTTGGAACCATATCCAGTTCCAACATCAGATAAAGTCCTTACTCCGGGGAAAATACAGTTAAATGGGTCTGACCCGGAAATCACACTCACCCAAGGATTATCCCCGCTGGGCCCTGCCTGTGCATGTTCATCTTAACATGTGTACAAATGCCAGCAAGCAAGGTGGAGTATTGCTTCTGGAAAATCCAAAGGCGAGAGTAGGGTGGACCTTTTACAACTGAGGTGTTGTTACTAGGATTTTTGGTGTAACGAATACAGGGCTGGCTGCCTTCCATGGTGAAACAGAAATATGAAACCAAACCGACTTACAGAGTCTCACTGGAAAAACGCTTCGGGTGGAAGCAGGGTCTGCCCCCACTGTGGGGGGACAGCCCGAGCCAGTGCATCAACCTGCAGCTCCTGAACACAGGCCCGCAGGAGTGCTTCATGGGAACAGTGGCACTCTCCTGCTCGAAACCCCCCTTGGGCAGAGTGGACTGGCCCACCAAGGTCTTCGGTATGAAGTAGCCAAGGTGTTTGGCCTTGGGAGCAGGAAGCTAAATTTCTGAATGAGACTTAAACAGATAAAATGACGAGGAAATCCCCATGAACACTTTGAACTTAAAGACTGTATGTTTCTGTATTACCAACAATGGCAGACTTCTAACATTCATTGCCAGTGTGGTTCAGGCAGCCTTACCTTGGCACATACCTGTCCCCTACACACACACACACACACACACACACACACACACGCACGCACAGAGGCACACGCACACTGAAGACAGTCATGTGTAATATGCTCCCTTTGGCCTGAAATTGAAATGGTATTGATTCATGAAGTGACTTGGAACCTCAGAGTGATATTCACACTTAACCGTAAATACCTATGCAGACATGTTGGGAGGAAGGCTACAACAGAACCTCAGCACTAGATTTTTCTATACTCGAATTCTCCAAGTGTACGAGGTAGAGTGATTTAAGTGGCATAGCATAGTGTGTGTGTATATATTCTTTGGTCTTTTAAAATCTATTTGAGGGGCACCTGGGTGGCTCAGTTGGTTGAGTGACCGACTCTTGATTTCAGCTCAGGTCATGATCCCAGGGTCATGGGATTGAGCCCTGCATCAGGCTGCATGCTTAGTGTGGAGTCTACTTACGATATTCTCTCTCTCTCTCTCTCTCCTTCTGCCCCCCCCCCACACACATACTTTCTCCCTCTCTCTCTCTCTCAAAAATAAAAACTTATTTGAGATCTCTTGAAGAAGCGGACAGTATTGAATATATTTTTAAAAATATTTTGTTTTTCAACGTTTATTTATTTTTGGGACAGAGAGAGACAGAGCATGAACGGGGGAGGGGCAGAGAGAGAGGGAGACACAGAATCGGAAACAGGCTCCAGGCTCCGAGCCATCAGCCCAGAGCCTGACGCGGGGCTCGAACTCACGGACCGCGAGATCGTGACCTGGCTGAAGTCGGACGCTTAACCGACTGCGCCACCCAGGCGCCCCTAAAATATTTTGTTTTTAAGTAATCTCTACACCCAACATGGGGCTTGAACTCACAACCCTGAGATCAAGTCACATGCTCTACTGACTGAGCCAGCCAGGCGCCCCCAAATATTTCTGCTACGTGGATTTTCTTGGAAAATTTGATGGAATATTTTAAGTTTCAGTAAATCAGAACAATAAACTTTCTCTCAGATAAGAAACGAATTGGAGAATATATTTCTCATCTTTAGGGGAGGACTTGAAACGGAAGTCAGAGCTTTGAAGACAAAGACTGTCATGTTTCTGTGTCACACAGCTTGTGAGCAGAAATGGAGTGTGGACACCTCGGGGAGTGTCACTAATCTGCTGGGGGCCTCTGCTCTCCTCCTTCTTGCCGGAATAACTGTCCTAGGTGTTGAATGAACTTGGGAATGAAGGCCTTCCAAGGAGGGGCAACAAGATAATGGAGTCAGAGCCTCTGACCGCAGAGGGCCAACCCAGCCCCGAACCCACTGTCACTGGACTTCTATGTGAGTGGGAAATAAACCCTTCCCTTATCTGGGCCGCGATTATGTTGTACATTGTTCCTTGCACCTGAATCTCATCCTAACTGATACACCTGCCCGGTCCCAGGTGAAGGGTCATGATTAAGGTAAGCCACTGGTTCTCAACTCTGGTCAACTTTTAGAATCATCCAGGGAGCTTGTGAAAAACACCAGTAGGGGCCCCATCCCACACTGCTACCTCAAACATCTGGCAGTGGCATCCAAATACAGGCATTTTTTAGCAGCTCCCCAGGTGAGAGCAAAATACAGCCAGGTGTGAAGAATTAGCTTAAGCCAATCAGGACAAACCTCTTCCCCTCTTTCCCAGTCACCCTTGCAGTCGGAGTGGTCACGGACCTAGTTCTGACCTGTGATTCCTAAGTGGAAATCTGCTGAGAGGGTTTCTGCGAAAGCTTTTACATTTCTGGTTAGAAAGAGCAGATGTGGCTGGGCCTCTTCTTTCTTCCCCTTCCCAGCTGAATGCAGAAGTGACGTCTAGAGCTGCAGCAGCCATATGGTGATTATGAGGCACCAAGGATGAGGTTCTCATACAACACGCTAAGGTTAGCAGACTGAAAAGTCAGAAAGCTGGGGTCTCAGGGGGTGTCACCAAGCAGTTAAACCAACCCCAGTGACTCCTTAAATTCAGAAATGAGGGGAAAAGACCCCAAACCCTTATTTGTTTAATGAGTTTTCTGTTTATCACGGCAGAACATATTCACAACCTGTAACATATACATGAGTACAGATGCTTTGGGGGCACTCTGTAATGTTTATCATGTGTACCAAGAAAATCAGATTTACGCAGCAATATTGCTGGTAATGGCCCAAACTAGAAACCACCTAAATATCCATCAACTTGAGAAAGGCTCGATAAATTTAGTAAACAGACATTATACAATACCGTGCAGCAAAACAAAACGAGTCTGCTTGTTTTCTAAAACATGGTATCTTAGATTTCTTTAAATTTTTTTTTTAACGTTTATTTATTTTTGAGACAGAGAGAGACAGAGCATGAACGGGGGAGGGTCAGAGAGAGGGAGACACAGAATCGGAAACAGGCTCCAGGCTCTGAGCTGTCAGCACAGAGCCTGACGCGGGGCTCGAACTCACGGACCGCGAGATCATGACCTGAGCCGAAGTCGGCCGCTTAACTGACTGAGCCACCCAGGCGCCCCGAGATTTCTAAGACATAGTATTGAGTGAAAAAAAGTGCATTATTGGACAGTAAGTATATAGAGCATGAAACTATTTCTTCTAAAGTGCACACCCATCCACTAAAAACAATACTATATACTCTGGGTGCTGTACATGCACAGGAAAAAGGTTTCGAAGGAGGTGAGAACCTGCCCCTGGAGATAGGGCAGGTGGATTGGGGGCTGGGGTGCTAAGAAACTCTGGCCTTCTTTATAATTTATAATATTTTTTAAAAGGAATGTAATAATTTACTAATTAAAAATATCCAAGCGTAGTGCCTGGGTGGCTCGGTTGGTTGAGTGTCCGACTCTTGATTTTGGCTCAGGTCATGGTCTCATAGTCTTGAAATTAAGCCCCTCGGGTGAGCTCCTGCTGAGTGCCGAGCCCGCTTGGGATTCTTTCCCCCCTTTCTCTCCGCCCCTCCCCCACTGGCTCTCTCTGTTTCTCTCACAGAAAAAAGCAGCCCTACTTTCTGAGGGTTCTTGCTAGTCACTGACACCACCTTTCTCATTTCTGACATGACTGGCGTCCTGGTCTCTCCGGCTCTCAGGGGAAGGTTCCGGCACCTGAATCCTCGCCCTTCCCCTGCCTCAGCTGATGACGCTATCATGGGTGACTCCCATGGGGACACTGATGACTCGCCCAATAATTGTGGGTCTGAGTCCTCTTCTGTAGGAGTCATCTTGAGCTCTCTCTGGCACCCGCTCTGACAGCCCCGTCTGGGACTTCATTATTCCCAGTTCATTATTGCTTCATTATTGCTGGTGGAGAATCCCTCCTTCCCTTCCAACTTACTGCTCAGTGACTCCCACGAGCACTACTCTTAGAATATCTTGGGATCTTTGATCCTCTCCTCACCTGCTTATCCATTAGCTTCTGTCTTTTCTTCCCCCTGGACTCCATGTTGCCAACACCCTCAACCCCCTTGTACCTCTCTCTGGCCAAAAAATATTTTTGGATGAACCCAAGAATTAGTTTTCTCCGTGAAATCGCACACAATTGTACCATACCATGATAAATTTACATTGCCATCCCAACAGGGTCCTTGGTATTGCCCATACATTCCTATTTGTCTCAGCCCTAAGACTTGTGTCAGTTTTACTCACCACTCCTCACTCTACATCACCTCCTCAAACATGCCTGCTCTCCTCACTGTGTCCCAGCATGCCATGTTCACCTCACCTCCACAGGGTAGGAGCTGCCCGGTTCAGATCTTCTGTCAGCGGGTGTATCCACTTCCCCAACTGCTTCAGATGTTAGTTGTTAAGTGCTCACAGTTACCCCCTTCTCTGGTGGGTTGTCTATGGACAAGAGGAGCCTCCAAGAGCCAGAGAGATGCCTGGGGGGTTAGGCCACGCAGGGCCTAAGTGAAATGCGGAGTGAAATATAATCTTTATTAGTAACAAAGTCAAGGGTACTAGAGGCAGAACTAAAATTTCATTCTACCTTCATAGTGAAAGGAAATGCTAAATTTCAGTTGGAGGTTAGTAAGAACAAAGATGTGATTTTTGGATTTTCCCCATCGAAGTTCATGATACTGATTTGTATTCGTGGACACCTACAGGCTCTGTGGACCCCAGCTTAGGACCTCCGTACTAGAGGATTTCTAGGCCTAGGAAACTGACATTCAATTCACTCAGCCTCGCACTACATGCTTTGTTTAACTTAACAGTTAAACAGATGGTTTAACCTCTCTCCCCTGCCCAAGAGACTGATTGAGGAACTTTTCAAGGGTCCTGACTAAACTTCCCTGTTGTCAGGCAGTATCAGTGAGAGATGACTTCCTTGGGGACTTGAAGGCCAGGAGAACTCACCAAGCTCCTAGGGAAGACGCAATGGCCTCCAGACAATGATGGTCTCATCTTCTGGGCTTGAGTCAATTGGAGTCACCCTGTGGGTAGCTACAGGGTGTCACATCAGTTAGCAGATATTGCTTGAATGTCAGGCTGGGCAGAATTTAGGGATGAAAATAACGTAGTTATCTTCAAGATAAATTAGTATTTTGGGGGAGGGGGTGGGGGGGCTCAGTTGGTTGAGCATCTGACTCTTGATTTCAGCTCAGGTCATGATCTCAGTGTCGTGAGATCAAGCCCGACATCCAGCTCCCTGCTCAACGCTTGGGATTCTCTCTCTCTGCCCCCTCAAAAAAAAAAAAAAAAAAGGAAAAAAGAAAAGAAAAGAAAAGAAAATTAACATTTTGGGGGAATAAAAATTAGGTTATTACCAGAGATAGGATCAAGATGGCACATCCCTCTTCTTTTCCACCTTAAATTTCCTCAAGTAAGAGGATATAGATTTCTAAGAAAAGTAAATCTCTCACTTCATCAGGAAGAGTAATATCTGGAGGAGAAAAGTGGTGGATGGCAATAGCAGTGTGGAAGGTGGGACTAAGGAGTCTATGGGAACAATGTGATGATGCTCTCTGGTTTGATTTGTTTCACGGAAATATATGAATGGGGATGGAGGAGTACATTACATTAATAGTGTACATTAATTATATTAACTATAAATTTATAACAGCCTTATATTTACACAGCACTTGTCATTTGCTCAAGGTTCCTACTTAATCTTTAAAAATCTATAAATCTTTTCATCCCACGACTGTAGAGATTGCGCTGTCTAAAGGAATGCAGAGAAGGAAGCACAAAGCCTGTACTTGGTCCCTAAGAATAGAATGACTACATTCCCCTGGGCACCTGGGTGGCTCAGTTGGTCAAGTGTCCGACTTCAGCTTAGGTCGTGATCTTGTGGTTTGGGGGTCTGAGCTCCGCATCCGGGTCTGTGCTGACAGCTCAGAGTCTGGAGCTTGCTTCATTTGGATTCTGTTTCTCCCTTTCTCTCTTCCCCGCTCGCGCTCTCTCTCTCTCTCAAAAATAAGTAAACATTTAAAAAAAAATTAGAAGACTACATTCCCTCCCTTCGGCTGCCAGAATGCCCTGCACCTTTTTTTGATGGATGAAGTATATAAATTACAGAGAGCTAGTATTTAACTTTCAGCGTGTATCATCTGGGGGTGCTTGTTAAAAATGTATTTTCTGGTGCCCCGGCCTTGAGATTCAAATTCTGCAAGTCTGGGGTAGAACTCCTAAGTCTGCATCTTTAACAAGTGCTGCTGGGGCGCCTGGGTGGCTCAGTTGGTTGGGCGGCCAACTTCGGCTCAGGTCATGATCTTGCGGTCTGTGAGTTTGAGCCCAGCGTCAGGCTCTGTGCTAACAGCTCAGAGCCTGGAGCCTGCGTCAGATTCTGTGTCGTCCGCCCCCCCCCCCCCGCCCCTCCCCAACTCGTGCTCTGTCTCTCTCAAATGTTAAAAAAAAAAATTAAAAACAAAAAACAAGTGCCACTGGTCCACTTGGGACAGGTGATCCAAAACCACACTGCTAGAATATCGGTTTAGGCAAAATCCTCCTGTGTCCTTTGGTTTTTAGGCAGGTCATCTGAAAGCAGCATGTGAATGGAATTTAAAAAATCAATATGGGGGCACCTGGGTGGCTCAGTTGGTTAAGCATAGGGACTTCAGTTCAGATAATCTCATGGTTTGTGGGTTTGAGCCCCCTGTCGGGCTCTGTGCTGACAGCCTGGAGCCTACTTTGGATTCTGTGTCTCCTTCTCGCTATCCCTCCCCTGCTCACGCTCTCTCTCTCTCAAAAACAAATAAACATTAAAAAATTACAAAAAAAGCAGTCTGGGAGCACCTGCTTGGCTCAGTCAGTAGAGCCTTTAATTCATGATCTTGAGGGTTGTGAGTTTGAGCCTTCCATTGGGTGTAGAGATTACTTTAAAATAAAATCTTAAGAAAATCAGTTCAAAATTCCGCTTTGATCACACTTACATGCTTGAGATAATTTCTGTCTCCAACTAATGGTTCTGCCCAGGGTAGTCGAGGCCTGGGACACACTTTTAGGGAAACAACTGTCAGAGCAAAGAACAAGACCACATAGGAAGAAACAACGAGGAAATGTGATTAACACAGAGTAACTGGGCAGGCTAGGAGACTGCCGGAGAAACCAGACACACAACCTTCCCCCAAGGACTGTGTTGTGTTCATTAATGTTTTTAGTGCCTGACATACGGAATATTCAGTGCGTATTGCTTAAAAGAATTACCATGGCATAGAGGCAAAAACATTAAGAAAGGACAGATTCCTCAGTATTGTTTCTCACCCCGTTAAACTCCGGCACTCGTTCCCTAAGCATGAAATCTCATATTCTCCTTTAGTGTTAGTTTCAACATAAATTAAATATGGAGCCCTAAAACAAAGCAGCAAAGTGTGTGTGTGTCCCTTCACGCTCCACGGCAAAGGATAAGCAGAAGAGTCAAGGGCAGAAGGAAAACAGAGGCCAGCCAGCGTTGGTCCGGGCAAGGGAGACTCGCCCACTGCCCTACAACAGACCGGAAATCGGGGTCGCACCCGCGCGGGCTTCTGACGTCACTTCCCCCGCGACTTCTTGCGGAGGATATGGCGGCTCTCAGCGGTGTCCGCTGGCTGACCCGGGTGAGGCCTGGGGTCAGGTCGTGCCGGGGGCGGGTGGGGGTGCGGCGGGTGTGTACCAGGCTCACTGAAGTATTCGGGGTGTGGGACCCCCGTACCCGACCTCACGGGCGTGTGCGTGTCTGTCGCAGGCGCTGGTCGCCGCCCCGAATTCCGGGACATGGAGGAACCTGTGTACCTCTGCCGTGGCGCACGCCGCCTCTCGAAGCCAGGTAAGGGAAAGTCCGGCTCCGGTCTGTCCACGCGCCTGTCCCCTCGTCCCCCGCTCCCCGGGACCAGTGCTCCCACCCCAGCTGTGGCTCTGATGGTCCCGCTGGCAGGCTGAGGACATGAGGCTGGAGGGCGCCTTTCCCGTGACCATGCTGCCAGGCGACGGCGTGGGGCCTGAACTGATGCACGCTGTCAAGGAGGTGTTCAAGGTGAGTGACGTCGGGGAATCAGCCAGCACACACTATGGGGCGGGTTGGAAAGGACTTACCCCATCGTGACCCAGAGATTTTGGGGACCTGTCCCTGAAGGCTGCCTCTGTCCCAGTGGAGTTCCAGGAGCATCACCTGAGCGAGGTGCAGAATATGGCATCTGAGGAGAAGCTGGAGCAGGTGTTGAGTTCCATGAAGGAGAACAAGGTGGCCATCATTGGTACGTGTGCCCCCTTGCTATTCCACCCATATGCCTTTTAAAATCGCACGAGCAAACGTTCTTTAAGCTTCTTTTGGCACATACTAACACCTTAAGTCCCCCAGGCTCCCATCACTATTTTGTGGTGGCCATTTGTTTCTTACTGTTTGGGACCCAGGAGTTGAGAGATCATGTGAGCTGCCTGTGCAGGAGGGTTTCAAGGGTTTGAAGTATGTCAGGGGGCTATATCACGGGTCATCAAATCTTGTTAATTGTGTTTCTTGAATGCCACTTCTAGCTGCCTCTTTTCTTCTGTCTTCCCCCCCTCCTTCCCTGCTTTAATCTCCCCATTAGAGTTTTTTTTGGCTTCCAGTTCTGCCCCTACAATCTGTCTTCTGCATCTGTTCTTTTGGAAAGACCGACATGGCTTTGCCAGACCCTGCCTTAGCGTGGGAGAGTAAGTTCTTCGTAAGCTGACTTTCAGCTTTTCTGCCTTCATTTCCGTACCACTTGTTCTGTGCTTGGGGCACACTGGACTGTTAGTTTTCAAATACTATCTTGATTTACGTTGTTACTTCTGCCCGGAATGTTCTTCCTTTGATGCTGTTAGAATAGTCCTCACTTACCCTACTATAGTTTCCTAGGGCTACTGTAGAAATTACCTGAAAGTTAGTGTCTTAAAGTAACAAATATGTTCTCTTACAGTTCTGGAGGCTAGATTCCCAAAATTAAGGTGTTGGCCAGGCTTCCTCTGAAGGCTTAGGGGAGAATCATTCCTTGCCTCTTCCAGCTGCTGGTGGCTCTTGGTGTTCCTTGGTGTTTCTTAGCTTGTAGATGCATCGCTGCAATTTCTGCCTCATTTTTCGAACAGCTTTTCTCCCTCTGTGTCTGTGTATCTGTTTCTCTTTTGTTTCCTGTATAAAGACTTGACACTGGATTTTGGGCCCACCCTAGTTCAAAATGATTTCATCTCTAGATCCTTAATTATGTCTATAAACACCGTTTTCCCAAATAAGGTCACATTTACAGGTTCTGAGGGTTAGGGCATGGACATTTCTTGTGGGCTCACTATTCAACCTGTACCCACTTAACCTAAGATTTGGCTGTAGTGCCAGCTGTTTTCATAAATTTCTTGATATTACGAGAGAGAATTTCTATTCTGTGCTTCTGTGTACGACATTAATACCTCTCCTGTGGTACTTATCGTGTCTTTCATATTATTCGTCTTTCCCGATGTCTTGTTTACGTTTTGAGGACAGGAATTGTGTATTGTGTTTTTTGGTTGATATCCCTAGTACCTGATACATGGTCAGTATTCAATAAGTATTGGTTGAAAAAATGTCAAATAGACCTTTGTCTCCAGAGGCATTTAAGAATCAGTGATTTGGGGGGCGCCTGGGTGGCGCAGTCGGTTAAGCGTCCGACTTCAGCCAGGTCACAATCTCACGGTCCGTAAGTTCGAGCCCCGCGTCAGGCTCTGGGCTGATGGCTCGGAGCCTGGAGCCTGTTTCCGATTCTGTGTCTCCCTCTCTCTCTGCCCCTCCCCCGTTCATGCTCTGTCTCTCTCTGTCCCAAAAATAAATAAACGTTGAAAAAAACATTAAAAAAAAAAAAAAAAAAGAATCAGTGATTTGGGAGTGGGAGAGGAGAGTCTGGGTTGCATCATGTCACTGAGAGGGTTGGACACTGATCTGGGTTCCCTTGGTCTTAGCCTGTGCCCTCCCCCTCCCCCTGTGTTTACACAGGAAAGATCCATACCCCGATGGAGTATAAGGGAGAACTGGCCTCCTACGATATGCGACTGAGGTAGGTGGCGGGGGCCGTGGGTCAGAGGAGTCCTGGGGCACCAGGCAGAGTGCTGATGGCTCTGCCCCACCCTCAGGCGTAAGTTGGACTTGTTTGCCAATGTAGTCCACGTGAAATCGCTTCCTGGGTACAAGACTCGACACAACAATCTAGATCTCGTGATCATTCGAGAGCAGACAGAAGGGGAGTACAGCTCACTGGAACACGAGGTGAGGCCCTGGAAACTGGGGAGGGCAGGGGTGAAGGGAGAGAGCGGCATGGCTCCTTCCCTTGTTTTCAGGGTCACCTGGCTATTTTTCTTTTCTTATCCAGAGTGCGAGGGGTGTGATTGAGTGCTTGAAGATCGTCACCCGAACCAAATCTCAGCGGATTGCCAAGTTTGCCTTTGACTATGCCACCAAGAAGGGGCGGGGCAAGGTCACGGCTGTTCACAAGGCCAACATCATGTGAGGGACATGTCTTTGCATGGGATAGGAGCCCCTGAGAAGGTAGCCCCTTGCACTTTCTTGATTGAGTCTGTTCCCTTTGGCCCACGGACAGGAAACTTGGGGATGGGTTGTTCCTGCAGTGCTGTGAGGAAGTTGCTGAACTGTACCCCAAAATCAAGTTTGAGACAATGATCATAGACAACTGCTGCATGCAGGTAATGTCCTCCCCGTGTCTCCACCCTCAGAGTGCCCGGGATGGGCACGGAGCAGAACTTCTCCATGCCGCCATTTTGCCTCCTAGCTGGTGCAGAATCCTTACCAGTTTGATGTGCTGGTGATGCCCAATCTCTACGGGAACATTATTGACAATCTGGCTGCCGGCTTGGTTGGGGGAGCTGGTGTGGTCCCTGGTGAGAGCTATAGCGCAGAGTATGCGGTCTTTGAGACGGTACGTGAGGTCACCTCTTCTCTTCGCCCGGCCCTCTCTGCATGCCTGGCTTCTGACTTCAGGTCCCTTGACAACTGCCCTCCGATGCATCCCCCTCCTCAGTGACCCTGGTGTGTTCTTCCCCCCACTGCCGTATGCTTCTACCCTGGGTGTCTGACCTGAGCTCTCTTCCTCAACGCCCTTCCCTGACCTCAGCCTCTGCGTCACATCTGCTCCTAGTGACTCTGGCCTGCCCTCTCTCCACAGGGCGCCCGGCACCCATTTGCCCAGGCAGTGGGCAGGAACATAGCCAACCCCACAGCCATGCTGCTGTCAGCTTCCAACATGTTGCGGCATCTCAAGTAGGTGTTGGTGGGTTGGGGCAGGAGGCTGGGTGTTTTAAGGGGGAGCACAGGTGGGGAAATCAGGGGGATGATGTGGGGAGAATCTCAGTTTCTTCCTGTCTACATTGACAGTCTTGAGTATCACTCCAACATGATTGCAGATGCCGTGAAGAAGGTGATCAAAGTTGGCAAGGTGAGTCAGAAAGGCTGTGGGTTTCAGGGCCTCAGCACTCCTCTTTGGGGAACCTGAATCGGGGCCTCCTTTCCCTCCAGGTCCCCAGAACATCTTCTGCGCTCTGATCTTCCCCTGCAGCTCTCAGGGCTGTTCCTCACCTTCCTTCTCCTGGCTGTTTCATCCTCTGGGTCTCCTTTGCCTCTTGGTTACTGTCTGCTATGCCCTCTTTCCTGCTCCCTCCATCGGCTCTTTTGTGGCTGCTGTCTGGGGGAGGGTGTGGGGGCCAGAGGAGCAGAGGGAGATAGCAGGCAGGATGAGGCACAGGTGTCTGCTTCTCCACACCTGCAAGCCCTTCCTCATCTGCATTCCCCTGCCTTCCGTCCTCCCACGTGGTCTGAAGTCCTCCAGGACTTGCATCTCCCATCTCACTTCACGCTCAGCCTCCCTCCCATCCTGCTCAGGCTGCAGCATAGCTCTGATAGTGGCTCTGGCCCAGACAGGAGTGGGGGAGCCCATGCTCTTCCAAACCTGGCCACCTCCTTGCGATTCTGCTGCATTGCATCTTCTTTCTGGCCTTGTCATTCCTTCTTGGATTCCATGCCCATCACACTGCCCTATCCCCCCTTCATGGGCTCTCTTCTCTTCTTCCCCACGGCTTTTGCCGGTGGTGGCTGTAGGTGCGGACTCGAGACATGGGCGGCTACAGTACCACAACCGACTTCATCAAGTCTGTCATCGGCCACCTGCACCCCCACGGGGGCTAAACCCCTTTATTCCCTCCAACCTCACAAGGACCATACTACCTACACCTCCCTTCAGTACAGTGGACCAGAGAAGAGCTCTTAAACCTTTTAGACCATAATCATCTGGGCAGAGCCTAGGTTGTCCTGGGGCTGGCTTCCTTAGGGACCCGTGTATTACTAGGTGGGGGTAGGGGGCCGCCTAGGGATGGGGCCTAGGCCACAGGGATGATGACCATTCTCCCCTACAGGTTCGAACTTCTGACATGGGTGGCTATGCCACCTGCCAAGACTTCACTGAGGCGGTCATTGGTGCTCTGCCTCACCAGTAGGTCCCATCCACACCCATAGCCATGTAAGGTGTTCAATAAAACAAATTATACGGACTCCTGTGAATTTGTTTTTATTGGGATATAAGGGATGGGTTGGGAAATGCCATGTGGGTTATGCCCCACCAGGAAAATGTCCGCTCTAATCTTCCTGGGAGAACTTCTGGAGCTTTTTCTTTTTCTTGGAGCTGCTGCTCTTGCTGCCAACAGCCTCTTCTGGTCCACTGCTGAGTGGCTCCTCCTTGGAAGAGAATTTCCTCTTTTTCTTAGGGATGCTCCTGTTTGCTGCCTCTTCGGCATCACTAACTGGTTCCTCTTTGGGGAAAGATTTCTTCCTCTTAGGAAGACTTCCGCTGCCAGCGGTCTCTTCAAGATCACTACTAACCAGCTCCTCCTTGGAAAAAGATTTCTTTTTCTTGGGTTTAGAGACAGAAACCGATGGGTCTTCCATTCCATTCTCCTGAGGAGTCTCCTGGGGCTTTTGCTTTTTCTTCTTCTTGGGTCTCTCACTTATCTCCTAAAGAGAAAAATGGGCATGAAACTATCTTCCATCGTATGAACATGCGCACCTCTGAAAATTCCAGCAACTAAATAGGGCAGAGAAACTGGTGGAAATGGTGTGAAAATCGCCCAGTGTTTCGGAAAGGATTTCTAACTATAGGGAAGATGCTGCAAACCCATCCCCAAGGGGACTCCCACTTAAGGAGGATATGTTGCTAAGCCCATGAAATAGGTATAGAAAAACACACAATAGAACCATCATGCCATGTTCCAAAGGGGACCCTGAAAGACTACTTGACCAACTGGGCGCTGCATGAAAATCCTGGGGAGGACCCTAACCTAGCACACATCATGGAGACCTCCCTGCCCCAAGCCCCACTATGAAATGCTACCACCTCCGGACAACACGGCTGAGAACACGCAGAGCAGGAATTCACACTACCCCCGGCTGAGGACTCCTGGGAGGCAGCCGAGGACAGAACACTTGCCCAGGGACCGGGTGTGTTACAACCAGCTCTCTGGGCTCCTGAGCCAGTTCTCTCAGCACCTATCTCCTTCCTATAGAATCAAGAGGTAGTTTGAGATGTTTCAGGTCCTGATTTTAGTCCAAAAGCCTGGACTCGAGACCATGATGTGAGGTAGCACATCCTGTTCTGCTGTCAAGAACCCTACACCCGGGGCCTTCACCCTGGGCTGAGGGTTGGCCTGCCCACTGACCTCACACTCCTCCGGGGTACTACTGCTGTTTTCCGAAGACGCGAGGGCAAGGGCGGCCAGCCGTTTCTTCTCCTTCTTCAAGCGTTTCTTCTCCTGCTTCTCCAGCTTCCTGGCCATCTCAGCAGCCGCTTCCTCTGCCTGGCCAAAGAAAAGTGCTGAAAAGGCCCTGAAGACTGCAGGTTCTCTAGGCCTCCTTTCCAGCTTCATTGGATCAGGCTCATTAAATCAGTTTTTTTGCCTCCACTCTACAAAGTCAGGCTTAGCCAGTTCATCACCTCCAACAGCCAGCTCTGGTGGTCCTTCCCCCACCCAGCAAAGCCCAAACTGACCTGAACCATCGCCTCCTTCATGACATCCAGATTCTTTCGTGGAATCTCTCCTGTCTCATAGAAGGACAGCCGCTCCTCAACTTGCTCTCGAAGCTTCTCCCCAAATACACTTGTGGGCACCTCTGGATGTGTGTGTGTGTGCGTGTGGGTAAACAAAGCCTGTCAGCTCCTAAAGGGCCAGCTACTCCCCACCGTTTTCCCTCTACCCTCAGCTTCACTCAGACCCAAGGTATCAACACTCACTAGGTGAACTGCTGTTGACGAAAAATATTGCCATCATTGTAGAAGCTGCTAGGTAGTCAGCCTCCCCTCCTCCCAGCCCCTTCTCCTCCAACCCCCCCACCCATACCAGAGAAGCAATCAATTCGTGAGGCAATACTGCATTTGTTTGCCAGGTATCGGGAGATGCGGCCTTTGTTCTTGGCAGCTGCTCGGCCAATGAAGGTGGAGTGGAAAATGAGTCCATATTTTGGGGTGTTACCCCTTGTCTTCAGGGCTCTGGGAGAAGAATATTTAGTGGGGAGTTTAAGATCAGAAATCTCAACCCCACCAGCCGAGGCAGCTCCTCCCCTCCCGTGCTCCCCCAGTCTCCAAAGTGAGCCTTAGGCTGGACTGGGTCTCTACACCCCCACCTCACGCCAACCCACAGCTCCCAGAGGCAGAGGGAAGGCATCCAATGTCGCTGACCTGGAAATCTGGTCCCTTTGCTGGGCCCTGGGAATCACTCAGACACCAGGACTGGCCATCACCCCATAGCAGAGGTCTGTATAGGTCAGGGAGCCCTGGTCAGCCATCACCGTGATCCCCAAACAAGCAGTGGGCACCGCAAGTGGCACCGGTGTGTGGGCAGGTGCCCTCACTGGTACCTGAACAGGGCCTTTTCAGCCCCAAGGATCTGCACTGTGGACGCTGGATACTTGGCCAGGTTGGTGAGGCTGCCAGCATGAGCAATGAGACGTGCACCTACCTAGAAAAGGATTCAAGGAATTAGAGAAGCTGGAATTGCCACTCTACCAACTGCATAATTCCGCTTCACCCGTCGTCAAGTGCAACTGGGGAAGATTAACAATGGGTCAGAAAATAATACAGCAGTATGGACCTCTGTTGTAATAGTCCTCAACCCCATGCTGTGTTCCCCATGACGTACCGCTTCCCCAATTAGCGCTGATAGGCTGGGGGCTACTTGGCTCATCTTGGATCGCAGGTAAGTATGTAGGCTCTGGCGGTACTCTGACAAAGACACCACACGACTGGAGAAGCTCTCGATGTTTATCAAGTCGATGGCTGATATGTCCATGCCTAAGGGGCACCAAGAATGAATGCAAGACCAGATATTCACAGCCCCAAACTTATTCTGGCCACTAAGCTGTACTGACCCATGGAGGACCGCGAGGCATCCAGAATAGCCTTCGCCTTGGCTCCATCCATTGTCAGCTCTTCCAGCTTCTCCAGCTTGTCTTCATTCAGCTCCCTTCGGTTTCCAATGAACTGAGCGAGGCGGCAGTATGTGGCATTGTCATTGATGATCTTCACCAGCTCAGGAAAGTGATACCCGTACCACTCCCTGCAAAAAGCCAGCACAATCACTCCCTGCCCAGCTGCCAGGTCTCAAAGCTATAGCCCCAACCCTCTCCATTTCCATTCTTTGCCTGAAGAACAGGAAACAAGTCAGATTCAAAACGTCAACTCCGTGTCCCCCCATTCACAATACAGACCAGGCAAAGCACCTGGGCTGGGGTGTATATGGGTGGATTTACTCTGCCTCCTCTTTCTGTACAGTCAGTGTAAGAACACAGCCTGTGGTAAGCACCAGGAGGCTCAGCCCCACCCCATGCGGTTCTGCCGGCAGGAGCCAGTCCTGACTTCAGCATTCAAATTAGTTAAACCACAGGCCAAAGACCCCCTTCTCAGGGGTTGCTCAGGCTCTTTACCTGACACGCATGGAGAAAGTATTGATGTCCTTATCCAGCTGGTCCAGGAGACTAATGGATTGGATAATCATATTGTCTACCCGGTTCACGTTAAACTTAACTTTGGCACGGGAATAGCTGTGTCCCAGCCCCAACTGGGCTTTACAAGCAGACAGATCTGTCAGACCCTTCACCAGGTTGTGGAAGTGCAGACGAACCCCTGGAGGAGAGCGAGACTGTGAGCAAGGGAAGGTTCTAAGCCAACCTCTGCACTCACGGGCACCAGCCAAGCAGAAGGGCTTCCCAGAAGCAACCTTAAGCTAAGCACCCTGTTAAGTTTCCAGATCCCCCCTCGAATGTAGTGAATGTTAACAGCAGTCCCACCTCGCAGGATCTCAGCTATCACGCCTCCAGTCTGGCAGTTGTACCCTAACTCTTCTTGTATAGCAGCACCAATCTTGGGGTCTCCAACCCCCAAGAGTACTTTCTTCTTTTTGGATGGCAGGTGTGTCTCCAAGAGCAGGCGGAGGTCCTCGTGAACAACACCTCAGGGCAGAGAACAGAGAGCTTCCACTAACATACTGAAGAATGCTTAACTCATAAAAGGGATCCTGTCACCCTAAATGCTGATTAAGTGATAGACTTATCCTATGTTGGTCCCACAGGGCATGCTGGGATGGCACACCTAGATCCTTCCTTGCTTCAGGCTTTGCTCAGAGACATGGAGACATCAGTGATTGCACTCAGGGGATTGACAGATTCACGTCATCACCGCAAAGCCCGCATCAGCCATGGAAGGAACAGGACTCAGGTCCAATTGCAAGCGTGTGCAATATATAATTGAAGCCTCCAACACACCCTAGGGCGCTGTGTAAATAAGCATTTAGTGCCGGATTTGCCTTCTGGAATAATCTTTTTTTCTTGGCTCTTCTGTATCAAAACCGCCTTTTCCAAGCACTTCGACAATTACCAGAGAACCACCTTTACCATCAAACCATGCCTCCCTACCGGATTTCACCTATGGAGCATTATCTCTAGAAGGCCCACAAAGAAATCACATCGACTTATCTCCGTAAAATACTTGGTGGTGGCCGACTCACCTTCAGACACAGCGTTGGCATTTTCCAAGGCAACCTGGGACGAGGCAAAGGGACAAAAGGCCACGAGACGAACGATATTGTGGAACTTGCCCAGGTTGAGCACGCACTCTTCCACCTTGGGGAAGAAACAGGATGAGCGGTTTTCTTCCCTGGCTCTTGCCTCTAGGGCGCACTAAAGCAGCGGTTCTCAGCCCTGCACGCATGTTTAAGAACCAACCGAACGCTTTGAAAACGAGCCGAGAATAGGCCCTGAATCCCGGTCGGCTTCATCGTACGAGGTGCAAGCCGGGGGGCTTACTTGCAAGTGCTTCTAACGCGACACTAATTACGAACGCAGGTAAGGACCCCCCCCACACACACCCACCCACCGCCAGGTCGGGAGCTTTCAGGCCCAGCGCAACCCCCCAAAGCGCGACCGGCCACGTGGGAGCGCGCGGTGCATGCCGGGGCCCGGCGGCCCCAGGAGCTGTGGCGCTGCCGGCAAGCCCACCGCTTCCACCCACCTGCGGCAGCAGCAGGCTGATTTCCTCCACCTCCTTCAGCGCCAGCAGCGCGTAGCCGACCGCGTGCTCGAACAGCACGTGCAGCAGCACCTGGAACGGGAGCCGGGGCGCGAGCGTCAGCGCGGTTCCCGAGTTCACCCGGCCCCGCTCCCAGGGCACACTCCCGCCCCGGCCCGGGCTCCCTCCCGAACTCAGGCCCAAACCTCGGCCTTCGCCTCACCCGCACCCGCTACCACTCCTCACCATGGCGCCCGCTCCTGGCCCGGCTCGCAATGCGGCGAGTGGGCTCCGGCGCGCGGAACCGGGCTCCGGAAGCCACGCCTCCGCGCCGCCGGCCAATCAGAGACCGGGGACGATACCTTTGCGGGCCTTCGGAGGGGTGCGCCGCGGTGGTATCGCCCGGAGGGCGGGAGTTGGGAGCGCGTGCGCGCGGGCTGCCGTGCGGCCTCCGCTGCGGCGCGGGTTGGCGCGGTTGCCGGGGACGCGCGGGATGCGGCCCGGCCAGCAGGCCGCAAAGCAGTTTGGGAAGGCGCTTTCCCAGATAATATTCCAGCCCCAGGTCTTCATCATAGGAATTGTGGATGGCAGAGGCCGGGCGGGAGATTCCGTGCGGGCCGCGGCGACTATTCCCACGCGGAAACTTGTTGCCGAGCCCGCTTTCCGCAACGCGGGTGATCTAGAGCCCTGGACCCCTCCCTGCTCCCCACGCCTCCCGGGACCCCTTCGTCCCCGCCTCCCACTCGGGGACCACCCTGCTCCCGCGGATGGAAGTGGGGCCTGGGGCGCGATGGCACAGACCCGGAGGAAACGGCTTTTCGTGGCCCGCTTCGAGCTTTTCGGTTGTATTTTGTTTATTACTTTAAAAAATGAGGGTGGCAGGCGATACAGTAGAAACGAATGACAGTCTCACCTGTTCCTTGGTTGGCTTCTGGTTCCCCTGCTGAAGCAGAACCAGTTCCTTTGGTAGGGCCACGTGTTGCTCGCCCCGTTGAACGCCCAGTTCCAGGTGAATGGGAGCTGCTTCCAGGCCCTCTAGGACGGGGTTCTGGGCAATCTGGTGACTTTTGAAATTCCCTTTGCTTTAGTAATGAATATTAGAGCTATAAACCCCAAACCTGGTTATCCTAAAGTAGTAAATATGCTGGCAAATTAAAAAAAATCATTTTAAGGGGATTTTTATTCCATATATCCCCATAACTAAAGCGCATTTATAAATTGAACATATTTTCTTCTTAGGCAATTCACTTCCTTGGTAAACAAAATCCAAGTACTGAGCTCACTCTTAAAAATAGGAGGAACCTTAAAATCTCATAATCTCAATATTGCTTAAAATGTGATTAAATTCTTATTACATATATTCTTGTACAGTCATGAATCTGAATCAGTTACTCTTTCACATTAAAAAAAAATTTTTTTTTTTTTTAGAGAGCGTGAATAGGGGAGAGGGGCAGAGGGTGAGAGAGATAATCTTATGCAAGCTCCACACTCAGTGGAGAGCCCGAGGCAGGGCTTGATCCCACAACGCTGGACCGTTGGCGGTGGATGGTAACCTGAGCCAGAATCCAGAGTCAGATGCTCAGCCAAAGGAGCCACCCAGGTGCCCCACTCTTTCACATTTTAAAGTGGAATTGCAAAATTAATCTGTTACGTACATCACTATGTTAAATTCTCTTAAATTATAAATACCAAATTAAGTAGATGTTTCCAAAATGTAACAGAAAATATTAATGCTATGACTGATTTTTTTCATTATTTCTGTACTTAATCCTAAATATTCCTGGGGTTACAGGTGCTTACCTGCTAAAGTAGGGGTTTTCAAGGTAAAGTCAGAATGCATCAATGGATTGCAGAATTAATTTAGACATTCTTGGCCAGCATTAGAAAAATAGGATGTGGGGCACTGGGTGGCTCAGTTGGTTAAGCATCCAACTCTTGATTTCAGCTCAGGTCAAGATCTCATGGTGCATAGAATGGAGCCCCACACTGGGCCCTGTGCTGATAGTGCAGAGCCTGCTTAGGATTCTCTCTCTCTCTCTTTTTCTCTGCCCCTCCCCTGCTTGTGCACACTCTCTCTCTTCTCAAAATAAATAAATAAAAAAAATCGGAAGAAAGAGAATAGGACATAATAATAGGTCACATAGAGGATTGATCTGTAAGACGTTTGCTTCAGCTAAGCATACGTAGAAATATGTATGTATGTATGTAAAATCCATATGCACACATGCAAATTTATAGTGTGGGTATATATACATAAACATACATTTCTGTGGATTAAATTCAAGAGGCCTGCGAGTCACCGAGCTGAAAGTTAACCGTAGATTTGAGCTGTCTGGTTATAAAGGAACTGTGGTAGAGCCCTTGGCTAACTTACAGAAATGGCGGAAGAGAATAGCACTTCAACTGATGAAATACACACACGATTAGATGGGATGTGGTGTAACCACTAACACTATTCTTTTGGCTTCCTCACTTCCACCTCTTTGCTTTTTAAATCAAACAATTTTTTTTAATTTTTATTTTTATTTAGTTTTGAGACGGAGAGAGACAGTGTGAACTGGGAAGGTGCAGAAAGAGAGGGAGACACAGAATCTGAAGCAGGCTCCGGGCTCTGTGCACAGAGCCTGATGCGGGGCTCCAGCTCACCAACTGCGGGATCGTGACCTGAGCCGAAGTCAGACGCTTAACTGACTGAACCACCTAGGCGCCCTTGCTTCTTATTTGATTTATTTATTTTTGAGAGAGAAAGAGTGCGAGCAGGGGAGGGGTAGAGAGAGAGGGGGACAGAGGATCCGAAGTGGGCGCATCACGGACAGCAGTGAGCCTGGTGCAAGGCTCGAACTCACGAACCATGAGATCGTGACCTGAGCTGAAGTTGGACACTCAAACAACTGAGCCACCCAGGGGCCGCTCACCTCCACCTCTTTAACTAAGTTGTCTCATTGATACGTCATGATCCTGACCTCGATGGGCATCTCTGCAGCATGTGATATCAAAGACCATATCTTCCTTCCCTTTGGGCTGGGTTCATCCCTACCTAGGTTCAGTTCTTGGCCACCAAAGTGGCAAAACCTCTGGCTTCCCCTTCTCTAAGCCATCTTCCTCGCCACTGCCAGAATGGTCTTCCTAAGGCAGAGAATCCAATCACATTCTGTTTGTAGGTGCTCACTGTAGCGTGAAGTAAAGGAAAGATTAAGGGCTTGGTGTCTCAGGAGCTCCTTGTGGTAGCTCGTCTCCGAAGATGACCACCAGTGATCCATCCCTCCTGGCATTAGGTCCTCGTGTAGTCCTCCCACGAGGAACCAGGCTGGGCCTGTGATTCATTCATTTTAGCCAATAGAATGTGGTAGCAGTGATACTGTGCCAGGGCAAAGCCTCAGCCTTTTGCGTTCTTCGGAGCCTTGAGTCGCCTAATGAGAAATTCAGCTACTCTGCTTGCGAGACCTCGTAGAGAAGGAAAGGCCCTGACTTCACGGACAGGTCCAGCTTTCTGAGCAGCTCAACCGAGCCCAGCCTTCCAGCTGTCCCCGTCAAGAAGGTAGATAAAGCCATTGTGTGTGTTCCCGCCCCAGCCACCGTCTGACTGCCGCCACACAAGCAACCCCACACAAGGCCAGCAGAAGAACCACCTGTTGGAGCCCCATCTACCCGCAGAATTGTGAGAAATGACCTTGTGGCTCAAAGCCACTAAATTTGGGGATGATTTGCCAAGCAGCCATAACCATGAATCAGTCAGCAAACGTGGGTTCATTTGGCTCATTAATGTAAACCTTTCTTTTTGATTCTGCATTCCCTCCAAAGTACTGCTTTCACTGTAGTCTACGCGTTTTTGGTGTGCAACATTTTCATCGCAATTCAATTCCAAATGTATTCTGGTTTCTTTTATGGATGCTGTGAGGACCCACATGTTATTTGGATTGGTGATAAAGGTTGATGTCCTCCCCGCTTCCTGTTGCTGCTTTCTAAGTGGTATTTCCTCCGCTTTTTCTTTGAAAAACTTCGACTACTCATCGCTGCCCGGTAGCATCCAGTTATGCGCTGTGAGGGCTGTTGCTTACTTTTTGGATAAGGAGGCAAAATGCTGTTGCAAAAATGGGGGGTGCCATAAGCCGGTGAACTTCCTAACCTCAGATTTACTACCCTGATTGTATCATTTCAGCTCAGTCTTGTAGATCCTGATGTGGTCCTGACCTCTGGCATCCTTACACGCATGAGGCCCAGGGGACTCCCCTTCCTTCCCTCCCTTCTTCTTTCCTTCTCCAGTGTAGAACCCAACATCGGGCTTGAACTCACGACCCAGAGATCAAGACCCAAGCTGAGATCAAGAGTCAGACGCTTCACCAACTGGGCCCCCCGGGCGCCCTGTATTAGGCCCAGGTGATTTCTTTCAGCGTGCAGACACCTTACAGACAGGAAGATGGGCTGGTGGCAAGTGGTGGGGGGAGGGAGCAGAGAAGCGAGCCCAAAGCTACCTCCATTCATCTCAGAAGCCAAACGAAACAACTGAATTCAGCCAGTCTTTTTTGGGCTAGTCTTTGAGGATATAGGTAGGTTTCAAGCTAGCAGGCACCTCGGACGCTGTACGATCCGACGTCTTTTCGCAGAGGAGGAGTGAGGATGTTCAGGGGTCAGGATGAGGAATCTGGGTATTCAAGAAGCGACAGCATCAGTGAATTCTTCTATTCATCCAAAAAAAAAAAAGATTTTAGGGCACTTGGGTGGCTCAGTTGGTTGAGCATCTGTCTCTTGATTTTGGCTCAGGTCATGATCCCAGGGTTGTGGAATCGAGCCCGTTGAGCATGGAGCCTGCTTGGGATTCTCACCGCCCCCCCCCCCCCCACTCAGTCACTCTCAAAAAAAAAAACAACAACAAAAACACGGGAAAAAAGGTTTTTTTGTCCCTATAGCATGCTAGGTATCTTTCTAGGTGCTGAGGAGACCGTAGTAAAGAAACCAAGTCACTGCCATGGCAGAGTTTACATTCTAGAAGGAAATAAAAAAAAAATCAAGTAAATGTGTAATGCAACAATACAGAAGGTTGCGTTGTTTTACCCAGGCCCTCAGGGAAGAGGTGGCATCCAGCAGAGATACAATGGTGACGTGAGGCTAACCTGTGACCTCTGACCTCGGAGACTTTATAATCCCAGGAGTGGAGCATCACCAAGGGCTTTAGTGCAATAGTGTGGGAGGCTGACCGGTAGACAACTTCCTGGGGAAGTTCCTGGGGAAGACTTTACAGCCAGAAGAGGTTTTAGGTAGTTAAGAGAAGAATGTGTGGGTCGTTTAGAGATCCGGATGGGGTCTCTGCAGATTAAGCTTCTGACTTGGACTTCGGCTCTCACGGCTCGTGGGTTAGAGCCCTGCATCGGGCTCTGTGCTGACAGCTCAGAGCCCGGAGCCTGCTTCGGATTCTGGGTCTCTCTCTCTCTGCCCCTTCCCCACTCGCCCTCCGTGTCTCCCTCTCTCAAAAATAAATAAACATTAAAAAAAAGAAATGTTTGAAACAAAACGAGCTATAGGATGGAACAAGAGTACTGGTTGCCCGGGCATGTTCCAGGTTCAAGCTTTTTTTTTTTTTTTAAAGTTTATTTTTGAGAAAGAACCAGCAGGGGAGGGGCAGTGAGAGAGAGGGAGACCCAGAATCCAAAGCAGGCTCCAGGCTCCAACCACAGAGTCCCAACGCAGGGCTCAAACCCACAAACCGCAAGATCATGACCTGATCCAAAGTCGGACGCTTAACTGACCGAGCCACCCCGGCACCCCAGGTTCAAGCTTTAAAGCCATGTGGCACCTGGAGCCTTTTCTTTCTCCCTGTAGATAGAACTGTCCATTCACTGGGAAGAATCATACTCTATAACATCTATTCCGCTTTTATTTAGCCCAGGCTGTGGCTCACTGTGTCATTTTGGTGTAAGTTAGCCCAGAATTTTCACTCCCTTCGACACTACTGGGGACCTATGGAAATGGAAGATGCTTTTTAAATTCCAGCGCGTAGGGAGAACTTCAGGAAAGGAAATTGCATGAAACAACCTCAAGATGGCGGCACTCTACACTCATTTCTAGAATGGAAAACCCTCACACTGAATTTGAAAGACTTCCAGGAATTCCTTGGCCCTTTTCTCAGATGTGGAAAGAACCCCTGCAACAGTCTTTGGTAATGAGTTACACATATGAACAATATTTCCACACACACAGAAGAATGAAAAGCATCCAAGGAAGATCACTGAGTTCATAAATTTTTGATCTTAAATTTTCTTTTAATGTCTGTTTATTTTTGAGACAGAGAATGAGTGGGGGAGGGGCAGAGAGAGGGAGACACAGAATGCGAAGCAGGCCCCAGGCTGTGAGCTGTCAGCACAGAGCCTGACACGGGGCTTGAACCCTTGAACCATGAGCTCATGACCTGAGCCAAAGTCGGACGCTTAACCGACTGAGCCACCCAGGCGCCCCTCCAGGATGTTTGATCTCGTCCACGCCTGTGATCATATCTGTTATTTCTGAGCCTGTAGCACCGTGCTTGACTTACATGTGTCTTACACGTGTCAACTTGTAGGATCTTTCTAACGGACTTTGGAGCTCAGGTTTCTATGGCTCATTTTGCAGACATGGTCCGGTGACAGAGATGTCTGTAATGCTCTGTATACCTCATCTGCCCCAACCCATTATCTTGGGCCTTTCTTCACACTTTCTAAAACCAATACTGCATCGCAGAATAAATTACCTGGCACAGTGCTGCAGAGAGCTGTCTTTAACAGCAATCCTCAGCACTCAAAAACAAGCCTAACTTACAAAATTGGATGGCCCTCACACCCCTGGTGATTTTGCCTGGCCCTCACACCCCTGGTGATTTTGCCTTTGAAGATTGTATTTTAGTTTTGTTCCCTAGGAACAAAAAGGGATAAAGTCCCTACTGACTCTATCCTTAGGTTTTAAAGGTATCTCTTAGAAACAGCACACGGGATTATAAAATATTCATCTGATAATCTCTATCCTCTATCTGCAGGGCTTGGTCTATTTGCGTTTGTTTTGATTGCTGATATATCCTATTTCTCTCATCTTACACGCTTTCTGTTCGTTACGTTGTTTGTTGTTGTTGCTTTGCCTTTCTGCCCCCCTCTTTCTCGGAGGTGCTATGAACCTGAGATCACTTTAAATTAAACTTTTCCATTTGAGGTTTTGGGAATGCCCAGTTGGTGTGGGAACTGAGATCCTCTGTGTGAGGGTTGCCTTGTGGGTATAAATTCTCAAGGGAGACTTTTTCCTCCTCCACTTTCTGCCAAGGTCAAAAAAAGGACAAATGTCCCTTTCTGCAGTGCAGGTTTTTTTTTTCTTATTATCCCTTATAGGAACTTGGGTGTCTCAGCTTTGGGTGGGCCTCTCCCGAGAATGTCTGGAGGGAGTTTACTGAATTGAGGGTCACCAGCAGAGTGGATGCTCTTGGTACATGGCCCAGCTCCCCTTACTGGCTGGTGCACCATACCCCGGTTTCTGTGAATATGCAAGCCATGGCGAGATCAGGTGTCTTCCTTGATCTTCCCCAAAGATGTGTTCCTACTTATGTGAGTCTGTGTACAATGACGTTCTTTATGGTCATAGAGCGCGATTATCGGAAATGAAAGGATCTGACTGCAGAAATAACCCCTGACAGATAGAAACCAGTGTCCATTTCATTTTCCCCCAGTAAGAAATGCACAAACAAGGTATCATCAGTAAGACACCAGCCGTAGTTCTCTGGATAAATTGTTAAATAGACTTTCTATTTCAAATCGTTCTTAGGTGAGCTGAACAAGGAAAGACAGAGAGGGAGACAGAGGGAGGGATGGAGGGATGGAGTAAAAAGAAGAAAGAGTGATCTTCATGTCTGATGGCTCCTGGGTAGGCTGAATCGCAGATAGGACCGTTTTCTAATAACACGCCCCCACTGTAAAGCCACACTGTATCAACAACACCCTTCCTCTCTTACCCGTGCCTTCTTCCCCTGCCTCTCTCCCTAGCTCGGTGGAAGATTCCTGTTGCTTGAGGGTCCTGGGAACCACCTTAGCTAATTCTCTGATGGACAACTCTCGAAAAAGCTTTAGAGTTTGACCGAAGTCTTGCAACTGTTTGAGTTAGGAAAGCTCCTTTTAAAACACGTTCAAAAATTCTTCGATAACTCCCTTTGAGAGATGGGGCCTAATCTCCTACCCTTGAGCGTGAGCTAGACCTAGTGACTGAGTTCTAACGGATGGAAAGTGGTAGGATTGACGGTGTACCTTCTGAGACTAGGCTATAAAAGGCACGTGGCTTCCTCCTTGCGCGCTCTCTCTCTCTCTCTCTCTCTCTCTCTCTCTCGGATCGCTTGCTCTGGGGGCATGGATGGGGGTGGGGACCAGCTGCTGTGTTGTGAGGACACCCCAGCAGCTCCCTGGCGAGATCCACATGGGGAGGAATCAAAGTCCCCTGTTAATAGCCAGCAGGGAATGAAACCTCCCGTCAACAGCCACGTGTAGGAACCACCTTGAGAGCAAATCTTCCAGTCCCAGCCAAACCTTCCGGCGCCTGTAGCCCGGCCTGAGATCTTGAGCGATACCCAGAGGCAGAACTGCCCAGGAAGGCCACTCCCAAATGGTTGACCCACAGAAACTGTGAGATACTAAGTGTTGAAGTTGCTAAGTTTGGGGGGTAATCTGTTATGCAGAAACAGACAACAGATACACTCCCTCACATAAAATTGTGCATCTTCAGGACACGATAAAGTGTTTGTGGGGCACCTGGGTGGCTCAGTCGTTTGAGCGTCCCACTTGGGCTCAGGGCATGATCTCCCAGTTTGTGAGTTCAAGCCCCGCATCGGGCTCACTGCTGTGAGCAAAGAGCCTGCTTTGGATCCTCTGACTGCCTCTCTCTCTGCCCCTCCCCCGTTTGCACTCTCTCTCAAAAATAAATCTTAAAAAAAAAAGGATAGTGTGTTTGTGTTTATAGTGGGTGCTTAGGCATCTGGGTAGCCATTGGGAGCCGGACAGGGATCACTAGGAGGCTGATGACTCAGGCCCCTCTCGTTCCCCTCCCCAGGGGCTGGCATTATCTAGGCGGGTGACTCTGAAGGTCAGGTGTCTGACCTCCCAGTCCTGGGTGGTTGGGTTAGGCAGCCTGGATTCCCATGGTCGAGGAGTCAGGTAGGTAGTAAGCTCAGGACCAGATTGTGTCCTCCCAGAAGAAGGCACATGACACACAAGAGTTTGGGATTGAGGGTTGGACCTGAGTTCCACAAACATCTTCGTTAGCCTCGCCCGGAGATAGGGGAGAAAGAACTGATCTGTTTCTCCCCGTCATGTGGTCCCCGTTCCCACTCCGTTCCAGGTCACATGTGAAGCGTTGGTGCTGGGTTGGGAAGGGGAAGGAAGTGGGAGAGAACCTGGGACTTATTTTAATTCATAGCTTATGAAATCTCTATAAAATCTCCATCTCCCCACCAGGACTTTGCCTGACCTCCAAGGTGTGGGGGCTTCTCCTGAAAAGCCGTGGGGCCATGGTTGGGCCGTGGGTCGGGGAGAGGACTCCCCTTAGAGCACTCAGAGACCAGGCATGAGATGATTCTGAAGCCACATGGCTCACGGGGGGCTGGGAACAAGGGGCAGAGGAGGGGAGGAAACCACCTGCAGGATACCTGCGCTGTCAGTGTCTTGGGCTGTGACTCGCTCCCTGCCGAGCCTCTGTCCTTGCTGGCGAGGCCTTCTCCGTGGCTTGGGGCTCCCTGGCTTATGCCCCCGAGGAGACATTTTGCAGAGAACCGCATAATGATGCTAGCTGAACATTGAATCGCCAGACAAGGCGATTGCATTGCATCCTTTGCAAAACTCCTCAGAGAAACCATCTTCAACATTCCCTAGACAATAAGCAGACTATCAAATTCTTTTTAGAATTTGATGCTTGAGAAGGATTTTCTGCCCCGAGCAATCTAAGTCCTCTTCGGTTGGAAAAAACACTTGCTTGTTGCCTTGCTGCTAGAAGGCTCCGATGCATTTTTTGCTGCTTAATGGCCTCAGCTCCCCTCAGGCTGGGTTCTGGGGGAGAACCATCTTCCCACTCACCATGGCTGCACTTTGGCTCATTTACCTTTGTTTTCAGTGCTTTCTTGTACCTTTTATTTAAACCGCCTCATCTCCTTTGGATAGGGCTGACAGTTAGGAATGTGGGCCCCTCCTCCCAGTTAGTAAGGCTAGCAGAAACCAGGGTCCCAACATGGGTGCCATGACAAAGTCTATGGTGATGATCATGGCCCTGGTCCCTCCTCCCAAAGTCTGGAGCCGAGAGAACCATGGTGAGTTCAAGGTCCAGGCTGCCTGAACCAAGATACTAGGAAGGGCAGTTTAGGGGGAGTCGGGAGGCTCAGCTCCCCTAAAGAGTGGATGAAGCCATTGTCCTCCAGTTGTGGTGGCCAACAAGTGCCTGAGACTAAGTAATTGAAATTCCCACATTCAATGAGGGGAGAGAGAACGTGCGTGCATGGGTATCGTGTGTGTGTGTGTGTGTGTGTGTGTGTGTGCATGAGAGAGAGAGAGAGGAAGAGAGAATATCGATTTGGGTGTGTGAGCTGGCGGGGCCCAAGGATCAGCCCCAGAATGGTGCTTGTGTATCCCCGCTATCAGTGGGGAGGTCTGGGAGCGCTCTTTCCTGAGGCTGACCTCCAAGGATGGGTCTGAGGCCGAGGTTGGCCAGAATCTGGTCTGACACCAGGAGGCCGAGATACAGGGAGGTGCTGGGAGACAGGCAGCGTGATCCTGCTGGCAGAACTGGAGATCCCAGGATCCTGGGCCTTCTTGCCTGCGGTCTGGCTTTGGCTGGCAGAGTGAGGCGTGGTCCCTGGAAAAGGAACCAAGACAAGAATGAGGACGTGGGAGGATTTGCTTCAGTTGCCTGCTATCGAATCGGAGCCCTTCTGGAGCTGCCCTGCTCGGCCTGTGGATTTCAGTCCCATCTGGTGATGTGACAATGGTCAGGTGGCCCTTAGGTGTCTGGGGGCCACTATTGGGCCTCGGCCTAGCCTTAGCATAAACGGATCTGCCGGAGGAATATGGTCTACTGGCCGGAGAGCTAGATTTCGAATGTTGGCCTTAAGCTGGACCCCCTGAGCCTGGGTTCTCTTGAGGATGACGTTGGGATGATAATAACAGCTTCCCCGGTGGCTGACAGGGTCACAGACGATGCTGGAAGGGCCTTTGCAACCTGTGTGGCATCATATCCAATTTCTAGTGCTTTTGCTTACCCGTGTCCTTCTCTTCCCCTCACTCTGACCTCGGGGCAATTGTTGGCACGTTCTTCACCAGACCCAGTTCCTGGGACACAGAAGTGGACTAGGTTCTCACGGTGGGTGAATGTGGCCTGTGACTGAAGTCCAGGCTTTGCCCAGCCCCACTTCCAGGTGTCCTCTGGCCTCTTCCCCCTGCACCAACCTGATGCGGGTGGAGTCACGGGATGGAAGGAGCCAGCGTCCCTGCGGGTGTCACTTGCGAAGAAAGTGGCCTTCAGGTGAAACACCCAATTTGGACTTTACGTGGAGTGAGAAGGAAACTTTCATTGTGTTTGAGTCATTAGTTGTTTGGGCCTGTTTGTTACAGTAACTGGTATCATTCTAGCAAATTCTTCAAGAAGAGAAGCTAAGTGAGGGCGGCGATGGAGGCCATGAGTTTTTCAGATGAAATGCTGGCCATCTTCCTAGGCGCTCCCCCCCCAGCCTACTCCCGCTGATGTGTTCTAGATCACGCTAACTTTTGAAACATCAAACACTGCACTGCTGAGTTACTCAGTACACAATTGAAAGGGCTTTGGATTTGTAACAAAAATTCAAAAAAGTTTTTTAAGTGTTTGTTTTTGACAGACAGAGGAGGGCACGTGCGTCTGGTTGGGGGTTGGGGAGGGGGAGACGGAGAGGGGGACAAAGGATCTGAAGCAGGCTCTGCCCCGGCAGCAGGTTCGAACCCACGAACCCTGAGATCGTGACCTGAGCTAAAGTCGGACGCTTAACCGGCTGAGCCACCCAGGGGCCCCTGAAAACTCAAATTTGGAGAAGGGCAGGCTTGAAAGCAGCAGCCAGAAGGGCAGGGCGGGGAAGGAGTGGGTAAGAGGGACAGGCACATTGGGACTGTGGGGGCCATGACACTACCACTGCCAAACCAGTGTGCGTTCCTTGGTTTCTCATAGAAAACCTTTTGTACATCTATTTTTTTCCCCTTCCACACTTAAGTCTATTGGCGCCCAGATACGTCCGTTCCATTTTTTGGTCTCACTTCTGCTGGTGAAATTACAACATAACATCGCATTTACTCCATTTCCTGTCCCATGTGGGAAACTGAGAAGATTTCAAATATTTTCTTCAGCTTTACGATAAGCGGCCAGCCAGTCACTCTTCTGCATCTCATCCCTGGACACTAATTTTTTTTTTAAGTTTATTTTTGAGACAGAGAGAGACAGAGCATGAGCAGGGGAGGGGCAGAGAGAGAGGGAGACACAGAATTGGAAGCAGGCTCCGGGCTCCGAGCTCCGAGCTGTCAGCACAGAGACCAACGCGGGGCTCGAACCCACGAACCGTGAGATCATGACCTGAGCCAAAATCAAGAGTCAGATGCTCAAGCGACGGAGCCTTCCACTCGCCCCTAGAATTTACCTTCTTTGGTGAGTTGGAGCTGGGTGGCATTTTTGGAGTTGCCTTTAGCTGTGTCCTCTGAATCTCTGGCTGTGGTCCTGCCTTTGACAGATTTGTGGCTCTTCTCAACTTCACGGAGCTGCAGCAGAAATAATTAGTTCTCAGGGAAATGAGTGTTTGAGGCTCAGAGCCTAGGATGTTGAGATCTAGGGGGACAAGGACTCTGTCTTCAGTTCTTGTCGGTCCTCACCACTGGTTGAAGAGGGACAGCCCAAGACTCAGGTTTGCACAGTATTTGAAGGAACATCTGGCCAGGGGAGGACAGGAACCTCGCCAGTCCTCCATTTCAAGGCTTTCTGGAATCTGGGCAGGAGGATGGTGAGATTAACAGAGGGAGATGTGGATAAGGAAGTGGCTGTGAGGCAAATGAGATTATTCCAGAAGCGGGGGGCAAGGAGCCAGGAGGACAAGGCTCACAGAGGGTTGGGGTCTGCCCTTTACCATGTGTAGGAGGGGTTTGGGGGCTGGGAGAGTGGAAAAGAGCAGTCAGAAGTCAGCTGGTGGAGAGAGGGAGAGGGAGAGAGAAACAGTGGCGAGGGGCTTAAGAGACCCCTCAGGCCCTGGGCACAAGCACTAAGTCATTTTGACAATATTTTCTCTAGTGTTTACTGTGTTAGCTTTTTTTTAAAAAAATTTTTTTTTTTCAACGTTTATTTATTTTTGGGTCAGAGAGAGACAGAGCATGAACGGGGGAGGGGCAGAGAGAGAGGGAGACACAGAATCGGAAACAGGCTCCAGGCTCCGAGCCATCAGCCCAGAGCCTGACGCGGGGCTCGAACTCGAACTCACGGACCGGGAGATCGTGACCTGGCTGAAGTCGGACGCTTAACCGGCTGCGCCACCCAGGCGCCCCCTGTGTTAGCTTTAAACTGTAGGTATTATTATGGGTACTGGTTTTACTGAAATTTTTACTGGTTTTATTGAATTTCTCCTGTTCATTAGCAACCTCTCCAGATCGAAAGCGTTATTATTGTGTGCCCCCCAAATATCCTCAGAACATAAATGCGTGTTGTTCAATCTTACAAGGCTTCCTGCAATACGGATAGTTTGGGATTTCGTTTAGAAGAAAGCCATGTTGGGGCGCCTGGGTGGCGCAGTCGGTTGAGCGTCCGACTTCAGCCAGGTCACGATCTCGCGGTTCGTGAGTTCGAGCCCCGCGTCAGGCTCTGGGCTGATGGCTCGGAGCCTGGAGCCTGTTTCTGATTCTGTGTCTCCCTCTCTCTCTGCCCCTCCCCCGTTCATGCTCTGTCTCTCTCTGTCCCAAAAATAAATAAACATTGAAAAAAAAAAATTCAAAAAAAAAAAGAAGAAAGCCATGTAGATCGTACAACTGGGCTCAAAGAGCAAATCAGCAGAAAACAAAAACGTGACATCTGTTTGAGCGAAAACTCCCGACAGACTCACCGCTTGGATTTTCTTTCTCAGCTGGGCATTCGCTCGGGAAAGGCTTTTGGAAACCGAGTTCAGGTAGTAGATGGCCAGGCTGCAAGAGAAAAGTGAGCCTCCTGTGATACCGCAGTCTTGGAAAGTGACAAGAGCTGGACCCCTTCCAGAGGAATCAAGGCCGGCTTCCTGGAGTAGGTTGCCTCTGGGCAGGCTGGAGGGATAGAACACCTACTCTCCTGTCTCCACTTAGCGCGGGGGAGGTTCTGGACACCTCTGCCTTCTGTTTTATTGAATGTGGAAATGACATACACATTTTTAGCTCTCAGAGTGCTCAGTAAAGCCTTCCTTCTTGGAAATCTGAAGAGGTGGGGGAGGGGCAGGGTCTCCTGACCCTGCTTCCCGGGTACCTGCCCTGTGCCAGGCTCCGCGCCACGGGCATCCCACTCCACATCTCAGCGGTCTTCACCAAAACCCCATGAGGTAGAAAGGACGATCTTTTCCAGATCAGCAACCTGGAATGGTGAGACGTTAAGGAGTTTGCCCGAGGTGGCCCCATCTATCAGTTCTTGGGGGAGCCCGCATTTAGCTAAAGCTCTTTTCCACAGGCCTCGAGGGCTGAGAGAGGAGAGTCTGGGCGCTAGGTGCCTGCTCCAAGTTTGCTTGAAAACACAGCTGACGAAGTCCTGGAGGTCCCTGCTTAGGGAGCACTGTCTTGGGCTGATGGTTTTCAAGGTCCAGCTCCTACTGGCTGCCTAGGCGTCCTTTGAGGCCAGAGCGTGGGCTTCCCTTTCACAGGACCTGAGATCGGGGGGGGGTTGTGACTTGGGTGCACCACCTGAGAGGGCAGGGGCCACAAAAGCCGAGGTGCCACCCTGATGGGGTGCTGTGTCGGCCTGTTCCTTGGGGGCTTTCGTGGTTCATCCTTATTTGTCACTTTTCTCCCTGGATTTCGAGCCTTAGCTGCTCCGGCGTGGGTCTTCTAAGCTTTCCCCTCTGGGTGGGGCCCGCTCAGGGCAACTCCAGTCAGAGGGGAGGAGTCACCTTGTCTTCGGGGCACAGCGTGGGCCCCCAGACTGTCATGGGAGCCTCCTGCAGCAGAGACTCAGAGGAGAGAAGGGAGGACAGGCAGGGGGAGCGGAATCTGTTGTGCAAGTCCCTGCTCTGTGCCAGGCCTCACCTTCTCTCCTAGTTAACAACCCATTTATTAGGGAGGAATCGGAGGTGGGAGAGGATGAAATCCTCATGGGTGGCTGTGTCCCTCTGTCCCCAAATTTAGCACTTCCTGGTGCCACCTGCAAGGGTCAGGCTTGCTGTGTGGGTTCCAGAATTTCCTCAGGCGGTCAAGGCATAGGCCAGGTTGTCACCATCATCCCAGTCCTCTCTCAGGCCAGGATGAGAGAGGCTGATGTTCTAATCAAGGATGGGAGAAAATACACCTATTTGGGGGAGCACTTCAGCGCTATTTAAAAGGACTGGAAAGGGGCCTCCCGGGTGGCTCAGTCGGTTATGTGTCTGGACTTTGGCTCAGGTCATGATCTCATGGTCCGTGAGTTCGAGCCCCGCGTCAGGCTCTGTGCTGACAGCTCGGAGCCTGGAGCCTGCTTCGGATTCTGTGTCTCCCTCTCTTCTCTGCCCTTCTCCTGCTCTGCCTCTCTCTTTCTCTCTCTCTCTCTCTCTCAAATACATACATACATACATACACACATAAAATAAAACAAAACAAAAGAAAACAAAATTAAAATAAAATAAAATAGAAAGATTGAAGAAACCCATACCCACAATTCCCTACTCCACTTCCCGTGGTCTGTCCTAGGGAATCCCTCACATTTGCCCAACGACCACATCTGCAGTAGCAAAAAAGTGGAAACAATCTACCCACCTCTAGGCAGAGGGGTGGATAAACTGTGGTTTAATCACACAGCAGGTGGGAGTAGAGCCATTAAAATGTGTGCTCATGTATTGCCCAAACATAATGTTGAGTGAGGAAAGCTATGCTGGGTGAACCATTCACGAAAAAATTTAAAGCCCAGAAAACAATAGGACACGGCCGATGTGATGAAAATACCAAACCGTGCGTGCAAATGGTTCCAAGAGCGGTTACTTTGGGAGAGAGAGAGAGAGAGAGGGAGGGAGAGAGCAGGATTAGGTGGGACTTGAAGTGTTATCTGTAACATTTTATTTCGTGGAAAGTGACAGATCTGAAGCAAACAGTGCAAAATATTAACATCTGTTTACTCTTGGAATCATGTTCATGGTTGTCTCTACTTTTCTGTAGGTTAGGAATATTTCACAATACATAATTCTTTAAAATTTTTTTTTATTAAAAAAAATTTTTTTTAACATATATTTATTTTTGAGACAGAGAGAGACAGAGCATGAACAGGGGAGGGGCAGAGAGAGAGGGAGACACAGAATCGGAAGGCTCCAGGCTCTGAGCCACCAGCCCAGAGCCTGAAGCGGGGCTCAAACTCATGGGCCGCGAGATCGTGACCTGAGCTGAAGTCGGATGCTCAACCGACTGAGCCACCCAGGTGCCCCAACATTTATTTATTTTTGAGCCACAGAGAGAGTATGAATGGGGGGGGGCAGAGAGAGAGGCAGGCACAGAATTAGAAGCAGGCTCCAGGCTCTGAGCTGTCAGCACAGAGCCCGACGCGGGACTCGAACTCACAAACTGTGAGATCATGACCTGAGCTGAAGTCGAACGCTTAACCGACTGAGCCACCCAGGCGCCCCTCACTAGAACATTGTTGATGACAGTAATTCAAATTCAGGACTCTTGCTTCCCACCTTCTTTTTCTCTCTTCCCTCGTTCCTTCCTTGACTATTTGTCATTTACTTCCTACGGCCTAGGCTGGTGTTGGGGGTACAGAAATCATCAAACCCACCCACTGTCCTCGGGGCTTTCTCAGTCTTTGAGAGGGAGAGTGGTGAGACCCAAATGTGCAGGTGCACGGTGGGCCCTGTGGAGAAGTCCTCCGGGGCCCAGCCAGGGACAGGCTGAATCAGCCCTCAGAGACTCAGAGCCCAGAAATCTTTGATATTTCTAGCGAACGTTTAGGAGAGTGCTGCAAAATACTGGCTTGCCCATCTGTATTCCTTGGACCCCGTCTTACAGCGTGCTCCCCGAAAGACTTACAACTGCTAGTTCCTTCATCTCTGTGCCTGGAGTTTCCCTTCCATTCCCCTGCGGAATCCGTTCTACCCGCGAATGCACCTGACTCAAATGGCTGAGGAAACAACCCCTCTCCCCTTTGATCTCACCCAACCAGTGACCGATGGGTGCTGGTCTACGAAAGCCCCATCCCTCACCCTTGAGCAGGATGACTCAGACACACTGTTTCCCAGAGCACCCCCCCCAACCCCCATCCACATCCACATTAAAATCATCCCAGTGATAATGACCTTCTTCCCTCACCAATTAACTATTTCCATTCGAGTCTTCGTCTTGGGCTCTGCCTCTGGGAAGTGTAGATTAAGTAAGAGGGCAGGAAAGGAGGACCCGCCAGGGGAGTCTCAAGGGCAAGGGGAGGGGCCCTGGCTGACTTACAACATCAGCAGGATGGCTGGGATGATCAGGCCAGGGTTGGCAAGGAAAGCAAAGATCTTGCCCAGGAAGGTTGGAAAATCATTTTCAATCGTCTCTTGGATGACGTCATACATTCTGTTTTTCCCACTGTAGAGAGAACACATTACGGCACGTCAGAAAGCTCGCCTGACACACAACTGTGCCCCTGCCCCTGTGGGTCCAAAGCTGCCACTCACCCCTGCTTCCCTGGAAAACCCAGAGCTCTGCTCCAAATGGGCTGCAGGTGAAAAATGCCCCACGAGGAGCTGCCATTTGCTACAGTTTAGAGCTGGGGCAGAGCCCTGGTCCGCCAGCTTCATGCTGGCCCTTTGGTCCCTCAAAACTTCTCAGACCGCATGGGTCTCCTGTGTCTGATACCTTCCTCCACAAGACGAAATGGGTTTTCCACGACACTCTCGTGGGAGAAAACTGCCTGCGAGATGTAGCCGTAAGCCCAACATGGAGCTCCCTCTGGACCCCCTGGCTTGGAAACAGTTCTCCAGAGGCTTACGTGATAGACAACCTCAGGGTGACTCTCAAAACACCTGCAATCAGTCTTCAGATGATAGTTTCAGGAGAATGGACCACCTGGGACGGGCTCCTGGACAGGTCACAGCGGTAATTTCGATTTTCTTCAAATACCTAAGAACCTCTACGTAGACTGACTTCCACAAGCACCTGCCCAGAAATCATGGTCCACTGCTAGCTTTGGCTGGTCGTTTCAGTGCCAAGACAATGGACTTTAGGGCTTGAAATTCCTGCTTCAAGTCCTTGCTCCTTCATTTATTAGCTGTGGGACACCGTGGATAATTTACTTATTCTCTTTCTTCTTGTGTCTACCTGTTCCCTTACTCTCCCCATTAGAGCAGTATTGTCCAGTGTAGCTATTGAAAAGAAACTAAACATTCAGTAAAATCAAGTAAAACTAAAAATTCAGGGTTTTAGTCACTCATTTCAAGTGCTCGGTAGTCATATGACTTGTAGCTACTGTATTTGAAGAGGAGATATGAAATGTTTTCCCTCGCATAGAAAATTTTATTGGACAGTGCTGTGGGGGTTTGATATCTTTGGCCAAGGTACTGAAAATTTCTCTTCCTTAGTCACCTCTTCTGTATAATATAGTATAATAATAATATAGTATAATATGGGATTATAAGCATAATAATAGTATTTGCCCCCGAGGGTAGTTTAGAGGACATAGATATGAATTTATATACAACATTGTGTATGGGACCGTCAGACTGTAAGTGCCCTCCAAAATGTTATAGCCAGAAGCTTCATTTTTCTCTTCTGGAAAGTATTGATCAAGGATTGGCAAATAATGGTCTACGGGCCAGATTTGGCTTGTTATTTTCATATGGCCCGAAAATGAAGAATGGTTTTTATGTACTTAAATGGTTGGGGGGGTGGGTAAAGAAGAAGAATATTTTGTGATCCATAGAAACTGAAGTAGGAAATTCACATTTCGGTGTCAGTAGGGAAAATGTTATTGGAACACAGCCACGCTCATTTCTTTATATATGGTCTAGGGTTGTTTTTGTGCTACGATGGCAGACGATGAATAGTTGGGTCCGAGACCATTTGTCGCCATCTCAATGCTTAGTGCTATCGCACAGCAAACTATGAATTGCCCTGATGCAGTTATAACGACAGCATTTCAAGTGCCATGCGTATGACCATATTATGACAGGTAATTAATTTTTTATTATTATCAGCACCTACCCGTCATGTAAACACAAGAAAAGCAAATCTCACGTGTTCTGATTTCAAGTCACAGTCAAGCATGGGTTATTTTGTCCTTGAATCGTGATGTATTAGATGATGTATTAGTTTCCAGTATGCGCTACAACAGATTCCCACACGGGTGACTTCAAATAATACAAATTTGTTCTCTTATCGTTCTGGAGGCCAGAAGTCTGACGTGTTTCACTGGGTTGAAACCAAGGCGTTGGGCATGGCTGCGCTCCCTTCAGAGGGAGGTTCCAGGGGAGAATCTGTTTCCTTGCCTTTTTTCAGTATCTAGACCTTTACTCCTTACATTCTTTGGCTCATGGCCCCTTCCTCTTTCTTCAAAGCCGGTGCCATAGAATCTTCAAATCTCTCTCTGCTTCCATGGTCACATCACTTTCTGTTTTTTCTGTGGTCAAATCTCCCTCTGTCTCCTTCTAATAAGGACACTCGTGATTTAGGACTCACCTGGATAATCTAGGATAATCTCCCCATCTCAAGATCCTTAACTTAATCACATTGGCAAAGGCCCATTTGCTGAATAAGCTACCACCCGAAGGTTGCAGGGATTAGGACATAAATATTTTGGGGAGCCGTTATTCAGCCCACCACTGCATCCTCTCTGGTCTCTGAAGATTCACATTTGTCCCACCTGCAAAACACATTCTTTGCCTTCCCTTCCTCCCCCAAAGTTGCGACCCATTATGGCATCAACCCAAAGTCCAAAATCTCATCTAAACATCATCAGCTCAAAAGTCCCAAATTTCATCATCTAAATCAGGTATAGATGCGACTCTGGATAGGATTCATCCTGGAGCAAAATTCTTCTCTATCTGTGGACCTGGGAAACCAGAAAACAAGTTCTTTACTCCATGAATACACTGGTCAGCCGGCCATAAGATAATAGTTAAAGCTGGCTTATATAACATTCTTAAAAATTTTTTAAATTTTTTAAATTTGTTTTTGAGGGAGAGAGAGAGAGACAGAGCATGAGCAGGGGAGGAGAAGAGAGGGAGGGGGACACAGAATCCGAAGCAGGCTCCAGGCTCTGAGCTGTTAGCACAGAGTCCGATGCGGGGCTTGAACTCATGAACTGTGAGATCATGACCTGAGCCGAGGCCAGATGCTCAACTGACTGAGCCACCCCAGAGCCCCGGCTTATATAACATTCTTAAGTACCTGGTGGGTCTTCCATGGAGGTTGTGGGAATTCAGTCCCTTAGACCAGAGGGTGGTACCCAGATCTTTCCTGGAGAATTCTATCTCTACTTTTGGCTTCCGCTGGGGTGGTTGAGAGGATCCCAGTCACAAGCTTAAAAAAAATCCTCTGCATGAATGAATATTCAGGTTTTTTGATTCTTCAGAAGCACTAGCAAAAAGTTGCCCAGGCTGCCCCTTCGTTTTCTCTTTCGAGTGTGCTTTCCTGACCATGAATTCGTTTTTAGGGTCTTTTTCAATCTGGATAAGGTTTTCCCAAATCATCAAGTTCTGGTTCCTTTTCTCTAGTCAGCTCTTTTCTCAATTTATCTCTTTCCTCTCACATTTCAGTTTAAAGCAAGAAGAAACCAGGCTGCACCTTCAACACTTTGCTTAGAAGTCTCCTTAGCCAAACATGCAAGTTCATGATTTATAAATTCAGATTTCCATACACTTGTTGGACATAATTCAGCTAAGCTTTCTGTTCTCTATATAGCAAGGACCACCCCCCCCCGCCTTCCCCCGCTTTCCAAAATTATGTTCATCACTGACCAGTGGTGCAGTAATTAAATTGCGTTTGATTGCAGGAGCTGAAGAAATGCATCTGGAGAAAAGAAACTTACTTAAGACTTTTAGAGTTTCCGGCAAAAGCAGCTGCTGGAAGAGTTGAGGACACTGAGAGCAACATTGTATTCAAAGGATGGCAAATGACCTCCAGTGCTTTTCTTTGGCTCTTGACGGGTCCATAGATGTTACTGATGCAACTCAGTTGTTCATTTGAGGAATTAATGCCAAGTTTGAAGTGGCTGAAGGACTGATTTCTGTGAATATACTGTGTGGAACAAATTTGGCTGAAAATTTCTCAAAGAAGTTAAGTAAACCCTAATTTGGTACAACTAGCCCCGAATTCCATCGAGAATGTACCCATTCCATTGAATGGAATGGAATTCAGTGTGGGTGAAATGAAATGGATCTGCTAAGACGTGTAGTTGATAACGGTCGAGGTATGTGTAGAGCAGAAGACGGCTTAGCTGGACAAATTGACAAAGCTCGTGAAATTTTGGATGTGTGCAGACTATGGTTATTCATTCTCTTATTCAGCTGTAGGTAATTTGCAGAAAATAGATGAATCTGTCACGTGCAATCGCCATCAGTAGTGTTGATGGTGAACTTCTTTCGCTCTCATGACTTAGTCCTTTTCCAACATGTACTTTTTTTTGTCAGAGACAGAAGCCCAGGGGCGCCTGGCTCGCTCAGTTGGAGGAGCGTGTGACTCTTAATCTCAGGGTCGTGAGTTTGAGCCCCACGTGGAGTGTAGAGATTAGTTAAATACACAAAACTTTAAAAAAAGGAAAGAGATAGAAGCCAACTATTCTGACTTGTCCTACTGCACAGCAGTTCGATGGCTTAGCAGCAGGAAAGCTTACTGGCAATTGTTTTCCCATGGGAGGAGATGTGTTGTCACGTCTGGTACAGTGATGGATCCGGGTGGCAAAGGTGGCCATCTGAGCGGTGAAATTGACGTTTGATGACGGGGAACAGTAACTTTGAGCCTCTCTTATGTGAACTATTATCGCCCCCTCTCATAAAAGAACTCCATTCTTTTCACTGGTAGACCTATATTACAAAAAATTACTCTCTCTTGTCCTATCTTGAATTTCATCAACAAAAACTTTGTGGCCATTTCTTTCTCTTGTTATATCAGTACTTACGTGATATGCTTGATTTTTCCTCTTGGTTCCTAAAGCCTAAAATATTTGCTCTCAGGCTCTTTACAGAAAAAGTTAGCTAAGCCCTTGTGTAGATAATACCTCCCACCTCATAGCATTGTTATGAGTCCCAGCTCCCCCCAGTTTGGCCAGGGCTCAAGCTTGGCTTACTATGGATTAGCACACTCCTTTAAGTACTTGGCAAATAATACACTAAATCTTCAAAACAACCCTCTGGGGTAGGCACTACAGTTGTTTCCATCTTAGAGGCAATTAGCTTGTGGTGTTGGGAGCTAAGTAACTTCTCAAGATGACCCAGCTGGCAAATGACAGAGCTGACTCGAGAGTCTATGCTCTAAGTCAGGGGGTTGGTGATTTTTTTTTTTTCTGGAAACAGCTAGACAATAACAGTCTCAGGCTTTTTGAACCGGATGGTCTCTGTTGGTTTGACTCAATTCTGCTGTTATATTGAGAAAGCAACCGTAGATTAGAAGTAAGCAAGTGGGTGTGGCTGTACTCCAATTACACTTTATTTGCAAAAACTTTATGTTATGCAATACTGCCCATCTCGTTCATTTATGTTGCCTGCCTGGATCTGGTTGGAACCCTAAGTCCCTCCCTGTACAAGTGAATTTTTGTGACGTGAAGGGTCTAGTTTGAGCGGTGACCATAAACCAGATGTGCTCTTCTAGACGCCGCGTATGAAGCAGCGAGAAAGGAAGCAAATGTCACACCCTCATGGAGCTTCCTTCCTGGCCTCACCTTACTCCTGGCCCTGGATGGTTGTTACGTGAAGAAAGAGTCTGTGGTCAATAAGGCTGGAGACACTGGTGTGCATTCGTGATCTTATCGCACGATTCTTCCAATCCTTTAATAAAGAGTGTGCCTCCAGCATTTCTAAGTGAGAAGGTGGCGGGTGAAAGGGGTAGCATGTTCCAAACTGCTTGAACCACAGAACTCCTTCTTACGAAGTAGAGAGATGGCTTTCTTTCCAAGGGGCCTCACACTTGGAAAGATAGCAACAGATGCATATGGCTTCTCAATGTACCTCCTTATGCAATTATTTATTTCTTTACGCAACGCCCAGCCCCCTAAACTAGTCCGGCTTATCCCCTGAGCCCACAGCACTGACAAATGCTCTGCAGAGCGTGGGGGACCCAGGCCAGGGTCTCAGTGGCTGCTTCACGCTTGAAAGGCACTTGTAAATATATGGTTATTTCGTCTTCAGAATATCTCCCATTACTCATGCTACAGTAAGGTAATCCAGGGCTGTAGATTATCCAGATGTTAAAAGGTCAGAGCTGTGCTGTCCAACATGGTAGCCTTTGGCCACGTTTCTCGTTCTTTCAGTGAAAATGAATTGTAATGAAGTATAGAAATTTAGTTTCTCGGTCCTCATTTCAGGTGCTCAGTAGCCACGTGTGGCTGGTGGCTACCATATTGGATCACGCAGACATAGAACCCTTCCGGCCCTGCAACAATCTCTATTGAACAGCCCTGATGATTTGCCCAAGGCTCCATGGCCCTTTGCAGCCCGATGTGACGCTAGACCTGGCCTTCTGAGCCAGCACTCTCTGAGCGGGCTGCCTTGGGAGAGGAGCTGCTCCCGGGCGACTAAGCCTGTGCACCTGAACGGCCCGCAATCAAAGGAGGGCGGGAGGGACATGACGGCGTAGGCCACGGGCAGGAGGCTGAGGAAGAGCACCAGCAGCAGGAGGCCCATGTAGAAGTTGTTGGATCGGGAGGCTTTGAACACGCGCTCGTGGGGGACGTTGCTGCTCATCACCGCCCAGCACTGGAAGTACATGGAGGTCAGCAGACGCAGCACGTTGACGCCTACCAGTCCCGGGGCATAGAAGGAGCCCATCCTGGAAGGGCAGACATCACACACCTGGTTGGCCCAACAGCAGGAGAGGCCAGGGAAGGAAGACAGGAGGAAACGGGACCGAGGGGTTGGGAGCACGAAGCCTAGCCGCTTTCCCTGCAGGTCCCGAGGGCTGGGGTCTCCCACGTAAGCAGGACATTTCTCACCGAGCCTTGGCCGCCGGTTCCTCAGGGGAAGGAGGCGCTCTGAGCACCCCTGGCTTGGGCTCTGGCCAGGATTTAACCACTGTCTCACCACAAGGCACCTAGCAAATTTTTTGGCCTCCTGTCCATTTCTCCGTGGCCCCCCTAAAACAGCATTGCTGCCCAGAAAAGTATCTGAAGTCCTTCAATTGAGAGCATTGGACACTGGCTTGCGGCGAGCCCTCGGAAGTCTTGAAAGTCTTTGGCTGAAGTTACGCAGCCTTTTCTTCCAACTCGTGTCTCAGAGGAGGGAGCCCCTTGGCTCCTTTACTCTTCCTCTCCTTCCTATTTTCTCCCTCCTTCCCTCTTTCTTTCCTTTCCCCTCTGTTTCTCCTCCCTCTCTCCCTTTTTTTCTCCTCCTTCCTCCCCTCTCTACTTCTTCCTTTTTTCCTTCCTCCTTCTCATTCCCCTCTTTCTTCCTACTCTCCTCCCCTCCCCACTCTATGGTAGCACATGGGTTGGCCAGACACTGCCCTGGTTCTCATCCCATCCTGCCCTCTATTTGTCATCTCAAAAGAGGCAGTTCAGAGAGGTCTGAAGATTTGTCCAGCCTCTCCCCAGCTAGCTGGGGGGCAAAGCCTGGGATGCCACTTTTCTGACTCCCCCGATGAGGTGGTCCCAGATAGAAAATGCAGAGCTCACCAGATCATTCCTTGATTGAAGATCAAACCGAGTACATTTCCGCTGATATCGAACTCAGCGTAAGAGGGCTGCAGGGGGAGGCAGACAGAGAGAAAGGAATCCGTTAGGTATCAGCCAGCCTCTATTACCAGCCAACTGGCTAAGCCAAGGCCACTCTATCCCAAAGGGCCTGCTCTGGTGACTGAAGAAACTTGGGTTTCACGGCTCTGTTTCTTTAACACGTTTTCCACGTTTCAAGAGAAGATTTGAAGTTCTCAAAGTTGAAATTTTTTCCAATGACTTTTTCGACGAAAAAAGTGAGAATTTTTACCTTTAAGGGATTGCAGGCCAACAGTGTGTTCTTGGGAGGGCACTAGCCCCTAGGAGAACATTTTATCAATGCTCTAATCAGAGATGGACCTTGAAATTATAGCCGAGGCATAAATCGAATAAATAACCAAATGCGAGTAATCAGATGAGGAGTCAAATAAAACCATAGTTTTGAAAGCAAACAGGCAGGGGCACCTGGGTGGCTCAGTCGGTTAGGCGACCGGCTTCTGCTTAGCTCATGATCTCACACTTGTGAGTTCGAGCCCTGTGTCGGGCTGACAGCTCAGAGCCTGGAGCCTGCTTCAGATTCTGAGTCTCCCTCTCTCTCTGCCCCTCCCCTACTCGCACTCTGTCTCTCTCTCTCTCTCTCTCTCTCTCTCAAACATAAATAAACATAATAAACATTTTCTTAAAGCAAACAAGCAAACAAGATAACTAAACCACTCTTTCAATTCTCTTTTCTCCTTTTCACCTTCCTCTAGTCTCAGAGCAGTTCATGGAAAGGAAAGAGCTCAGCGAGATTCCTATTTTCAGCCTGAATCTGATTTTCAGAGTTTCGGAGATCTGTCAACTATGTGAAAGAACGCAAAGTGTGTGAGCACTAGGGAGTTGGGCCTCCTTATGCAGCATGCTTAAACCGACTTCCCCATTTGTCCTTCGGGAATGGAGGTCAAAGGTGACAGGGGGGAGGAGGAGGAAGAAGTCAAGAGAGAGAGAAAGGAAGGTCAGGCATGGATCAAGGGAGGAAACATATGTATTCCAGATACGGGAGGGTTAAATCTTAGAAATTTGAAATTTAACGTTTAAAAATATTTTTAAAAACTTCTCATCTGCTGGGTTTTGTGTCCTGGTTAGAAAATTTTTCCTCACCCCAGGGCGCCTGGGTGGCTCAGTCAGTTGAGCATCCAACTGTTGATTTTGGCTCAGGTCATGATCTCATGGTTCGTGAGATCGAGCCCCATGTCAGGCTCTGCACTGACAGAGCACAGCCTGCTTGGAATTCTCTCTTTGCCCCTCCCCCCCCATAAACAAAATAGATAAAAATGAACATTAAAAATATTTTCCTTGGGGCGCCTGGGTGGCTCAGTCCGTTAAGCGGCCGACTTCAGCTCAGGTCATGATCTCGCGTTTCACGAGTTTGAGCCCTGCATCGGGCTCTGTGCTGATGGCTCGGAGCCCGGAGCCTGCTTCCGATTCTGTGTCTCTTTCCCTCTGCCCCTCCCCCATTCATGCTCTGTCTCTCTCTGTCTCAAAAATAAATAAACGTTAAAAAAAAAAAGAAATAAAGATTGAAAAAATTTTTAAATAAAAAAATAAAGATGGCATTCTCTTTGAGCATAAAGTTCATTACTCTTGTTCTCAGATGAAATTATGAAGATTTCCTTGCTATGAGGAGGAGTTGAAGAGGCTTGTGTAACATTGTGGTTGGTGACTAAAAGAAAAAAAAAATATGACACAAACCTGTACTGGAGCCCTTACCTAGGCCAGGCCAATTCTATTGCAGGCCAGGATGAAAACGACTGAGGTAAACAAGATATGGGGCTCAGTTCAGGGAAAGTGCCCCCCCACCCCAATACCAGTGACTACAGGGTCAGTGAGTGATGCGTTGTGAGAGAGCCACACACAGGATGGATGAGGCCAGAGATTCTGCCATATCACAGAAGGCCACCCAGAGGGGAAATGACCCACATTTAGTAAAAGGCGAAAGATTTATGCGATCTGAAGAGAAACCAGAGTATGAAATGACCCACATTTAGAACGAGCAGTTTCCTAGGTAGGTGGGCAAGAGGAGTATTCCAGGTGGAGGGAATGAGTCCAAAGAGGTGTCTCAAAGCATAACCCAGAAGACTGCACCAATGGCGACTGTGTTCTTTGGGTGTTCCAAGACTTTCTGAAACAGTCATGTCCACATCTGCCCTCTCCCACCCCGAGATTTCACAGAGTCTCAAAAATTAAGAGCTACCTTGTCCCCTCATCCACTTCCATTACCGTTCCCATCGCTTGCTCAGTGCGGACTTCAAAGGCTAGTGTTCTTTGCCTTCTCGAATGAGAGGCGATGCCACTGTGGCATTTCTTTACTACCGTCTGCTCAGCACTGAAGCATGGGATCCACTTTTCCCCAGACCAAATGCCCCCATTTCCCGGATAAGGAAGGTTGCATTGTTAATTACATGGGGGCGTGGGGGAAGTGGAGTTTCTCTGAGAAGGCAAATATGACACTTAAAGGACATACACATGGGATACGTCAATACTTCCCAGAGCAGAGATTGGCATCAATTATCTAAATAAATGCCTAGGAATGCGTCTGGCTATATCAGACAGGATGGCTGAGATGCCTTCTTGTGGAAATGTCCCTGAAACGGTGACCTACAAACCCAGCCTCCAGGTCCCAGCACCAGCAGTAGTTCATGAACCGGACGAAGCAAGCTCGCACGAAGTCCCCCAGCAGGATGGTGATGTAGGTTACCAGCATGTCAGACACCGTCAGCCTCATGAATTCCTGCAAGGCGGAACACAGGAAAAGGGCATGGTTAAGGTCAAACCTTGCCGATCCCTTCCAGTGGACTGCAGCCATGCAAAGTCTTCCTCACCCACCTGAAGCTTCTCTGCGACCTTCTGGTTCTTGGGGACAGAGAGGTAGTGCAGAAAAAGGCCCCTCGGCTTGGGAAAATGTTTATTTTTAGGTCCTAGCTCTACAAGTTACCAATTGCATTGCTTTGGAATAATCTCGGGGCCTCTCGAAGCTGATAATGATATCAGCCTTGCAGGGTTATTGGGAAGCTTAGTGATTATGCATGCGAATTGCCCGGCACATTGGCAAGGCCCAGTATATGGTACTTATCAGCACAGTTGCACAGAGAGAGGATCTGAAGTCTTCCTCCTTGCTTCCCCCACCTCCTCTGACGTGCAGCTGCCCCCAGCTAAGACTGAATCTGACCACTTGCCCTCAGGACAACAGCCAGCATTCTTCATCTCCTACTAATTGGATGTTTTGCTTGCTATATGGAGATAATAATGCAGATTTTACACGAGGCACACAATGGAAGAGCCAAAAGCAAAGCTTTTCTCTGCTTTATAGGGTGAATATAATTTATTAATTTACAAAAGTGGAAAAGATCCACCAGGCCTTATCACAACCTTTAAGACGTCTTGGAGTTCCTATGGGGCACAGGGTCTGCTTTATTCATTGTTTGCATCCTCCAAGATGATTAATAAATGCTGGATGAACGGCTGATGAGTTTTCGGTAGTATTCCTCAATAATAATTTAAGTTAATGCCCCTAAGTAAAAGACAAATCAACGTGTATCAGGTCTCCACGTCTGGGCAAGGTGATGCTCTGGGGCCTGGGGTGGAGGTGGTGGAGGGTACAGGTGAGCAGTATTTAACAGCTCACACTCGTCATTGCTACAGGTTCAGAAAGAGACAAGCTTTAATCAGTGTTTGGAACGGTGATGGGCATCCAGGCAGGAAATGAGACATTCTATCGCAGAATACTCCAAAGGAACCATGTAGGTAATAAACTCTCTTCGGCCTTCTAAGGAGGGTGGGTTTTATTGACTTGAAGACGCTTTCTCTGTTACACACGTGAGGGCTTTAGAAATGCATGAGCTAGGGAAGCTGGGTTGCTTTGTACCATAACGAAGAGGAGGATTTAAAGAGTATGGGGGAATCTGGACTGGAGGAGACAAGAAATGGTGAGTCTGAGCCCTCCATGGAGGGAAGGCTCGGGGGGCAGGAGGGAGAAAAGGCCCCCCAGGGCCACATGGGAAGGACACTGTGCAGCAGGAAAACATCTGCTCGTGGATTCGTAGGCAGTGTTTGAAGGACTGAGTGATGTAATCCCCTCCTTCATTGTACTTCGCCATCCTCAGTTACAAACACTGTTGTCTGATGCGGGTGGATGTGAGTGGGTTCTTCAGGGAGCCCACAAAGAAGCGATAAACTCTGCGTCTCAGTGGGGTGGCGTACGAATAGAAATCCTGTGCAAAAATTGAGGAAAAGAGGGCCGCTGATCCCTGTGTTGCCTGCAAATACTTTAAGTGTCTGCCCAGGAAGGCGAAAGACATTAGCCTTTGAAGTCCACACGGTGCGACCCACAGGAACAGTGGTGACAGTGGTTAGGAGAAAGGGTAGTTATTAATTGTTGAGACTAATCCAAACCATTAATTCTCTTTACAACAATGCACAGAGGCATATACACACACGAATCCCGCAGCCAATTTTTAGGAGTATTTATTCATTATTTCCGGGTGGAGAAGCCTCAGGCTTTCAGTGAAATCTGCAGTAAAACTCTAAATGAATACAAGTGGCATTAGACTGCTGAACAGAGCATTCAGAGTAATATGTGGGATGCTGAAAAAAAAAAGGGAGAAGAGAAAAGGTGAAACTTTCCGAAGAAATACTGGCTTGACATTTTGGTGGCTTAAAAATAGAAACATCAAGGAAGAAATAACAAAGAACTGAGAACAGGGATCACTTTTCCAGGGAAGCATAATTACTCACAATGCCCACAGCTGTCTCCCAGCAAGAACCCCGGGGCACATCTGCAGGGTGCAGGGGTGGCCGGGGGACACTCTCATTCCAACCCGAGGAGTTGTAATAGTTAAACAGAGTCCAGTGAGTGAGGTTCTTTATTTTCTCTTCATTAGAAAGCTAAAATGGAAGATGGAGATGTGGATTGGAAGGAGCCAAGGGTGGTCCAACTGTTTCCATGGGAACAACAATTAAAGCAGAATATGCCACTACCCTGCCACCTAGCCTCTGTCCTACCCCACAACAGTCTTTATAAGAATACCTTCCCAGCCTTTCAGTCTGTACAGGAGAGGGGGGCATTTGGCTGAAGTCCTTGGGTCTTTTCTACGAAGTTATCTTTTCTAAGTTATTATCCATCCACCCACCCATCCATCCATTCATCCATCCAACCATCCATCCATCCATCCATCCATCTATCCAGTCGTTCATTCTTCTTTTGAGAATAATTTCTTTGAGAGTCTATTCTGGGCATGCAAGGCAGGGTGACACAAGAGTGCACAAGAGAGATAGGCTTTCCTCAGAAAGTTCACAGTCTAGTAGGTGACAGAGACGAACAGTCAATTATAGAACAGAGTGATAAGAGCTATGGGAAATATCCTCTGGGGACCAAGGAAATCCACGTCAGACCCTGGGGGCCACAGAGAATCTCCTGGAGGCAGTGACATCTGAGACAAAACCTTGGGGAGGATTAGTCAACTAGTCAAAGAAGGGGAGAAGGGTGGAGAGACAGGCAAGAGAAATTTTTGTCCTGGGGAAGAAATGTGAGGTTCAGGAGAAGAGAGCAGTTCACTGGGGTAGGAGGAAAGCCAGAAATGAAGGTGGAGGGGTAGACAAAGGCCAGATACAATTACTTCCATGCTTAGAACCTTCCAATAGCTTTCTGATAACCTCAGGTAAAAATTCATGCAGCCCAATAATGAGGAGGAAGGGGTGGGGAAGAGGACCATCATCATTGGACCCTTCCCTTAGGTTCATTTTCCCCTTCTTCCCTCCGTTCCTTTCTTAGCCATCCTGCAGTTCCTTGTTTGGACCAGCTGTTCCCTCTGTTTTTTCCAGTGTCTTGTAAGACTCTCAGGTTGGGCAGGGGAAATCTGGAGTCCCTCCTATGCACTGCCATGCTGCCTGGGCTTGCCCCCATCGAAGCACATGCCACAGCACGTTGTAATGAATGAGTCTGTCTCCCACCCTAGATGTGAATACCCTTGGAACAGCACCGTGTCTTGCTGTCTGCTGTACCTTCAGGGCCTGACATAGTGGGTGCTCCATAACTGTCAGGTGAGCAGTGATGAAAGGTTGGGTCAATCATGCCATATCATCTCAATGGACACTTACTTGGCTGGTAAACATTTATGGCAGCTACGATACAACATAGGAGAGGCTGCAGATAAAATATTAAGGGGACCAAATGACACGTATATGATGTAAAAAAGACAACTAAGGAAAAAACCGTAAAGACCTGCAGCGCAATGTTAACAATGGTTGTCTTTGGGTCATAGGATTCTGGGGATATTTTTTTCTTCATTTTCATTTCCTCAACTTTCCAAAGTTTCTTCGCTTAATAGGAATTACTCATAAGGAAATTATTACAGTGGAAAAAGGAAATTTGGTGGGCACCAGGGATTAGGGGGAGTTGGTGGTCTTTACCTTGAGGTGAACATCATCCATCAGGGCCAGGAGAAATGTGTAGAGGTTCCCCAGGAAGAGTGCAAAGATGCGTCCGAGCTGCCACTTCAGTCCAATGCGTGGGTGGTAATTCTCCAGGGCAGCGATGGTTTCAAACAAAGGGGGACAAAACATACCAAGCAGGGACATCACAATTTCTACCTGAGAAAATCAGGAAAGCCTGGATGACTTGTGCCATTAATATCACTTGCTTGGCCACCGTCTCTGCACTCCCTAGGGCCATGAATCCCCGGCTCCTTCTTGCCCCCTCCTCTGCCTCTGGAGACGCCCTCTGGTCTCCACTACTTGCTGTATGGCTTTGGCTAAGGGACCAACACACCCTGAGCAGTCACTGTATGTCCCACACATCATACCTGCTCTGTGACTGGTTGCTCTCATGATGTTGCCATTAGTCTTGATAGAAATAACAAACTTTCTTTGAGAAATAAATGAATTAACGTATGGAACAGTGTTTTGTGTTCTGTAAAAGTCATGAGCTGGGCAAGAGTCACTGTGGTAGCTCTTATCTCAGGATCATGGAAGACAGGCAGCTCAAATCACAGGAGGGAACTAATAGCAGGGAGATGTGGTTAAGAGTATCGCATTTCAGGGTGCTGGGGTGGCTCAGTCGGTTAATGGTCTGACTCTTGATTTCAGCTCAGGTCGTGATCTCACGGTTCGTGAGATTGAGCCCTATGTCAGGCTCTGTGCTGACAGTGCAGAGCCTGCTTGGGATTCTCTCTCTCTCTCTCTCTCTCTCTCTCCCCCTTCTTCATCTCTTCTCTCTCTCTCTCAAAAATAAATAAACTTAACAAAAAATTTTAAAAATAGAGTATGCCATTTGGAGTCAGCTCTCTGGGATTGAGCCCTAGCTCTATCATTTGCTGGCTTTGTAATTTAGGAAAAGTTACATAATTTCTTCAGAGATAGGAGCTCAGGCTCCTTGTTTCTTCACATATAAAGTGGGAAAGACAGCTCTTGTTGTGAGAGTCAGAATAGATGATGGATGTAAGTCTACTAGCCCAGAGCCTGGTAAGCATTAAATTTTGGCTCCAATTTTGGGAGAATCCTACTCGTGTAACTGAACCTGACCACAGTAGAACATTCTTTCTGAAATTAAAACTGCTCATCTAGTGGAGAGTAAATCCTTAAACTGCTGACCAAGGTACATGTGGGTCAACTCTTCTGGGCTGGTTCTGACTCCCTCACATTCTGTCACACTGACTGTTGGCTTGGTTTCTTATCATCTTCATACCTTCACACCGGCTCATGCAGTGCTTCCCACCTGGAAAGCCATCACTGCACCTCTTCCACCGCTACCTTTCTTCACATGTTTCTTTAATGCACAGCCTAATTCCTGCCTTTGCCACAAACTCCCTCTGTCTCTCCAGCTCACATTGGCCTCTCCACCTGCCACACATCTGTAACCCAAAACATCTTATTTGATCACTATTCCAGCCTATTTCTGTTCGTACTTTGGTTTATTCTTGTCAAATCTGCTTCCTAAGGAAACTACAAAATCCACTTAAGGGCAGAATCCATCTCAAGCATCTTTTGTATCCCCCTCACAGCTTAGTGACCTGATGTTTTAGATAGGTTCATTGTAAATAGCATGTAGTTTTTAAAAAATTCAATCCAATTATCATTGCCTTTAAACTGTAGTTGTAATCCATTTACATTTATTGTAATCACTGATAGATTTAGATTTAAATCTGTCTGATTTTGTGCTTTACATTTGTCCTATAAGTTCCATATTTCTTTTTTTATCCTTTCTTGCTTTGTGGGAGGAAATAGATTCTTTTTATTTAATTTATGTAGCTCATGATTCTGTGGGTCAGTATTTTGTTCTCTGGGCTTAGGTAGGTGGTTCTTTTGCTGGCCTCACCTGGCTTCATTCGTGTATCTGTGGTCAGCTGATGGTTGATGGCTTCATTCATATGTCTGGTCATTGGCTGGCTATAATGTAGAATGATGAGATAAATGGGTCCTGTATCTCTCATCATTCAATAGGCTAGTCTGGAACTATTCACATGGTGGAGGTCTCGGGGTTTCCAAGAGAGCAAGTTCTAATACACAAGCCCTTTTCAAGTCTGCTTATCTCATGGGTGTTACTGTCTCACTGGTTAAAGGAGCTTACATGGCCAAGCCTAGTTGGATTCAAGGGATGGGGAAACAGATTCCACCTCTTCATGAGAGGAGTTAGAAAATCATATTGCAAACAAATATAGGAATACAATAAGGGGAAGAATTTGTAGCCATTTTTGCTAGCTACTAAGATGCTAAATTGCCAAAAGAGATATACGGATTTAATATAATTACAATGAAACTTCAATGCATCCTATTGTGGATCTTGTTGGGAGGGAACTCAGTCTACCAGATATCAATACGTACTATAAAGCCATAGTTTATCAGTGTGTTTTTAGTGCAGGAACAGGTAAATAAACCAATGGAATAGATTAGAGATCCCAGAATCACACCCACACATTAACAGATACTTGATTTTTGATGTATGGCACTGTAGAGCTGTGAAGAAAGGATCACCTTTTTAATAATTGGTGCTAAGACAACTGACTATTCAGTTGACTGACATGCTAATTATAATGCAGCTTTATCAACCTACAAAAGCCTTATAAGAGGTGACTCTTGGTTCAAATGTTCATGCTACCTGACTAGAAAGGGATGTAATTTCACTCTTTAAAACATGTCCCATAATCCAGATTTTCAATTAATTCAGCAGAATGGCGTAGGAATGAGTATAATTTCTGTGTTTGCCCTCAATATTCACTTCCACAGAGATGTCCTCTTTACCTCATTTCTTTCATACCAGCTGACATTCTGCATTTTGGAGAATTCCTGCGATCGCTTCACCACAAAATAAATGAGGTATCCACTTCCACACAAACAGCAGATGATGAGAAAGTTGGCCAGGACCCGGAGAAATCTTGTCAGATGGATATTTTCTTCTTTGTTACTCTCTTGTTCATCCACTATCGATTCCTTAATGTGTGGAAATGAGATGTGAATAATTACAGGCCAGGAACCAACAGGAACCATTATTGTTGGGTTCCTGAGATGACTATTTACTATATTTTCATAAATGAAATAATACAAAGGAAGTGGTGCAGAGCACTGTTGCCCTATGGAGAATAATTTTCTTTAAGACGATATAGCTTATTGTTATTGCTATTTTGGAACATGTGATAACAAAAGCTTAGATTTATTGAATACTTACTGTATGCCAGACGTGGTACTAAACCCTTGCTTTGCATTATCTCTCCTAATCCCCAAAACAAACCAATGGAGTAGTTTCTATTATTACCCATATCTCAGATACTAAGGCCCGGAAAGATTTCAGCAACTGTCAGACTGGGATTGTTTTAAAACTATAGATTAAATAGATTAAAATGAAATGTTAAGAATATTGAGTCTTCTAATCCAGGGGCCAGCAAACATTTTCTAGTAAGAGCCATATAGTATATAGCTTGGGCTCTGCAAATCATATGGTCTCTCTCACAACTCCATGAAAACAACCTTTGACAATATGGCAATAAATAGGCATGGCTTTTTTTTTTTTATTTTTTTTTTCAACGTTTATTTATTTTTGGGACAGAGAGAGACAGAGCATGAACGGGGGAGGGGCAGAGAGAGAGGGAGACACAGAATCGGAAACAGGCTCCAGACTCTGAGCCATCAGCCCAGAGCCTGACGCAGGGCTCGAACTCACGGACTGCGAGATCGTGACCTGGCTGAAGTCGGACGCTTAACCGACTGCGCCACCCAGGCGCCCCGGCATGGCTTTGTTTTAATAAAATCTTATTTACAAAAATAGGCAGGAGGCTGGATTTTCCCCTGGGCCATAATTTGCTGATCCTTGTTCTAATCTATGAACATGGTATATCTATTTATTTAGAGTTTCTTAATTTCTTTCAGAAATGTCGTATTTTTTGGTGTAGCCATCTTGTATATTTGTTGTCGTTAACTCTGTTCCTAAGAATTTTATGTAATTCATGTAATTTTATTGTAAATGGAATTTAAAAAATTTTTCCAATTGTTTGCTGTTAGTATATAAAAATACAATAGATTTTTTTTTATTATAAACTTTGCATCCTGCATCTGTAATTCTCTATGAAGACACAAGATGGCAGTATATGGCAGACCAAAGATGATAAATGAGGCCTCCCAGTTTCCAAAGTACCTGGAAGGAGACTTTTCCACTCAATAAACAGTTACTATATTCAGGTTCAGATTTAACTAATTTATCAACCCGTTAATATACCTCAGCTCATGCTGTTGGCACGTGTGTCCTGTTATGTAAGGGTTTATCCCTGGTTTTCATAGACTCAGAGAAGCAGCTTTCACCTTCCCAGATGTTTAAAGTGCTTCATAGGCATTGACCTTCTCTGTCTTTCTCAGATAGGCCTGGAGGAAGAGGCAGAGCCCTCACTGATCCTTTTCCTGCCCTTGGATGCTCTGTCAATGGGCCCCCGGTGCTGGGAGAAGGAGAAGGGAGGAGAACCCAGGAAGCTCCCTGAGCTTCCCACTGCCAAGCTGTCAGGACTATGGGCTCATGAAACCCATGTAGTGAGCTGCTGAGCCCAAGCTCTGCCCCTGGTAGGTGTCCCTGCCGTCTGTTTGCATTGCAGCAGCCCTCTTCGGCCAGGAAGGGCAAGGAGAGAGGGGAGGGAAGAAGACAAGCACACTGATGTCGTGCATCTGACCTTTGGCAGGTCGTGAGGAAAGAAAGTCTGACTGGTCGCATGGGGGAAATATTGAACTATCAATAGCTCTGAATGGTTTTTACAGTCATGGAGGAAAAAATAAGATGCACAGTGCTTTGGCATACCAGTTTCTGCCTTCATTCATTTGCTTACCCTGAGGTCTGCTTCTATTTTTTAAAATAAATAGAGATGTATAGGCCACCTCACATATCTTTTGTGACAAATCAATGAGATAATTACGTATGGAGTTGCACATTTAAAAAAAAATTTTTTTTAACGTTTATTCACTTTTGAGAGACAGAGAGAGACAGAGCACAAGTGCGGAGGGGGCAGAGAGAGAGGGAGACACAGAATCCGAAGCAGGCTCCAGGCTCCGAGCCGTCAGCACAGAGCCCGACGCGGGGCTCGAACCCACGAACCGCAAGATCATGACCTGAGCCGAAGTCGGACGCTCAACCGAGTGAGCCACCCAGGCGCCCCTGGAGTTGCACATTTAATTGACTCCCACAACCAGCATTCGCTACTCTTTCTAGGTTTTCTAATCTCTCAGAGAGCTTCAAAAGAATCCATTGCCAGGAATTCCCCAGCCCCTGACCAATGACACCAGAATCTCTGGGGGTTTGGGTCCAAAAGATTTTTAAAGCTGCTGAGGTGATTCCATCGTGCATAACAGATTGAGAACTGCAGCCCCACTTGAGTCCTTCTACTCCCTCTGGCAGAAAACAGTTCCACGAAGAAACAGGAAGGACCAGGTCTCAGCATCCATGAGTCTCCGCCATATTAAAAAACAGATGGTGGGTATCAGTCCTGAGCATCCTTTCCGGAAGGCTTGAGAGCTAGGCCCACACTTCTGGTAGAGCTCTTACCACAAATTACTTGGGGGATCTTATCCACCATGCCCCAGCTGGGTGAAGTCCCCTAATGACCAGCGGGACCCGAAGCTCCCCCCAGGAAGTGGGAACTACTCTAGGCACCTACCTTGAAGCTGGTGGTGATGGAGGCATACTTGTTGTCGGCTGTCTCTGAATTCCCGATCAGGTAATCCCAGCTGGTGAACATCTTGAAGCTGAAGGTGAAGTTAGCGCTCTCCCCGTCGCTTGCGCTGCCCTGGGTATTGCTGGCCATCCTGTAGGGTGCACACCACTGCTGTTATGACTGCCCAGGGAACCTTGGCCTCAGCGGGTCTGGGGCACAGATAGACATCCAATGGGGAGGAGAGAGCCAAGACGATTTGAATTGGGCTAACGATAGCCAGGACAGGTCGCGCCTCTCCGTCTCATGTGTTGGCTTTCGGGATTTGCTACCCCAGGGGCTTAGTTAGCTTTCTGGCTCATCGGGGAAACATTCCATATCTCTGTACTTATCTGGGATAATAGCGGGGGGGAAAATGTAACAACATGAGGGCCAAGCTCATCTCCTTGCTTTTCTTTGTTGCCTGATGGAGCTGGCCGGACGGCTGCCTATCACCTGGTGGTTACTGTCGCGTTCAGGGCAGGCCCTGGCGGACGGCAGCGTTTTCCCCCGAGATGATGTGATAGAAAGCCATGCTGGGCCCGCACACTGCCCTTTCAGAGGTCCTATCCAGGCTCCCAGAGTGCCCCACTCTTCTCCTGCAGACGCAGCTACTCGTACGCTTCTGGGAGGAGTGACCTCTTACGGCCTTGCTGAAGGGTGGGTAGGCCCTGGTAGTCAGGTTTGTGCAGGAGACGGTGTCCCCCACCCTGCACCAGCCTGTGCTGATTGGGGTCCCCTGGCTTCGAAGAAGGCAATTCATGGGCCAAAGTTTTTCTTCAGAGAATATAAATGAAGAGGCACCGACGAATTAAAAGGCCATTTCTGACCACAGAGACAGGTGGAGTTGGGGCTAGAGAGGACACCATCGTTAACCCATCGTTAATCGCACCATATACGTTCCTTTGCGCTGTTTTGTCGATAAGTGAGGGGCTCAGTGCTGACATGCAAGCTAGAGTTACAGAGGAGCAGGAGAGTTGTTTTTTGTTTTTTTTTTGAGGAAGCTGAGCTCCAGGGAAAGCAAAAACAGACCTCAACGACTTCTCTGGTCTTACCTTATCAGGTACTTGCTCCCTCTCAAGCCACATTGGCCTTTTGACAGGTTTTGGAACTCATTAGGATATTTGCTGCCTCAGGCCCTTTGCACATGCTCTTCCTTTGCATACAATGCTGTCCCCCAGACTTTCAGTGCGATTGGCAGTTCTCAGCATCATGTAAAGATGCTTCTATCCCATTTCCCCAAACTTCCCCTATTACCCTGTTTACACCTTTTATACTACATATGACAATGCATATCTGCATTCTTTGTTTCCTTATTTTCTCTCTAAATTCCCACAGGAAGGTTAGCAGGCACAGAGTGGCCATAGGAGCGGGATGTTTGTGTGAAGGAAATGAAAAGCCTGTGAAAGACACGGTCATACTTACGATCTAATGACAATCATCAGGCTATAGCCGAACACGCTGACCCCCACCATAAAGTAAGCCATGGGCAACCTGTACCTCAGCCACCCGATAGTCCTCTGGTTGTTGTAGTAGCCGTAGAAGAGAGCAGAATACTTGATGTAGCCCTGCGGGACAGCAGATCAAACGCTCCGGGTTTGTAAGCTTCGTGCATATAGTCACCAGACACTTTCATTCTACCGGGAATGTCTTTCTCAGGGGGTTAATGGGAGTCTGAGAGGAGAAAGGAAGAATTGTGGGTACCTTACTTCCCCCAGTGCTCCCGAGTCTATCCATGTCTCCATGTCTCTCCTTTGTTCTCTTTATTCTCCATTATACAGAATGCTTACAGATACAGGACGAGGAGGAGAGCGTTGCTAACATCCCGGATAAAATTGGGGATAAGGGGATGTGTGTGTGTGTGTGTGTGTGTGCACACGCGTGCACGCTCACAGGCATGTAGAGCTCCAAATTCTTTCCCCCCACAATGCCAGGGTCTTGATTTAACACTCTGGAAGCAGGTGGGAGTCTGTGAGCTTTCTCAGTGCAAAACTTACAGAGAAAACTATACATTATAAGACTCACAGTCGAATCTGAGCCTCAAGTCTTTTTTTCATTTCTATTTAGGAGTTTTGCTTTTTTTTTTTCAAGTTTATTTATTTATAAAGTGTATTTATTTATTTTGAGAGAGAGAGACAGAAAAAGAGAGAGAGAGAGAGCGAGTGTAAGTGGGGGAGCGGAAGAGAGAGAGGGAGAAAGGGAATCCCAGGCAGGCTCTGTGCTGTCAGCACAGAGCCCAACGTGGGGCTTGAACTCACGAACCGTGAGATCGTGACCTGAGCCAAACTCGAAAGTCAGACGCCTACCCGACTGAGCCACGCAGGAGCCCCTTTATTTTAATTTTATTTTTTTAGAGAGAAAGAGAGAGCGTGCACAAGCAGAGGAGAGGGGCAGGAAAGAGAGAGAGAATCTCAAGCAGGCTCCACACTCAGCATGGAGCCCAACATGGGGCTCGATCCCACGACCCTGGGATCATGACCTCAGCCGAAATCAAGAGCGGGACGCTCGACTGAGTGACCCATCGAGGCACCCCTGAACTTCAAGTTTTGGTTTGGTTTTCAGATATAATTTGGTTTTAGGTATAATCAGTACACTTTTTATTTGTAACATGAGCTTAGAATTTTGGCACTTTTTTGACATCTTTGCTGAATGTAGAGCGGGGGGTTATTCTGGCCTCACATAGATATGTAGCTGGAAAGGGGAGGCAAATCGTAACAGTCTCTTCATATACCTAAGGTTGTTTCTTCTTTAAAAATTTTTTTAATGGGGGCGCCTGGGTGGCGCAGTCGGTTAAGCGTCCGACTTCAGCCAGGTCACGATCTCGCGGTCCGTGAGTTCGAGCCCCGCGTCGGGCTCTGGGCTGATGGCTCAGAGCCTGGAGCCTGTTTCCGATTCTGTGTCTCCCTCTCTCTCTGCCCCTCCCCCGTTCATGCTCTGTCTCTCTCTGTCCCAAAAATAAATAAACGTTGAAAAAAAAAAAATTTAAAAAAAAAAAAATTTTTTTTAATGTGTATTTATTTTTGAGAGAGGGAGAGAGAGAGAGTGCAAACAGGCGAGGGGACGAGAGAGAAGGAGACACAGAATCCCAAGCAGGGTCCAGGCTCTGAGCCGTCAGCACAGAGCCTGACACGGGGTTCGAACCCACGAACTGTGAGATCGTGACCTGAGCCAAAGTCGGACGCTCCACCGACTGAGCCCGGGGCCCCTGGCTTGTTTCTTTGATATGATACGTAAGCTCAATAAACGGTCATCTTAAATGTTAGTTGTCATGTGGAATCTGAATCACGTAATTAACTTTTCATACCTTGTTATATTAAAATCCATCGCACTCCCCAAAATACTGAGTAATTAAAAAGAGAAAAATACTAACTTTATGGCAGAGAATTCTGGCAGACACTACTTTAACCAACTGGGCACTGTTAACATCACCACTAATAACACACATCAGCATAATGTTACCCCGATCTGACCCCCTGAGAAGGGCATATTATCTCTGTGGTACGCTTCCCAGTGATGTATAACCTCACTACAATCGTGAGAGAACAGATACCCAGATTGAGGGACCTTCTCCGAAACCACTGTCCAGTACTCTTCAAAAGTACCAAGGTCACTGAACGACAGAGAATTGTCATGGATTTGGAAGAGACTAAGGAGACATGACAAATACAGTATGAGATTTTGAATTGGGTCCTGGAATAGAAAAAGAATATTAGTGGAAAAATTGGCGAAATCCAAATAAATACCACACTTCAGTTACTATTCTACCAAGATTAATTTCTTAGTTTTGATCATATAAGATGGTGTCATAAAGTGAAGTTGGGTGGGGGATACATGGGAACTCTGTACTATTTACGCAGCTCTTCTGTAAGCTTCAAATTGTCCCAAGATTTTAAAAAATTATCTCGAGACGTAAAGTTTTTAAAGCTTAATTGTTCCATCCTGTACTATCTTTTACCCACACGTAATTCTGTAACATCATGTATTTGGTCACGGGGAACATAATGGTTCCGTACGTTATGAAAATCTGCCAAATGTTGACATACTTCTTACACCGTATTTAAAAAGTCACCTTTGTTAATATCTTCGTTGATCTCATCAGAAAAGGATTTAATCACTGAGAAACGGACACTGTCGCTTCGTGGTGATGGATAGAAGTTCTCCAAAACTTTAATTCTGGCCTGGGACATTTTAGGGGCACCTGGACTGGCTCAGTGGGTGGAGCATGTGACTCTTGATCTTGGGGTTGTGACTCTGAGCCCCACACTGGGGGTAGAGATTACTTTTTTAAACGGCGCGTTACAAAAAATAGAAAAAGAAAATTTTCCCATTGGGAGCAACAGCGACAACAAAACAGAGGATTACTGTTGAGTAAATTCAGTTTGTTTTAGGCACATAGGATATTCCATAGGAGTCCTTGAGTGAAATAAAGAACAACGGAGGGGCGCCTGGGTGGCTCAGTCTGTTAAGCGTCTGAGCGTCTGACTTTGGCTCAGGTCATCTCGCCGTTTGTGAATTTCAGCCCCGCCATTGGGCTCTGCGCTCACAGCACGGAGCCTGTTTCCAGATCTGTCTCCTTCTTTCTGCCCCTCCCATGCGTGCAATCTCTCTCTCTCTCTCTCTCTCTCTCTCTCTCAAAAAATAAATAAATGAAAGAAAAAAAGAATAAAGGAAATCCTTAGTGGTAATACACAGTAGTAGTTGTATATAATACTTAGTTGTGTAGTATTATTTGAAACACACTTATCCCAAAGTCTTAGAAAAATACTCGAACTCACTTCCACGCATACCTGAGAGGTCTCGCACCTGCCTAGGAGTGTGAAGGATAGCAGCAGCAGTGACCTGTTGCCTGAACCGTCACAGCCGGGCCTCTCAGCCTCAGGAACTCCTTGGAGCTACAGACCAAGCCCTCCAGAGGCACGGAGGTGAGGGGATTCAAAAAGGAGGGAAGGGCGTTTCAGGCAGTGTCCTGAGCCGAAGCAGGGAGGCAATGATATGTGATGGGTTCAGGGATCTCTCCCAAACTTGACAAATACAGGAACATAAGGTGTGAGGGCTGAGATAGAAATGGAGCTGGAGAGGGAGGGAGTGACCAGATGGTGAATGGTTCTTTCGTAAACCTGATTCAAAACACTGGATTTTATTCCATTTGGGAACGGGAATAGATGAATATCCAAGGTAGCGAAGTGACAGGGCCAGGTTTGCCTTTCAGAAAGATCACGCTGGCAGCAGAGGGAATGGAGATTTTAGGAGCCAAGTCAAAGCAAGGAGCAGAGGTAGAAGATTTGGACATGGTCCTGGTACGGTAGGGACATTATTGGAAGAAGAGGCGAGAGGGATGGGGCAAAGGGGACGGAGTCAAGATGGGTTTAGGGGAAAGGCTCAGATTTAGTGGTTGATTGGTTGTGGGGCGTGGTGGTGGGGAAGAGGGAGAAGCGTAGGATGACTTTCAGGTTTCACACTGGTGTTCGGATGGATGGTGGTTCCAATAAAGGAGATGGAAAAAAGCGATGTGGGTTTGGCTGGACAGGCATTGAATTTCAGGAGCAGGTAGGACATTCAGTTGAGGATGCCATGTGAAGCTTGGGAACGGCTGAACTGGCGCGAGCCCTGGAGTCTTAATGTGGGTGTGGGGAGAGAAAACTACCCTGTAAGATCATTTAGATGGATCTGGCAGAGAGAAGGGGGCAGTGTGTGGCTGGAGAAAGGACCCACGGAGGGGACTTAGGAGGACATGATTGGCTAGCTCATTTTGCATAGTGGGGACTTCCATTTGAGTAAAGCACTGGTTTTCCAGTGATTCAATGCAATATTTCACACATATCCATGCAATCTTTTAGTCCTCACAATCACAGAATAGAAGCACATTGGCTTGTTAGTGATGGTACCTCAAAGTCCCAAAGGACCGAAAAATCCATGGCTTTTTCTTCCTCAGCCCGAGGCACTGTCTTTCTGGGAATACTTCCATAGGGCACGCCCATTAGTACCTTGTGAAGGGACAGAACGACATGATGACGTGTGGAGAAAATACAAACACATGGAGACATTCATACCCGGCGTGAAATATTTTCCTTCTTAGAGCAAGACATACCCATTTTCTCCTTTAGATGACATTAATCACTTTTCTGGTTTTAGACCTATCACGTACTCGTTGTAGAAAATGTGAAAAAGTGCAGGAGAGCATTAAAAAAATTCCCTATCACCTCCACATTCCGAAGATAATGATGGTTAGATATTCGTATGTTTCCTCGTAGTTGTTTCTGAGTTATATATATATTATGTAAATATATAATTATATAAATTTATATTAGATAAATATATAAAATATAGAATTATATACATTTATATTATATATAATTATATGCATTTATATTATATAAACATATAATATATAAGTATATACATTTATATTATATATAATTATATAAATTCATATTACATATATAATTATATACATTTATATTATATATAATTATATACATTTATATTATATATAATTATATACATTTATATTATATAAACATAATATATAAGTATAAAATTTTATATTATACATATAATCATATAAATTTATATTACATATATAATTATATACATTTATATTATATATAATTGTATACATTTTTATTATATATAATTGTTTACATTTATATTATATAAATGTATAGTTATATAAATTCATATATAAATATGAATATCGAATAAATATATAAACAGATATATAATAAAATATATATTAGTGTGGTTATTTAGCATAATGTTGTTTTATTGTTTTATGACCAATTCTTTTAAAAAAATTTTTTTTTAATGTTTATTTATTTGTGTGAGAGAGACAGAGTGTGAGTGGGGGAGGGGCAGAGAGAGAGGGAGACACAGAATCCGAAGCAGGCTCCAGGCTCTGAGCTGTCAGCACAGAGCCCGACGTGGGGCTCGAACTCACAAACTGCGAGATCATGACCTGAGCCGAAGTCGGACGCTTATCGACTGAGCCGCCCAGGCGCCCCGTTTTATGACCAATTCTATACGGCAGGTAGTATGTCTCAAAATAAAATGACTTCAAAATATCTAACCACATGTATCTACCATAAACTTGCTTAACAAATTACCTTTTGTTGGACATTAGAATATTGCTAGTTCTTCGCATGTATCTAGTTCTGTTATTAATACTCTAATATATACGCCTGTGTTTGCATCCTTAATTTAAAAAAAATCAGAATTGTATGAACTTTACATATTGATTTAGGAAGAATTGACTTTTTTTTACGGTATTAAGTTTCCCTTCCAAGAATAAGTCATCCCGTTTATTCACTCATATATTGGTCCTGTAATGCTCGATGGTATTCCTCACAGAAATCTTCTAATTTGTTAAATTTCCCTTGGGAAAGATTCCAGGCCCACACTGGAGACCTGGGATCTCATTCACTGCAAACTTACTGTGTGACTTTACATAACTTGCTTATTCCTTTTTTGTTTCTCAATTACTCATCAGTAGGTAAGGATGTACTTACATCTGTGATAAGGGTATAGTGGGAGAACAGTGAGGAGTGCTATTTAAATGTGAGGGTTTTGTTTTTAAAGTTTATTTCATTATTTTGAGAGAGAGGGAGCATGAGTGGGGGAGGGGCAGAGAGAGAGAAAGAGAGAATTTCAAGCAGACTCCTCACTGTCAGCACAGAGCCTGGTGTGGGGCTTGAACCCACAAACTGTGAGATCATGACCTGAGCTGAAATCAAGAGTCAGATGCTCAACTGAATGAGCCACCCAGGTGCCTCGTGAGGGTTCATTTTTGTTTGTTTGTTTGTTTTGTAATAAATTATGATAGAATGCATTCCATCTCTTTTTTTTTTTCAGAATAAAACAAACAAAAACTTATTAAGATATTAATTCTCTACTGATCTTAAAGTAAAACAAAAGATAGAAAAGTGTAGGGTCCACTTCTTAATTTAGGAACAGAAGTATTTGGTTCCATGCTTTGTCCTGAACTATCTGGGCAATTGATGGGAGTATAGAATTTAAAATGAACGACTGGTTCTTTGTAAAACAGAAGAGTATTTGATTAAAGAGGGTGGTGTCATGATAAGCCTCAACGCTATCTGAAGATATAGGAAGCCCTTGTCTTACCTCTGGGATTATAACTAAGCCAAAAATTAAGCCAAAAAGGACGAGGTTAACTCCATACATCCATCGGAGAAAGATGAAATACGATGCCACTGAGGAACCAAAGTGACCTGGGGAGAGAAAAGACGGTAGGATTTAAGCATCGCAGAAGGAGGACGTTAGCACTACCAAGCGCTTTGTGTGGGTGACAGATTCAGTTTTCACATCAGCTGTGGAACACGATGTTCTCATCTCCATTTTCTTTTTCCAGATAAATGACCTGAGGCTCTGTGGGATTAACCACTCTACCTAAACTCCCACAGTCAGACAGTGAAGAAACACAGTTTAAATCTTGGTCTGACTAGTTCCAAGCCCATTCTGTTTTCCAGTACAACAGAACCTATGAAAGAATCCGATCAGTTGGTCACGAATGCAACCCAAGCCCTTGGAAAACTCTAGCACACCAGCTACAAACGCTGACACCAAAATACTCACTTTCAATGTCCTTGATCTTCATTTCCCAGGGTATACACTGAGTCTTGAAATTATCAAAGTCTCTCTTAAACTTGACCCACTTCTGAAATTAAACAGGCAACACACTCAGTTCATTACCATCCCGCCTTGGGGCCTGGGGGGACACACTGATGCTGACACATCACCACCAAAATCAGGAGCAGAGGGTAAGAGAAGCCAGGACAACATAAAGTCTTGTGTTGGTCTGTGGCGCTGATAAAATGTCATGTTTGGACCGTGTATATGTGAATTTAGGAATTCTGTATATGACGTCTGGTTTGGGGGATCAAATTGGGTTAGCAGCCTCTGACAACTTTTTTTTTAATCTTAAAACAAAAATTGAAGGGCAAAAAGAAGTCTCGTAGCTCTCAAACCCACATTTAGCAGACACTCAGGTGTCTAAATCTGATAGGAATTGTCCCTCCAATGCGGTGCTGGTGAAATGAGTAAACCCCCTCAAACCATGGCTTCCATTCTTCTCCTGGTGAAACAACAGCCCGTTTCTTTGTTTTTGTTTTTTGTTTTTGCTGAAAGGAGTTAGAAAGGCATTTTTCTTCTTTCCATGGTCCGTTTCCAGGTCCAACACTCAGAGTTCGTACCAGTCAGGAACTTGAGTGGCTGTCTGGCTGCTGGTTGGGTGAAAATTGTTTAGTTCTCAAGGAGCTGCTCTCCAACAACCCCACTCCCTGGCAATGAATCCATTTGGAATTGAACAACAACAACAGAAACAACAACTCACAGAAAACAGAGGACAAGGGGGTAGGAGGGAGAAGACCCTAAGGTCAGTTTCCATTATGATAAAGGTCTCCTAAGAACACGTTCCTGAAGGAAACGAGGTTTCCCATGTAAATTCACTAAAGGATCAAAAGGGAAGTTTATCAGACGAGTTTCTAGATCTGTAGGCTTTGGCCGTAACCCGATGGGATGACTGCTATATAAGGAAGGAAACCATGTGTGGAAGAGGGCGGTGGTCACAGATGGCAACAGAGAAGACGAGCCGAGGGCAAAACCTGGTTGAGAACAATGGCAGAGATATCCCTAAGACCAGAAGGGGAATAGCAGACTGTGGACATTGGGCACTCCAGTCCCATGGCTTTATCTGCCTTCCCTAGCTCTGATTCCGCGCTCAAAATTCATCTTTGGCTTGGGGTGCCTGGGTGGCTCAGCTGGTTAAGTGTCTGACTTCAGCTCAGGTCATGATCTCGAGAGCCTGCTTTGAATCTGCTGTCTCCCTCTCTCTGTCCCTCTTCTGCCTCGAACTCTCTCTCTCTCTCAAACATTAAAAAAAATTAATCTTTGGCTTATTTGGCTTTCTATGTAAGCCTGTCTCTAAGGAAAGCATTGCCCGTCACCTGGGCTGTGAGGATTTTGGTTTCGAACGCAGTGTTTTGTCATTGCAAATTAATAAAATGGAATTGGGATTATGGTTTAGCCACCCGTGTGAGTAACTCTACTATCAAAAATAAAAGGCACTGCTGATGTGGACTTCGCATTTCTAGTTCTGTCATTGGTTATTTCTCCTTGTAAATTAATAATCCACCACCTGGTTTTACCTATCGGTCTCAGAAGCTTTATTAATAGGAGTCCTCCCTTGAGAGATCAATCCCCTGTCGGGGTGCTGATAAAATCAGTACAGAATGTAGGCTTGCAAGGCTGAGGCCAATAGGGGTAATGAACATGGCTCAGGGAGGCCCCTGGGGACCTCCTGCCAGTTAGTTGATCACTCGGCAACCAGCTGACAGCCCCTCAAGGCTGTGGGCATCTCGGCCTGAAAAGTGATGCCCTATAGGTGGGGCAGAGGCCGAGAAGGCCTTGGGGAAGCTCTGTAGTGAAGCTCTTATCCCTCATTGGTTTAGAGAATCAGAAAACTGGGATGGGATGCGGGCAGGAGAAGACCTCAGCTCCCTTTCTCAGAGCCAGGTGAGGCGGGAGCTGCTCTCCCAGGACTGGGCGATGAGATATGCTTGTCTCCGGCTGGCTACAGAAACAGGCTTTCTGATAGCGGGCAAATAAGACACAGGCAAGCTACCCATTCTGTCCGGGCATGAAATCCAGATCTGGATGACTAAAACAGCCAGCGAGGCCTGAAAAATAGTATTGCAGAACAAGGAAAAGGGGACACACCTCTTTGTAACTTTTGAAAAGCATTGCCTCTAGGCTCCATAACTAATTTTTGACAAACGAGCCTGCATTCACAACAGGATACAAGAAATGTGGTTTCTAAGTAAAGGATAACACTTTGAGTTTTAAAAAAGAATGTAAGGGAAGCATGGAAGGATTACAAGGTAACTAAAAGCCCAGTAATTGAAGGAGAAGAAACATTATAATAATATAATAAAGCCTATAATTGAAGCAGAAGAAAATGGGTTCAGTGATATTGAGAATAAACCTGAGACATTTCTGAGAATGCAAAGAGAGGAAGTAAAGAATTTAAAACAATGAGGGAAGGTAAACACAGAGGATGGACAGCCATCCTTTTCCTAAGGAAGGAACTAGAACTATTTGCAGGGAAACATGATTAAACAGAATCATTTAGCAAAGATATGCTCGAAGAGCACATTCCTCAGCTGGGGTGGGGGGGGGGGGGGAAAGACCTAAGTGTGCAGTTGTTAAGTGGTAAATAGTCTCTAGATCAAATTAATAAAATGACCCAAAGATAGTTATTGGGCAAGTAAAATTGAAAAAGGAGAAAAAACAGCTCAGGTCATGATCTCACGGTTCGTGAGTTCAAGCCCTGCCTTGGGCTCTGTGCTAACCATGTAGAACCTGCTTGGGATTCTCTCTCTCTCTCTCTCTCTCTCTCTCTGTGTCTGTCTCTCTCTCTGCCTCTCTGTCTGTCTGTCTGCCTTTTAAAACAAATAAATAAACCTAAAAAAATTTAAGAAAAAGGAGAAAAGAGAATATTAGGAATAAAAAGACTCCAACCCAACATACACAGAAAGTAGTTCCAAAAATTATGGGACCACCACCTGCAACTATCTGGTAATACATACGAAGATCTTAATTAAATGATTGAGTTTTGGGAAGAATATGAAATATCAAAATGGCCCCAAGAAAAAGTTAAAACTCAAACACACCCATGAACAGGGAATACAGGAAAAAACGCTCAAGGTGTTGCATAAAAATAGATGATTTATCAAACGAACTGTCCTGATTTGGGGCTTGGAAAATAAGATCCCAGTGGTTTTAACCTCATCAATTATTTTATTATTATTATTATTATTATTATTATTTTTAACCTCATCAATTTTGTGAGCTTAGTTCTTCACTGGGGAGGAAATGAGTCTCAGATACACCGGAGCCCTCACAGATAAATGTAGAGAAATTGACAGGAAACAGTTGGTTTCCTTTCCCGGACAAATCAGTCAGTCGGCTGGACCTCGCGCTGAGGATCTGGGGGGGGGAGCCGGCCACAAATGCAGAGGCTTGGCAGGTGCCTGTGATGTCACCCAGGTTCAGAGGCTGAGCAAGCCCTCCCTGGGGTTTGCTGCCTCTCTATCACCCACCTTAGACATCAGCATCCTGTAGGCGTAGAGTCGCTTGCCTTTCCCCTTTCCTAAGGCTCCTTCATACTTCTCCACAAATTCTTGGGCCTCTCTGGTTAGGAAAAAAAAAGGGGGGGGGTGGGAGGGGGGTAGAGGCAGAACTTAATCCCAAACTGAAAAAAATCTGAACTATGAGAGTGTACATGTGGCTAGAAGCCTTATGTGTTTTTATACCCCTGGTTAGAATGTAAGCTCTGTGAAGGTAGGGCATTTGTCTGTTTCATCCACTGACGTTTCCCAAATGCTAAGAATGGTGCTTAGTACATGGTAGGCACCTGTAGGCAGAATTTTGGCTCCCATGACCTTTGCCCTCTGGTGGTAAACCCATGAATGTCGAAAGGGACTTAACCGATGTAATTAAGATTCCTGACTTAATTTAAAGATTTTTTTTTTTACATTTATTTATTTTTGAGAAACAGAGTGAGACAAAGCATGAGTGGGGGAGGGACAGAGAGAGGAGATACAGAATCTGAAGCAGGCTCCAGGTTCTGAGCAAGCAGTCAGCACAGAGCCTGATGCGGGGCTCGAACCCATGAATTGTGAGATCATGACCTGAGCCAAAGCTGGACGCTAAACTGACTGAGCCACCCAGGCACCCCATGACTTAATTTAAAATAGGGAGATCTGGGGTGCCTGGGTCAGTTGAGCATCCGACCTCGGCTTGGGTCATGATCTCACAGTCCATGGGTTTGAGCCTTGCGTCAGGCTCTGTGCTGATAGCTCAGAGCCTGGAGCCTGCTTCAGATTCTGTGTCTCCCTCTCTCCTTGTCCCTCCCCCCACTAGCACTCTGTCTCTGTCTCTCAAAAATAAAGAAACTTAAAAAAAATTAAATAAATAAAATAGGGAGATTATCCTGGATTCTCGGGAAGGGCCCAGAGTGACCACACGAGCCCTTACACACAGAAGAAGACAGAAGAGTCAGACAGATGTGGCAGAAGGGGAAGTCAGAGGAATTAGAATGAATTCTTGACCCTCTGTTGCTGGGGCCCCTCAAGAGGACACCACGTGGAAAGCAAGGGAAGGAATTGAATTCCGCAAAAACCAGAAGAGGACCTCTAGCCCCACATGGGCACCTCAGGCCTGCTACTACTTTGCTTTCAGCCCGGTGAGACCTTGAGCAGAGAATCCAGCCATGCCACGCTGGACTTCTGGCCAGCAGCACTATGAGCACGTAGATGAGCACGGTCTTAAACGGTTACACTTGTGAAACTTGGGTTGCGGCAACAATAGAAACAAATATGGCAAAGCAGATGAAGGGGATTGAGAGGTAAAAGATGCCAGTTATAAAATAAGTAAATCACGGGGATATAAAGTGCAGCCTAGGGAATACAGTCAATAATATTGCAAGCGTGTTGTATGGTGACAGATGGTAGGCGGACTTAGCGCAGTGAGCATTGCCTAATGTATGTGAATGTCGAATCCCTCCGCTGAACACCTGAAACTAACAGAGCGTTGTATGTCACGCTTCAGCGAAGAAAAAGGAAACGAACACAGTGTTCACCAGACATTTGTGGACTGCCTGAATGTTGAATGAGTCAGACACCGATCAGTTGGCCAGAACCGACTCCTGCCTGAGACCCGACTGCTAAATATTCAGGAACTTGACCGGCGAGCTGTTAAACTGTTGGTAGCTTGAAATTGGCCACGGTGGGAGTCTTTAGACCACAGAAATCAGCAAAGGCTACAGATCAGGCCCCTTCTATCCCACCCCCCAGAGACCCAGTTTGCCAGCAGCCACCGGATTGACCCGCACAAGCGGGTGAGGAAGGAAGTCCATCTCAGGGGGGGCCGGAAGAATACCTACCCCACCCCCACAGCGCAGGCGTGGGCAGATGACAAGAGTCAAAGTCGCATTGTAACCTCACGTCAATCCTGAAGCTGGTTTTTATTTTTTCCGATGTCTCAAATGAATGAGGCTGACTGTTTAGCTCCTGAGCCCAGGGTCAAAGCCTGGTCTGTGTGGGATTAAGTCTCTGTAATGGGATCAGCTCCTTGTTGTCCCCTAGGCAGGACATGTCCAGTCAATGAGCTATCTGGAGCTACCAACATAGCCATGTCACAAAAAAATGTTTTCATAAAATGTGTATTTCTTTTTTTTTTAATGTTTTATTTTATTTTTGAGAGAGAGAGTGAGAGAGAGAGAGAGAGACAGAGTGCAAGCAGGGGGGTGGCAGAGAGAGAGAGAGGGAGACACGGAATCCGAAGCAGGCTCCAGGCTCTGACCTGTCAGCACAGAGCCCGATGCGGGGCTTGAACCCAGAAACCGTAAGATCATGACCTGAGCTGAAGTCGGACGCTTCATCGACTGATCCACCCAAACTCCCCAATAAAATGTGTGTTTCTGTTCTCTTCTTGTATCTTACATCGAGCAGAGGCTTGTAAGTGCTGGGAATTTGTGACTTTCAATGTGCCAGCTTTTACGATTTGGGGACTTCAAATGAGGATTCTCAAAAGTAAGAGCCAGCTCTTGTGCCTGAGCCATTGAGCCTGGCGGCAAATGCTTCTCTTCTTGACGTCCAGACTCTGTGTCTAGACCCCCAAAGGGCACTCAGGGGAACAGAGGGCCCTGCCCAGCGCTGGGTGCAAACTCTGAGGACCATTCCTAGTGAAGGACCCACCTCATTTAAGAACACTGATGGACGCAGCAAGCTTTTCTGGGTCCTGCAAAAGGATACAAATAGTAACAACTACCTTTTTGCTGCGCACTCCTGTACCCCTGTTACCTGCAATCCAGGCTCTCGTGTTCTTCCTTACCAGAGAATATTTGGTTTATGGAAACCACTCACGCCTGCCCTGCACTACCTAATCGTTGCACATCTTACTTCTGTAAGGTGCTTCTGTTCCCTCCTCGTCACCAACGGTCTTTTGAAACGAGAACATGGCACAAACTCGCCTTTTTCCTCTCATCGGATGGTGTGCGGTAAACGCAGTGAGAAGTCAAGAGAGGAGGGACCCGTTTGTTTTGAGGAAGCTTCAGGGGGCCTGGATCTCCAGGTCACTCCTGGCAGTGATGATGAGCCCCTTAGGCGCCTCCAACACTCGGCAGAGGAGGAAGCTATGGAGGAAGGGGCTTTCAGGCGCGGTCACCCACAGACAGCGCTTCAGAATCCCCTCACGTTCGCCTCCCGGAGGACCCTCCTTGGAAATAAAGTGGCCCAAACCACAGTTTGGAAAACACGGTTGGGAGGGGGCCAGTGATTGCCGCTGGGAGGGAAGGAGGTGTATTGCGCCAGAGTGGAGCCCCAGGCGGGGTTCTGTGCCTCCCAGAGTGGCACTTTTCATCTAGAAATGGGGACAAGGATGTGAAAATTGGAGGTGTGCATGCTCGCAAGGTGAGCATAGGGACTTCATTCAGCAGGCAGCCACCCCTCCCCCTTCCGAGGAAGCAGCAGTTTCTGGGGTGGGCAGCTGATAAGCCTCTGCCAAGCTCAGGGGCTGGGGTGGGACCTTCTGCTCTCCCAGGTGCCTTGACAAGGGGCTCAGTGACGTGGCCTTCCACAGTGGAAACACTCTGAAGTTGACCCAAGGCATCTCTCAGAGACATTACATACCTCCCCAAACTCTTCCCTGATGAAGGAGCTCAGATTCAAAATCACACTTAATTTATAGATGCACAGCTAAAACTAGACACAGAGCCACTGTGTGCTTGATCCTCACAGAGCTTTGCTGTCCCTTGCAGGACACTGGGAGAGAGCATCAGCCAGCCTGACATCTAGAAGACACCTGGAAATAGGAAGGATGCACTCGAAGGTCCAAAGGAGGTGGCGAGGGGCTGGAGGTGCAGAGTGGTTAAAGGCGGCCTGGGCCAGGCTGGCTTGGTGTCTCTCTTTGTCCCCAAGCAATCTCCATTTTCAGCTGTGGAGACAAGGGTCAAAGAAACCCTGAACTCATGCTAAGTGGAAATTCATATCAGTCAGGTGAGGCACCTGCTCTAGAGACCTCAGTGAATCAATCTGAGGGAGGGGAGGTTAAGCGAGCATGCCTGGCTTCCAGAAGTGGTGGTTTAAAATATGTCACCAAATTATTATTCTTCCCTTTAACATGGAGAACCAGGGGTGCCTGGGTAGGCTCAGCTGGGGTTGAGCATTGGACTCTTCATTTCAGTTCAGGTCATGATCCAGGATTGTGAGATCGAGCCTCATGGCAGGCTCTACACTGAGTATGGAACCTGCTTGGGATTTTTTTTTCTCTCTCTCTTTCTCCCTCTCTCCTGCTCTCTCTCTCTAAATTAAAAAAATACAAAATAAAAAATAAAATAAAATGGAGAACTAAATTCTTCTCCCCTTGAATGCAGGCCAGACTTAGTGACTTGTTTCCAATGACTAGAAAGTGGTAGAAGTGACAGTTTATGACTTCTGAGATGAGGACATAAAGGGTATTGTGACTTCTTCCTCGAACACATCCTCTTCTGAGAAAAGCCAGCTGCCGTGTCATGAGGATATTCAAGTATCCTCTGAAGGGAAACTGAGGCCTTTTTTTACGAACCAGCACCAACTTGTCATCCACGTGAGTGAGCCACCTTGGAAGTCGATTCACCAGCCCCAGTCAAGCCTTCAGATGAATGCAGCCCTGTCCAACATCTTAACCCAACCTTACGAGAGACTCCAAGTCAGAACTGCCCAGCGAAGCTGCTCCTGAATTTCTGACCCATAGAAGATAAAATAAATGTTTCATATTGTTTTAAACTACTAAGTTTTTGGGGAAATGTATTATACATCCCGAGATAATATACTGTAGAACTCAAACCACTGCTATTTTTGGTGCTTACACTTTTAGGTTTGTTACATCTTCCTCTTGGTGGATTGACCCTTTTATCTTTCTATAATGTTCCTTTCAGTCCCTGTCAATTTTCTTTACTCTGAAGTCAAATTTATTTGATATTTACATAGCCTCTTCTACTTTATTTTGCTTAACATTTGCATGGGATATGTCTTTTTACCATCTTTGTACGCTGAACCTACATATATCATCATATTTAAAGTGAATTTATGGACTCACTTTGTGGACTGTATGGAGTTAAGTCATTTTAAAAATTACTCTGCCAATCTGTCTTTTAGTTGGTATATTTAGACCACCTACATTTAATGTAACTGTTGATATGTTAGGGTTTAAACTTACCATTTTATTTTTTGTTTTCTGTTTGTTCTCTCTGTTTTTCATTTCTGTTTTCTTGTTCCCTGCAGGTTACTTGAACATTTTTTAGGATTCCATTTTGGTTTATCTATGATGCTTTTTAGCATTATCTCTTTGTATGGCCTTTTCAGTAGTTGCTCTAAGCAAAATATTATGTAATATATTAATTATATTAATATAATATATTATATAATATATACAATATATTATAATATAATATATTATTAATATTATAATTAATATAATAATATAATTAATATATTATATAATATATAATAATTAATATAATATAATAATTAAATATAATTTAATTATTACTGTATATTATCATATAATATAGTATGTAATGTAAGGTGTGTGTTTGTACACAACACTCATATATATACACACATATATCATATACATATACATATATATCATATACACATATATATATCTTATCAAAGTCTACTGGAGCTGACATTTTACTAGGTAAAGTGTAAAAGTGTTACTTCCCTGTGTGTTCCTTTATCCTCCCATTTATAATTGTCTTAAATATTTCTCTACATTCATTGAGAACCATATTAGATGATGTTAGGATTTTTTCTTCAACTGTCAAACATAATTTTAAATACTCAAGAGAGGAAGGGAAATCTATGACAGTTTTCAATATTTTTGCTCTTACCATGTTCTTCCTTCCTGATGTTTGAAGATTCTTTCTTTTATCATTTCCTTTTTGCTTAGAGAATTTGCTTTAGCCATTCTTTTAGGATAGTCTGCTGGTAACAGATTTTTTTTAGGTTTTCTTCACCTGAGAATGTCTTGATTTCTTTACTCTTAAAGGATATTTTGCAGAATATAGAATTCTTTTCACTTAGCACTTGAAAAGTTTTTGTGCTCCCTTCCTCTGTCCTCCAGGGTTTCTAATGACAAATTTTCTGTCATTCCAATTGCTTCCCCCTTTAGGCAATGCACTGTTTCTCTCTGACTGCTTGTAAATATCCTGACTGCTTGTAAGAAGTTTGACTATGATATGTCTGGACATAGATTACTTTGGGTTTATCCTGCGGGAGGGTTTCTTTAGCTTTCTTGAATCTGTAAGTTTTGCCAAATTTGAGAAATTCGGGGGCATTGTTTGTTTGAAGACTTTTTCAGCCCCACTCTGTTTCTCCTCTTTTCTGGGACCCCTCCCCCAACCGTCTCATATTCAGGGTGAGGGATTTGGAAGAGACGCTAATGTAAGAACATTTATTATAGTCCCACACGTCCCTGAGGTTCTTTTCACGTTTTCTCCCAGACCATTTTCTCTCTATTGTTCAGATTGGGTAAATTCTCTCGTTTTACTTGCAATTTCATTGATTCTTTGCTCTCTCCATTCTGCTGTTGGGCCCACTCGTTCGTTTTTTAAAATTTTAGTGATTGTATTTTTTGACTTCGAAAATTTCTAGTTGTGGGGCACCTGGGTGGCTCAGTCGGTTAAGCGTCTGACTTTGGCTTAGGTCGTGGTTTCACAGTTCAGGAGTTCGAGCCCCGTGTCAGGTTCTGTGCTGACAGCTCAGAGCCTGGAGCCTCCTTTGGATTCTGTGTCTCCCTCTCTCTCTGCTCCCCCTCCCCTGCTTGAGCTCTGTCTCTCTCAAAAATAAATAAACCTTAAATAAGTAGTCTCAAAAATAAAAATTTCTAGTTGTTCTCTATATCTTCTATTTCTTAGGCTTTCTATTTCTTCATTAGTTTCATATGTTCATAACTGCTCGGTGAAGCACTTTTGTAATGGTTTCTTTAAAATCTTTGCCAGGTGATTCTAACATCTATATCATCTTGGTGTTAGCATCTTTAGTTGTCTCTTACCATTCAGCTCGAGATCTTCCTAGTTCTTGGTATGATGAGTGATTTTCAGTTGAAGCCTGGACACTTTGGATATTATAAGACTCCGGATCTTGTTGAAATCTTCTGTTTTAGCAGGCCTCCTCTGACACTGGCCCAGTGGGTGAAAGGGATGCTGTCTGGTTACTTCCAGATGGAGGTCCTTGTTCTTCCCTTGGCCTACTTTGGCACCTGGGGCTGGGTAGGACTCTTCATTACTGCTGAGTGGGAATGGGAATTCAGGGAGGCTCAGAGGGCTTCAGGGAAGGAAATCATCCGAGCGGCACTGGACAGCCAGCCAAAGTCACCTAGATGCAGCAGAGGTGTAAACACAGCCTTGCCCCAGTTCACCTCTGTTCTTCATGCACCGTCATCCTGCTTCGATTGTCACAACAACTCTGCCCGGGTCAACCAGCTGCCCGAGTGGGCCAGAGACGGGTCCCCACACCATTGCTTCTAACCAGAGAAGATGTAGTCTGGGAATGCTATTTGTGATGGGAGGAAATCATGGAGGACGGGAACATTCTAGAATGTTTAGTAACCCTAGACAGATGATTACAAATTAAGAGTGTAGGTGGGGCGCCTGGGTGGCTCAGTCAGTTAGGCCTCCATCCGACTTTGGCTCAGGTCATGATCTCGATGGTTCTGAGTCTGAGCCCTGCATCGGGCTCTGCACTGACAGCCTGGAACCTGCTTCCGATCCTCTGTCTCCCTCTCTCTCTGCCCCTCCCCCGCCTGCTCTCTCTCTCAAAAATAAAACAAATAAACAGACAAACGCAAAAGACAGATTAAGAGTGTAGGTACCGGAGCCAGAATTCTTGAATTCAAATGCGGGCCAGGCCCCTTACCTCACCTCGTAAAACTTGGGCAAGTGACCTGATGGCTCTGTGTTTGCTCATCAGTAAAGTGGGGGCAATAACAATGGAGTAAAGGAGTTGTTACCAACAACTGGTTTGGTATGTAACTGGTTGTTACATGCCAGCATTCAGAATAGATCTGGTACCCAGGGGGCACTCAGCAAGCGGTGGCCATACGTACAAAAAGAAAGAGTACTGAGAGATGTGTTAGACACAGCTCCGTGGACAAGAGCATCCAATTGAGTGAGGACACCATGCCTTGGGCATCTGAGGGGCAGTAAATAATTCAGCCGTGCCTTGGGCATCTGAGGGGCAGTAAATAACTCAGCCGTGCCTTGGGCATCTGAGGGGCAGTAAATAACTCAGCCTGAATGTGGGGCGGGCGGTGGGGGCTTCCCCGCAGAGGGCACGCTTGGCCCGAGTCTTACAGGGTTGTAGGAATTAGCCAGGTGGGCCGGCAGAAAGCAAAGATCTTCTAGGGAGAGGCCCCAGCTTGCTTGGAGACCCAGAGGCTGTCCACCTTGGACCTGACTCTGGGATAAGGAGTCTTGGGAGAGGGAAGAGGAAGGAGGGAATCGTGAAGGGAAGAGGCCAGTGTGGGTTGAGGAGACCTGCCCCGGAGACAGATGCCTGGGTCTGTTTGATTTCCCAGGCCTTAGCCGCTGTTACTGGGGGCGGGAGCTCTGCCCTCCGGCTGGAGGAGATGTCACGCGTCTCCTCTGGGCAGCCGAACAGCCCTCAAGAAATGTTCACGGTCCCCGAGACTTCAGCCTGCTGGAGATCTCATTTCCACGAGCACCTGGGTTGCTCTTTTTCCGCTGTTAATAAAAGATGTGTTCAGGTGACACCTGAGTGGGGGCGAGGTGGTGTTAGAGTGACAGATGGCTGTTCTGGGCCCCCTGACAGGAGGAAGAAGCTGGCCCTGAGGGATCAGGGAGAGGAGACCCAGAAGACAGCCCCTGCCCACGCCTGCACCTGCCACCCGAGCCGTAGCCAGCGGCCACGTGGGATGATTTCATTTAAATAAATTAAAATAGAACAAAAAATTCAGTTACTCTGTCACACTAACTGCTTTTCCAGTGTTTCCCAGCCACATAGGGCTAGCTTTAGAGCATCCCCGTCACACCCCAAAGTTCTGTTGGTCAGCACTGGCCCGGAGGCACCACAGGGCGGCATTTCTTCCCGTAGGAGCCTGGGGCACCCGGTAATAATTTGCTTGGGTGCGTAGAGTCAGCTGGGTTTACCAGAACTCCCTCAGGGTCTGCACTGTGTGCAGCCGGCCTCTTCGCTCCACCTCTTGGGGGCAAACGGGGAGGCCGAGTCAAAATGCAGCTGCCAAATTGTTCTACATAATAAAGGGTGAGGCAGTTGGCAGACTGGAAACTCAGGTGTGACAGGAGCCAGCAAAAGTGGCTTTATGAAGAGGGAAGGACAAGGGGCGTGTTCCCCCCGCCCCCAGCCCCCAGTGGCAGAAAAACCAAGGGGGAACTTGGGGGGAAATGGTAATATTGGATGGGATTTTTTTTTTTCCAGTAGAAAACCAGTTAATCAGTGTGACCCCTGGCCTCATCTCAAGACTACGGCAGAGACGCGAGACTCACAAAAAGCTTGGTGTGCCGGCCTTTCGTGTGGAAACGGGAGAAGGGCTGAGCTGAAAACAGGAGTCAGGGGCTTGGAGAGGAGGAGGCCCGAACAACATTCATGGAGCGTCACCTCAAGCTTGGGCCTTGAGCTGTCGGGCATCTGGGACTCGAGAGTAGCTGAGACAGACACACTCCCCGTTCTCCACACGCCCAGCGTGAGTGTGCCACACACAAAGAGGTTCTGGGGCCCAAAGAACACAGAGGGCGTTCTGAACGTGTCGAGGTGGGGAGGGTGGGGGCTGGAAAGCCGCTCAAGGGAGGCACGTCGGTGCTGGCTTGTGAGGGAGGCTTAGAAGCCGCCAGATGAGAGGAAAGGGACACGAAACAGAAAGGATGCCCAGGTTGGGCGTAGGCCAGAGCGCCACGATCCTCTGTCTCTCCCGCCAGACCCTGTCAGTGCTGGCCAACAGCAGGGCCTCAGTCAATAAACAGTCACTGCTCACGCCTGTCTAGGCTCTAACAACACCCCCCTCTCCCCCCAGGCACTATGCTTGTGCTAGGAATTGAAGGGACCAAAGCAGAGTGGGAGGGTGAATCTCCCTTCCTGTCAAGGGGCGGAGAGGGAGAAGGGACTCCGGGCCCATCAGAAGGAGCTGAGCCTCTCGAACATCAAGAGGCCCCCGGCCGACCACCACCTGCTCACCTGAGCTCAGTCAGCTTCTTCGCCATGGGCCAGGGCTTGCTCCGCACGGTGGCAATGAGCTTCTTCTTGTCTTCTAGCTGCTCCAGGATTCGGGCCAGTTCCTCCTCTGACAGAGACTCCCCGACAGAGGCACTGGAGGCCAAGGAGGGCGATCTGGAGGCAGAGCCCGGGGCAGAGGAGGGGAGAGTGAGAAGTTGGTGTCTTTAGACACCCTGCGGAATGTAGGGGAGCCCACGGGCAAGGCAGGCGGGCTGTGTTCCCTGACCCCCCCAGCCCTGACCACCCCTCAGAGGCCCGCCCCTGCTCAGAAGCCCTCAGTGACTCCCAGCCCCCATCAGAAGAGACTGCCACTCTGTCCTGTAGCCTAAGACACCGGGAGGGTCGCCTCCCCCAACTCGATTTCTCTGCGTGCTCCCCGCCCGCCACATTCTAGCACAGTGCTGCCCAGGAGAGATACAGCCCGAGCCACGCGTTGTCATTTGAAATTTTTCTCTTTTTTTCTTTTTTAATTTTTAAAAAAGTTTTTTAATGTTTATTTATTTTTGACAGAGAGAGAGACAGAGCATGAGCGGGGGAGGGGCAGAGAGAGAGGGAGACAGAATCCGAAGCAGGTTCCAGGCTCCCAGCTGTCAGCACAGAGCCTGACGCGGGGCTCGAACTCACAGACCTTGAGATCACGACCTGAGCCGAAGTCGGACACTCAACCGACTGAGCCACCCGGGCGCCCCTGAAATTTTTCTAGTAACCACATTAAAATGGCAAAAGGAGATGGGCAAGTTCATTTTAATAATACACGTCGTTGAATCCAACATGTCAAAAATTGTCGTTCTCACCCGTAACCAATCTAAAAATTATTAATGAGGCATTTTATATTCTTCTTGTACTGTCTTCAAAATCTGGTGTTCCTCTCACAACCCCTGTGTGTGTCGATTTAGACATTAAATTTTCAGTGAACATATTTGATCTGTATCTGGATTTCATAAGATTTGTAGTTGAAAAGGTAGACTCACATACCCAAATGGTTTTAGACATACTTAAAAGTTTCCCAACCAACGAATTACATGGCAGAATATCATTTTCCTTTGACATTTACATCTGCACGGACAAAAGCAGTTGGCCCATTTTTTTTTTAAAGGAGCAATGCATTGGCTTCAAAGTTAAGTCGATTTCTTTTTTTTTAATTAAAAAAATTTTTTTTTCTTAATTTTTTTTTTAAACATTTATTTATTTTTGAGACAGAGAGAGACAGAGCATGAACAGGGGAGGGGCAGAGAGAGAGGGAGACACAGAATCTGAAACAGGCTCCAGGCTCTGAGCTGTCAGCACAGAGCCTGACGCGGGGCTCGAACTCACGGACCGCGAGATCATGACCTGAGCCGGAGTTGGACGCTTAACCGACTGAGCCACCCAGGTGCCCCAAAGTTAAGTTGATTTCAAAACTACAGCTGTCCATCCAAGTGAAGTAAATTCACTAACTTTTGTGTCAGCTCAGTAGCATTAACACCGAATTAAAATGAAGTTAAGTGAGGGGTGCCTGGATGGCTCAGTCAGTTAAGCAAACTCTTGGTTTCAGCTCAGCTCATGATCTCACGGTTTGTGAGATCGAGCCCCAAGTTGGGCTCCGTGCTGGCATGCGGAGTCTGCTTGGGATTCTCTCTCTCTCTCTCTCTCTCTCTCTCTCTGCCCTTTCCCTGCTCGCGCTCTCTCTCTCTCAAAATAAAAAATAAATAAATAAACTTAAAAAATAAAGTGAAGTTAAATTAGAAATTCAGCTCCTTGGTCACACTGGCCACATTTCAAGGGCTCAGCATGTGGTTGGTGGCCGTCGTACTGGATGGCCCGGGGGAGGAAACTTGCATCTGGAAACCTTCTCCCTGTGTAAGGAGCCTCAACATGTCACAGCCGAGACCACATGTGTTCGGCTGCCACAAAATTAAAAAAAAAACACTTTTTAAATGTTTACTTATTTTTGAGAGAGAGAGAGAGAGAGAGAGAGAGCAAGAGGGGGAGGGTCGGAGAGAGAGGGAGACACAGAATCCAAAGCAGGCCCCAGGCTCCCAGCTGTCAGCACAGAGCCTGACGCGGGGCTCGAACTCATGAACCACAAGATCATGACCTGAGCCGAAGTTGGATGCTCAACCAACTGAGCCACCCGGGCATCCCCGGCTGCTGCAACATTTTAGTTGTTGTGTGTGTTCCTCACAGTGTCCTTTGCTTGCGGAAAAAAACTCTGAGCGGGACAGCTGCCCATGGGGTGAGGGAGTGGGTGGAGAAGGCCAGGCCCAGGCAGCCTTCTTAGCCACTTCCATAAATGTAAATACAGGATGTGGGCTTGGGTCCCTGCAGGTTTTAGAGAACAATTTGCAGCAGCCCCCATGAGTTTTAATTTCTGAGGAACTCAAAGAACGGAGGAGACCTCATGGGCCAGAGGAGAGAAGAGGGGTCCAGCACCTCGCTGGACAGCCGAGGGCACAGGGGTGTCTTGCCATGCCTCATGCACATCCCATGACAGCTTCCTTTGAGTCTCTCCTCAGGGGTCCCTCGGTCTGGGAGTGCGGGGCATTCAGGCTTTGCCTCAATTCCCCATGTGCTTCAGGGACTGGCCGAAATGCTTACCTTCTCGATGGAGAAACCCGGATGCCTCAGGGCCCCATGGAAAAGGCATTTCATCAAACCCTTTCTCGAGTGCATATTGCTTTCCGCCTTGTCTTAGGATGACTGGTGCCCATGTCCCATCTTACCTAGTAGACTGTCAGCATCTGGGGAACACGACTGAGTCTTTTCCGTCTCTCTCTGCCCTGCCGCGACACTTAGCTGAGAATGGCACCCCTCGCTTTGCCTCTGCCGTCCAGACACCTGCTTGGGGTGGGGCAGCCTCCCTCGAACGCTCAGGACACTTCAGGGCTTGATCAACATGCATTCAAGTTCTCTTTAAGTTGCTACGGGCAACTCTTTACCATGCACTCTTTACCCCTTTAGCTTATGTCCAAGGACAATCAGGCAGGAGACAAAAGCCCTAACCAAGCCGGAGATGACCGGCATGGGTGACAGAGGAAATCAGTGGTCCTTTTGAGGGCCTCAGTTCCCTCTGTAAAGGCAGGGAGGGGCGGTGGAACACCCTTTTGAAGGGGTTAGACCCCAGCGGGAAGGAACATCACCTTCACCCTAGCCCTGCTTCCTTCCACTGTTTCAAAAGCCTCTGCAGCCATTATCAACAGGGATTCTTAAAACATCCTGGGAAGTGAGGAAAGCTATAAGGGGGTGGGGGGGGGCAAAGAGAAGGAGATGTCCCATCAAAATTGGCAGCAAAGAATGGAACCCAAATCTTGACTTGCTGACTCCTGAAGCTGGCTCTGTCTGTGAACCCACATGTGCCAGCGCTAATGGAATGAAGGAAAGAAACAAACCCCCCACATCCTAGGTTTCAGGGCTGGTGGAATCCTCGAGGGTCCTTTAAATCAATGCCACCTTTCACAGAAGAGGACACAGGTCCAGACTGGGGAAATGGCGTGCTTAAGTCCTACGATGACTCCTAAATCCAGTTTTGTTCTTTTCTCTCAGTTCCTCTTCAAGAGCTGCGGTGAGCCACCAGCTGAAATTTAGGAGACTTGGGATCTGGTCCCACCCCGCTGCCATGTCACCTCCCCACTCAGTACGTCCACTTGCACCTGCCGGACATGAGGCACTGCGGTTGAGAGCACCCAGTGCCCCCTCCGCTTAGCGTGGCCAAGACCCTCTTCCCATTTCTGCCCCAGATGGGGAGAGCAGGGTGGTGGAACAGCGGGGGACAAACAGAAGCAGGAGATTGGAGGGGTCACCTATACCAGGGGAGGGGACATCAGCCCTTTGTCACGGGAGGGAGAAAGGCCAAAGGAGAGGAGGGCACTGATCATAAACGCACCTGGATCAGAATCACAACATACCTGTGCTTCTTCAGCCGCTTCCACGTCTCCTCCTTCCTCGGCACCTCCTTTTCCTTCTTTGAGGGTGCTCTCTGCTCCTTGAGGGAAGTCCTCCCATCCTTCTTCCTCCTCTCTGTGCAGGTCCTCTCTGCGGAGCTCCGCCCCCGTTCCCCCAGCTCTTCTCGGTGTCTCCTGCGCTCTGCCTGCTTCCTCCGGGGGGACCCCGGCCCAGGGCTGCCCCCGGCCCGTTCCTTCTGGCCAGGCTGGGCTCCGCGCCTGCCCGCGGCACCCTCGGCTCTGGGAGCCCGCTTCTTTGAGGGTCTCCTCCCGGACCTGTCACCTGCAGGGGCAGGAATTGGGCAATTCTGGCCTCACCCACCTCCACCCCAGGAAAGTGCCCCCGGCTGTGAGACACCAGATGTCCAAGATACTTCCTGGAGCTTGTTGGCTCCAAAGGCCACCTCTTTCGGAGCCCCTGGTCTGGGATGAGAATTAACGTCTCCCTCTTCTGACCGGTTGGCACTCCCACGCTCTTGCCTAAATCTCAGGTAGAGGGGGGGCCACCTGGGTGGCTTAGTCGGTTGAGTGACCGGCTCTTGGTTTTGGCTCAGGTCGTGATCTTACCGTTCGTGGGTTTGAACCCCACGTCGGGCTCTGCACGGACGGTGTGGAGCCTGCTTGGGCTTCTCTCTCCCTCTCTCTGCCCCTCCCCCACTCATGTGCATGCTCTCACGCTCTCTCTCAAAAAATAAATAAACATTACAAAAAAAAAAAATAAAGCTCGGTTAGAGATTTAGGCACATGCCTTTCCTCTTTGTGGGTGTGCAGCTCTTTGGGGTCAGAGTGGAGTCATCTCCTGACCCCCAGGGCCAGGCCAAGCCCCCGTCTCTGTTTGGCAAGGCTCTGTCTGGACCACTGACAGGCTCCTTTCTCCAGGGGCTGCTGTCTCAAGGGACCCCGCCCGTGAGTGTGTGTATCAACCATGACTTTGTAGCATTGGCAAACGGCCTGGTTGAACAGAAACTACAGTATGAAATTTCCTCAACAGTTTGCCCAACAGCTAGGCTAAGTACAACTATTCACAAAGTTACGAATTACATGCGGGCAAGGTTATCATGAAGTTCTGGTATGAATAACCAACCTCTTCGTCACTTACTAGTTGGGTGTCTTTGAGCAAGTCACTTGACCTCTCTGAGCTCCCGTCTGCCATGGGGATGTTCATACTTACTCCATCAGCTTGTTAACGAACACAGAACAGTGACTGACATCTGAGAACGGACGGCACTCCCCTGATACTTTTAATCCAGAAATAAAGTATTAAAAAAATGTTTTTAAATGTTTGTTTATTTTTGAGAGAGATTGAGAGCATGAGTGGGGGAAGTGCAGAGAGAGAGGGAGACAGGATTGGAAGCAGGCTTCAGGCTCTGTGCTGACAGATAGCCGGATGCGGGGCTCGAACTCATGAACTGAGGTCGAGATCATGACCTAAGCTGAAGTTGGAGGTTTAACCGACTGAGCCACCCAGGTGCCCCAGAAATGAGATATTTTTTACTTCTAGAAACAACACAGGTTACGAGCTATGTGGGTGTGCATGAAAAGATCATGTCTATCATTTATTATCTCTGTGGCCACAAATAAATTACTTTTCTGCACCTCAGTTTCCTCATCTGTAAAATGGCTCTAGTAACCCTTATTTCCTTATGTGGTTGGGAGGTTAATTAAAAGCACGAGTAGGGGCGCCTGGGTGGCTCGGTTGGTTAAGGTCTGACTTTGGCTCAGGTCATGATCTCACGGTTCATGAGTTCGAGCCCCGTGTCGGGCTCTGTGCTGACAGCTCAGAGCCTGGAGCCTGCTTCGGATTCTGTGTCTCCCCCTCTCTCTGCCCCTCCCCTCCTCATACTCTATCTCTGTCTCTCTCTCAAAGACAAATAAACATTAAAAAAATAAAAATGAAAAGCAGGAGTAAAAAGTCTGGCCCATGGGGTGTATTCAACGAAGGCCCCTTCCCCTCCTGTCTCCAGCTTGCCTCCCACTTTTGCACCCTGAGGCCCTGCCTCTGAGTGGGCAGTGCCTGGGAACTCTTCTGCAGGGCACTTGGTCTCATTGTCCACAGGAGCCACCATCCAGGCTTTTGTGTCATGGCCAGGCAGATTTCCCCAGCTGCATTGCAAGAGCCCCAAGTTTGGGCAGAGCAGAGTAGAAGTTCATCACCTGCCATTCCCAGCAGCAGTCATGGAGGCTGGGACGTGGACTCTCAGCTTCCCAAATTCTCACCTCTACCCTACTCCTTATGCAGTCTCTCAAGGCTGTGCATGCGATGCAGTGGCCACAGAGAGCTTTCCTAGCTGCTTCCCTGCCCCTAGAGATTTTACATTCTGAGAAGCAGGCCACCCTGTCAAACAGCAACCAGAACTAGCTTGTGGCGGGTGGGGCTGGATTTGGGCAGACGGAGTTGGGGACTCAGAGTCTGGCTGTCTGGGTCTGAAGTCTGGTTCTGATGGTTATTATCTGGGTACCGCTGGGCAGGTTGCTTTTTCTTTCTGAGTCAGCTTCCTTGTGGGTACTCTGGTAAGTGCTGCCCCTGGTCAACCCAGATCCCATTACCTGGCCACTGCATCATCCCCTGGTTCCTGGGCATGGTGGCTCTAACAGCTCACAGGCTCTCCCTTCTCCGGGGAGCCTTTGGTTGACGGGAGCCATCTTGCCGGGAAATGCCCAGATGTTTACATCCCTTTCCTCTCCTTGAGTCAGCCCGTGGCCAATTACTAACTGATACAGAGGTACAAAAGTCCAGTCTTCTGCCTCAAGGCTGAGCAAATCTGTGGCTCATTCATACTCCAGATAGAGTCCATCTGAGCATACATCCTTGCTCGATTCCTTCCCTTGCCCTGTCCTGCTTCCCTCACTCCTTGTCTCTTGACAGCCATCCCCGATAAATCACATGCCCACGAATCCCCATATCAGGCACTGCTTCCAGGGAACCTGATCGATCTATAGGCACCTACCTCAAAGTGTGGTCGGGAAATCCAACCGAGATAGTATCAGTGCAAGTGTGATGTGAGCTGGAGTTAGATTTAGTGAGTGCAATTTGCATTGAGGTTCAGAGAGAAACTACTCAAAGTTCTCTTTTTTGGGTTTCAAACCAGGATATTGGTGGCATATTCAAATGGACAATGTGCCTGCCTGCTTGGCTACAGGCTACAGCAGCAAATGAGATTGACAAGATTCTGTCCCTCAACACATTTTGAGTTAGTGGAAGAGATAGCGTGATCAGTTCTATGATTCAAGAAGCACAGGGGTGGGCTTCACCCAGACTTAACGAAGGCCTTTCGAAGGAGGAAACTGATAAGCTGAGATCTAAGATCTTATTCTTAACTGATCCAACAGATAAGAGTTTGTTTAACACAATAATAGCAAAATATATTGGATGACTATAGCGTGTGGATAAGTGAAATGACTGACAGTGGTGTTAAGGGGACAGGAAGGAGGAACTGGAAATACTCTGTTATAAGGAACCTGCACCACCCATAAAGTGGTATAATGTTATTTGAAAGTGGGCTTGTGTTAATTATAAATGGATATTGCAAGCTCTAGCGAAACCACTAGAAAAAGTACAACTGATATGCTAAAAAGGGAGAGAAACTGGAATCACAGGACATGCTCAGTCAAAACCACAAAATGTAAAGGAAGAGTGGAAGACAAAACTAGGAACAAAAAACAAGGGCAATGAATAGAAAACAGCAACAAATATGGCAAATATTAATCTAACTATATCAATAATCACTTTAACAACAATGGTCTAAATATACCAATTAGAGAAAGAGGTTGTCAGAGCCGATATTGGGAAAGACAAGAAATCCATTTTAAATATAAAGACAAATACAGATTACAAGTTAAAGGATGGAGAAAAATATACCATGCTAATGCGAACCAAAAGAAAGCTAGAGTAACTGTACTAATTCCAGACAAAGCAGATTTCAGAACAGGGAAAATTATCAGGCAAAAAGTAGGGCATTACATAATGCTAAAGAGATCAGTTTTCCAAGAAGACATAACAATCCTTAACATGTATGCGCCTAACTACACAACACCAAAAGCTGATAGAACTGCAAGGAGAAACAGGCGAATCCACAATTACAGTTGGGGACTCCAGCCCCTCTGTCAGTAATCAACAGACCCAGCAGGCACAAAGTCAGTAAGGACATAGTCGAACTGAACAACACCATCAATCAACTGGATCTAATTGAAGTTTATAGAATACTTAATCCGACAACAGCAGAATACACATTCTTCTTGAGCTCACATGGAACATTCATGAAGATAGATTACACTCTGGCCCGTAAAACAAATGAGTAGCCAAATATGGTTGCTAAGGCACCATGATCCTATCTTAAGTGTTCAAATCTGACAACTGTTGATTTCTGTTTTCTAAGAGTGAGTCCTAAGTGTAAAATGAAGAAAAATAACGTTCAGAATATCTTTTGTATCTAAAACTATCTTTGAGATCTCCCAGAAGGTCCCTGGAAAATCACAAAGACTTATTCTTCCACCTTATGACAAAGAGAGGTGCCAGAAACAATTAGGATTATTTGATATGTTACTGCTGGAGTTTCATGGGAAGAGTTGTCAAATCAGAGGAGACGCTTAGCCTTTCCTAGGTTAAATTGGGATAGGTCAAATGTTTAAATATTTCAGCAACTGTATGCCCTATGGGCAGTTCTGAGAGGTTTGCTGCATGCCCTTGCTGTCCATGACTTATTTCCATTAATCAGAGTCCTGCGGGTGATTTGCCTGATGTTAGGCAACAGTATAATAATCAGTCACAACTCAGTTATCGTTTAAAATGTTTAGGGGCGCCTGGGTGGTGCAGTCGGTTGAGCGTCCGACTTCAGCCAGGTCACGATCTCGCGGTCCGTGAGTTCGAGCCCCGCGTCAGGCTCTGGGCTTATGGCTCAGAGCCTGGAGCCTGTTTCCGATTCTGTGTCTCCCTCTCTCTCTGCCCCTCCCCCGTTCATGCTCTGTCTCTCTCTGTCCCAAAAATAAATAAACGTTAAAATGTTTATTTGATAACAATATTCTTTAATTTGAATCTGGCATCTTTTAGTCCAGTGCTTTACAACTGGAGATGCACATCAGATTTACCTATAGAGTTTTATTAAAATACACATGCTGGGGCGCCTGGTGGTTCAGTAGGTTAAGTGTCCACCTCTTGATTCTGGCACACAGTTGTGAGATCAAGCCCTGCATCAGTCTCTGCACTGGCTGTGGAGACTGCTTAAGATTCTCTGTCTCCTAAAAAAAAAAAAAAAAAAAAAAAAAAAGATTCTCTTTCCCTCTCCCTTTGCCTCTCCAGTGCACATGTGCATGTGCTCTCTCTCTCTCTCTCTCTCAAAAAAAAAAAAAACCCACATTAGCTTAGGACCTACTCTGGACTGAATGAATCTCTTTACATAATATTCTTTTTAAAAAATGTTTATTTATTTATTTTGAGAGAGAGAGAGAGAGAGAGAGGACACATGTACATGAGCTGGTGAAGGGCAAAGAGAGAGGGAGAGAGAATCCCAAGCAGGCTCTGTTCTGACAGTCCTGTGTGGGACTTGATCTTACCAAGCATGAGGTCATGACCTGAGCCAAAATCAAGAGTCAGACACTTAACCAACAGAGCCACCCAGGCGCCCCTCTTTACATAATTTTCTTGATCTATTTTTCTTATCTGGTTGATATGTTCTTGTTATGTTACGTATATGTTTTTATCTAATTATACATTATATCTCAAGATATTTTTTCTCTGTAAAGATTATGTTTAACCAACTTTATAAGTCAGATATAATGTTCCCTGTCTATACAAAAACATGCCTACTCATTATAAAGGTTTTGCCCAAAACTTTTAGATTGCCCTATTATGTTTGTTTTGCATCCCATAGAAACAACCAAATTTCCTGGCCAGTTTCATTATTGCTATGACATATTTCACTTTTGTAAGTTATTAGTAATAAGCTAACCGTAGCCATTTTAAGTCTCTGTCACCTACAGATACTACTTGTTTTACCCTGAAACTTCTTTGAAATCTCAGCTGTAGTCTAGAGTTTTTGTCTTTAATCAAAGGACTGTCTCAGAACCACGACCGGAAGGATTCTAGCAGGTATTGTTAACAACTAGCACAGTAGTGAAACTCTCAAGGGGTCGATTCTTGGATTCGTGTCCTTCGACTGAAGAGACATCACCATCTTCAAATTACTGGAAGACCATCGCTACTGGTGGCCTCAAGCTGAGGGTGCTCAGAAGCCCTCTTGAAGCAGATAGTCTTTGGATATAGACAGTTGTGACCAAGATCCATGGAACAAGGCCATAGATTGTCACTTTGTAACCTGTATTCCCCTGTTTTCTACTCTTTAACCTAAGGGGCGCCTGGGTGGTGCAGTCGGTTAAGCGTCCGACTTCAGCTCAGGTCACAATCTCACAGTCCGTGAGTTCGAGCCCCACGTCGGGCTCTGGGCTGATGGCTCAGAGCCTGGAGCCTGCTTCCAATTCTGTGTCTCTCTCTCTCTCTGCCCCTCCCCCGTTCATGCTCTGTCTCTCTCTGTCTCAAAAATAAATAAACGTTAAAAAAAAAATTAAAAAAAAAATGCCATCCTGCACTAACGTAAGGCTGTATTTAGTTGTGTTACTAATAAAGCCCTGTTTGCTTCCTTAATCACTCCTTGGTATGAATTCAATACCCAGTTACAATTCACCCATGAACTACCTAAAGTGCATATTTCCCTTGGGAACCACTCAGCTGTCTTTGGTCCCAATTCCATGCAAGAAATCAGTTGGTTTTCTGGCAAACTGGACTCAACCATTGCGTGATGTTTTAGATGGTAAATTCCACAATAGGCCAAGTGGCCGGAAACCCAAAACCCCCATCACATTCTAGGAGGGCCTTGACTCTGCTGAAACAATAGTGTCACTGAACTAAAGCTTAGAAGGAGATCAGGGGACAGGTGGTGTATTTTTGGAGACTGTCTTGCTTTTGCAGATCAACAAAACACGTTACTTTTCCTTTAGACCCACCTAATAACCTCGATACTACAACATTCACTACCTGATACCAATCTATTTTTGATGAACGGTGTCAAAACTTTACAGCATTATTTCCCAATCCCATAGTAGTATTTTGGCCCAAACCAGATCATTACGTGGCCCCCAGTGACCGGTATTGGATCTGGTACAGAAGCCTACTATTACCCGCAAATCAGACAGGAACTTGTTACTTAGGTAAACTAATACCTATTCTCAGGATTGCTTCTGACATCACCCAGGATCCATTTTGGCCCAGTAGTTTGCCCTCTAGGAAAACAAGATTAGTAAACAGTTTCATTGAAGAAAGAAAACTTGGGCCTTAATTCCAGAACTGAAACTCCTACTTATTCTAGGGGTATTGTGAAATTCAGGACTTTCATTTCCATACTTTAGAAGAAGTCTGGATGGTAAAATGAAACTTACGTGCTATTATTGAGAGAATAAAAGGTGATTAGATAATCCACCAAGAATCCATCTCCTGAGAGGTTTATGACATTGGACGAGAGATGATTTATATCAGAGCTGCTTCAGATATATTTTGGCCTTTCGAGGGTAATGTGCAATGTTCAGGGGAGGAATGTTGTACGTGCATTCCTGAAGACCTCTCAGAGATCTTTAACATGACTAAAAAGATCCAAGAAGTAAACAAAGATATCAGGAAGCGGGGAACTTTGATCCCATATTTGGTTCCATGGACTTTTCCGATTGTGCATGAGATTTGTTATTTTATTTAGTCTGGGCATTCTTGGCTCCTGGCTGAAAAGTGAACTATGCACACTCTGGCCATACTCCTTCTCTTTGTATTTGTCTGTGTACCAGTGTTCAGATGTGTGATCTCCAGAGTTTTAAATGCTGTTGCATACCTGCTATGCATCAAATGATTCAGCAAAAGGTCATGCAGAAGAAAGAACTGGAAAACCTGACACACAGGTTGAAACAACTATCCCCAGAAACTGGGAGGTTGAAACAACTATCCACAGGTGATTGACATGCAATTATGATACCTCAAACAGCGGTGAAGATCTGGATTGATGTTCTCAGATATTGATGGTCTGACCTTCAGTTTGGGCTGAATAATGACCACAAGGACCAACTGAGAACAGAAACCATCTATCCCACACTCCGCCCAGACACAGAGAACCCAAAACTACACCTTAGGGTCCTCATTAAGATGACTTTGTGTTATACCTCTGTCTTCATTAGCATGACTTTATTTTTTCCAAGAGTCTCCTCCCCCAGGCAAATGGCTTGATTGGTCATTGCAGGATTTTCCCAAAGACTCATCAACTCTTCGATGGAAAGCATCACCAAAAATTTGCACCCAAAGATTCTTTGAATGCTTTGCCTCAAAATCCTGACCTTGCCATTGTTGACTCTTGTATTAGAATTCTCATCCAATTCCAATCTAGCCCCCACTTTGAAAGTCCTGCCTTAAATCAAACTTTCAATTTTCAGTAAATTCTGACCTTCCCTTCCCTTTCCTGAGACCCTCCAAAGCTTTTCTCGCTATAAGCAATAAAGCAGCTTTATCTTATCAATAGGTTGTGTTGGTGATATTTAGGAAGCCGGTTTTTGACAACAACTTAGATAAACACATTTTGTTTTTAAAAAGAAGGAATAAATATGGTGGGCCAAAAAAAAAAAAAAGTCATGGAAATAAAGAGAGAGATAGAGTGATAAAGTATAACTGGGATGATTGGAAATACTTAGCAAAGAGCTGATGTTCACTCCGATTCTGGAAGAATGAACAGGATTTTGCCAAGAGAAGAAGGGGAGAAGGGAGTGGTGGTGCTAGCAAGGTGGGGGGATTCTAGGCAATGGAGGGGCTCCAGTGGAAATGCCAAGAGGTCTGATGCATGGGTGAGCAAGGCAGGGCAGAGTCTGGGCTATAATCTGGTTTCTGGGGTGGGGAGTTCGCACAGGGGAGGTTGCCCAGAGAGCTGTACCCATGGGGCAGCTGGGTTGAAATCTGGAGGGTGAGGGTGTGATACTGGAGCCTGTTTTGCAGGATGTGGTCTGCATCAGAGAATGCTGCTAGAAGCACTGATGAAACTGTTGTGGGGTTGGGACACCGGTTCCCGGTCACTGCAGGGCAGGCCCCGTGAGCATGTTCGCTGTGAAGGCAAGAGAAGGCACCGAGCAAGGGTCTGACTCCACCATTAACAATCTTTGGGACTCGGTTTCTCATTGTTGCAATTATGGCACGAGGTAACTGGTGTCAGCTCATTGAAAAGCAATGAGCGTTGTTTCTAGATGCAAAGACAGGTGATCATATGTGTGGCCGGATAGGTTTTCTTGGTTCCCTCCTGCCCTGATCTCTTTCTTCTCTGACTCCCCTCCTATGGGAAAAGGGTTTCGGTCAGAAAATGTGAACGCAAGATTATTTAAGTGTAATGGTAATTCATCCAAATTAGGAAGCAGGTCAGTATCAGCCAGTGAGAGATGGGTTTGTCCTGTAGATGTTCTTCCACATGGCTCTGGAAGGCTTCGGCCCCCATCATGGAGGGGGGGGTGTGGAGCCAGAAACTAAGCCACCCTGTCCAAAGACCAGGAGCGAGTATGAGAAAGTGTGTGTTACTGCAGCTGTGACCCTTTAGAAGAGTTCTAGAACTGAGCTATGCTCTCAGAGAGGACAGAAGAGCAGAGAGTGTGTGCAACAGGTCTCCTGGGTCCCATCCAACACCAGCTGCATGTTGCTTGAAAGAACTGGGTAAAAATGTCGATATACGTCCGCATCTTCTTCTGAGCTCTGTGTGTCCTCAATCAGCTAACAAATGGTTTTCTTTCTGGTAATGAGCTATACCAAGCATTTTTTCAAACGCTACGGATGCAAGTCGAGGGTTCATGCATTTTTTACAGGCTGTAACTCCTGTTGTAATGTTATTTCCCAACTGAACGAAATCCATACGGAATGCGGAAAGCAAGCCAGAATTTGCTCCTCAATCTTCCCCAAGCCTCTTCTACTTTTTTAGTTTTTCTTTACAGCCAGTGTTCTGTGGACTCCACACAATGAATAATTTAGGAGCCAGAAAAGCAGCTGCTACCTTAGGAAGACCTCCAAGCCCCAGCATGTACTCCCTCACTCGTAACAGGCCTCCTCGGGCACATGGACCTGATCCAAAGTGAAAATTGGCCGAGGAGAAGCTGGAAGGCCCAGCAGGGTCTGGCTCACCCTCCAGCTCGGTGATTTTCACCGTTAAATACGTTTACCGAAGGATCTGGAAGGCAGGAGAGTTCTGACCCTCCTCTTCGACTAACAGAATGACCGATTGTAATTATTTTGAGAAAATAGCTTTGTATTCTCAGACATTTTCCCCCCTCAACATCCTAGAAGCTGAAGGAATAGGATATCAGGTCCCCTCAGAGGTGACTCCAGAGGAGACTTAAAATGAAAATCTTTATGTAATCGGGCTTCAGTTAACCTAATGGATTCCCAATATTTAACTTTGCTCTATTCCTTAACCATCTGGACCCCTGAAATGAAAATTCATTTCCTCTTTTTTATGGGAGAAGGGAGCATGGCAAGGGGGGGGGGGCGGTGAGTGGCATATTTCAGTAGGAAAATGTTTGTGTTTTAGGCAAAATGACTTTCCATCTCAGTCCTGCTTGAGGGCCATGTGCCCACCCATGACGCCAAGGCCAGCCCCCTCAGCTGGGGCAGAGGGGAGCCAGGCTGGGTGCAGGAGGGACATGGGCAAGGAGAATGGGATGTGGAGAAACAGATCTGTGCATCCTACATCTAGACAACCGTCACCAAGAGAGCTGACCCCCCTGTGGGGAAGGGGTTTCTCATCCAGCCACACGCAGGCACAATTTCTAACGCTTGTCCCCATGTCTGGAGGGAAATAATGACTGGATGGTGGGTGGGGTAGGGAGGACAGACAATGGCCAAGGGGCAGCTCTGGAGCTCTGGGGGCAGAAAGGAGGGCTGAGATGCCAGTTGGTGGTGCCCTGGCCCCTCCCTCCTGCCCAGGGTCCTGGCTTTTCCACAAGCCTCGCTCTTGGGTTCTTCCCCCCACCCCCCCGACTTGTCATGATGGGACTCGGGCCCCTGGCTGTGGGGAAGCAGAGGGCGACAAGAGGGAAGGGCTTGGCAAAGGAGACAGACGAGGTGGATGCTGGCCAGGTCGTCCGAGCCAGTCCAGCGTGCCTGGGTGGGGGCCCAGACGAGTCCCTCCCCCTCAGAACTGGCTGGGGGAATCTCTTCCACCCTCACCCTGGATGTCCATCCTTTCCTCGCTTATCGGGGGGATTCAAGAAAGAGAAAATGGCATCATAACATCCACAACACGTCTCATGACCCGAAGCGTAGGCTGCCTGACCTGTGAGTACGGTCTCTGCCCTCCTCGTGGCCTCGAAGGGTCCTCTCTCCTGCCGATGGCTTCCTCCGGCTCTTCCTGGAGCAGGTGGCCCCACTTTGGGTACGGCCTTCCCTGGCTCACAGAAGAGCTGTGGCCGCATTCCTGATGGGAAGGTGGCCTAACCCCACTACTGCTGGTACTTTGTGGAGGTCACGAGCGTGCTGTCTGGGGTCAGGCGGCCTGGGTGTGAGTCCTGGCTCCACGACCAACCCGCTGCCTGGACGGCGCTTCCCTGCTAAATGGTCACTGCTTCCTGAGGCTCGACTCAGTGTCCCTAACTCTGGGTTGTGGGCAGGGCCTCTCTGCGCAGCATCCCGTCCCTTCCCCAATGAAAGCACCCGCCTCCCCACCCCCCCCACCCCCGCCCCGCCCCCAGGGGTCCTTACAAGGGAGGGGGGAGGGGAGAGGAGGGTGGAAGAGAACGCTGGGTGGTGGCCAGACCAGGAACGCGTCACCCCATCTCACATACACCCCAACTCAGGCATCACCCCACCTCACCTGTGCCTGGAGAGCCGCTCGTCACCTGTCCTCTCACCCCACTGCCTGCTGGAAGAGATGAAGCATCACAGATGGCCGACCTCTGGGCGTCCCCCTCCCTGGATCACGCCCATTCTGCTGTGGGGGAGCCCTCAGCCGGTCCCCACTGCCCCAGATGACGACCTGGCCCCGATAATTTTACTAACAAGCATCCCCAGTCCTGACATATCTCTGCCACCCTGGAGCAGACACGAGGTCAGAACATCCCCGCATCCCCCATCCACCCCGCCCCAGACAGACAGACGGACAGATAGAGAAGTTTGCTGAGGGGATTGCTGAGGAAAGGTGATTCTAACCAAGAGAGCAGGAGACTGAGACCCCCTGCTGGGGTCTCAGGGTTCTGCCAACACCAGCACCGTGCGGGGCACTTTACATGTGCCCTTGGCAGTCCCTTCGATGGTCCTGCCTGGGAGCAAGTTGCCTTCGTCCATCTCATGGGTGAGGCTGGGAGAGGCTGGATATCCAGATTGGGGCCATTCAGCCAGCAGGTGGCAGACCCCGGGCTCAAGCCCGGTCCCTGTGCCTCAAGAGACCCCCTTTGCTCCCCTGGTTCGCTGCTGCTGCTTCAGAACGCTGTGGGTGGGCCCTTCGGAGCTGGGGACCACTCACCTTCCTCCCCCAGGCTCTTCGGCTGGCGGCTCATGGTCACAGGAGCGCCTCAGCCCCCGCGCTGGCTCACACGGATGGCTGGCCCACGTGCACCTTCATTCAGCCTGGGGCGCTCTCCTGCCCTCATGGTGGCCGGGCTTCCTTTCTGGGCCCTGATGGCAGCCGGGGCCCCTTGGCTTGTTCGAGATTGAACTGGAGGTGGGTGAAGGTCGGGAGAGAGGCGAGGAAGGAGGCGGGGAGTTCCCAGCCCTTCAATCCGGCCACACACTCCTCCGCTCAGGTTTCCCAGCAGAGGGGCAGTGTGGCCTCACGTTTCAGGCATCACTTACACACGGAGGGGCCCTGGAGGGGCCAGGAGCTGCCAGCTCACCTCCCAGCTCTGACGCCACCTGCACTCTGGCCGCAGGGGATGTGAAGAGCATCCCAGGGCCCTTTCCCTCTACCCGGAGTCCCTAATTGGCACAAGCCACCAGGAAAGTTGTGGGATGTTGGTGAAAATTATCACCAGGCCTTCTGTTTAAAACGCAGGTTCCCTGGGGCGCCGGGGTGGCTCAGTCGGTTAAGCGTCCGACTTCAGCTCAGGTGATGATCTCGCGGCCCATGAGTTCGAGCCCCGCGTCGGGCTCTGTGCTGACAGCTCGGAGCCTGGAGCCTGTTTCAGATTCTGTGTCTCCTTCTCTCTGAGCCTCCCCCGTTCATGCTCTGTCTCTCTCTGTCTCAAAAATAAATAAAGGTTAAAATGCAGATTCCCAGGACTGACGCTGGGCATTAGAATCAGTAGGTCGGGGCAGCGCCCGAGGAATCTACTCTCTGAATCCTGATGCCGAGTCCCCGGGCCCCTCTGATGAACGGTTCCCGCTCCTGCCACCTGTCACTTGCTCGGCCACTCTTCCCACCGTTGCTCGCCTTGCAAAAGGGCACATCTGGCTGCTTTGCAAACCAGAGGTTCAGAATCGATTCTCTGGCAGGCAGCCACAGGCCCTAGGGTGTTGGGTTCTTAACCTGGGATCCCCGGGAGCAGAAAAGGGGGGAAACACAACCATTTCATTTTTCCTTGTCTTCACCTGAAATTCAGCATTTCCCTCAAAAATGCGTGAGTTTTGTCCCCCCAGTGGAAGTCATAGACATTTTCTCAGCACGTTAAGCTGTGGGGGGGGGGGGATCTCAAAGTTCCATGTATGCCTATCACTATTTCGAAATTATGACAATTATAATCCTGTTGCTAGACCTTGTTATTTACTTATCAGGAGGGCCTGTCGCCTGGCCACCTTGGTGAAGGGAAGGGCCAAAGAACCACCACGTGAGGGAGCATCTGAAACGCACACGCTTCAGCTCAGGCTTTAGATCTTTCTCTTTGTCACCTGGCCTCCCCCCAGCCCCAGGATTCCAGGACAGTGAGGGGACTCTTGTACTCTCTGGCCTCCACGCTGCAGCCCCGGGGCCCTGGAGTGACTACAGCCAGCCTCTCTCCCAGCCAGGCAATCCCTGTGGCTGAGGGGGCTCCCAGCTTGCTTGCCCGCCTCTCCTAATGAGTGGGGACCCTCTCAGTCCTTCCCGGTTCTCTGGGGCCTGAGGGGGAAAGGCTTTCTACATTACCTTCACTCCCGCAAGGGAATTCCCTCGCGTTCCAGCACCTGGCCTGTCTACACCAGGGGAGCACATCACTTCTCTGTTTCCCCCAGAGAATGCCGAGCAGGCACCAGGGCTAGACCCAGTTCTAGGCACGGGGGGATGATCAGTGAATAAAGCGGAGACCCCTACCCTCGAGGGGCCGTCTCTGCCGTCCCAGGTGGGCGGGTGAGGCCTTGGCATCTGAAGGGGGAAGCTGGGAATTCAGAAATTCTCACAACAAAACCTATGACAACTGTTGTTACGGAATTCCAAGTCCAGGTTTGGGAGTCAAACCGAACACGGAGTATTTTGCTTTATTCGTGGCACACCATGTAAATATCAGTTCCGGGGCTTGCTGAGGTAAACACACGTGCAGGTGTCACTCTGCCCTGAGGAAGGGAGCAAGGTCACTCTGTCCTCATCTCCAAAGGGTCCACCCACAGCAGCAGGGGATGGGGAAAGCCAACAGGGTTTGTGAGGCCCAGGGACCTGGGGTTGAGCTACTTGCTCAAGGGGTGACAAAAAGAGATGACATTAACATTTTATAACTCTAGGGGGGGAGGAGCCAAGATGGCGGAACAGCATGGAAGTTTTTTGTGCCTCTCGCGTCCATGAAATCCAGCCAGAGCAACACTAAACCATCCCACACACCTAGAAAACTGATTGGAGGATTAACACAACAATCTGCACAACTGAACCACAGAATTCAGCAGGTACGCGGCGCGGAGAGGTGAACTTGGGGAGCTAGAAGGCGCAGGAAGGGAGGTGCTTTTGCGGGCGGAGAGAGGACGGAGACTGGGGGCGGGGGAGAATACGGGAAAAGCACCCCTCCCCAAAAGCAAGAAAGTGGAAAGTGGGAAACAGCCGCAGGGACTAAACTAAAAAGGGAGAAAGGAGAAAGGAGAGGGTTTAAATTCCATTAAGACTGTAAACAAGGGGAGCACAAAGGCTGCAACTCTGCAGCTCCATACCTGGTGGTGCTCTGGTGGGAAAAGTGAATCCCCAGCAGCAGAGTGGGGTCTGGGAGGCTCTCGGGCCACACGGGGAAAAGCGGTTCCACTGCTGGAAGGACATTTGGTAGACACTGTGGAAGCCACCTGGTCCCAGCAGACCCCAGAGAACGGCCACATTCGCTGGTGCTGGAACAAGGTCGTTAAGGGTGAAGCCTGGTGCCAGATGTGTGTTGTGATTTTCCATAATCCCTGAAAAGCTGCTGCTACACTATCTCGCAAACTTTTTCTGGGGCAGGCTGGCACCTGGCTGCCGACTCGGGGCACCGGCAGCAGCAGGATCCAGCAAGTGTTCCCGGGTGCAGCTGACATTCGGCCATTGCTCAGTGAGACCCTCCCGCAGAGGGGCAGAACGGGTCAAAGCCATAGTCTGTCGGAAGTGAGGGGCCGGGGAAAACAGCCGCATCTGAGACAAAACTCGGGAGAGAGGTACTGCCTGGGGCCTGGTCACGGACAGTGAAGGAGCAGGTAGGGGATGAGAGCTGAGAATGGAGGACGGGTGCGCCATTGGTGATCCGGGAGGACAGACTGGGTAGCTGGGTGGTGCCATTTTCACAGCTCCCGCGCATGCGCATACGCACCTACGAGTGCCACAACACTCCACCCCAGTATGCTAGCAGCGCCATCTAGTGGAGATCGGAGCCATTACACTGAGCCACTCCCAACGGGGCCAACCTCACTCTTCAAGAACACAAGTCACACTGCTGGCTTAGTTTATGGACTATAAAGCGCTTCATAGTCTGACTTCTAGGGGAAAACGAAGTAATTTCAGTCCTACTTCAATATGTTAGCAGGTCTCTCTATTCAATTTTCTTTCTTTCTTTCTTTTTCTCCTTTACACTTCTTTTCTTGAATACAGAAAGAGAAAAAATGCATTTTTATTTTCAATTTTTATTAAAAATATTTTTCTTTAATTTTATTACTATATTTTTTACTCTTGTGTAAATTTTTTTTTTAATTTTTTTTTTCAATGTTTATTTATTTTTGGGACAGAGAGAGACAGAGCATGAACGGGGGAGGGGCAGAGAGAGAGGGAGACACAGAATCGGAAACAGGCTCCAGGCTCTGAGCCATCAGCCCAGAGCCTGACGTGGGGCTCGAACTCACGGACCGCGAGATCGTGACCTGGCTGAAGTCGGACGCTTAACCGACTGCGCCACCCAGGCGCCCCTACTCTTGTGTAAATTTTTTCAAATTCTATTTTACTTCCATCATCTCATTTTAGTCTACTTCAGTGTGTTCACCTTTTCAAATTTTCAAACGATTTCCTTTTTTTTCCTTTTTTTCTCTTTTTCGTTTCTTTTCTTTTTCTTGAATGCAGAAAGTGAAAAACTTCATTTTTACTTTCAATTTCTATTAGAATATTTTTCTTTAATTTTACTACTATATTTTTTGCTTTTATATAAGTTTTTTCAAATTCTATTTTACTTCCATCATTTTATTTAGTCTACTACAGTGTATTCGCTTTTTTCCTTTTTTTCTCTTTTTTGTTTCTTTTCTTTTTCTTGACTACAGAAAAAGAAAAAAATCATTTTTATTTTTAATTTTTATTAAAATATTTTTCTTCAATTTTTTTCTACTGTATTCTTTACTATTGTGTATATTTTTTCAAATTCTATTTTACTCCCATCATCTCATTTTAGTCTACTTCAGTGTATTCATTTTTTCAAATTCTCAACCGATTGTTTTTTTTTCTTGCCCCCCCTTTTTTTTCTCTAATATGTCAAACCACTTTCAACACCCAGACCAAAACACACCTAGGATCCAGCATCATTTATTCAATTTGTGTGTGTGTTTAATTTTTTAATTTTAATATTTTTTTAATTTCAATTTTTCTACCTCATTAATTCCTTTTCTCCCTTCAAAATAACAAAATGAAGGAATTCACCCCAAAAGAAAGAACACAAGGAAACGACAGCCAGGGATATAACCAACACAGACACAAGCAAGATGTCTGAACCAGAATTTAGAATCACGATAATAAGAATACTAGCTGGAGTCAGAAATAGATTAGAATCCCTTCCTGCAGAGATAAAAGAAGTAAAAAATAGAATGAAATTAAAAATGCTATAACTGAGCTGCAATCACTGATGAATGCAGGGGTGGCAAGGATGGACAAAGCAGAACAGAAAATCAGCAATACAGAGGACAAACTTACAGAGAATAATGAAGCAAAAAAAAAAAGAGGGAGATTAAGGTAAAAGAGCACAATTTAAGAATTAGAGAAATCAGTGACTCATTAAAAAGGAACAACATCAGAACCATAGGGGTCCCAGAAGAGGAAGAGAGAGAAATAGGGGTAGAAGGGTTATGTGAGCAAATCATAGTGGAAAACTTTCTTAACCTGGGGAAAGACACAGACATCAAAATCCAGGAAGCACAGAAGACCCCCATTAGATTCAACAAAAACCGACCATCAACAAGGCATATCATAGTCAAATTCACAAAGTACTCAGGCAAGGAGAGAATCATGAAAGCAGCAAGGGAAAAAAAGTCCCTGACCTACAAGGGAAGACAGATCAGGTTTGCAGCAGACCTATCCACAGAAACTTGGCAGGCCAGAAAGGAGTGGCAGGATATATTCAGTGTGCTGAATCAGAAAAATATGCAGCCAAGAATTCTTTATCCAGCAAGGCTATCATTCAAAATAGAAGGAGAGACCAAAAGTTTCCCAAACAAAAATTAAAGGAGTTTGTGACCACTAAACCAGCCCTGCAAGAAATTTTCAGGGGGACTCTCTGAGGGGAGAAAAGATGAAAATATATATATATATATATATATATATATATATATATATATATATAGCAAAAAAGATTAGAAAGGACCAGAGAACACCACCAGAAACTCCCGCTCTACAACCTCACAATGGCAATAAACTCGTATCTTTCAGTACTCGCTCTAAACGCCAATGGACTCAATGGACTCAATGCTCCAATCAAAAGACATAGGGTAATAGAATGGAAAAGAAAACAATACCCATCTATATGCTGTTTACAAGAGACTGATTTTAGACCTAAAGACACCTTCAGACTGAAAATAAGGGGATGGAGAACCATCTATCATGCTAATGGTCAACAAAAGAAAACCGGAGTAGCCATACTTGTATCAGACAATCTAGACTTTAAAATATTTTATAACTCGGGGCGCCTGGGTGGCTCAGTCGGATGAGCGTCCGACTTCGGCTCAGGTCGTGATCTCACAGTTTGCGAGTTCGAGCCCCACGTCGGGCTCTGTGCTGACAGCTCAGAGCCTGGAGCCTGCTTTGGATTCTGTGTCTCATTCTCTGTCTGCCCCTCCCCCACTTGTGCTCTGTCTCTCTCTGTCTCTCAAAAATAAATAAAAATGTAAAAAAAATTTAAATATTTTATAACTCTTATTCATGCCACACGTGTGTTGCACAGGGCCGTGTGCTCTGTCCTGGCCAGGAGCTCTCAGAAAGATCTCTCTACTCCTTTCTGCCAGGCACGTGCCAAGCTCTCAATGATTTATTTAATCATCGCCACAACCATCTAAGGCAGATCATCTCATTACCTTCTTCTTCTTCTTCTTCTCCTTCTCCTTCTCCTTCTCCTTCTCCTTCTCCTTCTCCTTCTCCTTCTCCTTTTTTACAGATGGGGAAAGTGAGGCTGAGATAAGTAATGTGTCCCCACATTCCCCAGGGAAAGGGGGAAGGCGGCCTCACACCTGGGCCAGGCTTTTATCATGCACACTCTTCACCTCTCAAGAAAACTCTGGACCACACCATATCATATCGTTCCTTCCAAAGGTCCTTGAGTCTGCCCTCCCCTGCCCCCCCGCCCGGGCACCTGGCTTCTGGTCTTGCCCCTTCAGTCTCTCTCCTGGACGGCAGCCAGGGGAGACCCTAAAGCAGAAGTTGACCCTGCTTTAAAACCCTGCCTTGGAACCCCATGGCCTCAAGATGAAATCCAGACTCCCTGTTGTGCCATTTAAGGTCGGAGAGCTCTGGGCCTTTCCAGGTCCCCTCTGTCTCTGCATTTCAGTCCCCATTCCAACCCAATAATGCAACTCGCTCTTCTTCCAGGACTATAATTTTCCTTTGCTACTGTCCTTTCTGCCTGGGGCACAACTCTGAAGGACGATGCCCTCAGGATTTGTGGTAGAGCCTTGGACACACTGGGCTCACTGCTGTCAGCCTGTCAGCATAGAGCCCGCTTCGGATCCTCTGTCTCCCTCTCTCTCTGCCCCTCCCCTACTGATGCTCTCTCTCAAAAAATAAATAAAAAAACATTAAAAAATAAATAAAAAATAAAAATATGACTTGGAACGATGTTTCCCAACAGAGTTCTCTGGCTTTAGCTACTTACTACTTGAGTTATATTTGTTGGACCTTCAACCCAACATAAATCAACATTGGAGTGGTTTGCTCTGAATATCTCACCAGGATGGTGAACATTTATCTTGCTAGGGTTGAGGATGGTGAGCCCTGTAGTAATCCTCTTTCACTGGGAGTGGCCTGATCCGAGAAATAAAACCCTAAAATCCAGTCTAACAACAACAAAAATAACGTATAATTTCAACTAAAAGTCACAAGGCATCTAAAGCCAGTGGTGCTTTTATATCCAAAGCTTTTGTTAATGTGGAAGCTTCTTGGGCCATCTTGTTAACTTATCTCTCCAGTTACCAGAAAACCCAAATATATATATATATATACACACACACACACACACACACACACACACACACATATATACATACATCAGGGGGCCTGAGTGACTCAGTCGATTAAGCTTCCAACTTTGGCTTGGGTCATGATCTCACGGTTCACAAGTTCGAGCCCCGCATCGAGCTCTGTGCTGACAGCTCAGAGCCTGGCCCCTGCTTCGGATTCTGTGTCTCCCTCTCTGAAGAGTCCAGGGGGTCTCTGGGGTGCCTGCTCACCGTCGCCTGGCTCACAGCCACAATGCGTGGGCCGGAGGTGCATCTCGGGCCCCACTTGTTATCAGGGCACAGACCAGCCCCTTTTCCTCTGCTCCTCTGTGCACCTGCCACAGAGCTCTTTAATGTGTGGAACTGCTTCACTGAGGTGTGATCACAGTGGCAGGAGGGTCAGCCTCACCCCGTTACTGCCCCACCTCTGTCTGGCCTCTGCTGTGGTCCCTCCGGCTCCTTTGGCTCTGCGGGGTAGTGGTTTCTACTCCATTCCACAGATCAGCACCAAACCCTGACCGTGGTGTGCGATTATCTTCACCAGCAGTCTGCGGGTCACCGATTGAGGTTATAGCAGAGCTCTGGGCAGGAAACCCTCAACAGGGACAACCGAACAGCTTGAAGATCCTTGGCCACCTCTGCCACAAGAATTCCCCCATCCCACAGATGTTTTCTTCTGCTGCTCTGTTTGGAGAGCCCCCTCTTCTTAGCGAGACAGGGCTCATCGGATACACTAGAACGTCAAGGTAATTCTGCACAGTTTAGGGTGGAGAAAAAGCACTTACACTGAGCAGGAAATCCCCGCTTTTAAGATCCCTGCGAAACCACCAGACCAGGGGCTGCATGGGTCACGACAAAGAAAGCCGGAAAGGATGCAGAGGACTTCCCTTGAGGTGCAAATGTTTGTCAGGGACACCATTTATCTCCCTTAGTCACTTGGTAAACTCTTGTGAGTCCTCATTTTTTTTTTTTTTTTTGAAGTTTGTTTTAATTGTCTGTGGGTCCTTGATCTCAGTCTCTGGAGCCGAAGGTGGGGACTTGCACCTTGGGTCAACAATTCTGGATTCAGCTTCTAGGGTGAACAATTCGGGACTCCTGAGGGAACAGTGGGGCCGGAGCCCCTGAAGGGAGAGGAGAGCATTGGGTGGGAGTGGCCGGCGGGATTCAGGTAGACTTTGAGTGAAGGATTCAGTTTCTGGATTGAGAATGGGTGAGTTGGCCTCTCAGGATGGCTGTAAGCAAGGTCCCTCCCCGCCAAAGCCCCCACGCTCCTCCCATGCCCCCCGGTGCCTTCCACCCTCATGGTGCCTTCCCCTCGGATCCAGGCGCTCACCCATCCGCCCCCGGACTAGAAAAATCGGCCAGGGGGGCGCCTGGGTGGCTCGGTCGGTTGGGCGTTCGACTTCGGCTCAGGTCATGATCTCGCGGTCCGTGAGTTCGAGCCCCGCGTCGGGCTCTGTGCTGACAGCTCAGAGCCTGGAGCCTGTTTCAGATTCTGTGTCTCCCTCTGTCTGACCTTCCCCCATTCATGCTCTGTCTCTCTCTGTCTCAAAAATGAATAAACGTTAAAAAAAAAAAATAAAAAAAAAATTGGCCAGGGAAGCTGCTCGCAGGTGCTTGGTCCTGGCCTGTCCGTCGGGCGCCCCCTGTCGACCAAGCCGGGACTTGGCGATTGCACAAACCCGAGGTTCAGCATCTGGGGCAGGCAGTGGGGACCGATCCTGCAGCAAGGACCAGAACCAGCCCCGCGCGGGGGCTTGGAAGACTGAGTGAGCTGCCGCCCGGGTAGATACTAACCGGCATGTGTGAAAACAACCTCAAAATCGCACCGTTCTTTGCCAAGGTCAGCATTTGTTATGAGTTAGAGCAACTTTAGAGAAATCGAATTTAAAATACAGTTTTAAAAGAGGCTACTTTTAAATTGTAAAAGTAAATTTTAACATAGAATTTAAGAGGCTAAGATCTTTGATCTCAAAAGTCGCTTTTTATTTTTTATTCTTAAAATTTTTTTTTTAAATGTTTATTTTTGAGAGAGAGAGACAGAGAGAGAGCGCGTGAGCAGGGGAGGGGCAGAGAAAGGGAGACACAGAATTCGGAGCAGGCTCCAGGCTCTGAGTTGTCAGCCCAGGGCCCATCATGGGGCGTGAGCTCACACACCATGAGATCGTGACCTGAGCCAGGGTTCGAGACTTAACCGACTGAGCCACCCAGGCGCCCCTATTTTTTATTCTCAACATTAGAATTTCTCAATATGGTAGGATAATTGGCATTCGTAGAGATTGAGAGTAACATTAGCTGCTGTAGTCAATGATTATTTTTTTTGGCTGAAGATTTCTGCGTTAGGTTATTAGGCATTCCCAAAGAACTTCAGTTTCCCAAATATATTTTCCTTAGAATTCATAGGAAAACAAGGGAAGAGCCTGGAACAGCAACAAATTATGTGGATGACTAAAATCAACATTTTACTACGGCTTTGGTTGTGACATAAGGAGGCAGAACAGGTGTTCACCAGGACGTTGCAAGTCTGATGCAGACAGGCAGAACCAGATTTGTGTTTTTGTAGTAAAAGTCACTTCTTTTTTTATTAAAAGAATTTTTAAAAAAATTTTAACATTTATTTATTTTTGAGAGACAGCGAGCACAGGTTAGGAAGGGCAGAGAGAGGGAGACAGAAGATCTGAAGCAGGCTCAGTGCTGTAAGCTCATAGCCTAGGCGGGACTCAAACTCACAAACTGTGAGATCAGGACCTGAACCAAAATCAAGAGCCGCTTGATCGACCGAGCCACGCAGGTGCCCCAGAAGTCACTTCTTATTGTGAGTTAGAGCAGATAAAAATGTAACTAAACAGTTCATGTTAAAATTAAGACTAAGCTATATTGATTTCTTTTTGGGAGCTAGGGCACATTAGCTCAGAAAGACAAATTAACAAATTGGCCCAGAAAGATAGATCTCAAACTAAATATCTTATTGCAAGTTAGAGCAAATTAAGATAAATCTAAGTAGCATTCTTAAACATAACTTCCCATGGAAAATTAGAACAAATTGCATCTTTGTGAAATCAAGCTCAAAATCATTCATTTGTGATAAAATATATGAGCTTTAAATTTTTTTAATGTTTATTTTTGAGAGAGAGAGAGAGAGAGACAGAGCATGAGAAGGGGAGGGGCAGAGAGAGAGAGGGAGACACAGAAGCTGAAGTAGGCTCCAAGCTGTCCGCAGAGCCCAACAGGGGGCTCAAACTCATAGACTATGAGATCATGACCTGAGCTGAAGTCAGATGCTTAACTGACTGAGCCACCCAGGCGCTCCAAATATATAAGCTTTAAAGTGCTATATAAGAATTTTTGATGTGCACATAAACTCAGAAACACACCATCACCTCAAAAGTTCTTAGTGCAAATTAGAGCAAATTAAGTAGGTTAAGTAAAAACAGTGTCACATCACACATTTATAGGTAAAGTAAATCAAAAGTAACATGTTGAGTTAGTGAAAATAAAGATGAAACTAAACTATGTGTACAAACAAGCAATTTTTCTGTAAACAAGCTAAGAATCAGACATTCCCCTCTAAGGAAACTTCTAATGGTGTGAAAGCAAATAAAAATGAGTTAAAACCAATTTAGATAAGTGGAATCGGTATTAGGGAATATGTCATTATTCCTTAATCTACCTTGTTAGAAGGAATTAGAGTAAATATATTCAATTCTAAGCACTTTCAGTGAAATCAAGTTCCAAATCACTCATTCATTTCAAATGAAACTTCTTATTGCCCCTTAAAGAGAATGCAAATGTAACAGTTGATATTAACACGAGAGCCACTCGAGCGTTCTTAAAAGGACATTCTTAGAGTAACTTAGAGTGTAGCTAAGAGTTTATGTGAAATCAAGCTTGAAACCACTCATTCATTTCAAACAAATCTTGTAAGCTTCGTAAGTACTTTGTAAACTTTACATGTGCAAACAAGCTTAAAATTTCCTGCTTCTCTCACTCACTGGGAGGGGCTCTTCAGGTCTGGCATAAAGGCCTCTCTTTTCTCCAGAAAGAAGCAGTTTTGTGTGAGACCACCAGCAGCTATGTCCTTGCTTTCCCCTCCAGAGACAGTCCAGATTTTGGCTCCAGGAGCTAAGTCTCCATCTTCCATTTGAGGAATTGAGATCCAGCTCCCCATAACAGAGGCTAAGATCCTACTTTTCCATACAGAGGCAGAATCCCCACCACATGCCCTGCTGGCTAGGTCCACGTTTCCCCTTGCAGAGGCTGAGTCTCAGTTTTGGCTGCAGCAGTGACCTGATGACCCAGAGGCTACATCTCCCTTCCTGAACCTGAGTGCATTCCTATCTAAGCTAACTTCCTATGATGATTTAGATAAAATTGATATAAAATAAGCAGAATAATTGAAAACAGGCAGGAAACCACACTTTCAATTAAGGTCCACGTTCAGGTCCAGTAATATTTCAAATGAAATTTCTTATTGTGAGTTAGAGCATGTTTAGACCCAGACCCTGACCCCGAGTTGCACACTGAACCAGACTCTTTTTGACCCTGACAGTCATTCTCATCCTAACCCTAACTATGACCTTGACCATGACACTAACGCTGATCATGAACGATATGCTCAGACTCAATCTCACTACCATATTCATCCTGACCCTGAACCTCCTACTCATCTGCCCCCTCTCACTTTGATTCTGAACATCACCATGACCCTGATCCTGACTCTCCGCCTAAATCTGTCCCTAAGCCTCATACTGGGACCTGACTCACACTTGACTTTGACTTTCACACTCATTCTCACCCTGACCCTCAGCTTCATCTTGGCCTTGTCCTGGACTCTAAACAAGACCCTCCCCTCCCCTTCTTACTCATCCTCATTCTAAATTTATTCTTCAAACAGGTGTTTATTCTGACATTGACCTTGATCTCACTCTCCCCGTTGAGAGTCCTGACATTGACCCTCACACTCTGCTTCCGTTCTCCCTCTGACCCTGACCCTTGTTGTGATCTACCTTATCCTAAGTCAAACACTGACCCCGCCCCCCACCCCAGCCTGACTCTAACAATGACCCTGGACCTCACTCTGACCTCACCTTCACCCTAAACCATACCCGTAACCTCTCCATGACCCTGACCTTCATCCTCATCTTGATTCTGACCTGAACCAAACACTCAGTCTGACTCTTTCCCAAACCCTATCCCTGACCCTCACTGTAACTCTCACCCTCATTCACCCTGACCCACATCCTCACTGCATCACCTTCACACTTGTACACTTACCCTCATTCTGACTCTGACCTTGACCTTTAAAATATCCCGAGTCTGACTCTCCTTGCCCCCTAACAGGACCACTGACCCTTGACCACTGACCCTTACTCTGATCCTCACCATGACCCATATGGATCATCTTCCTGACTGTGTAATGCTCACTCTGACCCTACCACCCTGACCCTGCCTCTCACCCTCATATTGACCCTCACAATCTAAAGTTGAAATCCATATCTATGGTCAAAGTCAAAGCAACAGGTTCAGCAAAGAACCTCTGAATCTTATATTCCTCTTAACCATAATTTATTCCTTGTTAATATAACTAGTGAGAGCTAGCACTAGTAGAGATAACAAGATAATCCAGAACTACATAACTAGATATGATTAGAAAACTAGAGAATGTAAAAGAGAGGCTCCAGAAGATACACGTGTCTGAAGTTGTCACTATTTATCTAGTTATGTTAATTTTAACAAGAAAAAAAAAAAAGAGTTTCAGTGCTTTTGAATACTTCTGTCTTTTGGAATACTTTTGAATGTTCCTTGGAGAATAATAAGTGATTCTGAGCTGATTTCACAAATACTCTTAGACTCTTGGTGCACTTTAACTCTCAACGAAAAGGATTTTTTAACATAGTGTGTGATTATGGGGTTGTTGATACAAATCCTGCTTTGGTTTATTCTAATTCCTCCGCGTCACAATAAGAAATCTTTTGAGTGCTTTTGACTACATTTGAAAATTTATTGAAAATTGATATGTGATTCTGAGCTCATTTTTATAAGTGTCATAACCGATGAGGAGAACGAAGGCGAAAGAAATGTAGATAATATTAAATTTCCTTACGACTTGCAGCCCATCGATAAATACCCGAGACAGGCAAAGTATGGCATTCCTCAAGGAACTCATAACTGCCTCTTTTCATGCTTTGCTAGAAGTAACAAGCAAACTTAGCTTGGCATTATCTGGACCTCCAGGATCCTGTAAGTCTTCTTTAACAAATGTAAATCTCTATAGAGACTTCCTTTATCTCTCCCCACCCCCCAACTTAAAACTATATAATCAATCCCTCCTCACAAGCACAGTGCAGCTCTTTCAGCCCGTGGGTTGTGTCCCTGTGCTATAATGAAAGCACTTTTTTGCACCCCAAACCTCTCAAGAATTCTTTCTTGAGAGCTCGCTCCAGGTCCACATCACATCACCAAGGACCACATTTGCTGGATCATATGGTTAAGAGTATGTTTAGTTTTATAAACAACTGGCAGCTGTCTTCCAAAGTGGCTATACCATTTGTTACATTTGACGGCGCTCACAGAGGGTGGTGTGTATGTCACAGAGCCTAAGGCTAGGGAGTTCAGCTCTGTCCCGGGAGGAAAGCAAACAAAGCTGAAATGCAAAAACCCGGGCCGGTAGCCAAACCAAAATGCCTCGAGAAGCGAAGACCCCCGCCCTCCCACCGAGGATCTGGATCGGGAAGTCGTGTACAGAGCTGCCGCAGTAGCTTCTGGGGAGTGTAGTTTCTCCGGAGAAGGGGCAGAGGAGGAGCGATTTTGCACAGAAGCCAGTGCCTGTTTCACGCCCGGGTATTTTATGCATAGGCTGTCGTTGCAATAGCCATTGTCCTAGTGAATCAACCGCGGGAACCAGAAGCTGCTGCGTTGGCCCCCACGGGGGGCGGCGCCTGCGGGGATTCTGGGAAGTGTAGTTTTGGCGAAGACCGGCAGGGGCCGAGGGCTGGCTGGACGGTCCCGCCGGCCCCGGTGACCGAAGCCGGCCCCCGTCCTTGGCCCCGAGAGATCTTTCCAAATGGGGACAGGGAGGGCCTAGGGTCTGGGACAAGTCTAGAATGGGGAGTGCGGCGGCTCAGGCCCGTGGGTTGGGGGGTTCCGTGTTAGGAGGTGTGGGGGGGGGGCGCATTTGGGGCGGGGGAGTAGGGTGACGCTCAGCCAGCCCTGAATCCCTGAGTTGCTGGGCGCTGCGTGGAACCTCCTTTCCCGACTGGGACGAGTGACATGGAACTCCACAACTTTTCATTTTTGAAGGGGGTCGATATATTCAGAGCCAAACAATTTACGAATGGGGGGAGCTCCAGCTTGCATCCTCTGAGTTTATTTGGGTGTGGGGATGAGTTCAGCCAGGGCCAAATAACAAACATCCCCTGGGGGGGGGCGGTGGAGGCTCACCTAGGGCCATATATGCTCGGGTGTGTTTTGGTGGGGAAGCACTTACTTGGGTCCTGCGTTTTGGTGTAGTTGTGGAAACCCGGGACTGATAGAGAATGCCAAGCTTTGGCTTGGTTGGTGGTTTTTGGTGGGGCCGAAGGGGGCTTCTTTACTATTCGGGGCCCATAATCAGGGTGTTTGTGGAACTTCTCAGGCCTCACTGTGTGTTGGTTTGTTGGGGATGGGTGGAGGTGAGCTTGATGTCGGTATAATAGATATACTTAGGGAGTTATGGGGGAGTGTCTAGAGTCCCTGGGTTTTTAGGGGGTGGGGCAGGTTTTGGCCTGGGACACACGTCTATCAGTGATGGTGGACTGCATCGCTGGGGCTTACATCTAAGCAGCTTTTTGACTAAGGGCAGGTCTGCTGCTCTGGGACCTGTGGTCCCAAGGTTTGTCTCGGCATTCTGCTTTGTGGCAGGGATCTCGGGTTTGTTTGTAATGTGGGTGGCCAGTTTGGCTGATTCCCCCTTGTCTGCTTCTCCCTTGTGCTTGGGGGTCAAACCTGTTGCCTGGAACTTAGTGGGAACCTTTGAGGGCTGTTGGGCGATTATCCAAATCTCCTCTGGCATCCTATGGGGCCCAGGTGTCAGGACTTTAATTTTATTTTTAAGTTTTTGGCAAGGACAAATTGTAAACCTACCAGTAGAATAGTACAGTGGACCCCTCCCCCCCCCCCCGCCATGGACCTATCGTTATATTCAACATTTATTAATTGGCAGCCAGTCTTATTTCATATACATCCCCTCAACCCTATGTGTGGATACACTTTGGGAACTGTCACACCCCACAGGCCTTGACCACTAGTGACATGACCACTGACCCAACTGCCTTGGCACTCTGCAGCTAGAGTTCAGATCTAGGGATTTTGTAGCTTTGTCAGTTTGAGCGAGATTTATAACCGCCTCAGTTTATCCCAAGACCTAGCTTATGTAAACGTTAACTATTCATAATGATATTACACCTTGAGGCCCACAGGTGGAAAAAGGATCAGTTCCCTATTTAATAAGAGCCTATCAGGGCAGGTTGTGTAGTGATGCCCACACCCGACTCTGTCCCTCAGAAGCTGTCCACGTTCTTCTGTGGCAGATCTGAGGCTTTCTTTTTCTTTTGCCTTGAAAGGAAGAGGAGCACTCCTCACTGAAACTTGGGGATTTCTAGCCGGGTATCTGGGTGCTGGGAGACAGAACTGAGGCTCTCACCCTGTCTCTTTCATCCTTGCCGCCTGCTGTATCCCTTCTTGCCCAGGGAGGACTGGTAGAGAAAGAGAGGGCTTCTGGGCTCCTGACAGCCCACTTTTGGCTGTGTACCACTCACCTTTTACATTCCTACAGTGTCTTCTGAGCTCCGCATCATGGGCCGGTTTCCTTTGCCTATTCTGACATCTTGTGTCCTACAGTGTCCCATTTGAGGCTCAGATGCCTTGCTCGGTCCCCTAGGATCCAGGACTGATTTAAGGGGAGGAGCCTTTACAGAGAATATTACCCCGGACCAGATTACCACCATCCTTGTCCCAGCAACATTTCTCTGTAAGTTTATTCCCACGCGTCTGTGTCCGGGATGCATTTGGAAATGTTTAAAAAAAAATTTTTTTCTTAATGTTTTCATTTATTTTTGAGACAGAGAGAGACAGAGCATGAGCAGGGAAGGGGCAGAGAGAGAGGGAGACACAGAATCGGAAGCAGGCTCCAGGCTCTGAGCCATCAGCACAGAGCCCGATGCGGAGCTCGAACTCACAGACTGTGAGATCATGACCTGAGCCGAAGTCGGACGCTCAACCGACTGAGCCACCCAGGCACCCCTGGAAATGTTTTTTAAAAGGTAAGTTTCCAACTATTTCTGTCAGTATTTATAAAAGGACAATTGATGTTTGTATATTGACCCTTTAAATCCTGCCACCTTGCTAAATTTAAATTCAACTATTGAAGTTTTTTTTGTTTTTGTTTTTGTTTTGCTTTGTTTTGTTTTTTGGATTCTAGGACACTTTCAAGACAGATTTATTTCCCATAGATAATCAGTTTTGTTAACTTTCTGTGTATCCTTCTGGCATTTTTTTTAATGTAAAGACAATCAGAGATTAAATACACACATACATGTGTATGCCCTCCCCACGTTTCCTAGAGGTGTCTTTGGTTAAACGGCAGTATCTTTTTTAATTTTTTTTTAACGTTTATTTATTTATTTTTTTTTTAATTTTTTTTTTCAACGTTTATTTATTTTTGGGACAGAGAGAGACAGAGCATGAACGGGGGAGGAGCAGAGAGAGAGGGAGACACAGAATCGGAAACAGGCTCCAGGCTCTGAGCCATCAGCCCAGAGCCTGACGCGGGGCTCGAACTCCCGGACCGCGAGATCGTGACCTGGCTGAAGTCGGACGCTTAACCGACTGCGCCACCCAGGCGCCCCAAACGTTTATTTATTTTTGAGACAGAGAGAGACAGAGCATGAACAGGGGAGGGGCAGAGAGAGAGGGAGACACAGAATCTGAAACAGGCTCCAGGCTCTGAGCTGTCAGCACAGAGCCCGACGCGGGGCTCGAACTCACAGACCACGAGATCGTGACCTGAGCCGGAGTCGGACGCTTACCGACTGAGCCACCCAGGCACCCCTAAACGGCAGTATTTAATTGATATGTAGTAATTGATATGTATTCACCTCTTCCTTAATGGCTTCTGGATTTTTTTTTTTTTTTAAAGATCTGTCTTTCCCCAAGGGCCTCTGTATGTTCTCCTGTATGTTTCTAAATGTCTGTATTTTTGTTTGTTTCTAATCTTTAGCTCTCACACTACTTGGAATTTATTTTTATGCAAGGTGTGAGCTAGGAATCTAACTTCCAATCTGACAGCAGCTTGTCTGAACACTTTCACGAAGAGGCCATCCTTTCCTGGCTGTGTTGAGAGGCTGTATTACCTAAAACCCCAAGAATGTGTGGGCTCTCTATTCTGGTCCACTTACTGTCTGTTGCTGCACTTACACGGGTTTTATTTTGTAGAATTTCATTTTTATTATAAAATGAATTATAGAATTCATTGTAGAATTTCATTTTTATTATAAAATACAACACAGGAAGTAAAGCACACAGAAGGGATAGTGTAGAACGAACAGGAAGTGAACACCCAGGTCAAAAAGTAGTGCTTTGTTGGTCTCCCCAGATGGTCCCCAGTCACAACTTTGTCCCTCCCTTCAAAAGCAACCTTTCCCTGAGTGTCTCTAAGGTCCGTCACCTGAGTAAGCATCTCTAAACTTCATAGGTTAGCTTTTTTACCTTTTATTTTGCTATTTTTATATTTACTGATTTATTTAAAGGGAGATGGAGTGCAGGAGTGGGGGAGAGGAGCAAAGAGAGAGAATTTTTTTTAACATTTTCTTTATTTTTGAGAGCGAAAGAGAGAGGCAGAGTATGAGCAGAGAGAGAGAGGGAGACACAGAATCCGAAGACGGCTCCAGGCTCCGAGCTGTCAGCACAGAGCCCGACGCGGGGCTCGAACTCACAAACCGTGAGATCATGACCTGAGCTGAAGTCGGACGCTCAACGGACTGAGCCACCCAGACACCCCGAGGGAGAGGATCTTAAGCAGGCTCCACACTCAGCGCGAAGCCCAACATGGGGCTCGATCTCATGACCCTGGGATCATGATCTGAGCTGAACAAGAGTTGGACTCTCAACCAACTGAGGTACCCTAGCTTTTTTATCTTAAAAAAAAAAAAATCTAATAGTGATTTTTAAAATGTGTCTTTTAAAATTTATAGATTCTTGGGGCACCTGGGTGGCTCAGTTGGATAAGTGTCCCACTTTGGCTCAGGTCGTGAGCTCACAGGTCGTGGGTTCGAGCCCCGCATCAGGCTCTGTGCTGGCAGCTCAGAGCCTGGAGCCTGCTTCCGATTCTGTGTCTCCCTGTCTGTCTGCCCCTCCCCTGCTCATTCTCTCTGTCTCTGTCTCTGTCTCTCTATGTTTCTCAAAAATATATAAAACATTAAAAAAAATTAAAATTTATAGGTTCTTTCATCCTCTTCCTTTCCTGCCAGTTTATCTGTTGAAGGACCAAGACCGTTTGATATGTAGAGCTTCCTGCAGGCTGGATTTTGCTGATATATTCTCATTGCAGATAAAGGTATTCCTTTGTATTTCCCCCACATTTGGTGTAGAGTTTCATCACACTTAGGTTCAATCCCTTTGAAAAAAATCTAAGTGATGTATGCTTTTATCAGGATGCATATAACATCTGCTTTTGGTTTTCTTTGATGTTAGCCATTCTTGATTCGTAATGCCTAGATGTGTTCATTCACTGAGGAATGTAAAATGGTGATATGCTAATTCTGTCATTTTCCTGTCTTCGCTGGAATAATATTATAAGGAGACACTTCCCCTCATCTACTATTTGATTACCCAGAGGCACGATTCATATCGGGAAGGAGATTAAATGCTTCAATCTTTCATTTAATGAGTTTTCAAGAAAGTGAATTGGTTACCTGTTATTAGAAGTTGACCTTTATTTTAAAAAATATTATAAACTCGTAGGTTTAAACACAACTGATGGGTTTCAATCTATTGCGAGTCATATTCTTGTTAAAACTAACATTGTCCCATCTCTGGCCATTGGCAGCCTTATCTAATTAACCACGAAGTCATAGTGATATGATTCTAAAGAGTCTTTGTAAATCCTTGCTTTCTGGTATGTCAAGATATTTCAGGCTCATCTTGTACATTTCCTGCAACAAATCAGGCATAAGCCATTTTCTTTTTTCTGGAAGCACGTATTCCTTTTAATGGGAAATAGTAAGTCAAGACCACAGTCTGGGCGTATCTTGGTGGCTCAGTTAGTTAAACATCAGACTCTTTTTTTTTTTTTAATTTAATGTTTATTTATTATTTTTGAGAGAGAGAAAGAGGAGAGAGAGAGCATGAGCAGGGGAGGGGCAGAGAGAGAGGCAGACACAGAATCTGAAGGAGGCTCCAGGCTCTGAGCTGTCAGCACAGAGCCCCATGTGGGACTCGAACTCATGAACTGCAAGATCATGACCTGAGCCGAAGTCGGATGCTCAACCGGCTGGGCCACCCAGGCGTCCTAAGCATCTGATTCTTGATTTTAGCTCAGGCTGTGATCTCACAGTGAATTCGAGCCCTACTTTGGGCTCCACGTGCTAACCGACAGTGCAGAGCCTGCTTGAGATTCTCTCTCCCTCTCTCTGCTCCTGTCCCACTTGCACCCTCTTCTCTCAAAAATAAATAAATAAACTTAAAAAAAAAAAAAAAAAGGCCACAGTCTGGAAATCAGGGATGGGCGCTGCAGTTGAATTGGTCACTGTAGCCTTTGGCAGGGGACAGAGCTAAGAAGTACCTCATTGTTCACACTGATATTCCTGATCCAAATTCAGGATTCCTGGGATGTTACCTAACTCTTTGAGTATCACATTTGTGTCTCCTTACTTCTATACCAAAATTCTAGATTTCCTAGTCCACGGGGGTTGATGGAATTAGCATATCCCATAATTACTCATTTGCTTCAGAAGGAGATTTGGTTCACATAGCTTTGCTAACCTCTGTTGCTTCTGTGTATTTTATTCCAATGGCTCCCTCCCTACTGGGTCACCACGGGTTAATGGTGTACCTCTGCCGAAAGCCAAAACTTCTGCCAAGCAACCCTCTCTCCATGGCTCTAGCTCCTGAACCTGGTAACCGCTCCCTCCACCTTTAGACCTGGCGTTGGTCGAGACCCTCGGCTCTCGTAAGCAGCCGTGGTGCTAAAGCATCTGTTTTCCCCTAACTCTGCTCACACCTTCGTAACTAGTCCCTAGGCTAAGCGTTCCGCGGTTACCCAGTTTGAATTGCCACCAGACCAACACAGGGTCAGTGTACTTGAAACATCGTCGTTACCGGCTTTGGAACAAATAAATAATAGCTGGAGAGATCCTGAGAAAAAAGTGCTGACCAAGAAGGCAGAGCAAGTTGGAATGTTCTTGTGTTGTATCAAATCAAATGGTTAGTGGGAAATGGAGATCCCTTAAAGCCGACTCTCCCGTAATTCCACAGGAGCCTGAGGAAGATTATGCACTTCATGTGTTCATATTTTTTATAAGGAAATAGATTGGTCACAGTGGACTTGGCAAACAGAAGACAGTGTGTGGTGAATTTGGTTGCAGTGTATAAAAAAAACTGTAGCGGGGCGCCTGGGTGGCGCAGTCGGTTAAGCGTCCGACTTCAGCTCAGGTCACGATCTCGCGGTCCGTGAGTTCAAGCCCCGCGTCAGGCTCTGGGCTGATGGCTCAGAGCCTGGAGCCTGTTTCCGATTCTGTGTCTCCCTCTCTCTCTGCCCCTCCCCCGTTCATGCTCTGTGTCTCTCTGTCCCAAAAATAAATAAACGTTGAAAAAAAAATTAAAAACAAAACAAACAAACAAAAAAACTGTAGCAGTTTCCATCTCAGGGACACCTGTTACAATCGAACGTCACTGACACAAGATCCCGTCCTGAGGTGTTGTTGAGATGTAGCATTTTAGGACCCAAGTCGTGCTGACAGTGTTTTCTGCAGGTTTCACATCGCACTTTCTTTCTAGCCGTAGCGTCTCATCCTTGAGGTCTCTTACAATGGCGTAAGAGATGTATTTCTTTACCGTTGGGAGAACAAGACAATGTTAAATTGGTTTCTCTGGGAAATAGCAATGTGCAGATTGAAGTTGGTGTTTTACACTCGTTCATAGATCGTGTGAATATGGAAGTCTCTTTGGATCCCATTTGCCCCCAACGTTTTCTTCTGACGTTTTACAGGCATGCAGAAAAGTTGAAAAGTTTGCTGTTCTGAATGTCCACGTACTCGCCAGTATGGACGGATAGATGTGATAGAGCCAGTAGAGCAAAATGTTGACAACTGGGTCGTATGTTAGCAGGAAGATTCTCAGGTAGAAATATTTTACCACATATTTATACATATGCACACACATACACACAGACACACGTACACAATCAGCTTATTAAAAGAAGGAAGTTTTCCTCACCTAGTAGGTTTTCTGACACTACACCGTCCTGTCCCTTCCTGGGATAAAGTCTACTGGGTGACGATGTAGTCTTATTTCTTGAAGGCACAGCTGGATCCAGTTTGCCAACGTTTTATTTAGAACTTCTGCACCTCGTTTTATAAGTGGCATTGACCCCTGGTTTTCTTTCTTCTGTAGGGTCCTTGCTTGCTCTTGGTGTCCTTGATGAATGAGCTAGGAAGCTGGTTTTAATGCTTTGGGGCACTTAAGCTTTATTACAGAGCGACCTATTCCTCGAAGTGTTGCTGGAATTGACCAATAACATGGTCTGAGGCCCGTGCCTTTGGGAGAGACCTTTGTCCTTTGCTTTTCTTTTTCGGTTAATAATTGGTTGCTTTTTTTTTTTTGGACTCGATTTTGGGCAATTTCTGTTCTTCTAGGAAATCCCCCATTTCTCCTAGTCTTTTCCTTTCTCTTCTCTTCCTTCTCTCTCTTGGCCGCGCTGCCCCCTTCGCTGCAGAGCCCCTTCTTGGCTGGCTGGGCCCCCTCTGCCTTACGCTCGGAGTGGCAGCATAATGTTCACGGCTGTAGGTCTTCTGTGACAGAACCCTGTTCTCCTGGTCGGCATCCCTGCTTGTTCTTAATGGTGTGGCAGGTGTAAGGAACCGTGCCTTTAGTCTTATGGCCTGGGCACAGCCACAGATCCCAGCACACTGAACTGCCAATCACAGTGGGGCCTGGGGGAGGCGGACAATCAATTTATGGCCTTTTGACCCTATAGTGGAATGCCATGTCAACGTTTCCCGGACATCCTGACATCCCTCCTATGTGGTCTCTCCCTGCCCGATTGAACTCAGAAGTGACCATGTGTCTCGATTTGCTAATGAGCTATATCCGAGGTGTCACTTTGGGTAGAGTTGGTAAGAGCGTGAGTACCGTTCTCTATCTGACATTTCCCTCTATCATTCTTACTGACCGTGTTCCAAACAGAGGCGGTCCCGGCAGCCGTGGTCCTGGACTGAAGATGGCTTTGAGCACAGTTGCAGATGACACATGATGGACACAGAGCCGGAGTGAGAAAGAAACTTCATAACTCTAAGCCACGGAGATCTGGGGGGAAGCATTTGTCACTCCAGAATAACTTGGCCCTTCCTGACCCCTCCTCCCTTTTGCTGTGAGGGTCCTGTCTCCTTCAGGGCGAACTCAGAACCCTGTGGACATACGCTTGCTCTCAGCATTTTCATTTAGTCCTTTGTTCACTGGGCATTGCCGTAGCAACGCTGAAAGGAACGGGCTTTGGAATGAGAATTCTGGATTCTAGGCTTGGCCCTGACGCTTGGTAGCTATGATCTTAAGGACACATCAACCGACCTCTGAGTGCCTTAGCTTGCCCCTCTGTGAGATGGAAAGAATAGCAGTGCCTTCCTCTTGGCTATGTTGTAAGGATTCATGAGCTCTGGACAGTACTCGTTTTATAGATGTTGGTATTACTAGGAGCAGAGGGCTCTATCAGCTTAGGCCAAGCTGTGCTGCAGTGACACGTGACCCCCAACTCTCCGTGGCCCACCCGGCTATCTGACCGTAACCCCAGTCTAATTCCTCTTCCTTCGTAGGTCAGCTTTGGCTCTGCACCGTGATCATTTACGGTAGAAACCAAAGCCCCTTCTGGGGACATGCTTCTTTCAGAACGTGGGTGATGGTGGAATCAGGCAGTGCTTAGAAGTGGCACGGCGGCCTTCAGTCACATTTCATCGCCCAAGGCAAGTCACAAGGCCAAGCCTGATGTCAGGGGCAGGGAGGTGCCGTCTTTGCATAGAGAAATAAATAATTGGGAACAGTGGTAAAAATCCACCATAAAGGCCTCTTTTATCCTAGTCCCCAGGATTAGCAAAATGACTGAGATGTGTTTCTTCTTACAAGAGGCTCAGAATCTAGTGAAGGTAGTCAAATAAATAGAAACTTTGCAACGTGGTGTGAAGAAGGTGAGATGCCCAGGTTGGACAGAAGAGGGAGTGAGTCTCTGCCTATGGAATTAAGGGATGAATCCTAAGGGGGACCTGGCCAGCCTCCAAAGAGTACTGGCAACAGGGCGACCACAGTCCTCGGGGCTGAGATCCTGGGCGGGCCGTCCGAGTTGCTTCTGATGGTAGTTTAGCTTCGACGCCACCTGCCTCCTTTGGGACTGCATGAATGGAGGCTCTCCTCTTGGGTTCATCTGGAGACACAGATGCACCGTTCTGATAAGGCCATGTGATAAGGAAGGTGGGGGTTACCTTCACAGAGGCCTGGAGCATGACCTAAAGAGGAAGAACTCAGTTGAGACCCCGAGCCCTCAAGAGTTCAGGGACATGGGATTGAACACAGCTGGAACCAGGGCCAAGGGAGGCGGGAGCTGAGTTCTGCATGCCCAGATTGGTCTGGGAGGAGACATTCTGCGCCTCTTTATCCACAGGCATTATGCCACGTCTTCACTCTGACTCACGCTCCAGGGAGCAGAGACATGGAGTTTGAATCCGCAGCGTGAGGGTGGATAGGAATTGTATATTTTGACAGCTGAGGAAGAGGGGCGGGGGACAGACTTGAGGGCGTAGAGGCTGGAAAGGGGTGAAGTAAAGGAATCCGAGGAAGTCCTGAAGCCCGAGGCGCCGTGTTGAATGAGGAGACGTGAGAGGACAGGGCCCCTGTCCAGGAGGCATGGGCTCAGGGCCCACGGTACAGCTCCCGGCAACGTTGAGTGACTTTCCCATCGCCCAGGTCCTGGCTTCGTGGAAGCAAGATGGGCTTTCACAAGTAAGGCTCTGAGAAGTCACCCCAGGCAGCAGAAATTGAGACGAAGTAACTTCTCCCCGGCCCTCTGGCAGAGTTTCAAGGCAGACTCCGGGCTATCCGTGGGGCCCCGACATTGCCTGATCCTTCTGCCCACTGCGAGCAGGACCGGGGGGCAGGTGTTGCCTCTGGAGGGCAGGGAAGGCACTTGAGGCCATGAAGACACAGATCAAAATCATACAGCAGAAGGTGAGAGCTGGTGGGTCTGGAGAGGCACCGTGGTGGGGGGAAGTGAGCTCGGGTTCAGCAAGAGCGCCCCAGTGACCACAGGTGCGCCCAGGGGCTCCTTCCTCCCTGTGGGGCCTGGAGTCGCTGCCTTGGAAATGCCCATGGGCCACCTGGCGCCCCACAGCTGCTGCTGCCCCTTTCCCCGGGGCTGCCTTCTTGTGCTACTGACCGGCTCCGAGAAAGAGGACAAGCCCCAAATGCTGGGGAGGTGGGTTACTTCCCCACCGCCCTCCCTGAAATGCTGGCTGGTTTCCCAGAGAACAGCATCTATTCTCTCTCGTGAAAAGGGGAAAGGCGGTCGTCCATGCCTGCGTCAGACACTGACTCACTTCATAATGAGGGGCTCCTGCGTTGGTGTGTTTGATTGTCTTTGTTGAAAAATGTATCCAAGATTAATATTAAGGGTTCAGGAGACTTTTCAACACGTGGGGTATTTTTGAAAAACCGACTATTGAACATTCTAAATGTACTATCAAGTTTGACCCCATATCCACCCTATCTAATGCTATCGTGCCCTGGACATCTTTCTTCTACCTTGTTATCGCTGAAGTTTTGGAACATACAGAGAAGTAGGAGCAAAGTTGTAATAAGGCCTCAGGTCCCGTCAATACAGCTTCAGTAGTCACCTATAATGGCCAGTCTTATGCCATTTCTATCCCTCACTTCCCTCATTGGATTATTTTAGAGACAAGTCTTGGACATGATAACATTTCTTCCATAATTCTTTTTAAAAAATTTTTTTAATGTTTTATTTATTCGTAGAGGGAGAGATTGGGAGAGAGAGCATGAGCGAGGAGGGGGAGAGCGAGAGAGGGACACGGAATCCGTAGCAGGCTCCAGGCTCCGAGCTGTCAGCACAGAGCCCGATGTGAGGCTCGAACTCACGAGCCGTGAGATCATGACCTGAGCCAAAGTTGGACGCTTAGCCGACTGAGCCACCCAGTCTCAGTAATTCTTTTTTTTTTTAATTTTTTTTTCAACGTTTATTTATTTTTGGGATAGAGAGAGACAGAGCATGAACGGGGGAGGGGCAGAGAGAGAGGGAGACACAGAATCGGAAGCAGGCTCCAGGCTCTGAGCCATCAGCCCAGAGCCTGACGCGGGCCTCGAACTCACGGACCGTGAGATCGTGACCTGGCTGAAGTCGGACGCTTAACTGACTGCGCCACCCAGGCGCCCCTCAGTAATTCTTAATAACAGCTGTAAAAGGGTGGTGGTGGTGGTAATACAATTTATTTCAGAAGGAGAAAGTCTGGCCTGGAGGGGCGTGTGATTGGTACCTGGCCACACTCCTCTACCACACGGTGGAGCCAGGATTTAAACCCGGTTTTCCTTGACTCCTAAGCTCCTATAGCTTCTAATGTGTTGAATAGCCTTCTTGCTGCAACATAAATCCCAATCTAAAAAATGTGGGAGCATATTTTCCAACCCTCAGGAACGGGTCTGTATTATTTGATGAATGATGCACATGGAATGCTGTCATCAGCAGTTTTCTGGGAAAGAAGCAATTTAAATGTCAGGAAAGCATGAACTCTCTCGCCCGGCCAGGGTAAGGTGCTTCTGTTTGTTTGAAATTTGATGGAAGTGTAATAGATAACAAAGTGCGTAGTTCAAAAATGTACTCAGGGCGCCTCAGTGGCTCAGTTGGTTGAGCATCTGACGTGGGCTCAGGTCATGATCTCATGGTTTGTGAGTTCAAATCCGCTTCAGGTTCTCCACAGTCAGCGCAGAGCCCGCTTCAGAGCCACTGTCCCCACCCCCTCTCTGCCCCTCCCCTGCTTGCGATCTCTGTCTCAAAAACAAATAAACATTAAAAAAACGTACTCTGATTTTCAGAAAGCGAACACAGCCATGGGACCAGATCGAGATGCAGAACACTGCCACTTGTGAGCATTACATGCGTGTAAGCCTTCCAGTCCTCCGGTCTCCCCCGAGGATAACTCTATCCTGACCCCTAGCATCACAGATTACGTTTCCTATTTGGTTTTTAATGAATGTCATCACATCGTCCGCACTCTTCCACGTTTGGCTTCTTTTATTCAACCTTGTGTCTGGGATTCGTTTGTGGTAAGATTCGTACCTCATTTTGCACTGCAGTTTGTTTTCATACGCAAAGGCCCCAACTAGCCAGGGTATTCTTGAAGAAGAACCAAAGCTGGAGAAAGATCTGTCATGGTGCCAGTGTCATTAAGGCAGCAGGGGATTGGCATAAAGACAGACGGGTAGACCAGTGGCACGGAAGAGGGTACAGAAATAGGCCAGCACATAGACGGTGGCCTTCTAGCAAAGGGGAGCTGAGGGAAGGGACCCTTCCCAAGAAGTGATGTGATTGGTTACTGGTCACGACGCCATCTGTCACTTACATAGTGATTGGCGGACTGGAGAGCTAGCGGCAGAGCTCGCGCTTGCGGTCATCATATCGCAGTAACTGACATTTGAACCATTGTGGTCGGGGTCTGGTGTTATTCAGCTAAACCGTGGCGACTCCGATTTGTGCACCTCGGAACCGTGCAAAGCAAGGGGTGCCTGTACTTGAAAGGGGTGAGTTTTATGAAGCCGTGAATTTTGAATTATATCTTGATAAAGCGTCAGATTTTTGAAAAAGATGAAATGATCTGTAAGTGCCCCTTTCCTTGACGATCCCTGCCATTCCCCTTGCCAGCTGTTTTGCATATGTGACATACTGCGCTACGTGATGAGTGAAGCATTAGGGGCTTTTTTATAAAGTTTATTTATTTTGAGAGAGAGGGAGAGAGAGTGGGCACGGGGCAGGGGCAGAAAGAGAGAGAGAGAGAGAGAGAGAGAGAGAGAGAATCCCGAGCAGTCTCTGTGCTATCAGCATAGAGCCAGACCTGGGGCTGGAGCTCAAGAACCATGAGATCATGACCTGAGCCAGAATCAAGAGTCAGATGCTTAACTGCTTAACCGACTGCGCCACCCAGGCGCCCCAGGACTTTATTTTTAAAATAGCAGGCTGGGGCGCCTGGGTGGCGCAGTCGGTTAAGCGTCCGACTTCAGCCAGGTCACGATCTCGCGGTCCATGAGTTCGAGCCCTGTGTCAGGCTCTGGCCTGATGGCTCAGAGCCTGGAGCCTGTTTCCGATTCTGTGTCTCCCTCTCTCTCTGCCCCTCCCCCGTTCATGCTCTGTCTCTCTCTGTCCCAAAAATAAATAAATGTTGGAAAAAAAAATTAAAAAAAAAAAAGAGTTTAAAAAAAATAAAAAAAAATAAAATAGCAGGCAAAGACAGCTTTTTACAGATCCCACTTAGTGACCTGCATCCCTCAAACATTCTCACTGTGGTCCCCGTCTGTTCACTCCCGCTTTTCTCTATAGCTGAAGATTGTTCCGTTTTCTCCGCTAAATCTTCATCATCCCCCGATGCCCAGCACAAGCCCCGTGCACATGTGCTTCTTTCCTTCTCCAGCCCAGGCCCCATGCTTCCGCCTCAGAATTCCCCCAGAATGATCCTCAAGGTCACTTTCCCTGGCACTGCTTGAGGTTTGCAGGTTGAGTCACCGATCATTTCTGCGAGGAAATCCCAAGCGTCTGAGGGCCAGAGGTGTGTTTCGTGCATCAGCTGTGTGCCCCTCAGATTTTAACACAAAGCCTAGGAATGCCTAGAAGAGCTTTATAGGGAGAACCGTGTGCTTTCAGAGAACTAGATCCATTTCTCACATATCCGGGCTCTCCAGGGCCACCGATAACACCTCTCACTCTGAGAAAATGGATGGTTGGGGCGCCTGGGTGGCTCAGTCGGTTAAGCGGCCGACTTCGGCCCAGGTCATGATCTCGCGGTCCGTGAGTTCGAGCCCCGCGTCGGGCTCTGTGCTGACAGCTCAGAGCCTGGGGCCTGTTTCAGATTCTGTGTCTCCCTCTCTCTGACCCTCCCCCGTTCATGCTCTGTCTCTCTCTGTCTCAAAAATAAATAAACATTAAAAAAAAATTAAAAAAAAAAAGAAAATGGATGGTGATTTGCTGTCCGTTAACTTACTGCTTATTTGTAGGTGCCGCTTACATTCCAGGATGTGGCTGTGATCTTCACAGATTCAGAATGGAAGGGACTGAGCTCTGAGCAGAGGAACCTACACAAAGAAGTGATGCTGGAGAATTACAGGAATCTGCTCTGTTGGGTGAGGCTGTGTTCTTTCCTTTATTTATATTGTCGAGATTTGGGACGCCTTGGTGGCTCAGTCAGTTGGGCGTCTGACTGTGGTTCGGGTCATAATCTCCCTGTTCCTGAGTTCCAGCCTTGCATCGGGCTCTGTCTGTGCTGACAGCTCAGGGCCTGGAGCCTGCTTCAGAGTCTGTGTCTCCCTCTCTCTCTCTGCCCCTGCCCCACTAGTGCTCTGTCTCTGTCCCTGTCTCTCTCAAAATATGAATAAACCTTAAAAATTTTTAATTAAAAAATATTGTAGAGGGGCGCCTGGGTGGCTCAGTCGGTTGAGTGTCCGACTTGGGCTCAGGTCACGATCTCGCAGTTTGTGAGTTCGAGCCCCGCGTCGGGCTCTGTGCTGAGAACTCAGAGTCTGGAGCCTGCTTCAGATTCTATGTCTCCCTCTCTCTCTGCCCCTCTCCTGCTTGCGCTCTGTCTCTTTTTCAAAAATAAACATTAAAAAAATTGTAGAGATTTATTGGCTACCTACTATGTGCCAGAAAATGTTCCAGACACTTAGAACACGTAAGTAACAAAATAGTAATCCCTTCCTAGTCTTTACTAGTAACCGCCTTCTGATCTTTACTTTCTAGTGTGTGGAGACAGGCAATAAACCATAAGCTTCATACCCAGGAATATCATAACATGGTAGGTTGGAAAGTGATAAACGCTACATAGTATAACATCATAATAAACTAGAGCAGGATAAAGGAGTATGGAGTGCGAGAGGGTGGCTGGCTGACTTTTGCAGTTGGGGATTTGGAATCAATGAGGAGGGACCATGGGACCCAAAATATAATGTGGTGAGGGAGTTAGAACTCTGGGGATGTGGGGGAAGAGCATTTCAGGGGCAGGGACTCGGTGCTAAGACCTTTAGGAAGGGATGTGCCTGCGGCCATGAGGAGCCTGCCAGGAGGCCAGTGAGACTGGAGACACAGTCAGCAAGGGGGAGAGAAGAGAGAGATGCCTTCTGCAGTGGAAGGGACAATTACGTGTCAGTTTGTATGGCTTTGGGGTTTCATAAGTCCTATTTTTTGCGTTTTCACTTATTTAAAAACTTACATTGGTTATTTAAACCTAGATTGATAAACACTTTCAATTAGGACATTCCCCTGGATCAGGAGTTGGCGGGCTTTTTCTGTAAAAGGGCCACATAGTAACTGTATGGTCTGTCTGTGGCTGTTCCCAGGTCTTCCCTTGCAGTGCTAAATGCAGACAGCATGTAAATGAATGAGCGAGGCTGTGTTCCAATAAGACTTTATTTGCGGACCCTGAATTCTGAATTTCATATCAGGTTTATGTGTCATGAAATATTATTGTTCTTTTGACTTTTCCCCAACTATTTAACAATTTCAAAGCCATTCTTAATTTGTAGACTCTCCAGAAACAGAGAGCCGGGTTTCGTGGGGCTCGAACTCGTGAACTCCAAGATCACGACCTGAGCCGAAGTTGGCTGCTTAACCAACTGGGCCACCCAGGCGCCCCCAGACCCCGTGGCTTTTTCTGTGTATCAGTCTTGTTTTATAATAAGAAAACTCATGAAGGTGTCCACATAGGTCACAGAGACTTGTTACGTCCAAGCAGATCTGAACTGTGGACAGTACGTATCACTGTGAGTGCCGACGGCTTATTTAGTAGAAAGGAAAGGCTAAGGGTAATTGAAGCTGTTTATAGCACACAGTGGCTACTCGCAAGGTTCCTACGCTCACGTGTAGAAGATGATTTTGCCCGACTTTGAGGATTGCAGTAGAAAATGGAATGTGCGGAAATGGACTGTGAAGGAATTACTGGTGAGGAACAAATTGTGCTGTATGTTTATTACTAATTATAGATGTGGCCATAAGACGCGCTGTCCTAGGATAAGACAAAGCAGCCCAGCGGCCCCACTGAAGGCTTCTCTAACTGAAAAACTCTCTCTCTTCAGCAGAACCAAAGGCAGAAATCTACCCCCATGCCTCCTGCCTTCTAGCCATCTCCTGCCAGCAATTTCTCAGCCAACATGTGCCTCAGATCTTTCTGGGCTTCTGTGTAGGGCATCACTCCCGTCCAGGGGGTCCTGGCCCAGGGCATCAAGAGCAGCAGTATTCTGCTCAGAGCTGCTGCACTGGAGACACAGAAGGTCATGGGAGGCAAGGTGGCCTCCCTGGTGTGCGAGGACAGAGGAGACGGAGACTCCGCGCGCATTCCGCAGCCCGCCCCGAGGACGGTCCGCAAGAACTAGAGAAGGCAACGTGGCGGGTCGAGAGAGGGCCCCCCTCAGCCCTAGCCCATGCGCAAACAGACAAAGGAGTGAAAAAAGCCACAAGATCTGGAGCAGCCAGCTGTACGGAATGTGAACTAGACCGTAGCCCCAAATCGGACCTCATTACAAAGCAGACGGCCCACTTCCAGGAGAAACCCGATGTTTGCAGGCAGTGCGGGTGAGGCTTTAAAGTGAAGTCAGCCCTCATCAGACACCATCCGACATGCTCAGTGGAGAAGCTTTATGTGTGCCGGGAGTGTGGGCGGAGCTTTAGAAATAAGTCAGTCCTCATTGGACATCAGTGGACTCACTCTGTGGAGAAGCCTTACGTTTGCGGCGAGTGTGGGTGAGAGCCTTCAGCGAGAAGTCCTCCTTCCTCAGACATCAGAGGACACGCTCCTGCTCCCGGGAGAAACACTACGCATGCCTGGAGTGTGGGCGAGGCTTTAGCCATAAGTCAAATGTGAAAAAAAAATTTTTTTTAATTTTTATTTATTTTTGAGAGAGAGAGAGAGAGAGAGAGCAGGGGAGGAACAGAGAGAGAAGGAGACACAGAATCTGAAGTAGGCTCCAGGCTCTGAGCCGTCAGCACAGAGCCTGACACAGGGCTCAAACCCACGAACCGCGAGATCATGACCTGAGCCGAAGTTGGATGCTTAACCGACTGAGCCGCCCAGGTGCCCCACGTTGAATCTTATCAGACACCAGAGGATACGCTGAGGCGAGAAGCCTTCTGTTGGGGGGGGGATCCTGGGCAGGACTCTATTAATCAGTCAAACCTCATCCTGCACCAGAGAGAGAGATGGGGAGGCATCCCTATCTGTGCACAGAGTGTGAGTAAAGCTTCAGAGGCATGTGAGTAAAGCCTTCAAGGACACATTCAGGAGAGGAGGCTTATCTGTGCAGAGTGTGGGCAACTCGGCAGCCGTAAGTCAACCCTCACCGAACAAAAAGGATGCACGTAGGTGGGAAGTGCTGTGTGTGCAGGGACGGCGGGCGGGGCTTCAGCGATAAATCCGGATTCACTGAAGATCCAGCGGCCGACTTGGGAGAGGCGGCCTGTGTTCAGAGACCTCAGGAAAAGAGCAGGCAGGCGGGCACCAGGTGGCACCTTCGGGGAGGAGCCGTGTGCTTGCAGGGGGTGTAAGACTCTCGTGCTCAGTCAGCCTTCTTCACACACCGGAAGGGTAATCCGTACATGGAGATCCTGGGGAGCTCCGTCCAGATGACCCATTCAGGGGTCAGATTACCACCACTGGCGGCTGCACAGAGGAGTTCCTCACTAGGACTTGCTTGCAGCCACAGGGAACTGCACCCTCCCCACGGCGGGGGCTCCTGGCCAGTGACCGATTGATACGGGGAGACAGAACTCCAACGCTTAATCCAGTAGGGACGACCCCAGAGGGTCATCTCAGATCCAGAGGCCCCCATCGGACTGAGTGATTTGGTTGCAAACATGTCGCAGGGCTGCTGCTTCCTCTGCCCAGTCCGGCCTTCATTCCCCCAGTAAACCACTCAACCCCCGTTTCATGGTCTCTCCGGGGAATCCACTCCGAGATATCCTGAGTGTGCGAGGAGTGTGGACAAGGCTTTGGCCACACGTCACCCCTCAACAGACCCCAGGGTATACCGAAGAGAAGCTGTGTGTGTGTGGGAGGGTGAGCAAGGGCTCGGGGAAAGCCTCCGTATCCACCAGAAAATAGCTCGTGTGGGAGAAGCCTTCCGTGGGCAAGGAGGAAAGCTTCGAGAGGCTTAAGCAGGAGGTGAGGCCCCATCTCGCACCAGCGGACACGCTCAGGGAGGGCTCCCGGGTGGAACTTTATCCTGATGTCTCTTCTGGACAGACTCATGAGGACAGAGACTGGCCACCGCAGACCACTACGTCACTCACCTCTAAGGGGCTTTCAGGAGTCTTGATGAGAGGGAAGATGGCACTCACAGCTAGAGACCTGGGTTTTCCACTGTTTGTGGTCAGATGGAATAAAAACGTGGAAGGCTTTATTTAAGTAATCCAAGAACGGTCTCGTTTAATTTTCATACACCGATTCTTTCCCAGGTCCTCTTGTCCTTTTGTTCTACTGAAATCTTTGACAAGCTCAGGCTGTGTGCCTTAGTCTCTGAGCAATCTGGAAAGGAATTCAAGTCCACAACCTGGATTTCCTGCATGAATTCAACCCTTGAGAATAAAGAAGTCCTGAATCAATCCAATAGATTTGTAGGGAAATCTGAACCTTTGCATGGGGAGGACCACCTAGGTTCTGCAGACATGCCAGCTGAAGGGAGGGCCCTCCCAGGTCTCTGGGGGACAGGTTGCCTCCTCTCCTAACTGGTCTCCTAACTGGAGATCTCCTAACCAGATCTCCCTCTGGTTTCTGTGACAGCTCCTTTCTCGGGAACGTTCCCTTCCTTCCTTCTTTCTGGTCTCTCTTCAGGTCCCTGCTGAATCCTTCTCTACCCTCTGGAAGCACTGCTGTTCCTTAATGGTCTGTTTATGTCCTCCAGTTTTGGGGATCCTTTAACCACATTCCTTCTGCGGCCTTCCAGATTCCAGGGTCAGGTCCTTTAACCACACCCAACCTGTTCTCCAGCCATGAATCGTTGCTTTGGGTTGCTTAGCTATTCCCCATGTCAGTTCATATGTCTAAAGACCCCTAAGCATGGCTCCAATACTGTGTCCACTCAGCCCTCCATTCCTCAGAGCCAGTCCTGCTAGTGACCCCACCATCATCCCTCTACTCACTGGTCAAAGACAGACAGCCTAGTCATACACCTGCCCTTGTTTTTCAGCACTGAGATTCACAGCATAATCTTTTTCCTAATGGAAATGTGCTATAATACCATGCTATGCTTTTTTTATTTTCTCCTAATATGTATGATATGTATAAGGGATAAAAATCCATGTTCTCCTTATGTAAAGATTATTTTTGTCTAGCCCTGTATCCTCGTCACTAATTTCAATCTAGAAATTGTTTTGGAGAATAGCCAAACACTCAGAAATGGACCCACAATGTATGGCCAACTACTCTTTGACAAAGCAGGAAAGAATATCCGATGGAATAAAGACACTCTCTTCAGCAAGTGGTGCTGGGAAAACTGGACAGCGACATGCAGAAAAATGAACCTGGACCACTTTCTTACACCATACACAAAAATAAACTCAAAATGGATGAAAGACCTAAACGTAAGACAGGAAGCCATCAAAATCCTAGAGGAGAAAGCAGGCAAAAACCTGTTTGACCTTGGCCGCAACAACTTCTTACTCAACACATCTGGAGGCAAGGGAGACAAAAGCCAAAATGAACTATTGGAACTTCATCAAAATAAAAAGCTTCTGCAGAGCGAAGGAAACAATCAGCAAAACTAAAAGGCAACCGACAGAATGGGAGAAGATATTTGCAAATGACATGTCAGATAAAGGGTTAGTATCCAAAATCTATAAAGAACTCATCAAACTCAACACCCAAAAACCAAACAATCCAGGGAAGAAATGGGCAAAAGACATGAATAGACACTTCTCCCGACACATGAAAAGATGCTCAACGTCACTCATCATCAGGGAAATACAAATCAAACCACAATGAGATACCATCTCACACCTGTCAGAATGGCTAACATTAACAACTCAGGCAACAACAGATGTTGGCGAGGATGCAGAGAAAGAGTATCTCTTTTGCACTGCTGGTGGGAATGCAAACTGGTGCAGCCACTCTGGAAAACAGTATGGAGGTTCCTCAAAAAATTAAAAATAGAAATACCCTAGACCCAGCAATTGCACTACTAGGTATTTATCCAAGGGATACAGGTGTGCTGTTTCAAAGGGGCACATGCACCCTCATGTTTATAGCAGCACTATCAACAATAGCCAAAGTATGGAAAGAGCCCAAATGTCCATCAATGGATGAATGGATAAAGAGGATGTGGTATATATATATATATATACAATGGAGTATTACTCAGCAATCAAAAAGAATGAAATCTTGCCATTTGCAACTACGTGGATGGAACTGGAGGGTATTATGCCAAGCGAAATTAGTCAGTCAGATAAAGACAAATATCATATGACTTCACTCATATGAGGACTTTAAGACACAGAACAGATGAACGTAAGGGAAGGGAAGCAAAAATAATATGAAAACAGGGAGGGGGACAAAACATAAGAGACTCTTAAATATGGAGAACAGAGGGTTGCTGGAGGGGTTGTGGGGGGAGATGGGCTAAATGAGTAAGGGGGCATTAAGGAATCTACTTCTGAAATCATTGTTGCACTATATACTAACTAACTTGGATGGAGATTAAAAAACAAATAAATATTAAAAATTTTTTTTGAATGTTTATTTTTGAAGGAGAGAGAGACTGAGCATGAGCAGGGGAGAAGCAGAGAGAAAGGGAGACACAGAATCCAAAGCGGGCTTCAGGCTCTGAGCTGTCAGCACAGAGCCCGGTGCAGGGCTTGAACTCACAAACTGAGAGATCATGACCTGAGCCATAGTTGGACGCTTAACCGATTGAGCCACCCAGGCGCCCCACATGTGTATAGCTTTTGTATGAAAGCAAAAGCATGAACTTTGTATCTGCAGTGAACCCGGCGATAAGCCAAAGAAACAATGCAAGTCAAAGTTATTGTTACTACTAGCTGGGGCTATGGCCCTGAACCCAGACACAGAAATATAATGGTTTGGACCCTGTGATGGGAAACTACAGGCCTGAAGGCCAAATCTGGCCTGCCACCTGTTTTTGTAAAGCGTGTGACCTAACAGTGATTTTTCCATTTTAAATGGTTGAAAGAATCAAAAGAAGAAAAGTATGTGTGTCTGTAAAGTTTTATTGTAACACAGCCATATATTTGTTATGTTGTCTATAGCTGCTTTCATCCTATAATGGTTGAGTTGAGTAACTGCAGCAGGGACCACGTGGCCCACAAACCATAAAACCATAAAATACTAGCTGGAAAAGGTTGTCAGTCCCTGTTCTAGACTGAACCTTAAGAACACTTACCAAAGGCCAAGTGAATTCATGACCCCCTTGTCCTCGTTTGTGGAAATTGACAGGCCGATGGTGGCTAGGACTGGCATGTTAGCAGTGGAACAGATGACAACAGTCAGATTCAAGGCATTTTGTAAGTGAGGTCCCCAGGATTTGCTGACTGATTGATTATGAGGTGGGAGAGAAATAGAGGAATCAAGGATGCTCCCAAGTTTGTCATTTTGCTTTTTGTTTTTTAACTCGAGAAACTCCTGAGATCGGGAACACTGGTAAGAAGTGGGTTTGGGAAGAAAAGGGAATACAACAATCAAGAATCCAATTTTCACTGTGTTAAATTTAGGATACCTATTAGACATCCAGATCAAGCAGGCGGTGGATGTAAAAGGCCAAGAGTTAAATGAAGAACCCAGGGTCAGAGGAATAAATTTGAGATTCCTGAGCATTTACGTAATATTCAAAGGTCATAGGAATGGATGGGATTGGTTGATTGACTCATTCCTTCATTCATTCATTCAAATATGTTTTAAGCCCTTGTTTTGTGCTAAGCAGTGTTCTAGGCATTGCAGTAACAATACACAAAGGAAAATCTGTACCCTCAGAATTTCCATTCTAATGGGGAGGAAAAATAACATATAGTATATTAGGGATCATTGTTAAGGAGAAAGGTAAAGCAGGGATGGGTGGGAAGGCTGCAGTTTTCAACAGGATGGCTAGGGAAGTCCTCAGTGGGAAAATGTTATTTGAGCTTAAGTCTTCAAGGAAGTGAAGTTGTGCACATACCTGGAAGACTAGCATTCCAGGCAGAGGCGACAGCAAACGCAAGCATGCTAAGGTAGGAGCGCGTCAAGCAAGTTAACAGAAAAGCAAGGGCGGTGGCTTCAGGAGAGCCGAGGGAGAGTGGTGGGAGATGAGGACCAAGACAGAATGGGCCGGGACACGGGGTGGAGGACAGAAAGGAAAGTGTGGAGGAGCATCTCAGCAACGGACTGAAACTAGGAAGGTGACCAAACATCTCCGCGAAGTTCAGCTTGACGTTAGCCCCGCCCAAGCCCCGCCCAAGCCCCGCCCAAGCCCCGCCCAAGCCCCGCCCCAAGTCCCGAAGGGCTCCTTGCTCACAGCTCCGCCTTTTGGCCGGAACTCGTGAGCCCGCGCAGAGACCGGAAGTAGCTTCCGCCCGACCCCATTTTATACGAGGCCGCTCTTCCGGTAGCGGCGGCGGGAAGCGGTTTACTGGCGGGCGTCTAGGCCTCTGCCGAGGGGAATCCGGCGGGAATCGGAGCCATCAGAACCGCCACCATGGTGAGGAGGCGCAGGCGGGAGGCGCGGGAACTTCCGAGTGTGTTGTGGAGTGGGGGCCGCGACTGATCGGGAGGAGGTCACGGGTTGGGGGTTCATGGCGGTGAAGGCCCGGGCCGCGGCCGCCCGGTGCGGGCAGGGGAGACCCGGACCTTGGCCATTCGGTAGGGTGGGGGAGGGGAAGGCTGGAACTGAGGAACAGAGGCCTGAGTCGCTCGGTGGTGGCGAGGATAGCACTCCGGCCCTCCACGCCGCTGTAGCCACAGTGCTTGGGTTCCTGCAGGCACGAAGTAAACTTTTGCAGAATAAATGCATGTCTGGGGTTTCGGAGCAGGCATTAGAGCCGCGGGAGGACTGGGGAAGACCCGGTGAGAGACTCAGACGTGTGAAACGGGGTCTGAGGAGGAGTTGCGGAAAGAGGTGGGGAAGACTTGTGGCCGAATCTAGAGAGAGTGCTTGGGTCCGGTAGATAGGAGGGACTGGGAGGGTGAACGGCAGTGTTTGGGGGGAAGAATTCAGCTCGTTTGTTCAGCGTGTCTGTGTGTTTTAAGTATGCCTGACTTTTCAGGCCCTGGAGCTACATAATGAAATGCTTCCTTCCTTCACCCAGTTCACTTTCTCGGTGGGGACACAGATAATCTAATCCAGAGTGATAGGTAGTTAGGCATTACGTAAAAGTAACGGCGAGGGAGGGGCGGGGTAAGAAGGCCGTCTGGAGTAGAGGATTCCTGAGCAGAGCCCTTAGACGTTGTTAGAAGTGTCTTCCCAGCGAAAATAGAAGGGAATATTCTAGTTTGGAAGGACTACAAGAGCAAAGCAGGAAGGGTAGCACTATTGAAAGTTTCTGAAGGAGGAAGAGAGGAAGAAGGCTGGAGGAATTTTATGTGCTGTTACATACAATCCTGTGGATGATGAGGTATACCAGTCAAGGATTTAGCCAGCAAAATGACACAAACTTAGTTGTGTTCAGAAAGATCACTGTGTTCTGTAGCTGTTACACTTGGGGGGAACTGAAAGCAGGGAATTGTTTGTGGGATTGGTTGGAAGAGTGGGCACTGGATTCAGTCTGTCTAGGTTCCAACCCGGCTTCCTGGCTGTGAGACAGGACAAGCTACTTATCCTCTCCTGGCTTCAGTGGCTGTTGTCTGTAAAACAGGAATAACAGTTCTGATTTCTCGAATTAAATGAGATATGTAGTGCTTGTCACAGTGCCTGGTACACAGTGAGCACCAAGGAAGCGTTAAGCTCTTACAAGGTAGACCATAGAGGTTCAGATCTGTGTGGCTAGAAGCTGTGCAGTTACAAGCTGGTTAAAATAGTCGTTTGAGGGAGAGTAAACCACATAACCAGGGTCTCCAGGGTGTCAGTCAAGGTTCTGATCCATACATTTGTGGGCTCAAAATCCTGTTCTGGTCCAAGCTCACAGAGATGAACAGCAAGCACGGTGCCTGCCACAAAGAAGGCACTTGGGTGAGTTAGGACTGGCCCACACCAATCAGGCTGACAGGAGACTGATCTGCAAACGAAATGCCAGGTTGTTTATTTCTAGAGAGAGAGAGAGAGAGAACTGCCAAAGACATCTGACACCTTGCATTGCAAGATCTATTTTGTCTCTTAGCAAAGCTACATTGGAATCCGGGCTACAAAGTAAAAAAGGTTGTTGGATTAATAAAGAAGTGAAAGCAAGTTCTTTATTCTTAAAGACCATTATGTGTTTGAACTGATTAGCGCCCTGACCACCAGAAGGTCTCCCTCTTAAAGGTAGTCTTGGAGGCACGCCCATGTTTTTGCTTTAGAGATTCCATGCCTCTTGCCTCCAAGCCCATCATCTCCTTTCTGATGAGGGATTTCTCATTGATTGGATTTGAGTGCCAATCATTCCAGCACCTCTTTTACTTGGTCTTTAATTTATTTATTTGTTTATTTAAAAAAATTTTTTTTAATGTTTATTTTTGAGACCGAGACACCCTGAGCAGGCAAGGGGCAGAGAGAGAGGGAGACCCAGAATCTGAATCAGGCCCCAGGCTCTGAGCCGTCAGCACAGAGCCCCATGCGGGGCTCGAACTCACAGACTGCAAAACATGACTTGAGCCGAAGTCAGATGCTTAACTGACAGAGCCACCCAGGTGTCCCTTTACTCTGTCTTTTAAATGGGCTGTGGGTGTTCCATGGCACTGGAGTCACACACCTATAATCTGCACAGTGGCAGATGGCTAATTTGGTGGAGGGGAGTGCTGGATTCATTTGGAGGTACTTTTCACCCTCACCCCTGAGACTGACACAGCATAGACATAGGCAATTGTAATATGCCTATTCCTAAAAAAAGAGATGATTTTAGGGGTGTCTGGGTGGTTCAGTCAGTTAGATGTCCGACTTCGGCTCAGGTCATGATCTCGTGGTCCGTGGGTTCGAACCCCGCATCGGGCTCTGTGCTGACAGCTCAGAGCCTGAAGCCTGCTTCCGATTCTGTCTCTCTGTCTGTCTCAAAAATAATAAATCATAAACATTCAAAAAAATTGAATGAAAGTAAAGATGATTTTTTTTTTTTTTTTTGAAAAAGATTTATTTTAAGGGCAGGGAGTAACCGGGAAGTGGGCAGAAGTTAGGGCTGAGCACAGGGTGATGCGGGGGAATTCCCAGGGGAGGGCTGTGGCTGGAAGACAGAGCTAAGACTCGACGGAGTAAGATAGCCTGGTGGAAAAGAAAGTCACAGCTGAAGGTTTTAGGAAGCGCCGGGGATATACAGGTCCAAGAGAGCTGGCCTCTCATCCCGTTGCTTTCTCCTTGCAGACTGTGGGCAAGAGCAGCAAGATGCTGCAGCACATCGACTACAGGATGAGGTGCATCCTGCAAGACGGCCGCATCTTCATTGGCACCTTCAAGGCTTTTGACAAGCACATGAACTTGATCCTCTGTGACTGTGATGAGTTCCGGAAGATCAAGTGAGAAGTGGGCCGCACGGGGGGTGGGATGTGAGTTGCGAGGGAAGTGGAGCGGGTGGGTGGGGCAAGCGACAGGTGGTCGATGTAGCTCTAGCTGGTTCCTTGGTCTGCTCTCCTGCGTTAGAGGGCAGATTTAAATGGGGACATTGGACTCCAAGAAATCTTCCTTAGCCCAGCAAGCCTCGCTCTCTAGTTCTAGCGGAGTACACGTTGTAAGGAGGGCTGCTAGGCTTTTTGTTTCTCTGACTGTGTGTGCCCCTGGGTACTGGGGTAAAGGGCTCTCATGTTCTCCCCACAGGTGTGTGAGGGGGGAGAGCTTGATTTTCTGGCCTCATTGCCTATTTGTAAAGCTGTAGCCTAAAGGGCTCTCCCAATGCAGCCTGGTCTGAAACTGCTTTAAGAAGCCTCTGACCCTCTTCAGGGTAAGTGCTCAGCTTCCCGTGTGGGTTTGGGGCCAGTGATTTTTGTTGGCGTTTATAGACACAATCAGAACATTTCTACTTTTCTACAATTCCATATGCAATTGGATAGCTCCCTTGTCTCACGACTCACAGATCTTGAACTTCTGGCCTCTTAAAAGACGTGGGCTAGCTTGTCGTGCATATTACATTCGAGGCATCTTGAGGCCCAAAGAGGTTATGTGACTTCCATGATCAGTCAGCTCTCTTCTGCCCCATGCGGTGGTCCATATTAGGTTGTTGGTGGCTGTGATTTCCTTTTGATTCCCCTTGGGGCTGTTGTTTTCTTTTTGTGGCAAGAGGTCAAGAAGTACAGGATACAGTGTAATAAGGATGGCCAAGTGCCAGGGACACAGTAGAGAGGGGCCAGCAGATCAGTGTAGAACTATTCCAAATGGTCTCTTCTGTCTTTTATGTATTTATTTATTTATTTATTTATTTTTGATAGGGACAGCACAAGTGGGGGAGGGGCAGAGAGAGAAGGAGACACAGAATCCGAAGCAGGCTCCAGGCTCTGAGCTGTCAGCACAGAGCCAGACGCGAGGCTCAAACTCAAAAATCGTGAGATCATGACCTGAGCCGAAGTCGGACGCTTAACTGACTGAGCCACCCAGGCGCCCCTAAATTTTTTTTTTTGAATGTTTATTTTTGAGAGAGAGAGAGACAGAGCATGAGCGGGGGAGGGGCAGAGAGGGAGGGAGACACAATCCGAAGCAGGCTCCAGGCCCCAGGCCCCAAGCTGTCAGCACAGAGCCCAACGCGGGGCTCGAACTCACAGACCACGAGACCATGACCTGAGCTGAAGTTGGACACTCAACTGACTGAGCCACCCAGGTGCTCCATCTTTTATTTTTTTTAAATGAAATTATTCTGATAATTAAAAAATGTCTATTAGAAGATAAATTTTAAAAATACATAAAAGCATATGAGGAAAAATTTAAATACCCAGAAAGGTTTGTTTCTTTTTTTTTTTTTTAATGAAAGAACAATACGTGTTTTTAGTATAAAAAAAAAAAAAAGAAAGAAAGAGAAAATAAAGATAGGCCCAAAAGAAAAGGAAGAACTATCTACCCCCAGAAAACTCTTAATTTAATATAAAAAATATCATTAAAAGGAAACCTTTACGTTTTTTTTTTTAATTAAAAAAATTTTTTTCAGTTTATTTATTTATTTATTTATTTACTTTTTAAAAATTTTTTTTTCAACGTTTATTTATTTTTGGGACAGAGAGAGACACAGCATGAACGGGGGAGGGGCAGAGAGAGAGGGAGACACAGAATCGGAAACAGGCTCCAGGCTCCGAGCCATCAGCCCAGAGCCCGACGCGGGGCTCGAACTCACGGACCGCGAGATCGTGACCTGGCTGAAGTCGGACGCCCAACCGACTGCGCCACCCAGGCGCCCCTCAGTTTATTTATTTTTGACAGACAGAGTGACGGGGGGAGGGCCAGAGAGAGGGGAAGAGAGAGAATCCCACGCAGGCTCTGCACTGTCAGCACGGAGCCCTGTGTGTGGCTTGACTCATAAACCGTGACGTCATGACTTGAGCTAAAACCAAGAGTCGGGCGCTTAACCGACTGAGCCACCCCGGCGCCCCAGAAACCTTTAAGCTTTTAAAAAATCCAGGCATTTTGTCTTTCCTTTATTCTTAGGGTATTGGTTTTGGCTTTTTCTTCCCTTCCCCTGTCTTGTTACGGTTATTTTATTTCCCAGTTTACATTTACAGCTGACCCTCGAACAACCCAGGAGTTGGGGTGCAGACTCCACACCATTGAAAATCCACGTGTAACTCTTGACTTCTCCCAAACTGAACTACTAGTCTACTGTTGGCCAGGAAGCCTTACCAATAAGATAAACGTTTGATTAGCATGTAATTAGTGTGTTCTGTTTCGTATATACAGTATTCCTACAGTAAAGTAAAAGAAACGTTTTTAAAAATCATAAGGAAGAGAAAATACATTTATAGCACCGTATCAGAAAAAAATCTGCATCTAAGTGGCCCCGCACGGTTTAGACCCAGGTTGTTCAAGGGTCAGCGGTATATTTTGTTCATCCTTTTCTGGTTGTTGCGTTGGAACTTTCTGTTTTTGTGCTTTGAGGATAGAGGTGTAACTTCTATGAAGTTATTTTTCCTTTCTTCTACTTCTGAGGTGACCTGAGGGATGGAGTTAATAGTTCTGCGGGGTTGACTTGATGGTGGAAGGAGGCTTGCGCGCAAGAAGGCTGACTGGGATTCGGTCGACTGGAGTTGTTCAGGCTGCCTCTTCACACAGACGAGGCCTTAAGCTGAAGGGAGGGAGTAGGGTAATGGCAAAGAAGAGTGGACTGAGGAAAGACCTTCACCATGGTTACAGAGCAACATTTGAGCCAGGGCTGGGCTTTCTTAACTCTTGTCCTATCTCTTGGCCAGCGCGTCCTCTTGGCGTGGGAGACGGCCACCTAAGGGGTTATGAGTCAGCCTGTGAGGACTGTGCAGAGGAAGTTGCTTTAGAGAAAGTTTTTGTACCATTTGTCGAGAGATACAGTGTAAAAATTTTGGAGGCCCCTAGGCAGGTGAACGGGAGCTTTACCCTCTTTCTGATGCTTACTTTTTTTGTTTCTTTCCCTAAACCCATCCCCAGGCCAAAGAACTCAAAGCAAGCAGAAAGAGAAGAGAAGCGAGTCCTCGGTCTGGTGCTGCTTCGCGGGGAGAACCTAGTCTCCATGACTGTAGAGGGACCTCCTCCCAAAGACGTAAGTCAGCGTAGAGCAGAGCTCGCCAGTGCAAGGCCAGGAAGCCTTGGAGAAGGGAGCCCCTGCTGTGAGCCAGGCTCTGCCTTAGCTTCTCTGCATTTCATTGCATAATTCACAGGCATCCTCAGATTTTTGTCCTCCTTTTATAGACAATAGAATCTCCAAGAGGTTACCCTCTAAGTAGGAAGTAGCAATGGGGAACTAGAATTTGAGGGTTTCCAACTTTAAAGCCCTCTCTTCTTCCTCAGTTGATGTACAGAGTGAGTCAGGAGAAGAGGCACTTAAGGCCATCTGGTCAGTTCTTAATGTGATGGCAGTCTGGCTGGACAGTAAAAAGTCTTAACTCCAAACAGCAGAATGTATATATTTTGTACAGTTGGAGAAAACTAGTTAACGTTTATGAAACATCTGCTGTGCGAAGCACTTCAGTATTTTAGCCACTTCTTGTAAGCCGTGTTTTGAGATAAATCATTCCCACAAGAGAAGACAAACTGGGGGTTAGTAACTTGCCCAAGGTGTCTCAGCCATTAAGTGGTGAGGCTGGCATTTGATCCCAGGCAATCTTGGTTCTGTAAACACCAGCCTGCACTTAGAAATAGACTAGACTTTAGAGCATCTAACCAAGTTTTCTTGTTTTCGTTTTAAAACATTGTCATCAAAGAAATAATTTTTCTTATTTTTGTCCATGTACGTTTTTTTTTTAACATATAACGTGTGTAATACTGTGTTCTGCTTTTTCCCTTAACATTGTAAACATTCTTCTGATTGCTGTATTTTTTTCTTTTTCTTTTAAGTTTGTTTATTTTGAGAGAGAGAATGGGGGAGGGACACAGAGAGAGGGAGAGAGAGAATCCCAGGCAGGCTCCACACTCAGCACAGAGCTTGAACTGTGAGTTCATGACCTAAGCTGAACTCGAGTCGGACTCTTAACCGAATGAGCCACCCAGGCTCCCCTGCTGTATGCTTTTTAAAAGGCATGTTAATGACTTAAAAATATTCCCTAAGTGAGGACAGAGTAGTTATCCTAGTCATCTCCCTCTCTCTTTTCTAATGTGTATTTAATTTATTTTGAGAGGGAGAGAGCGGATCCCCCAGGGGTCGAACTCCCCAACTTTGAGATCATGACCTGAGCGGAAATCCAGAGTCGACGCTTAACCAACTGAGCCACCCAGGTGCCCCCTAGTCATTTCTGTCTTTTTTGGACTCATACATTGACTCCAAAGGGAATAGGGAGCCTTTCCAATTATAAATGCCTGCAAGGGGTTTATCACATTTTTTGGTTGAAGCATACGTCTGTATTCATAACTCCTGGTGTCTGTTTCCAGTAGAAGTTGCTACTCACTCTAAATCTTCATGACTGCAACCGGTTTTGTTATAACCCCATCATTTACAGGTGAGGAAACAGCCCCAGAACTGTGGGATTACTTGCCCACTGTCACCTGCTAGGTGAGAATCAGAGCTGGGACTGGACTTCATTTCTCTTTGATGCCAGGTCAAGTGCTCTTGACTACTATACCCCCTTTTTTTTTTTAAATATTTGTTATTTTAATTTTATTATATTTTAGGGTGCGCCAGCAGGCAGGGGAGAGGGACAGAGAGAGGGAGAGGGAGAATCTCAAGCAGACTCCACACTCCCCATGGAGCCCGACACAGGGCTCGATCCCATGACCCCGGGATCGTGACCTGAGCCGAAATCAAGAGTCACGCGCTCAACCGACTGAGCCACCCAGGAGCCCCTGTGGTATATACCCTTCTGAATGGAGCCCTGGCCCTTTGTTGGTTTAATTTTCATAGGAATGCACGTAGGTTGAGTTGTGGTGTGTTTTCTCTAGACTTACTCTTAAGTTTCTCTAGCCTGCGCAGGGGTGACAGCTAGGCACATGATCTTGGATGGAAGAGGAATGTCATTAACACGTGGGTGGCTAGGTAGTATCTTTAAGCTGTTTGGTTTGATGTCCTGTGAATCTGAGGGCCTCTCTTGGCAGTGGTGTTCCAAAGTGCACGGATTCTCTAGGCCCTAAGCATTTTAGCATATTTCTTTATTTTTTAGACTGGCATTGCCCGAGTGCCACTTGCTGGAGCTGCCGGGGGCCCAGGGATTGGCAGGGCTGCCGGCAGAGGAATCCCAGCTGGTGTTCCAATGCCGCAGGCTCCTGCAGGACTTGCCGGGCCAGTCCGAGGGGTTGGTGGGCCGTCGCAACAGGTAAGGGGTTGGGGAAGGGCACCAACTTCTTGTGGTTAAAATGGAGGACGGAGAGGGGCCCCACAGTTCGGGAAGAGTCCAGAAGGACCAACCTGTGACTCTCAGGCCGTCAGTGTCTCATTGTCCTTCGTATGTAGTCCCAGACTCCCGTGAGAAGGGAAACCGAACGTTGTAAATTAACGTTGATGCTACTGAAGTAAAGAGATGCATGAAAGGTATTTTGGCCAACCACATTGGGGCAAAATGTTTCCACAACAGCATGTGAGGGAATGCTCTCTTACAACCGGTTATCCGTCATACTTGATAATGCAGTTGCCTTCCCTGATTTGGAGTGGGCCTCCTCAACTCCGGTCTAGAAGGTGGGAATTGAGCATTCAGGCTTGATCTTCTCTGGCAGGTGGTTTCAGATAGCCTGATGCTGATGCCGGGAGTTGCAGCGTGGGGGATCGATTGGGTGTCGGCTCCGTCTTAACCACGTTGGGGGCAGGAGAGTGGGATGCTGCATTGCCCTCTGCTGTTCTGCCTGACCCCGATCCCGTGTCCTCTTAGGTGATGACCCCGCAAGGAAGAGGCACTGTGGCTGCTGCCGCCGCCGCCGCCACAGCCAGTATTGCAGGGGCCCCAACCCAGTATCCACCCGGCCGTGGGGGTCCTCCCCCACCTATGGGCCGAGGGGCACCCCCTCCAGGTGAGAAGCCTGTAAGGAGACCCCTGCTAATTGATGGAAGGTGCCTGCGCTGGATTCGTGATGAGACATAACGTTGACTGAAACTGGTGATGAGTTTGTGTAATTAAGCAGGATTACTCTGAGATCCAGCCTTGACTGACTGACCACGGAACTAGCTGGACAGGAGCCATGGGGAGCCCCACCTCTTTGGCTCAAGGCCCAGAGACTGGGAGGGTAGAATGGTCCGTCCTCAGAACTTGGTGGACAGTTTTGTTACGTTCCCTGCTACCTTTTCAAGACAGACACTTGAGCTGTGTTCTTGGGGCTTTTCTCTCATAGGCATGATGGGCCCACCACCTGGCATGAGGCCTCCCATGGGTCCCCCGATGGGGATCCCCCCTGGACGGGGAACTCCGATGGGCATGCCCCCTCCGGGGATGCGGCCCCCTCCCCCGGGGATGCGAGGTAAGTGCCAATAGCAGTGATTTGGACTTCCTTAGAGAGCATGTTGGGATGGGGAATGGAAGGAAGGTTGAATTTTGACCATACCCTCTGGGCTTTCAGGCCTTAAGCCTAAGGATATGCACTCTTAGAGGGCAACTTTGTCCAGAAAGGGAAGAGGGGAAAAGTAGTTCTGAAATTGACCTTCCCTCCCTCTTAGAGCAGTTAGGGCAGTCCTACACCCGGGTACTTCTCAGTGTCCACGGTGGTGTTCTCAGGGCACTGTGCGATCATGCATTCTGAGAGTCCCCCACAAAGGTCATGGGATTGTCCTGTGTCCTTTGGCTTGACAATGTCTGGTAATGAAGAGGTTGCCGTACTACTTATTATGTTTATCTCTCAAACTCCAATTTGAGAAATGCTGACAGACTCGTCCTCTCACTTTATAGATAAGGAAATGGGCCCCGACAGCTTAGTGTCCTGGCTCCCAGATTGGTGTTCTTTGCAGCAAGCCATGGTGGTCTCGAAGATAACCCACAGCCACACTGGTTGACCCCTGTGTCTCTAGTTAGGTTTTTTGTTGATGGGCTTTATAAGCCTAGGAACCCAGTCTGTCCCAGAGAAGTCCCTAGTTAGCATATATGTCGTATATGTCCCTCTGATCACCGGGTAACTGCAGGGTGTGGGAGGCTGGGGTGGGGCTGGGGATTTGAGTTGCAGATCAGGCACTGACTAAACTTCTTACTCTTACTTCAGGCCTTCTTTGACCCTTGGCCACAGAGTTACGGAAGTAGCTCCACAGAGGCGTGGGCCCGATTACCACAGACCTGTTTGTTTGTTATGCCGTTGTTCTCGGAGTCTCACGGGATTGTCTGGTTTCCCTTTCAGGGCCCCCTCCCCCGGGAATGCGCCCACCAAGGCCCTAGACTCATCTTGGCCCTCCTCAGCTCCCTGCCTGTTTCCCGTAAGGCTGTACATAGTCCTTTTACTTCCTTGTGGCCTGTGAAACTAGTTTATAATAAACTCTTAAGAATATTATAAACGTGTCTGGTGTGTCTGTTCAATTTTAGAAAGCCTTTGTTGGGTAGTTAATAGAGTCAGGAAAGGTTGCCTTGGAAAAGCTAGCCCTAATCTCTGCTGCTTCCTTTATGAAATATTTTACAGCGCATTTGCAGAGAAGCACAAACCTCTCTCCTACTGAGAGAATTAGCAACATTGAACTGCGAGACATTTCCACCTATCAGACTGGCAAAATTAGTTTGTTGAAGTAAACACTCATATACCGTTGGCGACAGTTGTGAGTTGGCAGATCCTTTTTGGAAGGCACTCCTTGATAGCCTCTTGTGCGTTACTTGAGATTATATTCATTTTTATATGATAAGGGAGGAGGCAAGTAGTAAAAATGAAAAACAATCCCACTGGAAGAGGAACAGTTTTGGTATAACTCTCCCACCGTCACACGTGCATATAGCCTAAGTCGTGGGGCTCCGTGATTTCTTCCCCCTAGAGTCCATGTTCAGTTGATGGTCACTGAGCAGTACTGTAGTGCTTAGTACATCAAGCTTTGAGGTTACAGAAATAGGAAGTGGATGCTACTCTTAGGTTACTGTCTGGGGGAAGACGATTCTAGATGCAAAGGAGCCCTTGGAAAAAAAAAGGTGATGCACTACTGGGGTGTTAGGAATTTCTTCAGGAACGTGAGGGTGGTTCAACACACAAACAACAGAATACCCCATATTAATAGAAAAAAGTCCCTAATCGTTACATCAATAGATGCGGAAAAAACATTTGACAAAATTCTGACACGCGTGATAAAGACACTCCGCAAATTAGGAATAGAAAGGAACTTTGTAAACATAAAGGGGGTTATTTGAAAAACCTACAGCCAACAGAATAGGAGTGAAAACTCTCCCTTTAGTGGAAGGAAGCAGTAAGCGTGCCCGCTTTTAACACTGCTGTTCAACATTGTCCTGGAGGTTACAGCCGCAGCAATTAGGTAAGGATATAGAATGAAAGGTCCACTTGGAAGACTTGATATTGTTAAAATGGCAATACTCTCCAAAGTGGTCCACAGATTCAAGTGCTATATCTGTCAAAATTCCAATGGCTTCTTTCTGTTCGTTTCTTTCAGGAACAGAAGCGGATCCTGGAGTTCGCATGAAGCTATAAGGAAGAGGCCCTAATTAGCAAAAATGATCTTGAAAAAGGCTCAAAGTGGATGTCTGATTGTAAAACCTAGTACAAAGCTTCAGTAATCCAAGCAGTGCGGTACTGGCATAAAAGTAGACGTATAGACTAATGGAATAGAATTGAGAATCCAGAAACAAACCCTTGCGTGCATGGCTGGTATAAGAAGTCTCCAACAAACAGTGCTGGGACAATTGGATAACCAACGCAGAAGAATGAAGTTAGACCTGTGCCTCACTCCGTATGTCACTCATTAACTCAAAATGGATCAACAGTCTGTAGGAGCTAAAACTATAAACCTACTAGAAGAAAACAGGTAAATCTTTTTTTTTTTAATTTTTTTTTTCAACATTTATTTATTTTTGGGACAGAGAGAGACAGAGCATGAACGGGGGAGGGGCAGAGAGAGAGGGAGACACAGAATCGGAAACAGGCTCCAGGCTCTGAGCCATCAGCCCAGAGCCCGACGCGGGGCTCGAACTCACGGACCGCGAGATCGTGACCTGGCTGAAGTCGGACGCTTAACCGACTGCGCCACCCAGGCGCCCCGAAAACAGGTAAATCTTGACCTGGGGTCTGGTGATGGTTTCTTCGATTTGGTATCAAAAGAACAACTCTTGTGCATCAAAGGATATTATCAAGAATGCGATAAGGCAGTCTGTAGAAGGGGAGAAAATACTTGCAAATCCTAGATCTGACTTGGGTTTAATATCCAGACTCTGTAAGGAACGTTGACGACTCAACAGTAAAAAGATAGACGGCCCAATTTAAGAGCAAAGGAATGGCCATTTCTTCAAACAAGATGTATATACAAATGGTAACAGGCACTGGAAAAGGACGGTTAACATCCTTGGTTATTAAAGAGATGCAAATTAACACCACAATGAGCTACCATTTCATACCCACTGGATGGCCTTCATGGAGAAAAAGGGCCAGAGGTGGGGCTGGGGAGGATGGGGGGAAAATGAACGCTTGTGCTCTGCTGGCAAAACAAAATGGTGCAGCCAGAGTGGAAAACAGTTTGGCGGTTCGTCAAAAAGTTAAACATAGAAATACCATATGATCCGGCAATCCCACTCCTAAGTATATACCCAAGAGAAATGAAAATAGACGTCAACACAGAAACTTGTATGTGAATGTTTACGGTACATGAATCATAATAGCCACAAAGCGGAAACAACTCGACGGTCCATCGATGGATGAGTGGAGAAACAAACTGGGATATTACGTTCAATAAAATATTATTCAGCCATAAAAGAAATGTAAGTATTGATACGAACTATTTGGATGAATCTCAAAAACATTGAGCAAAGAGAAAGAAGCCAGAATCAAAAGGACACGTTGTAAGATTCCTTTTATTTGAAATGTCCAGAATAGGTAAGATCACAGAGGCAGCAGATTAGAAGCTACCAGGGCGTAGGGATGGGGCCAAGGGAAATAGAGATTGATTACTTAGTGGATATGGGGTGTTTCTACCTGGTGATGAAAAGGTTTTGAAACTAGAGATGGCTGGTTATTGTACAACATAGTGAATGCAACTAAATACAGTCGGCTTCTAATGGTCACATTAAAGTGGTTAATTGTTAATGTTGGGTGAATGTTGCCTGAATTAAAAAGGAAGGAAGAGACAGTTTCTTTGTGGAGAGTTTACCAAGGCTTTTTATTGTGGGCGGGATATGTTAGCAGAGGAACAGGCCGAGGAGTAAGGTGCTTGGCAGTAGATTTTGGCAGAAAAATCAATGGCTGGCTCAGACAATGTCACCGGAACCTATACCCTGAGTTACACAAACCGCAAAGCAAGGCTGAGGCACCAGCCCCCCTCCCCCGGCTAGCTTCCCATTTGCCTACCAGGTATGACCCAGAAGGGTTTTGTATTCTTAGCCTGAGCTGGAAGGCATAGACTCTTATTTTACCACACACAAGAAACATTTTCTTCAACAAAGGAAAAATATAGAGAGTCACTCATTGCCAAGCAATTAGTAAAGTAAAACTACTAGATGCTTACAACTATCCTTGAAAATCCATAAAACCCTCTTGAAGTATGGTCTGCGTGGTTCTGTGTATACAACCATATGCAGAAAAATCCTTAGGAACCATTTACTAAACAAGAAAAAGAAAAAAAGTCTGCTGTCAGACATCTGGGCATTCCAACTATTTTCTCTTGAAGATAATTCCTGTGTCTCTGGTGGTGAAAGAGGTTTGGGATTGAATGTACATTTTGACCTGCCTGTAGGCTTTTCTCGGCTCCGGTGTTTGTATTAAGCCTTTCTAACATTAGTTCAGTTAGTAAATTGGTCTGTGGCTTGAGGATTGAAAGAGACAACATGAGTAAAACCATCAGGTTTGCTGTGGGTTTACATCCAAATTCTTGGTCAGACCCATATGCATACTATTCCATAGTTTATATATTCTGCTGGTTTCTTTTAAGAATATTTAATTGTATAAGTGTTCATTTAAGAATGACTGTAGAAAAAATACTCGGTCCTAGCATTCTTAACGTTCAACGTGAATCTTTGCCTCCTTGGGTTTTGTGATCTTGCTATAGCCTCAACTTTCTGTTTGTTTTAACATCAGAACATCTCCAGATCTTTGCAAACATTATAATGACCTTAGTGTCTCATTAAGGGAACACTGAACATATCACTGTTTACTTAACCAGATCTCTGCAGCTGGACATTTAGCGTTTTCACTGTCAAATAACGTGATAATCGTACTTGTGCGTAAAGATCATTCTGTTTTTAGGTAATTCAAAAGGAGTTTCTGAGGGGCGCCTGGGTGGCGCAGTCGGTTAAGCGTCCGACTTCAGCCAGGTCACGATCTCGCGGTCCGTGAGTTCGAGCCCCGCGTCAGGCTCTGGGCTGATGGCTCAGAGCCTGGAGCCTGTTTCCGATTCTGTGTCTCCCTCTCTCTCTGCCCCTCCCCCGTTCATGCTCTGTCTCTGTCCCAAAAATAAATAAATGTTGAAAAAAAAAATTAAAAACAACAAAAAACAAAAAAAAAAAACAAAAGGAGTTTCTGAGTCAAAGGTTGCAGATGTTTTCGTTAACTTTATTAAAACCCGAGTTGATTTGCCCTGTTCCAAAACACACGACTACACTTTTCACAGAATCCTCCTGAGAATTGATAATTGTCATTAAGAAGAAATACACTCCTGAAAATGGTATATCGTTATTATATCATTGTGTTCTTTTTATTTCCAAGGGGGGATTTCTTTTTCTTTTTTTCAAAGTGGTAGGTTTTATTTATTTATTTATTTAGTGCCAGTGTGGGAGAGGAGCAGAGGGAGAGAGGGAGAGAGAGAATGCCTTCCAGCTCAGGCTAAGAATACAATACAGGTTCCATGCTCTGCTTAGAGCCCAGTGAGGGGCTGGATCCCATGACCCTGGGATCATGACCTGAGCCAAAATCGAGTCGGACAGTCAACCAGCTGAGCTACCCAGGCAGCTTAAATTATCAATTTCCTCTTTTGTGTACGTCTTTTTTTTTTTTTTTAATTTTTTTTTTCAACGTTTATTTATTTTTGGGACAGAGAGAGACAGAGCACGAATGGGGGAGGGGCAGAGAGAGAGGGAGACACAGAATCGGAAACAGGCTCCAGGCTCCGAGCCATCAGCCCAGAGCCCGACGCGGGGCTCGAACTCACGGACCACGAGATCGTGACCTGGCTGAAGTCGGACGCTTAACCGACTGCGCCACCCAGGCGCCCCTGTGTACGTCTTTAAAAAAACTTTTGTGATAGACGTTTTCCTGTTATTACCTAAGTCCTAAGAATGATGATGGATGCATGTCACCTGATCATTCTTATTTTGGGAATTCATACTATCTCTGATTTTTCATGATTACAACCAGGCAGTAATGAATATTGCGTGTAGAAATACTTTCTCTTTGGATTTTGTAAGTTTTTAGGAGAAATACTCATGATTCAAAGGCGGGCACTAGAAAGAAGGAAGTTCTCGTTTACTGAATGGGGGCGTGTGCCTACACCCTCTGGAGGAGCTATGTACTGGGCTCAGCCAGTTAGGTTGCCTGTGGGGATAGGAATCTAGTCCCAGGGGAACAGACATGAAAGGAAGTTCCCACTGTATACCATTTAGAACATTTAAACTATGAACCATGTGAGCGCATTACCTCATTAAAAAAATTCAGTACGTTTTAAAAGTTAAAAATGGCGAATAATGAATGTACTTAAAAACAAATCCACCAGGAGGCAGCATTGCTCTGTCAGGAAGGGAGCCTCCAGTGTCTGAGCTCAGTCTTGCACCTGTGCTGGGATTGTGAGTTGATCTTTTTTCTTCCTCATCTTCTGTATTGTTCTGATTTTCTACAAAGACCCACACGGAGATAAACTACACTTTATTTAAGCAAAGGAGGAAGTGTCAAGCCCTGCCCCTCTTTGGCTGTGGGCCATGCCTCTGTACGTGTGTATAAATTCCTGAAAGTAGATTACCAAAGAAGAGAATGGATACGCTTAAAATGCTGATAGATACACCAAATAAATAACCCTCCAATTGTGTTATCTTGCACTGTTTGTAACAGTGTAGGCAGGTGCCTATTTCCCACATCCTTGCCGAGTCGGTGTGTTGATACATTGTTAGATCTTGTTCAATATGATAAATTTAAAAAAAGGCTTGTTTTAATTAGTAAATAGTTATAAGGAAGGATAGTGATGTTTTCATATATTTATTTTTTTGTGAGAAACTCTCCCACTCTAATGAGGGCAGGAAATTCATCCATGTTGTTTCCCATGGCTTTGTGCACTCCACACATGTTGTTGAATGAATGAAAGATAAATAAATTTTCTAGGCTCTGGTTTCCTCATTTGTAAAATGCCAGCGTTGTCTTGTTGGGGGGATTGACACCCCTCCCATCCAAATTTGATTGAATAGCTGGGACTGATGACCCTACACATGCATCAAGGGGATATGAAAATTTTTATTGTTGACATAAAGTGGCTTTTGTGGCAGAGCGGGCAGGCTCCTAAGCAGGTGTGAAAATGGCTTGAGAGAGCAAGGAGAGGTGACTGTCCCATTTTATTGTGCTTACGGGGTGGGGCTGTGGTGAGGGTCCCTTGAGAGGGACCACACGTGCCAAGGGAGGGAGCCCAAAGCCTTTCTTGTGGGCTTCAAAGCTATTAGCAGTGAAACATAAAAAAATGAAATTGGACTTTGTATTACAGGGTGATGGAACAGCACCTCACTGAAGATTAGACGACGTTATATAATATACATAATAAGGTTGGCACAAAGGAAGCCGGTAAATACTTGTCATTAGTATTGTTCTTGAGTCTTTCAATTTTAACTTTGTAAAGGGATTTTTTTCTTTTGAATATAACCCTAGGATATTTTTTTTCAGGAGTGGGATCTATAGTTACAGGGTTTGGCTACTCTTATGTAGGATGTGGCTTGTTTTTTTCATCCCGGTGGATTAGCTACAGTGCTTTGCATGAAGTCAAAGATAGAACATGCTCATTTCCAGAATGCCTTGTATTGAGGGCCTTGCATAGTGCTGGGTGCTTCACATGTGTTATGTCAGGGAATGCTTGTTGACATGAAGGAGAGAGAATATCCCTGGGGTGTGGGGTGGGGAGGCTGGCTGGTAAAGCTGAACATATGCATGTTCTATGATCCAGCATTTCCACTCGTAGATGTGTACCCAACAGAAATGCTGGCATATGCTCACAAAAAGAAATACACAAGAACGTATATAGATAGCAACCCTATTCATACACAATAGCCCAAACTGGAAACCACCTAAATATCCATCGACAGTAAGCGGGATAAATTGTAGTATACAGTTTGAAAGATAGGAAAGATAAATTGCAGTATACCCACACCGTGCAATATTCCACATCAAAGAATATGACAGATCTACAATAATTCGCAGCAATATAGATGAATCTTCTATACGAAATGTCAAGTGACAGGAGTCAGGGCCAAAGAAAAGATACATATGTGCAATTCCATTCATATAAAGCACAAACACTAATCTTTGCTTCCACAATTTAGGATTATGGTTACTCTGGGAGGGGACACAAAGGGAGCTTCTAGGGTGCTGGGAATATTCTATTTCTTGATCTGGGCGCCGGTTACCTAAGTGGGTTGTTTGTGAAAATGCAGCAATGCTGCACACTTTTGATATAAATACATTTTTGTATGCATGTTAAGCCCCTATAAAAATTAAAATGAAATTTTCATTGGGGGAAAATGTAAAAGGAAGCTTCCCACTATGCTAACTGTGGTAGTGTCTAGGCGAGGAGACTCTGGCTGGTATTTTCCCTACTCTTTCTGTATGTTTTTTTTTTTTTTTACATTTATTTATTTTTGAGAGAGAGAGCACAAGTGGGGGAGGGGCAGAGAGAGAAGGAGACACAGAATCCGAAGCAGGTTCCAGGCTCTGAGCTGTCAGCACAGGGCCTGACATGAGGCTCGAACTCACAAGCCATGAGGTCATGACCAGAGCTGAAGTTGGACGCTCAACCGACTGAGCCACCCAGGCGCCCCTCTTTCTGTATGTTTCTGATTTACTATAATTCATTCATTCATTCATTCATTCGTTCATTCATTCATTCAATAACTATTTACTGCATGCCTCCTATGTACTAGGCACTGATCTATTCAACTCTGCTGGGTATAAGAATGAACAAAATAGGAGAATTCTCTGTACTTGATGGACTTACATTCTCCAAGAGGGAGATGGACACTAAATAATAAACATGTAAGTAAATTATGTCCAATGGTAACAATTGCTATGGAGGAAAACAAATCAGAAAGGGAGATGCAAAGTGCTGTGAACATTAGGGTGGTCAGGGACCGTCTTCTGATAAAGAGCAGTTTGAGCAGAAACCTGTTAGAACAAGGGAGCAAACCTGGTAGGTGTTGGTTGGGGATGGACCCTAAGGGTTCCAGGTGGGTGGTACAGCGACTGCCAAGGCACTGAGGTCGGAGCGCTCTGTATTTTTCAGAAAACGTCAAGAAGGGCACAGCCCCAGTTACAAATTTATTCCATCTCGGCTCCAAACCCACCTTTGTCAGTAGAGGGCGCCGGAGAGACACTGCAGGATGGAGAGGGCTTGCTTTCTCGCTTCCGGCATGCTCTCGGCGGGCTTCTGCAGTTTCCATTGCTTCCCCAGGGCCCGGCTCCCACAGCCCCGGTGGTCTCGGCAGCACCAGGCTTCCGCAGGGAAGATGGCTTTGTTAGCACTGGTGCCTGCAATGCACCGGCCATCAGCAAGCACCCCGTGACCAGCAGCCTCCCCAGGCACCTGTCTTGGGCGGTTTTGTAAGAGCATTTCGAGGGAGATACCTCACCATGAATGGCTCTCCCTTGCACCCGGAGAGGGCAGATTTCCAGCAACTTCCACTAGTGAAGCACCACAGGGACTTCTCTGCCAATGTTCAGCCATAGCATATTCTCCCCAGTAGATGTGATCTCGACCTTGTTGGTGGGGGTGGGGCGTTGGGGGGGGGGTAGTGGGCTCTTCCTGGGGCTCTCTCCACCCTAGGGCTAGCAGCCTCTGGTTAAATATGAAATTCCTAAATTCTTTGGAGGGCTCTTTCTTTTTTTTTTCTTTTTTTTAAGTTTATTTATTTTTGAGACAGAGAGAGACAGAGCATGAACAGGGAAGGGTCAGAGAGAGAGGAAGACACAGAATCAGAAGCAGGCTCCAGGCTCTGAGCCATCAGCCCAGATCCCGACGCTGGGCTCGAACTCACGACCGCGAGATCCTGACCTGAGCCGAAGTCGGACGCTTAACCGACTGAGCCACCCAGGTGCCCCTGGAGGGCTCTTTATTTCTTATTAGCCAATCTCCGATTACTCCACCCTCGTTAGAGTCATTAATTCTTTATATTATACTTTCCCCATACAGATTCAGCATGGTAGCTCCTGACTGATCCACTCACTCTGGCTCTGGAGGAGTGGTAAGTACCAGAATGATAGGAGAAGCCAGAGAGCAGCCAAGGGGGCGCCAGAGAACCCTTGCTTTCACTCTGTGTGAGATGGGGCCCCCATGGAGGGGGTGTGAACAAAGGGATGACAAGATGTGACTTAGATTTGGAAGGCTCCCCTGATGGCCTCGGGGAGGAAGGAGAGAAGGCAAGCAGGAGCAGAGGCAGGGGAACCAGCGGGATGGCGACGGTAATAGTCTAAGCAAAAAATGGCCACGGCTGGGATCTGAGTAGGCTTTTGGTGGTGGAGTCAAAAGGCATATGAATTCTGGACCTTTCGAAGGTGGAGCCGACAGGATTTGCCTTGGATGTCATGAGACGAGAGGGAAAAACGGGTAAAGAATAACTCCAAAGGGTTTTTGACCTGAAAGGCTGTAAGGAGGGAGTTCCCATCTGCCGTGGGAGGCGACGGGAATCAGGGATTCGGTTTTGGATGCGTTAAAATAGACACAAATTGAGAAGCATTTATTTAAGAAAATCTAGCAAACGACGGCAAAACCAACGGGAATCCACGGCATTTCAGCTCAGAGCAGCTGGTCTCCCTACCCCCAGCTCTGTGGTCCTACCGGGGCGAGGCAGGTCATGAGGATTGCAGCTCTGTGGGTGAAAGGGCCAGACTTTTTTGTAGAAAAGGGCAGAAAACTACATTCTCAGGGTTGATCTCAAACCCAACAGCAAGATCAGTGGCAAACTATCAGACAAGGCCAACGTCACAGTCGTAAGACGTGACGTCCATACTGGTTGGGGCAAGCAGCAGACTGGTAGACCAGCCAGAAGTTTAACAACGAGGGGCACCTGGGTGGCTTAGTCGGTTAGGTGACCGACATCGGCTCAGGCCATGAGCTCATGGTTCATGGGTATGAGCCCAAGTTGGGCTCTGTTGCTGACAGCTCAGAGCCTGGAGCCTGCTTCGGATTCTGTGTCTCCTCTCTCTCTCTAACCCCTCCCCTGCTCATGTTCTCTCTCTCTCAAAAATAAATAAACATTAAAAAATTAAAAAAAAAATTAACAAGGGATATCTGGGAAGGAGGCAGCCAGAGTGGGTCTTGATTAAGATCCTACTTAAATCCCTTGTGGGCTGGAAGGCTGAGGTCATACCGAAGGCTATGAGCACCTAAAGGGAGATCAGAGGGCACACCGGCCAGCTGTTCCCTGCTGGTTGACCCTGAGGTGTTGTAAACACAGAACTTAAAAGATGGGGCCCACTTGTAAACTGCCCGAATTTTGCATTCCTGAAACCACCCACAGATTCATTAGCAAAGACTAGGAGCCCGGCCGCTCAAGGTGTTTCAGCGCAAGCTCTTGACTAATCTGCTGACCCAGGGATGACCTCTAAGAAGTCAGACTTAAAAACAAGGATCAAAAACAACACCCCCAAACTCCAAGTGGAGAAATCAGTCACCACACAATGCAAGGGAAATAGACTTCATAGAATGAATCCAGGCAAACACATCAAGGACACAAAGAAGCAAATAAACAGCGGTAACAATTGCCTCTCCCGGGAGGGATCAGAATTCAATGTGAGAGCATTCTCTGATGTAAAATGTCTGGTCTCCCGTAAAAATTATAAGACCTGCAACGCGCGTGCGCGCACACACACACACACACACACACACACACACACACACGCACACACAAGCTAGGAAAATGTGACCTCCCTTCTCCCCCGCCCCGCCCAGGGGTAAAAAACAACAATAGTCAATACACACAATCTCTGAGCAAAGACTTCAAAGCTGCTCTTACCAATTCACTGGCCTAACAGATCTATAGGACACCCTGTCCAACAACAACAGAATACACAGTTGTTTTTTGGTTAAGTTTATGTATTTTGAGAGAGAGAGAGCTGGAGGGGCAGAGAGAGAGGGAGAGAGAGAGAATCCGAAGGAGGGAGGCTCCTCGCTGCCAGCACAGAGCCCGATGTGGGGCTCTCACCCACGAACCGTGAGATCATGACCTGAGCTGAAACCGAGAGTCGGACACTTTAACCGACTGAGCCCCCCAGGCGCCCCCCGGAATACACCTCCTTCTCAAGCACACGGTAACATTCTTGAGAGTGGATGATATGCTACACAATAAAGCAAACCTCTATCCATTAATTTTTTCTAAACTTTTTATTTTGAGATAATAATAATTCACGTGCAGTCGTAAGAAACAACACAGAAAGATCCCAGGTACTCTTTAGCCAGTTTGCCCCAATGGTAACATCTTGCAAAATTTATAGGACGGCATCCCAACTAGGATACTGGCGGTGACAGGGTTCAGAGAGTCCACATTCGAATCATCACGGGGATGCTTGTGTTGCCCTGTTATAGCCACATTGACTCTCTCTCGCCTTCAGTCCTCCTTAACTTCAGGCAACCACTAATCTGTGCTCCCTTTCTAGAATTTTGTCAATTCAAGAAAGTTCTAGAAATGGAATCCTATACTGTGTCACCTATTAGAATTGGCTTTTTTTTTTTTTAATTCGGCATAATTCTATGGGGATTCCTCCAGATTGTGTAGGTATCCATTGTTCATCCCTTTTTATCTCTGAGTAGTATTCCATGCTATAGATGGACCACTGTTTTTTGTTTTTGTTTTCAAAGTTTATTTATTGATTTATTTTGAGAGAGAGAGAGCAATCAGGGGAGGGGCAGAGAGAGAGAGAGAGAGAGAGGGAGAGAGAGAGAGCAAGAGAATCCCAAGCAGACTCTGCACTGTCAGTGCAGAGCCCCATGTGGGGCTTGAACTCCCAAACCGTGAGATCATGACCTGAGCCAAAGTCAAGAGTCGGACGCTTAACCGACTGAGCCATGGAGGCGCCCCAATTGTTGAATTACTTAGCAATGAAAGGACATCTAGGTTGTTTCCAGCTTGGGGCTGCTACAAATAAAACTGCTAAACATCCATGCACAGATGTTTATATGCACACAAGTTTCACTTCCTGGAATAAATGCCCAGGAGTGCGATTGCTTGCTTGTTTCTTAGTGGCATATTCCTCCCTCCCCGTCTTTCTTCCTCCCCCTTCTTTTCTTCCTTCCTCCCTCCCTTCCTTCCTTCCTCCCTCCCTCCCTCCCTCCATTCCTCCCTCTTTCCTTCCTTCCTTCCTTCCTTCCTTCCATCCTCCCTCCCTCCCTCCCTCCCTCCCTCCCCTCCTTCCTTCCTTCCTTCCTTCCGAAACCACCAAATTATTTTCCACAGTGGCTGCAACATTTTACATTTATTCCAGCAAGGTAAGAGTGATCAAGAGTCTCCTTACCAGCATTTGGCATTGTCACCTTTTTAAAACGTCAGCAATTGTGTCGGTATATAGTGACATCTCATTGTGGTTTTAATTTGCATTTCCCTAGTGGCTAATAATATTGAATATCCTTTCATGTTTTTTTTTTTTTTTTTGCCATCTGTATATCCTCTTCATCGAAAAGGTTATGTCTTTTGCCCATTTTCTTAGATTGCTTTTTACTGTTGGATTTTGAGAGTTCTTTATGTATCCTGGATTCTAGTTCTCTGTCAGATACGTGGTTTGCAAACGTTTTTTTCCCCCCAGTATGTAGCTTGTCTTTCATTCTTTCCACAGGATCTCTCACGGACGCACACATTTTGAATTGTGATGAAGTCCAATTTATCAAGTTTTCTTGCTGAGATTTTGATGGGAGTTGCATTAAACCTGTATATCAATTTGGGGATAACTGACTTAACTCTGCTGAATCTTCCCATTCATGAAAAAGAGATGTCTCTCCATTTATTTAAATCTGCCTTCGTTTCCCTCATCAGTATTTTTTAGTTTTCCGCACGGAAATCCATATGTTTTGTTAGATTGACATCTAAATATTTCATGTTTATGGACTGTAAATGTAAATTAAAAATAAATTTGGTTTGGATTGTTCGATGAGAGTCCATAGGAGTACAGCTGATTAAAATATTGGTTCCCGTGATTCTGGAGGCAGACGGGTCTGATATATCCATCCCGTTGGTTCTGTTTCTCGTGAGAACCCCGGCTCACACAAGCACCCCCATTACCACAACCACTTTTCCACCTTGCCTGCTTCGGTTTGGGAAATAGTCTCGTAACCCACCAAGCCTCGCCAGTGAAGAGGAGACCAGGGATCTTTTGCGGGGACAGTCCCTTAGGCCTGTGGTAGAGGCAAAGATAACGTGAAGGGGAAGCTATTGGAGGGGTCAGGGTCAAGGTACTGGCCTCTGAATCTCCCTTGTCGGTTACCATCTCGAGACTGAAGGTTAGGGCTGCTGACCCATATCAAGAAGGTAGTGAGCTACAAGACACTTTGGGCACATTGGCCTTCACTTTGTTCCCGGGGTGTCCCAGGACAAGGTCGTTTTTGCCTCAGCGTCTCCATGAATCAGACTTCTTGGCTGCAAGCGGAAGAAACTGATCCTTGTCGGCTTAAGCAAAGCGGATGGGGTAGAAATTAAGGGCAACCTGGAGAAGATAGTAAGACACGGAGCAGACATCGGGAAATATGGGATTCGACGAGTCTTCAGAGGGTCAAGAAGTAGGCAGCCCGAGACAGCACGGCAGATTGTGTCCTTCCAGAAATATCTATGGCGATATTTTCAGTCCGCCAAGCTCTTCCAGAATCTTTGCACCTTTTTTTTTTTTTTAAATCATGAGCTGGGTCTATTTCCTCTTGAAACTTGGAGGAACTCTGTAAGTGCCTTGACGAACAGGATGTGGCAGAAGTGGCACTGGATGACCTCTAACCCCAAGGCATAAGGGCAATATGGCTTCCGTCTGACTCTCTTGAGATGCTTGCCCTTCTACTTTGTTGTGAGGAAACCCGGGCCACGTGGAGAAGCTGTAGGTGGGCGTCCTGGCTGACAGCCCAGCGTGGTGCTTGGCCAACAGCCAGCATCCACGGCCAGAAACGTGAGTGGATAAGCCTTCAGACATCCCCGGCCCAGCCTTTGAGCTGTCTCTGCTCCCCTAAGTCAAGCAGAGATGAGCTATCCCTACGCAGCCCTGACCAGACTGCAGTTTCATCAGCAAAATAACGGTCGTCGTGATTTTAAGCCTTAAGTTACGGGCTGGTTTGTTGTTACACAGCAGTTGATAACTGGAACATGCGGCCACTATGTCAGAGCAGAAATTACCTGGCTGGGACACAGCCCAGGACCCCGAGGACCCCTCCACCCCTGTGAGACCGTCTGAACATTTATTCCCTCCATCCTGATCTCAGGAGAGAGCCCGTGCCCGCGTGAGTGAAGGTGCCCAGCCCTGGCTGCGCCGTGAGGCAGGTTGAAGATGGAGAGAATAATAGTGTCTCCTTCGCTGAGTCGTTATGAAGGTTAAATAAATTCATATGCATCAAGCCCCCGAAACAGTTCCTGGCATGTAGTAAGAACACGGATTCGATTTTTAATCGTTAGTTTTGTTACTATTAAAATGTGAGCTTGGATACCACTTCCTCGGGGAGTCTTTCTCTGATGCCGCCATGGGGACAGGTGTCATCCTAGCCCCCACGCCTCGGGGACATGTAATTAGCTTATTTACAGATTTGTTTGCTTGTTTCCTCTTAGGTCTCCTTTTACTTTTCACACCCTTTAAGGTGCTGTGATTGAATACCTGTGTCCCCCGGCCGGAAAGTCATCGCCCTGGGCAGAGGGACCTTGTACTGTCACTGCTCTGTCCCTGGGTTGGACAGAATGCAGGTGGACGTGGCGACACATTGTCCAGACCTTCCTTCAGTGGACGGCTTGTTGCACCAACTGCTGGGGGTGCTGCCTGCAGATGACCGTCACTGTCAACCCCCTCAGGGATGGCCTCCACTGTCGGGAGCTATCTTGCCAAAAGTCACACCTCTTCGGGGGCCAATCGGTGACGGATGCAGGTGTAGGAAGGCCCAGCCATCTTGGCCCAACTTAGGACAACTCTCAAAGGCCATGTTAGCTCCACAGCTGCCCGTGGGGTGGTCTCCAGCTGGCACTGGGCCAGTATCAGCACTCTCTTCCTCTCTCTGCCTATCCTGCTTCATCCCCCCCCCTTCCACTGTGTTGACCCCCAGGTCATTCCTTACTAAATGTCCTGCACCCTACACTCCAACTCAGAGGGTCAGCCTCCTGGGACGTGAAACTTGGTTCAGCCAAGCCTGAGGAAGATGGGCAGTCGGCACTTGCTTCAAGGATGGGGTGTCTGGGGCCACTGGGGGCGGGGAGACCATCTTGGTCTCCCTGCTGAAAGGAGCGTCCCTTTTACTAAGCGTGGGAGATCCGCTCTGTTGTACTGAGCCCCCAGTACCCCTTCCTGCTGCTCAATCCTGAGGAAATGGCTGCCTCTTCTGAACCTCCAGCTGCCCCTCTTACATGGACAGGATGAGCATCCAAAACCTAGGCTTGGAAAGGGGGTCCTCCACGCATCTGGGTTCTCTAAGCTGTCCTGCTGTGTAGACTCGTCAGAGAAATGCCTTCACTGAAGCCTCGGTCACAAGGATCACCCACCCCTCACTGTCTGTGTGTTTGCCTGACGCCCTTTTAGCAAAGACTCACTACATAAATTGTTTCCACGGAAGTCCGTATTCAGGAGGTGTCTCACTGCCTGTTTTGTTCTTGTTCAGATGATTTAAATTCCGTGACTAATCGTAATTCTTTTGACTGTCTGGGACATTTCGAGCTGATTTCTCTGACCTGTGCAGTTGTCCTCAGGTCCTGGTGGTCTCTACTCCAGTCCTCGTTCCAGAAATCTCTGTCCTGTTTTGATGCCAAGAACACGGTCGTGTGTAGTAAGCGGCTGGGGGTGTTTTGCAAAGTTAACACTGTTTCCATTTTCAGAAAGTAAATAACCCCTGGGCTGGTGGTAGGAGGCCCCTGATGACCGTGATGGGATCAGATTTGGGGTTTCATCCTCAAATGCAATCCGAGCTTGATGGCCTCTCTCCTGCTGTCCGCAGGTGCTGGTCGTGGGTCTTCACTGAGGGAACATCTCCCATTGCTTCAAATCTAATGATTTCCAGAACATGACTTTGGGGGTAACACTTTGGTGGTGTAAATGGCACCCACGCGGACCCCAATTCTGTCTGTAGCTCCCCTATGGCTGTGGACAAGGCTCTTCCCTCTACGTAAAATGGGAGTGTGGAGGGATGTGTGGGTGTCAGCTCTAACACTTTCGGGTTCCTCTTCAACGCTGGGAGGACATTCTTGGATCTGGATCTGGTCAGAGTGTTGAGGACCTGAGATGGAAGCAAGGAGAACCTAGGGGTCGGCCAGGGTGATGGTGGGCTGGCAGGGCAGGGGTGGCAGAGCTGGGTGGGCCACGGTCACAGTGATGCTTGATCAGCCTCCTGGCAATGAGGATGATGGGTGACGGGAGTGGAGGCTCCCAACGTCACCCATCGTTGTCCAAAAGTTTAAGGATTGCTGAGTCTAACACCTTGTTTCACAGACGGGGAAACAGGCCCAAGAGAAGAAGGGACTTGCCCATGTTCGCAAAGTGGGGCAGAAACCGAAGCAGGACTGGAACCCAGGCCTCCTGGCTCCCACGCAAGAGAGGCAGAGAGGTGGACAGGGAGGGACCAGGGGCCATCTCCTCCCCTCTCAGCCCCTGGTGGTGGCCAGTCACTTGGCTGTGGCCACGTGGATGATCACAAAGCCTTTGATGTCTGGGAAGTAGGGGCTGACGAGGTCCACCTGCAGCTGCCTTGGGCCGCTCTTGGAAGGGGTGATGTTGAACTGGACCGAGGCCCTCTCCTGAGGCTCCAGGCTGGGCACACTGGGGAAAGGGGATGGGAGAAAGGCAGACCATCAGCCCCCTCTCCTTCTGAACCTGGCCTGCCCTCTCCAGAGCCCTTGGGATCAAGGACACACCTTGAGACTTGACATTTAAGCCTCACCAGTAGGCTTCCAGCATAATTTTCCCTTCCACCACTTCTCACCTCTTTCCACCCAACCAGGCTTGTCTCCTCCCTGTGCCCTGAACTTACCTCACACTTCCTCTCTCTGGGCTTTTGTCCGCACTGTTCCTCCCACCTAGGTTATCCTTTCTATTCCAATCGCAACCAAGGGCCAGATCAAGTGTCTCTTCTTCCAGGAGACCCTCCCCGACAATACCAGCCATTGAGACCTCTGACTGGGAAACCCTCCATGCTTCTTGGTACCTGAAAACTTCTCAAGTCAGCATTCAAGGCCCAGCTCAAATATCAGTTCCGCTGCAGCTTTTCCCTGGTTCCACCTCATCCCCAGTTAAGGTCCTGATTCTCTGGACCCTGGAGACCCATTCCTCTGCACACACAAATCACACGTATCTTCATTTGAAGGACCACCTGTCTAGGAGAACACTTCTCCAGGCAGAACCCCATCTGTTCGTCTTGGTGTTCCCAAAGTTGACACATGGCTCAGAGAAGAGGTCATTATGATTAAGGATCATGTGAACGAGTGAGCGTGTGGATGCAAGAACGAAGGAGTGGATGGTTGAGAGTAAGTCAACAAGTGCATGAATGAACAGAACATGCGTGAATGAGTGGGGGAAGAAACCAGTCAAGACTGAGTTGAGCAGATAGATGAAGTGAATGAATGAGGGAATGAGTGAGTGGATGAGTTCCACAACTAAGCTAATGACGGAAGGAAGGAAGGAAGGAAGGAAGGAAGGAAGGAAGGAAGGAAGGAAAGGATACATAAATGAAGGCTGATGTAGGCTGTGAGCTGGTTCCTGGGAGGCCAGGGTATCTCCCGCACCCCTCTCTGTTGGTAGCTTCACCATCCTATAAGAAAGGTGGACCTTCCACTCCCAGGCTGATACTTACTCAATGCTGAGCTGTCCCTGGAGAAGGCCACTGCCCTCCACCATCAGCATACAATCCTCCACTGTCTCCAGGAGGGGGTTGACCACCGTCACTTTCACCACAACCGCCACCCCTACCATGGCTGGGCCCAGCACCTGGAGGGGTAACACCCATAAGTCATCCTTCTCCTCCTCCACACTCCCCCAGGAAACCTATGGGGCCCGGCTGGGACGCCGGTTGGGTCGTGGCATGGGCATTAATCATGGCATCCTCCCACCCCCTCAGTGAGCTCCATCATTATATCTATCCCCCTGCATCCATGCCACCTCTCCACTGCCAGAGCTCATGGCACAACCCCCCGGCCTCTGATGCCCTCCCTCAGCTGTGAACGGGGACTTCCAGGAATGGGGGGTGCAGACTGGATTCACCTTGATGGTGATGACATCCTCCAGAGTGATGTCCTTCTCCACCAGGAGCTTCTCTCCTTTGGTGACAAAGCACATCGCAGCCAGCAGGATCTTCTTGTCCTCTGTCAGGTCTTCCTTATACTGAGAGTAAGCTATTGTGATTGGGACCTTTTTCTCTGGAAGGGAAAGCAGAGGTGGGAGTTAGGGGTCCAATGTTTTCTTTCAACGGGATCCAGAATGAGGCGGGAGTCTCAATTCCTAGTTATACTCTCTTTGGCCCTTGTCACCAAGCTGGGATGGGCATTATTAGTACCAGTTCACAGATGAAGACACCTAAGGCTCAGAGAGGTTAATTTCTTGTCCAATAGCAGACAGCAAGTAAGTCAAGGAGCCAAGATGAGGTGGGATCCAAATTCAGGCCAGTGGGCTACCTTCACACCACACAATTTCTCCATGAACTCCCGGAGGTGTGTTTAAACTTCCCCTAGTCATTCCAGATGGAAATCCCCCAGTCCATTATGTATTCCTCCCATTAGGAATCCACTCCCTGTTTATTGAGCACCTACTATGTGCCAGGTGCAGAGAAGAGAGAGGTCAAGGGTCTGCCTCAAGCTTCCAATCCAGTGAGGAGGCCAACTTCTTTGAAGCTTCTCCAAATCCTCCCTCGCCATGAAGGCCCATCCTAGTCAGCCCCACCAGGGGTGGAAAGCCTTCATGGACACCCCACTCAAGTGATCTCATGCCCTCTGCCTTCTGAGCTCCCATGGTCCTGGGACCCTCACCAGCCACAGACACCCTGCCTATGCATTTCCTTCGTTCGAGCAAGGCCACAGCTGATTGCCAGTCGGATTTGGATTTTTTGGACCACCATATGTTTTTTCTTTTAGGTACGATGTGTTCTTTCCAACTTGCTCTAGGTCCTACCACCCCCCACTGCTCTTCCTGTAATTCTGTTTCCATATTGTCCCTGAAGTCATCTGAGTTTTCAACGTGTGGATTTGTGTCCTTAAAGGATTTGAACTTGGTTCACTCCATGCTCCCCCAGAGCACATATGCATATAGTAGATGCCTCCTGAATGCCCAGATGCTGATCCATTTATCAAAATTCTACATTGTTTTATGGGTTTCCTTAGTCCAGTAAGCCATTACTAAGACTCCTTACTACAATCACAGCAATAATTAATGATGGGAAAAGCTGACTTTTACTAACTTCGCTGCTGGGCCCTGGGGATCCAGCACATTCATCAGCTAATTCATTCCATCCGTACAACGATTCCATGAGCAAGTATTATTATCCCCAACTTCTAATAATATCAATAACACTGTCAGTCCCTGCAAAAAATCACACGTTCCTTAGGTTGTAAGAACTATGCCAAATGCTTGATATATTTTACATCATTCACTCCTTGTGTGGTGGGAGATGGGTGGTTCTCAAAATGTGGTCCTGGACCCAGGGGCACTGGCATCATCTGGGAACTTGTTAGAAATGCAAATTCGGGGTGCCTGGGTGGCTCAGTCGGTTAAGCGTCTGGCTTCCGCTCAGGTCATGATCTCACGGTTTGTGAGTTGGAGCCCTGGGTCGGGCTCTGTGCTGACCGCTCGGAGCCCGGAGGCTGCTTCAGATTCTGTGTCTCCCTCTCTCTCTGTCCCTCCCCCGCTCACGCTCTGTCTGTCTGTCTCTCTCAAAAATAAATAAACATTAAAAATAAAAATAAAAATAAAAGAAATGCAAATTCTAAGGCTCCGCAACAAAATATTAGTGACTTGAATCCCGCAACGTATACACAGAACTATCTATTTATTTAAAGATTATGCATCTATTAAAATGATGCGAATGAAGAGCTTATAAAAATATTTAAAGAACAATGTGATGTGGAAAGAGTGGAAAGATGTGGAAAGAACAATGTGATGTGGAAAGCACTAATGAACATTAAGCATGCACAGTTTAATTAGAGCTGTTTCGCAAAAGGCAAGAGGAATTAAAAATATGGAAGGAAAACATCACGGGTGACCTTTCTCTGTGCTCTCGAAATCCTTAATGAATATATACTACTTTTTTTTATATATTTATTTATTTTTGAGACAGAGAGAGACAAAGCATAAACAGGGGAGGGGCAGAGAGAGAGGGAGACACAGAATCTGAAACAGGCTCCAGGCTCTGAGCTGTCAGCACAGAGCCCGACGCGGGGCTCGAACTCATGGACCGTGAGATCATGACCTGAGCTGAAGTCGGATGCTCAACCGACAGAGCCACCCGGGCGCCCCTAGTATATACTACTTTTAATATGAAAAAAAAAAAGAAAAGAAAACCGAGGAGAAAGTGTCTGTTAATATTTCCTTATGCAGTGTTATTGTGTTACTTGGGTTTCGTGAAAAACAAAAAGCAAAAACGTGAAAAGGTGCGTGACATCTCCTCTACGTGTTTTCACTCAGTCAAAACACACAAGCTTCCCCAGAAACGGGCCCAGGGGAGCAGTTTCTTTCTTTAATTGAATCCTGAGAGTTCAGAATGTCATGTGAGGGAGGAGAGGGAGAGGGGTGGGGGAAGGGAGAGGGTAGAGGGGGAGGGGTGAGAGAGGGGGGAGAGGGAGGGGGAAGAGCAGGAGGGGAGGGAAGGGAGGAGTGAGGACAGAGAAGGGTTGTAGGGATGCTGGCTCATGTGTGCAGAATTCTCGGGACAGACCCTTGCACCTGCGACCTGGTGGCAGCCATTTCTTACTGGTCCACGCCTCTCACACAGGACTCTTGTAGCCAGACGGGCTCCAGAATAAGTTGGATGTTAGAAAGGTAACACGGGGCCTATGTCGTGAAACGCTCCCAGCAGGTATTTACTCGGGGTGTCAATATTCACATGAACTGCGATCCCCTCTTCTTCATACGTTTGTCACCAGACGGTCAGGGGCTTTTATTATTAGTCCCATTACTTAGCCCCTCTGAGCTCAGTTTTCTCACCCGCCAAGTGGGGACGAGAGGCAGGCACTGAACAAATGGCCAGAAGCATGCCCATGTTTCCTGGGAATGGAGCAGGATGCTGGGAAGTCCCGCCCCGTCCCCCCAACTCCCGCCCCGGTCCCCCCAGTAAGGGGTTCCCACCGAGCGGAGCGGCGGCCTTCCTACCTTCTTCGGGCCCCAGCCGCACCGTATGGGATTCGTGCAGGATCTCCGCCACCGGCCTGCGGGTGTAGAGAATGGTGGCGCCGCTCAGGTTGACTCGGACCCTCTGGGCTCGGGAGGTGAGGTTGGCCAAGCACAGGGCCAGTCTCAGGTCGTGGCCCAGCATGGGCGGCTCCAGCATCTTGAACTTGCCGGTGATGCTGGGCTTGGTGGCGGGCTCCAGGAGGTCCTCCCGCCAAAGACCACGGCCGCCGGCCCTGCGGACCCGGCTCCTCCTCCCGGAGGCTTCCACACCGAACAGCTTCCTCACGGCCTTGCGGTACACCTGCCTCTCCTTCCGGGATCCTGCAGGCATCGTGCAAGGTGAGGCGGGCACCCCTCTCCTCCTCCCCCCACCCCGTCCCGGGGCCCCCGGGGCCGTCTCTGCCCATTTCCCTTCCTCTCCAGAGAAAGCCACCGTTTACAGACTGACAGCCCAGGAGCCAGAGGCGCACCTCAGCCAGGTGCCCTGTGTTCGGTTCTGGGACCATTTGAATACGTTTCAAGTCAGTCGCCAACAACTTCAGATCGGGAAATTTCGCACAAAAGTGCAGGTTCGCGGCTTCCCTGACAACTGGTTCGGAAGACTCGTGACGCAGATAGCTGACGCTTTTGTACACTTGCTATGATGTGCCGGGTTCTACAGTTCTAGATGATGTATTCTCCCCGACGAGGTCGGTACTGCTATCATCCCTGTTTTATAGGTAACGAGATATATATGTATGTGTATATACACACACATAAATATATATACACATATATATTTATCTATTTATTTATTATTTACTTATATTATTTTTATTTTATTGTTATTATTTATTTTTATCCATTATTATATTATTTTATATTTTATAGGTAAGGATATATATATGTGTGTATATACACACATATATATATGTGTATATATATGTATTCACTTTATTCATTATTATATTATTTTATATTTTATAGGTAAGGATATATATACGTATGTATGTATATGTATATGTATGTATGTATATGTACATATATGTATGTGTGTATACATACACATATGTGTATGTGTATATATATGTGTATATATATGTGTGTGTATATATAAACACACACACATATGTTTATTTGTTCATTTATTATTTACTTGTATTATTTTTATTTTATTGTCATTATTTATTTTTATTCATTATTATATTATTTTATATTTTATAGGTAAGGATATATATATGTGTATATACACACATATATATGTGTATATATATGCGTATATATGTGTGTATATATATATACACATATATATATGTTTATTTGTTCATTTATTTATTATTTACTTATATTATTTTTATTTTATTGTTATTATTTATTTGTATTCATTATTATATTATTTTATATTTTATAGGTAAGGATATATATATGTGTGTATATATAGTGTGTAAATATATACACACATATATATGTTTATTTGTTCATTTATTTATTATTTACTTGTATTATTTTTATTTTATTGTTATTTATTTTTATTCATTATTGTATTATTTTATATTTTATAGGTAAGGATATATATATGTGTATATACACACATATATATATGTGTATATATATGTATTCATTTTATTCATTTATTCATTATTATATTATTTTATATTTCATAGGTAAGGATATATATGTATGTATATGTATGTATGTATATGTACATATATGTATGTGTGTATATATACACATATGTGTATGTGTGTATATATATGTGTGTATATATATATACACACATATATATGTTTATTTGTTCATTTATTTATTATTTACTTATTATTTTTATTTTATTGTTATTTATTTTTATTCATTATTATATTATTTTATATTTTATAGGTAAGGATATATATGTGTATATGCACACATATATATGTGTGTATATATATGTGTGTATATATATGTGTGTATATATATGTGTGTATATATATATACACACATATATGTTTATTTGTTCATTTATTTATTATTAACTTGTATTATTTTTATTTTATTGTTATTATTTATTTTTATTCATTATTATTTTATATTTTATAGGTAAGGATATATATGTGTATATACACAATATATATATGTGTATATACATATGTATTCATTTTATTCATTTATTCATTATTATATTATTTTATATTTTATAGGTAAGGATATATATATATGTGTATATACACACATATATATGTGTATATATATGTGTATATATATGTGTGTATATATATACACACACACATATATATGTTTATTTGTTCATTTATTTATTATTTACTTATATTATTTTTATTTTATTGTTATTTATTTTTATTCATTATTATATTATTTTATGTTTTATAGGTAAGGATATATATACGTATGTATGTATATGTATATGTACATATATGTATGTGTGTGTATATATACACATATGTGTGAGTGAATATAATATAATATAATATAACATAATATAATATAATATAACAGTCTACAGGTGGGTAATGGCTGCCCCCACCCCCCCTCCCCGGTGGGGATGTACTTTGGGGTTCTCCACGGTCCCACCTATAATCCCCACTGGCCTGATGCACTCTCGGTGCTGTCTACAAGGCGACGGGCAAGGTCAGGACCCCTGATCTCCCACCTGCCCGGTTGCTAGCACGGACTTGTCTTTTGACCTCCACACCAATACGTCCAACTGGAGCCCTCCCGTCTCCACTGCATGATGTCCCACAGGTGCCCCAAACCCAACCGAACCTGCCATCTTCTTTCTGCCCAGTGGCATTCCCCCAGTGGACAAGCCAGAAACTGGCCGCATCCTTGGCTCTTCCCAGACCTTCCCCTCCCACAGTGGATCAGTCACCCAGTCCTGCGGAGCACCCTCATGGATCTCTAGAATCTGCCGTCTTTTCTCCTCAGACCCCCATATACATTGCCTCACCAGGGGCGCCTGGATGGCTCAGTCGTTTGAGCGGCAGACTTCAGCTCGGGTCATGATCTCGCAGTTCAGGAGTCCGAGCTCCACGATGTGCTCTGTGCTGACAGCAGAGAGGCCACTTTGGATCCTCTGTCTCCCCGTCTCTCTGCCCCTCCCCCGCTTGTTCTCTCTCCCTCTCTCTCTCAAAATAATTAAACTCAAGATTGCCTCACCATGGGGCCAGTTTGCCAGCAGATGCTGTGGACTTGTATTGCGATTATTATTACTTAGCCCTTCCTAGCCTCAGTGTTCCCATCTGTAAAGTGGAGACAAGAGGCTCACAGGCAAGGCACAAAGCGCTGTGTTCCAGAATGTTCCCTCCCTTCCTGGGAATGTAGGCTCTACCCTGACTCCAGTCCTTTTGCCGCCCTGAGCACCCCCAAATCCGGCTTTGATGGCTCCACTTCCCCACTTGAAAGAAACCTGTGGTGGGTGGTCTCCCACCATGCTTCCTCCCAAGCAACTTCTTCCAAGTGCCTTGATCCTATGTGACCTCCGCTTGAAGGGACCCATGTGGATCCAAAGGTTCTTTAACATCTCACGTTTCAATATTGAAATGTGTGTGAATGTTACACTCTACCCTGTAATATAGTCCCAATATATTTTTTACTATAAAATGTTTCATTTCCCTGCCAAAGATTCTAATGTCACTTTCTCAGGGAGGCCTTCTCTGCCACTCAAGAACAGCCTTCCTCAGAGATAATTCCGTCAACTTCAAAATTCACCCATTTAAAGAATACAATTCAATGCTTTTAGTATGTTCACAGAGTCCTCCACTTATCCCCACAATCTAATTTTAGGACATTTCATCACCTCAAAAAGAAACTCCATAACCATTAATGGGGGCTCCCAACTCTGCCCCCATTGAGCCCAGTCCTAGGCAACTGCTAGTCTGATTTCTAATTTACCTATTCTGGACAGTTCACATAAAGGGAGCCATACAATGTGTGCTCTTTTGGGACTGGCTTCCAAAAAAATTTTTTTTAATGTTTATTTATTTTTGAGAGAGAGCGTGTGAGTGGGGGAGGGGCAGAGAGAGAAGGAGACACAGAATCTGAAGGAGGTTCCGGTCTCTGAGCTGTCAGCACAGAGCCCGACACGGGGCTCAAACCCACAAACTGTGGGGTCAGGACGTGAGCCAAAGTCAGACACTTAGCCGACTGGGCCACCCAGGTGCCCCTGTGACTGGCTTTTTAAACATAACGTAATGTTTTCCAAGTTCGTCCGTGTCATTGCGTGTATCAGTACTTGGTTCCTTTTCATTGCTGAATAATATTCCATTGTATAGATATACCACATTTTGTTTATCCATTGATGGATATTTGGGTTGTTTCCACTCTTTAGCTATTTTGAATAATGTTGCTATGAATGTTCACGTCCAGGTTTTTTGTGTGGATGTTTGTTTTCATGTCTCTTGGGTATGTACCTAGAAGCGCATCTGCTGGGAATGGCAACTCTGCATTTAACATTTTGAGGAACTGTCAAACCGTTTTCCGAGGTGGTTGCACCATTGTACATCCCCACCAGCAATGTACGAGTGGCTCACTTTTCCATAAGCTCACCGACACTCATTGTCTGTTTTTGATAATTGCAGTCCTAGCGGGTATGAAATGGTACGTTGTGGTTTTGGTTTGCGTTTACCTAGTGACTAATGACGTCAAGCATCTTTTCATGTGCTTATTGGCCATTTGTATATCATCCTTGGAGAAACATCTATTCAAATCCTTTGCCCATTTTCAAAAAATTGGATTATTTGTTCTTTTATTATTGAGTTGTAAGAGTTATTTATATATTCCAGATATAGGTACCCTTATTGGGTACATGATTTGCAAATATTTTCTCCTCTTCTCTGGGCTATCTTTCCATTTTTTGGAAAACTATAATTTGTAGCACACGTTTTTAATTTTGATGAAGTCCCATTTATCATCTGTTTCTGTTGTCACTTGTGCTCTTGATGTCTTAACTAAAAAGGCTTTGTTTACCCCAAGATCATGAAGATTAACTCATGTTTTCCTTTAAAAGCTTATACTTTTAGGAACGCCTGAGTGGCTCAGTCGGTTAAGCGTCCGACTTCGGCTCAGGTCATGATCTCACGGCTCGTGAGTTCGAGCCCTGCATCGGGCTCTGTGCTGACAGCTCAGAGCCTAGAGCCTGCTTCGGATTCTGTGTCTCCCTCGCTGTCTGCCCATTCCCCGTTCAAGCGCTGTCTGTCTGTCTCTCTCTTAAAAATAAATAAACATTAAAAAAAAAAGTTTATACTTTTAGCTCTTACATGTAGGTCTGCGGTCCACTTGAGTTCATTTTCAAGTATGGTGTGATGCCGGAGGCCAACTTTACTTGTATTTGCATGTGGATAATCAGTGGTCCCAGCATCATTTGTTGCAGATTGCTCGTACTCTTTACCCCCTGAATTGTCACGGCACCCTTGTCCAAATCAATTGAGCATAATTTTTAAGGTTTATTTCTGGACTCTCAGTTCTGCTCCGTTGACCCATATGTTCATTTTTATGCCAGAACCATACTGTCTGAGTGATCGTATATTTACAGTAAGTTTTGAATTTGGGAAGTGTGAGCCTTCCAACTTTGTTTTTCTTTTTCAATTGTTTTGGCTATCTTGGGTCCTTTGCATTCGCAAATGAATTTTAGGATCAGCTTGTCAGATTTGGAAAAAAAAAACCCAACAAAACTCACCTGGAACTTTGATCGGGATTACACGGAGTCTGTAGATCAGTTTTGGGTCATCGCCATTTTTCATGCCATAAAAATGAGAGGTCTTTCCATTTATTTAGGTCTTTGATGTCTTTCAACAGTGTTTTGTAGTTTTCAGCGTCTCAACTCTGCTCTTCTTTTGTGAAATTTACTCCTAAGTATTTTGGTCTTTTTGATGCTATTGTAAATGGATCTGTTTTCTTCCTTTCACTTTCAGATTATACATTGTTAGTGTCCAGAAATACGATTAATTTTTGTAAATTGATATTGTATTCCACAATCCTGCTGAACTTAGTTTTTGGTTCTTAGAGCTTTTTACTGGATACCTTAGGATTTTATATAGACAAGATCATGCCACGTGCAAACAGAGGTAGTTTTATTTCTTCCTTTCCAATCTGAAAATTCGTCTATTTCTTTTTCTTTCCCCTCTCCCCTTTCCTTCCTTCCTCCTTCCCTTCTTCCCTCCCTCCCTTCCTCCCTCGCTCCCTTCCGCCCGCCCTCCCTCCCTTCCTTTCTTCCTTCCTTCTTTTTATTTTTTAAAACTGTGGTGAGTTATATATAACATAACATTTACCATCTTAATAAGTGGACACTTCAGTGGCATTAAGTACATTCCTCTCCTTGTGCAATCATCACGACCATCCATCTGCATAACTCTTTTCATCTTGCAAAACAGAAACCCTGTATCTATTAAATAATGAAACTCCTCATTCCCTCCTCTGCCCAGCCCCTGGCAACTACTATTCTATTCTCTGTCTTTATGAATTCGACTACTCTAGGTGCCTTATAGAAGCAGAGTCACAGTATTTGTCGGTACGTTTGGGACGGGCTCATTTCACTTAGCGTCATGTCTTTGAAGTTCACCCATGTTGTAGCACGTGTCAGAAATACCTTCCTTTTAAAGGCTCAATAATATTGCATTGTATGTAAGTACCACCTTTTGTTTATGCATTCAGCTGTCAACAGACATTGGGGTGCTTGTACCTTTTGGCCCCTGTGAATAACACTGCTACGAACATGAGTGAAATATCTCTTAGAGTTCCTGCTTTCCCTTCTTTTGGGTACCTATCCAGAAGTGGAATTGCTGGGTCATATGATGACTCTATTTTACATCATAAATTTAATGTTATAAAGAACCTCCCTACTATTTTCCCACAGGAAATGGAATCCACAAATACGGTGTGAGCTATGGTTTTTTTATAGATGGCTTTTTATCAGGCTCAGAAATTCGCTTCTGTTCTTAATTTGTCAAGTTGTTTCATCACAAAGGGGTGCTGGATTTTGTCAAATACCTTTTCTGATTATATTGAGATGATCATGTAGCCCTCATCCTTTTTCTTCTTTCTATTGATATGGTGTATTTTATTAATTAATTTTCAAGGTGAAAACCACCCTGTATTTCTGGGATAAATCCTACTTGGTTGTGACATGTAATCCTTTTTATAATGTTGCTGGATTCAGTTTGTTAGCATTTCTGTTGATGAGTTTTGCTTCTACATTCTTAAGGAGTATTATCTCTAGTTTTCTTGTGATGTCGTCGTCTGGTTTTGCTATCAGGATGAATGAATTGGGAAGTGTTCACTCCTCTTCTATTTTTTTTTCGAAAAACGTTTGAAGCATTGATATTTATGCTTTCAGTGTTTGGTAGAATTCACCAGTGACATCATCTGGACCTGGTCTTTTCTTTGTAGGAGGTTCTGGGTTACTAATTCAGTCGCTTTGCTTGTTACACACCCATTCAGAACTTCTATTTCTTCTTGAGGTGGTTTTGGCGATTCCTGGAGGAATTTGTCCATTTTATCTAAAGCCGCCTAATACGTGAGGACAGTCAGTGTGTTATTTGCACGTATGGTTTCCTTGGCTTGAAGGGCTTGCTCTCTCGTGGCTCAGCATCTGGGCTGGCTCGGGGGTACGAGCAAAGCACACTACATCCAGGAGCTCTGAATCTTTGTGCCCTATTGTGTGTGTCCTGCTTCAGTAGACAGAGCGAGCAGGCGGGCCCGAGTCCCTGGCGTCCCACCTCCAGAATGGGCTGCCCAAGCCCATGGCTTGGATGAACAGCACTACTTACAGGGAGTCTGGAATCAGGAGGCAGAATGCTTTCCCAGCCCTTCTTCTCCTGGTTAAGACTTGTTGCCTTTAGCCTCTCTTCCCCTGGAATGCCTTTCCGGACACTTCCCCTCTGGCTGAGTCAGGACTCCCTCCTCTGTGCTCCTTCAGCCTTCTGGCCTCCCCAACACAGTGCTGACCACCCTGTGCGGTCCTCACACTATCGGCTCACCGTGTAGCGAGTTCTCTGGGCTCTTCTCTCTGTTTCCTGCCTCTGAATTATGCCCGGCAGTCAGGAGGCACTCTCTTTCCAGCACATAGGAAAGAGCTTAGCAGGTATACAGAATATTGTGGGCACTCATGGAAGAGAGGGGCGGTCTAGCCCCGGGGGGCGGGGAGAGAGAGTCAGAGGTCCTGAGATTAGACATCTCGTTAGAATCCCCGCTCTTTCGAGGTTTGGGCCACTTGGGGAGGTGACTTCACCAAGCTGTGCCTCGGTTTGAGTATCTGTAAAATGGCATTTTTATGAATATTAAATAAGATAGTGCATGGGCACCGGTTACCACCATGCGTCACACGTTTCAGACGCTCTTGGTGTGATTATTATTATTACCAGCCTAGACGTGAAGCCACTTGACCCACCGTAGGCGGTCGATCAGTAGTAGATGCGACAAGACAGTGGCCAGAAGATGTACCCCAAGAGCGTGGGCTCTGGAGCCGGACTCCCCGTTTGCTAGCCACGCCCCTTGGCTGAATCCACTTCCTTTACTGCACCCGTGTTTAGACTGGACGCTGTGCCAACGTCTACCCCACAAGCTCACGCGAGCACTTTACAAGCACTTGTTAAATACAATAACTAAATAACATGTGAAGGCGGCCGGGCCTTGGCAGGCGCTCAGTGATGGTGACCGCTGTCACCTGCTACATGATGGCGATTTGTCCCGTGGCCATGGCGAGAGTTTAGGACAAAAGACTTCCAAGACTCCGTGCCCTAAGCTCCCGATGCTCCCAGCGGAGGGGACCAGACATCAACCCGCAGAGCTTAACGAGAGAAGCGCCAGTTCAGAGGAGGCCTCGCCACCTCCCGCCCCGTCCACAGCACCCTGAGACAGCAGGAAGGGGCCTGCGGGGGCGGAGGTCATCAAGAGCGAAGGAAGTGCCCCGCTCCTAGGGAAGGGACCGACAGAACATTGGTGTGCGTGAGGACGCAGGGGTGTTTACAAGAATCGGTGTGAGGGTTTGGGGGTGCTGGCTGGGAAAGATCGGGGTTGACTACAGGAAGGGGAAGCCGGCACTGCGTCCCCACGGGAGAGGTGTGCGGATCCTGCGTTGCTGACCGAACAAGCAGCGGAGAACTGACGGCCTTGGCAGGGGGAGGACGGCGTGCCAAGGCCTCTCTCTCACCCGCTTTTGAGTAAAGGCCCTGCAGAACCTGCGGTCAAAAGCCGCTGTGCAGCAGAGGGAAGCCGTGTGACTACCAGTGTGGTCGGGGGGCATCTGCTGAAAGTGGGGGCCAAATGTCTCCAGAGATCGGCAGTGCCTGGCGGGGGAGGGTAGGGCCCGGAAGCGGGTCCCGATGGCCCAGGTTGTCCTGGAGCCACCACCTGCCCTCAAGCAGAGAGAGTGAACGGGGGGGGGGGGGGGGGGGGGCAGGGCACACTCACCCAGGGGCAGGGAATCCTTGCCTGCCCAGTACAGTCAAAGACATCTGCTCTCCTCTCTCCTCCTCCTCCTCCCCTCCTCCTCCTCCCCCTCGGCCTAACACTCTAGAAGACCCACACTGTGTTCTCAACATCAGCTGTGCCGGGGGATCACCTCAAGAGCTTTAAAAAGTCCTGGTGTCTGGGCCACACCCTCTGGGCGCTGTGATTCCTTTGGGCAGGGCATACGCAGTCTGGGCTGCAGCGATAGATTAAAATGGCCATAATACTTTCATTGTAACTCTTACCACCAAAAGGTGGAGTCTGCTCCCCTCCGCCTGGAGCTGGGGCGGCCTTGAGAACGGCTTTGACCAACAGAATACGGCAGAAGTGGCACGATGCAAATTCTGAGCGAGGCCTCTAGACACCTCGCAGCCTTCATTCTCCCCCTCTGGGAATCCCGCCCCTTCCTGAACGAGCCAGGGTTGGCCTATTGGGTCAGGAGAGGCCACGGCAGGGGGGAGGCAAGACCAGGCTGCCCGGCGGACCCATCCAAGGCCCCAGACACAGCAAGATTCCAGCCGACTCCACAGGGAGCAGGTGCACCATCCAGCCGAGACAGCCCAGACTGCCGAGCTCCGGAATCCTGCTCAAACCAGGAGCTGTTTCATCTACACAACGAACCACAGCGCCCTCGGTGATTCCAGTGTGCGACTAGAGCTGCAGACCGCTATGCTGGGGAGTAGACGAGGGAGGGGTGCAGGTGTCCAGAGAGCCCAGTGCCCCCTCCTGGAGAGCAGCCTCCCGGGGGGAAACTGGCTTGCACTCAGGGGAGCGGAGAGAGACAGAGTCGCTCGTTATTCAAATCACATTGTTTTAATGAGCAGAATTGGCGGGCCATATTTGGATCGGATCATGGCATTGGTAAGAGACCTGTTATCCCACGGGAAAGAGTGACTGGAAACGTGTATAGCCGGAGTTGGCTATTAAGAAAATACGCCTGTTGTCTTCTTGTACCCCGACGAGCAGAGGCTCTTCAGGAAACCAGTAACCAGCAATCTGTGAATTTCTAGAATTCACTAGAATTCTTGGCAGATGGTAAACTGAAGCTGCTATCATTACTGTTATTATTTTAAACTATGCCTGGTGCTGTGTAGCCCACGTGTTCAATAAATAATACCTGCTGCTATCATCACCATTATTAGTATTTATGATCATGGGGGAATATACCTAACACAGTGCCTGGCAGAGTAAGTGGTCAATGAAATGTAGCTTTTATTATTAGATGTGGGAAGCCTTCTACTTATACACGGAGGAAGCTGTTAATAGAAGCTAAAGGCACTCGGCTCAACGCACAGACACGGCGCCGAATAAAGCTCTCGAGGCCGCCATATTGTCCTTACCTTCCGGATACTTGTAGAAGCTCGTGATGTCCACACGGGAGTCGCTGCCCACGGCCTTGGTGCTAATGCACCTCCCGATCTTCTTTGTGTCCGAGTATACCCGCTCCCGGCTCTCATCCTCGTGCCACAGCCAGGTGACATAGTCCGCATTGACCTCCGCAAACACAAAGGGGCCGTCGTGGGCCAGGTGCACGTCCCCCTCGCGGATGGCGGTGACCGAGGCTGGGCCGCACCGGAACACGCCTGGGCAGGAGGGATGAGCGTGAGCGGAATGGGCGAGGCAAAGCGGGGGTCTGGGACCCGCCCGGCTGAGCCCCTACCTTCGCTCTCCTCCTGGGGGGTGGCGTCCAGAACCTGCCAGCCATTGTAAGAGGGGCCCAGGTCCTGACGGGCAAACCAACTCTCATTCCAGACATGGAAATTCCTGCCACAGAGAGAGGATGGGGCAGGGTGGCCTTCAGTGAGACAGAGGCCCATAGGATGGCAAGTTTCTACTGTGAGCCAGGCCCTGGGCCCAAACTCCGCAGTACTGTGGCTGAATCTTACGAAACATTCAGTGCACCATGTTGATGAACAGTTCTATATACGATCTGTATGTATAAATGTATGTATGTGTGTATATATGCATGTATATATATATTCCATTTGTAAGTATATGTATGTATGTACGTAGATGTATATATATGTGTGTGCGTATACATATATATATATATGACATATATATATGAAACTGTTGTTCAAGGTATCAGGAATACAATCACAGACAACACAGAAGATCTTGCCCTCATGCAGCTTACGTTCTAACAAAGGAGAAGGAGGGGGAGGCACCAAAAAGAAGGAAGCAGCTATAAATAAAACAAATGCAAGTAACAATAAATACTGTGAAGAAAGAGAGAGACCTGAGTAGAGAGTAACTGCTGGAGACCTGCTCTAGGAAAATGACGTCTAAGGTGAGGCTTAAATAAGAAAGGCTTAGCCGTCCGAAGAGTGAAGGGAACAGTGTTCCAGGGGGAAGGAACAGCATGTGCAAAGACTCTGAGACCAGAAAAGGCGTTGTGTATTCAAGGAACAGAAAGCATGTAAGTATGGGGTACCTGGGTGGCTCAGCTGGCTCGGCGTCTGACTCTTGATTTTGGTGTCATGGTCCCAGGGTCATGGGATCGAGCCCCGCATCGGGCTCTGTGCTGAGTGTGCAGCCTGCTTAAGATTCTCTCTCTCCCTCTGCCCCTCTCCCCCACTCACACTCTCTCTAAAAAAAAAAAAACACACAAAAAAAACAAAAACTAACCAACCACCCCCCCCAAAAAAACCCCAAAACAAAAAAACCCCAAGAAGGTACGTATCTCTAGGCTACAGCCAGCATGAGGGGCAGGTAGGATTCAGATTACGCAGAGCTCTGTAGGTCTTGGTAAGGAGTTCAGACTTTAAGTTTCCCGTGTCAAAGATGGGACTATGAGACCAGCAAAGCAAAGTGACATCATTTGCCCAAGGTCACGCAGTAAGGAAGCAGGAGGGAGAAACCCCGGGTTGCCTGTCTTGGCATCTTTAGAGCTGACCTCAGCATTCCTCTTAAGGAGGTAGTGATCTCCGGGAGAATATCTGGATAGGCATTTGGGGAAAGATTGATAACCTGTGAATTGACAGGGGCCCCGGCACCAAAATGTCCATTCTGTGTGAAGAAAAACTTGTTGTTGGTGGTGGTGGTGGCGGTGGTGGTTCTCCTGCAGGGAGAGGGGATGAGGGGAGCCAACAGGAGAAGGAAAGGGGAGAAGGGAGGCAGAGAGAAAGAATGAGGGCAGAGACCTCGAGAGTGTGCATGCGGGGGAGGGGCGGAGAGCGAGAATCCCAAGTAGGCTCCATGCCTACTGCAGACACAGTTCCACGCCATCAGGGTGGGACCTGACTCGGGGCTCAGTCTCCCGAAGTGTGAGATCATGACCTGAGCCAAAATCAAGAGTCGGAGGCTTGACCTACTGAGCCACCCAGGGGCCCCCCCGCCGCCGCCCAATTTTATTTTAAAACTGCGAAATGCACGAGCAAGATGAACAGTATTGCACTCTGGTGCCGATACTAAGTGGGTAAAAAGCGGGCAGTGAGAAGACTGAGCGTGTATGTTCTTGTGTCTGTAGAGCCTCCCTCTGAAGAGACGCGGGAAGCGAGTCGCCATGTTGGCTCCGTGAGGAGGACGGGAGGCTGGAACCTGGCGGGTGGCCCATTTTGTACAGTTTGAGCGTGAACGCACATGCGTGTATTTCCTATTAAAAACATTAAATTAAAATGAATTGTCCAAAGCTCTCGGGGAAGAGTCTTGTCGCAGCTGAGGAGGGAGGTTGCCTCCCACCTGAGACACACACATGGCACGCAGGCAGCTGACAGAGGCAGGGGCGTGACACAGGGGCCAGGACGCAGAGGGAATCTCGGTCCTCATCCCCAAGTCACAGGAATCTAGGGGAAGGCTCAGAGTCCCCTGGATGGGGAACTAGGGTTCAAGGCACTCAGATCTTGAGTCCCCCCTTTGGCCTCTGGGTCACCCCTGAAGGTGCCTCTCCTTCCTGCCGACAGGGTCAGGGAGTCCTTGGGCTGGGCTGGGTTGGGGACCCAGGGGGACGAGGACCCACCACATGCTGTCTTCTGTCAGGTCCTCCAGGGTCCGCCCGAAGGAGTCCACGTATTTGTCCACGCTCAGGTTCCTGTCCGTGTCATGGGCTGAGTTAAAGTTGGACACGACCCGGGTCGCGATCCCCAGGCACCTGAGGACTGAAAAGCAGGAGGCTGGCGAGGTGCCCCCAGCAGGCAGTAGGCCTCATCTCTTCCACAGCCCCTCCCGTGTCTGTCTGTCTGTCTACTTTTCCTGCTTCCGCCCTCGGAAGCGCCTCCTTCCCTGTAGAACCTCTCAAGGGACTTCCCAAGACACTAGGCCACCCCCATTTGAATCACGGGCTCTGAGGCCAGCGGGAACTTGGAAGTCATATAATAACCATGTAATTGCCAGTTCGGGTTCGAGGGGACTGGAGGCCTGGGGGGGCCACAGGACTTGCTAAAAGCCACTCAAAGAGCTCGAGACAGGAGCCGGGCCTCCTTCAGCAAAATAAAAGATCAAAAGTTACATAAACGAACTATCTGGTTTCTCTCATCGTTAACCAGACTTCTACTTCCCCATCACCAATTAAAGAACACTTGGGGTGCCTGGGTGGCTCAGGCGGTTAAGCGTTTGCCTTCAGGTCAGGTCACGATCTCAGGGTTCAGGAGTTCAAGCCCCATGTGGGGCTCTCAGCTGTGCACACAGAGCCCACATCAGATCCTCGGTCCTCCTCTCTCTGCCCCTCCCCGACTTGTGCCTGCTCTCTCTCTCTCTCTCTCTCTCTCTCTCTCTCTCTCAAAAATAAATAAATAAATAAAAACTAAAAAAAAACCTTAAAATTAAAAAAAAAAGAAACACATTTTAAAGGAGGGTGAGGGTGGGGGGGGAGGGGTGGGGTGGACTGTATGCGAATATATACAAATGGAGGCAAAAGAGGGAGCCGGCCTGGGGTCAGGGACCCTCTTTCCCTGGGTACCTGTGCACATGACTCCAGCGAAGACCCAGCACTGGCCGTATTTGACTGGCTTGAACCTGCCCTTGAACCACTTGTGCAGAATGGCCACGCTGCCACGCCAGTGCAGGGGGCTGGTGCCACCACCGTACTTGCCCTGCCACTGGCCTTGAACCACTCCCCGGTCGTTGTTGCTGTTCACCTGGACGGAGGGGGGCATGGGTCCGTCACCAGGCAGGGCCTCCCTCCTCAGGGCGTCGCCACTGTAAAGTCCCCTTACGCTTTGGACCCCCTCCTCATTTGGGGTCACCCCTTACTTTTAAATTACCTGAAAATTAGGGGCATCTGTTCTCTTAACATACCTACTTCGGGTACCATTTATTAAATGACCTGCCATGAGGATTCTCTATTACTGAAAATTACCTATGATTTTGCAGCATTTCCCCTTTTAAATGATCTGTTTTGGGGACTGGTGCTGGTATAAGTATAGAGACAGTGAGATTAACACCGAGATTAAGAGGGGTGAAGGGACCCGTCCAAGTCACATGGCAAGTTAGCAAAAAGTGTGGGTGACCCCCAAGTTCAGGACTTTGACTTAGAGCCTGCACTGTTATCCCACAGGGCTGTGATGCTCTACTCTCTGGAACTGGTCACTGCTTTTGAGTCTCTGTGTTCCAACATCCCTCTGGGATCTTGAGGAATGAAGGGTACCAAATACGAGAAAATCGGCTCCATCCAATTGTGGAATCACAGGTAGCCATCCACTGATCTCAACACCCGCTTGCGGTCGGCCTTCTGGCTATCTTTGCAGGAGGAAGCGTTGTTGTGTGTAACGTAATAAGGAAGGCACTCTTCCCAGGGAGAGATGGGCCTGTGCACTCCCTCCCTGAATCTGGGCTGGACTGTGACTGCTTTGACCAGTGACTATGGCAGAAGGGATGCGGTGGCAATTTCCGGGGCTTCTTTTTTGGAACAGTTGTTCGGAGAGAAGCCAGCTGCTACGTCTGATGACCCTGAGATCGCCATGCCGTGAGGAAGCCCAAGCTAGCCACACGGAGAGGCTGCGTGGACAGAGAGCCGTGACCGGCCAGCCTCAGCTGTTCTAACCACCCCGGGCCCAGGGACAGGAGAGTGAGCAAATCATCTTGACATTCCAGCTCCAGCAGACACAGCGTGGAAGAGAACCAAAGATCCAGACTTCTAGAACCAAGGCCGCAGATATACGGTCTCATCAAACCATTCCAGCCATCTGCAGCCATTCAGATGCCCCCAGCGGAAGCATCTTAGAGGAGAGACAAGCCATCCTGTCCTCACGGCGCTCTGCCCAAGTCCCTGATCTATAAAACCATGAGCATAATAAGCGGCTGTTTCGTGCCACTGAGTTTTGGGGTGGTTTGGGGGCAGCGATAGAGAATTAAAACAAAAGGTGACTTGGGAAAATCATAGGATGGGACCCTGGGGTTGGTTCAGGGACCCATGAGAAAGTGTGTATGCAGGGACGGTGGGGCTCCTCACCATGGCGCTGATGGCCCTGGTGACGTAGATGGGGTCATGGCGGCAGGACACGTCGATGGCTGGGTCATCTTGGTAAAGAGGACTTCGGTCCAGGATGGAGAGGCAGATGTTCAGAATGTCCTCCTCAAACTGTCCCCAGAGAGTCTGTGCTTAGAGGCCAGAGTCTCACCCATATTCCAGACCCTCTTACAATACTTACCCAGTGGGTCCCTTGTGTTGTGCACGGGAATTCACCTACCCCCACCCTGGGACACCACAGAGCATCCCCACCTCAGAAACCCTCCCTCAGAGAGTCACCGCGAGCCAGAAGCTCAACCTTAATCAAGTCCCTGCCCTGTGCCGTAACTGCCCCCAACGCTCCCCACTACCCGCGGTAAAGTTTGTGGTAAACGAGTGACTCTGGAGCCGCGTCTACCCGGCCTGCCCACTCCTTCGGTTCCAATGATTTTTCCAAATACATTTGAATGAACGGACAACATTTAAACACCGGAGCATCTTGGGGCGCTGGGTGGCTCAGTCGGTTAAGCATCCGACTCTCGATTTCGGCTCAGGTCCTGGTCTCACGGTTCATGGAATCGAACCCCATGCCGGGCTCTGCGCTGACAGTACGGAGCCTGCTTGGGATTCTGTCTCTCTCCCTCTCGCTCTGCCCCTCCCCCTCCCCCCCCCCCCGTCTCTTTCTCAGAATAAGTAAACATTTAAAAACTGGAGGATCTTTACATACAAATTAAGATTTCAGGTCTCTGAAGCTCCCTGAAGGATCTTGGGAAGGTCCGGGGAACCCTGGGTTCCCTTGGCCACATGGCAGGAAGAGGTGGGTGCTGAGAAGTGGTTACCCCTTAGGCGGGCCCCAGACTCTCCAGTACCTCCATCACTACTCGGATTCAAACTCTGGCTCCTGAACCTGACAGTCAGGGTCCTTCACTGGCCCAGCCAACCTTTCTCCAGGACACCCGCAGCCCAAGCAGACCTAATTCCTCTAGCAGACCCTCCTCTGCTCCCTGACTCCCACCTGCTATGGGCTCTGCCCTCTCCCTGGCCAGGCTGTGCCCAGCCCCATTATCGGGAAGTCTCCACCATCCCCGGGGTGGATTTTCTTTCACACTTTTCTGACTTCCCTCTGGCCCCATCTCTACCACTCTGATGCCCGCCCCCCTCCCCTCCCCCTCCCCCCCCCCACTCCACCATCACGCCCTTTATTGTAATTATTTATCTGCCAATGTCTCTTAAAAGTGTGGTCCCAGACCCGCAGCCTCAGCACCACCTAGGACCTCGTTAGAAATGCACATTCTCACAGCCCACCCCAGATCTACAGAACCAGCAACTCTGGGGTGGGGCCCAGCCATCCGTGTGTTTTAAAGAGCCCTCCACGGGATTCCGGCGCATGCACAAGACCGAGCATCCCTGATCGAAGCTATTGATTCTTCTACAAAGCACCATATCCAAAGCACCTCCCCTTCCCAAGGGCCCAGAGCCTGTCTTAGCGCAGCTATTAGTAGATTAGTGAATGAATGGATCTGTTCTAAGAGTCAGCCCGGCTTGTCCCCGCTGGGGAGGGAGGAAGTGAGCAGAGCAGACAGAAGGGCTCCTGGCCTGACTTTCTGCACGCCCCGGCCTGCATCCCCCCGCCTCTGGCCTGTGCTTCTGGAGACCTGCCCGTAGTTCCAGCCCTGGGCTCGGATGTGCTTCTCCACGCCTCGGAAGATGATCCCGCTGTCATTGAGCACGTACTCCTGTCTCTCCTCCTCTGAGGCCAGAAACACGTCGTCCTCTGAAAAGCAGTTGTCAGGCTCAGCATGGGCTGGGGCTCTGGCCTTGTAGGCCTGGGGAAGGGGCTACATCAGGGAGAGCTCCGGGACTGTGCCGGGAGGCTTGGGACGGGAGAGGGCAAGAGGGGGCTTGCGGGCTCCTAGGCTGCCTTCCGGCAGGGCCCCATTCCCCCTGGGGGCTCCGTTCCCCGGGGCAGGGACCCACCCAGCCCAGCCCAAGACAGAAGGACTCGAGGAATCCTGACACCTTTGAGAGGCCCTGCTTGATGGCGACAGCAGCCTCATATTTTAGAAATATTTAATAAGAATACTGACCCCAGTACCCCTTACGAGGGACCTTGTACATTACAACCATTAGCGCTGTGAGTTCTCACCATAATCCCAGGAGGTAGGCACTGTTACCACTCCCGTGTCACCCATGAGGAAACCAAGACTCATAGAGGGAAGCAGAGCTAGGACTGAGCCAAGGCTGCTGATGGCTCAAGCCGGGCTCTTGCCCATTGCTGGGCCTCTCCTCCTACGAGGCCCCATCTCTGCCTACTGGCCCCCGTGCGCCAGAAACTGCTGATTCTTGCTCCTCCGGCCCAGGATCCTTTGTAGCACCTGCTTCCTCTGCCCAGTGCCCACCTCTGCCTAAGCTCAGCTCTCGCCAAGCTCTGGGCATCCACCTCCCCGTTGCTTAGCCTGTCTTCCAGGCCCCTGCTAAGGGCAGGCCCACCTCTAGGACAGCTTCCGGGAAAGCTTGCCAGCTCCTACCTGGGCACCATGGGTTGAAAAGGAGAACAAACTCGCCCAGCTTTCGGTCATTATGTTTTCGGCGAGAGGAGACCCTGGTGCTCATCAGGTAGCGGCCGATGACAGCGTTGGGAGGGCTGCTGATGCTGACGGTCACGGTGTTCTCCGTCTCAGCCTCCTTCACCGCTGTCCAGGTCTTGCCCACTTCTGGCTCCGATATCTGGAACACGGCTTTGGTGTGGCGGTCCTCGGAGGCCTGGGGTCCTGGCGGAGGGGAGAGGCACTCAGGAGATCCAGCTGCCCCTAGGGAACCCAGCTCTAGAGAAGCAGAAAAGCTACAAGCCTGGAATGCCCACCTTCGCTCCCTGAACTGCTGGGACACTGTGGGGGGCCACCTCCGCGGTTCTGATTCCCACCCACCTCCTGGATCTAGGAGAAAGTAATGGGGACTTTCAAAGTCCACCCTTTGTCTAAGAAAGAAAAGCTTGGGCTCCCAAAGTACCTGAAGAATTTCCATCATCTTCCAGAGCCCTCGATTCCTTGGTATGCAAAGAATTCCAGAGCTGTCCTCTCATCTCGCCCACTGCCTGCTGGCAATGCCTGCCAGCCGTCCCCGCAAGCTGTCATCAAAGACCTCTAGGGTTCCGGAGCTCAGCCCCCCACCCCCCGCCCCGGCAGGGACACGCTTCCCTCTGGGCTGATGACCAAAGGGTCTCGGGTCACCGGTCACAAGACAAATCTTTCTGAATGTAGACCAGCAGAGGGCATTGGCCTGACAATTACCTGTCTCCACCGTGAAGATGATGGTCTCCTGGTCCTCCAGGGGTCTGCTCAGCTCCAGCACCAAGGTGAACGTGTGGCCCCTGCGTACCACCAGCTCAGGGCAGGGGTACTCCTGGGTGTGGTGGGCAACGCCATTTTTCAGGCTCTGCCAGTCCACCTCGGTGACTCTGATCCCTGAGCCGGGGGAGGACAGGGAGGTGAGGCCAAGCCCTTGACATGTTTCTCACCCCCCTCCGCCTTGCCCTCCTGCAGTCATTTGTTCACGCGGCTACTTTTTATCTTATGCGATTGATTCCGGTCATTCTCAGTAGTTCACGTTCCTTAAAGTTTCCGCCGACATCGAATTAACGAATACCGAACCATGACTCTTACAGCAAATGCAGGGTTAGGTTCTTGTTAGCTTCTGTTCACAATTCTTCCATCCGCCGATCAATATGTAACCTTCTCTTGTGTGTTCTTCTGTTTAAAGACACCTTATTTAATATATCGTTGAGTCATTAACGTTGCACTCACGGACAACATAATTCATGTCTGAACCAAGTTCATCTGACACACTGGTTTTCTTAGAAGGCACATCACAGCCTCCTGTGTTTAGGAACACTGGACAGCGCTTCAGCCCTACAGTTGGGGCCCTTTTAAACAGCAAAATCCCCGACAGAGAGGGACAAACATGCAAAAAACCGTGGCATGAAATAGACCCAAAAGGACACACTGTTTCCAGTAGGAGAGTGGAAACAAGAAGGCAGGGTGTGGACTTTTTCAACCTTGTCTGGAAACGAGCATGTTAGGTGACTCCGTTTTTCCTATTCTGTGTCTGGCTGCAGGTGATCACGAAAGTACCAAGATTTGGAATTCAGAATAAATTTTAGGGGCGCCTGGGCGGCTCAGTCAGTTAAGCGTCTGGCTTCGGCTCAGATCATGATCTCTCGGTTCGTGAGTTCGAGCCCCGCGTTGGGCTCCGTGCTGACAGCTCGGAGCCCGGAGCCTGCTTCGGATTCTGTGTCTCCCTCTCTCTCGGGCTTGCCCTGGCCAGGGGAGGAGGTTGGCGTTAAGCAGATAGGGCTCAGGTGTTTAAGAGCACGCTTTGAAAGCGTCCTCACAGCACGGCCCCCGGTACCCCCCTGGGCAAGTGATCCGAGAAACCGATGTGGGAGCTGAAATGCCTTTCGTGACCTACCCTCCGAAGTTACAGGGTGGCCCCCACTGTCTGCTATTAGTCAAGGCAGCTACAAAGGTCTGCCCAGGTTCAAGGGGAGGGAACACACCCCACCGCTTGATGAAAAATGGGTCAATGTTACATGGTGGGAACGTGTTGGATTAGATATATATTGATATGACCATGCTGTGAAACGGTCGGGTCTGTGATTGTACGGAACCCCTGAGCCCTGCTGCCTTTACCTTTGGCCCCACAGGAGTCACAGACCCCAAATACCCGACTTTAAAGCACAGCATGGCTTTGGACCATGCGCACCAGAGCAGCGGCTCGTCTGGACCAAGGTCTGGGGAGAGCCGGCCAAAATGTTTGGCTTTTTAAAGGCAGATTGTATTTTCCAGAGATGGTTGCAATAATATCGCCCATCGCTCGTGCTTTTCCTATCATATGATGTTGGTACTGCCCTCATCAAGATGTAGGATAAAGGTCAGGGCACCTGGGTAGCTCAGTCGGTTAAGCTCCGGCTTCGGCTCAGGTCATGATTGCACGGTTCGTGAGTTCGAGCCCGGCATTGGGCTCTGTGCTGACAGCTCAGAGCCTGGAGCCTGCTTTGGATTCTCTGTCTCTTTCTCTCTCTGCCCTTCCCTGACTTGTGCTCTGTCTCTCTCTGTCTCTCAAAAATAGATAAATGTTTAAAAAAAATTTTAAAAAGTAGGATAGGGGCACTTGGGTGGCTCAGTTGGTTAAGCGTTGGACTTTGGCTCAGGTCGTGATCTCACAGTTTGTGAGTTCAAGCCCCACGTTGGGCTCTGTGCTGACAACTCAGAGGCTGGAGCCTGTTTCAGATTCTGTGTCTCCCCCTCTCTCGGCCCCTTCCCCTCTCTTGTATGCTGCCTCTCTCTCTCTCTCTCAAAAATAAATAAACATTAAAAAAAAAAAGAAGTAGGATATGTATTCCCTCTGCCTGAATCTGACAGGACTTGTGGCTAAAACAGAGTGACACTTTGTGACTCGCAAGTCTAGACCATAAAAGTCGATAGAGCTTCTGCCTGGTTCCCTTGAGTTGCTTGACCCGGGAACCCAGCGGCCACGCCATGAAGAAAGTCAAATGGCCCGTGGAGAAGTCCACGTGGAGAGGAACCAAGACTCCCCACCCACAGCCCCCTGAGCGCCCACCTCTGGTCACGTGCCTCCCCTGATCCTGAGTGAGGCAAAGACAAGCCGTCCCAGCTGAGCCCCGCCCAGGTTGTGGGTTTGTGAGTGAGCGAATGATTGCTGTTGTTTTAACTGTCCGAGTGTCGGGGCCGTTTGTTACGCAGCAGTAGATAACCGAAACATGCGGGGAGCCCCAGTAATAACTTGGATGGAATTTTCCAACACGCCCGGTGGGAGCAGGACTCAGATTCCATTTGATTGAAGAGTATCAGTAAATGTGACCTATCTTTCACATCCGGGTTTGGGTTGTCCATTCATACCTGTTAAACTTTTTAATGTGCAGCTCTGGGATCTGGATAAATCTTTGGGAGCTTCTTCACCAATAACACTCAGCTTCTTTCCAATATGCGTATCCTAACTTAGAGGCTGGGTAAGGCTGTCCCTGGTGATGTGAGAACCACCCTGCCCCCAACTATGACAATAAGAATAATAAGGTGGGGGCACCCGGGTGTCTCAGTCGGTTAAGCATCCGACTCTCGATTTCAGCTTAGGTCACGATCTCACGGTTTGTGAGCTCGAGCCCTACCTACATTAGGCTCTATGCTGACAGTGCAGAGCCTGCTTGGGATTGTCTCTCTCTCTCCCTCTCTCTCTGCCTCTACCCCACTCACATGCTCTTTCTCTCTCTCTCTTAAAATAAATAAACATTAGAAAAAATAATAAGATGAATAGCTAACATATATATATATGTATTTATGTATATATTTAATGCTATGAGCTAGACATTATCCTCTATGACTTACATTTATGAATTCATTTAATCCTGACAGCGATCTTGAAGCAAACACTATTATTACCCTCATTTTACAGATGAGAAAACGGAGGCACAGAGAGGTGAAGTAACTTTACAAAGGTCACACAGCTAGTGTGGGTGATGCCTGGATTCCGTGCTATCCTGCCTGTCTGATGATCAAGGGCTGAGACCGGGAATCGGCAAATCTTGAGTAGTTGGGGTGTGGAATGGAGAAAACACAGGGTTTGGGGCCAGAGAGACCCGGACCCTGACCCCAGTCGGGCTGTGTCTCGTGTGCCCTCAGACACACCACGTCACCTTTCTGAGTCTCAGTGTCCTGGTCTAAAAACTGCAGGCACTGATGGCACCTGCCCCACAGGCCTCTTGGAAGGAAGGCAAAAAGACCGCCCCCATATGACATCCAGCGGTGTGGCATTTTGCATATGGCAGACACTCAGCGAGTATCATTTTCTTCCATCTTTCTGGAGAAGGTGGGACCTACGCTCTGATACCACAGGCTTCTGTCCCTCTTCCTGCTTGCCCTCTGCCTCCTCCCGTGGGCAAGGCAAAGTCCAAGTCCTCTGTGCAGCCTGGGAGCCCTGAGGAAGACCCTGTGACTAATTCCTCCCATCCTTCCGCCATAATTGGAATGGACCTGGTCCCAGGATTACTCTTCCTCAGCCTCTAATGATGATGGATCAGTGATAGTCAGTTGTTAATAGTGTCTTTGTAGCCACTCTACCCCTGGCTTCCATGACTCCTTGGGGTGCTTCTCCTCCCCCAAGAAAGAGCCTCAACTCCTCGGTCTGGTTCTTGAGACCTCCACTGGGAAGTTAGCCCCACTTTCCAATCTGTCATCACCCATGTTCCCTCTCATTTTCCTGGAGTCACTTAGACCTGCGTCAGCATCCTAGGTCTGTCATTTGCTCACCGTGTGTCCTTCAGCATGACTTCACCTTTCTCATCCATAAAATGGGTATAATAATCGCTTTCTCTCAGCTCTAATAATGACATTGAATAAGATGATGTGTGGAAAGCATCTGGCACATATTAGGTGCTCCTTAAATATCCGTTTTGTTTCTTCTCCTGTTGCATGATGTGACAGTTAATTTTATGTATCAACTTGGCTGGGCCATGGTGCTCAGAAATTTGGTCAAACGTTATTCCAGATGCTTTTGTGAAGTTGTTTTTTGGATGAGTTTACATTAAATTGGTGGACTTTAAATAAAGCAGATTACCCTCCGTAATGTGGGTGGGCCTCATCCAGGCAGTTAAGGCCTTAGTAGGACACTGACCTCCCCTGAGCAAGAAGCAATTCTGCCAGCAGATTGCCTTTGGACTCCAACTGCAACTCTTCCTTGAATCTCTAGCCAGCCAGCCTCCCCTGTGGACTTGGACTTGGTGGCCTCCATAATCGTGGAAGCCAATTCCTTAAAATCTCTCTCTCTCTCTCTCCTCTATCCCTATCATCTCTCTCTCTCTCTCTTTTAATGTTTACTTATTTATTTTTGAGAGACAGAGAAAGCATGAACAGGGGAGGGGCAGAGAGAGACCCACACAGAAAGAGAAGCAGGCTCCAGGCTCTGAGCTGTCAGCATGGAACCTGATGCAGGTTTGAACCCACGAACCGTGAGATCATGACCTGAGCTGAAATCAGATGCTTAACTGACCAAGCCACCCAGGTGCCCCTCTATCATCTATCTATCTATCCATCCATCCATCATCTATCTATCTATCCATCCATCATCTATCTATCCATCCATCATCTATCTATCCATCCATCCATCATCTATCTATCTATCCATCCATCATCTATCTATCTATCCATCCATCATCTATCTATCCATCCATCCATCCATCCATCCATCATCTATCTATCTATCCATCCATCATCTATCTATCCATCCATCATCTATCTATCCATCCATCCATCATCTATCTATCTATCCATCCATCATCTATCTATCTATCTATCCATCCATCCATCCATCATCTATCTATCTATCCATCCATCATCTATCTATCTATCCATCCATCCATCCATCATCTATCTATCCATCCATCCATCCATCCATCATCTATCCATCCATCCATCCATCCATCATCTATCCATCCATCTATCTATCTATCCATTATCTATCTATCTATCCATCCATCCATCCATCCATCATCTATCTATCTATCTATCCATCCATCATCTATCTATCCTTCCATTATCTATCTATCTATCTATCTATCTATCTATCTATGTGTCTGTCTATCTATCTAGTCTACGTACACACACATCCTGTTGGTTCTATTTCTCTGGAGAACCTTGAGTAATACACAAGGAGAGTATGGAACATTGTATTTTTCAAAGGTGGCTTCACTAATTCATATAGATGATGGATGGATGCCATTCTACACATTTTTCTTATAATGTGATTGAAATCCTTCCCACTGTGGGGTGGGGTTCATATACTCTCTCCTTAATTCTGCACAGGCGCTTGGGACTGTTCTGACCAATATATATGGTGGAATGTGAATGCCACAGGCCTTCTGGTGTTGAGACATAAACAGGATGCAGCTTCTGCCTGGCTACTTCTTCCTCAGGATAAGCACCTTTGAAGCCCTGAGCACGTGTGCTCTTTCCCTCTGTCTCTGTCTCTCTCTCTGTGTCTGTCTGTCTGTCTGTTTGTCTGTCTCTCTCTCCATCACATCTATCTATCAACCAATCACCTATCTATCTGACAAAGTGCAGCAACACAGAGACCACCATGCTGGAGAGGCCTTGAGGAAAGACCAAGATAGAGTCTGAGAAGCCCAAGCACCTGACAGGGCAGGAAGAAGCGTTTATGATGATCCCACCCCAGCCACAGTCAAACCGCAAGGATGAGGAGATCTGGGCAGCAGGTGCATGGCTGGACCAGGTGCAGCATCAGAACGGGGAGGAACAATGGTAATAAATGACTGCTACTGCCTGAAGCCAGTGTCTTGGGGTGATTTTTTATGCAGCTACAGTGAGATAGGATTTCAGAAATTGCATCTCTATATGAAGAGGTGGAAGGAGAAAGCCAGCTTAGAAAAGATATGATTTGGAGAAAAAAAAAATCCCTTGTGTGGCTTCCTTTCCTTACATAGACTATGGGCACCAGGTGGCCCTCTCTGGGTCAAGGAATGATGGGACCTCTGTGGCCTGAAAAAGGCAGCTCCTCTAAGTCCTGCTTGATATAGGAAACTGGGGAAGAGGTGGGTACGTTTATAGAAGGAGGAACTCAGGAAGAAAAGAATGGGGTCCCTAAACTCTCGCCTTTTGAGGTTCAATATTACTGGAGGGTTTTTTTTTTAATGTTTACTTATTTATTTTGAGAGGGAGAGTGAGCAGAGGAGGGGGAGAGAGAGAGAGGGAGACAGAATCCCAAGCAGGTTCCACACTGTCAAACGTGGGGCCCACCATGGGGCTCGAACTCATGAACCACGAGATCATGACCTGAGCTGAAATCGAGAGCTGGACGCTTTCCCGACTGAGCCACCCAGGTGCCCCTGGAAGTTTTTTCTGATAAATTAAGTGGTTTTGATTGGAGATCTCCTGCTGATAACGCCAAGGTTACATCTCCACTCTGATTTCTCCCTTGAAATCCAAACAATATGTTCAGCCATCTACTTGAAATCTCCATTGGGTGGTCTTCTAGGAAAATCCAACCTAACACACCCAAAGCAGAACTCCCCATTTCTTCCCTACCCCATCCCCAAATCCCTGCTCTCCTGTGTCTTGGGAGATGTCCCATCTGCCCTGGCACTCAGGACCAAGGCAAGGAATCTCTGATTTCCCCTTTGCTCTCACCCCCTCACCCCTTATCCGATCCATCATCAAGTCCCGATGGGACCACCTCCAAAACCTGCATCAAGCCCATCACACACCTCTGTCTCCACCACTACCCTAGGCCAAGCAATGAACGTCTTTCTTGTCTAGACTGCAACAGCCTTCCAACCGGTCTCCACTTATGAGGAGCTGGGCTGGTACCACAGTCTCAATCCCCAGGCCTGAGATTCATGGAGAAGGCTAGTTCTAGCTAACTCTAACCAGGCTGGAAGCCCCAGCCTGGCACCATGATCTGGGGATAATGACCAAACATGCAAATGAGAACTAACATAGCTGACGCGTGAGCCCCAAGCTTGGGAGCTCCTACGGCCAACCAGCGTGCTGGGTGAGCAAGGACTGGTTACAACAGCGATCCCTGTGGGGCGGTGGCTGGAACAGCAGCGCCAGGAGACTTCCCTCACTGGAGAGCTCCCTCTCACATCTGAGAGTAGAGTGGAAGCCTCCCACTGACTTTGCCCCTGCGGTTCTTGGTCAGGAACTTTCCTCTCAAGTCCCAGAAGTCTGTGCTCGGGTGGCCTCTGTTTTGTCTGCACACATAGGCCAGAACCCCAGTTACCTTGTACGTAGGATTGTCTAATAGCCGCAGAGCTGAGAGGGCCATTAGACACCCAGGTCTTTTGTTTCATTGACAGAAACTGAGACCCAGAGATGGGAAGAAAGAGACTTCTTGCCTGAGGATGCTAAGCCAAGCCACAGCTTGCGCGGGGAAAGGCCAACACAGGGTGCAATTGTTTGTGTGTGTGTGTGCGTGTGTGTGTGTGTTTAGGGGATGAGTGAGGAGTGGGACGTGAGGTTGTTGGGTGGTAATTATCTCAGTGCTGGCATGCCCCAGGGATTCTTGCAAAGGGGGTGGTTAGGAGGTAAAAAGAGTCCCTGGGCTCCGGGTCATGGGTTCAAGTCCCGGGAGTCCTGCCTTGGCTTCACCTTTCCCCGCCACAGCCCAAAGCATCTCCCACCACCCTCCGGGCAAGAGCCCCATCACAGTGGGGCAAGAGGGGTAGAATGAGCCAGAACTGCCATTGTCACCATTACCCCCGAATCTCAAAGGCCACCTCTCTCACAACTTCCTGCCGGAGTCGAATTCCCTCCTCCGAATTTCCGGTGGATACGTGACCATAGTTCCAGCTTTCATGCTTCTTGCAGGCCACTCACCCGCTGCCCAGATGTTAAAACGTCCTTCCTTCTGCTCAACCAAAGACTTTTTTCTTGCAACCTTTGCCCCAGCTGTTCCCACTCTGCCTCTCCGTTAACCCCCACCCCCACCCCCGAACATGGCTGTTCTTTTTGCCCTTTGCTGGTTTTGCAGAGCTGTTACCGAGAAATCCTGACTTGCCACCCATCCCCCCAGGCCAGACCTGCCCTGACCCAGGAGGTCACTGCTCTGGTCCTTGTGTTGTCTGTCCCTAGAGCTGCATCTCCGGTGACCTAAGTCATCCGTACTTGTGAACATCACACCCTCATGACCCGGCCTGGGTGGGCCGATTGTCAGGGCTAGGCAACCAGGATCCTGCTGGGAGAAAGCAACCATTCTGGTGGTTACAGCCCAGTTCTTTCCTAACTGGTGTCCTCCTCAGCCCTCCTGGGGACAGATGGGCACAGAAGAGGGCAGCCCAAGGCCAAGGGATACAAGGGACACAAGAGATACAAGAGATACGAGAGATAGGGGATGGGTTCCTGATCCCCAGTTAAAACGAACCCAGTGTCACCCCCTCCACGTGCTCGGCGTGAATCCTGCCGAGACTAAGGCTGTGTCTCTAGTCAGTCACCAAGGAAGCCCGGTCACAGTTGTTTGCTCACAGGTCTTTCTCCTCCACTGGACTGTGGGCTCCGTGAAGGCAAGACCTGGGTCTCATTCTCTCTGGGTTGTTAGAGCCCCGCTCAGGGCCCAGGACATAGTAGAGGCTCAGTGAATATTGGTTGGATGAACGAATGTCCCTCCCTGTCCCTTGGCTGGGACAAGGGTGTGAAAAGGGGAGGTCCGCAGCTTCCTGGAACACCCTTGGGGATCAACACCTATGCCCCGTCAGCTGCCCACACCCCGTCCTCTCCACCCACCTGTAATCCCCTCTGTCAAGCGGACACATTCCAAAACCTGCCCTTCCTTCCTGTCTTCCTGCCTTCTGCAGTCATGGGCCCAGGACGTGGGTAGAGCCCCGGCCACCGGCTCCCTGTGGGATGTGGGCTAAGTTGCTTCCTCTCTCGGGGCCTCAGTGTCCTTATCTGTGAAATGAGTCCGGAAGAGCACTTAGGGACTGGGTTGTGGGGGGGTTTGCTGGACCAAGTGTCTCTGACAGCCCCAGGGCTCCTCTCAGCCCCTCCCCACAACACGCCCCCCACACCCCCAAGCCCGTGCTGATGTAGGCTTGTCACATAGCCCCTTGGTGGGCACCGGGGAAGGGATGGGAGAGGCGACGTCCCACCAAGGCCTTCTCTGGTCCACACCTGAGGCCCTGAGGACCGAATGGATGACGTATTATCAACCCTGGGCCCCCACCCTGGGGATATGCTGGGTGAGCTCCAGCCCCGAGCTCAAGGCCCATGACCGCCAAACCTGAGGCTGTGCCCGCCACACATACAGAAAGAGGGAAGCCGTAAGAGCATTCTCTCCGCCTACCCTCTCACCCCAAAGCCTCGTGGCCTCTCCACCTGCCGTCTTTTTCTTCTCCTTCCCACCTTCCCCTCTTGGCCTTCCTTCCCATAGCAATTAGGCGCCCAATTTCAGAGGCACACACTTCAGTTCAAATGCAGGCTTCGTGGATCCTTGGCTGTGTGACCTGAGGCAAGGGACTGAACCCTCTGAATCCTGGGACTGGTGATAGTAGCCACCTCCCCCGGTTGTAACGATTAAGTGAAACAATTTCCACAGAGTACGTAGAGCGGGACCCGGCACGTATTAGGTGCTCAGTAAACATGCGTGTTATTAATCGTATGATCGTCAGTATTTGCCCAAGAACGGCTGGCTGCCAGTCCAGTGTTCTGCCAATTAGTGCTATCCCGAACCTTCCACTTATTGGCTGTGCGGCCCTGGATAAGTGAGTGGACCTCTCTGAGGTTCAGACTGCCTGCCCTGAAGCGCGGCAATACTAATACGTTCCTCATAGACTTTTCTGGAAGATGAGGTGACGGCCAGAAGTAGGGCAAGGAAGAGAATGCGTCTCCTAGCCCTGGAAACCCAGAGAGTGGAAGGAGCTATCAATAAACACTCTTGAGCCACAAGCTTCAGCCACGGCGAGTGGTCTCGCTCTGTATACGGTACTTAGCCCGGCGCAGGGTCACCCTTAGCTGGGTCAGCAGATGGGAGTCCTCCTCCTCTCCCCGGATCCCTCCCGCCACTTCAGTCCACCCCTCCCTGTTCCTACGCCCATTGTTTTTCCTTTTACTCTCCCCTCTTCGCCTCTTGCTTAAATTACTGCCTGGCTCCCACAGCCTCCCAGCATTTTCAAGCTCATTTCATTCGCTCCATCCTGTTACTATGGAGAACCCGAGCTTCAGCAAGGAGAGGGGACCCTTCTGACCGCACGAGCATCAGCATGTCATTGCCCCTGCTCTAGAGCCATCAGATCCACGGCCGTTAGGCTGGCGTTCAAGGTCCCTCACCATCTGCCCCCGCCTCCCACTCCCCTCCCGGCCAACCTCATCTTCGCTCCAGCTCGCTTGCTCACCAGCTGGTCCCACAGGCCAGCCGAAGAACGAGTTTTACTTGGAGGGAAGGTGGCCTCCCGCCCGCCCAGCTCTTCACCACCAGCCCACCCCCAGCCCTAGCTCACCCCGACTATTTCTCCTCCCGCCCTTGGGTGACACCAGTCAGCTGATGATGCCTTCCTCCCCAGATCTCTGTCCCAGCCCCAGGGATGGCACCCAGTGGGGCCAAGCCCAGGAGGTTCTCTACTGACGCCAGCAATCTCTCCCAGACATTGGACTCAGCATAATCGGTTTTTAATGGGCCCTATTATAACCCTATCCGTAGTGTGCGTCATGGGCACCTGACCTCCACAGCTAAACGCTTAACTGGGGAGTTGCCTGGGGCCACTGTCCCTTTCCTTCCGGGTCCTCTTGGAAGCTGCTGGCCTCTGTCGCCAGTAGGCAGTGGTGAGAACATCCCAGCCGGAACCAACCATGCACAGAGTATGCCCCCTGATTCTTAGAATTTCTGAGCTGGGAAAAGCGAATTATAATCCACCAGCGGCAGAAGGGTCTCATTTCGTCTGCTAGCACCGATCGATTGCTAGGACTACTTGAAGTACTCTGTTGAGGAGAACGCTGGGGCCCTGTAGGGAGGAGTTCGGGGGTCAAGCAGCGACGTCTGCCACGGACAGTGAGGGCAGGAGGAACAGCCCACAGGCCACACGCTTTTCTTCCAGAATCTGATGTCTCGGTCATTCACGGACCGATTGCGTGATGGGTGCACGCCCACTGCTCTGAGGAGTAGGTCTCCAAGAAGCCTGGAGGACCCAGAAGACCGGGGAATTGAATTCAACCTATCTATCACTGCTATTTGCTAGGCGTGATGGATCTCACGCTGTGATTTTACAGGTGGAAAATGAGCTTCAGAGAGAGGCATGGCCACCCAGCAAGTTAGTAACAGACCTGACATTGGAACTCTCTGTCACTGGCTTCGTCTCCCAGAAGGGTCCTTTCTCAGCAATGAAACTCCGTCCAGCGGAAGGCCCACAGTGTATCAGAGAATCGGGGTGGAGGGACCTCTCGGTGCACCCTGAAAAGTGGATCCTGAAGCAAGCAGAGCCCGGGGCTCTGACGGGGAAGACGAACCCCAGGTCTCGAAGCAGCAGTCTGGGGTGTGAGCCGGGGTGGGGTGACCCTCAGGGAGCAGACCCCATCCGAAGAGCCAGAAAGGCCCAGGATGCCTGTAAGTGTTAGCAGCTCGCAGGGTGGAGCGAGAAGAAGTTCAAATATGACAAGGAAGCTAAACCACCTGGCTTTGAACGTCAAAAAATAAACAAGAGTTGACTCATGTAATTGTCACATGATCCTGGACGATAGAAAGCAGGAAGCACCACGTGAGGAACACCTTTAAAGACCTATGAGAGGGGCGCCTGGGTGGCGCAGTCGGTTAAGTGAACGACTTCAGCCAGGTCACGATCTCGCGGTCCGTGAGTTCGAGCCCCGCGTCGGGCTCTGGGCTGATGGCTCAGAGCCTGGAGCCTGTTTCCGATTCTGTGTCTCCCTCTCTCTCTGCCCCTCCCCCGTTCATGCTCTGTCTCTCTCTGTACCAAAAATAAATAAACGTTGAAAAAAAAAAAAAAGACCTATGAGAGCAGGACCCCCGCGGGTGCTGACTCACTCACCGCGGGACCCCAGCACCTAGCCAGAGGAGGTGGGAAACCCATAAGTGTTAGCTACCCCGAAGTGTTGCCCCTCACTATTCTGGCACGTTTTCTGAGCCTGCTGCCTCCGAGAGGCCCCACATGTGAAAACTGTGGGGAGTTCAGCACCCTCGGTCCCATCAGTTCCTCACAGCGGGCCTGCGAAGTGTATTCCAACTCCCATTTTACAGATGGGAACATGGAGGCACCAAAGGCAAGTTCCCTTGCTCAAGGCCACATGGCTCCTTTCACCTCAGACAAAGCTGTTCTTGCCCTCGAATCTTTGGGGTGGGAATTAAGAGGAGGCGGCCCCTGGGGCCTCTCTCTGCCCCTTCTCTGTCTTCCCCTGCTCGTCCTCCTCTGTTTCAGCAAGGCCTATGGGGAAGGCCTGGCCCCAGCCCAGGAAGGGCTCTGCCAGGGACTTGCTGGGCAGTCTGGGGCCGGCTCTTTCCATCTCTGGGCCTCCCTCAGGAGCACGAGGGAACGGCACACGGACCATGCAGCAACACAACCCCAAGGATCAGTGATCCAAGTTTCCCCGCGCAGACACCCCCTTTCCCGAAGCTCCTCTCAGCGGCCCTGTGCCCCGAGGCCCCCAGGCCCTGCCCACTCACCTGCCATGCCAGGCCGGCCTGCCCTGGCTTCCTCGGCGTGTGATGTGTGCACCTTCAGGACGGTGTGTCACAGCAGCCAGCCGGACCCGCGTTAAGAAGGCAGATCCCGGGGCACTCCCAGGCAGGACGCCCAGCGTGCAAGCGGAGGCGTGGCCCCTCTCGCCCTAGCAGTGGCACCTAATCGCCCAGTAATTGCCCTGGTTTGCACCTCGAAGGTGTCCGGCGTGGGAGTGGCCTCAGCCAAGAGGCTTTCCTAACACAGAGTTGAGGGCTGGGCTGTGGGAGAAACTGAGGCCCAGAGAGGTCCCGGGACCTGGCAAGAACAGAGGAGGGAGGAGAGGAAAGCAGTTGGGGCGGGGGGGGAGGGGGATCTGGGTTTGCCGTCTCCCATCCTTACCCTCCCAGAGAGAAAACGGAGGCTCAGAGAGGGTGCCCTAAGGGTACATCGTGATAAGCTGCAGAGCAAGGACCAGGACCCGGGTCTCGTGGCATCTGGTGCGGGGCCGTCTTCTCCCGTCCTGGGTGGGATGAGAAGGCTCCCGGGCCCCAGTGCCCTCTTCTGTGCGGCCTCCAGAGGCATGTACGGGGGGGAAAGGCCTACGGTCCTCCCCGGGCCATGCCTCCACCACACCACACCCTCCACCTCCTGCACGGCCCCCCACCGACAGGCTCGGGCCTCGAGGGAGGAGCCCTGAGTGTCAGACGGAGAAACTTTAGGCCCACACAGGCCTGGGTTTGAAGGCCAGCTCGTCTCCTGGTGACAGGAGCGGTAAAATGAAGACGGCGGCCTCTCCTTACAGGGCAGCTATGGGAGGACTCACGGCAACCATGGGAGACTCGCGGCCAGGGCCTGGGCACCCAGGGATCCCGACTCCTTTGTCCCTCCCCTCTGGCCGGCCCATTCCCGATCTCTGTCACCCTAGGCTCTTGGGAGGAGGTTAATAAGAAAGAGGGGAGCGGCTCTCTGGCTCGAAGGCAAGGCTAATTCACCTGACTTTGTGAGTTGGATCCATCCAGGGGCCGGGGGCCCTGACCTCGAGCAAGACCTCTCCATCTCAGAACCCCGGCTTCTCCACCTATGACCTAACAGGACTGGCCTAAAGTATTCTTAAGTGTCATCCTAGTTCACAGGCTAAGATCCCAGGGCTCCAAGACCCGGGACGGCAAAGCGGCTGAAGTCTCATGTTGTCGCTGTCGAATGAAACGGAGGGGTTTTTTTATCTTTCTGGAAGCTGGGAGGGAGGTTTCTCTCTGTTGGTTAGTGCCTGACTTGGGGCCCACGGGGGCTGGGTGGGGCTGGGTGGGGGAGGAAAGGGGAGGTAGGGGGGGTAGACGCTGGGAGACAGGGGCAAGGAGGGGCGAGGTGGGAGAGTGCTGTGCGCCTTTGCTCTCTGTGATCACCTGAGCACTCAGGAAAGGGTATAAAAACCCCAAGTGTTTGATGTGGTTGGATTTCTTATAGAAAATGGCAAAGGGGTTGAGTTCTGCTTGCCAGTTTGGTGCAGGGCAAACATGTTTAATGGGCTCTTTGGAGGCCTGCCCTGCCTTTAATTACTGCCTTCTGGCCCTGGCCCAGGGTTCTCCTTCCTTCTTGCCCTGCAGCCCGCAGACCCCGGGCCCTTCTGAAGCTGCTTTTCTGCCTGTGCCGGTCAAGCTCCTCCCCACTAATCACTGTCTCATCCAGGGCCCTTTATCTTTCATCTGGGGTTTGCCCGGACTGGGGCTCCCAGAATATAGGGCATTTAAAAATACCCCCCCTTCCCACAACCCCAAATAACAATTCATACTCAAGTTTACAGGAGGGCAATGTCCTGGGATAAAAGGCAGAAGCCCGGGCTCTGTTATCTGCAGGCCAAACTGGCTGTGTGACCCTCGGCCAGTCCCTTACCTTCTCTGGGCCTTGGTGCCTGATAACATTGCAGATTAGGTCTCGCCTGTCCCAACCTTCTCTGGTTCTAAATGATCAAGCAGAAGCCAAAGCCTGGGACAACTCGGGAGAGCCCAATCAGTGTTGCTTCACAAGTTAAAATCTGTGCCTGTGGAATAAACACATGCTTTAAAAATAGTTTGTTTTTCTGACTCTAAAGATTCTACGTGCTCGCGTAGAAAAGGCAAGCAACATAGAGAAAGAAGAAAGTATATACGCATATCACTGCAAACATATGTAAATGCATGTATGTGCCTCAGGGTTGTAGGGAAGAAGTGGACGGAGAAGTGAATTTGTAACTTAACCTTTTCACTCGGCCGTAGGTTGGGCTCATATTGTGATCTGGGCAGGGCCTCTGCCCTTTCAACAGTAAGGGGTTATTGATATAACCAGCAAAGTGTGAGCAGCAAAAGAAATGTTTTAAAAATCAGGGGCACCTGGGTGGCTCAGTCAGTTAAGCGCTCGACTTCTGCTCAGGTCATGATCTCACAGTTCGTGAGTTCGAGCCCCACATCGGGCTCCGTGCTGACAGCTCAGAGCCTGGAGCCTGCTTTAGATTCTGCCTCCCTCTCTCTCTGCCCCTCCCTTAACTCTCACTCTGTCTCTCTTTCTCTCTCAGAAATAAATAAACATTAAAAAAATTAAAAAAAAATAAATTAAAAAAAAATCAAACAGAGGGGGCGCCGGGGTGGCTGAGTCGGTTACGCGTCCGTCCCACTCTTGATTTCGGCTCAGGTCATGATCTCACAGTTCGTAGGATCGAGCCCGCGCCAGGCTCCCCGCTGACAGTGCGGGTCCTGCTTAGGATTCTCTCTTTCTCCCTCTCTCTCTGCCCCTCCCCACTCTCTCATTCTTGCTCTCTGAAAATGAATAAACAGTAAAAAAAATTTCAAAAATATCAAAACGATCACCTTTAGGAAAAGGAAAGATTTTTTTTTTTTTTTGGTTTATTTAATTTCAAGTTTACTCTTGTTTTAATTGTAGGCAACGGAGGGCACCATGACTTTTGCGGGACTCAGGGCATCTGTCCGGCCACGCCTTGGAGAGCGTCAGAGGCAGAGCTGTGAGTCCGTGAGTGTGTGGTTGTTGGGCCAGCTGTATCAGCGTCACCGGGGAGCTGGTTAGAAGTGTAGACTTCTGGGCCGTTCCCCAGGCCCGCTGAACCAGAATCTGCATTTTTTTTTTTTTCAACGTTTACTTTATTTTTGGGACAGAGAGAGACAGAGCATGAACGGGGGAGGGGCAGAGAGAGAGGGAGACACAGAATCGGAAACAGGCTCCAGGCTCTGAGCCATCAGCCCAGAGCCTGACGCGGGGCTCGAACTCACGGACCGCGAGATCGTGACCTGGCTGAAGTCAGACGCTTAACCGACTGCGCCACCCAGGCGCCCCCAGAATCTGCATTTTTAACAGTTCCTCGCATGATTCATCCGCATAATATGGTTCGAGAAACTCTACCGAGAGCAACCGTTCTCAAAGAGAGGTCCAGAATCACCAAGACGCTTTTAGGGAATCTGGGAAGTCAGTACTATTTTTATAGTACTATCAAGGGTTTTTTGGGGGGTGTGGAAGGGGTCTCTTTCATTTTTATTCTCTCATGGGTGTACCGTGGAGTTTTCCAGAAGGCTGCATGATATGTGATAGTGCAAAACACTGAATGCAAAAGCAGATCTGAGACTCCAGCTGTTTTCCTATGAAGGCTTCTATTTAAAGCGGTTTTCAAAAAAAAAGAAACAAGGTAAAAGGAAAGAAAAAGTAAAACAATGCCCCTTTTACTGATATTATTTTTTGTTTTGGAAAATATGGTTCTTTTTCACAAATACATGTTAATTGTGTTAAGATGCAGGGTTTATTAGTTTTTATCCATTTATTTAAAAATGTTTTAATGTTTATTTATTTTTGGGAGAGACAGAGAGACAGAGCATGAGCAGGGGAGGGGAGAGAGAGAGAAGGAGACACGGAATCTGAAATAGGCTCTAGGCTCTGAGCTGTCAGCACAGAGCCCAACGCGGGGCTCGAACTCACGAACCATGAGATCATGACCTGAGCCAAAGTCAGACACTTAACTGACTGAGCTACCCAGGCACTCCATGGTTTAATAGTTTTTAGGTGAGTTAAAGCGTAAACATTTCCGTAAGTTTCTCAGTGTTAATTTCTTTTTTTAAAATTTATTTTGAGAGAGAGAGAGAGAGAGAGAGCACACACGAGCAGGGAAGGGACAAAGAGAGAGAGGAACAGAGAATCCAGAGCAGGCTCCACGCTGTCAGCACAGAGCCCTACAGGGACTTGATCCCACGAACCATGAGATCATGACCTGAGCCGAAACCAAGAGTCAGTCGCTTAACGGACTGAGCCACCCAGGTGCCCCTCTCAGTGTTAAATTCTAAATTGGTAAGTATCTCCTGATGTAACCCACATGAGCAAATGTTCTTTGGGGTGCTCAAAAATTTTTTCAGAGTGTAAAGAGGTCCTGAGATGGAACTGTTTGAGGACAGCTGGTCTAGACTCTACCTCCCCTCTAGGAGCGGGAGTGGGGAAGTGGGGAGTGGGGATCTGAGGCTGTGGCCTCAAGTAAAGATGAGGCCATGGGCCAGAAGACTCCAGGGGCAGCTGTGCCCTGCAGGGGGCAGCCCCCTGAGCCCTCTGGTGCTGGGTCCCCTCCTTTCCAGAGTCCCATGGCTCCAGCCACGGCCAACCCTCTGCTGCCCGTGGGGGAATCCCAAGGTCTGAGCAGCCGGCTGGACACAGGATCCTCTGTGCTCAGGCTGGCAGTCATCGACATTGTCTCGGGAATTCATCCTCACGGGACGACGAGTCATCAGGACCCACCTCAGTTAGACCTGGACTGGTCCGGTAGCAGGCTGTCCTTTCCCCTCTCTGGGCCTCTGTCAACCCGAGCCCTGACATGGGAGCTGATACCGCTCCCCTCCATTGGATAAGTCATTGGGTAACTAATGACTCATCTCTACATCACTTCATCCTGAGAGTAATAACCTCGGTGACACAGACGGCCAGGGTTCAGGCTCTGGGAGGGAGATGTTTGCCCGGCCAGAGAAGGCAGGTGGCCGTCTCACAATTTTCAGCGGACCTTATTGTTGCTTACCGTGTGGGGGCCAGAAGCTGTGAAGCAAGCCGGGAGGTGCCCTCATCCCTGCCCCCAGTGACCAAGTGTCGCCCTGTTCATCCACCTGCCTGTCTATCAAACATCAGCAGGACCTAGAAGCCACTATGAATCTACAGAACATGCACAGCTTACTGTGTTGTTTTTTTTTTTAATTTTTTTTTCAACGTTTATTTATTTTTGGGACAGAGAGAGACAGAGCATGAACGGGGGAGGGGCAGAGAGAGAGGGAGACACAGAATCGGAAACAGGCTCCAGGCTCTGAGCCATCAGCCCAGAGCCCGACGCGGGGCTCGAACTCACGGACCGCGAGATCGTGACCTGGCTGAAGTCGGACGCTTAACCGACTGCGCCACCCAGGTGCCCCTGTGTTGTTTTTTTAAAAATGTTCATATATATATATATATATATAGAGAGAGAGAGAGAGAGAGAGGCAGAGCGGACAGAGAGAAAGAGAGAGGGAGAGAGAGAATCCCCAACAGGCTCCATACTGTCAGTGCAGAGCCCGACGTGGAGCTCGAACTCACGAACCGTGAGATCATGACCCGAGCCGAAATTAAGAGCCGGACATTTACCCTACTGAGCTACCCAGGCGCCCCTGCCTACTGTGTTTTTGCATTGGGTGCTCATGATCTCTTCACATCCTTATACATTCATTCCCCATTCATTCACTCCTTCCAAAATTCATTCAACAAACACTTCTTCGTGCCCACTAGAGGGCAAATGAATCTCTGTGAAACCTACAGAGACATCAGTAACTGCATTTTTTTTTTTTTCAATCATTGTCAAGATACCAACCTATTCTGGACCTTCCCCTTGGTTCATTGTGGTTCACTCATTCTGCAGCGGGGGTAATGTTTTTGAAGTATTTTCAGCTGTATTTCTTATAAATTGTGTTGCCCTGGGGCCCCCTCCCCCGCCCCGTCCCCCACTGAAGCCAAGAGTTTGGATGTCAGGCATCGGCTGCCTGATTGGGTGTTCTGGTTTGTTTGCTTTGATTAGTGCCTGATAAGACAATGACCTTTAAAGCTAGGCTTTGCCAAGAAGGGGCTTAGTAAACTCTAAACCTCCTCTAGCAATCAGAAGCCAGGCAGGCCTAATGGATACGATCCTCGAGGTTACTGTAAACCAAGGCCAGAGATCTCTAGGTATTCCATTTAAATCCTTTCCATCCAGGAAGCGAAGGAGGCCCCTCTCTGCTGATTGCGGGGAAGAGAACGGAGACCAGAGGAGGAGAAGCCGGCAGATTTCTTGACCTGACTTCGCCTCTTCAGACCAAATTTCCAGAGGTGGGAGGAAAGGCGGGGATAGTTGGTAGCTACACAGTTTGAGGGAAAAGCCAGAATGAAAAGGGTAATTGCCAACGAACCTGCGGAGGGAGATCAGAACTGTGGTTGCCTTTGGGGGTGAGGTGGGGACGGGGATTGAGAGGGCAGGGGCGTGAAAGAGCTTTCTGGGGTGATAGTTTGATTGGGATTGTTGACTGGGATGTTTGTTTACACCGGCATTCGTTAAACTTCAACCAACGTACGCTTAAGGTTTGTATATTTCATTGTATGCACATTTAACATTTAGGAAAAGGAAGCTGTAAGCAAATTTCAAACTCTAGTCTGTGATAGGCATGTTGATTTAGAAGGAAGTGTATTGACATCTGGAATTTAATGATGGTGCAATTGAAAGGCACCAAAAATGAGATGGATGGATGGATGGATGGATGTAGGGACACGTGATAAACCAAGTATAGTCACATGTTAATGGTAGAATCTAGGTGGTGGTTATATGGTGTTCACTATGAAACTCTTTGATGGGGCGCCTGGGTGGCTCAGTCCATTGAGGATCTGACTCTTGATCTCAGGGTCATGGGTTCAAGCCCTGTGTTGGGCTCCCTGCTGGGCGTGGAGCCTACTTAGAAAAATCTTGGACAAATTTTTATAAAAGCTATGTCTGAACATTTTCCTAATAAAATGAAAAAGGGTTTTCCTTCCATGCTATATCATCTTGTCCAGCTGCCCAGCCCCTTTTGGATGCCTTTGCTGTGTTTTATGAATTTCCAGCCTCAAGAGTCCCAGTATTCGAAGGCAGAACACAGGACACTCAAAGCCTAGCCTCCCTTGCAGCTTGGGTGCAGGCCGGTGACCAGTACTCCTCAAATCGCATCCGGACTCCAGCTCAGAGTGTGTAACCCACGCACCCACCGCGTTTGCTCGCGCGATGGTGGCGGAGGCCAGCTTCTATGCTGGTTATGCTTTCCCAGACCTTGCAAGGGTGAGTTCCCGCCCCAGAGGTGGTCTGGGCAGGGCAGGGGCAGGGGCATCAGCAGTACCCGCTCTTTCCTCTTCAGGCCAGTGGTGAAATGCCAGGCATCCTTCCTGGAAGCTGAGTGCTCCCGATGATTCTGTGAGTCCTCCTTATCCTTTTAAAAAACTCATTTTTTTCTTTCTTTTTAAAAAAAAATTTTTTTTGGGGCGCCTGGGTGGCACAGTCGGTTAAGTGTCCGACTTCAGCCAGGTCACGATCTCGCGGTCCGTGAGTTCGAGCCCCGCGTCGGGCTCTGGGCTGATGGCTCAGAGCCTGGAGCCTGTTTCCGATTCTGTGTCTCCCTCTCTCTCTGCCCCTCGCCCGTTCATGCTCTGTCTCTCTCTGTCCCAAAAATAAATAAACGTTGAAAAAAAAAAAATTTAAAAAAAAAATTTTTTTTTAACGTTTATTTATTTTTGACATGGAGAGAAAGAGCATGAACGGGGGAGGGTCAGAGAGAGAGGGAGACGCAGAATTCGCAACAGGCTCCGGGCTCTGAGCCGTCAGCACAGAGCCCGACGCGGGGCTCGAACTCACGGACCGGGAGATCGTGACCTGAGCCGAAGTCGGACGCTTAACCGACTGAGCCACCCAGGCGCCCCTACTCATTTTTTTTTTCTTTGCTGAAAACAGCAGTTGCCAAGGAGGAGGCCTGAGAGGTGGGCCCGGAACAACCCTCTTGTAGATAACAGGTGGGGATCCAGATGTGCCCACGTGCCCCTGGGAAGCGGAGAAGTTGAAAGGGCTGGTGGAGGAGGCTTTCCAGTTCCAGAACCTGCATGTCAGGAGCTGGGACCCCCTTCCGCTGTTCTAACGACACGCAAACAACTGAAAACCAACAGCTCCTCTTAGATCTGTTGGAGAAGTGAGGCCACAGGGCAAGCTACTGACCCACAACTTGGAGAGATAGACGTGGAGAGAGAATGGCAATTTACTGGTGCAGAAACCTCCGTGAGAGCCAGTCCTGGGATTGGAAAACCCAGTCTGTTATTGATGAATGGCTGGAGGCTCGGTGTGGGCAAGTCTGAGAGATAAAAACCCCAGGGGCACCATCCTGAGGGGACCCCACACCTTTGTGAGCTTTACCTCCAGAAGCCCTACCTGGATTCTCACAGTGACGATCATCATCAGAGAAAAACACCCCCGTGCTTCAGTCAGGGGGAGGGGGAAGGAACCATTTAGAAACATGCCTCTGTTTTTCTTAACCAAGCCTGCCCTCAAGAGAAACTACTTAACTTCAGCCTAAACTACCGTGGTTTTGTAGAAGCCTAACTATCTTGGGGCAAGGGAAATAGCCAACTCCGTCCCGCTCTAGTCATCCTCTAGTCCCCACCGAAGGGGGCGGAGAGGGCCGAGAAACGCTTGTGAAGGTCACAGCCCAGAGGATCAGGTTCATTAAAATACTGTGACCCGGGGCGCCTGGGTGGCGCAGTCGGTTAAGCGTCCGACCTCAGCCAGGTCACGATCTCGCGGTCCGTGAGTTCGAGCCCCGCGTCGGGCTCTGGGCGGATGGCTCAGAGTCTGGAGCCTGTTTCCGATTCTGTGTCTCCCTCTCTCTCTGCCCCTCCCCCGTTCATGCTCTGTCTCTCTCTGTCCCAAAAATAAATAAACGTTGAAAAAAAAAAATACTGTGACCCAATCGTAGAATGCTTCCCCTCCCCCACACCTCACCGCCACATCACTAAAGGCCTATTTACCAGAGTTATTTTATCCCCGACATCATGTCCAGCTGTCAACAAAAAATCACAAGACACCCTAAAAGGCAAAACACAGTTTAAAGAGACAGAGAAAACATCAGAGCCAGGTTCAGACACAGCAGGGATGTTGGAATTATCAGTCCAGGAATTTTAAAAGAACTATGATTGGGCGCCTGGGTGGCTCAGTCGGTTAGGTGTCCAACTTTGGCTCAGGTCGTGATGTCACTGTTCCTGAGTTGGAGCCCCGTGTCCGGCTGTGTGCTGACAGCTCAGAGCCCGGAGCCTGCTTTGATTCTGTGTCTCCCTCTCTCTCTCTGCCCCTCCTCCACTCATGCTCTCTCTCTCTCTCTCTCAAAAATAAACATTAAAAAAATTAAAATAACTATAATTAACATGCTAAGGGCTCTAATGGAAAAAACAGACAATATGCTTAGGATGGGCAATGTAAGCAGGGAGAAGAAAATTCTAAGAAAGAATCAAAGGGAACGCCAGAAACACTGTAACAGAAATGAAGAACGCTTTTGATGGGTTCATCAGAAGACTGGAAAGGGCTGACAAAGAATCAGTGGGCTTGAGGTTATGTCGATCGATAACTTCCAAAGAAGAAAAACAAAGAGAGAAAAAAATAAACAAAAACCACTTCCCCACCCAAACCAGAACAGAACATCCAGAATCGTGGGACAACTACAGAAAGTGTCACGTCTGCTTAATGGGAATGCCAGACTATAAGAGAGAGAGAAAGAAACAAGAAATACTCAAAGCAATCACGAACGAGAATTTCCCCGAGGGAATGTCGGACGCCAAATCACAGATGTAGGTAGCTCAGAGATCACCAAGTAGAGTAAGTGAAAGCCTGTGGCCCTGGGAGCCAGCCCCACTCCCAGGGGGCCGCATGGGGTCCGGCACACATCACCTGTCACAGTCATGGAGCACACAGCCTGTCTGTGGACAGAGGACTCCATCATATAAGCCCCAGGTACAGTTCTGGAGAGAAGCAGGGAGAGAAAGAGATGTGAGAGACTGGGCATTCACCCAGTAGGGGCTGGATCATCACTCTGGGCCACTTGGACTAGAAGAATAAGGAATGACTGACTCACCTTTAAAATCTGTTGTTTCTGGGAGCAGCAGGACCAGGGCTCACAAAGATTAGGTCATGATACAACATTTAAGATCCTTCTTTTCTCTACCTTTTCGAGAAACTACAACAGTCACCACGTACCGTTGTGCTTCCTATGTGCCGCTGCTCAAACCTGCTCTTATGTATTATTAGTCACCGGTGTTGTGCCCCCTTTTTAGAGGAGAAAACCGAGGCTCGGAAAGGATGCGTATACGTCTCAAGGTCACGAATTTGAATACTGATAGAGCCAAACTTGAACCCGTGCAGCCTAAGTTTGGAGCCTATATTCTTAACCCGGGTTATGCAGTGGATCAACGTTCAGTCCGATGACAATTTTTTTTTTGTTTGTTTCTTCACTTCTTCAGTAAATAGCTGCTGCTACTTATGGGGTGAGGATAGACACAGCAGGAACACAGCAGGCATACAAGGAGATTGCTACGTTCTTGCTTCTCCGGTTAGCACTATTGAAGACGCCCCATTTCTACTTGTCAGCTACTGAATACGTGTTAGTACCTACACTGGGCAAGGCACTGTGCAAGATTAAGGAGTTAGACACACTCCTGTTCCCAGGGATTATCTTGCTCAGAAGCCCTTCATTCATTCATTCATTCATTCACTCCATCATTTATAAAATGTTTATTAACACCTGCTCCTGGCAAAGCGACAATAGGGGGGTGGGGAGAAAGAGATAAAAATGAATAAGACAGAGTCCCCAGCCTTAAAGAAACTCCGATGTTTATAAGAGAGAGAAACCGGGGCGCCTGGGTGGCGCAGTCGGTTAAGTGTCCGACTTCAGCTCAGGTCACGACGGCTCGGAGCCTGGAGCCTGCTTCGGATTCTATGTCTCCCTCTCTCTCTGCCCCTCCCCCACTTGTGCGTGCGTGTGCGTGTGTGTGTGTGTGTGTGCACGCGTTCTCTCTCTCTCTCTCTCAAAAATAAACATTAAAGGGGCGCCTGGGTGGCTCAGTCGGTTAAGCGTCCGACTTCAGTTCAGGTCACGATCTCGCGGTCCGTGAGTTCGAGCCCCGCGTCGGGCTCTGGGCTGATGGCTCAGAGCCTGGAGCCTGTTTCCGATTCTGTGTCTCCCTCTCTCTCTGCCCCTCGCCCGTTCATGCTCTGTCTCTCTCTGTCCCAAAAATAAATAAACGTTGAAAAAAAAATTTAAAAAAAAAGAGAGAGAAACCAAATACCCCACATAATTACAGCACATGTTGGAAATTGATGATTCCCAAGAAATGCATAAACAGAGAGCGGGTTGGCTCAGGGCTGGGAGAGGCCATTTTAGCAAAAGTTTCCCAGGAAATGAATTAAAGGTAATCTAATTCTGTTGGGAGAATGATGTTCTTCTTGTGAGTTCTGAGTGCTTTTATTTTTTATTTTTATTAAATCTCAAGTGGAACCAGTTGGGAAAAATACTCCCACAACCGAATCCCTAATCTCAGCCACCCCAAAGCATCCTTCAGACTCTCAAGGGAGCTGAAACAGAAAGAAAATGAACGATGTGTGAGAGCCTTCTGGTCTTCTGGCTCTGGCTGTGTCCAGGATGGTCCTCAGGCCCGTCACCCCAGAAAGCCAGCCGGGAATGCTCCCGCGCAGCCTTACTGAGAACTTTGCAGAACGAGGAGGGGTGGGGGAAGAAGGACACTGGAGCAGATACGGGCAGGCCTTTCCTGAAACCTCACCAAAATGGCAGGAAGGAACTTTTACGCAAAACGCATACATGCCCAGGAATGGGAGACCCCCGAGAGAAGGTGACAGCAGCAAAACTTAGAAATGTGGAGAGCACAAGGAAGCGTGGCAAATCGCTAGCAGACCTGAAAAACACTTCCCAACCTGGAATCACCAATGGGGAGAGCCAGGCAGGGGTGAAAACCAACTCAGTAGTCACTGCAGAGCTCCCCCCGTCCCCCGCCGCCACCCCCCCCCAAGGCTCTGGAACAGACAGCGGCAGACATCTCCATAATCGGAGGCTGGGGTGCAGGGGCTCCTGCTAATAAAATAAAAGTTGGTTGGAAGTCTGTTTATGAAGCTTTAGTCTTCCGAGAGAACACAGCAGAGACTGGTGCACAGACACAGCGTTAGGGGCTGGGGTACCGCGCTGAAAACAGGTGCTTCGAGGGGGCGGCTTGCACACGACAGGCTGAGATGCTGGCCCACCCCTCCTCCGCCTCCCTCTCAACTTCTGACCCGTGATGCTGGCCGTCAGGAGGAAACACCTGTCGGAAGCCTGACCGGCCCCAAAGGAAAGACTTCAAGACGCGGATTTGGAGTTTCCCAGCTAAACAGCCCAAAGCTGTCACGGCGCCCATGACGCTCCTGTCCCCAGGCCTCCCCCAGCACCTCCTATCAACCCTTCATGCCCCCATCCTTAACTATGAGCAGAAAAGCATTACCAGACATCTGCAGAAAACTTCTCACCATGAACGAGGGGAAAAAATAAACATACTGAAACAGGAAACTTGGACGAAAGAGCCTGTTTGAGGAGAAAGTATTTCAGAAGAATACACTACGTTTGGGAACCTCAGAACCATGGAAAGATAGTGCAGTCATGGAACAAAACCAGGCTATGATTAAAAAAAAAAAAAAGGAACGTTCAAAACAAACAAAAAGCTCTAGGAAGCTGCAGATTTGATAGCACAAACAAAAAACTAGAATGTAAGTCTTGGCAGAGAAAGTTGAAGATATTGCACAGTGAGTAGCATAAAAAGAAAAACAAGGAAGTGTGCATGATAAAGAAAAGATGAGAAAATTTCAAGGCCAGTCCATGAAGTCCAATATGCGAACAATGGGAGTTTCATAAGGAGATAGATGGGGACAGAGGCACCTGGCTCAGTCTGTTAAGCATCCTACTCTTGGTCTCAGCTCAGGTCATGATTTGTGGGCTTGTGAGTTTGAGCCCCGCATAGGGCTCTGTTCTGTCATCGCAGGGCCCACTTGGGATTCTGTCTCTCCCTCTCTCTGCCCTCTCCTCCCCCCCATGTCCCTTGCTCTCTCTCTTTCTCTCTCAAAGTAAATAATAAACTTAAAAAATATATTAAAAAAGAGATAGATGGGGGCAGACATGAATTATCAATGAAATACTTAAAATTTCCAGAACCAAAGGACATAAAGGACTTTTGTTTTTTTTAAATTTTTTAAATGTTTATTTATTTTTGGGAGAGACAGAGTGCAAGTGGCGCAGAGGCAGAGAGAGCCAGAGACACAGAATCCAAAGCAGGCTCCAGGCTGCGAGCTGTCAGCACAGAGCCTGACGCGGGGCTTGAACTCAAGAACCACGAGATCATGAACTGAGCTGGAGTTGGACGCTTAACCGACTAGGCCACGCAGGCGCCCCTGAAAGGACTTTCTGAATGACAAATAGAATGGATGACAGCTGAATACGGGCACCCGCCAGGTCTTGTGAAATTACAGACTACTAAATACAAAGAGAAGATCCTACAAGCCCCCAGGGGAAAGGAACAGAGCACATACAAAGAATTGGGAACAGAAGTGACTTCCATTTTCTCGGTAACACTAGAATGCAGGAAATTCTGCTGGAAAATAATTTCCGCTGCAGATTTCTCGATCCAGCCAAGCTGTAAGCCAAGTGTGAGGCTAAAATAAAGACATTTGTAGACATGCAAGGTCTCAAAAGATTTTCCTCCAAGGACCCTTTCTTGGGAAATTACCGGAGCATATCTTGCAACATAAAAGAGGGAGTAAGTCAGGGAAGGAGAAAAGATCGGCGATATAAGAAACAGGAGCTCCAACAGAGAAGAGGTACAAATTCCAGAATGAGCCGGAAGGGAGACCCCAGGACTCCTGCTGGGCACTGGCCATAAGGGGCAACCAGTCCAGGGTCCAGTAGGTCAGCAGGCTGTGAGAAGCTTCTCCAGCATGATAAAATAGAAAAGCTGAGGTGTCCATAAAGCTTGAGAGGCTATTTCAGCAATTGGCAGAGTGTTTGATTTTTGAAATAGTAGTAAGTACATAAAAAATGAAGCAAGCGTGGGGCGCCTGGGTGGCTCAGTCAGTTAAGCGTCCGACTTTGGCTCAGGTCATGATCTTGCAGTCTGTGAGTTCGAGCCCCGTGTCGGGCTCTGTGCTGACTGCTCGGAGCCTGGAGCCTGCTTCGGATTCTGTGTCTCCCCCTCTCTCTGCCCCTCCCCTGCTTGTACTCTGTCTCTCTCTCTCTCAAAAAGAAATAAATATTTAGAAAAATTAAAGAAAGAAAAGAAAATGAAGCAAATATAAAGCCTAGATTTTAAATCATTAACTCCAGAAAAAACAAATTTTGTGCAGGAAAGGAAGAGTAAGCATGGTGTAACTACATGGATATTATAATAATATAAGCACTACATAATAATCAAACCAAAGTTATGACATAACCACCCAGGGAGGAGGAGGAGGACGGGAAGACTGTACTGGGGGTGGGGTAGGGGGTGGGAATTAAGAGGACCTGACCTTCATTTTCCATGGTGGGAAGTCAAGGGACAATTCTTACTCTATTGCTGGAAAATAAAGAAGCAGCAATTAAATTATCCAGAGCATGTTATCTGAAGATATGGATGTAGATTTTTAAATAATCAGGTACAAGAAAGGTGTATTTTGTTTTAATTTTTAATGTTTTTTTTTAACGTTTATTTATTTTTGAGACAGAGAGAGACAGAGCATGAACGGGGGAGGGGCAGAGAGAGAGGGAGACACAGAATTGGAAGCAGGCTCCAGGCTCTGAGCCATCAGCCCAGACCCCGACACGGGGCTCAAACTCACGGACCGCGAGATCGTGACCTGAACTGAAGTCGGACGCTTAACCGACTGAGCCACCCAGGCGCCCCTTTAATGTTTATTTTTGAGAGAGAGAGAGAGAACGCGTGCACACACACACACACACACACACGCACACGCACGCACAGTGGGGGAGGGGCAGAGAGAGAGGGAGACATAGAATCTGAAGCAGGCTCTGGGCTCCGAGCTGTCAGCACAGGGCCTGACGCGGGGCTTGGACTCACAAACCATGTGATCATGACCTGAGCTGAAGTCGGACACTTACCCGACTGAGCCACCCAGGCGCCCCTGTGTATTTGTTTTTTTAATTCTGCATAGTAAATTACCGCAAAGAGCAGCTAACACAACACGTATGGAAAAGAGTGTGGTGGCTCGGCAAGAAGTTAAACATAAAATTACCATACGAGCCAGCAATTCCACCTCGAGGTGTGTATTCAAAATAATTGAGAACAGGTCCTCAAACGGGTACATGTATACCATGTTCATGGCAGCATGATTTGCAATGGCCGAAAGGGGGAAGCAATCGAAACGTGCATCAACGGATGCATGAATGAACAAATTGCGGGGCAGGCATACAATGGAGTAGCATTCGGCCATTAAAAGAATGAAATGCTAATATGTGCTCCGGGGTGGACGAGCCTTGAAAGCATTATGCTGAGCGGAAGAAGTCAGACACAGAGGGCCACACGCTGTATGATTCCTTTCCTAGGAAATATCCAGGGAGACACCACTGACTGGCGGTTGCCAAGGGCTGAGGGGAGGGGAGATAGAGAGTGACTGCTTCATGGGTGGATGCCCAACACTGTGAATGTACTAAAGGCCACTGAATTGTTCCCTTTAAAGTGGTTAATTTTATGTTACGTGAATTTCACCACATAAAGAAAAAAACCCCGTAAAATCTAATTGTATGGTGTCATTCTGGATTAGTGTATGTAGCAACCCACTAACGTGATGAAGGGAATCTATCATGCTCCTCCTCCTCCCCCATTGGCTGTTCCATTCTGGTTTTTGATTTAATTCTATTGCAGAAAATGGAGTACTTCACTTCTCTTTATTTAAAAAAAAAGTTTTTTTTTTTTAAGAGAGAGAGAGAGAGAGCACAAGTGAACAAGAGGGGCCGAGGGAGAGAGGGAGAGAATCCCAAGCAGGCTCCAGGCTCAGCTCAGAGCCAACGTGGGGATCAGTCCCACGAACTGCGAGATGACGACCTGAACCGAAATCAGGAGTTGGATGCTTAACTGACTGAGCCACCCAGGTGCCCTGAAAAGAACCTCACTTCTCTTCAAAGTATGGAGGAAGGGGGGGTGTGCTTATTAACGTCTTTTGACAAAGTTCTGAGTTCCTTAAACTTGAGTAGCAACCAAATATAACAAGTCCATATTCTCCAGTGTGGGGAGGAATAGTCAGAAATTATGACCTTGCATCTGTGAAATAAAACCGTTTTTGAAAAAACAAACCAAACCAAAAGAACCCCGAGCCATTTCTGAGGCCAGTTTCTGAAGGTCTAGGCTGAGTGTGACTAGATCCTCTGCTGAGGGCCTCACCTGCCTGAAATCAAGTTGTTGGCCAGGCCTTCCCTCTCACTGGTGGCTTGAGGCTCTCTTCCAGACTCATTCGGGTTGTTGACAGAATGCTGCAGGGGTAGGACTGTGGTCCTTGCCGTCTTGCTGTGGGCTGGGGACTGCTCTCGGCTGCGAGGGGCCATCCACGGTTACTTGCTAAGTGACCCCACAGTCTACCAAATTAAATGTTAATCTCATCCAAAAAACCTCACAGAAACACTCAGAACAACGTTCGACCAAAGATCCGGGCACCGTGTGGCCCCGTGAAGTTGACACATAAAATTGACCATCACGCAAAATCAACCAAGCTCGCAGATACAGAGAACAGATTGGTAGGTGGCCGAGGCGTGGGGTGGAGAGTTGGCGAAATGGGTCAAAGGCGTTCAAAAGGTACACATTTCAAGTCATAAAATAAATAAGTCCTGGGAACGTAACGTACAGAATGGTGACTGTAGTTACTAACATTGTATTGCACGTTTGAAACTTGCTAAGAGGGTACCTCTTAGAAGTTCTCACCATAAGAACAAAATTTTGTTAACTACGTATGGTGACAGAGGTTAACGACTTGTGGCGATCATTTCACAATATATACAAATATAAAACCATTACATTGTATGCCCGAAACTAATAAAATGTTGTACGGCAATTATACTCCAATAAAAAGAAAAAAAAATTAACGCTCACAGCGGCCATCTTAGAATTCTATTTACCACAAAAAGGGAAAGAAGTTGTCACTGGAGAGGGGGCAATTAGGGGAAAGGAAGTGGGTGACGGATGTTTTTCAGACAAACCTTGTAGAGTTTTTTGATTTGTCCTTAAGCCTGGGTCATGCACCGTGTCCCCTCCACCGCCCCCCCCCCCACCAGGGAGACAATTCTTGGAAGCCAGAGGTCATGACCACATGGAACTTATGATGCCATCTTTAATTTTGACCAGGCTCTAGGAATGAGGAATGCCCTGATGGAACAGCTCCACGCCTGCCTCTGATTCTTTCCCCACGCTCGTCCCCAGTAGATCTCTCCCCCCGGGGTTGGTCCTCTTGCTGGTGGACCGGACACCTGCTGTGTGAACCCCTAGATCCGCGAAGAGGACCAGGGCTGGCTCTTGGCAGATGGTGCAATGAAGCTTTTAATTCTGAGATAATTGCAGAATTACACGCAGTTCTAAGACATAACACAGAGAGAGCTCAGGTACCATTTGTCCCGTTTCTCCCAGGGGTAACATCTTATGAAACTCTAGTGCAATATTACCGTCGAGATGCTGACATTAACACGGTTCATGGGCTTTATTTAGATTTCCCGTTTTACTCATATCGATGTGTGTGTATTTAGTTGCGTGCAAATTTTTATCACCCGTGTAGGTTTGTGTATCCAGCACCACAGCCAAGATACAGAGCAGCGTCATCTACATAAGGATGTCACATGTCGCTCTTTTGTAACCACACCCACCTCCCTCCCGCATGCCCCCTCCCCGTCTGTAACCCCTGGAAACCAGTAATCTGTTCTCCATGTCTATCATGTTGATGCTTTAAGAATGTGAAAGATGCTTAGCCATAAAGAGGAACGAGACCTTGAGACGCACAACTCGAAGTCAATATCACCCTGATGCCAAAGCCAGATACAGGCGGGCCGAGAAAACCTGAGAAGTGTTCTTTTTTCTATGTTCTGTAAGAGACGGCGCAAAAATCCGTGTCGATTCTTCTTTAATGTTTGGTAGAATTCTCCGATGAAACCGTCTGGGCTTGGAGATTTCTTGGTGATGGTTGTGGCGGGATGTCCCTTGCTGAGGCCACCGGGCACCTGGCATCTCTGGGTGGGGAGGGAAGCCCCAGCTGCCTGTGGGATTAGGATGGGCCCACTTGCTTGCCAGTGCTGGGGTCTGCTGGGTGGTGTTGGGGGGACTCCTGTTTGATCCAGGGGAGGAATGAGCCTGGTTGGGCCACCTTCACTTGCTATGTTGGGGCCGGGGGGCGGGTCGCCTTCTTCTGCAGGGTGGCGGATGTAAGATGCCCTGCCGTTGTGTCGTTCCGCTAGTCCTGGGTCTCTAACCAGCTCGCCCTCATCTTACCGCCTTCCCTCTGGAAGGTTCTCTTTTGGTTGCCTCTTGAATTATTTCAAGGGTTTCTAACAGTATTGAGTGGGGACAAGCAGGGAGATCAAGACTACGTCATCTTGTCTGCACTGGAAAGGCCGAGGTGTCCTTTTTGCATGCTGACGGGTGGCCCCGGGCCACAGGTGGGAAGGAATGTGGAGCTGATGAAGGGGCCGGGGGCTCGCTCTTTCCACACCATCGCCTGTGGCACAAAATCAGAGATTCTGAAATTAATGCCTGGTTTTCCAGGTCATCGCTTAAAAAAAAAAAAAAAAAAGGAAACATATCATCTCATGTAATTTTGCTCAGAGGCTGAAAAATGTGTAATTATTTTCATGTTGCCGATGAGGAAACTGGGGCTCAGAGAGGGGCTCCTTTGGCCAAGGACCATGCTGGCATTGGTTATGGCAAGATGGGGAGCTGTGTCTACCCCTCTCCCACTTTGCCCCCTGTCCCCGCCATCTCGGTGGCCTGGCCCTGGTTCCCCATCAGGACCACGGGTGAGGCCTCTCTTCCCAGACTTTGGTTGCTCCCCAGGGACCGGGCCTTTGGTGGAGCTGGCGTCTCATCCTGAATTTACAGGTGGCACTCTTTACAGGGGAGCAGGCCGGTGGCCTATCTTGGGGAACCGCCCCCTGAAACAGCCCAGGGGGACTTGGCACCTGTCACGTATTAACTATACACAACAAATAAATGCTCTTTGCCTCCCTTGAGCAAATCTCGTGGCGTGCGGTGTTTGGGGGACCGGACAGGCCCAGCAGCATTAACAAGAGACTGGAACGAGCCTGCGCACTGAGCTGGGGTGTGTGTTGGGAGCTGGACCCCCTCCTACAGGTGGGAAGCCGAGGTCAAGAGGAACGTCCAGCAGGTGCAAACATGGGGGGTCACCATGACTCTGTCTTTGGTCCTTTTCTCTCATTCTCGACCGCTACAGGTACATTTGCCTAAAATAACAAATGGAAAGTGTATTTTTGAAAAAAAGTGAACTCACAGGGACAGAAAGAATGATGGTTGCCAGGAGCCGGGGGTCTGCTGGGGGAAAGAGGGAGAGGTTGGTAAAATGGCACAAACTTGTAGCTAGAAGACGAGGAGGGTCTGAGGGTCCACGGTACAAAATGGTGATTATAGTTGATAACACTGGATTGTGTAATTGAAATCTGCTAAGAGAGGGGCGCCTGGGTGGCTCAGTCGGTTAAGCGTCCGACTTCAGCTCAGGTCACGATCTCGCGGTCCGTGAGTTTGAGCCCCACGTCGGGCTCTGGGCTGATGGCTCAGAGCCTGGAGCCTGCTTCCGATTCTGCGTCTCCCTCTCTCTCTGCCCCTCCCCCGTTCATGCTCTGTCTCTCTCTGTCTCAAAAATAAATAAACATTAAAAAAAAAATTAAAAAAAAAATCTGCTAAGAGAGGGGAATGTAAATATTCACACACACACACACACACACACACAGATAAATCTGGGAATGGATGGATGTTTTAATTAACTAGATGGAGAGGATCTTTTCACAATGTATACGTATAGCAAATCGTCAGGGTGTCCATTTTAAATACCTTACAATTTTATTTGTCCATTTCACCTCAACAAAGCTGCAAAAGAGGTGTCTGAAGTTAAAACAGACATTCTTTCAGAAAGAATAGAAGTACTCTTCGGTAGAAATTCCTTCATTATGGTTAGAACCCCACCCTTCATGGGGTGCCTGGGTGGCTCATTCGGTTAAGTGTCTGACTTGGGCTCAGGTCATGATCTCGCGGTTCGTGAGTTCGAGCCCCACATCCGGCTCTGTGAGCACTTAGGATCCTCTGTCTCCCCCTCTCTCTGCCCCTCCCCTGCTCATTCTCCCCCCCCAAAGTAAATAAATAAACTTAACAAAAAAGAACCCCACCCCTCAGAAATCACTAGTTAGATTGGAAAACAGTGATTCTGAAACTTCTGCTCTAAACATTCACCTTCACTGACCTCATCCAGGGCCAGGACTTTGAGTTGATCACTTATAGCTTGATATCTTTTGAACATCTGTCTCCTGAATTCCAGAGACCGATAACCAACCTTCCCCAGGATACCCCTCAGGCGCCACAAACACCCATTGAAAACCAATTTTTTTATCTCTCCTCAGTCTGGGAGGTCAGTAGGTCACAAGGACTGAGACTTCATGGACGGGATTAGTGCCCTTATAGAAGAGACCCCAGAGAGCTCCCTTGTCCCTCCTGCCACATGAGGACACATCGAGAAGTCAGTAGTCTGCAACCCGACAGAGGGCCCTGACCGGAACCTGAGCACACAGGTGCCCTCCTCTCGAACTTCCAGGCTTCCGAAGTGTGAGAAAGGAGTTTCGGCCAGTCCGTGGGGCTTTGTTATAGCAGCCTGGATGGACCAAGGCACTTCCTCTGGGCAACTGGGGCTTCATCCTGCCGGCCACTTTCTGAGAACTGTCTGGAATACACCTTAGGACCATCCCTCCAAAAGATGGGAGGCCTGATTCCAAAGTACGGGCCAAATGAAATCTTTCATCGGCCTACTTCATACACCAACGGTCCTTAAACATCAGTGTTCAAGAGAACCTTCCAGAGTGAAGGTAAGCGTGTGTATTTCTGGGCTTTGTCCACACAGATCCTGCACCAGGAACAGGCATTACTATGTCTCCAATGAGAATGTTTGTCTGAAAGTCTATTTTGTCTAATGTTAGAATGGACTCCCCAGCTCTTTTGGTTGTTGTTTGCGTGGTATGTGTTTGTGTATCCTTTTACCTTCAACACACTTGCCTCTTTGAATCCAAAGCGTGTCTCATGTAGACAGCGTAGAGTTGGGTCACGTCCTTTTATTTTCTTTATGCATTCTGCCAACCTCTGCCTTTTGGGGTGGTGGTGGGGGGGGGGGCGGGAATCACAGAGATGGACACTGAGAGCATTTAAGGTAACTACCGTTAGGATAGAATTTATATCTGCCGATTTGTTTTCTGTTTTGTGTCTTCCTTCCCGTATTACTGATTTCTTTTGTGTTGCGTAGGTGTTTTCCAGTACACCATTTAAAATTTTTTTTTTTTTCAACGTTTATTTATTTTTGGGACAGAGAGAGACAGAGCATGAACGGGGGAGGGGCAGAGAGAGAGGGAGACACAGAATCGGAAGCAGGCTCCAGGCTCCGAGCCATCAGCCCAGAGCCTGACGCGGGGCTCGAACTCACGGACCGCGAGATCGTGACCTGGCTGAAGTCGGACGCTTAACCGACCGCGCCACCCAGGCGCCCCTCCAGTACACCATTTTCATTGCCTTGTTTCTTTCACTGTAATTTTTAAACTTATTTTCTTAGTGATTGCCCTGGGCTTACAATTAGTATCTTAAAACAATCCCGTTTGGATGAATACTGACTTACTGTGAATTGCGTGTAGAAACTTTACTTCAGGGACACCTGGGTGGCTCAGGCGGTTGGGCGTTGGACTTAGGTCGTGATCTCACGGTTCGTGAGTTCAAGCCCCACAGTAGGCTTTCCTGCTGTCAGTGCAGAGCCTGCTTTGGATCCTCTGTCTCCCTGTCTCTCTGTCCCTGCTCCCCTCTCTCTCTCTCTCTCAAAAATAGACAAAAGTGTTTTTTAAAAAAGGGACGCCTGGGTGGTTCAGTCGGTTAAGCGTCTGACTTCGGCTCAGGTCACCATCTCATGGTTCATAGGTTCGAGCCCCGCGTCGGGCTCTGTGCTGACAGCTCGGAGCCTGGAGCCTGCTTCGGATTCTGTGTCTCTCTTTCTCCCCCTCCCCCACTCATGCTCTCTCTCTGTCTCAAAAATAAATGAACATTAAAAAAAAATTTTTTTTAAATAAAAAAAAAGAAACTTTAGGATACCTCCCTCTCCTCCCCAATCCATCGTGTAATTATTGTCATACAAATGACATTTTTATACATTATAGATTGTATACATTATACATTTTTATACATTTGTCGGTTTCATTAATTTTTTTCAAGAAACCAATGTTTTGCTTTGTTGGGCATTTCTACTGAATGTTTTCTGCTTCATTTTTTTGTTTTTGTTTTTGTTTTTGTTTTGCCCTTTCTCTTATGTCCTTTATTCTATTTTTTCCCCCTTATTCCTTTATGCGAGGCTGTCTGGTATTGTTTTATGCTGTTTTCTTTTTTTAAAAATCCATACCAGATTAATACATGCAGCTCTAACAAGCTCCCAGTGCTGTGAATGCACTTTCTATGGTGCTGATTCTGTCTTGTGCCCATCGAAATCACCCGGTTTCCTGGGTCAGTGTTTTGCTTGTTGCTGAATTTTAGGGAGGCTGGTTGCAGGCTAGGTCTCCCTCTGTTGGTTGTCCTTAAGATTGCAGCAGGCCATCCCCAGCCTTCGTCACCCTGGAGTCTTTCCTTAATATCCAGGCCACATCTCTCAGCGTCTACATCTGTGATTCTCCGGAGGAGAGGACCTCTTCTCTACTCCAGGCAAACCCTCAGAGCTGTGAGCTGAGCCTCAGCCTGGGTCTTTCCCCAGTGCTGCCAGTTCAGCCCTGATTAGACCACCCTGACCAAAGGGGAGATCAAATCTCCCCTCCCAGTTACCTCCAGGCAGAATGATCGAGTCCTCCCTCCTCCCTAATACTCTCGAACCCTAGCCCTCAGATCGGGGTGGGGAGCCTCTGGCCAGGGCGATGCTTGGACCAGTGCTTGGGCCTGGCAATAATAATTAAAGCTGCCCTTTACCAAACACTTACTCTGTCAGGCACTGTTCTAAGAGCTCAACATGATGAACTCGGCTCTGTGAGGCAGGCACAGGTATTAATCTGCATCGTACAAATGAAGAAACGGAGGCACAGAGAGTTTAAGTAATTTGCCAAAGTCCTATGGCCAGTTGAGAGGCAGAGCTGGGGTCCCCCAGGCAGTCTGGTACGAGAAATAATATCATGTATTATTTTAAATAATTTTAATAATTTAATTCATTTAACCATTATTCATTTAATAATGTAATTTAATAACTTAAATACTTGGTTTGATGATTAATTTACTACTAATTTTTTAACGATACCGTCTCTGTGTCCAAGCACCGCTAAGTGCTTGATCGTCACGACCACATGTAGTTTTGCAGATGGGAAGTCGGCATTCAGAGAGGAGGACTCAGAAAATGGCGTAGACTCGGGTTCGCCTGTCCCGAAGCTCCTCTGAGCCAGGGCGCCTGTGTTGGCAGAATTCACCGGCGATGCTCATCGAGCGCCTACATCAGATACATCTGGATGCCATAAAATGCATATGCCTCATGATTCTGAGCCAGTGAGTTTGGATGATGGGCTGTGAGAATGTGCATTTAACAACAACTCCCTGTTGATCCTGATTTATTTAAAAAAAAAAGAAAAAGAAAAAGAAAAGAAAAAAGCGAGCAAACTTACTGCCCTGCTTCCTCCACCCATCAGAGCACATCCTATCAGTCATCTTAGACGTGAGTTACTTGAGCACGTGTCGCTTTCCCTCGATCACAGTTAAAAAAAAGTGCTTTTGCTGCCAGTAATAGGACCTCTGACAACAGTGGCTTAAGTTCTGAAGGGCTTTATTGTCGGCTTAATAAAATGGCCAGAATGAGACAGTCTCAAGGCGGGTGTAGCAGTTCGGCAGTGTCATCAAGGGCCTCGTTCTTTTCGGCTTTCCGTCACGCTCTCCTTGGCTGTTGGCTTTTCTTCTTCACGCTTGTGGTTTCTTTTTTTCAAATGTTTTATTTAGTCTTGAGAGAGAGAGAGAGAGAGAGAGAGAGACAGAGCGTGAGCGGAGGAGGGGCAGAGAGAGAGGGAGACACAGAATCCAAAGCAGGCTCCAGGCTCTGGGCTGTCAGCACAGAGCCCGACGCGGCGCTCAAACTCACGAAGCGTGAGATCGTGATCTGAACCGAAATCGGATGCTTAACTGGCGGTGCCCCCCAGGTGCCCCCCACACTTGTTTCGTAGGTGGCTGCTGCAGATCCAGATATCTTGTCCAAAGTCCCCAGACTTGGATGCAGCAAGAGCATCATCATGTGACTTAGGCTCAACCAAGCACATGTGCTCACCTGGAATTTTTTTTTTAATTTTTTAATGTTTTTATTTATTTTTGAGACAGAGCATGAGCAGGGAAGGGGCAGAGTGAGAGGGAGACACAGAATCCGAAGCAGGCTCCAGGCTCCGAGCTGTCAGCACAGAGCCCGACGCGGGGCTCGAACTCACGGACCTTGAGATTATGACCTGAGCCGAAGTCGGACGCTCAACCGACTGAGCCACCCAGGCGCCCCTCACCTGGAATTGTTAATTGGGAGGTGGTGGCAAGACTGGGGACAGTGAGGACTCCATTCTGGGGGACGATGGTGATGGCTCTGGGGGCCCAGATGGGTTCTTCTATATCTTATTCTTAGGTCGGCAATCATGTGCTCACTCCGTGGGTTTTGTGATGCAATTCTCGCTGCGATGCTGCCTGTGTGGTCACCCTTTGCTCCTGCCGCTTTCTAACCCTTGTCCTCTGTCTTCTCCACCCGGTCTGGGAGTTTCCTGAGGTCCCTTTGAGATTTCCTCTTCTCCTGGGTCCAGCCAGAGTCGGCTTCCGTGGATTGCGGACAGACCTACCAAGTGTGGCCCCTTCAGGTCTGAGCTGAAAGACGACTCCTCAGAGAGACATTCGCTGGCCACGGAGGGAAGGTGGCCTGTTATTCCCCAGGACAACCCCCCTGGCTTTCCTTCACCGCGCTGATCGCAAACGGTTTGTATTTTATTTGTTCGCTTGTTCTGTCTGGCTCCGCATTACGGTATAGGCTCCAGGAGGCCACAGACCATCGTGTTCTCGTGTGTGGGGTGCAGTTCCGGACACACAGCAGGTGCTCCAGGTGTTTGCGATACGGACATGACTGGTGGATGGCGTGTTCGGGATGGGGCTGACGTGGGAGGCACCCGGTGGGCAGATAAGCCCCCGATCTCGGGTCTCATCTCTCCACTCCCCCCCCCTCCCCAGTCTCCCCCTTCACGAAGAGTAGGCAGGTCATATTACGAGAAAGCATCATGAAGAGAAAACCCTGCTCTTAAACAGGATCACAAGGGTTGTCCCTGCCTTGGGTGGGGAGGGTGCCGGCCTCCCCAACGCACAGGCACCAGCCAAGCACGATGGGGAACAAAAGTAAAATAATATTTAGATAAAAGGCCATAATTAGCCTTAACGCCTGTGCATAACGCCTACTCAGACATTGATAACCCTGGAAATAATATGGAGACATAACCGGCACTAGGAAATCATCCACCACGCTGACGTGTGTTGGGATGGTTCCAGTTGCTATCGATGCATAACAAACTACCCCCAGGCTTAGCGGTATAAAACATCCATTAATAGTTCTTATGTTCTACTGCACCCCGTTTGTGAAGGCCGTCTCAAATGGCAACTCTTAGAAAGGGAGGAAGTTAGACTCCACCTTCTGATGGAGTCTGGAAGAGCATGGATGGAATTCTCACGAGCGCTGTGGCCCTTTCCGGAAAAATGGAAAACATCATCCGCCGCAGGGCTCCTCCCCCGGCTCCGCCCCGCCGAACTGTAGTGGACTCTGGCCAGTCAGGGTCAGGCTTCCTCTGGTCCTTGGCCACCCGCCTCTCCAGCCTCACATTCTGACACTGAGCCAACACGGCTTCCTTCTCGTGTCTCCCCCTGCCAGGGTGAGGGAGCGCTAACATCCTTTGCAGGCCGGCTCCTCTGAGAAGTCCGCCCTGATTGCCCCAGCCTCCCAGCTGGACCTCAAGCTTTCTTCCCCGCGGGACCCTGCTCCTCCTTCCAGGACTAGCGTTGAGCTCTCAGCACCTGGGAACTTGGCTGAAGAAGATGCTTTGTGAGCTTAGGCCAGGGTCCCGGCACAGTGGCCAAGGGGGCTGGACGCAGAAAGGCGGCCGATGGGGGCGCAGGAGGGAGCCTGGAGGGGGAGGTAAAGAGCCTCCCACTTTACCGTTTCCCAGGGCTCACGTTGGTGGAGGAAGAGCAAAGCAGCCGCCCTGCTTGAGGTCGGTCTGGAATCATCGAACGGCTGGGACTATCAGACGATGTCTTTCCGGCCTCCTTCCTTCACGCCCCACATCCAGTCCCTTGGGACAGCTGGTGGGTTCTGCCTTCTCCACCACGTCTCACGCCACATTGCTGCCACGCTGGTCAGAGCCACCGGCACCCCTGCCCCGGACGGTTGGTTACGATCGCTTCCTCACTGGACGCCTGGCAACAGCCGGAGGGTTTCTTTAAAAGCACGAGTCAGAGGGGCGCCTGGGTGGCTCAGTCGGTTAAGCGTCCGACTTCGGCTCAGGTCATGATCTCTCGGTCCGTGAGTTCGAGCCCCGCATCGGGCCCTGTGCTGACAGCTCAGAGCCTGGAGCCTGCTTCGGATTCTGTGTCTCCCTCTCTCTGATCCTCCCCTGTTCATGCTCTGTCTCTCTCTGTCTCAAAAATAAATAAACGTTAAAAAAAAATTAAAAAAAAAAACAAAACACGAGTCAGATGCTCCTTCCCCCTCCCCCACCGCTCCTCCCGCCCTCCGCCCTCCGTTGCTCACAGCAAGAGTGGTGCTTCCTCTGTGTCCCCTGTTACTCCTGCCTCGGGGCTTTGTCCCCACTGTTCCTGGAACCCATTCCTTCAGATCTTCACTCTCCTTTATAGTCCACACCGGGTTTCTACCCAGATACCACCCGTCAGAGGGCTTCCCCAACACATACCCACAGCCTGGATTTTGTTCATCCATTATAGTTCGTGTTTATTCGATTACTCCTTTTATTACCTATCTCCCCACACCCACCCCTGTACCTCTGCCTCCCCGCGATGACAAACTTCCAGAAAGCACAGATCATCCGTGCTGAATCCCTGGAACCTGCTCATGGTTGCGGCCCATGAATCATCTGTGATTCAGTGAGATCTTGGCCATGGAATTTTTAATGGCTTGGTGACCCTGGGAGGTCACAACTTCCACGATCAGGTGAGTCAGACTGCCGGTGTCATACACAAAAATACCAAAATCACTCTGTAGAGTGGTGCCCCCAGCCCCCAAGGGCATTTCAAGTTTAAATAGAAGGCTAGGCCTTCAGTCTGAAGCATTGGCCATCAGATGCTTTTAGAAAAGCCTGCAATTCCCACAGTGGACCAGTGGGAGGCACCCCACTCATCCCTCAAGGACTCAGAAAAATCAGGAAGGGCGCACACTCCAATCTCAAAACTCGGGTGTCCTCTGGGGGAAAAAGTGGAAGAGAAGTGGGGAAAGGGAACCGTCTGTCTTTTCACTCTTGCATGCTTTTGTATTTAAGCAATTTTTATATTGCGAACATATTTGCATAAAAATATTTTAATAAATGTGTGTGTATATTTTAAATTTTTTATTTCACAAGAGAGAAAGCTAATTTACTATGGAGTGGCCATAAACTCAAAATACATAAGTAATAGTATTTTATTTTGCTCCAGATTGAACCCCCTCACATACACTTTCCGAGGCATGCTAAAAGTGTGGGCTTACTCGATGGAAATCAGAGACATAGATCATCCAAGGCAGCGTGCAGGATTAATGGAATCGCTGTGTTAACACTCCAATTTTGTCGCAGTTTTGCACAGCACAACGAATTATGCCGTGCAATAATTCAAACACGTTGAATTTATCATGCAATGTCACCGAATGTATCATATATTCTAATGTGATATCAATAAATCGTGTTTATGCATGTTTGCCAATGTTTGCGCCCTGCAGATCGGCAACCATTGGCAGATAAATGGTTGCCATAAAATATTGTAGGTGATCATAAAGGCATGTGAAGGCTAGAATGAGAGCGAAGAATGGAGAGCGCTTGCTCTAAGCCTCTGCTTCCCCGTTGGTACAACGGTGGGTAAATACTGTCCCCTTTTTGAAGGTTGCCAGGGGGAAAAACAACATAACGAGGGAACCTCTCCCACTGGGCAGGCTGCGGGAGATGCTGGTTGAATCCAGGTGTTTGAGGCTGGCTTCTGAGGCACGTATGATCAAGATTGGGAGGAGGAGGGGTCCAGAGCCAGAAGCAGGGCAGATGAGGAGGCTGCTTCTGGGAAGAAGGACTCTGAGGTCCCTTGCTTATGGCACCTCCTTAGGTTGGGAATGCGAGAGCCAGGAGCCAAGCAGTCGCAGGAAAGTAGTCTGGGAGGAGGCATCCAAGAGTGGCTCTCTGGGGCTGGGTGCCACTGCACAGACACACGTCCTTAAGTTTCTGCATCCTTTAGCCCCTGTCTCTTTGCAAACCTGGGACAGAATTCATCACTGGATTTTTAGAATTTGTGCATAACACCGAGGCGAGGCACTGGAACCAGGCTGCCTGGGTACCAGCGCTGCCTTTGCTAACTCTCCCGTGACCCAATTCACTGGCTAAGTCTCGGTTCTCAGATCTGTAAAGTGACGGCAATATTATTAGCCCTTTCCTCAAAGGGTTATTGGAAGGAGTAGATCAACAAATACCTATGAGACGCTTAGAACAGGCTTCCGGCTTCCAGCTTCTGGTCTGGCACAAACGAAGCTTCAAAGTCGCCACTCCATCCTAACGAGTAAAAAGCTGAACAAACCAATTTTTCACGGTGCAAACCACTCCCCGAAATTGGAGACACTGACAGGCGAATAGAGAATCATAATTTACAGGAGCAGAAACCCACGAATAGCATCTTCTGTAGAGGCCAGTGCCGGGGTAGGGAAACCTGAATGGTTATTGATGAACGGCTAGAGGCCCGGTGTGGACAAGTCTGAGAGTTAAAATCCCCGAGGGGCCCCATCCTAGAGGGCACTCAACACCTCTGTGAGCTTTACCCCCCAGGAAGCTACCAGACTCTCACAGTGAAGATCAGAGAAAAATCTCCTCAGGCTTCAGGAGGGGGAAGGGAAAAGAAACTATTTTGAAATATGCCAGAACATTCTGTTCTTCTTAGCAAGGTCGGCCCCCGGGAGAAACTAACCAGAGCTGGGCTTTTGTCAATGCCTAACTGACCCCGAGGAAGGGAAATACCCAATTTCAGCCTCTTCTAGCCTTCCATGTGGGAGACGGGAAATACACAACTCGAACACACCCCCGCCTTTCAGTCCCAACCCCCTATGGAGGAGGGGCAGGGACTGAGAAGCCTATGTAAATTTCACAGGTCAGAGGCACAGACACACTACAAAACAGACCTGACCATAGAACTATAGAATGCTTCCCCTCCTCCCACACCTGATGACCACATCACTAAAGCTTATTTACAGTAGTTCATCTTACCCAGTGCATCATGTCTTGCTCTCAAGAAACAAATTTACAAGGCATACTAAAAGGCAAAAACACAGTTTAAAGAGACAGCGCAAGCATCAAAACCAGACTTAGATATAGCAGGGATGTTGGCATGATCAGACCAAGAATTTAAGACAACTGTTATGCTCAGAGCACTAATGGATAAAGTGGACAGCATGTAGGAACGGACGAACAATGTAAGCAGAGAGCTGGAAATCCTAAGGAAAAATAAAAAGAGAAATGCAAGAGATCAGAAACACTGTAACAGAAATTAAGAATGTCTTTGATGGGGGGCCCCTGGGTGGCTCAGTCAGTTAAGCATCTGACTTCGGCTTTGATCATGATCTCACGGTTTGTGGGTTCAAACCCCACATCAGGCTCTGTGCTGACAGCTCAGAGCCTGGAGCCTGCTTTGGATTCTGTCTCCCTCTCTCTTTGCCCCTCCCCTGCTCGCTCCCCCTCCTCTCTCTCTCTCTCTTTCTCTCAAAAAATAGCTAAAATAAACTTTAAAAAAATGTCTCTGATGGGCTTATTAGTAGACTGGACACTGCTGAGGAGACAACTTCTGAGCTTGATATCTCTCAATAGAAACCTCCAAAACTGAAAAGCAAAGAGAAAAGCAAAGAGAAAGAAGGGCTGGAAAAAAAAAAAAAAAGAAACAAGAAAAAAAGAAGAACAGAATATGCCAGAACTCGGGGACAACTATATATGATGTAACATCCATGTAATGGGAACACCAGAAGGAAAAGAAAGAGAGAATGGAATAGAAGAGATATTTGAAACATTAATGACTAAGAATTTCCCCCAAATTAATGTCAGACCCCAAACTATGAGCCAGGAAGCACGGAGAACACCAGATAGGATAAGTGCCAAAAACAAAACAAAACAAAAACAAAAAAAAACGCACAAAAACAAAAACAAAAACAACCCCCCCGCCAAAAAAAACCCTATATCTACATATATCATTCTCAAACTGCAGAAAATCAAAGAGAGAGAAAAAAATCCTGAAAGAAGCCAGAGGTGGGGCAGAAAAACAAAAACAAAAACAAAAACAAATCCACCTTCTCTATATAGGAGCAAACATAAAAATTATGTCTGATTTCTCAGAAAACGTGCAAACAAGAAGAGAGTGGAGCTAAATATTTAAAGTGTCAAGAGAAAAAAAAACCCATCAACCTAGAACTGTGAAATTATCCTTCAAAAGTGAGGAGAAATAGCGACTTTCTCAGACAAACAGAAATGAGGGAATTTGTTACCTTGCAAGAAATGCTAAAAGCAGCTCGTTGGAGAGAGGAAAAAATGATCTAGTTCAAGCACTCAGCTCTACATAAAGAAAGGAAAAGCACTGGAGAAGGAATAGGTGAAGGCAAATAAAAACTTATATATTTTTTCTTTTTTTTTGTTTTTATTTTATTTTATTTTTTCATTTTTTTTCAACGTTTTTATTTATTTTTTTTGGGACAGAGAGAGACAGAGCATGAACGGGGGAGGGGCAGAGAGAGAGGGAGACACAGAATCGGAAACAGGCTCCAGGCTCTGAGCCATCAGCCCAGAGCCCGACGCGGGGCTCGAACTCACGGACCGCGAGATCGTGACCCGGCTGAAGTCGGACGCTTAACCGACTGTGCCACCCAGGTGCCCCTATTTTTTATTTTTTTAAATGTACATCCAAATTAGTTAGCATCTAGTGCAACAATGATTTCGGGAGTAGATGCCTTAGTGCCCCTTACCCATGTAGCCCATCCCCCCTCCTACAACCCCTCCCGAAACCCTCAGTTTGTTCTCCAAATTTATGAGTCTCTTCTGTTTTGTCCCCCTCCCTGTTTTTAAAAAAAAATTTTAATGTTTATTTATTTTTGGCAGAGAGAGAGACAGAGCATGAGCAGGGGAGGGGCAGAGAGAGAGGGAGACACAGAATCCAAAGCAGGCTCCAGACTCTGAGCTGTCAGCACAGAGCCCGACATGGGGCTCGAACTCACGAACTGCGAGATCATGACCTGAGCTGAAGTCAGCGCTTAACCGACTGAGCCACCCAGGCGCCCCTCCAGATGGATTTTTAATGTCACACCTCAGGAGTGTCACTCCAGGAGAAACCCAAGGATAGGGATCATGCTGTGGTTGATTTTTAATCTCTCTTGACCCCATGCCCAGCAGAAAGCCTGGCACAAAGTAGGTCCCTCCGGAAATGCTTGCTGATAAGATGGATGTTTGTGGAAAGTAAGGTCTGGGGCAGGCCTCCCAGGGATGGCAAGATACGGATTTCCTTCTTTCTCTCAGAGACCGGAGTAGGTGTCTGTTGATTTCACCCTCTCCTACCTCACTGGGGACTGCTGCAGAATTTCCGAGGAGGAACGGAACACCCCATCTTCAGGCCTAGTGCAGGGCCAAGGCCCCCAGAACGCTTGGAGAGGGTGGCAGAACTTTCAGGAAGAGAGACAAGTCCCTCACTCCGCAGGGGAAGCCTCTGCTGCGTTTAGACACGGGAGCCGTGGTCTGGTGATGGTTCCTTGATGTTGGGAGCAGAGTTGGGCACGAGTGCTGGTGGCGGCTGCCTCCAGGAAACCGTGGAGGTGGGAAGCTGAGCCCGGAGCGGCTTGAGTGGCAGGAGGAGGAGAGAGGCAGCTGGGGCCGGCCAGCTCACCCCTTTTGGTGGATCAAGGAGGTTGCGAGCGTCCCATGGGCCAGGGGACCCCACTAAGGGCAAGTGCGCTCAGGAAAAAGCACAGGACCTTCCGGTGCGGTTAGAAGTAGTGGGGTGAATCTCTGGGGGCTGAAACTAAGGGCCATGTTGCCCCCATCATGGAACACGTAGTGGCGAAAGCCTGCCTTCACACGCTGGCCGACATCAGTGGATCAAGCCATCTGAGGGGAAGGGGGAAGGAAGGAGGAGTAGGTCGGGCCTGAGCTGAGCAGAAGGCAGACGCTTTGAGCTGGACGTTGAGGCAGAACCTTCTGTTTAGCCCGGACTGGCCGACTCAAGAGAGCACGGTACGATTGCCAAAACGGAATCTGTCAGCACAAGGGACCGGAAAGCTATGGGCTCTGCTTGGGGTCATTTCGAGGGGCAGGGAGACCGAGGAACCACCAAAGCGTGTGCGAAGGCAGAGAAGGTTCCGGCTGAGTTAGCAGTGCTGTGGCCTCCTGGCTGCAGGAGGAGAGGTGTGGTTTTGAGGAGGGAAGAGCCTGGTGTGAGCAGAGGCTGGGCCTCTCCGGGAGTCTCCTCTGCAAAAGGGTTCCAGGGAGGACTTTGAGGTCCCTTCCCACTCGGCCCAGCAGCCACACAGAGAGCACGCAAAGCCTGCCTGGGACAAGGGGCTCCCTCTCCGGGCAACCTCGTCTATTTTTGGACATCCTATTAGAAAGTTTATTCACTGAACAGTGAATAAACAGTGATCTGTCCCACACAAGCCCACACTCCCTTTGGACACTGGCATGTGGGGAACAAGATGTCCTTGGGTCATCCCTTCTCCAAAAGAACATGGCCGCCGCCCCCCTTCCTCCTCCACCACCTTAGGCAAAGCAGCAGTCTAGTACAGCCCGTGCTGATTGTGTTCTTTTTAACTTTTATTTTGAGTGTAAAGATGTGAGTGCCACGACAGTGTGAGTGCGGGACAGTGCCTCCCGCGGTGGCCCGAGGGAGGAGCGGGAATGTCCCAACTGCATAGGCTTGGGATCAGCAAATCTTCCGGACTGTCTCCTCCCCCACAGCCATTCAGAGAGTCGCTGGGTCAGATGCCACTCTGTCCTGCAGCATTGCTGGCCTTGAGGGCCGAGCAGGGCCACGGGGCTCATGGGAACGTGCAAAAGTGAATGCGTCTCAGGGCGGGAGGTAGCCAGCCCAGCCCAGGAAAGGCGGGGGTGGGGGGCGGGGGCGTGCGTGTGCCGGAGGCTGGGGGTCCCGTCCGGGCCGGCTCGGGGGACGTCGTGGATTTCCCAGGCTGGACATCATGGGCGGGAGGGCTCACTCCTCAGGCGAGCGCCGCCTGCCCCGTGTTACCCAAGTTTGTATGGGGCCCCCTCGAGCCCTTCATTCGGCCACGTCGATGGACAGCATGGCCTTGATCGCAGGGAATTTGTTGCAGGAGAAGTCAGCGAGCAGCTGCTTGGTGCCACTCCGGGTGGGCAGGATCTCAAAACGCACCCGGGACCGCTCCTTGGGGCGCAGGGTCGGCACGCTGGTGGGGAAGCGCGCCGTCAGGGTTGATGGCGAGGTTCGTGGACCTCGGGCTAGAGGGGCCCCCTGCAGCCTCAAGTCCTGAGCTGGTGGGGCTCCCTCTGGCTCCCTCCCTGAGTCATGCCCCACCCCCTGCTAGCTTGGGGCCCCTCAGCCGGGGAGGGAGGGAGCCCCATGATCTCCCACATACGGAAAGCCCTTGAGGACCGGCTCCAAGCGCCGGTGATCTGGACTTCCCGGGAGTTCAAGTCTGGTCAACCCCCACACCAGATGCAAACGTGCGTGCCCGCGTGCGGACTCTCCCAGGGGCTGCGGGGAGGCCGCCTCCGACCCCCTCCCACCGCCCCACACTGGCCCCTCAGGCCTGGCACTCACTCAATCCTGAGGCTTCCCAGCAGCAGGCCGCTGCCCTCCACCATCAGCACGCAGTCCTTCACGGGCTCATCCAGCGGGTTGGAGAAGAGCATCTGGACGTTCACGGGCTGCTGCACCCGGGCCTGGTCCAGCACCTACGAGGAGAAGGGTTGCCGGAGTCAGGACATGGGCTGCTAGCCTCACCTGCCACTTGGTGAGAGCCCACGCAGGCTGGGTGGACGGCTCAGTGACGGGCAGACACCCCTGCAGGGGCTTCCTAGGAGACTGCTGCCAGGCCCCGTGCTTCCGACGGGACCCCAGGCTCAGAGGAAGAGGCGGCACATTGTAGTGACTGAGAGCACTTTGTCTTCTCTGCCCCTCTTCCTGGTCGTGCTGGGAAGGGCAGCCCTGCTTCCCAGGACGGCCCCGTTCCACGTGGGCTGCTCAGAGGGCGGGGGACTGTTTCATTCTGAACTTAGAACTTTCCTGGGGCGCCTGGGTGACTCGGTCGGTTAAGCGTCCCCCAGTCTTGGCTTCAGCTCCCGTCGCGATCTCACAGTTTGTGAGTTCAAGCCCCACGTTGGGTTCCGCGCTGACGGTATGGAGCCTGCTTGGGATTCTCTCTCTCGCGCTCTCTGCCCCTCCCCCACTCGTGCGTGAGTTCGAGCCCCGCGTGGGGCTCTGTGCTGAGCTCCAGCTCAGAGCCTGGAGGCTGCCTTGGATTCTGTGTCTCCCTCTCTCTCTGTGCCCCTCCCCCACTCACACTCTGTCTCTTTCTCGCTCTCAAAAGATAAATAAACATTAAAAAAATTAAAAAAAAAAAAAAAAAAGAAAAGCAGTATTTTCTTTGAGGCTCCCACTCACCGGTCTTTTTCTTCCCTTCCAGCCTGGAAGCCCCCTCCCTGGGAGGCCCGAGCCCACTCAGACCCCCACTCAGAGCCTCATGCTCCTCTCCACAGGACATGGCATTGGGCCCCTCAATTCAGGCCACTCTCTGATGACACCCCGGTCTATCGATGTCCTTTGAAACTTCTGGAGCCAAAGTTTTCCCTGTGTGTCACGTGTGGTCTGGACGGGGCTCCCGCCCCGCACTGTCCTTGGCCAGAGAAGCCTCAGGTTCCCATCAGGAAGGCAACCCGGACTATTTGTTTGCTGTCGAAGAGAGAGCTGGGCTTCTGTCCCTCCCTGCCTTCCAAAGAAGGAGCCAGATAAGCTCATGGATACATAAACACTGACGTAGTGTTCACACTGATATTCGGTTTTCGTGTTACTTGTTCTTCTTGCATTATTCCTGCTTACCACCCCGCCCCGTTGACCCAAATCTGTATGTGCACCCGAAAGGGAGGATAAGAGCCACCAGAAATCTGAATCTGATTATCAGTGGTTCACGGGCCAACGTGAGGGACATCACCCTTTGGGACAAAGTTCAGATTTCGTGGTCTGATTCCACCGTATAACGTCCTCAATGCTTGCTGCGAATCCGTGCTGGATTAGAGAACGGGACTTCATCCGAATGGTTACCTTTGCATACAGATTACCCTCACGGGTTTAAAAGTCCGCACCCTGCTCTGAGTGAGCTGTGCACGGATTCTTTCAAATCAAGGTAAGAGTGCGTGGTGCTCTGCAGGTTGATGTCAAGGCGAGATTGTTAGGAGCAAATGCGCACAGAGATGTCCGAAAGAAGAGAGATCAGATGCCCTTTTGAAAGATTAAGTAAGAGAGTTCTTGGTGGCACATTTCCAGCCTATTTGTATTCTGATCTCCTTTCTAAAGATATAGGCTCTTCAAAGACAAAGGCCACTTGATATGGAAATCCAAAAGCAACAGTGTTGCACAACAGTGTTGAATAAAAGAGAAAAGATAAAGCTACAGGGGCGCCTGGGTGGCTCCGGTGGTTTGAGTGTCTGACTTTGGCTCAGGTCATGATCTCACGGTTCTTAAGTTCGAGCCCCGCGTTGGGCTCTGTGCTGACGGCCCAGAGCCTGGAGCCTGCTTCCGATTCTGTTTCTCTCTCTTTCTCTCTCTGCCTCTCCCCTGCTCATGCTCTGCCTCTCTGTCTCTCAAAAATAAATGAGCTTTAAAAATGAAAAAAATAGGGGCGCCTGGGTGGCGCAGTCGGTTGGGCGTCCGACTTCAGCCAGGTCACGATCTCGCGGTCCGTGAGTTCGAGCCCCGCGTCGGGCTCTGGGCTGATGGCTCAGAGCCTGGAGCCTGTTTCCGATTCTGTGTCTCCCTCTCTCTCTGCCCCTCCCCCGTTCATGCTCTGTCTCTCTCTGTCCCAAAAATAAATAAACGTTGAAAAAATGAAAAAAATAAATAAACATTAAAAAATTAAAAAAAAAGATAAAGCTATAAGAATATTTGACGATACTGGATAAAGGAGTATAATGGGGGGAAAATTACCTTCACTTAACCACTGATCATTTTAACACAGAATGTTTTCATAACTGAACCAGCTACTACCCAGCATCCCCTCCCAGGTTCAGCTGTCCATCACGTCTACGGAGAGGATGCGCGGTTCTTGGAAATGCCTTGGGAAGCAGGAGAGGCTTTGGCACACGGGGGACAAGCACCGGCTGACGACGAGGACGCGCGGGTGGGGAAGAAGGCAAGCCGGAAGCCAAGTGCCCTGCTCTGCTCATGATTATTTTACAAAATCTGATTAGCTTCTAAGATGTGGCAGCAGGGAGCCAGTGATGGGCCCAGAGCAGGGGCAGCGCCTCCCCGGGTGGAGTTTACAGACGGGTAGGAGAACGGAGCCAAGATCAAAGTGCACAAATACAGGTATAACTTCAACTAGAACAGATGCCATAAAGTAAGAGCACAGAAGGCTCTCGGGGACGTATAACTGGAGACCGAGCCTTATTTGGCGGGGCAGGGAGGGGGCGCGTCAGGAAACTCTTGTCTGGGGAAATGGCCCCTGCAAAGGAGGTATTTTATCGCGATGACAGAGTTAGAGCAAACGGAGCCACAGAGATCAAGGGACTTAACTCGGGGTGGCTGCTGGTAAATGGTGGGGCCTGGATACAAGGTCAGGCCCAAGGGCTGAACGGCTGCCCCTCTCTGCTTTCCCCTAAACTCCCTGGCCAGGACAGGGGCTGCCCTTCTGAGGTGGGGGACCACTGCCCACTCTGAAGCACAGTCTAGACGATGCTCTGCAAACGTGGCCAGCAGCTAGACTGTGGGCTAGACCCACCCCTTGTGAGTCTCTGTGATTCTCGAGCCTGGCCCTGCCCAGAACACGGCAGGTGCTCAGAGCTGAGGAACCCCTCCAGCGGCTTCTCAGCTGATGCCCCCAGTGCATCTGGAACCTGATCCGAAGAAGCCCAGGGGCAAATGTGCTTGTTTATTACCAGAAACAAGGATTCCGGTCTGAGCGGGAGCTCTGGGCCATCCACTTGGCGGAGGCTGGACCTAGGTCCCTGACCCTCTCAGCGGGGAAGGAGCTGCTTTGCGGTTTGGGGGTATTGGTAGGGCTGGGCTGGCTGGGGAGGCGCCCATTCACCGCCCCCCTTACCTCCAGGGTCAGGCTGGGGTTGTCCAGGATGATGTCCCTTTCTACCACCACCTCTGCCTCGTCGGAGACCTGGCACACGGCGGTGGTCCGGATCATGTTGTCTGCCTTCAGGTACTTCTCGTACTGAGCGTATGTAATCTTCACGGGATGCTGTATTTCTGGAAGGAGAAGCCGGGGAGGGCAGAGTGAGAGAGAGGGGGGTGGACTTCTGGAACCTTCAGAGCTGATGATACCAAGCCAAGCCTGCGGGAGCCGGCCGGGAATGTCTGCAGCCCGGGGCTTGACTGAGCCCTCCCTGCTGGGCCCGGTGGGAAACAGGCCCCTGTTCTGTGCAGCCTCTAGAGCTGAGGCTGGGGAGGGACCAGGACTCCGGCTGGCTGGGCAGCTTCCCAGGAGGATGGGTTGGATGGGCTGGAGACACTTCCCTTCCTGGAACATGTCAGAGGGCAGGGAAGAATACAAATGTTAGCCGATTGCCTAACGATGACGACAATGGCGATGACAACAAAATCTTAACTAGGAAGGGAAGCCAGGGATCGGCTGAAGAAATCGAATAGCCTGGGATTCTATTGCGACAGGCCCCCGAGCCACCTCGCCACCGCTGGTCTCTCCTGCTTCCGAGTCCCCCCCACACACCAGGCGGACGCGGCTTCGGAAGCGCTCCCCCCACCCACCCCCTCCAAAATCATGTTCCTCCTCTCCCATGCCACTTCAAAAAGCTCCTTGCTGGCTCAGAAACGAACAGGTGATCATAAGGGGGAAAGAATAGGAAAAATGAAGTAAAAACAGAGAGGAAGGCAAACCATAAGAGACTCTCAAACACAGAGAACAAAGTGAGGGTTGATGGGGAGGGGTGGGGGAAATGGGGGATGGGCATTGAGGAGGGCACTTGTTGGGATGGGCACTGGGTGTTGTATGGAAGTGATGAATCATGGGAATCCACTCCCAAAGCCAAGGGCACACTGCATACACTGCATGTTAGCTAACTTGACGATAAATTAAACAGAAAAGAAAAAAAATAACGTTCCGATGCGTCAGTCTGGCCCTGCATCACTGAGCCCAACTCACCTCCCCCTTGAAAGAGCCCTGAGTGATTTTCATTGTCCCTTTGACCACACAGACACATGGTGGCCAAACCACAAGGTTCCTTCGGGTAGAAATGCCTCCCCCAGCTTCTGTCCATTCCCCTGGCTTTTCCCAAGTCTCAGGTCCCCTCTCCCTCCTCTGTGGTCCAGGCCATTCCCGCCTCTCTACCAGGGGTCATGCTGGGTGGCCCGGGGTACCCCGGCACCCCTATGCCCTTTGAGAGGGAAGCTGCCTCGGCTGTTCGCACTGGAGGAATGTACGAGGCCTGCCTCGACTGTACAGTTGGATGTGCAGAGTGAGTTGTTGTTTCAGCCCCTTCTCTCGCGTGAATTCTTTCTGGTCCACAAAAATAGCTCTCCCCTAGAGCTTTGAAGGGAGACAGCAGCCTGGCGGTTGCTTCTGGAGGGGGGAAGATTTCTGCTGAAATTCTGCCAGAAAACAGGTTGCTAGGGCTGCAGCCTCCTGACAGGTGTAACACATCTCAGTGTCCCTACAGACAGAGCTCTTCTTTCAAGACGGGCTGTATAATTAATCAGTTTTTATTATGGGAAGCAAATAGCCACCCCACCCTTGTTAATCTGCTTTGTAAGTCCCAACTTTTCATAACAGCTTGGCGGATTTTGCCAACGTGGGCACGCCTGCGTTCTAATCCTCTCAGAGCGCTGGGCCTTTTTCTGCTCCGCCTCGCTCCTTTCCCATCTGCGCTACCCAGGACCGGGGAGTTTCTGCTCCTCCCAGATTCTCTGGCCTCCAAGAACACCCATCACTGCCGAGGGAAATCGGGAAGCTTCCCCCGTGGCTGCGGTGTGGGAAGGAACATTGGACAAGGGTTTAAGACCCTGCTCTGTATTGCGACCCGTCCGGGGGCAAATCTGAAAAGTGTTTCGTTGTGGGGTGGGGGTGGGGAGCGCTGGGGTGGGGGTGGGGGTGAGGCGTGTGGGAGGGGTAGGCAGACATATAATCTAGAAAATGGGGGGTGGGCCTGGATTTAGCATCAGGACGCCCAGGGCTGAGACCCCCGTACTGCCGCTAGCTGTGACGCGTAAGCTCTTAAAGCAAGGTCACAATGTCTCCAAGCCTCAGTTTCTGCCTCTGGGAAAGGGGATACTGAAATCTGCCCGTTTCAGAAGATCAAATGAGAGAGGATGTGAAGAAGCTCTCTGCACGCGCTGAGCGAAGTGCGTGTACCTGCAAGGGACGTCTCGGTGTGGCTATTAACTGCCAAAGCCTCCTTCCTTCCTCCCCCCCGGGGTGTAGAAGGATTTGGGTTGGCACCGCCCTGACCTGCACTGTTCTCACTGTGACAGCTTTCAAAACTTCAAAACCCAAGGCTTAACCACAGCGACCATGGGCTGCTCCTCTCTTAGCTGAATCCGTTCCAACAGGAACCCTCCAACCCCAAAAGAACACGAGCCGCCTTGGATGCATGGCGTCCCCACAAACCACAGGGCGAGTTACCTTCTTCGGGATCCAGGGATATTGTGACAGAGTCCTTCCACACTTCGTGTACCAGTGTGCCGTTGTAGACGATGGTCCAGGCCGTCATGTTCACGGTCACCGTCTTCATGTCGCTCGTCAGGTTTTTGAGTATCAGGGCCATGTTGACTTCTTTGCCCACCTCCAGGATGCCAGTGACCTTGAACTTCCCAGAGATGCTGGGCTCCCTCCCCTCTCTTTCCAAGTGTCTCGCAGACGTGGCACCAAAAGCCATGCGGGGTTTAAGTTTCCCCAAAGCCTTCTCAAACACTTGTCTCTCCTGGCTGGAACCTGTGTGGTTGGAAAAGAGGGAAACATCTCAGGGAGGGGGTGGAGCCTGGACAAAGGACAGCGCTCTACCTGGAAAGGCAGCCTGGGACTAATTGGCTTTGCCCACTGAGCCACGATTCTCATCGAAGCAAGTGGCCATGCTCTCGGGACCTCCATTTCATCCTCCTTAACGCGAGGCTCACAGACCCACCAGTCTGTGGCGCTTTCCCTTTCAGTGGGGAAAGCTTTAGCGACACCTGCACCAAGTTACCATCTGGCTTGATATTTTGCTCAGCTTAATCAGTGTAGATTTCGTGCCCCTTTTCTTTGTTTTATTTGTTTATGTTTGGATAAAAGGTCCCTGGCGAGAACAAGCAGGTACTTTAAAAATAAGTGACGGGGACACTCGTGTGGCTCAGTTGGTTAAGCGTTCGACTCTTGATTTTGGCTCAGGTCATGATCTCAAGGCTCGTGAGTTCGAGCCACACGCCAGGCTCTGCAAGGAGAGCACAGAGCCTGCTTGGGATCCTGTCTCTCTGCCCCTTCCCCTCTCACGCTCGCTCTCGCGCTCTCTCACTCAAAATGAAGAAAGGAGCTTTTAAAACAGAAAAAGTAAGAAAAACGGAGTCAAAAAATGTTAGAGTGAGTTCATAAGCAAAAAGAGGGGAAAAAAGGTGATGATTTAGAATTGGCTTCATTAAAAAAAAATTTTTTTTTTTTTTCCAAACCACTTCACCGTGTTATTCTGCTTTGTTTCTAGAGGTGCTTTGGGGTCAAAGAGTGGCACTTCTGTCCATGTCAAAAAAGAACTTCCCGTGGTCGGTTTGGTTCCGTGTTATGACTAGTTTAAATTGTCGAGAGAGTCCAGGTTTTAAAACCCCAAGGATGGATTTTCTGACTCCGACTCAGATTGTGAACACTGCTAAATGTGACCGTTAGAGATGGCCCCTGGAGAATGGCCATGGTGACCCTCAAGGTCGTGGCTCTTGGGCATTAAGGTGAGTAGCCACCTCCACACCTCTGGGCCAATGGTGGCCACACAGTTCACATAAGGCTCCCTGCCTTGACCTGAAGATAGACCCAAGATCAAGGAGAAGGTGCACTGACACTCCAGGAATGTGGGCAGACATACACAAGGAAGGATTCCCATGTTTGTATCTGCAGACCATACTTAATGGCCCCCGTCTTCCCCAACCAACTTGTGACATTTTTAAGACACCAGATGACTTATCGTAAGCACTTTACAACTTAGCGAGGCCTTTCCCGTAAGTTACACGTAACAACTGGCTGAGACCTCAGAGGCCAACCCATCCAAGGCCATCGTGTTAAAAGGAAGGCCTTAAGAGAAGACGCTACCGATCCAAGCAACTGGTCTAATCATGGGGTTAGAAGCAGAGAAGAGGGCCAGTCCCCACGTGTCTATACCCGTAGTCCAAGGTTCCCCCCCAGAACATCCTACTGAAAAGGAGACAGGCAGCCAGATTACCCAAGCTGAAAGCTCCTGGTGGGCTGGGTTCTTTCTGGTGCCTTCCCATCTTCTAGCAGAGTTGTAAGTCCACACCCAGGGCTGGTGTCTGTGCAGGGAGCTGAGCCTTCTGTCCCCAGGACCTCAAAGCAGGCGTGTTTGCACAACGAGGCGCAGAGCCCAGATACCTATATAGGTCACCTGCTGAGCTTACTCAAGACTCAGCTTCCTGCTACTGTCTTCTCCCTTGGTGTTGACGTTGCGCAAATGCTTAGCAACCCATTTTATGAGCTTTTCCTCCCCGGGGCCCTCGGAGACGGGCCGGCCGGCATCATTAGGTAAGGAGAACCGGGGACAACAGTCATCAGCTCTGCTGTCACGCAGAGGCTGGGGCACTGTCCTGCATGGACTCACCCCAACCTGGCCACGGCCCAGCCCTTCTCCATTGGTGAGGAGGTTTGGCTGGGATAGGCAGAGCCCCTCAGTAAGCAGAATCAAGGTGTGACAGCAAGGTAAGGAAATCCACGGGACATGTGTCCAAGGGAGCAGTACCCTTCAAAAGGTACCTTGGGAGGTCATCATTTCAGTGCAGCGACGGAAGTCCAAGTTGATAAAAATCACCACTATTTAATACATCCTCACTGTGCCAGGCACTGCTCTTGGCCCTTCCTGTGCACAAGCTCATTTACTCATTTATTTATTTTTTAACGTTTATTTATTATTGGGAGACAGAGAGACAGAGCATGAGCAGGGGAGGGGCAGAGAGAGGGGGAGACACAGAATCCGAAGCAGGCTCCAGGCTCCGAGCCGTCAGCCCAGAGCCCGACGCGGGGCTCGGACTCACAAACCTCGAGATCGTGACCTGAGCCGAAGTCGGACGCTCAACCGAAGGAGCCACCCAGGCGCCCCTGCACAAGCTCATTTAAATCCTACTGAAGACAGGCATCGTTGTTCTCATGTTACCGGGGAGGGAGCCGGGGATCAGAGATCCTAAGACTCCTGCGTGAGGTCTCCTGGTTATAGATGTATGACGGGAACCGACCTCCTGCCCCCCGGCCCCTACCCTTGTTTCTACGTCATGACAGTGTTGAAAATTCTTCGGCATCTCCCTTCCCCCTGGCCTGTGAGCTCAGGGAGGGCAGGGCCCCTGTCCGCTGTGTCGCTCATTGCCTCCCCGGAGCCAATCACGCAGCGGGCACCAGCTGGGTCTCAGTCCATGTTTATTGACTGAGAGAAGGGCTGTCTGGTCCCAGCCCTGGGGATGGCCTGCAGAGGCAGCTTGGGGACCAAACTGAGGCTACCGATCTCATTACCCTAGGCCTATGCTTCCAAATGCCCATAAATACCACTACCCGGGCAGGTTCCCCGCCCTCCGCCACCAGACTTGGGAGTCAGACCCCGTCTCCCGTGCTCAGCTTTCCTCTTTTGTGAGCTGCAGCCGACACCAACAGCCAGCATTTGTGAGGGTTTTGGGCTTCACTCCAGGGCGTGCTCTGGGTCCCTTTAGGGGAGCACCGAGGCAGGGACCCACATCTTCGGGGGCTTTGCCCATTTCGGAGTCCGGACAGTGTTTCCCGCCTGTGTTTCTTGGAGGCTAGCAATTTCTCCTAAAGTCCCCGGGGCAGCCTCCCACGGGAGTCGTGTTTCTCCCCGTGGTGTCCCATCGCAGGGCTGTCACCCCAGTTGTGGGAAAGGGACGCGGCCGGAGAGGAGCCGCACTGCCAGCTGCCAGGCCCCGCGGCAACATTCCACGGGCGCCGCGTCTGCCTGTGATGGTTCCGTCCCCACTGGAAACAGTCGGAGGAACTGGGCGTTAGGCGCCAGGGAGCAGTCCTCCCATTCAGGCCGAACGGGCTGAGAGCACAGGAGGAGGGGGAGGAGGAATTCTCTCCCTCCTCCGCCCTCAAAGCCGTCTTCCCACCGCCCAGCCCTGGGCGGCGCAGCCCCCAGGGGCCGTGCCCCCTTCCTACCTTCTGGATACTTGTACTTCTCCGTGATGTCCATGCGAGAGTTGCTGCCCACGGCCTTGGTGCTGATGTACCTGCCGATGCTGCGGGCGTCCGTGGAATTCTGCTTCTGGGTGTTGTTGCGGGCGTCGTGGATCCAGGTGATGCGGTCGGCGTTCACCTCCGCGAAGACGAAGGGCATGTCGAAGTCCAGGTTCACGTCACCCTCTCGCACGGCGGTCACCGAAGCGGGGCCGCACTGGAACACCCCTGGTGGCCCAGGCGTAGAGATTGGATGCGTGCCAAAGCCAGGCCAGGCGGGCGAGAGCCCCCCCCCGGGGAGGCCGCCCACGGCGACGCAGCTTCTCTGCCTCTACCCCCTGAGACTCCTTCGGCCCCGGCTGCCTGCCCCACTCCTTTGGCCCTCGGCACGGGCCCTCCCGGGGGTGCTGTCATCTGCCGCGGCGACACCCCGCTCAGACGGCACTTCTCCGGAAGACTGGCCAGTCCCGCAACCCGCTGGCCGCCCCGGGGGCTGTCTCCTAAAGAGGAAAATCTTGCCGTCTTGTGCCCTTTTCTACCTTCCCAAATCCTCACCCCCTATTCCCAGAAGAATACCCTAAACCCAGCCCGCAGGGGTCTAGCTCCTCTGAGCTCCCCAGCCCTGCCTGTCCCCTCGCGCCTCCCGCACTTGGCCGAGGTGGATCGGATAGGTAGAGACAGGTGTAGATGTGGATACACAGGATACAGTTTCACGTGACACTCAACATGAACGTAGCCCGCGACACACGGCCCGCGGGTCACAAGCGGGAAGAAGAAAACTTCCTGGAGAGTCTGGGGCCCAAGCCGCAAAGGGAGAGGCCGGAAGTGGGAGCCGAAGCCCTGGGCACCGGGACAGGGAGGGGGCCAGCCTGCATGAGGAGAGCTTGGCTTGGCAGAGGGGCACCGTGGAGGGGACAGAGGCGCTGGGGGCCCTGATCACGGAGGTCTCCAGCTGAGCGGGGGACTCTGGGCGAAATCCCTGGGCAACAGGGGACCGGAAGGTTTCTGTGATGGGAGGGACAGGCTCCTCGAGGCAGTGTGGGGAAATCCCTGTTGGCAGAGCGTGGCGTCTTCCCCTTGTCGCCTGGCACGTGCCAGGGCCTCCACAGCAGTGACAACAGTCGCGTGGGCGCAGGGAAGCCACTCGTCCAAGTAGCAGCCTGAGCCAAGGAAAATTAGGATGGGAAATCTATGCTGAAAATATTTTGTCTTCGTTCCATCGAGCCTTCCTTTCCTTCCATCGAGCCTTCGGGTGGCTTTCCTGAGCCGCGTCCACTGCTGCGCAGAATTGAGAGGCCGGGACATAGGGCGAAACCCAGAGGTGGGGGAGGTAAGCAGGGTTGCTGGAGGGTTACCTTGGCTCCTCTCCTGGGGGGTGGCGTCCAGGACCTGCCATCCACTGTACGAGGGGCCCAGGTCAGTCCGCACAAACCAGCCTTCGTTCCAGACGTGGAAATTCCTGCGGACAGAACCACAGATTGCAGAGCTGGCCAAAGGCCAGGCGGCAGGAGGCGGCAAAATACCACGCCTCTGCCTGACAGTGCGGCGCCCCTTAGTCACCGAGCGAGTTTCCCCTGCGCCAGCTACTGTGCTAAACCTCGCCGAGCACCTAAGTCCTCACAGCGCTAGGAAACAGCGCCTTGATGCCGATCTCACAAGAAGGAGAAACTGAGGCTCGGGGAAGTTTAGCAGCTTCCAACGGTACGGTCAGAGTTTGGATCCAGGCACCCCTAACCCCCAAACCTGGGTCCTCGACCACGATGCTCTACTGCCTTTCTGAGGAGCAGAATGGCCCCCGGTGGGAGCGAGCATCCAAGCAGGGAAACCCACACAGCTTTTTTCCTGCGCGTCCTGCTGGGAAACACGTCTGTATCTCACGCCAGCTGAAAATAAATGGGGCTGCAGCAAGAGTGACAGGTCTGGCTAAGAGCCACGTGCTTCTGGGCTGAGGTCTGGCTGAAGAATGACACACGCCAGCGCAAAGATGTTCTTCGTCAACCGCGTCACCTCGTCTCCCAATCTGCGGGGCTCAGTCGCGTCTCCAGGGATAGCCAATTAGCCGATGTCTCCGTCATCCCACCTGGTGGTTCTGCCCTCTCCTGTCCTCTCTACGCCCACTGCAACTACATTAGCCTTGGCTTTGGCAGCTTTGATCCAACTAGAAGAAACTGTACGTCGGACACGAATCCAACTTCCATGCAACTTGGAAACACAGCGTTTTATACTCGTGAGGTGGAGAGAGTTTGAAGCCGAGTGCCCACTCAGAAACCATAAAGGAAAAAGATCGACACATTGGACTAGGCAAAGATATTAAACTTGCATATACCAGCCAAGCAAGCAAAGTGTAGAAGAAGAAGCTCCTTGTACGTGGTCCCTTCCGCAGGTAACAATAAACTCGGAAAAGGAAAACAAAACAAAACAAGCCCCCCCCACCCCCAGAAACAAAAAGAAAATAAAAACTAAAAAAAACTAGACAACTCCCTGAGCGTGAACAAAACAGAAGGATTTTGGAAAGGAGTCTGAACTTGGAGGAAGGAGCCAGCATGGGGCAAATTGCACTTTGGGTGACTTTGCCCTAAGTCAGACCACATCTGGGGCGAGGTGCAGGGCAGTAAAAACTTCAATGGGTAGCCCACATGTTTCTGACCCGAGGAGCCAAGAAGCAGCCTGGGTCAACCAGGGCCACTAGACAGTGAGGGGGAAGCCCTGGAGGGAAGGAGTCAGAGAAAGAAAATCCCAGATATGTATATAAACTCTGCCCAAGCCTCTGGGCGACTCTGACCCATGCATGTATACAGCAGACAGCAAGCAGTCGGCTAAAGATAAAAGAAATGAGCTGAGATTCGAGTTGTTTCCTGCCATAGGGTGAGACGAGGTTTGCAGTTTGGACCCAGCCCAGGCAGGCTGCTGAAATAAAATAACAGAATCCAGACATACTCAATGCCTGGGATGCAGTCCCAGATGACTCAACATAGGAAGAACCAGAAAAACATGACCCATTCTTCAAGGGAAAAGGCAACAACAGAGAGTAACCTTAAACCAATATAGCTGTGGGAATTATTGGACAAGGACTTTAAAGCAGCTCTCGGGACGAGGCTCAGTGAAATATGGGGAAATATGGCAATAGCAAGTGAAAAGAGAACTTTTAGCCGAGCAAGAGAAACTATTTGAAAGAAAAAAAAAAAAAAAAGAACCAAATGGAAATTCTCAATGGAAAAAAGATGAATATTTTAAATTAAACCATTCAATGGATGAGCTTATTTGTGGAATTGAGAGGCCAGAGGAAAAGTTCTGTAAACTTGAAGATAGACCAGTGGAAATTGTCCAAGCTGAAGAAAAAAGAGAAGAGTGGTTGAAAAAAGATCAATAAAATAGGGAAAAAATATATAACATATACATAGACAGAGATTTACTATAATTAATATTATGAAGTACTTACAAATTAGTAAGAAAAACACAAGAGGACGGGTCAAACACACCAAGAAAGGACAATGAGCAGGCAATTTTGGTAAGAAATACAAACGATTAAGGCACCTGGGTGGCTCAGTTGGTTAAGCGTCCAACTCTTGGTTTCAGCTCAGGACACGATCTCAGTGTCCACATCGGGCTCTCTGCTGTCCTCGCAGAGCCCGCTTCAGATCCTCTGTCCCCTCCCCCACCCCCGACCTTCCCCTGCTCATGTGCTCTCTCTCAAAAATAAAAAAATAAAAACTTAAAAATTAAAAAAAAAAAACTGCCAAGTAAACATACTTAAAAAAAAAGAAATACAAACGATCACTGAACATATGATTACCCTAGCGTCTGTTTAATCCCATGACCACGGAAAGAAAATTAAAGTGACAAAGAGATACCATCACACCCATGCACGGAAAAAGACAGGCCCAGGATGATACATGTGGTTGTGTGATGCTTGTTTCCAGATGTAGGAACACAGGCACTGTCAGAGCTCACTGGTGGGAGTTTAAATTGGGGTGACATGTATGGAGGGCCATTGGGTAATGGGTACGAAAAACCTTTAAAAAATCTACATACCCACTGAGCTGGTAATTCCACTTCTAGGGATTTCTTCTATAAAATAATTCACACGGGCTCACATAGGTACACGTGGAAAGGCGCTCACCGTGGCATTGTTTGCAATAGCAAAAACAATGGAGGAGAAATTCGTCAGGAGGGAAATTGCCAGAGAAGTTGCGGCACAGCCATGCACCAGAATATCAGAAAACCGTCCAAAAGAATGAGCAAAATCAAGCTAGCATTTACGTGGAAAGATGTCTAAAATATATCAAGTAAGAAATGGTGCATGGTCCCTGATTTTTAACCACCACACGATCCTATCTGTCTCTCTAAATTTTTACTTGTTAAAAAATTTTAAGAAAAGAAAATGCAATAAAAAGAAAAGAAAGAGAAAAGAAAAGAGAAGAGAAGAAAAGAAAAGCCAAGAAAAAAGAAAAAGGGGCACCTGAGTGGCTCAGTCGGTTAAGTGCCTGACTTGAGCTCAGGTCACCATCTCATGGTCCGTGGGTTCGAGCCCTGCTTCAGGCTCTGTGCTGACAGCTCAGAGCCTCGACCCTGCTTTGGATTCTGTGTCTCCCTCTCTCTCTGCCTCTCCCCAGCTCTCTCTCTCTCTCTCTCTCAAATATAAAATGAAACATAAACAAATTTAAATTTTTATTGATTGACATAGAAAGATATAAAATAGTTTAACTTGATCCTATTTGGGTCACGAAAACCACCACACATCCATCTAATGTGTGGACGGGACAAAGGGTCTGGGAGAATCCATCTCAAAATGTTATTAGTGTTTTTCTTTGGGAAGTAATATTGCGCATTACTTATTTACTTCTTTGTTATTATTTTATAATCAGGAAAAATTTGTTTTCACGTTGCATGTTTGGAAGAGGCTTCCTGTGGGGCCAGACGGGAATCTGTGTATGCTAGGCAGCTACCGGAGGAGTTAGAAGCACCCCGTCAGTACTTATGGGGTGCCACATGACCGTGCTAGTCTTGCAAGGAACGAGGGGAGATATAAAAAGTCAGCTCCAACACAAGGCAGAAGGGGATAAGGCCATAAGAGGTGAATAAACAGATGAGTAAGAATAATACGAAGCAAGGATACGAGTGAAGAAAAACAACACTCTTATTCACGACTGCAGTGACCATAGGTCATCACAATCTTTCTGGAAGGCAACAGTAGTAGATGTCAGAAGCCTTAAAAATGTTCCTTCCCTTTAATCCAGGACATGCCATGTCTAGGAATCTTTCTTACGGGACTAATCACAGATTGTGCTCAAGATTTATATCTGAGAACGTCCATTCCTGTGTTATTTATAACAGGGAAATAGATAGGTAACCTAGGGAATAGGGATTATAGTAATAGCAAAAGTAGGAAAAGAAATAATGGTTCAACCATACAGTGGAATTTGACACACTCAAAACCTTATTTTTGGAGATTATTTAAAGACATAGGGAAAATGCTCATCATATAATGTTTGGGCGAAAGCACAGGACTTTAAAACAAACAAACAGGGGGCGCCTGGGTGGCTCTGGCGGTTGAGCATCCAACTTCGGCTCAGGTCATGATCTCACAGTTCGTGAGTTCGAGCCCCGAGTCGGGCTCTGTGCTGACAGCTCAGAGCCTGGAACCTGCTTCGGATTCTGTGTCTCCCTCTCTCTCTCTGCCCCTCCCCCACTAGTGCTCTGTCTCTCTCTTCCTATCAAAAGTAAATACATGTAAACAAATAAAATAGAAAACAAACAAAACAGCGAGGTTCGTTTCCAGGTGCGGAAAAAAGGAGGATGCATCTGTGATACGCTCCGTCTTGTACCCTGCCTCGTAAAATGTGTAATCCCAATTCCATAAACAACTGATGGAGGAAAGATTGGCTGGAAAACGATCAACTACTCAAAGTATGTGAACAATGGGACTACAGATGGCTCGCATTTCTTTATTCTGAAACTGCCTGTAATGGGGGGGGGGAAGGGTCATCATAAAAAGGATTGCTAGGAAGGTCCACAAGTCTTTTGGAACGGGCCTCCAAGATCAGTGAGAGTTCGCCCGGGGAGAAAGCAGGGGGTGTGAGGTGATCAAGGGACGGGACAGGGATGGGAAAGCAGTAGGAACACCAAGTTTCGCGTTCGTCTACTTCCTGGCAGAGAACCCTAGGGGAAGGGCGGGTTTGTATCAAAAATCGGTAAGTCGCTGGATTTTAATATTTATTTGCAAGGCGGGAATTTAAGAGCAGATAACAGATTACATCCTGGTCCCTCCCTCATTTGGAAGCCAGGACTTTACGCACGATTATTTGGGATGCATGTGCCTGTCTCTCGAGGGGTTTCGGGGGGGGGGGGGGCTCAAGAAAAGGACACACTGCAGGTGTTCGAACTCCCTGAGGCGTTTACTAAAAGATGCGAATTCCCCTATCTACCCCCATCCCCCCCACCTAAGTCGGTTCTAATATAATCTTGGAAGTTTATAAACCATTGCCTTAGAGACGGCATCTGCCCTGTGCTGAATTCATGGGGTCAGGAGACCCCATCTAGAAAGGAACCCCCAAAGCCCTCTCCCTTCCCCTGGTAGACTCCCATTTGTTCTCAAAGCAGTCCAGACACAACCTCCTCCAAAAAGTCTTTTCCTGATGCGGGGAGCCAGTGCCGGCCGCACGTCTGGGCTATCTCTGAATCTCGCTCAGGATGCGGTTATTTGGGCTTTTCTCCTCCACACCTGCTAGTCTCCTTACGCAGCCGCGAGCTCCTCTGGCCCAGTGCCTGCGTCTCGCTCCTCTTGGGGCCCTGGGCGCCGGGCAGGGCCTGGCACGGGGGACGCACTTCATCGTGTTTTCTGGGGCCCGGGCCATTCTGGGAGCCTTGGTTGCCTCGCCACAAGTGTGAGCGAGGCGCGTTGGGGCGGCTGCGTGTTAGTGGAGGCCGGTAGCCATGGAGAGATTGCATCACGAGCCAGCTAACAGGCTGAGGTGTGGTTGCCAACAGCTCTGCCCCAGAACTGGGCAACTCTACCTCCCTGTGACCGGGCAGGGCGGGCCCCACGTGCCTTCTATCTCAGAGCTATATAAAGTCTGCAAGCAGAGTCACGTCTGTGACTCCAGAAATTGGGGAATCGAGTCAGGCGAATTAAGAAAACAGGCCAGAGATGTCAAGGGAACGATAACCTTGGCCGTACTTGTTCCAAATCTTTTGCTTAGCGTTCAGTGACAGAACAAGGCCCCACAGGCCTCCTCTGCAGTGGCTCGGAAAGGAACCGAATGAAAGAAGCATCTCAAACTAAGCTCCCTGCCCCCACCCCCAGAGGAGCCTGATTCTCGAGAAGCGAATACTCCAGAACCCTGTCCCTCTTAAGCCGAACCACTGGCATGAGCAGCATGGCTTGGAAGAAAACCTACCCCACTGGATGCAGTTAATGTGATCAGAAGAAAGATCTGGAAGAAATTGCTGAGGTCCCCCGGCCTAGCCCTTCGTTTTGCAGATGGGAAACTGAGGCACAAAAAAGTTAAGGAACCTATGTAAAGTCATACACTTTAATTTAGAGAGCCTGAATGTCTCTCTTACTTCTCTCCGGGCCTTTGTTTTCTCATGTACGGAATCAGCAGGTCCCTCCCCAAGATCCTTCCAGTCTCCTAAGGTTCTCTGACTCGGGAGAGTCCCGTTGACAGGGATCTGTGTTCCACCCCTCACTTGGACCCGGATTCACAGTTTGACTTTGGGCAAGCCATTTCCCCTCACTGAGCCCATGAGATAGCGTTTAGTCTTTTTAAAAGATGTTTAGTTTTTAATTTTGAGACAGAGAGAGAGAGGGAGAGAGAGAGCGCGCACAGCGGGAGAGGGGCAGAGAGAGAGGGAAAGACTCTCAAGCAGGCCCCTGGTTATCAGCGCCGAGCCCGACTCAGGGCTCGATCTCACCAACCGAACCGCGAGATCCTGACCTGAGCCGAGATCGAGAGTCAGACACTTAGCTGACTGAGTCACCCAGGTGCCCCGAGAGAGAGAGCGTTCAGTCTCCCAGAGAAGGGCCATCTGCCACCTAAGTGTGAATCAAAGAACCCGGCCCCTCCATCTGCACGGGTTGGACGGCACCCAACCTCACCGCAGCCCTGCTTGGCATCCAGCCAAACTGGGAAAATCTCAGAGTCAGCAGGGTTCGATTGCTCAAGGTAACATTAATCAGGAATAATAACAATGTTCTCTGGCATGTCTCTGGTACCAAGTTGCCTGGGTTCCAAATCCCACCTCCACCGTTTGCTGGTTATGTGCCTTGGGCGGGGGGCGGGGGGGTGACTCTGTGTCTCAGTTTCCTTGACTACAGAACGGGGGTGATGACGATACCGCCCTACCTCATTGTTCCCGAAGACCCCGCGTAGGCCCCGAGAGAAGTGTCCGGTAAGCAGTGATTGCTCAACAGGCTATTCGTCGCTGCTGTCATTATCAGGCACTATTGGCCATTTCACCTCACTTGATCCCTACCTTCTATTTATTACCTGAGGCAGATCCGGGCAAGGTTCTCCAGGCTTTCAACATTTGCAACCCGCAGAGATTCGGATCAAGGTTTATTCTGTCCAAACCCAGACTATCCTTCTACTAAGAGGTTAGCGAAGTCCCTCCAGGCGGAGGACGACTTGTGGTTTCTCTCCCTCCTCCCCACCCCGGGTGGCATCTGCACAGAAGGGACAGCACGGGTCCCTTGGGAAGGGGAGCTCTCAGACAAAAAGTGGGGTGAGCCGGAGTTGCAGGGAATTGAAACAACGAAAGCCGGTGAGAGTCTTAAGGGAGCGTTAGTCTGGGGCCAACCCTCGTATGTCACTGATGGATAAGCGTGGAACCAGAAAGATGAGGTAGCTTACCAAAAGTCCTCGGGCAAGATGGTAGTCGGGCTGGAACCAAGACTCAGGCCTCCCTGTCCTTCTATCAACCAGTCCCCACCTACAACCGGTAGGGAGTGGGGTGGGGAGGGACCCCTGGTTGCCACTGCTTTCTGAGGACACTTCAGAAGAAGCTGGTGGGGGGTGAGAGGGTGAGGGGTGAGGGGTGAGGAGACCCCCAGCAAGAATCAGAGCTTTTGGGGCCTGACACCCTCCAACAAGGCCCCCCCCAAAAAAAAGACAGCAGAGACACCCTGGAATGCCTCCAGGGGCCCATGGTTGTCCTAAGATGGTCGCATTTGGAATGAATCATAAAGCTAATGTGGTGTGGTAGTGTGAACCAGTAACCAAGGGAGCTGCATCCTAATTCCAAATTCAGCTTAAAGGCCCCACATTTCTGTTCTCAGGAAGCCTTCCTTGAGGCCTCCTTTCCCGAGCTCCCACGGTGCTTGCCGTCTGATGTGTTTCCCTGGCATACCACACACCATCCTGTGTCGCTAAACGGTCTCGACTAATGGCTTGCCCCTTCCCTGTCTTCTGACAGCAGCAGAGGGACCGAGTCTCGAGCTCTCTGGTCCCTCTGAGGTTCCTAGCATGTAGGACAATCACAGAAGGGTTGTGCCCAATGGGACCTCCCCTCCCAAATGGTATTGGGCCGAGCATCAACTCTTGTGAAGGAAACCAAGGCCAGGAGTGACATTGCCCCAGCAATGAAAACAGGTTGCGGTGGGATTTTGGACACAACAACAAAAAGGAGAAGACAACCAGGGAGAAGAAACGAGGGAGAAGAAAAGGTACCCACTTACAAGAAGCTGGAAAACAAAATCTTGCTAACGCAGCAATGTCATTAGAGAGGAAATTGTACGTGCCCAGATCAAGAAAGGACATCCTGAAATGAGCTTTCTCTCCCTCATTACTCCCTGGAATCCACGTGACCTTGGGTGAGCTACATAAGCCTTACTCTCCTTCCGAGGCGAGGGGATATTGATATCACTCAGTTCCGTTGTTGGTGTGGGGTTGTTGTTGATTTGTCTGAACAACTTTTCCCATTAGTATTTAGTCCCCTTTGACTCATTCAACCGGTTACACTAAGCGCATTTCAGAAAAGCTGGACCTCCCTCTTCTGAGAATATTAAGTAACAGGGAATATTTAATAAGACTGTCTCAGAATTGAATGTCTGGAAATAGATCGCATCAGGTTATCTAGCCATATGTATGCATGTGAGTGATTGTGTGTGTGTGGGGGGTGGATAGCCTTTGAAATGGATTAAAACAGTAGATTATTGACATGGGCCTGTAGTTCTTTGCATATATCGGCACAGAGATATCTATGTGTATGTACAGATATAGACATAATTATTTTCAGTTGCCATTTGGTAATAATTTGGCTTACTGCACAATCTCAGATAGCTGTAATAATATTTATTGCATGTATATATTGCTGTATGAAGTCATAGGTCTATGTCTATAAGTTTTATATAGCCTGCCTCCGGGGGCCATCTATTATACATTACATGTGTATGTGTATGTATAGATACACGTGCACATGCCATATATACGGTTAGAAATGTATATGTTCAATTACACACAAAGCTTCTTATGTTCAGCTGGAATCCAGAATAAACTAGCTTTTTATCGTATCAATCCAGGTACACGAAAAGTACATATGCGTAAGAGAAAATGTGTTGCTTTCCTTTAAGAAAGCCCCTAAGTCATACGAGTCGCCTGAAATAAGGTAAATTTATATTTATCACCAGAAAACCAATCGTTTCAGCATTTACAGTTCTCAAGTACAGAGGGTCTAATGGGCCCTGTAAATTCAGGGCGATTGCACACAGCCCGTGAGCCATTGGCTTTCACTGGTAGCAGAGCCTTCATCTGAAGGCAGGGGGGTGGACCGCCAGACTTCCCAGGACCCTGGGAAGGGGTGTTTTGGATCTTACTAGACGTCTAATCAGCACTGCCCACGTTTCCATTCTAAAGCCTGTGTCGATGTGTTAACTTGCCTCCCAGCTCCTGTTGGGAGCTGGGTCCCAGAAGCTGCTCAGGGCTGGTGCTCAGAAAGGGTCGACTACTCACCACACACTATCACTGCCCTTGTCCATGGGTCTCCCATAGGCGTCATAGTACACGTCCACACTGAGGTTTCGGTCTGTGTCATGAGCCGAGTTGAAGTTGGTGACCACCCGGGAGGGAATCCCGAAAGACCGCAGCACTGCAAGTCAAGGGGGCCGTATGAGGACCCAGGCTGCTGTGGAAATGACCCTCCTGGGGCCCCCTACTGCGGCCCACCGACGCAGAGTACCTGTGTTGAGGGTCCCAGCAAAGACCCAGCACTGGCCATATCGGACTGGCCTGAAGCCAGACCTTTTCCACTCCTTGAGGATCTCCACGCTGCCATTCCAGTTCCGTGGGTCCCGGCCACCCGTGTAGCTGCCGCTCCAATTCCCAGAGATGACACCGTTGTCATCATTGCCATTGACCTGGGCAGGAAAAACCCCACATGAATCAGCGTAGAGTTCAGGGGACAAGGCGGGGAGATGAGGAAGGAAACCGGGGAGATGGTCTAGTGGTTTCTCTGTGTCTTTCTGGCTGATTTAGGGATGATCATTGTAATAGCGATCCTCTAGGGGCATGGAACAGTTTAGCAATTTAAAAGTGCTTTGGGCCATGATCGATGGCCCATGACCCATCTATCAATCCTCACATGGCCAACTGAGGCTCCACGGCTTTTCAGTGGCAAGGCAGAGTCAGTACCCCAGCCTGCCAGAACTCAGGGACTGTCGTTGATGTCTGACTTGGGAGTCTATGAAGCAGCCAACTTCTTCTTGGAACGCGTAAAGATGGAATATTGCTTTTCATTCATTCACTTCATTCATTCATTCATTCATTCAACTTAAGACGTGATTCTTGGGGAAGTAACAAGCAAGATGCAATGTGAACAGGGCACCCGATTAGGAATCAAGAGACCGGAGTTCCATTGTCTTTTAGAGACACACATTGAAGTCTTTACGAATGAAATGATGTCACCAAACAATCTGCAAAGGAGGGGGTCAGAGATGACACAAGACTGGCCTTGGGTAGAGTAACTACTGAAGCTGGGGGTGGGTCCACGGGAGTTCAGTTTACTCTTTCCTCTACTTTTGCGAAGGTCTGGGCTTTTCCATGACAGAAAAGTTAAAAGAAAGAAAGGAGAAACCAAGTTATAAGGCCAACTTTGCCACTTGTCAGCTGGGTGACTATGGGCAGGCCATTCAACCTCTCTGGGCCTTGGTTCTTCACCTTCCTTCCCCTACAGGGAAAGTTAGAAACAAATGACTTCTAGCGGCCCAAGCGTTCGAAGTTTAGGAAACTTTGACAGGCATTTAACCCAACCATCGAGGCTGCGAGGCCTGCTCCCTCTCTTTGTGGGGCTCCGCGAGTGGCAAGACCGGTGAGAGCAGATAGTCTAGACCCAGAAGGATCTTCACCCAGCCTCCCGCAGCCCCTCCGTATGAGGGATGTGCTCTTTTGCCCAGCTTCCGGGAAGGCCTGGGCTATAATCGTGGAATCAGGCAAGACGGGCCTCCTCCAAGATGGGAGATTGCACGGCCCAGCCCATCTCCTGAGTCACAGGTACCCCCGCCACAGCCACCGGAGTGGTAATCAGCAGGGTCATCTCCAGCTGAAAGCAGAGCATCTCAAAGCGCTGCGCAGGCCATAATTAGCTCAAAGCCCAGCCCGACCAGGAGGTCTGGAGAGAGCAGCAGGGAGGTGCAGCTCAGGAACTTGGCACTGAGATACAGTGCTTTGTCCCCAGGGTCAGAGTGAGTCAGCAGCTGCCAGGGCCGGCTAGCCTCACCCACCCTCTCCTGGGCCTGTGAGGCTCAGCCTCCCTTAACCTGGGCCTCAGCTCCGTCCCACCCCTCCCGGGCCACTTGGTTTTCAAGGCTCAGCCCAGGCCCCACTTCCCTGGTTCTAGCCCACCACCTCCATACTCCCTGGGCCTCCCCTCTCCTTTCCTGCAAGGCTCCGTTTTAGACTCCATTCCCTTGCAGGAAGCCCTTTGGTTAGTAAGCAGTCAGAAGGTGGTTCCAATTTCTAACAGCGTAACGAGCTCATTAACTCAGGCTCCAACTCAAAAGTAGAGACCAGGAATGCCTCGTCCATTAACAACAACCAGAAAGGGGGACACCTTCTGGGCAATGAGTTTCAGAGGATTAACGTTCGAGAACTCTTTAGCCTTCAGCTTTTTAAAAAAAAAATTTTTAATGTTTATTTTTGAGAAAGAGAGAGAGAGAGAGAGGGAGACACAGAATCTGAAGCAGGCTCCAGGCTCCGAGCTGTGAGCACCGCGCCCGACATGGGGCTCGAACTCACGGATCGTGAGATCGTGACCTGAGCCGAAGTCGGAAGCCGCCCAGGCGCCCCAACTTTCAGCTTTTTAACTGGCAACATGACACCATGTTTGGACCCTTTCTAACGGAGGCTTTCTCTACACAGCCAGTACCTGAGAGAGAGAGAGTCCTCCAGGATCCAGCCTGTGTGTGTGTGTGTGTTTGTGTGTGTGTGTGGGGGGAGGGGGCACAGGTCTTCCACGTGGAAGAACTGAGTGAATGCCAGAGGCCGTGGGCAGGCAGCTTGCAGACTTGTTCTGGTTTGACTCAGGCTGTGTGCTGTGAGCAAGTCACTTCGGTTCCCCCATGGGTTCCCACTGCGGTTCCCACTTGGGTTTCCCCATCTAGATAAAGAGCGGGTGGGCCTGCTGCCTTTCCAGTCTGACATTTGAGCACTCTGCTGCACGGGATGGAGCACAGCAGAGGCGGGTTGATATCCCGGACTCACTTGGGAACTCACCTTGTCCCCCCTAGGGGGCCCGGTGATGGAGCAAAGTTTCAGTTGTGCACCCTACTTAGCGTGGGGGACAGCAAAAGGGCAAGTGCCCTTATCATCGGAGAAAGGCCTCAGGATACAACGGAAAGGGCCTTGGGGCCCGGCCAGTTTCTGCCTCTGCCATTCACTCACCATGTGCCTTTAATTTAGAGGAGCCTCACCTCCATATGTGCCAAATGGGATGGTTATAGCCACCAACTAGATTTTGTGAGTCTTCAATAAGATGACAGGTATAAAGGACGCAGGTGCCTAACCCATAGTTGGGTTTGATCTATGGGAGCCACGAGTTATTATGGTTCTCCTGTCACTCACCATGGCACTCAGCACTCGGCCGACGTATTTGGGGTCGCTTCTGCGGGCCACATCGGTAGCAGGGTCCCGACGGAAATTCAGGCTGTGATCCAGGATTGAGAGGCAAATGTCCAGGATGCCTTCTTCAAACTGTTCCAAATGGGACCATCCGTTACGATGAGACAAATGACAAGCAGCATTCACCATTGAAGGGTACGGGAGCTACATACCGGTGGGAACCACAGGAATGACTCGGGCCCTTTCACTCCGTGGCCTCTGGGACACGGAGCTCTCTAGGAGCAGCCACCTCGCCCAGCCTCTAACCTGCAAACTCATCCGGAGACCTCGCCATGCACGAGGTCCCGTGCCGAGGTCCCGAGAGGGGACGAGACCCCCCTCACTGTCATGGCCCGGGGAGCAAATCACTTAGCCTGCCTGGGCCTCGATTTCCCCATCTGTACGACAGGGGATCGGGCCAAGCTCATCCCAAAGTTTCCATCTGGCCCTGACTATGATTTTGAGCATAATCTTTAGACTCCGGGGAACTAGTTATAAAGATAAAATATCTCACTAAAAGATTTTGAAGCCGTGTTCCCCAAATAAGACTTATTTGTTGTCACTGCTTCTCAAACAGAGAAGGCCACGCTCTCTCCTGCCTTAGGCGCTTTGTGTGTGCTGTTCTTTTGCCTCTAATGTGTTTCTCCAAGATATCTATCTGGCTCCCTTCCCTTTCTCAGGTTTCTCATTAAAAGTCCCTTCCTCAGAGAGGTTTTTCCAGACCACGCCATCAAAACCAGCCTGCCTTCCACCCCTGGGTGCACTGTATGCCCTTATACATTTTTTCCCCCTTTTGTCTTCCTTCCAATGCAATTCGACCCAAAGGGCCAACATCTAACTAGGCTGAGCACAGCTGAGAACTCTGTGGACTCAGATTGGGGGGGTGGGGGTGGGGGGGTCACAGTAACGAAGGACCAAGAGGCTACGGCTTTGAGAGGCCAAATGCTCACACTAGGGAAGTTTCGTTGTATTCTTACGCGGAATTACGATTAACAGAAAGTCTGTGGTTAACCCGAGCGTCTCTACTAGGTCTTATCCTCATTCGTCTGTCATGACACCAATAATTCCTCAATGTATTGATTTAGCTGTATATTCGTTTTGTCCCCCTCAGAGAGACAGAAAATGTGCTTTTCTCCACCTTCCGTGTCTCGAGTGTGCGGCTGGGGCCTGGCACACAGCGGCTGGTCAATAAATGTCTTCCGAACGAGTACATGTATGACTAGCAGGGCAGGCAGGTAGGCGGGTTTGGGAACTTCCGCCTCTCCGCTGGGACTGCCACAGAGCTTCTTAAGACCCTTTTACCTGCCCGAAGTTCCAGCCGACCATGCCAATTCGATTTGTGCTCCCCACATAGATGATGCCGGCATCTTCCTGAACGTACTCCTCTCTCTCCGCGTGGTTGCTCATAAAGACACCATCCTCTGTTTGATACAAAAGTCAGATCCCAGGAACTAGACTCCTAAAGAAGACTATGGAGACCCGTTCTCCCATTCCTGAGGGCTGGCCTGGTGGCTGGAGCAGGCCACACCTGCAGCCCGTCCCCCAACCTCCACCGAGGAACGAAGCCTGTGAGCTCTAATGTTTCCAACTCATATTGTGGGAACTATAAACTTGTGAGAGAACCTGAAATGACCTGGAGGGCAGAAAATGAGACCCTAGGAGGGAGATACTTGCCATTCGGGCAAGAAGCGGCCTCCAGGCTGTAGAATTATACTGTGGTCATTGTTTTTTTATAGTTACACCACGTGACGCGTTTTGTAAAAGCTCATGGGGTCCCCACAGTAGCCCCGGAGGCGACAGCAGGATTTCCACGTAATGGTAAGGAATTTGAGGCTCAGAAGGATAGAGCCACTGCCCAGACTTACAGAGCTGATTAGGTGGAGGAGCTGGGATGAAAATCCGTGACTTCTGACTTCTGGCTTCTACGCTATTTCCATATCCCACGCACTCCTGCTACTCAAACTTGAGCCTATAAAAATCATCCCCCCATCTCCTTTCCATCGGTGTTGCTTAGCTGATGGCTAGGCGTGTGGCTGGTTGGATGCCTACCTTGCACCCAGGGGTTAAAGAGCAGTATGAACGTCCCAAGTTTCTGAACGAAGTCATTGCCCTGGGAGGAGATCTGGGTGCTCAGCGTGTACCATCCGATGGGCGCATTGGCAGGACTAGAGATGGAGATGGTCAGAACATTGTCCTTGTTGGACACGAGCTGTGCGCTCCAGCCACCACGACTTATCCCACTGGAGAGCGGAAACACAGCCTTTGTCCTGGCCGACTCCGAGGGGTAGGGCCCTGTAGAAGAAGACAGAGGGCAATGAAAACGGAAGAGTGCTGGCCAGACAGTGGGGAGCGATCAGATTCCAACCTAACCTCAGGGGCGCTTTGGAGGGGGACGTCATCCCCCGAAGCACCACAGAAGAGCGCCGAAAGCAACGACAGAGAGCAGGGAGGCCAAATCTCTCTTGATTTGAAGAATAGGACTCTTGGGCTCGAAGACCGGCAGAGGCTTGCCCAAGGTCACACCAAGTATCAATGGCAGAGCAGGGTTAGGACCCAGAGCCTAGTGGCCCAGTGTGACACCACCGAACCCTTGGAAGCACAGCCCCAAGGGCGTGTGGGAGCGGGGAGCAGGTACCTGTGGAGGCTATGAAGCCCAGACTGTCTCCACTGTCAAGACTTCGGTTCAAGATCATGGAGAAGCTGAAGGGTTGGCCTCTGCGCACGGTGAGCTGCTGGCCGGAGAACCTGTCTGTGCGATGCGCCTGCCGGTTGGAGGTCACCTGCCAGTTGATACTCTGGGGTTCTAAAGCTGGAAGACAGAAGAGGGGACCTAAGGTCCTGGAAGGCGAGGGAAGGTGGCGTGGGGAAAGGCGTACGTTACCACAAGGACAAGCTTTTGGGTGGGGCCGGTTGGGGGAGAGTCCAACTTCTAGGAAGCACCCCATTAAAATTCAAAGACCTTGATGGAGCGAGGTGAGCCCTTCACACCCTTTTCCCCCGTTCTGTCCCTTCAGGCAGCTGAGCCTCTCTGCACACGCTACCCACAAGGCTTGAGAATATCCTCTCTTCCACTCGATCAACCGTCACTCGACCCTGAAAGAACAGGCCACGCGTTCAGCATAGCTTCACCCAACCAGCCAGGAGAACCAGGTAACCAGCCCTGGGTAATCACACTCTGTTGCGGGAGCGTCATTGCTTTGGGGGTGGGGGGCTCACGCCGAACCTGGAGGGGGCGCTGTCTCTCAAATCCACCACGCTGGTTTGCCTCGCTTTGCTTTTTTCCCCTTCGCGCCTTCCCAGATACCAAGTGCCTTTTCGCTCTCCAACATCCAGCAAATACTGACCCGTGTATTTCTTGCTTTCCCTAGATGTGCAGCACCCGGATGTCGGCCTGGGTCTCTGCTGCTGGCTGAGGAGGACAGCAGGACTCCTTAGTGCTCTAAGGAGCACTTCTAGGCCTAGAGATGGGGCGATCACTAGTCCGGAGGGGACTTTCAAATGCTCACCGAAAACAGTGGTAGATAGCAACAAGTCAAAGCTCCAGGAGTTCTCTGGATAAGATGCTGAGGACAAACATCTCGGACGCCTTCTTTTTAAAAAAAAATTGTTTTTAATGTTTACTTATCTTTGAGAGAGAGAACGAGACAGAGCGGATGAGCAGGGGAGGGGCAGAGAGAGAGGGGGACACAGAATCCGAAGCAGCCTCCAGGCTCTGAGCTATCAGCACAGAGCCCGATGTGGGGCTCGAACCCACGGACCGAGAGATCATGACCTGAACCGATCGGATGCCCGACCGACTGAGCCACCCAGGCGCCCCCAAACCCCTTCTTATGTGATTGTGGAACTAAACTGAGAAGAGTTTATGACACACGCCATGATGTACAAGGAGTGTCACCTGCATAAACCTTCTGAGAAAGTTTATTCCTTCAAGCGAGAATCTGAGATGTTTTATGATCCATTCCTCTGCAAACCAAACCGTTTTTCTGGCTTTATGATGGGAGTGTGGTGATGCAATCCCATAGACGTGCCGGGCACAACTTTTTTTTGTTATATGTGTCTGTCTCTCTCCATCAGAATATGCCTTCTTCTTCTTTTTTTTTTTTTAATGTTTATTTATTGTTGAGAGAAAGAGAGAGAGCTCTTGAGCAGGGGAGGGGCAGAGAGAGAGAGGGAGACCCAGGATCCGAAGCAGGCTCCCGGCTCCGAGCTGTCGGCGCAGAGCCTGACTCGGGGCTCGAACCCAAGAACCATGAGATCGTGACCTGTGCTGAAGTCAGATGCTTGACCAGCTGAGCCACCCAGAATGTGCCTTCTTGATCTTCCCGTTCTGATGCCTGACGCCTTGCTTGGTGGTGTTAGGACAAGTAGATAAACCAATGGATGAAGGAATAACTGAACAAATAAAAAAACTAGCCACGCAATGGCCATGATGACTACAGCTCAAAATTTAGTCCATAAGGAAAGGTGCGTAGGGGGCATCCACTCACCAAACACATCTAGAGTACCTAGTATTTGCAGGACATTACGTTAAGCACGACGCCGGGGGTGTAAACATGTATGAAAAGCAGTTTTAACCCTCCAAGAGCTTCAGCCGTGGGTAAGACAAGCCCAAGTGGGACTGGATGATGGGAAGGGGGTGATTCCACTCTCCCCCGATAAAAGGTGGCTAGGAGAGGCAGGCAGAAAAGAACCACTTCCAGTCGTAGAGATCAGAAAAGGCTTCGTTGGCAGTGCCAGGTCTTGGAGAGAGTTTTGTTCGATGCGAAGGGATTCCAGAAGGTGGGGAAGGGAATCTGAAGGCAGGGCAAGCAGGGGTGTCGTTTGGCTAGCGCAGAGGCGCTGAGCACAAGAGGAAAGGGAGGCGGGAGAGGGTGGGCCTCCGAGGCAGGCCTGGGGCCAGGGGCTCCGGCCCAAGCAGCTGGGGAGGTGGGTACGGGCTCATCAAAGACACTCCCAAGTGAAATGCAGGCTGTTCGGGCTGGTGTGAGCCGAAGACAGCGGGTCCAGGGAGGGATCTTGCCACCAGCTCAGGGTTTAAGCCCCCGTGTCCTTCTCTGCATCTCCCGACACCAAGCGTGAGCCCCGGCACGAAGGAGCCAAACTCCGAAGCAGGGTGCCTGCGGGATGCACCGGGGCCTCTCTGAGCGGGGAGGTGAGGAGAGCAGGGCTCACATGTGGCCTCGGTCTCCTGCATACGCCAACTGCTGTTAACAATAGACAGAGCACATGGCCGACATCCTGGGTGGAATCCTCATAAGCGTTGGAAACTGACACTCAGGGGGATAAACTTCTGAGTTGGGGTCCGTAGGCCTAGTAACTGGCAGAGCCAGGTTCTGAACTCAGGTCTTCCTGGCACCGTCCTGTTGCCGGCGGCCCCCGGGTCCCTGCCTGGAAGGGGGACCCGTGCAGGACCTTCAGTCCAGAAGTTACCCAGGGGGTGAGTGGACCTCACCATGCATTTTCCTCCCCGTGCGCATGTTCATTCCGACAAAGAGGAGAGAGTGAGCAGGGCAGGGAAGGGAAATGTGTTCCCAAAGAGCATTCGCTCTGCACGGGGTGGGGGGGGGGTGCATAAAACGGGAGCAGCCTGTCCCTGCCGCCCGGAGTGGACAGGGCAGCTCGAGTGCCTGCTCGAGAAGCCTCCGGTGTGGTTTCTGGAAACTTTCTCCTTCCACTGGCTGCCACCTTCAGTCATTGTCCTGCCTCTGAACCCTAGCACTGGCTCTGCCAGCCCCCAAATCGAGGATCTGGTCATCCTGTCTGTGGATTTCCTCATTTCCCTCCCCCCTCCACCCCTTCACGTCCCCCTAATCACAGCCCCCTCTGCCGGAGGGGAAGGGAGGGGAAGGGAGGGGAAGGGCAGGGAGTGGGGGAGGGACACAACCATGTAAGGTTCTTCTCAGGTTTACGAGCCTCAGGGCAGTTTTCTGCACCAGTCTGGACAGAACAAAGGGAGGAAGGGAGAGTTGTGTGATGTGACTCCGACAGTGGACTCATTAACACACGCTCTTAAAAAAACATCAGAGGGAAAGGAACCTTGGAGACGGATCATGTGCTCATGTCCTCATTCCAGATGCGAGCACAGGGAGGCCCGGAAGGTGGCTTGCCCGCAATGGGACACTCTGGATTCTCATTCCCGTGTTCTCCTGGTCCCATGCCACCTCCCTGAGTTCTGCTCGCCTCTCGTGTCAGGCCTGGGGCCACGTCTCCAGCTCTTTCTCCTGAGAATAGCATTGCCACCAGCAGTCCCAATGGGGCAGAGATTACTAAGTGTCCCTCCCGATATTTCCTCGCCCCTTCTTTCTTGGTAATTAAGTCCCCCATATAACTGGGCACTACACTTCCTGGCCCCCCCTGCAGCCGGGGGCGGGGGCGGGGATGGGGAAGAGTCGTCACGTGAATGAATTCTGGCCAATGACCCGTAGGCAGAAGTTCTATACGTTAACTGCCAGGACACCTCTTTTTTTTTTCATTGAGCTAAAATTCACAGAGCATGAAATTGACCACTTTAGCCGTTTTAAAGTGGATACTTCGGAGGCGCTTAGTACGTTCACCATGTTGTGAAACCATCACCACTCTCCGGTTTCAGAACCACTCATCAATCGCCATTCCCCCTTGGCGACCACTAACCTGCTTTCTGTTCCCCATGGACCGGACTCTTCTGGACATTTCGTATAAAAGGAACCACACAGAGGGGTGGTCTTTAGGGTTGGTTTCTTTCGCTTAGCGTTACGTTTTCAAGGTTCACCCATGTGATGGCGTTTTGGGGGAGTTCATTCCTGCCTCTGGCTGCATGATATGGCTATACCATATTTCGTTCAGCCGCTCATCAGTTGAGGGACACTTCGGTTCTTTTTGCCTTTTGGCCCTTCTAGATAGTGCTGCTATGAACGTTCATATGCAAGCATTTGTTTGAATACCTGTTTTCAGTTCCTTTGAGGAAACCTCTTTTTAAAAGCAGTTGGCAGGGGCAACCCCGGGTGGCTCAGTCGGTGAAACGTCTGATTCTGGGCTCAGGTCAGGATCTCGCAGTTCGTGAGTTGGAGCCCTGCGTCCGGCTCTGCACTGGTGGTGTGGAGCCCGCTTGGGATCCTCTCTCTCTCTCCCTCCTTCTCTCTCTCTCTCTCTCTCTGACCCTTCCTCACTTGCATGCTCTCTCTCTCTCTCTCTCCTCTCTCTCTCAAAAGAAAGAAATCAACTAAAAAAATGAAAACAAATAAAAAGAGTTGACAAATGCCCTTAATCTGCTTACCTCCAGAGCCCCGGGCCCCCGGGGATCCGTGCGCCTGCCTTCCGCACCCAGAACTGCCTACATCAAGATCAATTGTTGAAGGAAGAAGTCAACTCCTGTCTTGTGTCTCTAAGCCATTGCTCCTTGGGAACTCGGTGTTATTCATTGCCAAACCTAATCGCATACACCCGAAAGGTGACTCCCACCCACTCATTCTGTGGTCTGCCTTTGGCAGGGATAGCATGAGAAGCACAGAACAGATTCCAGACTGTGCTACTAGTCAGCTGTCTCCATCTTTATCAGACTGGCTCTGTAATTGAATCACCCACCGCAGACAGGACAGCAGACAGAGGTTGCCAGCTGTGTGGCTGGGGTTCTTACTTCCTATTCCTGGGGGGGCCACACCATGCAATTGCTGGTCGGTCATCCAACAGGACATAATTGATACTCAAGTGGTTAGGTCTTCCCCACCTGCCCAGGTCCCGTCTCTAGACAAGACAGATTCTTATCGTACAGATTTCTAGACCTAATTAGGTTGATAGATACACTAAACACCGTCTAGCTGAGCGTCTTCAAGCATTTTGTTAGAGACCACATTAAGAAGTACATTTTCCAGAGTGTGGGGTGCCTGGGTGGCTCAGTTGGTTAAGTGTTCACCTCTTGATTTTGGCGCAGGTCATGATCTCACAGTTCATGAGTTTGAGCCCTGAGTCGGGCTCTGAGCTGAGTGGAGCCTGGTTGGGATTCTCTCTCTCTCTCTGCTCCTACCCCACTCACTCATGCTCTCTCTCTCTCTCTCTCTCTCTCTCTCTCAAAGGAAGGAAGGTAGGAAGGAAGGAATGAAGGAAAAGGAAGAAAGAAAGAAAGAAAGAAAGAAAGAAAGAAAAGAAAGAAGGAAGAAAGAAAGAAAGAAAGAAAAGAAAAGAAAGGAAGGAAGAAAAGAAAGAAAGAAAAGAAAGGAAGGAAGAAAGAAAGGAAGGAAGGAAGGAAGGAAGGAAGAAACAAAGAAAAGAAAGGAAGGAATGAAGGAAGGAAGAAAGAAAAGAAAGAAAGAAAAGGAAGGAAGGAAGGGAGAAAAGAAAGAAAGAAAAGAAAGGAAGGAAGAAAGAAAGAAAAGAAAAGAAAGGAAGGAAGGAAGAAAGAAAAGAAAAGAAAGGAAGGAAGAAAGAAAAGGAAGGAAGGAAGAAAGAAAGAAAAGAAAAGAAAGAAAAGAAAGAAAGAAAAGGAAGGAAGGAAGGAAGAAAAGAAAGAAAAGAAGAAAGGAAGAAAGGAAGAAAGAAAGAAAAGAAAAGAAGGAAGGAAATAAAGAAAAGAAAGAAAAGAAAGGAAGAAAGAAAGGAAGGAAGAAAGAAACAGAGAAAGAAAAGAAAGGAAGGAAGAAACAAAGAAAGAAAGAGAGAGAGAAAGAAAGGAAATTTTAGAGTGTTTAGATACATGGGTCTACAACTAAGTTTCACAAAACAATACTAACCTTTACTATGTACAATGTACTGATATTTTCTCTTCTACTTCTTCCTTTTTTTTTTTTTTTTTTTTGGATGGCTGGTCATAATCCACTAAACTGATTTTACAGTCTTCTAATGAGTGACAATAGGCAGCTTGAAAAACAGTGATGTAATCCCATATTCCCGTTTTACAGGAAGAACACTGAGGCCCCCAGAGGGTTATAGGGTAGTTTAGAAGCAGAGCTTGGCTCAGAAACCAGGTCTGAAATCCTGGTCACTGAGGGGCTGTGAACCACTCCCAGTTCTCCCTCTTCTCCCTGTCACTCCCCTCTGGGCACCTGGAACACCCCCTAGTTCCTGGCCAGTCTCCCACTGGCCCTGGGCACACAGGGCTTTCCTCTCAGATCTCAGGTCTCTTGAGCCTGGCCCATTTCCCTTCGTCCCCCCCCACCCCTACCATGTTCAGACAAGTTCAATCCCTGTGCAGCAAAGGGGGGGTGGGTACTGTCCCTTGGCACCCAGCTGGTGGGGAAGACGGGGTTCTGCGGGCAGCTGAACAAGGGGCTGGTGAAGCTCCCTGGGGTGCTGGGGCATGAGCCCTGCACTGGCAGTCTGGAGGGCCTTGGGCAAGCTCCCCACATCTCCATCTATAGAAGGGACAGTGACACCTGAACACCCTCCCTTGTAGGGTTATTATTGGGATCCAACGTGTGCTCTTCACTAACGCCTGGGCCCCAGCGGGGGCGGGGCAGAGGGACAAATCCCTTGGGCTCCTTCCCACACATAATGGCAATAGCAACACAGGATAGAAGAGGGCTTGAGCTTTCTCATGGGCTGCCATCGAGGGCCTCGGATGCACCAGGCACCGTGCGTTTTTACCTGCGTTACGTCCTTCGATAGTTACAAAACCCCTACGATGTCGTTATGCCCATCTCACGGATGAGAGATTTGAAAATCCAGTTGGCTGACGTCATCTGCCAAGTAGCACGTGCTCAGGCAGCTCCTGGACCCAAGCCCAGACTGGAAGCCAAGTTCTGCCTGACCACACGTGACTCCTAGCTGCCACCAACAACTTCGGCACGGTGCCAGGAAGCTGCCAGAGAGAAGGGGCCCCCCGTGGCCTACTCCCTGCCTTGACATTACATGGTCAGGGGCACGGGGAGGAAGAAGGACTCCTTGGCCCCTTCACTTCCAAGGACAGGTGAGAACCTCTTGGCCCCGTGGGTCTCCGGCCTGGCCGCACATGAGAATGGCCTGGAGAGTCTTATTGGCCTGAGCCCCTTCCTGGACCAACTAAATTAGGGTCTCACGGTTAGGGTCAGCCTTGGTGGGTTTTGTTGGTTGTTTTTTGCTGTTTTAAACCCTGCTGGTGATTCTAACACGCCAGCAGGACTGAGAATCACTCCCGTAGGCCTGTGCGTCGTTGGACATCCATCAGAGGACTCTCACAACCAAGTGCCTCACCGGAGCCACACGGCAGCTCTGGGAAGCAGGAGGGGGAAATCGCTGCCTCCTTTTTACAGGGGGAGGAAGCTAAGGCTAAGAGCAGGGAAGGTCAGACACCTTCTGAACCCGTCCCTCAGCCCCTACCAAAAACCCTGGGGCCTTGTTCCCTCGGCTCCGCTCCGAGGTGATAGGGAAAAGAATTTCCTGCCTTCAGCTCACACCCCAGGCCGGCATGTGGGCCCTGGGGAGAGGGATTGCCCCATCCATGGAGCACAGCCCAGCAGGGTGGAGACAGACTGAGAAGTTATATGAGGTGAATAAAAAACGACACAAAGACAAGAACTGGGGACTTGAGAAGGGGCTGGTGAGGGGGTTGGGGATGGGGGTCTTAGTGGGAGAGGTTCCTTGGAAAAACTCGATTAAAAAAAGGGACTTCATCTCATAGCGTCTGTCTTCAGACCCCAAGGCACGGAGGAACTAGGCTCAGGAAAAGGAGTTCCCAAGTAATAATGAGCCATGCGGCCTGCGCATCTAGAAAGGGGATATTAAAAGAGCCCCATTAAAAAATTTTTTTTTAATGTTTATTTTTGAGAGAGAGAGAGAGAGAGAGAGATTGAGCACGAGTTGGGGAGGGGCAGAGAGAGAGGGAGACACAGAATCCGAAGCGGGGTCCAGGCTCTGAGCTGTCAGCACACAGCCCGACGCGGGGCTCGAACCCATGAACCACGAGATCATGACCCGAGCTGGAGTTAGACGTTTAGCCAACTGCGCCACCCAGCCGCCCCTGAAAGAGCCCCATTTCAGAGAGGAGACAGCTGAGATACGCGGTTAAGTCAGCTGGCCAAGGTCACTCAGCTGGCAGAGACAGAGCTGAGACGCAACCCAGGGCCCCTCTCTGGATGTGAGCCTGTCACCCTTCGGTGATTCGACCTCCCCATACAATCTTGGGTAGCAAAAGTGGAAACGGGCAGCCTGCGTTGCAAGGGGATACAGCCGCTGGCAGGTCTGGGTCCCACGAGGGCAGGGGGACAGCAGCGGCAACCCCAGGTGAGAGGAAGCCGCTGGGCCTGAGGCAGGCAGGGGGCAGCTGTCCTCCTCCACAAGCTGAGCCTGAGGGCTGCAACCCTGAGCCCCTGAGACTTACAGGGCGGCTCGGCCTGCAGAGAGAGCCTAGATGTTGCTCTGGTCCCGGGGGCTGACACACAAAGCGAGGGCCCCTGCGAGGAGAGTCCTGGACGCTTCCGGGTCTGCAGACGGAGGCAGTACCCCAGCAGGAGTGCCCGACTGCTTCTACAGCAGAAAGAGCCGCTGGTGTCCCAGCTCCGGGGAAAAATGCTTTGCGGCAGACCCACAGCCCAGAATGGCACGGGTCCTTTGCACATCGGGAACGAGGCCCGGAAGGTAGTGGTCTGCCCAGTAAAGCAATTGGCAAGAAAGCTGACGGCCCCAGGGGGACGGAGGGTTTCGTCCCCAGAAGGTCGGTCCTGGCCTCCCACAGGCTTGTACCCTGAGGACTCTGCCTCTGACCCCCGGCCCCCAGGTGGCTCTGGGGGAGAGGGAACAAGGCTTCCCCCGCAGGTGAGCCCAACGTCCCCAGTGGGCAGCAGGCCCAGGACACCCCCCCACGCTGCCAGCCACGCCTTCCTCTGCCACTGTGGTCCCCACCGCAGCCTCTCTGAGCCCCTGCAGATTCCAACTAGAACCTTAAGTTAGGAATGGGACACAGAGTCCTCTCAAACCAGCACACGTGGGACCCTGCCGGTCCCCTGGGTCACGCCTGCCGGCCCACCCACGTTTCTTTTCCTGTTCCCTGTGCCCAGAACACTCCTCACCCCGCGAAACTCCTCGCCGTGCCCGACTCCTTGTGACCAAATGCCGTCTGCTTCGCTCCCCCGGCGCCATCCCTGGCTGAGTTAATCTCCTCCCCGCCTCGGCCCCCACAGCACGGGGGTCCGATTCGCCATGAAGCCTCGTGACAGTCCACTTTGAGGGTCACTTGCCTACCAACTGGTGTTTCCAAGCGCTGTCAGGCTGAGAGCTCACGGAAGGCAGAGACCACAGTTCATTTGTCTTTGTCCCCGTCTGCACCTCCCCTTGGCTCCTTTCCCGAGGTGTCCAACAGGTAAAATTCATTCATTCGGAAAACACTTTCTGAGCACCGCCTGGCTGGGGGACTAAACGCTGAGCTAGGAACTGCCTGTGTCACAATGTGACACGTCGAAGGGAGTGAAGATAATTCACCTGTCTCTCCCCTGCCTTTTTAAAAAATTGATCCCCCCCCCCCAAACCGGCTATTGTCTCCCTTCTGTTGTGACCTTAGGACATCTCTGGTCGATTTAGATGCGGAGCTCTTAGAGCTCAGCGTCTCCACGAGTCACAGGCACTGACACGCTGGGCCCACACGTGTGGAGCGGCCTCACGGCGGGCAGGTTTGGGGGGACGGGGCTTGCAGGGCCTGCAGAGCTATTGGGGGGGGGTACACTAGGCCCTGGGGCCCGTGCTTCCCGCCCCTGGTTTTCCTCTCATGGCACAGCATTTCCTACTAGAAGGAGCCTGGAGTCTATTGACTCCAAGCCTTTCCTCTTGCAAATGGAAACCTGAGGCTCGGTGACGTTAAGGAACACAAAAGCAGCTGGGGAGGAGAGTTCAAGTTCGGTACCGCGTTTCCGCGCCACAGAGGTCACACACGGCTCATCTAGGAGCTCAGCTCTGGTAACAGGACAGAGTGGAAAGGGCAGTCTGGGTTCTGCTACCGACTTTCTGTGCGGCCCCGACAGTCCGCCTAGAGGGAGGGAGTCGGCCCAGGGGACCCTGACATCCCCTCGTGCTAACGTCTACAGGATCCAGGGCTCTTCTCGGCAACCCACCAATGCTGCAGGTGCACAGGAGGAAACGGGGGACTGTGGGGGGGGGGGGTTCACGTTTGCAGCCCCCTCCCCCGTCCTGCTCTTTGGGATTCCGAAGTAACCGGCCTTCGCCGTTTGCATCGTGCTGAGCGATTTCTTTGGCAAACCTTCCCCAGGTCCTAACCCCCACTCGCGATATTTTACAGGTTTGACTCATGCCTTGTTTGGGTTTGGCGTCTCTGGCAACCCACTAGGCTGAGCACCCATGACAGGCAATAATTAGCACGCTGCCTGGCAGGGGTGCTCACAAGAGCCCAGAGCCTCCACCGGCGACCGGCGACCGCAGAACTAAAAAACCTGTACTTTCTGTAGCTCCTTCTCACCTCCTTCCCCGGTGCTGCTTGCAGGGACGGCCTGTGGTACACCTGCTCCTTCCGCCCCGGGGAAGTTTCAGCTCATCAAGTCCCTTTCAAAAAGAGCCTGCGGTGCTTCCGGATGTGTGGTTTACTTAGGAACATTCCAGCCGCGCTAATGATTTTTTTTTTTTTTTTTTAAATCAACTTACACGCCATCACTCTCTCTCTCTCTCCCTTGGAGCTCTGAGATGTGCTTTTCTTTGCCGACATGACTGACAGCTGGGAAAACCGCACTGAGAAATACGGGAAGCAGGTCTCAGCCGGCTTGAAAGGGGCGAGACTCGTCCATCTGTCCGAGGGATGTGAGGTCCAGCTGGGTTGAATACACGGCCCATTACTCTGGACTACATTCCAAGCATGTTCTACCCCTGGAACCACGCTGGAGGGACTAGGCAGCCACTGAGGAAGAGGCGCCTTTGAATGCCCTCCTTAAATACTAAGATCTAGCCTTCAGAGCCCCTGGGGCAGCTGTCCCGAGCTGAACACTGGCCTCTCAGGCTGGTCCAGGAGAAGCTTCCAGCAAGGACCTGTAGAGTAGATGCCATGCACTCACCCGTCATGTTCGCCTTCCTCTGCCTCTTCTCTGGGAATGGCGCAGACAGACGGACAGAAGGTGTGGGGAGACAGCTGGGGATCTCCTTACCATTTATAGCAGCCTCTCCTACACATCCAATTAGAATTCTAATGAGGTGGGCGAGGCACCAGGTCATTCCTGTCGTGCGTGTAAACGTTTCACTTACGACATACTTGTCACCCAATGGAAGGTCATCCTGCTTGTGCAAGACCAGCTTAGGGAGAAGAAGGGAGATAAGAAACACCAGGCGTTCACTTTTATGATTTTTTTTTTTTCCCTAAGACAAACTTCCTGGATTGTAGGGTTTAGGAAATGATGTCATGCTTTTCTCCAGGTACCTTGTCCAGAGTTGGTGCTAAGAAGTCCTCCGGGAGGTCAACTCTTTCTAAAGAAGCAGCAGGGACAGCCACAGAACGCGTAGTCGTGACACGGTTTCATGCCACTTCTGCCGCGTGCTCTCTGTAAGAGGGAGGGTAGGTCCTGCATGGTCTGTCTCTGGGCCCAGGCTCCACACCGGTTTAAAAGAGGTGGAGGGGGGCATGGGGGTGGGGGGGACTCAGACAGTCTACCTTTTGTGTGCGCTTGTTTGTCATTTACGTATTTTCCCCAAAACCCCTCTTGTGGGTATTTACAAGCACCAAGGTTTCCTGTGATCGACAAAGGAGTTTAAAAACATCATAAAAAAAAAAAAAAAAAAGGGGGCGCCTGGGTGGCTCAGTCGGTTAATCATCCAACTTCAGCCCGGGTCACGATCTCGCGGTCCGTGAGTTCGAGCCCCGCGTTGGGCTCTGGGCTGATGGCTCAGAGCCTGGAGCCTGCTTCCGATTCTGTCTCCCCCTCTCTCTGCCCCTCTCCTGTTCATGCTCTGTCTCTCTCTGTCTCAAAAATAAATAAACGTTAAAAAAAAAATTTAAAAACATCATAATGCTGGAGCGCTGGGGTGGTTCAGTCCGTGAAGCATCCGACTCATGATTTTGGGCTCAGGTCACGACCTCACAGTTCGTGGGTTCGAGCTCGGCTTCGGGCCCTGCGCCGAGAGCGAGGAGCCTGCTTGGGATTCTCTCTCTCCCTCTCTCTGTCTGCCCTCCTCCGGCTTGCTCTCTCTCTCTCTCAAAAACAACGAACTGAATAAATAAACAACCAAATAAATGCTAAAAAAAAAAAAATGTAGCATAATGCTTCAAAGATTCATGACAGAGCAGAGACGATTCAAGGCCTCCCCCAGAGGTGGAGGGGGAATGGAGACCTAGCACCACAAAGACAAGATTCAGTCTCTAGGGACAAGGTGGGCAGGCTGGGCCTTGAGAAAGCTGAGACGGAATAGACAGGTGGGTTGGAAAAGAGAAATCAGCATCCTCTGTCCATCCTCTCAGCTCCCACGGGCATTTTGCGCCGTGCGCACTTTGGGACCTCGTTTACCGATGCGTGTCACCACACCAGATCACCTGTTTATGTCTGCCCCCATCCCTAGACTGAGCTCTGGGAAACACAGGCTGTGTGTTACTCGCATCTTCTCAGAGCCTACGTCGGGCTTGGCACGCGTATTTTTGGATAAGTGAATCAATCAATCACCGTAAACGCGAAGTGTTGAAAGTTTATTTACTTATTTTGGGGGGGGGGGCGGGTAGGGGCAGAGAGAGAGGGAGACAGAATCCCAAGCAGGATCCGAGCTGTCAGCGCAGAGCCCGACTCAGGGCTCGAGCTCACGAACTTTGAGATCTCGACCTGAGTTGAAATCGGGAGTCAGATCGTAACCGGCTGAGCCACCCAGGGGCCCCAAACATGGAAATATTAACCACCGTCAAATTAGTGCTCGCCGTGGGCAGATCAAACATCTCATATCTGTTACCTTTTCTCATCTTGATAGCAATACTATGACATAGGTACTATCATTGCTATCTCACAGCGGGAGAAACGGGGTTAACTTGAGTCTCTGCAAACCGGGAGATTCACACCCATATGTGAACAACTCCAGAGCCTGTCTGAGGTCCGCTGGCCAAGCGAGGTGCCATCACACCCATGACAGGCAGAATGTGCCCCCCCCCACCTTGGCTCTGGCAAATGACCAAGAAGAGAGCAGAGGGGTGGATGACAAAGAGTGCTGGACCCTGACGAGGAGGTTTGAGTGGGGGTCTCGGCCCCCACTGGCTGTGACTCGAGACCCTAAGAACTTCGTGCATCATTTCGGCTGAATGGGTCTGATGCCCTAAGATGCGCTACTTTGGGCACGTGGATTTTTTTCGAGCTGACAGCAGTCAAGGCCCACAAGACTCAGGAAGAAACGTTGACCTCCCGCCTCCCCAGTGGCCTAAAATGGTTTTTTATAGAGGACCTCCTCCAGGAAGGGAGCCGTCACCACAGATAATGGCAGAGTGACATGAACTTGGCTTGGTGGATAGGGAGGAGCCCAGCAAGGCCTGTCTGATCCAAATCCTCCCTTTGTCCCGTTGTTCCTGGGTGGCCCAGCAGCGACCTGCTCACCAAACCTTGGCCCTTCCCGTTCTTCCAGGGGTGCACTGCCTTCCTTCGCTCGGAGGCCCCAGACCCCTACCCCATGCCCCTTAGTCCAAGATGGCACAGATACCTCATCTTGCCTGATGGTCTCGGGAATCGCTCACGTTTATATGAATTCCCCGCATGTATGTAATTAAATTCGATCTCCTCCTGCTAATCTGTCTCGTATCAAGTTAATTCTTTTTTTCTTTAACTTTTTTTTTAACGTTTATTTATTTTTGAGACAGAGAGAGACAGAGCATAAACGGGGGAGGGGCAGAGAGAGAGGGAGACACAGAATCCGAAACAGGTTCCAGGCTCCGAGCTGTCAGCAGAGAGCCCGACTCGGGGCTCGAACTCACAGACCGCGAGATCATGACCTGAGCCGAAGCTGGACGCTTAACCGACGGAGCCACCCAGGCGCCCCACATATCAAGTTAATTCTTAGACCAGCCAGAAGAACCTTGAGGAGTAGAGGAAGACTTTTCCTCCTCAATAGTTGGCGCGGCTAGCAGGGTAGACTGTCCTGGCTGGAGACGCTACAGAGGAGAGATCCTAGGACAAACAGCCGGCAGAGGTAAGAATTCTTACCACGGCAGCAGCCCGGAATCTCTGTCTGCGGCGTCTGGTGGAGCAAAAGTGGGGAGTCCTTTCTCTCTGTCTCTAAATTGAGATGAGCAGGGAAAAAACATATGGGGAAGTCGTTCCTCGGTTTTAATGACTCTGGTAAATTTGATAGAGCGCTCTTGGGTTTTACTGACCCATTTCCTCTCAGAGATAGTCACCGTTTTTCTGTGTCTTCTGTGTCATTTGTCATAAGAAGGGTAGGAACACAAGCGTAGGTCCTATAAGCCTACTGATGGAGTCGGCTTCACAGACTGCCGAGTTCACGGTTCTCCCAGACCAGTGTCTGTTTAGACAAGCTTGCTGTGGGTCACTATGCCCACGAGGTAAAAGCTGTTGCTAAGGGGCGCCTGGGTGGCTCAGCCGGTTAAGCGCCCGACTTCAGCTCAGGTTGTGATCTCACAGTTCGTGGGTTCGAGCCCCGCGTCGGGCTCTGTGCTGACAGCTCGGAGCCTGGAGCCTGCTTCAGATTCTGTGTCTCCCTCTCTCTCTGGCCTTCCCCTGCTCACACTCTGTCTCTGTCTCTCTCTCTCTTTCAAAAATAAAATAAAATAAAATAAAATATAAAATAAAATTTAAATTTAAATTAAAAAAAAAAGCTGTCGCCAAGGGACATCTTGGAAGCCAACGTCACAAAATTGGTGAGCGTGGGTGGGGCACTTGAGAGCTGTTAGAGCACTAGCCCCCTTGCCCAGAGACTCCCGGGTTAGAATAAGTTGGCCATAGAATAGGTCAGACGGACACTAGATCCCCTGCTGACCTTAAGGAAACTTCTGTCCAACCAGGCACGCTGGACAACACACTGTCCCCCACCCTTCTGAGGTATCAGTGTGGCTCGGAGAGAACCAGGGCTTAGCTAAAGCTGTGAATGTGCATATATAAAAAACTGGGGAAGGTTTTGCTTTCATCTTGTTCTGTGTTCTTAACTGAGAGCTTAACTTTAAGCCCAGGGAGGGTTCTCTCTCTGGTCCCTGCCATCTGGAGGTGTGCTAACCAGAAGTGGAAGAGACTGGGGTTCCAAGACCTCCTTTTTGCCCAACTGAGCCGGCTTCCAGGGGGCAAGGAAAAAAAAAAAAAGACTTTAAAGCAACGATTCTTGCTTTTGCAAGAATCTTTGAATCTGAATCTTTGGAAAGGCAAGAGCGTGACTCTGACAGAATGCAAAACCCGTTCCCTATTTGCCTCCAGGCAATTGCAGATACTGTAAGAATCTAGAACATTAAAAGAAAAATTGTGCCATGGTTCAGAAAAAGGAAAGCTTGGGGCACCTGGGTGGCTCAGTCGGTGAAGCATCTGATTTGTGATTTTGGCTCAGGTCATGATCTCATGGTTCGTGAGATCGAGCCCCGTGTCAGGCTCTGGGCCGACAGCACAGAGCCTGCTTGGGATTCTCTCTCCCTCCCTCTCTCTCTGCCCCTCCCCCTGCTCTCGCTTTCAAAGTAACTAAATAAACATTTAAAAAAGAAAAAAGAAAAAGAAAAGTTTAAGAAGCAATTTCCCTAACCCCCATCACCGTCAGAAAGTTCATTTATCTCCTCTTGAGGGACAGTTCCCCCTCAAATGACGGGTCAGCTGAACCTAGCCGCACCCCAGAACCCACTATTAAGCCGAAAATAGAGGATGGGGAACATTTCTTAAATGACACTGTGTGATTTTCTCCACTATCAGCTCAAAGAATTTTCCCCACCTGTCCCCTGGGATCCCATTCAGGCTGTTGGAGAGTCTGGGCAGCCTTTCACTGCACACGTCCCAGCCCTCCCCAATATCTTTTTCTTTTTTTTCCTTCTCTTCTCTTGTCTTTTCTTTAGTTTTCTTTTCTTTTCTTTTTTGAGAGAGAGAGGGCACAAGTGAGCGAGGGGCAGAGAGAGAGAGAGAGAGAGAGAGGAAGAGAATCCCACAATGCACACAGAGAGAGAGAGAGAAAGAGAAAAGCGGGGCTCACCCGAAGCAGGGCTCAAACTCGTGAACCATGAGGTCATGACCTGAGCCAAAGTCAGATGCTTAACTAACTGAGCCACCCAGGTGCCCAACACCTTTCTAGTTTCAAACTGCTCACCAGCAAGTCTTTTAGGTAGAAGTATGTTATGTAGATTTAATGCCACTATAAAATGCAATGAAAAGGGCATTTTTATCTCCCTTCCTTCAGGCCTAGCCCCAAATCTCTTACTTCCCTTGCTAGAAACTCATTTTGGTTTTAATTCCTCTGAAGAGGAAGTCTTTATTTATTTAATTTTTTTTTTTTTTAAAGTAGGTTCCACGCCCGGCGTGCAGCCCAATGCAGGGCTCGAACTCACCACCCTGAGATTAAGACCTGAGCCAAGATTAAGAGTCAGACACTTAAATGACTGAGCCACCCAGGCACCTTTGAAGAAGATGTCTTTAAAAGATGCTCCAGTTAGGGGCACCTGAGTGCCTCAGTCGGTTAAGCATCCGACTTCGGCTCAGGTCATGATCTCACGGTTTGTGAGTTCGAGCCCCGCGTGGGGCTCTCTGCTGACAGCTCGGAGCCTGGAGCCTGCTCCCGATTCTGTCTCCCTTTCTCTCTGCCCCTCCCCTGCTCACATTCTGTCTCTGTCTCTCTCAAAAATAAGTAAACATTAAAAAAAAAATTTTTTTTTAAGATGTCCCAATGGGTTCCTGGGCTACACATGCACACGGGGTTGGATTGAGTGCTGAGCCCGCGTGCATGGCATTAATTTGGGGAAGGAATAAACGGGTTCTAGCAGTAGCTCAGTACGGGTTTCCCTCCCTATACATAGGCAGAGCACCCCTATGAAATCTCGCGTCAGCCAAGATTCAAAATTAACCTCTCTTAGGCTCTGCGGATACCTCAAGACACATCTTGCTAACCGATGCACAAAATACATCAAGACAAAGCACAGATGCTCACAGACACGTGGAAGCTCTTGGTGTTTTGACGCTGAGATGCTGAGGGTAGTTCCCGGGGAAGGAGCTTGGCGGGGGTGGGGGGGGACGGGGGGGCACTCACCGTGCTCGGGGTGTGTGCAGCCTCTCTCGATAAGGGCTCACTACGAGACAAACGCTTTTTGCCTTTTCCCGTAAAAAACAAAAATCCTCTTGGGATTTCTTGCAGTTAGCGAAAACAGGGACCAGTGTGGGTCTTTCGTAAAAGCCAAGCAGTGTGATGCGAACTTTTGGAAAAGCGGGGGACGCCTGAATGCTCTCTCCGGCCGCGCCGAGTGAGGAGTTGAATCTCTGCTAGACTTTCTCTTGCAGGAGGGCGTGCTTTTCTTTCCCTTCACCCTGTAACACTCCAGGCTTGCCCGGAAAGAAAGAAGGTACATCTGATGCAGACTGGAACCAGATCTGTCTTTTGGTGCAAGATCGAAGGGCCGTAAGCCTTTGTACTTCTGCACCCTTCAGTCCCCAGTCCGGCTATTATTCTCACCTTGATTCCCGCTGATGCTGAGGCCGCCTGGTTTATAGTAACTGATCGCTGCTCAGCTTTCCTTTCGATCTCATTGCACCCCGACTCACAATTTCTTTCCGCACTCACAGAGGGACACAATTTAGTACTGACTCGTGAACTTCAGGAACACTGGGAGTCTCCCTCAATGTCTTCCGCGTACTTAAAGCAGACTTAGCTTCTGTGACCTTTACCAGAGGCTCCACCGCTGGTTCAATATGTTGACGGATCTTTTGCTTTGTAATCAAACTAAGCTCTTACAGACCCTCATTCTCCTAAAGGCTCTAGCTGAATGAGGCCAGAGGGCGTCCAGCTCCAACTTCAATGGGGGCAAACAACTATTATCTGCTTAGGACATGAGATGATCCCAGGGCATTTAAAAGCTCACCCTAAAATGCCTTGAGTCAATTTTGTCCAAAATTCTTCCCCAAACGAAAGAGTAATTTTTTAGAGGCAGCTGGCTAAGGCTACCCATGCATCCCTAATTTTGCAACCCTTGCTAACCTTGTGTCCCCTTTTCCCAGACGTGTTCCCTCAGAGCATGTTCCCTGGCCCTCAGAGACATTAACCTCCTCTGAGGCCTTGAAATTGACATCGTCAGCACCCCCAGCTCTTGGCTTACCGAATTTAACCAACCTTTTTATCTATACTGCCATAAAAATCATGGGATTGCTGCAGGCATTTTAGGACGATCTTTTGCCTCTCAGATACATTTCGTAGTATGTTGCTCATGCCAGTTAGACCTTGTGGCGTCAGGTGCGGCCCCACGTCTACATGCAGCGGCAGCGTTCGGATTGACAAAGCCAACGCTCTTACGTTAGGCTCCCGCATTCCCCTCCGTGTTCCCCATGCGGTGTCTGCTCTCTTCCAAGTTCGTAAGACCCGGCACCCCTCTACGCAGCAACAGACCACTTGTGAACAAGCTCTTGACCAACGCTTCCATCATCTTACGTGGTTGTTAACACTTGAAATCCAGCTACCTTACTATCCCCCGATCACGGAGAGCCCACTCTCTTCCCCTTGATTGCCTTACGAGTATCAAAATGGTCTCAAGGCCACAAGAGGATCTCTCAGACACCTCTCTCCACCCAATTTTTAAACCTGCCTTTATCCTTCACGGATGTTATTAACTCTCAGGCAGAGGCCCTACCATCTGAAAAAGACAGTCGTGTACAAAGAGTGCCAAACAATTACCGGATGAATTATATATTTATCAGGCCAAACGGACCTCCTAGAGCCCCCTACCCTTTTTTTTTTTTTTTTTAATCCTTTGGCTTGTACTTTTCTTGCACCAAATGGGACATATGTGCAGACAGGGGATCGTGAAGGAACCAAGAGTCAATTGGTATTGCCGTGATATCCACAACATTTCTGAGCAAATGGTTTCCCTGTGTACTCCTTGTGAATCTCACCAAATTTCTGGAAGGAAGTGATGCCCCCCCCATCCCAGGAAGTCCTCCTAGGCCCACCCTGCCCTTTCCTGTACTTCAGATGGATTTTGTACATTTGCCCTTGGCCTCGGGCTGTTCTCACTGGTTATTGTCTGCATGTTTGGTGGATGGATTGATGCTATCCAACTGGATGAGCCCATGCCACAGCAGTGGCAAGGACCTTAATAACTGAGATTTTTTTTTCTCACTTTGGCATCCCTTTATGGATTGAATCGGACCGGGAAACTCATTTTACGGCAGAGATGAACCACTGACTTGCAAAAACTCGGGGGTACTCATTAAAATTCCATGCCCTGCATCACCCTCGATCATCAGGGCAAGGGGACAGTAGCAGTCTAGACAGAAAAAGGAGCGTAGGAAAACTCTGTCAAGAAACGGGGCTTCGATGTCCAGAAGCAGTGCCCTTGCCTCTTATAAAGGTCCAGAATGTTGGACAAGCCCTACATCCCAGTCTCCTGGCCTTTAGAAGAAGGTCTTTAGACGAAAACATGAGCTGTCACCTCGCTGGGGAAGACCTCACGAGGTAAAGCTAACCACCTACACCGTGATCAAAATAAAAGAACAAATCCTCCTGGAATCATGCAAACCACACCAAAGCAGACCCAGCTCATTGCTCTCAAGACCATTGGCGACAAGCCCTACAGCTGACCTTAAAGTGAGGATTTCCAGGGCCAATTCCCAGGCGCCAGAAGCCAGCAGCATCACGAAGCAGACGGCTTATCCCCCCTCTAAACCAGCCGGCAAGCAACCAAAAAGCACCCTACATTCACGCCGCGACCCGACAGCAACGACAAAACCAAACTCTCCTTACTCATACTTTCCCACATTTATGAATCGGAGAGCCGGCTGGAGAGCACGTGTCTCTACCGGTTCTACTTCCTGTCTCCCAGTTTCCTCCATGGGCGCCTTTTTAGTCTGTGTCCTCTATCAGCTTCCCTTTGTCAACAGGTGGAGTGCAGACCGCCCATCCCCTGGGCCAGGTGGCCACACCTGGCCCCACTATGGACAGCCCCACTCCTGGGACTGGGAGCCACTTTAAGGGGCTGCGGGCACACGTGTTTCCCCTTGTTCTTTCCGGCTTGTCCTCCTTAGAATCTGTGTCTTCCCTCCCTTTGCAGCCCCCTCGCCACTCGGCTACTAGCCCGTTTTTCTCGCTCCACAGTCCCGGGCTCATCTTTTAATATGGGAAACTTCCGGGGAAGTTTCAGTGGCCGGAACCGTAGGGGTTCAGCGTGAGTCGCCCTAAGATGCGCTACCCTGGGCACGTGGATTTTTTTCAAGCTGAAAACAATCAAGGTCAGGGAGAAACGTTGGCCTCCCGCCTCCCCAGTGGCCTAAAATGGTTTTTTACAAAGGAACTGTTCCAGGAAGGGTGCCATCACCATAGATGATGGCAGCGTGACATGACCTTGGCTTGGTGGATAGGGAGGAGCCCAGCAAGGCCTGTCTGATCCAAATCCTCCCTTTGTCCCATTGTTCCTCGGTGACCCAACAAACCTTGGCCCTTCCCGTTCTTCCAGGGGGGCACTGCCTTCCTTCGCTCGGAGGCCCCAGACCCCTACCCCGTTCCCCTTAGTCCAAGATGGCACAGATACCTCATCTTGCCTGACGGTCTCGGGAATCGCTCACGTTTATGTGGATTCCCTGCATGTATGTAATTAAATTCGATCTCCTCCTGCTAATCTGGCTCCTATCGGTTTCATTCATAGACCAGCCAGAATGAGCGTTGAGGGGCAGAGGAAATTTTTCTTCCCCCACCCTTTCAGTGACCTAGCAAGGCCACCTGCAGAGGTGACCGGGAGGCGGTGCTGCCCTTGAAGAGGAACCCAGAGGTAACAGACACAGGGGCCCAAATTCTGTTTCTGCCACATCACCTCACCTCTCCGAGCCTCGGTCTCCTCGTTAGTGAAGTTGACAGGATGAAATAGAGCGAGAATCAAAGCAAACAGGAAATGAAGCACTTAGCCCATGTCTGTCTGGCATAGCCCAATGCCATCCGTTAGTATTGACGTTATTAGTATTCTGATTATCCTTACAGAACCCCCAGTCCCGAGTGGTGCAGATTCTTCACTGGGACCCACCAAGCACGGACAGCCGCGCCTGGCCGCTTGGTCTTCCCTTGGAAGGGTCTGCGGCTGATCAGTCTTAACCCGGGTGTGGTAGAAAGACGCCCAGGTCAGACCCAGAAGACCCTGACGGAAAGCCGGGCTCTGTGGCTGGCCCACCGTGTGACCTTGGTAGGATCCTTTGACTTCTCTGAGCCTCAGTTTCCTCGTTGGCCTACCTACACACTTCCCAGGGTTGTAGCCAGGCTCAACGCGATGCAATCGTGGATATGACATACGACGCTCCTCCGTAGACAGGGTGGGGTGGCGAAGACATCAGGCTGGCTTCCTTCCTCCCCTCCCTGCCGCCCCAGCCCGCTCCCCTGCATCCTGCTAGCCAGGGGCAGGGCCCCGCCGGTGCCACCAGAGTCTGCCCGGAGTCGGCTTAATGTCAGGTGCTGGAGGATTGCACCACGGTTCTAGACACAGCCCCGACCTGCAGGCAGGCCATAATTTGCATGTTTATGTCACAATTCTAGCTAAATGACTTTCAGCTCGTAGGTGGAGTCACCCAGTGACACGCAGGATGAAATTCCTGCTCGGCCACACTCCGCACCGTGGCCTCGGTTAAGATGAACGTGCGAGTCTGGGCTTTGTAAAAAAAAGGCAACGTTAATTCATCATTTACCTTTTTTTTTTTTCTCTCTCCCTCCAATTATGGGATTTAGGGTTGCCGGAGATTTTGCAACCTGCGGAGAGGCACAGAGTCTTATGGGGAGGTCAGCGGCCCAGGCTTTCTCTGAGCACAAGCATCCCCTTTCCTGACAACTTTCTCTTGAAAACGCCCGTGACGGGGGTGGTGGGGGGCTTGCACCTGTCAAAGCAGCCTAAACTCGCGCGAGGCAGCTCCGGCTGTAACATCCATTTCTGGGGCGCTTCTGTTCAAGGTGTATCTTCACAGGGGCTCCATGAAGGCAGGGCAGGACAGGGCAGGAGCTGTCCGTATCCATCACTGCCCCATCCCCAGCGCACCCCGGGGCCAGGGGCGTGCCATGAACTGTCAGTAAACTGGGGTTCGAGAGCACTGAAAGGACCAGAAAGTTCTCCCTCCTTTGAGCTGAGAATTGGTCTCCCTAAAGCATCTACCCTGCTGCTTCGGTCCCCCTCCAATCCCTCATTGAACCCACGTGAACTGTCTGTTCTCCCATCACTCAGCAATGACCCTGTTCTCCTCCAAATCTGGTAAACGGATTTTTACGCCCCCCCCCCCTGCCGCCCCCGCCGCCACGCCACGAGTTTTCTCTTTTCCAGGTTAGACATCAATTCCTTCGACCACTTCTCATGAGTCATGATTGAGAGACCCCTCCCCATCTTGGCAAGATCACGTGGGTCCCCTCCTCTGAAAGCTTCAATGGCTTTCCAGGGAACGCAGCCCACTTTCCTTAGTCTGGCGTTCAAGGCCCTCCAGTGTATGTTCAACCTTAATTCCATTGTTTCCTCCTATTCAAGAAAGCACATCTCATCATGTTTCCTCGAATCCAACCTGACTGTCCCTGCCTCGATACTAAAACGCCCTTGCTTGGAACACCTTCCCTGTTCCTTCTGTCTCCAGGTCTCATCATTACCAAGGCCCGTAGCGAGCCCCTCCCCTCCTCCTGACCCAGCCAGCGTGTTGTGGAAAGAGGGTTTGCAAGGAAACAAGCAAATCTACGTCGAAGTCTGAGACCCGTTTTCCCTCATCGCGAGCGCGTATTTTTATAATCACACCGACCTTGGGCGAACGGCTTAAATTCCCGGAGCCTGAGGTTTCTCCTTTGAAAAATGTAACGAGGCCTGCACCCCCTCACCCTTTAGAGCAGTCGGAGGAATGGTGACAAGATGTACTAAAAGCCCTCTGCAAGTGACAAGATGCCTCGACTTCCCCACCTCCGAGCCTCTCGAACCTGGCCTGAACCGTTCAACGGGCACTAACAAAACACAATCTAGATGCCTCGGTGATGCCTCTTTAGGAGGGAGTACACCAGTCCCCGTGGCCAGCCGCCGTGTCCTGACGTCGGGCCCCGAGTTAAGGGGTTCCACAGCAGTTAACTTCCAAGCCTCGTGACAAGCCTGTGAGGGAGACAGTCCTATTCCACTGCACAGATAAGAAACCAGAGGCTGGAAAAAGCTAAATAACGTATCAGGGTCACACGGCTCACCAGCAGCAGCCCCGGGATCCGAATCCAGGCTTGTCCGACAGCAGAGGCTGTCAGTGAAGCCGGTTCAGTGAAGCCTGCGTCCGTCCTTCAGGAGACTGTTCCTGGTACCGGGGATGACGGTCTCAGGAACTCGGGCTGAACAGGAGGGCGAGGCCATTCCCAAGAGGAATCTCAGAGCCTTGACCTTCATAAGTTTCTGCTCAAGTTTGCCACCTCCTGCCCAAACAAACTAAAATCTTGAGGGAAGAGTGGACGCGTAAATGTCCTTGTAACTCATGGTGTGCTCTTTTCGTCCAATGCCTGCTCGCGTGAAGTGGGTCGTCGGTGCTAAGAGACCCCCAGCCCCGGAGGAGTTAGACTGGGAGCAACAGCATTTTTTTTTTATGTTTATTTATTTATTTATTTATTTTGAGAGAGAGAGAGAGAGAGCGAGCGAGTGGGGAAGGCGCAGACAGAAAGGGAGACACAGAATCCGAAGATGGCTCCAGGATCGAGCTGTCAGCACAGAGCCCGACACGGGGCTTGAACCCACGGACCGCGAGATCAAGACCTGAGCCGAAGTTGGACACCCAACTGACCGAGCCACCCAGGCGCCCTGCATTTTTTTTTTTTAAAGACGGAACCCAATAAGAGCTAAAAGGTGTGTAGCGCTCGTGGAAAGAGTTCAGAAGCAATGATTTATAAGATGGCGGACATAAGAGTTATTTATTGAGGAGGACGCCTTTCAGGCATGCCCTGAAGGAGATCATAGGGACACATTCCAGGCAGGAGGGAATTCAGCGGGGGACAGCATGGGACCCCGCCCGGGAAGTCTGTGGAGTTGATCTACAAGGAGATGATCTAGAAGGAGTTCATCTAGAAGGAGATGATCTAGAAGGAGTTGATCTAGAAGGAGATGACCTAGAAGGAGTTGATCTAGAAGGAGATGACCTAGAAGGAGCTGATCTAGAAGGAGCTGATCTAGAAGGAGGTGATCTAGAAGGAGATGATCTAGAAGGAGTTGATCTAGAGCACTCAGGGCCCAAGGACAGTGGGAATGGGCTGGAGAGGCCGAGCTCCACCCTGGAACAGAATGAGGGTGCTGAATCCTGACGCATGGGGAAGGCAGAGCTGCGGGCAGCCCCGGCTCGCCCCGGGACTGACACCTCCTGATGGAAGGGGTGGTTTACCCTGCCAAGCTGTCACTCGGCTGTCGGTGAGCGAGCAGCAGCGCGAAAGCCAAAGAGCGAGGAGAGAAGAAGCCACAGCCCATGACCTGTGGGCTCCCCGAGGCCATCACCCGGAAGGCCCGGTGGTGGGTGGCACAAGAGCCCGGGCACCAGAGGACAGGGCGTCGGAGGGCAGGTCACCGGGGTTGTGTAAAATCCCAGAAGGAAACGATCAGAGAGGTCACCCAGCCTGACCCCGTCATTTTAGAGAAGAGGAAACGGAGGCCTTCTGAGAAAACACCTGCCTGAAGTCACAGAATAGCTGACTGACCCTCATCTCAGAGCCAGACGGGCGTTTAGGGGTCGTGTCGTTCACTTCCTCCTCTTACCCGACACTGAAGCTCAAATCCCCCGGGACTAGAATGGGGCCTTTCTAGGCCCCTGGACCCGCTTTCCTCCGCACCATGTCAGTCCGTTCCTTTCTTTCAGCGGAGAAACCCATCTTAGGAAGGCCAAGAGGAGGGAAATGTAGCAAGTGGAGCGGCAAACGTTAATAACATCTTTAAACACTTGTACAACGGTCACCCCTTTTGCTCTTGTATTCACCCCCTCATCTGATCCTAACCCAGCTCCCAGGAGGCCCATATCAGTACAGCTGCCATGTTGCAGGCGAGCGAGTGAATGCGCAGAAGGAGCTCTGTGTCTCGGGAGAAGCCAGACTCAAATCTGAGACCCGGGATTCCAAATTCAGTACCCCTTCCCCACTTCGTGTTAGGTGCTAATAATGAATGGGGTTCAGGGGCGCCCGGGTGGCTCAGTCGGTCAAGCGTCCCACTTTTGACTTCGACTCGGGTCGTGATCTCGCGGTCCGTGAGTTCGAGCCCTGCACGGGGCTCCGTGCGGACGGTGCGATTCTCTCTGACTCTCCCCCACTTGCGTTCTCTGTCTCTCTCCCCCTCTCTCAAAATAAATAAATAGACTAAAAAAAAAAAAAATCACGTTCGGCTCAGGTCATGATCTCCCGGTTCATGAGTTTGAGCCCCGCATCGGGCTCGGCGCTGATGGTTCGGAGCCTGCTTAGGATTCTCTCTCTGCTTCTCTCTCTGCTCCTGCCTTGTTCATGTTCTCATTCTCTCTCTCTCTCTCTCCCTCCATCAAAATAAGTAAATAAGTTTTATTAAGAAAAAAAATATGCTCAGTATCACACCTGTGCTGAATGCTTTATAGTAACTTATACACGCTGTGCTTTGCTTTAATTTTTGCCATATGACATAGCATGAGCCTGTGGAATGTAAATGTGACTTATGAAGAGGCCTAAAGCCTTGGGCAGGGGTGCAGGGTGGTCCAGGGGAGTGTGGTAGGGAGGGAGGCACAGGCTGGGCTGAGTTGGCTAGCTACAGGGAGCGGGCCCTGGCTCCAGCCCTGAGGCTCACCTACAGGCGAACTCAGAACAAGGCACGCCCTCTCAGGGTCCAAGAGACTTGAGGTGGTTATGCACGCCCTGCCTCTACTCTGGGTCCTTCCCAAGGGGACTGGGGCCTCCGTTGATCTTTCTCTGAGGTCTCAAAAGAAAAGAAAAAAGATTTGAGGGAGGGGCAAACGCCTTTGGAATCCATTCATGTATCCGCCCAACATTTATTATGTCCGTTGCGCACGGGGCTCTCTTCTGACACTCTGGGAAATTGAAAAACAAACACGTTTTATGGGAGGGTAATGCGTATCAAGACCTGGAAAAGTGTACAAGGACAAACGCATATGAAACAATCATTGAGGGGCGCCTGGGTGGCTCCGTCGGTTGAGCGTCCGACTCCGGCTCAGGTCGTGATCTCGGGGTCTGTGAGTTCGAGCCCCGCGTCGGGCTCTGGGCCGACAGCTCCGAGCCTGGAGCCTGCTTCGGATTCTGTGTCTCCCTCTCTCTCTGCCCCTGCTTTGCTTGCACTCTGTCTCGCTCTCTCTCAAAAATAAATAATAAAACATTAAAAAAATTTTTTTTAAATCATTGATAACATCTGTTAATAAGAGGAAATAGTTTAGGGAAAAATGTGCTCGATAGTAGGAAGTTTATTAAATTGTGACAGATCTACACAGGCCGATATTAGAAAGATGTCGATGTTTATGTATTTGACATCGAAAGATGTCCATTGATACGTTCAGTAAAAACCAAAACTGGGTGTACGAATGAACATATTTAAAGAAACGTATGTGGGGGCGCTTGGGTGGCTCAGTCAGTTAAACATCTGGCTCTTGATCTCGGGTCAGGTCTTCATCTCAGGGTCGTGAGGTCAAGGCCCGTGTTGGGCTCCATGCTGGGCGTGAAACCGAAGAAATAAATAAATAAATAAATAAATAAATAAGAAAGAAAGAATGTGATACATATACATATACTTGCTGTCACAGGAAAAAATCTAGTACATTCAGTATATTGAACTACAATGTAAACAGCGGTCTCTGTGTTGTGATTGAAAGAAAATCTTGACGCTTTATGCGACTCCATATTCTCTCAATTTTTACAAATCATATTATAAACCATATCACACATCTTTACAATAAAAAAAAAAAAACCAATTTCAAATTCTCATTTAAAAAAAGTGACCAGATTGGGGCGCCTGGGTGGCTCAGTAGGTTAAATGTCCGACTTGAGCTCAGGTCATGATCTCGAAGTCTGTGAGTTCGGGTCCCGTGACGGGCTCTGTGCTGACAGCTCAGAGCCTGGAGCCTGCTTCTCCCTCTCTCTCTGCCCCAACCCACTCACATTCTGTCTCTGTCTCTCTCAAAAATAAATAAGCATTAAAAAATATTAAAAAAAAAAAAAAGGTGACCAGATAATCACAGATGTTAACGATTTATTGAGATATAAAAGTAGATGGGGCACCTGGGTGACTCAGTCAGTTGAGCTTCTGACCCTTTATTTCAGCTCAGGTCACGATACCTGGGTTGTGGGATCGAGACCTGCGTTGGGCTCTGTACTAGAAGTGGAGCCTGCTTGAGATTCTGTCTCTTCCTTTGCCCCTTTCCCCCACTCGTGTGCTCTCTCTCTCTCTCTCTAAAATAAAAAGTAAAAATAAATTTAAAAAAAGAAATATAAAAGTAGATTCAAAACTATGTATAGGATGATTCCATTTTGGGGCATCTTTTTTTAAAATTTCTTTTTAATGTTTATTTTTGAGAGAGAGAGAGACAGAATGTGAGCAGGGGAGGGGCAGAGAGAGAGAGGGAGACACAGAATCCGAAGCAGGCTCCAGGCTCTGAGCTGTAGGCACAGAGCCTGACGTGGGGCTCGAACCCACGGACTGCGAGATCATGACCTGAGCTGAAGTCAGATGCTCAGCCGACTGAGCCACCCAGGCGCCCCTCGGTGCATCTTTATAACAAATGCAGGAATTTTATTTTATTACTATTTTTTAATGTTTATTTATTTATTGGGGGGGGAACACAAGTGGAGGTAGGGCAGAGAGAGAGAGAGAGAGGGAGACACAGAATCCGAAGCAGGTTCCAGGCTCTGAGCTGTCAGCACACTTGGTTTGAACCCGCAAACCACAAGATCATGAGCTGAGCCGAAGTTGGACACTTAACCGACTGAGCCACCCAAGCACCTGTCAGTGTAGGAATTTTAAAAGCCTAGAATGCTGTACAATACAATGCAAAGGGTTTGTATTCCTGATTTTGTTTTGCTGCATTGTCTGGTGTCCATATATATATATGTATATATATATATATATGTGTATATATTACATATACATATATATACATAAACACATATTACATATGCATATATACATATATTATGTATATAATACACATATATAAAATATATATATTATTTATTTATATATGTATATTTTTATAGATACATATATATAAAATGTAACAAAAAAGAAAAGGAAGTTTTTATTTTTCTAAGAAAGTACTAATAAAATACTGGGGCACCTGGGTGGCTCAGTTGGTTAAGCATCCGACTTCGGCTCAGGTCACAATCTCGCGGTCTGTGAGTTCGAGCCCCGCGTCAGGCTCTGTGCTGACAGCTCGGAGCCTGGAGCCTGCTTCGGATTCTGTGTCTCCCTCTCTCTCTGCCCCTCCCCCACTCACGCTCTCTTTTTCTCTCTCTCGAAAATATATAAACATTTTTTAAAAAGTAAAACTAAACTAGAGTCCCTGCCTTTAAAGAGCTGACAATTCAACAGACGAGGTGAGAGCAGGATATACTTGACTGAAGTAGGCACCAAGGTTCTGTAGGTTTGCCTTCTATAACAGGTGAATAACCAAAATGGAGTAAGAAAGGATGTATGGAAGAGAGAACATTTGGGCCCTGGCTTCCAAGGTCCTTATGAACAAACAAAAACTGGAGGAAAGGCATCCTCAGCTGCGGAAAGGCCGCACTGGATCAACTCCTCCTTATAAGCTGCCTGCCAAGCCCCCGTGAACATCAGGCTTCGTCACCAAGTGAGCGTGCATCTTTTCAGACGAGGCAGCCATGAATGAGTGTGGGGGTCCCCTTTCCATTCTGATTTGATCTTGGTACATATTGAATAGCTAAGTAAAAATCAATTCAGCCCTAGATGGCTTATGAGTGAATTATTTCAGTTTGAGTCTTGGCTCTTGGTTGCATTTGATTGGCAGTTGGGGTCTTTATGAAATGTATCCAACTTCTTTCATTCTCAAGGGCGAGTAGGGATATCCCATGCAGTAGATTGAGATCTTAGTTTCATGCACCCGTAAAGAAAGCTGTAAGACTTGTCCTGGCATAACATGGGCCTTCATAGCAAGGAGGTTAATAACTTTGCCCTGGCAGAATGGCTTGCAAATGATGCTAGAAATCTCCGGGTCCCGGAAGAGTTGGGATAACCGGAAGGCTGGGGGGTGGGGGAGGGGGAGGTGGGAGTGGAGTTCTGAGAATGGCTTTGTTCACCTCTCTGGAACGTAAAGGTCTGGAAAGTCCAAATAAGTCTTGCTGTTAGAGATGTGGCAATATTCATACGACCTGTGCGGAGGGACAGGAAATGGAATTATTCAGTCGAGGCAGTCCTAACAGGCCCCAAATACTTGGCCCCTCTTCGCCTTCTGCCCTGCAGCAAAGCAGCCAGGAGGACTTCCTCAGGCTCGAAGTCTCTGTCCTCAATGATTGCATTTGGGTGAAAAAGAAGCCTGGAATTAGATGCCTGGAAATATAGGTTCTAGTCCTGGCTCTGTCACTTATCTCACTTGGAGCCCACGGAAAATGAGGAGTTTGGTCGAAATCAGAAGTGCTCAACCTCTTCTTCTGCCCACACACTCATCAAAACGCCTCTTATTAGACACAGCGATTGTCAACCAGCGTGGCTAACTCCACTCATTCTCTGACTGCCACTGAGAATCTCTGAACAAAATCATCTTTGTATGTTTCAGACACCCCCCTACCCTTAGCTTTTAGGAATCTAGACTTAAATTATCATCAGAAAAGCCCTGAAAAAAATAGACACGTACACAATCACATCTGCATTTTCGCGCATGTCCGCAGACAGTATCTGGAAGGATCTAGAAGATACTAACAGTGGTTTTTCTTTGGGGAAAGGACCTAAGAACCTGGTAGTTAAAGAAATGAAGAGGCTGACTTTTTACTGTATACTCATCGCTTGTTTGTTTTTTTTTTCCTGGATACATATTCAGTTAGGAATATGTACATACATATTCAATGACTATGTATTCAATGAATACATATTCGATTGACTGTGGGTAAAGGAGGAATGGTGACTTAAGCAAACACGTGGTTTTATTTTTCCTACTAAATGAAAAGTCTGGGGCCAGCTGTCTGGAGCTGGTATAACGTAGTTAAAGATTCAGACTCTTGCAACAATCTGTCCCACCCTCCTGAGATTGTGGCCAGCATCTGGCCCCAGGCTCACGAATTGCTTCTATACCTCCAGGCAGGACCCCTGTCTTTGAGGCCACGAGGTGGAAGGGCAAAGAGCATTGCCTGCGGATTACGGCCCCTTTCGAGAGCTTTTCTGGAAGTTCATCTCAGCAACACACAGCCTCTCCCATTATCAACATCCCCCACCAAAGGGGACAATTTGTTGCAACGGATGCACCCATACTAACATGTCATAATCACCCAAAGTCCATAGGGCTCACTCTTGGTGTTGTAGAGTCTATGCCTTTGGACAAATGTAGAATAACACGTATCCACCGTTACTGTAATATACAGTCTTTTCACATCCCTGAAAGTCCTCTGTGCTCCATCTACTCAACTGCCTCTCCCCAAGCCCTGGCAACCACTGATCGTTTTTCTGTCTCCATTGTTTTGTCTCTTCCAGAATGTCATGTAATTGGAATCGTACAGTATGCAGACTTTTTAGACTGACTTCTTTCACTTGCTAATATGTGTTTAAAATTCTCCCATATCTTTTCATGGCTTGACAGCTCATTTCTTTTTAGCGTGGAATAATATTCCCTTGTCTGGAGGTACCGCCATTTATTTATCCATTTCACTGATTGAAGGACGTCTTTGTTGCTACCAAGTTTTGGTAGCTACGCATAGAGTTGCTATAAACATCCCTGGGCAGGTTTTGGTGGACGTAAGTTTTCGGTTACTTTAGGTAAATACCAAGGAGAAAAAGTCACACTGTGAGGAGTGAGTGTGTAAATGGCAGAATGGGAAACTCAATCGACTCCTACCATGAGACAACCATTGCACTGTGGAAAATTATAGACCATTTAAAGTCCCTGGAAATCATTCTAAAGCCGTATGGAAAATTGAAAAACATTTATTTACAAAAATCTACTGAATTTCAGTAGGAACAGTAGGGGTGTGACGTTTGAGCCCTCTTCTCCCCACTGGCTTCATGTAATGAGAGATCTCCTCCAGGCGGCTGATTCTTCCACCAGTGCCCATTCATTTGCATCATGGAACTACTGGGTCCTTGACCTTCAAGAGTATGGATTTGAGAAGTATTTAGTCTCAGGGCTTTTGTTTTTGTTTTGTCTTTAATAGCCGAGCCTACGTTTAAAGATGCATTTTGATTCTTCCAGGACTGTAAAGCCCAGATGTCCCCTTTTGGCAGAAAGCAAGGAAACAGGACCAAGAATCTTTTAGTGTAAGGATCTTACCTGTTTTCTTGGGCAAGCCACTTCCTCTTTCTGGATTTCCACTTCCTTGAGAGAGAGGAAAAGAAAAATGCCCATTTAAGAAACGAGAAGACAACTCAGTACCATCCCAAAGACTCAAAAGTCCTGACTGGACTCTACTGTCCCCACAACCTTCCCCTCCTAGGTTGTGTTCTCTCCTCCATAAATAACTCTTCTCCCTCTCTCTCTGTCTCTCTATCTCTGTTTCTGTCATGTCTGTTACAAAGTTTATCTCTTGAAAAGCTCTGGGAGACATTTTGGAGTGTGTTATACATGAGTACTAAGTAGAGGTGGTTAGAGCTTTGGATACCTGAAGATATCTGAGGGCTTAAGACAAAAAAAAATGTCCAGGTGGGAGAGCTAAGAGCTAGATCTGGGAGGAAACAGGTGAGGGAAACAACTGTACATAAAGGCAAACTTGGAACCAGGAGAGTAGGGCTGAAGTAGAATTATAAGTTAAGTACATAGATAAGTAAGTAGGTTTGCTCCCCCCTCATTCCTCCCTTCCTTTCCTAGTCTCTTTCCCTTCCAGTCCCCCCCCCAAAAAAGGAGGAAATGACCCTCAGTGCTCCTGTATTAACTCCTCAGAGCTTCCCATACTTTAGCCACTCACATAGCATGTTCATGGGTCTTACCATATCCACACACCAGCGCTACCATTATTTACCTAATATTTTTCTTTAGGTCAACTCTCTTTTCTTTTTTTTTTTTTTCTTTGACTTACATGTTTACTTTAGCCTTGTGCCTATCAAGGGCTTGGTTTGTTACTTTTCTAATGTATATTTAAATCAACACTGAACTATGAGAATTGAAAAATGTTTGTCCCCATGTCGGGGTTACATGTGCCACACTTCAGGATGCATCTAGATGAGTTCATTTGGTCTTCCCAACTATCCTAGGAAGTGGGGGTGATTGCTTATCCTACACATGAGGAAACTCATGTCCGGAAGGGTCCAGCAATATGCCCAATGTCATGAAACTAGCAAAGACGAAATTAAGACTTGAAGCCACTTATGTCTCTAAGGCCTGGGTTCCACTGCCCAACAGCAGGAAAGGAGGAAGAAAGAGTTGCACAAAAACAAGACCCGTCCAAAGAGATTCCAATGCGTTTGCTACAACCAGCTTAATCAGTCTCCACAGAGCCAAGCCCCGTCGCCCATTCTTGCCTCCCTGGCAGACTCCTGGTTTCCTCCTCCACACTCAAGCCTCGTGTCTGGTACAAATCTGGTGCTTGACGTGTGTCTGTCAAGCGGTGGCTTTGTGCCAAGGGCAGGTCCTGCAATCGCTGTCCCAGTGCCAAGCCTCCTAGAAGCCATCCCGAGCCCTGCCCTTTGCGCATGCCATTACTCAGGTCACCACTTTGGTTTCAGTTTCTTGCCCAGGCAAACGAGCCAAGGCTCTGCCTTCAAGTTGGGGCTTGGGCAGAGTTTGCTATTTTCAGTAGCACATTTATGACAATGGGTGTTCATTCTGGAACAGTTTGAAAGCCTTCTTTCATTTTTTCTTTTTACCGACAGCATCTGGTTGGCCAGCACAGACAACTGGTTTGGCGAAGAAGGGCAAGATTCTCTGCCACCTCCCCCTCGGCCCCTTCGTCTTAGCCCTGCTGGGGTGCGGTACTGCCGTGAAACTGAGAGAATACGGTCAGGGTCACGGGACGAAGACCTGGACTCGGCGTGCCCATCTGCTACGTTCTCTGCCCCACTAGTGGCTGGCTCTGGGTTTGGGGGGCATGGGGTAAGAAGGTGAAAGAAGGGTGTCAGGGGTAACGGGGCAAAGGGACTAGTATTCCTTGTAGGCTTATCGTTTATCAAACACTATACTAGGTACTTGATATCTGTTATCTCATTTGATACTTTCAACAGCCTACAAGCTATTATCGGGCTCATTTTACAAATGAGAAAATCTATGTCTGGAAAATTAAGTCACTTGTTGAAGGCCACACTGCTACTAAAAGGCAGAGCCAAGATTCGAACCCAGGGCTATCGGCCTCGAAAGCCCAGAGTCTTTTCACCATACCGGGTGACATCTTCTCTAGATGAGCTATAGTTTACAAGGGATGGAAAATCATTTAGTTTACGATTCCCAAGGCTGCTGGCTTCACAATTCCAGCTCCTCAGAGAGAAGGAGGAGGCCAGATGTACTGTGGAGAAAGCTTATTTAAATAGAATTAAATAAATGTCTTTACTGTAGGACTTTGGGAGTCTTCCATTCTGAGCACACGAATCTCCAAGAGGTAGCTACAGCGTGCCACAAATTACCCAAGGAGACTGTTTATTTTCCTAAAAAACACCCAAGAAACCAGGATGTTACAGACTGGTTTGGAAATGAGTCATCAAATCATACTCCTGTAAGTGTAAAAAAAGGAGGCAGGAGACTTGCCCAAGTAATATGACAAGCCAAAGCAAGCACCCCACAACCTCACTCCTGTCCTGCCTTCTCGTCTCCATAGAGAGATGCTCTCCCTATTTCATCAGTCGTTAGGGACGAGGTAAATACCCACCATGTGCCAGGCACTGGGGTAAACAAGACACAGTGGAGAGGCAGCCCACGGCAGTGCGGAGACAGTGCTGTGGATGGCCCTGCCCTGGAACCAAGCTTGGGGGTCTGCGAGGTTTCCTTGAAGACTGAGCAAGTCCAAGGACTCTGCTCCTGTTGGGTACCAGCATCCTACACGAGAATCGGGAGCGTCTGCCCCTGACCGCCCCCCTCTTCATGGCCACACCCACACATTATGGATAGAAGGGCCATTTCAGGACTTCACCTCCTGTCACCTCCTCAAAGCCCTTCCTTCTTTGTTGACTTTAAAAGCAGCGATTGGCAAAAAAAAAAAAAAAAAAAAAAAAAAAAGAAAGAAATAAAACAAAAAACAATTGGCAGAGATATAGACTCCTTACGAATTCCACTAACTCTGCAACGGAAGCTAAACAAGTCCCTGGGGTGCCTGGCCTCAGAACAACCCCAGAAAATCAGAGCTGGAAGAGATCTTGGTGTCTGGTTACTCCCCACCACGCTACAAATGCGCAAAGCGAAACCCGGAAGCTGAGGCCTCGCGGCCATTGAGGTCCAACATGGCGCCCCTCTCTCTTTATCAGCCTATGCTTTCCATTCAGGGTGAGGTGGGAACTCAAAATGTAGTGTCGGTGAGCCCAAGTCCCATCTGTGCCAAATGGGTGAAGGAAGGGAACCACGCACGTTAAGCACCCTCTCACAAGGGAGCCTTCATGGAAGGTCCTAGAAAAAATGAGACTGGCTGCTCCAGCTTCTAGGAGGCGGGTCCTGGGTCCTTCTCAGCCTCTGCTTCCACAACGCTGTGTGCCCTCGGGTGGGTGTCACTTCCCTTCTGCGGACCTGCTTCCTCATCTACGAGAAGGAGGAGAGGACGTTTCTTTCAGCTCTACAGTTCTGTGATTGTGCCACGGGAGGGAACTTCATGTCAAAGGCCAAAGTGTGGCTGACACCTGACTGCCTCTCAAGGCCCCTGCTCTATGGTCTCACCCTCTTTTTTTTTTTTTTTTAATTTTTAAAAAATGTTTATTTATTTTTAAGAGAGAGAGACAAAGAGCACTAGTGGGGGAGGGACAGAGACAGAGAGGGAGACACAGAATCCAAAGCAGGCTCCAGGTTCTGAACTGTCAGCACGGAGCCCCACGCGGGGCTCGGACCCATGAACTGTGAGATCATGACTTGAGCTGAAGTCGGACACTTAACCGATTGAGCCACCCAGGTGCCTGGGTCTCACCCTCTTTCTTTATGCTTATTTATTTATTTATTTATTTTGAGAGAGAGAGAGAGTGTATGCGAGCAGGGGGGAGGGGCAGAGAGAGGGGGACAGAGAATCCCAAGCAGGCTCTGCATTGTCAGTGTAGCGCCCAACGCAGGGTTCATTCTCACGAATCGTGCGATCATGACCTGAGCCAAAATCAAGAGTCGGACGCTTAAGCAACTGAGCCACCCAGGCACCCCAGGCCTCACCCTTTTAATCTCTGTACATGTACTGAGCATGTTTTCTTTCTTGAGGTTATAGAACCTGGATCTGAGAGACTTAAGGCCCGGGACGGGCAGGCTGTGCTCCTGGCAGAGTATAAATGACAAGCAACTTGTTGTGACAAGAGTGGCCTGATAAGGCTGCTGCCTGAGCTGCAGGGAGGGAGGGTCTGCCTGCCCCTGAGGGATCCTTTGGAGAATGCGGTCCTACCCCTCTGCTGGGCCCACAGCCACGGGCAGCGCAAGCCAAGGCCGAGCCCCGATATGGTGCCGAGCTTTGACATGCCGTTGCCTGTTGCCTTGACAACCCAGAATGGTCCTGGGCCGCGGACCCCACTCGTTCGAAAGCTCCCAGCCCCGAGATCAGGGACCATCCTTCCATCCTACACAGTCTCCCCGCTTAGTAGGCCTTTTCCTGAGGTCACAGGTAGATGTCGAGTAACTATCTTAAAGGAAGTATCCTCCGCGGTTCCGGCTACCTCTGGTATTTTCCAGAACTCAGATACAAAGAGTACATCCAGGGATGGTGGGTTTGTCCACCACTGAAGGACACATGGAGTCTTGATGACGGGGACGGGAATGTTTTGGAGACAGTTGAAAGACCAGCCAGCGTCAAGGGCATTATGCTAGATGGTCAGCGTAAGGTCCCTTTCAATTTGGAGGTGTGATTTCTGGAAAACTCCTGAGAAGAAGATACTTGCCCTTCTGAGAAGAGGCTGCCCAGCCGTGGCTGAATCCTTCCTGAAAGAAAACAATGTGTACACTTCTCCAAATACCTCTGGATTGATAGAAACTGCATCTTTCCCCTGACCAATAGCTCTATCGTTCCTCCCTTGGGACTTAATAACAAATGCCCGGAGATCTAAACTTCTAAGGTTTCTCTTTTATCTTGAAATTCTTGGGGAATAAATAAGCACGATCTCTCTGTTGAGACATCTGTCCCATAAGTGGGGTTTTAGTACCTGGTGCTATTTGAGGTTGTGTGTGTGTGTGTGTGTGTGTGTGTGTTTTTCCACTTTCTTTGCCAACCTGCCATTACTTTATACTTGTGATTGATGGCTCATCAATTAACCCTTCTGCTCTGGTTTCTTGATGAGATGATTAGAAATTTGGCTACAGTTCACTGCCGTCTTCACTCTGCCTTGGGCTGTTTGGGAGGTGGAATGTTAAGTTGGCGTTTTTACTGCTGTTCCGCAGACGGAGTGAATGATGATTTAATCTATATAAATGTAAGTGATTAGGAATGATTGGAGAGACCTGAGGTACTCTTAAGTCCTTATTTCATGAAAAATATGACTCTTTTCCCCAGTGATATTCCATGATGCATGGTCAGAAACCAGATCTCAAGGGAGAATTCATGTAAGAACACGATGAGACTAAACTCAGAAGATGCGGGGTGTAGGGGCGCCTGGACGGCTCAGTCAGTTAGGCGCCTGACCCTTGATTTCGGCTCAGGTCATGATCTCCCGGTTCATGAGATCGAGCCCTGTGGTGGGCTCTTCACTAACAGTGTGGATCCTGCTTGGGATTCTCTCTATACCCTCTCTCTCTCTCTCTCTCTCTCTCTCTCTCTCTCTCAAAATGAATAGATAAACCTAAAAAAAAAAAATTAAAAAAAAAAGATTTTAAGAGGATATGGGTTTTAGTCATGGTTTCCTCACTGGGACACCACTCACTTTCATTGGATCTCATTTTTCTCATCTGCAAAATGGATATTCATTCATTCATTCATTCACTCCCTCAACAAAGCACTGTATGCAAGAGAGAATAACTGTTCTCCACTTGTGGAAATTGCTACACATATGAATGGATGGAGATGTCTGGGAAAAGTCTCATAAATTATAAAGTGCATTGAGAAGAGAAGGGGTTGTATCTTATATATAAGATGGGATCTAGGGTATTTTTTCCCTTCTAATAAAGCCCATTATGTTTAGTTCTAGGGAAGTGTTTCTTAGGAGTGATCCTACTCCTTTTGTGGCTGATACCCCTGGAAATACAGTGGATGAGAACAGCTATTTTCCTTTCTTTCCATCCTGTCCAAAGTGAAAAGACTTATGCATTTATGCAAGAATGCATTTCTATGCTCGGGTTCTCTTCAGTTAGCTGAAAGTCTATTGAACTGCTGGGACCCCTCTAGACACGCCCTTTTTTAAGAAGCACCGCACACATCTGAAGGCACGCAAGGCATCAGGGCCACTTTCCAGTTCTGGGGAAGCTTGGGAAGGCAGCAAGATGTGGTGATGAAAAACAAAAATAACAAACAATTCACCACTTACAGACATCTTCGCCATGCACTGAGAGCCTCTGCCTCCTTAATCTGTAAAATAAGGATCATAACACACGGCAGAGCTGTTGTCATTCTCCAGTGGGACACTGTCCCATTTCACAGCACTCTGTGAAAGCACTTTGCAAACCTAAAAGGCCATGTACCAAGGTCAGGGATGATTTTTCGGTGCTTACCACCTGAACGTGCATTAACAATGGCAGCCTGGGCTGCAACCTCAAGTGATGATATCGGATTTTATGATCATTATCTCTTTAATGTTGCCCCACACTTCTGTTTTCTAAGAGTCATTCTCTCTCTTTCTAAATGCCTGTATAGAATCATTCGCCCAACACAGAAGTTGAAAACTGACTTCACCCGACAGTCCAGCGCTATGGCTAACGCCGACCTGTTTCCAAGAAGTATAACTCCATTTCCTTTTTCTATTTCAGCTGCAGTCACTCCTAAGTCATGGCCACCCACGAGTTAATGAATGTGATTTTATTTCCAAGCCTTCCAGACAGCTCCAGCATACTCCTTGTGACACCTCCTACCTTCCCACAGTTAAATCTACTGATAGACAGGAATGATTACTTGGCATTTATGAAGCACTTGGTGTCACAGAGGAATTTATGACTTGTTTTATTAGTTCTCCCTAAGAAACTCCCTGCAAGGATGGTCCACAAGACACTGGTGAAGAAACTGGAGTCAGTATGACAAATCCGTTTCTGTAGATAAGACTTGTGTGATTAATTCTTCCAGTTAAACCCTATGGGGTTGATCAAGCTGTGCCATTAATAATAAAGGGGTTGGGAGAGGTCCATCAACACTATCCATGAAAGCGATTGGTTCTGATGGCCTTTCAAAACTCCAGCAGTAAGCTCATGGTTTCCAGGTGCAGATTCTCCCCAGCTGGCACCAAGATTTCTCTCTTTCCTATAGGGGTATCTTAATTTTCTCAGAGGTGCAACAGGGAGCCTGAGGCCCTGAGAAGTGACTCGTCCAAAGTCATTGAATGGGTTGGCTGTGAAGCCAAGACCGTAGCATGTGGCACAAAGTAGGTGTTCAATAAACACTTGAAGAATGAGTGACTGAATGAACCCAGATCTGGTACTCGTTTTTCTCCCTTCACTATACCCTACAAGGAGCTCTTTAGAGTCCTGTCACATTTTCTACTTTTCAGAAATGAAGTTCATTTCCTCAAGCCTAACCAAGTTCTAGTTCTAGTCCTACACTGTCCAACGCGGCAGCCACAGGCCACATGCAGCTATGGAGCCCCTGAAATGTGGTGGGTCCACATTGAGATGGGCTATACATAAATCTCAAATTCTGAAGTTTTCATGTAAAAAAATATCATCAGATGTCCCAAGGGTTATTTTTCATACTGACCACACATTGAAATGATAACAGTTGGGTTATGCTGGGTTAAAGAAAATGTTAAAATTACTCACTTGTTTCTTTTTACTTTCTTCAGGTGGCTACTAAAATTTCCCCCCCTTTTTTTTTTTTGATTTAAATTTTAGTCAACATACAGTGCAATATTGATTTCAGGAGTGGAATTCAGTGATTCATCCCTTCCGTACAACACCCAGTGTTCATCACAGGTGCCCTCCTTAGTACCCATCACCCATCCAGCCCATTCCCCACCCACTGCCCTCTTTCAACCCATAGTTTGTTTACTATCCTCAAGAGTCTCTTGTGGTTTGTTTCCCTCCCTTCTCTTCCCCCTCCCCCATAAGTTCTTCTGTTTTGTTTCTTAAATTCCACATATGTGTGAACTTCTGTGGTATTTGTCTTTCTCTGATGGACTTATGTCACTTAGCATAATACATTCTAGCTCCATCCACGTCATTGCAAATGGCAAGATTTCATACACACACACACACACACACACACACACACACACACAATGTCTTCTTTATCCATTCATTGGTCAGTGGACATTTGGGCTCTCTCCACAGTTTGACTATTGTTGATAATGCTGTATAAACATTGGGGTACACGTACCCCTTCGAACCTGTACTTTTGTATCCTTTGGGTAGATACCTAATAGTGTCATTGCTGGATCACAGCAATGTGATAAAAAAGTTTTACTAAAAACTTTTTAATTCTATTTACCGCTTGCATTTGTGGCTTCCGATATAGTTCTATTGCAGGACCCTGTAGTCTGCAGAACTTTTAGAAAAATAATTATGCATGAGTTTTTAACTCTTCAATAAAAATGATTTCTTCAGGCTAGCCAAGAACTTAGGAAACAGAGGGAAGGTTAATTAACTTTCTTTTGCAATCAAGAAAGAAACATTCCTCCCTCTTTTTTCCCCTACCTAAAGCCTTTCCCTGAAGTTCCCATTGCATTCTCCTTAACCACACACTTGGAAACCTGGGACGCCCGGAGCTGGCTGGGCAGCTGGCCAGCCAACCCAGGAAGCAAGGTGCTAATCAGAGAAGCAGCTATCTCCACCTGACTGCCACAGGCACAGTAGGTCACCCTTGGGACCGGGGACGTGTTTTTGGAGTAAACTCTTGGTGAACAAGTTTTAATAAAAATGACTACCATAACAATGGACACTTTGCAAATAAATTGCACTTCGCAATTTATAAAATACTTCGACATTTACCACCTCACTCGATTCTCAGAACAGATCCATTTGTATGGACGTGATTAAGATACCCTTTAACAGATAAAGGTGCAAACCTCAGGCTGAGAGGCTCATTCACAGCCACACAGCTAGGACGTGGTAGATGTGGTTTTAAAGCCTGGTCTCCTGTGACAGCGGTTAGATCTCATCTTAGGCCACTCCAGAGCCCAGCAGGGGAGCCCTGACGGACGGACCCAGGGCCCAGCGGCCCCCAGGTTTCCTTCGGCGCCTCTCTAGCACAGACCAACAGTGGAGGAGGAAAGGAAAGATGGCAGAAGCAGTAGAGAAGAAAGAAATCCAGGTAAGGGGATTCCATGTGTAATATCTTGAAGAGAAACTTCCCTAGTTTCACTGTAATTAACCTTTATGCCCAGACATAAAAGGAAGTGCTGTCGTGGCTAAATCCTTAGTAGCAGAAATCCTACCTACTGTTGGGCGGAAGGGGGTGTTATTATCTCCATCTGAGAGATGAGGAAGCTGAGGCTCAAACATTCAATGTCCATTCCACTGCCCTCAGTTGGCTTGTACATCAATATATAAATCACACGGGGGCGCCTGTCTGACTCATTCGGTAGAACATGCAACTCTTTTTTTTTTTTTTTTTTTAAAGTTTATTTATTTATTTTGAGAGAGAGCGGGGCGGGGGTAGAGGCATAGAGGGGAGAGAGAAAATCCCAAGCAGGCTCCTCTGTGCTATCAACGCAGAGCCTGACGAGGGGCTTGATCTCACGAACCATGAGATCATAGCCTGAGCTGAAATCAAGAGACGGATGCTTAACTGACTGAGCCACCCAGGCGCCCCAGAGCATGTGACTCTTGATCTCAGGGTCATGAGTTCAAGCCCCATGTTGGGTGTGGAGCCTACTTAAAAAAATAAAGTAAACGTATAAAATATGTATATAAATCATATGTATTTTTATTGTTGCCATTTATTTTTTGTCTTTACTCATTAACTATTCAATAGTTATCTTGATTATTTATATCCTCGTTTCTTAGGGTTTACTTTGTTTTCTTCTCCTGGCTTTTTTTTTTTTTTTAATTTTTTTTTTTTCAACATTTATTTATTTTTGGGACAGAGAGAGACAGAGCATGAACGGGGGAGGGGCAGAGAGAGAGGGAGACACAGAATCGGAAACAGGCTCCAGGCTCTGAGCCATCAGCCCAGAGCCCGACGCGGGGCGCCCCTCTTCTCCTGGCTTTTAAAATAGAACACTTTAGGTTCTTAAAAATAAAAATCTTCGTGTTGTAGGGGCGCCTGGGTGGCTCAGTCGGTTAAACGTCTGACTTCAGCTCAGGACATGATCTCGCGGTCCGTGAGTTCAAGCCCCACATCGGGCTCTGGGCTGATGGCTCAGAGCCTGGAGCCTGCTTCCGATTCTGTGTCTCCCTCTCTCTCTGCCCCTCCCCTGTTCATGCTCTGTCTCTCTCTGTCTCAAAAATAAATAAACCTTAAAAAAAAAAATCTTCGTGTTGTAATAAATGCACTTAAGATCATGAATTCCCCCCCTCCCAAGTACATCTTTCATTGCATCCGGGGTTTTTGCTTACTTCCGTTATGTATGATAGTATCGCAACCCATTGCATTACTGCTGTTTCCTTAATAATTTCATTATTAGCCAGATCTAAATATTTTATAATTTTCCTTGGCTTTCCTCTTTAACCCATGGATCATTGGAAGTATCTATTTTTTATATCTATGTTTTGTATCTCTTTTTTGAATATATAGAAAAAATATATCTATTTTTTGAATAGATAGTATGTACCAATGGTACAAAATTTAGGAGGTACAAAAAATGTACAGTGAAAAATCTCTCAAAAGCTACAGCTGTATGGTTCCCTTTATGCAACATAACAGAAAAAGCAAAACTATAGGGACAGAAAACAGATCAGGAGTTGTCAGGGCTGAGGGTGTTTGGCTATCCAGAGACAAGAGAAAATCTGGAGGACGAAGGGGCCGTTTTATACCGGCTTTGTGTTGGTAGGTGCAGGCTGTATGCATTTGTCAAAAGCTGGAGAAAGGTACAGCGAAAATAACAAATTCACTGGATGCAAATTACACCTTAATTAAAAAAAAAAAAATTAAAGTCTCTCTTCCCTCTCCGGAACTTAATGGTAGTTTTCCCGTTTGTCTGAAATTTGCAGTCGTGGTTTTTCTCTTTATACCACAGCAGTCTCTATTGCAGTTACAAAGAAATTTCTAAAGCTATCTTTCTGAAAGTTGCTTCATAGAATAATATTCTCAACTGGGGCATATCGTTCACAGATCTCTGCGTTCTCCTGGGATTCCCTGGGAATAAATCACCTTGAATGCACTCACCCCTATACCTGGGAGCTACCATCGCTGTTAGAACCTTCCAGCACTTCCTGGAAAGCTTAGGCACGCCGGCGGAGTTCAGTATCCACCTGTCTGGGTCACTGCTGGAAAGCTAGCTGAAAGGTCAAGTCGACATTATACTTAAAGCCTTGTCTCTGCCATGACATCTTCTGAGTTAGCGTTAAGTGGCCACAGGAGAAGCTTGCTAAGGTGGCATGTTATAATTATCCATAGCCAAACTCAAACAATCTAATTGTCATTAATATTGCTGGCTTGTGACAGCCAAACATCTAGGATAAAGCAGGGAGTGGGTGAGGTACGTCATCAATCATCATCATCACCATCATGTACAATAATAATCATCCCTCCCTGAAGTCTGTATATAGCAGGCAGATGGGACAAAAGAAAGCCCTAATTCGGGAGGACTATTTATTAATGTATTTTTCACCTTAAGCCACAGGGTATTTAAAGATGCCAAGTCCTTATGTACAAGAGTAGCCATTGTACATAATGTAGCCATTATGTACAAGAGTATTGATGGAGAAGTCAATTTCTTTAAGCCTCGGCTTCCCCCTCTATAAAAGAGAGAACATTCTCTCCACTTCACAAGTTACCAGAGAGACTGAGGGAGATACTAGGCAGAGATACCATCCAGAGAAGACTCTTTCAGTAACCTCTGTGTTGGGCGAACGAAGGCCCCCAATCCGCCTTCTATAATGATGAGGCTAGCCTTCCGTCTCTTGTCCCTCAGAGAATGCCCAGAAGAAAGTATCAATCTGTGAATTTCCCCAAGAGAGTCATAGCAACATGAAATGAAATAATAAATGGACAGGGGCTTTAGATTTTGTAAAACACAGTAAACGGCATTGCTACCTCCCTTACCCACACACCCCTTTCTTTCTACCTGGATAATTCAAACCCGTCCTTCAAAACTCAGCTCAAGGGCCAACTCCTCCAGGAAGTCTTCCGGATGGCTCATCGGGAGCCTTAATGGCCCTCCTCTGGGCTCCCAGAGTCTCTCACACTACACCACGACTGCACGTATGCTTGTCTGTCACGTCCTCTGATCTGGAGGTTACAGATCAAAGTGCACCTCCTTATCTGCATCCCGTGGGAAGGGCAGAGACGGGCACAGGCACAGGGTGGGCGTGCATAGGTGTTTGTTGGCAAATTCTCACTGACGAAATGTAAGGCGTTATTTTTTTTTATGTTTGTTTATTTTTGAGAGAGACAGAGACAGAGCACAAGTGGGGGAGGGGCAGAGAGAGGGAGACACAGAGCCCGCCGTGGGGCTCGAACCCATGAACCGCAAGATCATGACCTGAGCCGAAGTCGGACGTTCAACCGAGTCACCCAGGCGCCCCCGAAAGGTAAGATGTTATTAAGGCTTATCTCATGAACTACTGCTTTCCCAAAGTCTCCCTCATCTCTTGACCGGGCATTATCTCGCTTTATTCAGAATGACCCAGAGTTACTTCCTGTTTTCTTCCCTCACAGGGCTTGGGTGGGGTCACCTCACCCCGAGGGCCAGACAAAAGCCGCAGTGAGGAGCCCTGAGGAACAGACACAGGGGGCAGTTACTCTGAAGGGGCTGAGGGAGAGGCGCCAACAGTCTTCAGGCTCAAGCTGCTGCTTCCTTTCCCCTCCCTGTCCCTTTCCTGTGACCCCAGGAGCACATCTTAGGGCCTGAGTCAGGATGACCCCTCAGCCAGGCATTCACTTCCCTCCCTGCTCTGGAATGCCTGACTCCTCTGATCTCTTCCGTGGAGGCCACCGATCCTTCCCACTGGCTTCCTGTGGGTGACACCTACCTTGGTGATTTCCTAGGGTCCTCAAGACAGGGGTTCCCGGCCCTCGCTGCCCACGGGGATCACTGGAGAGTGTTCCAGGTCCTTCTCTGTCGCCCCGCCCCGCAGAGTCTGACGGGACCCAGCTTAGCCGGGACCCCTGTGGGAGGGACTAGTGTATCATGTGGAAAGTCAGATTCAGCGGTCCCCAGAATGCTGCCAGCTGTGACCCTGCGTGTCTATGCACCTTCCCTGCTCCCCCGACGTGCGAAAGCTTGGGAGTCAACGGGCCCAGCCCTCTCGCTCTCAGATCGGGAAGCTGAGGCCCAGAGAAGGTCTGTGAGGGGGGCAGGGCCAGGACCTGAAGCCGGCTCTCCTAACCCAGGTTAGCGATTCTTGGGTGACCCGGGCTGCCTTCTGGGACAGTGCTGAGCTCTCTGCATCAGGGGTTTGGGTGGGGAGGTTCTTAGCACTTCTTTCAAATGAACTGCCAAGGTTCAGAATAAATCTACACCAACCCCTGCAGAAGCCTACCTCTTTTGTGCACTTTGGCCAAAGCCGTTCAGGTCTACCGTCCAGACAATCACGAACAGGCAGATTCTGAAATCGAGGGGATCAGGAAGGTGTCAAACGGGGACGGGCTGAGCCCGGCCCTATCACGTATGAACTGACTGACCTTGGGCGAGTTATTTCTGGGGGCCTCGGTTCCCTCACGTGGGCAGGCTGGGCGGAAGGTGGTGGCCGTGATGGCCCGGACGAAACCTGGGAGTCACGCTGGGTTCCCCCAGCTCCCCACCCCGCACAGCCCATCGGGCATCAGGTGCTGACCACCCCCCCCCCCCCCGCCCCTGCCCTGGTACTCTCCCAATTCAGGCTACTGTCCTCCCTGCCGTGCATCTAGCCATGGCCCCTGGCTGACCTCCCCGCTTCTCGCCCTGTGCACCCTCCACACCAAAGCCAAAGCCTTCTTTAGGACAGGGACGTTCGATGCTGTCATCCCATCTCTTGGAACCTTTCCTCCCGTCTTGGGATGATCCGGAACGTCTTACCAGGACTTCCAAGCTCTGAAATCTGCCTCCTCGGAGGGCCTGGTTTCTCATCTTCATGCCACCCCTCCCCAGGCCCCCATCCTCACATCACTGCCCCACTCACCCGGGCCCTTTCACTTCCTCCAGGAAGCCCTCCCTGATTTCTCCAAGTCTGATTAGGACCCGTCTATGCGCTCCCGCACAGTCCGAACTTTCCCTGTTATAGCCGCAGAATGCACTGCAATCACCCCTTTGCCTGACTCTCCTCCACAGCCCATGCAGGGCCATGCCCGCCTGTCTTCAGTGTATCCCCAGTGCCAAGGACCGTGCTGGGCACTGGGGGAGGCTCTTCCGTTTTTATTTTTGGAAGCGTGAATGGATGTGTAAAACGATGGGATATCGATTTCACAGGATTGTCACACAGGGTAAACGAGGTAACCCCTGCACAAAACCTTCACGACGTCTGATGTCAGGCAGCATTACAGCGTCACATAGCAGTGATCGATAATCAGCTTTCCCCACCCCCGAAACCCTTCCAGTGTTTACATCCACGTTCTGGGTCTAAAATTTGCCTCTAACCAGTTACTTGGCTTCTCTGGTTCTTTGTTTTCTTCCCATTAATGTGACAATATGGTTCCAAAGAACAAAACAAAACAGGGAAGGAAGGAAGGAAGGAAGGAAGGAAGGAAGGAAGGAAGGAAGGGAAAGAAAGAAAAAAGGAAAGAAAGAAAGGGAGGAAGGGAGGAAAAAGGAAAGGAAAGAAAAGAAAAAAGAAAAGAAAGAAAAGGAAAGGAAAGGAAAGGAAAGGAAAGAAAAGAAAATTCTAGAAGTCTGTGAGCTCTCTTTCCTTCCCCCCTTCTGGCTCATCTTTTCTCCCTCCAAGAATCAGAAGTGGGGAAGGACACAGTCTATGCTCCTCCCCAGCCCTTCTATGTTTATTGCAATGACTATTATCAGGCTGTTAGAAAAGATTATATTCTCGGGGCGCCTGGGTGGCTCCGTTGGTTAAGCGACTGACTCTTGATTTCTGCCCAGGTCGTGATCTCACCGTTCATGAGATCGAGCCCTGCATCGGGCTCCACACTGACAGTGTGGAGACTGCTTGGGCTTCTCTCTCTCCCTCTCTCTCTCTGTCCTTCCCCCACTCATGCTCTCTCCCCCTCTCTCAAAATAAACAAACATTAAAAAGAGAGAGAGAGAGAGAAAGATTGTATTCGTTCAAGTTCAAAGAAATTCCTTCTGAGGCCAGACCTGCTCCCTTCACGGGCATACGATCATGGGCTTGTGGATTTTGGCATTTGTCAGCCCTGGCGACATTAAGTACCTCTTTGTTCCAAGGCTGAGCCCTGCCTGAGTGATGACAGGTGAAGTTTCCCCCACACCCTGTGCCACTGTGTGATCACCCTGAGTGTCAGGAGGGTGTGGCGGGGGGAGAGAGTGGGCAGGGCAGGGGCGACGGTAAGGGAAGCCTGCACACACCCTTGCAGCTCGTGTCATGCCTCTGTGGCTGCCAGCTAAGGACCTGGGGCCCTCGGGCAAGAAGCAAGAGGCAGGAAGGAAGGAAGCAGGAGAGGGGCCTCCCTTCCCACACCCCCCCCCCCCCGTGTACTTAGTCTCCCAGTCAACCTTCGCTCACCTGCCCTGGTGCAAGAGTCCCCAGACTTCCTTCTACAGCCCTGACCTCACAGCAGCTCTGGAGTCTACCCCGGCCCAACACGCAGAAGCAGAAGCAGGAGAGAGGTCGGCCACCAGCTCTGGCCGTGCTGAGGACCTGCAGTGCAGCTACCCAGGCATCCTACCAAGGAAAGTCCATTCTGGGGTCTCCTCCTCTGTGTGTGACAATTCTGGGGCCCGGGAGCCCACTCCGGGTCCGGGTGCCTCAGCGTGCGACTCCCATCTCATAGCTTGTGGGTTTGAGCCCCGCGTTGGGCTCTGTGCTGGTGGCTCGGAGACTGCTTGGGATCCTCTCCCTCTCCCTCCTTCTGCTTCTCCCCGATTCGCACGTGCTCTCTCTCTCTCTCTCTCTCAAAATAAATAAACTTAAAAAATAAATGCAGGAGTCACTACTCTAAAATAAAGGTATCTACCAATTCCACATGAATATGCTTGCCAGCTGGTTCATGGAACACACAGTCCCTGGAGTCCTTTCTCCTTAGAGGCAATGCAATTTCATTCAGCCTTTGAGCAACTGATCTGTGCAAGCCCACCATCCCCAACAGAAAGAGCCACGCCAAGCCGGCCTTCTCAGAACCCTGCCACCTAGCACAGGAAGCAGGACAGATATACTAACAGTCCAAGAGGGAACTGGGTAAATACTACAACTCAACCCATGGATCAAAAGATTGATTCTGGGGGCGCCTGGGTGGCTCAGTCGGTTAAGCATCCGACTTCCGCTCAGGTCATGATCTCAAGGTTCGTGAGTTCAAGCCTTGCATCAGCCTCTGCGTTGACAGCTCAGGGCCTGGAGCCTGCTTCGGATTCTGTGTCTGCCTCTCTCCCTGCCCCATCCCCACTTGCGCACGCCCTCTCTCTCTCAAAAATAAATAACCATGAAAAAAATTAAAAAAAAAAAAAAAAGATTGATTCTGGCTGAAAAGATCAGAAAGTTTTCACAAAAGAAACCACATCTGAGCCAGACCCTAAAGGAAGAGCTGAATTCTTATGAGTGAAGACGTTCTCATTGGCTCTGTTAAGACTGGGTTAGCTTGACGTGGAAAAAAGTCTCTGGGTTCCAGTAAAGTGTGCTCCTAGTCTCTACTGCTATGTTGGAGACTTTGGTCAAAGGACTGTTGTGCAGTGTGTCTTTAGACAATCACCTTATCTCCCTGGGCTTCAGATTCCTCTCTTTGTTTGTAAGATCGGATTCAGCTGTGTGCCCTGCTTCTCTCCCTCCCTCTTGTCCTCGTCACAGTCCATGCCCCACGAAAGCATCCTTTTTTTTTTTCCTCAGTGTTTATTTTTGGAAGAAAGAGAGGGTGAGCAGGTGAGGTGCAGAGAGAGAGAGACGGGGACCGAGAATCCCAAGCAGGCTCCGTGCTGACGGCAGAGAGACCGATGTGATGTGGGGCCTGATCTCTCGAACTGTGAGATTATGACCTGAGCCAAAGGCGGGCACTCAACCGACTGAGCCACCCAAGTGATGCCCCACAAAAGTATTCTTAAAAAAGAATTTATAGGGGCGCCTGGGTGGCTCAGTCGGTTAAGCAGCTGACTTCGGCTCAGGTCATGATCTCGTGGTCCGTGCGTTCGAGTTCCGCGTCGGGCTCTGTGCTGACAGCTCAGAGCCTGGAGCCTGTTTCAGATTCTGTGTCTCCCTCTCTCTGGCCCTCCCCCATTCATGCTCTGTCTCTCTCTGTCTCAAAAATAAATAAACGTTAAAAAAAAAAAAGAATTTATAATTGGAGTGTTGGGTTCCTTCTCCAGTTAACACTGCACCTTCTCCTAGGACTCCAGCACATTTCTCCTTAAAAATAATAATAATAATAGAATAAATAATAAAGAAGAAGTGGATTTGTACCTGGAAGAAGGTTTGTTACAAAAAATGGCTTTTCCATTACCATGGTGGAGAAAATTACTATTTTAAAAGCAGATCAAAATGGCGGACAACCCAACAGAGAAATGGGGAAAAGGCTTGAACAAACCTTTCATAAAAGAGATATGCCAAATGGCAAGTAAGCATATAAAAACGTGCTCAATTTCGTTAGTCATCAGGAAATGCAAATTAAAACCACCATGGAATACCACTCCCACCCTCCGAAATGGCTAAAATGAAAAGGACTATAGCAGATATTAGGCAACTAAACTCTCTCACACACACTGCTTGTGGGTGTGTAAAACAGAATGACTACTTGGGAATGATGTTCGGCAGCATCTAGTAAAATGAACACAGACATACCCAAAGACTTAGCAATTTCCACTCCCAGATGTGTACCCAACAGAATTACAGGAACATGTTCACCAGAAGATACACTAGAATGTTCACAGCAAAGACTGGAAACAACCCAGATTTCCACCGACAAGTTGTGATTCATCTACGCCACTAGAATTCCACGTAACACGCTATGCACAAATCACGGACGAATTTCGCCTGCAGCACGATGAATGAAAAGCGCCAGACACAACAGGGAACACGCAACAGAATTCCACCGTGTGTGAGGTTGAAGAACAGGCAAAACAAATTAGGGCGTTAGCAGTCACAAGCGTGGTCACCCTTGGGGGAGATAGATCGATGACCGGAAGGGGACACAAGTGGGGCTTTCAGAATTCTGGAAAACTTCTTTCTTTTCAGGTTCTTTCATTTATTTTTATTTTTTTATTAACATACAGGTGGCATGCAAAGTCCCGGGAGTTTCAGGTGTACAACCTAGTGATTTGTTCTCTTTCCCTTTCTCCAGAGGTAAATCGCATCATTTATTGAGTTACAATGCACAGGCAACAAAATTCGCCAATTTTAAATGCAGAATGTGATGAGTTTTGAAAAGTTTTCAGGAGTGTACCCGTTACCACAATGATGATCTAGAATATTCCCATTACCCCCAAAGGGTTCCCTTGCTTTCTACAGTTGATCCCTTCTCTTTACCCCTGGCCACCACTGATCTGCTTTGGAAAGAAACTTCACTGTAGTTTTTTTTTTTCCCTTTTCTAGTGGAGTGTTACCATATTCTCTTTAAAATGATTTCCTCTGAACACGACAACATCCAGTTGGTTGCAGCTAGGTCCCGCTGTCACCCTGCATTTGTCCCTTATTACCACGCCATCTACCCTGACGAAACGCACAAGGCCCTTCATGAATGTCCAATGTCAAAAGGGAACTGGCTAGTTGGAATTGGCTGGCTGAAGGCTGCACAGCCTAAACCCAAAGAAGGATTATGGGAGAGATGAGGTATACCGCAGGTAGCCCCAGAGGTCAAAGCCAAGACCCAGGGGGCGGTGGCATGGGAGGCAGTAGTCGGCAGCTTAACAAAAGGAAGATTTCTCCAAAAGCTAACGTTTGTCAAACCTTGAATGTGCTGAGCCCAAGGCAAATCAGCTCCCTGTCCAGAATGGACAGAACAACAATATGGTTGGGTTAAGCATCCAGGTGTGAGAAAGAGGATTCCGGCAGGCAATTGGACTCAGTGGCTTCTAATGCCTATTCCAAATCTTATAATCCCATTACAGCTAATTGGGCTCTAAAGCAAATCACAAAATATTCTTACATGTAGTAGGATAAAACAAAAAACTACGTTTGTCATACATTCATTTTACAGCAAGACCGGACCCTTCGGCTACTGCAAGGGGACATAACTCAAGGCCAGGGAAGCTTACTGGGTGGGACAAAAACCCAAGAAATAGTTGTAATTAGAAGATAAGGAGGCCGCCTTTTTTTTTCCCCCCCATCCGTTTTATGAACAGCTTCCAGGCTCTGAAATGAAGGAGGAAGTAGAAGAGATGTTTTCCAAAGCGATGTCTCAGCGCTTTGCTAAGACTCTGATCTCCTCTGTGCAATTAACACGTGGGGCAGTTCAAAAAATAAGCAGATGCACAACACCAGTCCGGGCCAGCCCAGGAACAGCGCAAATTCCCGTGAGAGCAGAAGACAAGTTAAGGCTTGTAGGGGAATCGGTTGGCTCGGTCCACGAGGAAATACAACATCCTCATGGCAGGCGTGGAAGAATGTTCCGAAAGCCAGACCACTTGCTTATTTATTTTTTGTCTCTCCTGAGAATGAGCGGCCTCATCTGGAAACGTTACGAGGCAATGTTGGCTTTCGTTCATTTTGTGCAGGAGGCGCTTAGGGGCATTTACTGAAAACAATAACGTTAGCGACAAAATGAGCCGGGACTCCAAATAAATGGGTTCTGTATCTAAGATGGCAAGACCTTGGCTGAGCCTTGCGTTTATTATCTGGAAAAATAAATGAGATTGTCCGGAATCAATGGTTTCCACCACGGTTTTGACTGGAATGGCAGGAGTAGGAGGGGACAGGGAGGGGACCCCCACACTCACTCAGCACACAGGGCCTCCACTTTTGTGCCTGGATTGGACTTCGTTTGAGTAAAGAGTCTGCTCCTCCGAAAAGTTAAAATATAGGCCTCACCAAATAAGTCGTTGGGCTTGTCCTGCACCCAGAGTCTGGGCCTTGAATGGTTGATCTTCTCCAAGTAGAAGTTCAGGACATTCTGTGATTTAACGCACGTCTTTCTTTTTCTTCATTATGATATTATTATACAACAGTTTGTTTTCTAGCCATTTTACTGGCCTCAGACTTAAAGTTTTCTTCTTTTCCTCTTCTCCACTCTTTTCTCCTGTCGTGTTATTTTTTGCTCTCTTGCCTCTTTTATTTAACCATGCACTTTTTCTTTTTAGGTGGAAAGGAGTTCGTGTCTGAGATCACCACCTTTAGAAACACCTGCTTGAGGAGCCGGCCCTTGGCTGATGTCTGGGAACTTAGATCTGGGGAGGGGTCCCCCCCCCATTCCCTAAATGATGAGATGCTCGCTCTGCTAAACCGTATAAACCAGGTGGTGAAAGCTTTCCTTCTGGGAGCCTGGAGTTTCGGCCCACGCTAGCGCGGGCTGCCTGTGTGACCGACCCCCGCTAAAACCCTGGGCTCCTGGATGCGGGTAAGGGTCCCTGTAGACAACATTTCAGGGCTGCTGTGGCAGTCCCACGCTGGAGGAATTAAACACGACCTGCACGACTTCCCTGGGAGACTCAGAGGCTGGCACGTGGTCCCTTCTGCCCTTCCCCCCTCCCCCCCCCCCCCCCGCCCCTGCACGCCTTTTCCCTTCACCGATTTTACTCTGTGTCTGTTCATGGCTGTGAGGACGGTCCTCGGGAGTCCTGCTAAGTCAGGCAGTGAACTTGGGTGGAGGGGACTTGGGGACCCCGGCTGTGGGTCAGAAAGACCCTGCTCCTGAAATACCTTTTGGGGAAAAGGATAAAAGGGCAGCAGACGAAAAGCGTAAAACAGTGGCCGAGCTGCCGCCTGTCGCCAGGAGTCGAGCCCCGCGTCGGGCTCTGTGCTGGCCAGCTCGGAGCCCGGAGCCTGCTTCGGATGCTGTGTCTCCCTCTCTCTCTGCCCCTCCCCTGCTCACGCCCTGTCTCTGTCTCTGTCTCTCTCCATCAAAAAATGAATAAATACTTTTGGGGCGCCTGGGTGGCGCAGTCGGTTAAGCGTCCGACTTCAGCCAGGTCACGATCTTGCGGTCCGTGAGTTCGAGCCCCGCGTCGGGCTCTGGGCTGATGGCTCGGAGCCTGGAGCCTGTTTCCAATTCTGTGTCTCCCTCTCTCTCTGCCCCTCCCCCGTTCATGCTCTGTCTCTCTCTGTCCCCAAAATAAATAAAAACGTTGAAAAAAAAATTAAAAAAAAAAATGAATAAATACTTTAAAAACTTAAAAAAGTAAATAAATCGATCCAAGGAGAAGAAAGGGGAGGGGGGGCAGGGGTGATCCAGCCACTTCTTCGGACCCGAGCCCATCTCGCATTCCAGCCAAGATTACAGTTAATCTGTCAATGCTGGATTTACTGCTTAAGATTTGAATCTACTACTTGCAATGATAGAAAACAAAAAACAAAACAAAACAAAACAAAAACGGAGAGGGGCGTTTTAAAAATGGCTTTGTATCGTGCAGTTACGGCATTTGGATGTGTGGACAAAAGTGGGGCAGAGGGTTATGGGCTGGCAGTTTCATAAAGGCCAGAGGGATCATTCCAATCAGGGAAACTGAAAACAGCAACCAAAAAAGAGGTAAGACCAACGTCCTTGCTTTTTTGGTCACCGATACGCAAATTAGAATTTAAACTCTTTGGGTGTTAAAACAGAGTCAGGGGGCGCCTGGGTGGCGCAGTCGGTTAAGCGTCCGACTTCAGCCAGGTCACAATCTCGCGGTCCGTGAGTTCGAGCCCCGCGTCGGGCTCTGGGCTGATGGCTCAGAGCCTGGAGCCTGTTTCCGATTCTGTGTCTCCCTCTCTCTCTGCCCCTCCCCCGTTCATGCTCTCTCTCTCCCAAAAATAAATAAACATTGAAAAAAAATTAAAAAAAAAAAAAACAAAAACAAAAAAACAACAGAGTCAGTCCCCGTACTGATGATTTTTACTATAAGTTTTGCTATTGGAGCCTCTGGGTAAATGCAACTATATGAAAAGAGGCACTCACCAGCTGAACGCACACTTTGGAGTTTTAAAAAGCCATTTTTAGCAGCTAATGACCTCCTGTGAATCAGACCCGATCTTGGAAATGCTGCCCCTCCCGGGCTGGTGATTTTCTGGCCGGCCGTGCGTGTGTTTGAGTAGGTCAACTTGAACTCTATGACGATAAGCCAGAAAGCCCTGCTTGTCACCTGGGCTGGGAACCCAGCCCTCTGGCCCTCCAGGGTCTGCCTTTTCTGCTTGCCAAAGAAATGCCGGGGGCCTGCTGGGCGTCCTCAATTCACTGATCCTAATTGCCTGGGTCAGACTGGGACCTGAAAGCTGATGCCGGCCGCTGTGGGCCATTTCGGCCTCAACCGAGCTGAACTAAACGCTGGAACAGGCCCCAAGAGCAGGACCTCACTGCTGGGGCTGCCTTGGGTAGAGGACACCCCTCTGGGACCCTAAACCATCAGGATGTCATGGATGCTGGCTGGGCTGGCTGGGTCACACACAAATGTCCCCAGGAAAGGATTTAGGCTTTGATGGGGATCATCTGAAATGGAGCTGCCGATAGGATCTGCAGGTCTGATACAGAGACCGGGCTGCATTGTAACGTGAGATTACTGCTACAAGGCGGGGGAGGGCACATCACAGGGCCTGTGACCTCTTTGCCCTCTTCTGACAGCTGGGACCCTGGACCACCATCGGGAGAGGCCCCGCTGCTGCTGCTTATCAGACTCAGCTTGCAACCGTGCACCTGCCGCCTGACTCCTCTCCCCACCGGCCCCCGGGGCACACACCTTGTGAGGCAGTTTGATGATAAATCTGCTCCAGAAAAGTCTGCTCTCTGGAGAGAAGAGGAGGATAAAAAGGAAGGGAGGTTACAGAAACCCATTTAGAAAGTTGTTGAAAAATCCAGGATGTCGTTGCGGCCAGTCCCTGAACAGGATCATCTTTCTGGTTCGGTTGCGCAAAAACATTTTTCCGTGAGCCGTGCGTCTGTCCCTCCTGTGTACCACCCTTCGAGGCGACGTTTCGGATGCTATAGGGGATGATTTTAAAACGTAAAGTTGGGGCGCCTGGGTGGCTTGGTCGGTTAAGCGTCCGACTTCGGCTCAGGTCATGATCTCGCAGTCCGTGAGTTCGAGCCCCGCGTCGGGCTCTGTGCTGACAGCTCAGACCCCGGAGCCTGTTTCAGATTCTGTGTCTCCCTCTCTCTGGCCCTCCCCCGTTCATGCTCTGTCTCTCTCTGTCTCAAAAATAAATAAACGTTAAAACGTAAAGTTGCGGTCGTTCAGCGGGACACCCTGAGTTTTGAAACGGCAGCCGAGAGAAAGAAACAAACCAAAACCCCCCCAAGAAACAAACCTCCCAGCATCCGGGGAGGTTTGGCGAGCACTCACGCTCCGTGCTTTCGGAACTGTCTCCGGAAGCTTCCCCTCTTCCTGAAGGAGAACTCCCTGGAGCTGCCTTTGCAAGCTGCCGGGAAGCTTTCAACACACGCGGCCTGGTGAGCGTCTGATCGCAGCCGACAGCCTGACTGGGACAGCAGCGGGTGGCGGCCCGCACTTGCCGTGCTTCCAGACGCTTCCAGATGCGTCTACGCTCTAGCTGGAGTCACAGACAGCAAACCTTTGGTAACTGACAGCCTCAGGCAGTCCCTCTGAATCCAGGGACTGAACTGAATTAATTGGCTGGGGCTGGGAGCCTGTGGCCAGAGTTCCCGGGATCAGAGACCATCCTGGGGTTCCTGTTAACCGAGCTACCTGACTCAGGAGTGTCCTATAATTGTCGGCTCTTTCTTTCCAGGGGGACCAGGTGCTATACCTTGGGCCAGTCCAAAAAGTTCATACTAAAACATAAGGAGAAGGCCGCTTGGTTTTGAACGATAGACCTTTATGGTTTTGTCTTTTTTTTTTTTTTATTTATGTGTTTTGAGAGAGACGGAGAGAGCGTGAGCAAGGGAGGGGCAGAGAGGGAGAGAGAATCCCAAGCAGTCTCCACGCTGTCAGCACAGAGCCCCATGGGGGGCTCGAACCCACGAAACCGCGAGATCACGACTTGAGTCCAAATCAAGAGCCAATCGCTTCACCGACCTAACCTCCCCGGGGCGCCCCTGGTTTTGTCTTAACGAGCAAAGACCAGAACCCCTAAAGGGCACGACTGAGTTTGGTAGTGCAAGGTGGTCTCTCCCTGCTGCATGGGCTCTCGGTGAGCATAATTTTGCTGCAAAGACGCTTTGGCCAAGGGCCGAGGAGGTGAGCTGGGCAGAACAGAGTGAACAGAGCAGACGCGAGACTGCCACGTTTAGAAAGACCTCACAAGTTTAGTCCTGGGCTGGCCCTGGAAACGCGGATTTCAGGGGAACAGAGTGACCAGCGCTCTCAACTCTATCCCAGGCACCCGGGCAGAAACCATCATTCTTTACAGGATGCACAGGACCTGAGAGCTTCTGTGCAGGGTGCTGAGCTTCCGGAACCACGGAAGACAGGACAAGCATTATCATTGCTCTGAATTCACAGAGTGTTTAAAGGCTTCCTGCTCCTGGAATCAAAACTGTCCCCACCTGATTGCACTTCTTTGATAAACCTTTCCCTGATCTGCTGTGTTTGTTGGCTCCCTGTTCACATGTCTTTTCTCCTGGACTCTGATTTCCTTTAAAAGGGGCATCGGGGGGCGCCTGGGTGGCTCAGTTGGTTGAGCGTCCGACTTCGGCTCAGGTCATGATCTCACGGTTCGTGGGTTTGAGCCCCGCGTTGGGCTCTGTGCTGACGGCTCAGAGCCTGGAGCCTGTTTCGGATTCTGTGTCTCCCTCTCTCTCTGCCCCTCCCCCGTTCATGCTCTGTCTCTCTCTGTCTCAAAAATAAATAAACGTTAAAAAAATAAAAAAATAAAAAATAAAAGGTGCATCGGTTTTTTGAGTGAGGGAGGGGATAATCTTTTCTCAGGATCAATGCATCGTGGGAAGATAATGAAAATAAAACGTAATAAAAACCATATGCAATCTCTATTTTAGTCATGTCCGTATTCCACCCAGATTCGAGAATAACCTGGCACGAAGGAGGTGTTCGTCAACAATTCATCGATCTATTGTTAGCTAGAAGTTCTGGTCACGACAACACCTGCCTCGTGGGGCTATCAGGGGGATTAAATGAGATCATGGATAAAGGGGAACGTTATAAACTGCAAAGCCCTTTGTGGATCTAAAGTATTATTAGATCTAATAATAATGCATCATCAAATTTATGTTCATTTAAAAAAAAAAAAAAACTTTGAGAAAATGCCTGCGTTTTCCAAATAAGTTGATGGTCTATACTGCTTTCCAGGGCCTGAGTCTCCCATTTATAGGTAAGGCAACAGAGGGGCAGAGAGTTCTAGAGACTTACACAAGGTCATAAGCGTGTACCTGTGTTGACCTGTGGTTTCTCCTCAGTCATGGGACTTGACTTTGCAGTTTGTTCTCACTTAATTTCCAAGTAACGTCGTAATAGTTTTAACATTATCAGTAGCCTTTTCTCTGCCCTATTGCTTCTTCTTTTTGTTTGCCAAAATTGTCACAAAGCTTTAACGCCCAGAAAAGGCATGGCGTCTCTTTATGGGGAGGTGGACAGGACGTGAGCATTGGCATCAGACTTGGGTTTGAATCCAGGCTCTCTGCTTCTTTCTAGCCTGGCAACCTTGAACAATTGACTGAATTTCCACGAGATTTACTCATCTGCAAAATGGGATACTTACAGCCACTTTCCAAAGTGATGAAGATTAAAGACAATGTATGTGGAGCCTCTAGCTCAGGCCTGGCAGCTAAGAGACACTGCAAATACTAAGAGTTGAGTTCCCGTGTCATTGTCACTGCTATTATGAATACGTTGCAACAGGAGAAAGAAGAATTACAAATTTTGGCTTCGAGAACCCTAGTGAGACTGGTCTAGCAGGTCCCTTGTGAAACTAACCTCAAAAGGTCTCCCCCCCCCCCGCCACCCCCCCACCCCCGAGAGACCACAAAAGTAAGATGTTCAAGTCAGCAATTTCCACCTCTGAGATGAGACATTGACCGGAATCAACAGCCTCAAACAGGTGCAAAATTTCTTTCTGGCATCAGTTTCACTGCCTCCCTGTGAGTCACCCAACCTGGAGACAAGGGTAGGAATGGCAGGATTCATCACCGCTTCTCATGAGTGAGTGTCTGTGGCAATGACAAAGAGAGGATTGGGGGTGGGGAAGGGCAAATGCAAACTCTGATGAAGGCAATGAAGACCGGGCAGAAACAAGCAACGAAAGGACGTAGGACGTGTCAGCCTGAGATCACATGTCACGATGATTCTTAACTCAATTATCTCTTTAAAAAATTTTTTTAATGTTTACTTATTTTTAACAGAGAGAGAGAGAGACAGAGAGACAGAGCATGAGCAGGGGAGGGGCAGAGAGAGAGGGAGACACAGAATCCGAAACAGGCTCCAGGCTCTGAGCTGTCAGCACAGAGCTCGACACGGGGCTCGAACTCACAGACCGCAAGATCATGACCCGAGCCGAAGTTGGACGCTCAACTGACTGAGCCACCCGGGCGCCCCAATGATCTTTTTGTCAAAACCCCAGTAGTTGGGGTTGAATTGATGATGAGTTGATGGAGAACGGGGGTGAGGGGGTAGCTGTCACCACCATCGGCAAGGGCACAGGGTCAGTGAGCAGAGAGGGAGCTCGAAGGTCACCCAGGCTGGTGATTTTCCCTGCATCCACAGAAGCACCTCAGATCAGGAGGTATTTCTTGCCAAGAGGATGGCTTGAGAAACCTATTCAACCCATTTTGTTCTGGTACTAAAGATCTAAAACTTAGTGATGTATGTCAGTGCCTGTCTCTTACCCGGGCCTCCAAAGCCCAGAGAGGACAATTAACTTGCTCCGAGAAACACAGGGCAGACCTCGGTCTTCAACCTGTAAGTCCTACTTCCCAGCCCCCTGTAGGAATTTTAGACACACACACCGGTGACCCATTCCAGTTGACATAGGACGCCAGACACGAGGCTCTCTACCTCCCCCAAACGTAAAGGAGATCTTCATGAGAGCCCTTCTCTTGCTATTAGGAGCCGGGGTACAGAGGGCTTCAAGCTTCGGGGATTGGAGTTTCTGACTTCCTGAAAACATGACCTCCCCAGATTGTTCTTCACTAACCTCTTACCCCAGCTTCCTTACCCAGTCTCTTTTACATTTTGCCCTCCCTGGTCCCGCCCCCTGGGCTCGGCCTGCGCCCATACATTGTGCATTGAGAGGTGCTTGGCCGCCTCTGCCCCCTGTTTTATTGGCTCTCACTGGGCCTGAATAGGCTCCACCTCCTTGCACTGCCCTAGGGCAGCTAATCAATCCCATCCCGAAGAGTCCTTGAGTTCCTAAAGCCGGAAAACGCCTTGGAGACCATCTAAATCAATTGAGACACGGAGGTACAAGAAGGCCTTGCAACTCCTACAAAGGAACCCAGTGAAAGCAAGATTCAAATTCCGGCCTCCTCACCCCACACTCGCATCCAACGCCTTTCCAAGAACCACCCTACTCCTCTCCCTTGTAATTCAGCTCAGTTTAAATCAGCACACATTGGGGCGCCCGGGTGGCTCCGTCGGTTAAGCGGTTAAGCGTCCAACTCTTGATTTCAGCTCAGGTCGTGATCTCACAGGTTCATGAGGGAGTTCGAGCCCCATGGGGGGCTGTGCGCGGACAGCCAGCGTGCGGAGCCAGCTTGGAATTCTCCCTCTCTCTCTGCCTCTCCCCCACTCACACTCTCTGCCTCTCTCAAAATAAATAAATAAATAAACTCAAAAAAAAAAAAATATCAGCATACACCGATGGACTGTCTAACCTGTGCACCTTAGGACACGGGAGAAGGAGGAAGGACAGGTGAGGGAGGGGCGGGAATCACCAATCAATCCAAAAGCAGCTGCGAGGGAGACAGGATGTGATCCCCGAGAAGTTTATGATCCAGAAGAAAAGGGAAGGCAAGCACATGACACCAAGCAAACTGTGAGGGCTCTAAAAAGGTTCACGCGTGCCAGATAAAAGTGCAGGAAGTTTAAGATGCTTGCAAAAGGCTTCGGGGAGGAGGTAATATTTAAGAGGTCAAATCATTTGCCAGCTCATTTGAACTCCCTTCTAGCTGGCCCTTGGAGGCTAGAGAGCTAGAAAGCTTCCCTGACCCCCTCGCAGTTGACGGTGGCTAGAAGGTGACTCCATTCCGGCCAAGAGGGCAGAAACAGGTTTCTGCAAGGGCAGCATCTGCTTCTTCTGTCTTCCCGCCTGGAACTTGGGAAATGCTCAGACTAGAGCCGCTCTCGTGACAGCAGGTGGAGAAGGGCAGGTGGAGAGAGCTGGTTCCTGGAAGGAGCCCAGGATGAAGCTTGCATACCAGCCCCTCAACGGCCTGCCCCTGAACTTCCTGTCGCATGAGGTGAATCCCCTGTAATTCAGCCAGTGGAGCGGAACTTCTCCCAGATGGGAAGGAAAGAGCTGAACCCAAACCTGGGAGGTTCACAGGCCTTGGAAAAGTCATCAGATTTCGCCAAGCAGAGGCAGAGGCCAAGGTCGAGGTAGGCCCCTGCTCCAGAATGGGGAAGGCATGGGGCAGGTTCTCCGCAAAGAAGGAGTGAGGACGGAGGGTGGTTAGAAGAGGACTAGAGAGAGGCAGCGGGCGTGGGCGAGAGAACCCACGGGGGGCTCCCGCTGTGCCCGTGGACCTCAGAAAGCAGAGAGGGGGCTGCTGAGAGAGGGGACGTCTTGGGGAGTTGAGGCTGGCTCTTCGCACCAAACACCGAGTGCCTCAGTGAACCTGCCTTGGGCCCCGGTTGAGCAGGCTGGGTGGCTGGTGAAGAGCCTTGGGCGAGAGTGGGTGGCCTATTCATTCTAATCTGCAGTGCGCGTGTTACATTCCTGTTTGGTTAGTGTTTACGCGGCACATCAGGAACCACAGTACCGCAAACTCACTCCCATTCTGCAGGCACTACCCTCGCCGGGCCACTTTCCTCCCACAACCAATTGCCAGGCTGGCAAACCGCAGCTGTAGCCCTCTGGCTGCAGAGCACGGAAGGCCACAGACACCTCCGCCGAGAATGGTCAAGGGTGGAAGCCACAAGGCCAATACCAATAAGCCTACTTCTTGGCCAATAAGACCAACTACCAATAGCCTACTGTTGACCAGAAGCCTCACCGGTAACATAAAAAGTCGACTAGCACATATTTTGTATGTTATGTATATTATATACTGTACTCTTACAATAAAGTAGGCTAGAGAAAATAAAATAAGGAAGAGAAAATACATTTTCAGTACTGCACTGTTATGCTGGAGAAAAAACAATCCTCCTCTCAGCCGCCTCATGCCGTTCAAGCCTGTGTTGTCTAAGAATCAACTGGCTACATAAAAATAAATATCGCAGGGGTGGGGGCGCTGCCTGGGTGGCTCAGTGGGTTGGGCGTCCGACTTCGGCTCGGGTTCATGGTCTGTGGGTTCCAGCCCCGAGTCGGGCTCTGTGCTGACAGCTCGGAGCCTGGAGCCCGCTTCGGATTCTGTGTCTCTTTCTCTGCCCCTCCCCTGCACGCGCTCCGTCTCTCTCTCAAAACCAAATAAACATTACAAAAAAAAGATTTAATAGATATTGGGGCACCTTGGTGGCTTAGTCGGTTAAGCTTCTGACTCTTGATCTCACTCAGGTCTTGATCTCAGGGGTAGGAGTTCAAGCCTCACGCCCCCCACCCCCCTCTATCCACCTATATACCCTGAGAGGTCTGGACCAGAGAGACTGGTTTCATCCTCGGTCCGAGCTGCCAAGCACAGCCAGCAGAGGGCCCTGCTCGTCCCCATCTTCACACCTGGCCTCTGGGCTGAGTCCCCAGTTAGCTCCCTGGCGGCCGGAGCCCTGTTTCTCCCAAGGCCAGTGCACAACAGCAGAAGCTCGCTGAATCTGTCCTGAATGGATAATTGAGCTGCCACAGTTCCTCTGTGATAAAGGTTTTAGGAGAGCAGTACAGATGCTCTATAGGCCTGGGACCACGGATGGTGGTTAAATGGCCCCCTAATCACAGCCTCCAAGCCCCAGGCTAGTCGGCGCTGGGAGAGAATGTGGCGAAGCCGGGGCAATTTTTCATCAACCACATTCCATAGAACTAGTCCCACGGCTGTTGATAACGTTCAGAGCAAAAGGTCCTCTGGTCAAAAGAGGTTAAGAAATTTGCTAATTTTATCCCGCAGTCTCTCCTTCCATCCTTAATTAGCGGAGTAAAAGAGCTGAGAAGGGCTTAGGTAATGGTATCCGGTTAATTTCGTGCAAGTTAGCGTTTCCCAAACATTTATTTGTGGAAGCTGTTTTTGGAGAATAAGTATGAGCTTAACACGTGGTGGGAGGAACGCTGGTTTAATGCAAAAGGTTTCTATGGTGAAGTTTTCACTTTCACACCCTCCCGAGGAGTGAAAAGCCCCCCTCCAGGACAAAACAACAACAACAACAAATCATCGTGGGGTGCTGCATCAATAACTTGACAGGACAAGGAAATGAGGGTGGATAGAAGAATTCTGACCATTATTATTATAATCATTATCTCCTTCGGTGAATATCTATGCAACACCAACAAATTATCTACTGTGGGTCACACGCAGGGGTTATAAAGATAAACAAAACAAGGCAGGGTCCTGTCTCTCCGTGAGAGCATTGCCTAAAGGGAAGAGTAAGTAACGTACCAGTACCTGTAAAGAAGGAACCTAGAGAAATCATGGAAACTGGACCCTGAATGCTGAAAATAATAACATTAGCAGCAATATCTTTATACACTGCTTACCACGTACCCAGTGCTGTTCTAAGTAAGCACTTTACAGCTACGAACCCGCTTGGACCTCACAAGAGTTTTACCAGATACCTTGAGCCCTTGCATTTTACAAATCAGTTCAACGAGGCCCAGACAGGTTAAGTAACTTGCCCAAGGTCACACAGCTGGAAATGTGGAAAATCCACGAGGATTCCACGTTCCACACCGTAATAGAATTGTTGTCTTAATATAAAACTTTTTAATCCCTTACCAGCTCCATTTCGGTCTTTCTGGGCGGAACCCCAAGCAGACCCGTCTGCGTCTCTGGTTCCCAGCTAGGAGCATAGCGGTAAACAGCGGAAGTCATGTAAGGTGCCCGAGCCGGGGAAGGGCAGATCAGAGCTGTGTCTTCAAACAGCAAGAGCCTAGAAATCATTCAAATACCCATCAGGAGGGAACTAGTTAAATAAATCACACTCACACACTAGAACACTCTGGAACTTAAAACACAAACGAGAAAGATCAACACGGGAGGAAAAGTTTCTAAGGTGACATATGAAGCAAAAAAGAGCAAAGCCATGGGCGCCTGGGTGGCTCAGTTGGTTGAGCATCCCACTTTGGCTCCGGTCATGACCTCACAGTTCCTGAGTTAGAGCCCCGTGTCAGGCTTGTTGCTGTTGGCGCAAGGCCCGCTTTGGATCCTCTGTCTCCGTCTCTCTCTGCCCCTCCCCTGCTCGCTCTCTCTCGCTCTCAAAAATAAAACATTAAGGGGCGCCTGGGTGGCGCAGTCGGTTAAGCGTCCGATTTCACCCAGGTCACGATCTCGCGGTCCGTGAGTTCGAGCCCCGCGTCAGGCTCTGGGCTGATGGCTCGGAGCCTGGAGCCTGTTTCCGATTCTGTGTCTCCCTCTCTCTCTGCCCCTCCCCCGTTCATGCTCTGTCTCTCTGTCCCAAAAATAAATAAAAAACGTTGAAAAAAAAATTAAAAAAAAAAATTAAACATTAAAAAAAAAAAAGAGCAAAACCAAGTCTACAGTGAGTATAGTGTATGGGATCTCACTCGTGTGAGAGGTGTGCAAAGCCTCTGTGTTTTAAGGATGTCCGAACACACGCCCGTATGGGCAGAGAACATTCTGGAAGAGTACACATCAAACTGTCAACCTCCAGGGAAGGACACTGGGAATTACCACGTGAGAGAACTTAACTTTTCGACAATGTCATACCCTTCGGGACTATTTGAATTTTTACCATGTGCCTGTGTTACCTTCCCGAATTAAAGAAACAGTTTAGCGCGTCAGACTGCTTCAAGCAAAAAGCAGGAAAACATGGTTCTTAAGCAAAAGGAAAGGGGCGCCTGGGTGGCTCAGTCGGTGAAGCGTCTGACTTCTGCTCAGGTCCTGACGTCACGGTTTGTGAGTTCGAGCCCCGCATCGGGCTCTCTGCTGTCAGTGGGATTCTGCTTGGGATCTTCTGTCCCCCCCTCTCGCTGTCCCTCCCCTCTGGTTCTCTCTCTCTCTCTCTCTCTTGCCATGAATACAACTGTATGTTCTGAGACCTGTGAGTCCGTCCAGCGAATTGCCAAACCCGGGGGTGGTCACGGGGACCCCTGACACGCCTTCCGGCAGGTGGAGGTGGGGCGGGAGGCACACGCTAAATCTGCGTGGCCTCTGTGCTCCTCGCCACCCTCCGATCTCTGTCTGCCGCGGCTCCAAATGAAGATAGAATGTTAAATAAATGTTTATTCAAAGAAAGCCTAGAGCTCCTCAGAAAAAAAAAAAAAAAAAAAAAAAAAGAGCTTCTCACTGGCTCCGGAGCGTGCCCGAAGCCAAGCTCCCTGTCTATAGGGGCTTTAACAACACGCTTGGTGGTGACTGCGTCGTCTCTAAGTGCCTCTTCTTTCTCATCACCTGTGGCTCCCTCATGGCTCCATATTGGAATGGTTTGACATCGTCCTGGGGCAAAATCCCAACAGAAGGAACAAAGGCTGTAAGAGGAAGTTCAGGGCGAATCTTCCACCCTTGGCCGGAATCCAAAGTAGCCCCAATTAACATGTGACGAAGGGAGTGAGGCGCCACGGACTTTTGATCTTTATTATCCCCAAGCATCTGGTCCAGGAATCTGCTCCTTCTCCCAGCCAGTCCCTGGCTCTAGGGGGTCTCAGTCATAAAGGCGTGGTCTCAGGGAGGAGCTGTTAGGACGAGCAATGGTTCCTCCAACTGGCTCCTCTCTGGAAACTGCCAAGGTCCCAAAGTACTAAGCCACGCTTCTCTGAGAAATGGGTGTGTGCGTGTGTGTGTGTGTGGGGGGGGGGGGGGGTTGATGGCCTTTTTGTGCTACAAGTCATAGTTTTTGTTGTTGCCACGCCTGAGAGGATAACACCGTGAGCTGGAATGAGAACACCAGGCCCGGCCAGCCCTTCGCTGCTGATTCCCCATTTCCTTCTTAGAGCTTTAGCATTGGCCACACAGTCTTTCAGTCTTTCGAGAATACGCCTCACTCCTCCCAGGAGAACGTAACATCACCAGTCTTTCTCAACTGCAGATGGGAGGGTCTATCGGGTTACAGAGGGTGCAGCCAGGGGGCTGCTCACACACAATTTCATACCTGGATGCGTAAGGAGGTAACTGAATCCCCTATACAAGGATTAAGACCATCTAAGTCCTTATGACAGTTACTTTGTTTATCACTGGCTTTTTAAAAGAGAATCCTCAGTCTTAATTCTTTGAAGTAGGCGTCTGGGTCCAGCCTTGCCTAATGTGGGTATTGCTCTTGGCAATTTTCTAAAAAACCTCTATCTTCTTCTTGGTTCTACCCAAGGCCCATTTATACCCAAACCTGTCATGCATTAGTACCTTGCAGAAACACCCAGTTCTGAATAGGTAAGACCCACAAGGGCTTAGTCTCAAACACCACGTATGGACTTTGGACAGGTGCCATAATCTCTCCTGGCCTCGTTTTCCTCACCTGTAAAATGGGGTAGGGGGGCTCTGAGGAGTAAACGTAATACTATGCCGTGACACACGTCGCCTTATGCCTGTCACGCAGCAAGCAAGGAATAAAAGGTGGTTACTATTACTATGTCACTTGCCCCAGCGAAGGCATTCTCCAGTTCTCCTTCAACTCAGATCTTAGAGGACCCAATGCTGACAAAAGTACTAACCTGTCTCATTTCTATCTCTTATTAACTCGTATTTGTTTGCTCTTTTCTTTTCCCCTTCGAGATTATTCTCTTGGACATGCGAGTCCTACGAGCCCCCTGCCCTGGGCTCAGCAATCCTTACCCGTTCACTGTGAGAACTTCCATATTAGTCGACATGTGAGACCTTTCCAGACTACAGCATTTTCATGTCAGACAGGACACATGAAATTTTTCCTCATATGAGGCACTAGGAGTTAACCATTAATGAGGGCTTCTAGAAAAAAGTTCATTTCTTGACTTGGTTCTGAGTGTTGAAATATCTGTTACAGGGGCGCCTGGGTGGCTCCGTCGGTTAAGCGTCCAACTTCAGCTCAGGTCATGATCTCAGTGCTCGTGAGTTCGAGCCCCACGTCGGGCTCTGTGCCGACAGCTCGGAGCCTGGAGCCTGCTTCCGACTCTGGGTCTCCCTCTCCCTCTCCGCCCCTCTCCCACTCACGCTCTCTTTCTCTCAAGAATAAATAAACGTTAAAAAAACAAAAACAAAACATGGTGAGATACCGCTTCCTACCCACCATTATAGGATGGCTGTAGGCAAAGACAGGTAATAAAGACGGGTAACAACAAGGGTTGGCAACGGTGGAGAAGTTGGCATCCTGATACAATGCCGGAAGGACTGTAAATGGTGCAGGTGCTTTGGAAAATAGTGTGGCGGTTCCTTAAAAGGATAAACAGTGCTGCCATATATATGATCCAGGAAGCCCACTCTTAGGTATATACCCAAGAGAAGTGAAAACATACGTCCACGCAAAAACTTGTACATGAATATTCGTAGCAGTGTTATTCATAAGCCAAACAAATAGAAGTGAGCCGGATGTCCGCGAACTCATGAATCGGTAAGTAAAATGTGGTAAAGCCATACAATGGGATGTGTCTTGGCAACAAAAAGGAAAGAAGCACTTACAGATGCTACAACACGGATGAAACTCGAAAGCATCGTCACAAGCGATGAAACCAGTCACAAAAGACCACACGTTGTACGATTCCTTTCATGTGACGTGTGCAGAATAGGTAAACGTATAGGGACAGAGAGCAGATCCGTGGCTGCCCGGGGCTGAGGAGGGTGACACAGAAATGGGAGTGACTGCTAACAGGTACAGGATTTCTTTGAAGTGAGACGAAAATGTTCTAAAATTGATGGCGGTGAGGGTCGCTCAAATCTGACTGTGTGAAAAAAACCACTAGATCGTACACTTTAACTGGGTGAATTGTGTGGTATGTCAGTTACATCTCGGTAAAAGGATTGTGTCATAAGCAGGTAGATAAAGAAGGGAAGGAAGGAAGGAAAGAAGGAAGGAGGAAGGAAGGCAAAGGGAAGGGAGGAAAGGAAAGAAAGAAGCAGTTCAGGATCTTATCTTGACTTTATTGACTCAAAACTGAAGGTCAAAAGATCATCTGAGTAATGGCAAACCCCTCGGCAAACCTTATCGCCAGTGCAAACCTGGTAAGGCAAGGCGCTTAAGGAAGGCGCTCCAAGAAAATCGGACCATCAGAAACAGACAAGAGTCGATCAGCGAGAAAGATACTTCAATACCACCTTCCGTTGGCTACTTTAAATTATTCTGTAAGCCAATCTGGGTGGCTCAGGAATAATATTTAGGAGATAAAAGGTACACTATCGATGCTAGATGGCAACCGGACCAGGTAAAGATGTTGCTGACCAACTGCGTATTCCACGCCCTGCAAACAATGCCTGGCTTATTCTAATCCCTGCCTGGGAGTTGTTTACAGCATCTGATTTAGTGCCTTGTCTGTAACATGGCAACCAAAATCAGCTTAGCCATGTGTCTCAAAAGTTCTCAGTTCACCTCTTCTCATGAGTAACCAACTGAAAAAACATAATCACCAAAGCCCTACTGACAAATGGCAACAAAGGAATACAAAATGTGTGGGTCCTCTACAGAGGACTATAAAATTTTACTGAAGAGCACAAAACACCTGAACAGAAGGAACAATATTCCCATGTTCTAGCATGGGAAGACTCCATGTTGAAATCAAACCCCTCCGGGTTCTTCGACCGGTTCAATAGAATTCCAGTGAAATTTCCAGTGGAAGCACGCGTTGTGTGACAACGTGTACATGGCTGTGCACTGGCAGGCGTGTGTGCGCATGGGGGCAGACTAGTCCTTTGGAGGGGTTGGGATACAATCTGGACACAAATCCAGACGCAAGACGTCTAGACGACAAGTCTAGATTGGCAGTTATGGAGTGGCTAATTGTGGAGGGCCGTGTTGGGAGCTGATGTATTTCCGTTACGACTTCCCACAGTACTGGGAATGAAAGCACAGAAGATATAGAAGATTCCCCTAATCCTAATCTCTGCAATCTCAGTGAGCCTCAGAGGGATAAGGGAGACCAAAGGGAGCCGTGAAAACTGTGCACCGAGGTATCTTTTAGCTGAGTTAAGGAAATGCTGGTCCTCTCTGATCCCATGTCTGAATGTCTGATTTCTGCTTCAAGCTGACCCCAAAACTCACAGGGGAGTTGGCCTCCTCTGACTCTCCATTTGGAAAAGTGCAAAATTTGATCTCTCCCTTATTATAGACACAAAAATAAATCCCAAGGAAATTATCCTCCTTTTTTTTATTTTTTTTTATTTTTTTTAATGTTTATTTTGGACAGAGAGACAGAGCACAAGCAAGGGAGGGGCCGAGAGAGAGGGAGACCCAGAATCTGAAGCAGGCTCCAGGCTCCGAGCTGTCGGCACAGAGCCTGACGCGGGGCTCGAACTCACAGACCGCGAGATCATGCCCTGAGCCGAAGTCGGACGCCCAACCGACTGAGCCACCCAAGAGCCCCAAGAAATTAACCTTCTGATGCAACAATTCAACTTCTAGGAATCGCACCTCTTACAATATTCAGAAATACTGTATCAAGGTATTTGTGAAAGAATGTTCATTACAGCAACCCTTCAACTAACTGGTCAAAAGAGTCAGATCGTAGTTACGATCATAGCTAATATCTGTTGAGGACCTACTACGAGCGTGGCCTTGAGCGAAGCCTTTACACCGAGTCCCTCATTTGAGCTTCACAACAATCCCAGGAGACAGGTGGCATTGGAAATTCCATTTTACAGACAGGGAAATGGTGGCACAGAGAGGTTATGGTTCTATCCAAGGCCACACAGCTGGGTTCGAGTCCAAATATCTGGCTCCAAAGCTCACCCTCTTAACCAGTACACTTTACTGCCTCAACCCAAATGTCCGTCATTCGTTCGCTCATTCAAACATGCTTATTGAGCACCATCATGTTCTAGGCACAGTGAAAAAAAAATGGACATGGCCCTACCTTCGCTGAGCTTACAGTCTAATGGCGGGCGGCAAAGACATACGAAAACACGCGTAACTAGAAACTATGATGAGTGCAAGAAAGGAAGGCTATACAGGGCTTTGCTATGAGACCAAATCACGGGTCACGTGATGGAACCCAGGGAAAGCTTCCCGGAGGAAACGACTTCAGAGCCAAGATCTGATGCAGGCGTAAGTTGGAGGCAGATAAGTGTATGTGCGTGTAGAGCAACTTGTAGAACGATCCTGCGGCCAGAGGGCGTGTGGCGAACTCACTTGTATGGTGACTAGAGGCACCATTTTAGAGCCCTGGCCTCCGAGAAACCCATGCATGTCACACTTTTTGCAAACTCCCAACCCGAGGACCCTGGAGCCTGGCAGGGTGAAGGGTTATGGCAGTTTGGGCCATGTCAAGACTGTGTGCCTCCGGGGGTTGGGAGGGAAGGAGGTGCCCACACATTTGAGTTGCTGGGCTGGGGCTTAACTCTGCATGCCGACAGCACCTTTGGAAATGCATACCAGCAGGATGGAGCGGCTCTCCTCCGGTCCAGAGGGAGGCCACTCCTTGTGACCAGTCAGTCCTTTGGACACGCTCCTCTCCAGAAAAGAGACGGCAAACACAGACGCGCACAACAAAGGACCAGGGATAGAACTCAGTGTCAAAGGCGCTAGGCCGCGGCTCGGCTGGGGGGTACTGGCTGCTTCCTGGGGTCAGGGACAATCACGCATTGCTCATTCGCTCCATAAGCACTTAGTAGGATTAAGGCATAGCTTGCGTGCTGCAGGCAATAGAAGGAAATTGTACTTAGGTATCTCACAGGGCCTCAAATCCTTTTTGGAATAAAAAGCAGTAAAAAATAAATAAATATGACAGGACAGAAAAAGCAAGGAGAACACACGTAAAAAGATCAAATTCTACACAAAATATATTGAGAATATAACCGTATAAAAAAACCAACCGGGGCACCTGGATGGCTCAGTCGGTTGGGTGTCCGACTTCGGCTCAGGTCATGATCTCACGGTCCGTGAGTTTGAGCCCCGCGTCGGGCTCTGTGCTGACAGCTCAGAGCCTGGAGCCTGCTTCGGATTCTGCGTCTCCCTCTCTCTCGGCCCCTCCCCACCCTGTCAAAAATAAAAGAAACATTAAAAAAAGAAAGAAAGAAAGAGAAAACCAACTGACCAAAATACCACAAAGAGTAAAAGGCTTGGGAAGAAATATTTTTTTAAAAGAGTGTAAATTATGTTTTGCCTTTCAAATGTGGAATTGTGTAAGGGTTTCCTACACTTTTATATTCCCTAAAGTTCTAAAATAAACACAGGTTACACTTTTGATGGCAAGATAGTAAACTGTATTTAAATCCACTTAGTAATGAATTCAATAGCTCTTCATTGAATGCCTCTTGCATCGACCTGGTTCTAGGCACTGGGGATTCAACAGTGTGTGTGTGTGTGATGCCTCAAGGGTCAGGAAGGTCAAGGTGACTGAGGCTGAGGAAAGAGGCAGGAGGGAGGACACGGCAGGGTAGCAGGATCACGGAGACCCTTGTAGAGCATGAAAAGATTTTGGACTTTAAATGGGATTAAACAAAACACTAAGCAAGAGGTAAACGCCTTTGCAGGAGAAATAGCAAAACAATATGTAATTGTGTGGTTCTGATAATCACAGTAAGGACTTCTTTTTTTGAGAGAGAGAAAGGGTGCAAGTGAGAGAGGGGCAGAGGGAGAGAATCCCAGGAGGGGCGGAAGGAGAAGGAGAGAGAGAGAGAGAGAGAGAGAAGCAGGGCTCACCCGATGTGGGGCTCGTGCTCACCCAAAGCGGAGCTCGAGCTCACCCTATGTGGAACTTGAACTTGTGAACCGTGAGATCATGACCTGAGCCAAAGTCAATGCTTAACAACTGAGCCACCCGGGCGGCCCGGGGATGCACACACAGACATAAGAAAAGCCACGCTGTGCAAACAAAACCCATTGTGACCCAGCCCTTTGTTTAACAAAATCAAAACCCAAAGCTTACCTTGACAAGGAAACACTTTACAGGTAGGAAGCTCTCTCTTCATAATGGACAACTAGACCTTTTGAGATGAAAATATGCCAAAACTGACAGCAGGAAATTGTCAAGATGTTGTCTGATATACTCGTATTTGTTTCCATAAGACCTGCTGACTACTGTGAAATAGTCACACTAGGGAGAAAAAGGAAATCCTACTCACAGAGCAGCCCAGAACTTTTGTGAACCTATGGAACAATGAGGAAGAAGAGCTTTCAATTCCTTTTTTTTCTTCCCCCTGCTTTCTTGGTACCTGCTAAGTGGACCTGCCTAGCCATCAAATACGGGCAGGTGACGGCACATGACAACCGTCAGCCACGCGTTCGGCCAGGCGAGTGGGGCTTGGCTCCCTGAGCCATTATACAAGGGTACAATTTCAGAGTGCTTTGGAGACAGGTAGAGTGCCAGGCACAACATCAAGTCAACTGTGCGGGTCGCCCAGCAAGCAATTATTGCACAAGAAGCCAGGGAGGAAGGGAAGAGGCGGAGGAGGCCAGGGAGCTCTCGAAAAAGTGACTGACTGAGATGGTGTTTTACATCCTCCCACCACAAGGAAGGTGACCGAGGTCCGATCTTCCCCGGGAACAGAAGGCAGCCCAGGCTGGGCTCATTCTGGGCTCCTTTCTCCCCCAGATCTAACAAGTATCTCCCCTACAACACCGGGGGAGCCGGCAGCACTGGCAAGGGGGACAGATTGGGAGACAGGCTGGGAAAAAAAAAACAAAGGCACAGCCAGAGAAAGTACACCGCTTCTCCATTGTGCCCAAGACTTCCATCCCCACCAAGAGATACTGGGGTGGTGGGTGGGAGTGGCAGGGGGGCGACTTGACGCCATAAGCAGCCCAGGAAGCTTATTTGTCCCCATGGGCCTGAAACTCTATCCCCCACGCAGAGATGGGGGTAGCCAGGCGACATCAACAGGAGGGGTTGTGCCACAGCAAACGCCTGGCCAAAGAAACCTCTTTGGCCTCATGGGCCTGAGACTCCCCTCCCCGACTAAGAGACAGCCATAGGCTCCAGTCTGGGGAAACCCCTTCGCCCATGGGAGCCCCAGCATCACCAGAGAAACCCAACAGACCCAAATGACGTTGCAGAGGCTCTGAAAATGAAACTGTCATCGACACCAGAGCCGGCCGAAGTAAGCCAGTGCTTGTGTGCTAAACCTAAGCCTTAGTGAAGGCCTGCGAAAACAAAAAAATATGAACAGGACCCCCACTATCCTAACACAATAGACAGCATGTCCCGAAAACAATAAAAAGTGATCCGTTATACCCAGGACCAAGATCATCACAACATGAATGAAGAAGGACAATCGATCAACTGTTGCCAATCCAGATGCCTTAGATAATCGGAATTATCCGACGAGGATTTTGAAGCAGTTGTTGTAAAAATGCTTCAACAACCAATGACAAGTTCTCTTGAAACAAATGGAAAAATAGAGAATCTCAGCGAGAAATAGGAATTATAGAGGCGTCTGGGTGGCTCAGTCAGTTAAGCTCCGGCTCAGGTCATGATCTCACAGTTCATGAGTTTGAGCCCCACGTCGGGCTCTGTGCTGACAGCTCGGAGCCTGGAGCCTGCTTTGGATTCTGTGTCTCCCTCTCTCTCTCTCTCTCTCCAAAAAAAAAAAAAAGAATAAAATATTAAAAAAAAAAACATTTCACAAAGAAATATAAAAAAGAACCAATGAGGGGCACCTGGGTGGCTCAGTCAGTTAAGTGTCCAACTTCGGCTCAGGTCATGATCTCACGGTTCATGAGTTTGAGCCCCATGTCGGTCTCTGTGCTGACGGCTCAGAGCCTGGATCCTGTTTCAGATTCTGTCTCTCCCTCTCTCTCTGCCCCTCCCCTGCTCATGCTCTGTCTCACTCTGTCTCAAAAATAAAATAAAAACATTTAAAAAAATTAAAAAAAAGGAAAAGAACCAATGAAAATGGTAGAACTGAAAAATGTGCTAATGAAAATGAAAATCTCACGGGATGGTCTCAATGTTAGACCGGAAATGAGGGGCACCCGGGTGGCTCAGTCAGCTGAGCCTCCGGCTCTTGATTTGGGCTCAGGGTATGATCTCCCCAGGGCAGTTCATGAGTGAAGCCCCGCCGTGGGCTTTGCAGTGAGAGCGTGGAGCCCGCTGGGGATTTTCTTTCTAAGCCCCTCCCCCTGCTTGCGCATGTGCATTCGCATGCACATGTTCTCTCTCTCAAAATAAATACATAAATAAACACTTTTTTAAAAATAGAGGGGAGATGAAAGAATAGAGCCAGTGAACTGGAGAGCAGACCAGTAGAATTTAACCAGTGTGATCAACAGAGAGAAAACAGACTGAAAAAAAAAAAAGAACAGAGCTCAATAACAAAAAAGCCGACATTCATCACTGGAATCCCAAAAGGAGAGGGCCTAAACGAGTATTCAAAACAATAATGGCTGAAAACGTTCCAAATGTTACAGACGCAACCCTGCAGAGCTGAGTGAACCACAAAGAGGGTAAATCTAAAGAAATCCACACTAAGGCGTGATAATTAAACTTCCAAAAACTAAAGGCAAATACATTTTGAAAACAGCCGGGGAGGAATGATGCATAACTTGTGGGAGAATGTCAATTGGAATGACAGATTCTCACCGAATCCACAGAGCCCGCTAGAAGGCGTACCACATTTTTCAAGTGGTAACAGACAAGCTGTCCACTGGGAGTTCTCTGTCTAGCCAAATGATCCTTCATGAATAAAAGGGAAATAAAGCCATTCTGAGACAAAGGAAAGCTAAGAGAATCTGACACCAGCAGACCTACCTTAAAACTGGCTAAAGGAAGTTCTGTCAGTAGAAAGAAAGTGATAGAAGAAAGTATCCTGGGGCCTCAGGAACCAAGAAGAAACAATGGGAAAACAGAAATATGGGCACCTACAAGACGCTTCTCCTCGTGAGTTTTACAAAGTACATTTGATGACTGAAGTAAAAACAAAACATTACCTGATTCTTATGTCAATAACGTTTAAAAGCAAGGACCTAAATGAAAGTAAAGTTTCTACACTTTACTGAAGGTGGTTAAGTCACATATGTATAATGTAATACTGAGCACCCACTAAGAAAACCATACAAAGAGATATACTCAAAAACATGGTAAATAAATCGAGATGGAATCCTTACAAATGTTCAGGAAACCCATAAGAAGGCAAGGAAGGAGAAACAGAAGAAACATAATAAACAATGAATAATAAAATGGCAAGCCTAAGCTCTGACATATCAATAATTACCTTTCAGGTAAATAGTCTAAATACATCAATCAAAGGATAGGAATTAGCAGAGTGGATTTTTTTTAAAAAAAAAATGATTAAAATAAATGCTGCTTACCGGAGTCTCACTTCAAATTCAAAACACAGGTAGTCTGACCCATAGGTAGAATGTAAAAAGATATACCATGCTAGCATTAAGAAGAAAAAAAGTTGGGATGCCTGGGTGGCTCAGTCAGTTAAGTGTCTGATTTTGGCTCCGGTCACGATCCCAAGATCATGGGATCAAGCCCCGCCTGAGGCTCTGCTCTGAGCATGGAGCCTGCTTAAGATTCTCTCTCTCTCCCCCTGCCTTCTCCACTGCTGGCACACACTCCCTCTCTCTAAAAGAAATAAAAAATGGAAAAAAAAAAAGAAACAGAAAAAGAAAAAAAAGCCAGAGTAGCCATATTAACTTCTGATAAAGTAGATTTCAGAGCAAAGAAAATTACTAGAGACAAAGAAGGACATTACATATTGAAAAAAGAATCAATCCACCAAGACATAAAGATTCTAAATATGTATGCACCAAACAACAGGGCACCAAAATACGAGAAGCAAAACCTGAGAGCCAAAAGGAGAAATAGACAAATTCACTGTTAGAGTTGGATTCAATGCCCACCCCTCTCCGTAACCAATAGAGGTACTAGACAGAAGATCAGGAAAGATATATAAGCTTTTGGGAAAAGCCTTTGAGGAGATCATCAGATCTGTGTCTCCTGAGGGCACGGAGGAGCAACATACAGATTGGATTTCAGAATCAGCACAGAAACTTCACATGGACAACCGGCCGGAAAAATATAAGCATCATACAAAGCTCATTAACATTGGAAAGACTCTTAAAGGTCATTTACCCCAGCCCCGGAATAGCCTTCATCCCGAAAGCTCACTGCCTCCCATGCTTTCTTTGGCAACCCTGTTAGAAAGTTCTTCCTTGTAAAATGAGCACTCCCCTTCGATGCTGTCAGCAGTCCCAATTAGTCCAAAATCGCAAGGTGATAACATGCATGAATTGCCTTAAAATGTTCATAACCTCTCGGCGAGAAAATCAGAAACGTGCACTAAGATTTATGTAAGGATATTTATAGCAACACTGTACAACAGGCAAACCTTGCTTACAACCTAAAAGTCCACGACGAGACTGGTTAAATTAAACTACAGTACACCTATATGATGGAATACTAAACCATCCTAATTATTAAAATCCTATTTTAGAGAATACTTAGTGACACAGAAAAAGTTTCATAATATATTTTAAGGTGAAAAAACAGGTTATAAAATGTTACAAAAATCTTTCAACTTTTCAAAATACACATATATGTGTATCAGTATGCATATGCACATGTAAGTATAAAAACTTAATGAAACAGGGGCACCTGGGTGGCTCAGTCGGTTAAGCGTCCGACTTCGGCTCAGGTCATGATCTCACAGTTCGTGGGTTTGAGTCCTGTGTCGGGCTCCATGCTGACAGCTCAGAGCCTGGAGCCTGCTTTGGATTTTCTCTCTCTCTCTTTCTGAAAAATAAACATTAAAAAAATTTTTTTAATTAGTAAAATGAAATATGCCATTAATAGGGACTATACCTGACATTATAGTACCTTTTATTGCCACTTTTGTTTTCCTCATAATCTACAAAACAGAGGAAAACAGTTATACATACATATATACATATATATGTATATATTTAACGTTTGTTTATTTGGGGGACAAAGCGAGACAGAACATGAATGGGGGAGGGTCAGAGAGAGGGAGACACAGAATCTGAAACAGGCTCCAGGCTCTGAGCTGTCAGCACTGAGCCCGACGCGGGGCTCAAACTCACAGACTGTGAGATGATGACCTGAGCCGAAGTCGGACGCTTAACCGACTGAGCCACCCAGGCGCCCCAACAGTTATATTTTGATATTGACAAGAATGTTTCTCTTTATGGCAACCAGCTTACCTCTTGTTCCCTTCCTCCCATCCGTCAACAATGCCATCAGAGATGGTTCTCAAAGTTTGGGTTCCGCCACCCTTCCCTGTATTACTTTCGTCCTAACAACAAACCCAAATCCCTTTGCTTCTTTTTCTTCAGCAGGCTGAGACAAAGTGACATTTTCCAAATTCCATTGGGAGAATTAAAAGGAAAATAATGATAGAAAATACTAGTAGGAAGGATGCCTGGCTGGTTCAGTCGGTTAAGCATCTGACTTTGGCTCAGGTCATGACCTCACGGCTCAGGAGTTCGAGCCCCACATCGGGCTCCGTGCCGACAGCTCAGAGCCTGGAGCCTGCTTCGGATTCTGTGTCTCCCTCTCTCTCTGCCCCTCCCCTGCTCATGCTCTGTCTGTGTCTCTAAAATAATAAACATTAAAAAAATTAATTTTTATATGGATTCCAGGCTGAGATGATTTCTGGATATATGGCATTAAATAAAACACGTTTTAGATATGGATTTCAGCTGGGGCTTTTCGTTAACGGCTGGTTTCAAACGTGGCTGCTGGAACATTTTCAATTACACACACTGCTCGCGTGATAATTCCATGGGACGGGGCTGCCGTGCCCGTTTCTCGCTTGTCTGCCTTTGCAAGAAAGGTGGAGAGGCTGAACCCTCGACGGTCCAGCCGCCCTTTCAGCCACGGGCAGCCACGTGACGCAGTGTGGCCCAGAGAGAGATGCTGGGGTGGGGAGGAGGGGATCTGAGAAAACTTTTGCTTTCCTGATAACAAGAAACCGACCCAGCCGGCCCTGCCCCTTTTCCACTTCTCCCAGCCTTGAATGAAGATTTAACGCCAGGAGCAAGGGTAGGTATTTGTGGCCAGGACATCCAAACCAACCTGCCAAGGAAGAAGGGAGAGAGAGGGCACACAAAAGCAACATTCAGCAGCTGAGCCAAGGCCAGCGACAGCCCAGTTCCGATCTCTTGTAAAAACATACGCAAAAACAAAAACAAAAAAAACCTGGGGCGCCTGGGGTGGCTCAGTTGGTGAAGCGTCCGACTCTCGGTTTCTGCCTAAGCCATCATCTCAAAACTCGTGAGTCTGAGCCCCGTGTCGGGCTCTGTGCTGACAGCGCAGAGACTGCCTGGGATTCTCAGTCTCCCTCTTCTCTCTGCCCCTTCCCCACTCTCTGTCTCTCAAGAATAAAGAATCTTAAAAACAAAACCCCCGAAAAACAAAAAAGCAAAAACCTGGTTTTTAAAGGCACTTCCGGCAGTGTGGGTAATGCTGTTACTCGTACGTGTTCCCAACTGATGCAACGGTTAAGTTTCCAAAGGACAGATCTCTGGGCCTCAGCGGACAGCATGTGGCCTCCACAGCTGGCATACCTTTCTGGGCTGCATCCGGGCTCTTCTCCCCCCCCGGGCGCCTCTCCAGCTCGTGCGGGTGCCCCCGCCTTATTTCATGTCCGTTATAGAACAATTTCCGCTCCCTGTAGGTCAAAACCCTACAGGGAGACCCAGTTTAAAATTTTAGAGAACTCCCCCCCAGGCTAAATCAATCACAATGATTAAAATCCTATTTGAAAAGAATATTTAATAGCACAGAGAAAGGTGCAGAATAGATTTTAAGGTGGAAAAAACCAGGTTCTGAAATGTTACACACATCTTTATTTCAATTTGTTTCAAACTTTTCAGTCTGGGGAACACACATCAGCTAGATGCCGGCAAAACCATGGTGACAAGGAATGTTGGCCCCGTCTCCAAGGGGAAGCAGTCAAACCTATCAAGAGCTGAGGGCAAAAAGTTTCATTACATGAAAACCACAAATGCTAGGGGCGCCGGAGCGGCTCAGTCGGTCAAGCGTCTAACTTCGGCTCAGGTCGTGATCTCACGGTTCGTGGGTCCGAGCCCCACGTTGGTCTCTGTGCTGACAGCTTGGAGCCCGGAGCCTGCTTCGGATTCTGTGTCTCCCTCTCTCTCTGCCCCTCCCCTGCTCGAAAGTTCTCTCTCTCTCTCTCATACACACACAAATAAATAAACATTAAAAAAAAAAAAAAAAAAAAGAGCCCTGGATTAGATGATTCCCGAAAGTCAAATACAGTGAGGGGATGGGATTAGAAGAAGCAAAAATACCTTCCCTGGGTCTGTGCCTCCCTCAGAGCTGCTACCGCTCTGAAAACAGCCAGAGAGGTAGAATGGAACACCTGATGTCATGTGACGTTCTCATTCTGATAACTAGGGCCCTTGCAAGCGGTGGGGCTGCAGTGACAAATTCTCATTGAGTCCTGCTGTCTCAGGAGTGTAATGTCAAGCAATCCACTAATAGATGAGGAAATTGCATCAAGGAAGCCAGCTCATCCTTGGGGAAATGAGAACACAGGGCCTGACGTCAGCACCACACCAGACTCTTATGTTAGCAGAGGCTACGTCGTTACAGAAACGAGGCTGCTGTCGGCCTCATTACGGAAATGACACAGAAATCCACGACAGATGTCCCTGTCAGCTTGTGGACTGCGAATCAATGACACCAATGCGTCAGGAGTCAAATTAGAAGGCTAGACAAGGTCACTGAACTTGAGCATTAAACGCGGTAATGGGATGTAATACAGTTTCTGGAACAAGTGTTCAATAAACGCTAGCTGCTGTTAGGGCAATGTGAAATTGATTATTACTAGTTTCCTGGGTGGATTTAGTCATTCATTTGCACGCATTTGCTGGGCCCCTACTATGTGCTCGGCAATAAAGAGAGGAAAAGGGCTATGAATGATGACCCTGCCTTTTGTAAGCTAACAACAGAATACAAATGCTAATGGTAACAAAAAGTGCAGCTAACAGGGGCGCCTGGGTGGCTCAGTCGGTTAAGCGTCCAACTTCTGCTCAGGTCATGATCTCACCATTTGTGGGTTCGGGCCCCACGTCGGGCTCTATGCTGACAGCTCAGGGCCTGGAACCTGCTTCTGATTCTGTGTCTCCCTCCCCTCAGTTCTTCCCCTGCTCACACTCTGTCTCTCTCTCAATTAAATACAGATTTAAAAAAAATTAAAAAAAAAAAAAGTGCAGCTAACATTTTCTGAGCCCTTGCTCTCTGCCCCAGAGACTGCTGGACCCTTCAAGTGCAATACCTTGCATCCTTGTTTCGAAGATGAGGAAACAGAGGCTCAGAGACTTATCTGAGGTCTCAAGGGGCTCAAGTCTCTTCTGACTTTCCAAGCCAATTCCCTCTAATAGCCACAAAACATGGCTCACCATTTAACCTAGTGGGTTCTCACTTAAGGAGGATAAATACAGGCCTGACCTCCTGGTGAGTTTCTGTAAACAAAAGAAGAAAACTATTACCAGATGCTCCTGCTTCAGCTGGTGGAGGAGGTCAGCCCCGGGTCCAAATCTGGGAATACGTAGCCGCAGACAGACTAGACTGGCAAGTTGAAGTGCATTTAGCGGCATCCCTGCCAACTGAGAACAGGAGGGAGACGGGGGGCAGGCGGTGGGAGGGGGGTTCTTCCCAGGTTTTTGGTTAGATGGAGGGATGGACCCATCCTCATTTTACCCCCAAACTTCTTGGCATTTCTACCTATTAGAAATACAAAGTAGAAACAGAATCTACTTCTCAGAATCCCCACAGCATCTCATCTGTAACCCTCACGGCACTTGCCACTTTCTTACTAAGACTCCCTGACATAGAAGGGGCTAATTTTTACTGAATACACTACCAGGAAAGGCTAAACATACACAAATACATAATACTAGGCACCCTTTGTGGAAAGAGGCCCCGAAGCGGTTGAGGAAACTGTAGATGATCTGCCCAAGGTCACATAAAGAACCAGCAGCATACCAAACAACAAAAGCCAGCCGAATCCCTGCCCAGTGGTCTTTTGAGGACGCGATACCGCCTCTCCTAACCACGACAAAGGCGGAAAAACTTTGAGAGGGAAAAGGAGAAATGCAGGCAAACAGATCCCTAATGCAGCCAGAGGCTAACGGTCTTTGTGGCAGAGGGACAAAATCAGTCCTCTCCCATTCCCGAGCAACCACAGGCAAACAGATGATAACAGTGATAACAAATATAATCATGGTAATAACGGGGAGCATTTATATAGCATTTACTATGTGCCTGGCACCGTCCTAGGGACTTTATAAATACTAACTCTTACAATCGCCACAACTGTTACCACCTCCCTTTTTCAGTGAGGTTAAGGACAGCAAGGGTAAGTCGTCTGCCCAAGTTAGCGAGCTTGTATTGCTAATAGGAATTAACATGTATTGAGCATTTGCCACGTGCCAGGAACGGAGCCCGGAAACGGTACGAGTCCCATTATCTCGTTGAGCACTCAAAGCAACCCTAAGATAAATGCTATCATTATCCCCGCTTTCAGATGAAACCAGGGCGCTCGGGAGGGTAACTTGTCCCAGCCGGTTGACTTCAGAGGCCCTGCTCTTAGTTCCATCGCCGCGTGCAGGGCCAGATGCTACAGCCCGGGCGCGAGGGGACGGCGCACTGGGCACAGGCCTGTTCGCTCCGGAGCAGGGAGCGTCACGCGGAATCCTCGGCCGGGGCGGCACCGGGGGGGGGGGGGGGGTTCGGATCTGAAAGCGAGGAAGGCCGTCATCGGCGTCTCAGAGCTCGGCGCCCAGTCCGGGGACGTCCGAGCCCAATCAATCCCTCCTGCACTGCGAGCCGCTACTGCCCCCTGCTGCCCGCCCATCCGGAGCCCAGGCCCCCGCCCGCCTCGGCCCAACCGGGGAGCCCGGCCGGCGGCCCCCGCCCCCTCGCAGCAAGACCACCGCACCCCTGCGGCCACGGCTCTTCCCTCCGCCCTTCCTTTCCCGCAGCCCGCCACTCCCCTCCGTCCCTTTCCCCCACCCCCCTCCCCAGGACAGTCCCCCCACCCCTCGGCCCAGACCCTGGGTTGCTATGGTGACGCGGGGCCCCAGAGAGGCGCGGGAAGGGGCGGGGTCGCGGGGCCCCGGGCGCGCGCCCGGGTTCGGGCACGCCGGCGGGACGCCCCCGGTTGCCAGGGTGATGCGGGGTCGAGCGGCTGCGGGCGCGCTCCCCGGCTCCAGGAAGCGCGCGGGAAAGGCGGCCACGCGCGTTCTTCCTCGGCCCCCGGCTGGTCTGGCACATTCGGGCTCTGAATTCCACGGCGGATCGGGCCTCGTGTTCCCGCCGTCGGTGCGGGGGAGCCTCAGTGATGCGGCCCGCGGGGGCCGTCTCCCTCTCCCCGCACCCCATCCTCCGGCTCTGGGCAGTAGACGGCGACGAAGGAGTTACACCAAGGCCCTACCTAGCCTCTTACGACCGTCGTGGGGTGGTGGTGGGGGCGCTCGCTGTGGCCTTGGACCTGCTTCCTGGGGCCCCTTGTGATGCCACCCTCTTGGCTTCGCGTGGCTGTGGGAGGGTGCGCGAGGGTGGGCTGACCGCTGTCGCTGCAAGACCGGCTGACCTTTGTGAGGCCACCTGATTTTCCTAGCATGGATGTGCCATAATGTGTTTAACCTTTCTCCCACTGGAGGACACCAATTTTTTAGCCAGTCTTCTGTTCCTACACACAGCGCAACGGTAACCTGCTTGTCTATGCCTCTGCGTACATGTGCGGTGTTCTCTGTAGAATAAACTTCCAAAAGTCACATTGCTGTCAAAAGCCAAGTGCAAGTTTAATTTTCACGGATGTGGCCAAATTGCTCTCCAAAGACATTAGCAAATTTACATCCCCACCAAAACTGGAATGCAATCATTTCAATTAGGATTATATCAACAGTGATGAACTGTTGTGAAAGAATTTTTCCAGAGCCAATGCCATTAAGCCAATTTAATTTCTTAAATTCTTTCTTTCTTTCTTTTTTTTTTTTTTTCTTTTTTAAAAGTAACCTCTACACCCCAGCTGGGGCTAGAACTCTCAACAGCCCTCCCACCCCCATCAAGAGTCACTGTGTTCTACTGACTGAGCCAGCCAGGTGCCCCACAAATTTAATTCTTTGATCCGTTTTTTTTTTTTTTTATATATACAATATAGTCAAACAGTATCTAATCCCATTTTTATTTCATGGAAATCATCTTCCTTAAATGACTGTTACACGGAAATGTCATAATAAATTATGTGACTTAAAGGTTGGGTTCAAGGGGCGCCTGGGTGGCTCAGTCGGTGAGCGTCTGATTTTGGCGCAGGTCATGATCTCATGGTTTGTGAGTTGGAGCCCCATGTCAGGCTCTGTGCTGACAGCTCAGGGCCTGGAGCCTGCTTTGGATTCTGTGTCTCCCTCTCTCTCTGCTCCTCCCCTGCTCCCATGCTATCTCTCTCTCAAAAATAAATAAAGGTTAAAAAAAAAAAAAGTTTGGTTCAAGAGCGAATGGCCAAGAAAGAATTCTTGAGACTGTTTTGTTGAAAAAAGGTAATTTTATTATAGCATGGGGACAGGACCGTGGGCAGAAAGCTGTACTGGGATTGTGAAGAGTGACTGATTATATACTTTTTAATTAGTGGGGGTTAGAGATAGCATAAGTCTCTAAGAAATTTGGAAGCAAGGCTTTCAGGACCTTGAGGGGCTAGCTGCTGTGAAGATAAGGTTACTCTTAGTCTTTAATTAAACATCAACACCAAGGCAGCCATGAGTTCCTTGAGGAAGGTCACGCTCTGCGAGTTTCAGGTGTCTATCTGTGGGCTGCAAGCTGTAAGGAGATTTAATTGTGGCTACATTTCTCTTGTCTTTGTTTTCCTCATCAATAGACATTTTACTTACTCAATAATCTGTATACCGAGTTTTACTTTCATTATATCAAGGTGAAGTATCTTATGTCAACATCACTTTACTGAAACAAAACAAAACAAACTCCTGAGATCGAGAAGCTGGTCTGACATTCTGATTTGGCCATATTTCTCTCCTTTTGGACATAAACAAACCACAGAATATCATTCTCAAACAAGCTTACTCTGATAGCGTGATAAAATGAGAGCAAGGCTACTTTACAATTTTGATTAAGCATGGACAAAAACATGGTCACTGTCACACGTACAAAATACCAAACGTTCCCCTCTCTTGGCTAGAGTGAGTGACTGCCACTTCTTCACCAATTAGAGTTTTCCTCCCAATCTAGAGCAAACCCTGCTTTCGTAGACTCCTTGATCACTCAACCAATGCTCCATTCCTACAGATTTCTTTCTAACCCTTTGACTGAAATGCCCCATAGCTCCCCCCGCGGCGTGCAACTTGTTCAAGGATGGGTGTGTTCCCAGGTCTTTGGCCAGAGGGCACTGCCACTAGCAAGTGCAAGTTTTCCTTGGTAAAATTTTGCAAGTCTAAAATTTCCCAATGGCAGTCCTTTATCAATGTTTGATAAAGCACACATTTTACGTGCGCTGTCTAGTCTATTTCAGTTTGACTATTTCAACCTGTTAAAAAAACAAAACGCAAGCGACTGAACTTTAAGATCGCTCTGGCTTTATTAAACGATCCAAGAATCGAGGAGCCTCCCGTCTAACGAGTAGAGGAGTTTTTAAATGGAAGGTTTTTTTTTTTTTGTAAGGAAGGAGGGTGGGACCAGCAGTTATTAGCAAGAGAAAAGAAAGGATCGTTTCAGGCAAGGTTACCAGCCCTTAGGGGGACAGGCGGGAGCAGGGCAGTGGGGAGGGGGCGGAGGGGGAGGGGAAGAAGTGGGGGAGGGTGGAGGAGTCTGATTAGGTGGATTACCTTGTCCTCCTTTGAAGGATGAAGAGCCCCTACAACCGATTACCTCTTTGGTGCTGACCAGAAAATTCCAGATTGATTGGTGTAAAATTCCACTACTGGAAAGGTTGAAACTGCAATTAAGTCTTGGTTTGCTGTCCTGGGGGCAAGTGACTCCACCTTGGCCTTGTGGCTTTCTTTTTAACAAATCAGATCTGAGTGTTTCTTTTTTTTTCAGTTTTCAGTGTTACCCTCAAGATAGGAATCTTCTGAGTTGTTTAAAAAACAAAACAAAACAAAACAATTTTAGCAGGTGCATCTTAACTGTTATCAGTTTTATTTTGTATTATTTATTTTTACCAGGCAGAGTCATTATGAATTGGACAGAAGATTGATAATTTGGATCTATTTCCTGAGTCGAGAACCATCAGTAAAGGCAGTGGGATGGGACCCGGCTACAAAGCGAAACAAGCCAAGATGTGCTTCAACTGGCGGGTTTAGTCTCTGCCACCATATCCGTACAGGTGCAGGGAACACAGACCCTGCTGTGAAGGAGCTCGTGTCCTTGTTTTTTTTTTTTTTTTAATTTTTTTTTCAACGTTTTTATTTATTTTTGGGACAGAGAGAGACAGAGCATGAACGGGGGAGGGGCAGAGAGAGAGGGAGACACAGAATTGGAAACAGGCTCCAGGCTCTGAGCCACCAGCCCAGAGCCTGACGCGGGGCTCGAACTCACGGACCGCGAGATCGTGACCTGGCTGAAGTCGGACGATTAACCGACTGCGCCACCCAGGCGCCCCTTGTTTTTTAAAGTTTATTTATTTGATTTGACAAATTGACGGCGCGAGTAGGGGAGGGGAGAGAGAGGGAGACAGAGAATCCCAAGCAGGCTCCGCACTGTGAGTGCGGGCTCGAACCCACAAAACCGTGAGATCGTGACCTGAGCCAAAACCGAGAGTTGGATGCTTCACAGACTGTGCCCCTCGGGCGCTCCGGGGAATTCGCATTCTAATCAGAAGAAGTAGGAACTGACTGACCTCAATTTGTCCATTGGACTCTGGAGAAAGGCCTTCCAGACAGAGGGAACAGCCAAATACAAGATGTTTATTCAGTCAGCACATGGTCCTGGAGTGAGCCTCTGCCAGGAATTGTGCTTGGCATCGGGATACGGGGATGGATAAGTTCCACGAGGCCCCTGCCCTCACAGAGCAATCAGTCCGGTGGGAGGGATGCACGTTAAATAATCACGCGGATGATGACTGTGTGTCGTAACTGTTGCAGAGAAAACCCTAGGATTCCACGGGAGCTGGAATAATGGCAACCTCACCAATCAGGTCAAGGAAGTGGGGGTTCGCGGAAGGCTTCGTTGAGATAATGACTTAAAAAAAAGTTTTTTTTAATGTTTATCTATATCTGAGAGGAAGAGAGAGACAGTGCGTGAGCAGAGAAAGGGGCAAAGAGAGAAGGAGACCGAATCCAAAGCAGGTTTCAGGCTCTGAGCTGTCAACACAGAGTCAGACGCAGGACTCGAACTCATGAGCCCTGAGGTCATGACCTGAGCCGACCTCGGATGCTCAAGTGGCTGAGCCACCCAGGCGCCCCGAAATAGTGACTTTTAACGTGAGATGTGAAGGATGAGTTGGAAGGGTGTTCCTGGGAGAGGGAACCACCGATAGCCTCAAGTGAGAGCCGCTTGGCTCTTTTGAAAGCACGAAAACAGCCAGTGGGGTTGGAGTAAAGCTGACCGGGCAGGGGGTCGGGGGAGGAAGCCAGAAGACAGGTGTAGGTCCTGCAAGGCCTTGTCCAGCATATTAAGCCATTTGCATTTTAATTGAAAAGCAACCGCTGGAAAGACTGTCAAGAGGAATGGTATGATTCGATCTGACATATATGTTTTTACATTGTCGGTGCGGAGAACGGATGGGGGCAGTTGGGGAGGATAATAAATGCGCAAAACCAATGAGAAGGAGACCGCTACACTTGTCCGAGGGAGCAAGGATCGTTACCCGGCAGTCCTTGGCACAGGGAAGTATTCAGTGGGGTGCTGGGATGGCAGGAGATTGGTTTGGATGGGGGACTGTGTGAGGGGAGGAAACGTCTAGCGAAAAGTACGGACACACCCCTGTTTATGAAATGCGTTGTGTTTCCCTCACCCTCATGTGTTGAGGTCCTAGTGGCCGGTCCCTTAGAACGCAGCTGGATTTGGAAAGAGGTAATTAAGGTGAAACAAAGTCATCTGAGTGGGTCCTGCTCCAATGCGACCCGTGTCCTCGTGAGAAGAGGACCAGAGACAAGGCTGTGCGAGGGCGCGGCAGGAAGGCAGCTCTCCGCAAGCCAAAGAGAAAGGCCCCGGGGAGAAACCTGTCTACACCGCTCTCCTGGCCATCCCCTGCTCCGGGACTTCGAGAAAACACATTTGTCGTGTGTATGCCACTCGGGGGCTGTGCTATTTGGTTATGGCGGCCCTAGCGGATCGCTATGAACCCAAATGTCCAAAATAACGGGGCCGTTGGGAAATAAATTGTGTCCGTGTGGTGAAGAAGAGTGTCACCCCAAGATTGGCCCGTGTAAATCCAAGACTGTGACTTCACGAGGAGTTTCACTTCATACCCTCTCTTCTGGCTGGAGGAATTTCGTCGCGTGTCCAAGGACCCATAGTGAGCTTTAAAAGCAGCCACTGGCTGTCATTGTGACAGTGGCCTCTTGAGTGCAGGTTGTGATTAAACTGGCTACTTTGGGTGGGGCCTGGGGCAGGAGGGAGAGCTCGGGCCTGACCCCGCCCCCGGGCCACGGCAGCCGGCCAGGGGTCTGGGACAAGTGGCGGATGGGGCTCGTGGACAGCAGGAGATTCAGTCTCAGCAGAAAAATGCCAAAACGCAAGCTGGACAAAAGAAGTCAAGAAGGACACGACTGACGGCAGAGGTGCCTGCCAAAGCCACCTTCATATACACCTGCACTCTTCGTAGGACACAGATGCCGGACCCCAAGACCTCCAAGCAGCATTTGAGAAGCCAACATCCTAAGACTCCACTTCCCCCGGAACCGGCTGCTGTTCAGGCATAAAGTTGTTTACAGGTGAATCCGTGGTATCGTTGACTCTTCTACTGTCTGAGACCTTAGGTCACAAACCTGCAGTTCTTTACTGTTGAGAGAGACAGAGCTCGGGCAGGGGAGGGGCAGAGAGAGAGGGAGACACAGAATCCGAAGCAGGCTCCAGGCTCTGAGCCGGCAGCACAGAGCCCGACGCGGGGCTCGAACTCACGGACCGCGAGATCGTGACCCGAGCCGAAGTCGGTCGCTCAACTGACTGAGCCACCCAGGCGCCCGGTACCTGCAGCTGTTTTCCTAACAGACTGTAGATCAGCAAAAATAACGGGGTCACAGAACCACTCATTTCTACACTGTCCGCTTTTGGGCTTCCGACAGAGGCAATTCTGTGCAAAGATACAGCTGACTCTGATTTGGACGTCTGAAAATCAGTCCATCCTTATTATGAATTTTTTTTTTTTTACAATTGTAATTACATTGCCGTTCGTACTATGTAAAATAACTCATTTAACAAAGTAGTGCTTTGTTTTACAGCAATGGCAACATAAATGAATGAATGAATGAATTTGCTACTTTCTAGAAGTAACAGTTCCAAGCTTCATTTGCATTGTTTCTTTTGCCTTTCTTTGTCTCTATTATTGCTTCTTTTTTTCAATTTATAAACTCTTGCAGTAATTGGGCACCATCAGTTTACATAGTCCTTTTCTTTCCCACTTATGAAAATTCACCCTATGAATTTCTTTTTTTGAATTTTTTTTAACGTTTTATTTATTTTTGAGACAGAGAGAGACAGAGCATGAACAGGGGAGGGGCAGAGAGAGGGAGACACAGAATCTGAAACAGGCTCCAGGCTTTGAGCTGTCAGCACAGAGCCCGATGTGGGGCTCGAACTCACAGACTGCGAGATCATGACCTGAGCCGAAGTCGGACGCTTAACTGACTGAGCCACCCAGGCGCCCCCACCCTATGAATTTTTTAAGGAACGAAGTAACCTTGTAATGGCGGGGGGGGGGGGGGGGGGAGCTATTCTATGCAAATATTTAAAAGAGTAAGGCAGGGAAAACATGAGGTAGAGCCCTGTATACTGACATGAAAAGACGTCCAAATCATATGGTTAAGTGGGGGGAAAAATATGTTGATTATGAACCAATTTTTGTTTTTTAATAAAACCACCTATTAGGGGGAAAAAAATCTGGAAACATATGCAGCCAACTTTATTTTATTTTTTTAATGTTTATTTATTTTTGAGAGAGAGACAGAGCATGAACAGGGCAGGGCAGAGAGAGAGAGGGAGACACAGAATCCGAAGCAGGCCCCAGGCTCTGAGCTGTCAGCACAAAGCCCAACGTGGGGCCTGAACTCATGAACTGCAAGATCATGACCTGAGCCCAAGTCAGATGCTCAACCAACTGAGCCACCCAGACACCCCTATGCAGCCACCTTTAAAATACCTTAGAGGCACCTGGGTGGCTCAGTCCATTAAGTGTCTGACCTTGTCTCAAGTCATGATTTCACCACGTGCTGTGCTGATGGCTCTGTGCTGATGGCTCAGAGCCTGGAGCCTGCTTCGGATTCTGTGTCTCCCTCTCTCTCTGCCCCTCCCCTGCTCATTCTCTGTCTCTCTCTGTCTCTCAAAAAAAAATAATAAACATTGAAAAAAAATACCTTACAAATTCTACTATTTAAGGATCTAAGTTCCGTCAAATTGATGGGCTTTTGGGGTGATGGTGGGGTTCAGAGCTGATGGCCAAGAAAGAATTCTTGAAGACATCTTTGGTGCAAAAAGGTGATTTTATTAAAGCACGGGGACAGGACCCATGGGCAGGAATAGCCTCACTGGGGTTGTGAAGAGTGACTGGTTATATACCATGGGGCAGGGGGAGGCAACGTCAAGAGGAAGTTTCTGAAAGGGATTTTCCATCTGCTAAAGACTCACAGATTACCGGAGGCCTAGCTAAGTTTGTTTTTCCCCCAACAAAGCATTACCATTAAGACTGTAGGGAGGTCCTGGAGACAGTTTAACTCTGCCAGCCTCAAGTATTTGTCGATGGGCTGCAGGTTCCAAGGAAATTTAATTTTTCCTGCCATTTCCTTCTTGCCTTTGTCCCCACCCCCCCCCTCCCTGTCACCATGGAGGGGTGATGTTGGGGCTCCAGGAAACTGAGTCTACAGGTTTCTGGAGATTAGGCTATTGATAAGATTGCCTTTTTCTTGTAATTTACTAAGATAGTTGTCAACTCATGGAGACCCCTGTCCTGCATGACTGTGATCTCTATCAGTTAACCATTTGTTTTCTTTCCTTTCCTTTGTCCCTGGGCAGCCAGGGGTGCCTGAGGAATGTCACACACATCCCGCCTGGGGTCGGGGCTAGCCCGAGCCTTGCCTTCAGCTTGCCTTAATGCTCCCTCATCAGAATGAGCCTTGTTGCTGATTTCCTGTAGCGGGGAAACCCACAACACATAATACGTGAAGACCAAGAAAGGACTTACTGTCCCTGACACGTAACCGAGGGTTACGAGGACCTGTCCCGTCAAACCACATATAAATACTAGTAAAGCTTACTAGTCTTATCGTGTCTTGTGTCTTATTGTGTGTGTGTGTCTTATTTTTATTTATTTGTTTGTTTGTTTCAGGAACATTTTCTTTTTCTTTTTTTTTAACTTTTCTTTTTTCTTTTTTTTAATTTACATCCAAATTAGTTAGCATCGAGTGCCGCAATGATTTCAGGAGTAGATTCCTTAGTGCCCCTTCCCCATGCAGCCCATCCTCCCTCCCACACCCCCTCCCGTAACCCTCAGTTTGTTCTCTTTATGAGTCTCTTCTGTTTTGTCCCCCCTCGGGTTTTATATTGTTTTTGTTTCCCTTCCCTTATGATCATCTGTTTTGTCTCTTAAAGTCCTCATATGAGTGAAGTCATATGATTTTTGTCTGTCTCTGACTGACTCGTTTCACTTAGCATAATACCCTCCAGTTCCATCCACGTAGTTGCAAATGGCAAGATTTCACTCTTTTTGATTGCCGAGTAATACTCCACTGTGTGTGTGTGTGTGTGTGTGTGTGTGTGTATATATGTATACCACATCTTCTTTATCCATTCTTCCATCGATGGACATTTGGGCTCTTTCCATACTTTAGCTATTGTTGATCGTGCTGCTATCAACATGGGGGTGCATGTGTCCCTTCGAAACACCTGTATCCCGTGGATAAACGCCTAATCGTGCAATTGGTGGGTTGTAGAGTCGTTCTATTTTTAGTTTTTTGAGGAACCTCCATACTGTTTTCCAGAGTGGCTGCACCAGCTTGCATTCCCAGTGTGTGTCTTATTTTTAAAACAAGCGTATCCATAAATATGGGGCGCCTGGGTGGCTCAGTCAGTTAAGCATCAGACTTCAGCTCAGGTCATGATCTCGTGGTTTGTGGGTTCGAGCCCTGCGTTGGGCTCTGTGCTGACAGCTCAGAGCCTGGAGCCGGCTTTGGATTCCGTGTCTCCCTCTCTGCTCCTCCCCTGCTTGCACTCTGTCTCTCTCTCTCAAAAATAAGCATTGAAAACATTTGTTTAATAAAATAAAACAAGCATATTCGGGAACATAAATCCTAATATTCTCTGCTCCCACCCCGGGGGGATAATCTTATACACCCCGTGTACCCTACTTGAGACAATACCAGTCACTATACAGATAGAGCGTTCTGCAAATGCAGTGAGTGATGCTTCGTTAGAACGTGTGTTTATGCAATTAGAATACGATCTTGTATATGAAACACCCACTGTGTATGATTCAGAGCACACAGCCGTCCAGAGAAAGGAGTCACCGACACTATCAGGTGTTTTCTTATTGGAGAAAAGAGATGATGGACTTTGATGATCTCTGAGAAGTTTCCCCACTGGTTTTCTGCAAGTCCCGGGTCTCTCCAAGTCATGGATTCCAGCATTTGAAATGGCTGGGCTGGGCTCAAGTGGTGTCCTTAAAGGAAATTGTGCCCAGAGGGACTGTTCAATAGGGTGCTGTGTGGCAATCTTCGAGGTAAAGTTATTTAAAGTCATTTAGTGTGATTCGGTGTGGCTTTTGCCACGTTGAAGAGGGTTTGTTTTCTGAAACCTGGATTTAATAAAAGAATTTAAATTTTTTTTTTAACGTTTATTTATTTTTGGGACAGAGAGAGACAGAGCATGAACGGGGGAGGGGCAGAGAGAGAGGCAGACACAGAATCGGAAACAGGCTCCAGGCTCTGAGCCATCAGCCCAGAGCCCGACGCGGGGCTCGGACTCACAGACTGCGAGATCGTGACCTGAGCTGAAGTCGGACGCTTAACCCACTGAGCCACCCAGGCGCCCCATTAATAAAAGAATTTAATAACCACCACTTCCTAATACATTGAAACGTCGGTTTACTGCTGGAGGTGGCTGGGTTATCTGTACAGCTGCCCACAGCGCTACTCTGAGAGCAGCACTAAAATGTCAGCGGGACACATGGGAAACAGGGGCTGGTGACTTGAGAACCTCACACAAGAGTCCTTCAGGGTTGGCCGACTGTTAAGCGGTCTTGCTCCCACTGATGAAGGTCGCCTGGGTTGGGGGAGAGGGAGGGGGTAAAGGGGCTTAGATCAAACTGAGAAGGGGGCTTTCAAGTTAGGATAACCCGAAAGTGAAGAAGGGGCCGGCCATGCGGGGAACCCACAGAAGAGTGTTAAACGCAGAGGGACAGTGAATGAAAACGCCCCAGTCCCAAGTGTTCTGGAAAGAGAGGCCACCGTGGCTGGAGCACAGAGCCTGGGAGGGAGGCGTCTGGCTGCGGGGGATGAAGAGAAGTGGACAGACCCGGAATGATACTTCTAGTTAGAACAAGCAGGATTTGCTGGACCGAAGATGGGAGAGAAATATGACTCCTGAGATCGCCGTTCATGCATCTGGGTGAACGGCGGATGGTTGGCCGTTTACTGAGATAGGCGGTGGACCCGGGAAGGCAAGGTTGTGAGTAGAAGGTCAAGAGCTCTGTTTGGAACGTACGTGTGAGCTGTCTGTTAGACATCCAGGTGACAAGTGTCAAGCAAGCCGCCGAGTGTCCAAGTCCTCGGTGGAAAACTCCAGGAACAACCGGTTAAATAAACCGTTCTTTTTAATTAATGAACGCTTACTTATTATCCGTTCCACCCATGTAATGAGATACTATGCAGGCATGCCAAGAGCACGGTGATGAGAAGGCCCTACTGGAATGGATACAAATGAGCTGCATCCAGGAGACAAAAAAGCCACGTGTGACTATTTGCAAAAGCACAAGGGGGCAGGGAGAGTAGGTGAGCATTTGACTGTGTGATATCTCTTGTCAACAAGCACAAGGCACCGGCACCCAGATGACGTCCAGGTGGAGGATCAGGGCAGGTTGGGGATGGTGAGGAGGGAGACGGCTTACCTTTGGTACTTCTGAATCTTGAATCGCATGACCATACTACCTGTCCCACGATAAGTCAGTTGAACTACATTGTTTATGTGAATTAATTAATGGACTCTCTGATCTGACTTTCCATCTCACTTAACAGAAAATCTAGTCTCCTCATCCTGCCGAACAAAGCCTCCCAGTGGGACCCTGCCCCATGTCTGCGCTAGCTTTCCAGCACTTTCTCACCAAGGTCCAGCCCCTCTGACCTCCTTTTGAACCTCAACAGGCCAAGCACAGTCGCCACTTTGGGCTTTTGATCCCTGCATCTTGACCTTCCTGATGATGGCCCTCCATGGCTCACTCCCTAAAGTCTCTGCCCGGAAGTCACTTCCTTAGAAATGTCTTCCCTGATCTCAAGTAAATGTACTACCCCCCACCTCCCATGTTTTACTTCCCCCATAGCGATTACCGATCTAACATTATTTCGTTTGCTTGTTTACTGTTATGTCTCCCCCACCATGCTCACGTGCCACCATAATCTCAATGCCTAGAAGGGTGCCTGGTCCACACTCTTCAACACATATTTGTCAATGACTGAATGGTGTCATTCGGTTCTTGCTGCAGCCTCCTGGTGGCCCTGGCAGCCACGATATTTGTCATAGCTCTTGCTTTGTTTCTTTACAGTTCCGGAGGCAGCATCTAGACTAGAGTTCCAACGTTGGCTTCTCTTCTTCTCAGCTCTGTGACCGTGGGCAAGTCACAAATGTCACTGGGCTCTGTGGCGACTACATGAAATCCCACGTAAGAAGAGCGCTTCTGGCTTACTCAGTAGATGTTCACCGCAACCCGGGGGCTGGCTGAACGGGAAAGGCCATTGTCCATTTGAGGGTGAGGAGATGCGCCCAGTCGGGGCGGGGGGGGGGGCAGTGACCTGCTTAAGGTCAAGTAACCTGCGTGGCAGAGACAGGTTTTTTTTCTCCTTATTGCCTGTGAATCCTGCAAGAAAGAGCGCCTGCCCTCCTCCCCTGGGAGCAGAGTCTATCCTTATAATCAAGCACCACAATAATTTCCCTCTTTACGGGGAATTGGCCGTTTGTCTTTTGGTTTTCTTCTCATAAATGCTTGATATGCTTTGGCCTGGAAAACAGTACGTAGAGTTTCTAAACACCATCGTCAAATTAAATGCAGTGACGCACTGGCTTAGGGAAGCCGTTCGTCTCGCTGTGTCTTAAAAGCAATGAAACGGCTGATCGGTTTTGCTTCTGCATGTTTATTTCTTATAAGTGATGGAAACACCGATGTCGAAAGCCGGAGAACTGAACCTGCCTTATAATGTAAGCGCCGGAACAGAAAGTCGTTTCCCAGACATCGTGTTCGCATTTTATTTTCTCAATTTAGACCGCAGACCTCAGGAACAAGGGCTGGATTTGTAATGACCCGGAGGAAGGTAGTGAATCTCTGAAATCTGACAACAGATGTCACCCGCACCGTGTTGCTCACAGAGACGTCCGTGCCACCTTGCATTTCGGTGCTCAGACATCTTCTCAGATGTAATAAAATTATTTGTGACGGTGCAGATGCTTATTGTCAAAAACGTCTGCCTCCCCGTGCCACCGCATCCGACCTCGTTTATCCCCGCAGTGACTTTACGAAGTCATGAGCACGCTCCCCGTTTGACAGGCAGGGAAACTGAGGCTCAGCGTGGCCCGGTATTGCTCACGGTCACGCCTGTCTGTCTCCAAAGCTGTGGTCTTTCCATGCCGTCCTTGGACAAAGTCCCCAATGTGTGCTATCCCTGGAGGGTGCCCACCTTGCATCAGTCCTTCTGAGCCAATTAGAGCTGCTCAGATTAGGAATGTCAGACGGAAGCAGATCCATAGAGGCGGAGGGGGCTGAAATGTAGAATTTAAACGAGCAGAAGGAAGGCATGGAAGCTCCCAGAAGCAGAATCCCCAGAGGCCCCCCCCAGCGTACAGCTCCCTGATGCTAAGTCACTGACACTTGAAAAGCCTTAACAAAACGTGTGTCCTATTTTCCTTTTCTGCCTCTTCTCTGTGAAGCAGCAATCAGCTTTGTCATTCATTCTTCAGGAAACCAGTCAGGGTGTGCAGGGCAACTGCAGCTGAGAACCTCAGATGTCTCCTTCTTGCGCAATCTAGTGAACAAAGAAGCTGTTTGGTGCCCTTTAATTCACAGCCCGGCTTCAATTCAGTGCAAGAGAAGGTGTCCCCACGCCACCAAAGCCTGCGGGAGGGTAGGGATGGAAGAGTGTGAGGCATGGAGGTCGTCCTCAGCCTTTTTGGGCAGAGGACACGGGGGACAGGGGACGAGGAGAGCGGCCTGCTGAGCAGAACCTCTGGCCGTGGCACCCAGCCACCTGGAGGTCAACACACGCCGCGGGGAAGGCTGATGCTCGCTCAAGTGCGAGAACCACTGAGTTAAACCATCTCAAGGGGACGGGTGGGGGTAAGGCTCCCGCAGCCCCCGGTTCAGGCTCCTCCCGGCCTCGAGGTGTCACGGACATCCTCTGAGCCTGCCGGTTGACTTCTCCAGTTCGTTCCACACACCGAAGGGGAGTGGAGGAGGAGGAAAGCTAGATTCAGAAGGTGCTTCGGTTTGGAAAACGATGATTCTGGGGCCAGAAGCACTTCCACAAGAGAGACGTCCTAAAGTGTGGCCCATCAGATGGCGTGGGCGAGTGGGCACGAGTGGCCTCTTAAGCCGACTCATTGTCAGCCCCCCAAGTGCAGGCGTCCGTCCGGCAGGTCCTCTACCAGATTAAGGGCGGCCGCCAGCTTGCTTGTCCTCAGGGGTCGGAGTGTAACCCCCATTCCACATATCCCCTTTTCGTTTTCTCCCACCCGATCTTGTTCGACATATTTATCTCTTTATTATATGTGAGGAGTAAAGGAGATGATTCATTTGCAGAAATACCAAATAAAAGCTGTGTTGTCTAGTTTAACAGCAGGTTTACAACCTATTGGAAATATATACGAACCCCTCCCCCGCCTTAGACGCTTCACTTCCTGGTTCTTCTTCCCCCCTCTCTTTTTCTTTTCTTTTTGGATATAATTTATTGTCAAATTGGTTTCCATACAACACCCAGTGCTCATCCCAACAGGTGCCCTCCTCCCTGCCCATCACCCACTTTCCCCTCTCCCCCACCCCCCATCTACCCTCAGTTCATTCTCAGTATTTAAGAGTCTCTTCTGGTTTGCCTCCCTCCCTCTCTGTAACTTTTTCCCCCCCTTCCCCTCCCCCATGGCCTTCTGTTAAGTTTCTCAAGATCCACATAGGAGTGAAAACATATGGTATCTGTCTTTCTCTGCCTGGTTTATTTCACTTGGCATAATACCTTCCAGTTCCAACCACGTTGCTGCAAATGGCCAGATTTCATTCTTTCTCATTGCCAAGTAGTATTCCGTTGCATATACAAACCACAGCTTCTTTATCCATTCGTCAGTTGATGGACATTTAGGCTCTTTCCATAATTTGGCTATTGTTGAAAGTGTTGCTATAAACATTGGGGTACAAGTGCCCCGATGAATCAGCACTCCTGTATCCCTTGGGTAAATTCTTAGCAGTGCTATTGCTGGGTCATAGGGTAGGTCTATTTTTAATTTTTTGAGGAACCTCCACACTGTTTTCCAGAGTGGCTGCACCTGTTTGCATTCCCACCAACAGTTCAAGAGGGTTCCCGTTTCTCCACATCCTCACCAGCATCTATAGTCTCCTGATTTGTTCATTTTGGTCATTCTGACCGGCGTGAGGTGATATCTCACTGAAGTTTTGATTTGTATTTCCCTGATGATGAGTGATGTTGAGCATCTTTTCATGTGTCTGCTGGCCATCCGGATGTCTTCTTTAGAGAAGTGTCTATTCATGTTTTCTTCGCGGGCTTATTTTCATGGGTTTTGCAATGAGCATGCACCAAAGAACAAAGGAGGGACTGAAAGTCTGCGTCATCTCAGGAAATGTACATTTGTTCCAATCAGACTACTTTTCGCCTTCCATGGGCATAGGCGACATCCGGGTAAGGGTGTAACCTCTGTAGCACTCAGCCAATGAGGAACCAGGGGAGGGACTTCACACTCGGAGATAAATTGTCTGCTGTAAGTGCCCCAAGTGTGCCTGTCCATTAGACACTCGCTCTTGCAAGAACTTTGATTAAAGCTTCATTTCATTGCGCCCCGAATCTCCACATCCCTCCTTTGGTTGGGTTGGTGGGCTTATTTTTCACATTGTATGCCACACTTCCCACTAAAACCCCAGCTGCTAGAACAAGAACAAGAACAGGATAGGGTCTGGGACTTTATTGAATGAATGAATAAATGAATGAATGAACGAGGTCCTCACGATATGCTTGGCTGAAGTAAACGGCTGTGTTGGCCGGGTACAGACACGACTGTAGTTTTCTTACATGCAAGATGGGGGTAATTATAGTACCTGCCTCATAGGGTTGTGGTGAGGATTAGATCAGCTAATACGTGTAAAAAGTTCAGGACAGTGTCTAACACACGGTATGCACTCAATAATGTTAGCTATTACTATCGTAAAATGTAATGTTGACTGGTATTGTTGCCCCCAAGGAACAGATGCAAAACTACAGTACCGAGAAGTGAAGCTACATGTCCAAGGCTGTTAGGCAAAGCGATAGCAAGCAATTCAAACCCTGTCTAATCTCTGCATTCTCAGACATGTCAGCCACCAAGATGGGTAGGTCAGTCCTCAGAGCAAAATTCCAAATTCTATTTTACAATAGATCTGGGAAGTTTGTGGGGACAGACCCAAGGGTGAATGTTCCTAGAGTAATTACGTGACCATTATTAATAGCCATTCACTCATTGCTAATTTTCCATATCCAGAGTAAGCACCACGCCTAATGCCAGAAAGCAGGAATACCGAAATATTCAGAACACGGACCCTGACTCAAAGAGATCACATTCTAGTGAAAGAGACAGGCCAACAAACAGAAAAAAATAACATGAAGGTGTACTAGGTGTTGTGATCAGGTGCCTTTTACGCTAGATCTTATGTGACGTCACCTTCATAGAGGGAGAAAGCTCTGCCAACCTTTGCTTGGGCTTCGATAAGTTTAGGACTAATCTGGATGCTATTGGCTATAGGTAACAGAAACATGCAAACAAGAAGTCAAGGTGGGGAATCTCGGGTTTAGCACGGTTGGCTAAAGTGAAGATACAAGTTCGTCTTTGCAATAACTTCCAGGGACACCTGGGTGGCTGAGTCAGTTGAGCATCCAACTTTAGCTCAGGTCATGATCTCATGGTTCGTGAGTTCGAGTCCCACACTGGGTGAGCTCAAGCCCCATTTTGGGTGAGCCCCACTTCTCTCTCTCTCTCTCCCCCACCTCTGCCCCTTGTGGGATTCTCTCTCTCTCTCTCTCTCTCTCTCTCTCTCTCTCCCTGTCTGAAAGAAAGAAAGAAAGAAAGAAAGAAACTTCCAGAATGGTGGCACGAGAAGCTCTGCAGAACATCTTCCCAGTGAAGCAACCATAACTAGCAAAAAGTATTTTTTAAAAAGATACTTAAAATTGTCTTATCGACATACAGAAAATGAAGCAACACTTCATGGTAAGTAAGAACAGCAAAAGTCAATGCCATTTGAGCCATGGCTGGTCCCCTCTCCTGTCTCCCAGCTCAGCACAATGAAGCTCTGCCCCAGGTGGGTGCAGATAAGAACACAGGACTCCTTCTTCCCCCAGATCCCTGCTTAGGGCTAGAATACTGTGGGCCACCTGGAGTTCTCATCCCACCTAGTTCCATGTGGCAGAATTCCAAGATAGAATGGCTAAGATATCTGGGATGCCCTTCCTCTACCCAGCCCCCATGCAGAGGACAGAAGCTCCACCCCAGGAATGGCAGGTCGAGTATACTGGGACCCCGATTACCCTTCTTCCTGTTCGATCTGAGGGCAGAGGTTCCATACCAGGAGAGGCAAGTCAGGAAGACCAAGGCTGTGACCCCACCCAGCACCCTACTTCGCAGTAGGGATATTATTGCCAGAGAAGTAGGCTGCTGGAAGAGTGGTGCAGAGGTTTATTTGAGGGGAAGAAGGGAGGCCTGAAACACAGAAAACATGGACGCTTTCCGCAAAAGAACGGACTTTATTGGGAACAGAATGAGGGGAAATTCAGGCCTAAGGGTGCTCTCAAAAACAGTGAAGACTTTGGTGTAAGCACTTACCAGGAGATTGGTACCTCCTTGAAAGCAACAAGCTAAGCCTTAGACCATCCAGTAGGTTAATAGAGAGAGTCAGGGAAAGAGACAGCTAGAATAGCCCTTCTGGGATCAGAACGAGCCTTAGAGATGATCCCTGCGAAGAAGTCCAAATGACATTGGAGCAGACTGTGTAGCAATTTATGCTCCAGATCATTGTCAAAAACAATAGAACAACCAGTCATCAATCAATGGAGGCTAACAGGCGGGTATGATACCAAGAGAGGAAGACAGTTAAACAGAGATAAGAAAAAAGACAGTCTAAGAGAGTCCTGCTAAATACGTTGGCATTGAAGAGTGACCATGCTCATGCCCAAGGCTGCGTTTCTAAGAAGCAACACCACAGGCTGAACCCTATAGGGGAAATAGATTTTCCCAAAATATTCCAGCAAAGCCACCAGCCAAATAAATAAGCAAACAACAAGTCCAGGGGAGGGTAAGGAATCTACGTAGAGTTGCTACAGTATATTATCCAAAACATTCAGTTTTCCCAAAACATCACGATATACAACGAAGAAATGAAAAGCATGGCCAATCAAGAACAGAAGCGGGCAACAGAAACCACCTTTGAGAAGGCCCAGATACCAGACTGCAGACACCAATGCAGACGTAATAAATATATTCAAAGGACTAAAGGAAGCCATTCTTAAAGAAGTCAAGGAATGGGGCCAAGGCACATTGAGGGAAGTGAGAAGTGACAGCTGAGAGCCTAACAGCGGAAAAGAAATTCCTAACAGGAGACACAACAATGGGAAGAGGCGGGCCTCTGAGAGAATGGCCTTCAACTACCTTCAACAGCTACATACCTTCTCCAATTTATAGAGCACATTTCAACAGTTCTCTCTTTCTTTTTTTTTTTTTTTAAGTCTAAATGTGTTCAACGTTGTCTCATAAGACAGGAAAACATAATATGTTTTAGATGGATTTTCTTCCATGATGAGTAAGACTTAGCTATCTGCCAAGTTCACACAGGCGACAGAGATTACATCTGATAGATCTCTGTGAATGAGTTGTAATGGCTGCACCCCCTCTGCCAATATCAGAGAAAAGCTTGTAGTACAAAAGAAAAATATGAATTTCACTAAACACATCCCTATTCTCATTACTCTTACCATTTAGTAATGGAGGCAATCATCATTAAAAATACATCAATAAATCCATCAAGAGCATCTTGCAGCTTTGAGCTAAACGTTTGCTCCCGTATCTCAAAATGCGGAGGGCATCTCATGTGGCTAAATATTTTGATGATCACGTTTTCTGGGAATTTCCTCATTTGGCTGTTGGGTTGGAAGCAAAATCATCCAAGAAAAACAAGTTCTATTTGAAAACAAGACAACTTTCTTTCTGCTGGCCACCTTTCCTTGTACGCAACAAACACTCGTAAGAGGAAAGTCCCCTTCTAATCAATGAAACAAGAACAGAGACATACTTCACATTAAAAATAAAAAAATGGAGGGGCGCCTGGGTGGCTCCGTCGGTTGAGCGTCCGACTTCGGCTCAGGTCATGATTTCGTGGTCTGTGAGTTCGAGCCCCACGTCGGGCTCTGTGCTGACAGCTTGGAGCCTGGAGCCTGCTTCGGATTCTGTGTCTCCCTCTTTCTCTCTGCCCTACCCTGCTCATGCTCTGTCTCTCTCTCTGTCAAAAATAAATAAACATTAAAAAAATTTTTTTAATAAAAAATAAATAAAATAAATGAAATAAAAAATTGAGGGGTGCCTGGGTGGCTCAGTCGGTTAAGCGTCAGACTTCGGCTTGCATCACGATCTCACAGTTTGTGGGTTCGAGCCCCGTGTCGGGTTCTGTGCTGACGGCTCAGAGCCTGGAGCCTGCTTCAGATTCTGTATCTCCTCTCCCTCTGCCCCTCCCCTGCTCATGCTTGATGTCTCTCTCTCAAAAATAAGTAACATTTAAAAAAATTAAAAAATAATAATAAAAATAAAAAATTGAAAACCTGTTTTTTAAAGTGGTAATTTAATAACAGTTCTAAATAAATATGTTTGGTTCATTAAGAAAGAAAGAAAGAAAGAAAGAAAGAAAGAAAGAAAGATGTCTTATCAAATAGAGTATATCAATAGGGAGATAGAAATTATAAAAAAAAATCACATGGAAACTCTGGGGTTGAAAAGTACAATAAGGGAAATGAAAAAATTCACTAGCAGGATTCAATACATTAGTGACGGCACAAAAAAGAATCAGTGAGTTTGAAGGTAGAGTAATAGAGATTATGCAATGAAGAACAGCAAAAAGAAGAAAGAAAAATGAACAGATCCTCAGAGACCAATCCTACCGATGTACATATAATGGGAGTCTCAGAACAGGAGGAGAGAAAGAGAAAGGGACAGAAAAGGCAAACAGAATATTTGAAGAAACGGTGGCCAACACCTCTCTGAATTTGTTGGAAACTATTTATCTAAAATACAAGAAGTTCAGTGAATTCCTAGTAAAATAAATTCATAAGGATTTACACTGTACACACTGTAATAAAATTGTTGAAGTATGAAAATTGAAGACAGTCTTACAAGCAGCAGTGGAGAAGCTATCATACAGATGGGATCCTCAATAATATTAACCGCTGATTTCTCATCAGAAACTAAGGCTGGTGGGATGACGTACCCAAAATGTTGGGAAAAAAATCTGTATCAAGTAAAACCGTGCTTCCGTGAAGAAGTTAAGACATTCCCACATACACAGAAATGGAAAGAATTGTTGCTAACTGAATTTTCTTGAAGTTAAGACATTCCCACATAAACAGAAATGGAAAGAGTTGTTGCTAACTGAATTTTCTTATGAGAAATATCAAAGGGAGTTCTCCAGGGTGCAATGAAATGACACCAAAAAGTAACTCAAGCCCACACAAAGAAAACAAATTACCAGTACATGGTAAACATAAAAGACAGTGAAAGTGGATATTTTGTTTGTAACTTTTTTCTCCTGTATGATTTAAAAGATGATTGTATAAAGCAATAACTATAAAACTCTTTTGAGGACTTCCGATGTACAAAGATGTGATTTGCATGATAACAATAGCACAAGCGAGGGAGAAAGTAAAGTCATAAAGGAGCATGCATTTATTTACATGCTATTGAAAGTAAACTGACATTAATTTGAAGTAGATTGTTATAATTTAAGATGTTAATTGAAATCCCCAGGAAAATCTCTAAGAAAATAACTCAAAAATATAGTAGGGTTGCCTGGGTGGCTCAGCCGGTTAAGCATCCAACTCATGATGTTGGCTCAGGTCATGATCTCACAATTTGTGAGCTCAGGCCCTGCATCGGGCTCTGCACTGATAATGTGGAACCTGCTTGGGATCCTGTCTCTCCTTCTCTCTGCCTATCCCCCACTGGTGCTCTCTCTGTCAAAATAAATACATTAATTTAAAAAAATACACACACACACACATATATGTATGCATGTGTGTGTGTATATATATATATATATATATATATAATAAAAGAGAAAGAAATTAAAATGTATGCTAGAAAACAGTTCTAACAAAAGAAGGCAGTATGGAATAATAAAGGAACAAAAAGACATAAGAAATACAGAAAATAACACAATGGCAAAAGTAAAGCCTACTTTATCGGCGACGGTATTGAATGTGTATGGATTGAACACACCAAATAAAAGGCAGAGATTGGAAGAATGGATGAATAAATATAATGCTGACTCCATGAAACATCTCTATGTTGACTATAAGAGACAAACTTTGGATACAAAGACACAAACAGTTTAAAGTGGAATGCTGGGAAAAGATCTCCCATGCAAACAGCAACCAAAAGGGAATCGAAGTGGTCGTTAAAATAAGAGACAAATAAGACTATAGATAAAACTTGTTATTAGGGGGAAAGGACATTTATGTGACAAAATGGTCATTCTTTGATGCACATATAACAATTATAAACACATATGCAGCTAATAAAATAGTCACCAAATACACAAAGCAAAACTGACACACTTGAAGGGAGCAGTAAACAATTCAACAATAATAGTCGGATACTTTAGTAGCTCACTTTCAATAGTGGATAGAGCAACTCAATAGAAGTTCAGTAAGGAAAATGAAGAGCAATACATAAACCAACAATACCCAACAGGCATTTATAGAACACTGCACCCAACAAGAACAGAATGTACATTCTTCTCAGGTGCACATGAAACATTCTACGTTTTACAGGACACGCCATGTATCAGGTCATTTCAACCTTTTTACATTTATTAAATCATACAGAGTATGCTGTCTGACAACAATAAAACAAAAGTAGAAATCAATGTCTGGGAATTACATAAATATGTGAAAATAGAACAGTATAGGAATCACAGGGGAGATTGAAAATACTCTGAATAAGGGGCACCTGGGTGGCCCAGTCGGTTGAGTGTTGACTTCAGCTCAGGTCATGGACTCACGGTTCGTGATTTTGAGCCCACTGTCAGTGCAGAGCCTGCTTGGGATTCTCTCTCTCCCAGCTCTCTCTGCCCCTCCCCTGCTCGCTCTTTCTCTCTCTCAAAATAAATAAACTTAAAAAAATTGTTTAGGGGCGCCTGGGTGGTGCAGTCGGTTAAGCGTCCGACTTCAGCCAGGTCACGATCTCGCACTCCGTGGGTTCGAGCCCCGCGTCGGGCTCTGGGCTGATGGCTCGGAGCCTGTTTCTGATTCTGTGTCTCCCTCTCTCTCTGCCCCTCCCCCGTTCATGCTCTGTCTCTCTCTGTCCCAAAAATAAATAAACGTTGAAAAAAAAATTGTTTAAAAAGAATGAGAGTAACTGAATCATGGATTTAGATTTATGATTTTACATTAAAAAGTGTAAGTGATTTTATGAAGTTTGTGAACTGATTTGAAACATGCAAGAAGCCCATATGATAAGCATTACTAAAGTATTTCAAAGTTTTTATTTCGTGGGCAGATGAAACACCTAAAAATAAAATCAACTGTATTAAATTTAATAATGCAGTTTAAAATGTTAAGTTAATTGCAAAGGCCCCCTGAAATTTGATTATTAAAGTTTGCTAGATCTAGAGATAGAATAAAGATGTATAAGTTGGATTTAAAAGTTTAAGGAACTACATTTTTAATTTATAATTTTAATATATTTAATGTAAAATTTAAAACTTGAAGTAAATAAAAATGGTCTTTTCTGTGTATAAAAGTCATTTTCAGGGGACCCACACTAATACTTCAGGGATGGGCACATGACCCACCAGACCCATTCAGAAAATGTTTGCCAGGATTTCTGGAAAGGTGAAGCTGTCTATTCCTCCTTTCTACAAGGGCTCTCAAGGCATACCTTCTCTCTTCTCTTAGTCAATAACGGAGATGATACGAAATCTACAAAAATGGGACCACTGTGTACACAAGAGAATCTGGGCCTATTTTAGGATGGGACAAATATGGAGCCAGAGGAAAAAACTAACCCCAGCATTGTCAGATAAAAAGAAATTAGGCCTTTGGTGACATAATTTGGGCTGCTGGATCAAACCTTACCTGAACCTACCGTTAGGCTCTTTGGTTATGTGATCCTGCAAATCTCCTTCTCTGTTTAGGACAGTCTCAGGTAGGGGCGCCTGGGTGGCTCAGTCGGTTGAGCGTCCAACTTCGGCTCAGGTCATGATCTCACGGTCCGTGAGTTCGAGCCCCGCGTCGGGCTCTGTGCTGACAGTTCAGAGCCTGGAGCCTGCTTCGGATTCTGTGTCTCCCCCTCTCTCTGCCCCTCCCCTGCTCACGCTCTCTCTCTCTCTGTCTCAAAAATAAATAAAAACATTTAAAAAAAAATTTTAAAGACAGTCTTAGGTAGATTTTCTGAAGGTATCCTGACCGGTAGAAGGAGTTAGTATAGTGGTAGTGTTGTGGATTGAGTCTGGATTTGGATTCAGATATATCTGGGTTTATATCCTGACTTAGCACTCACGGGTTATGAGGCCATGGACAATACTTCTCCTTTCTAGGACCCAGTCCTCTTCTGAAACATGGCAGTAAACCCTCTACCCACATACCAAAGGTGCCCAGCATTGTTCCTCTCAAACACTGTAGGTGACTAATAAATATGCTTATTTAGCATCTTCTAGTTGCTGGAGACCAATCAGGAACAGACACCCTGCCTCATGCATATCTGTTCCTTTCCCTCCTTTTCCTTTCCCTTTTATTTTTTTTTAAATTAATTAATCTTTTTTAAGAGAGAGAGAGAAGAGAGAGTGGGAAGGGACAGAGAGAGGGGAGAGAGAATCCCAAGCAGGCTCCGCATTCCCAGTGTGGAGCCAACGTGGGGCTCAAACCCACAAAACTGCGAGATTGTGACCTGAGCCCAAACCAAGAGTCAGCCGCTCAGCCGAGTGGACCCCCCGGGCGCCCCTTTTTATTTTTACATGCTGATGCCACATGTGCCCCAACAGTAACTGAACAACCGAATGGAATCTTCCTCTCGTCCACTGGAATTGCAAAACCAGAGTTGTCTCACTCCCCAAGACTCTGGCACATTCTGTTCCTCTATCAAGATTCCCGAGATGGCTTTGGTTTATGTCGTAGTTTTTTGTGTCCTTGGTTTGTTGTCCCCACTACACGCAGAGTATCTTACTGATACCCGGCATGAGGCTCGGTACACAGTACGTACTTAATAAGTGTTTGACGGATGAATCAATTAATTTAAATTCTAACAGGGACGCCTGGGTGGCTCAGTCGGTTAAGCGTCTGACTCTTGATTTCAGCTCAGGTCATGCACTCACAGTTGGTGAGATTGAGCCCCACATTGGGCTCCGCACCGACAGCGTGGAGCCTGCTGGGAATTCTCTCTCTCCCTCTCTCTCTGCTCCTCCCCTACTCACATGAGCACAGGCGCGCGCGCGCTCTCTCTCAAAATAAGTAAATAAACATTTTTGAAAAAAATTAAATCCAAACAAAGCCCTCTAAACTCTCATTCTGTTTTCTCATACATAAAGTAGGGACGAGAGTCACCTCCTCCTGGCTGCTTTTTCCTGCCCGTGAACGCCTGCTCCTGCTCCCGCAAACCAGAAGTGGACATCTTTTCTCGGCTCTCCTGTTGGATTGTCCATTTCTCCACTGGGATCTTGAAGCTGTTGATGATTAAGGGACTAAAAGCACAGCAAGCTAACAGCTGATGTGGCAGCATCCATCACTGGCTTCATTTTGCTGCCTTGGCTTTGCCTGTGGATGAGATTGAGATACACTATTAACTTTGATGCCTCACTGGAGGGCTGTTCTGTGCCTTCAATAATGAGATTTGGCAGTTCTTTGCTATTCTCTACTGGGGCTGGAGCTGAGCCTGTTTGGTTCCAGGCATCTGGTTAAATTGTCCTTTGAATTTGTCTTTGATTCTCATAGATGAGCAAAATCAAGTCATTTGGGGAACAGTTTCCTTCATCTACCTCTGCATCACTTAGAAATGTGTTTAGTGCAAGAAACAGAAAACTGGGCTCTGGTGGTTACAATCCAAGAGAGGTTTGTTTTTCTCATGTAACAAGATCAGAGGTAGTTGGCTGCTGATTTTGGTTCAGCAGCTCGACCACCTCAGGATATATACCTCCATGATTCTCTTGACATTTCCCTCATGGTTACAAGATGGCTGCCACCACGCCAATCATCATGTCTGTGTTCAAGGAAGAAGAAGACAAAAGTTTTCAGAACCCTCAACCCCGTCAGCAACCCAGCAGACTTTTGCTTAGGTCTCTTTGGCCAGAACTGGGTCATGAGGCCACCCTTGGCTGGGAAAGTGGGAAATAGGACTGTAGAGATTGGCGTCGACCAATTGTGATCCATGCCATTGGTCTGGACCCAAAGTCTTCCCGGGTAATGTCTACCTCAGCCTTCTTCAGATGCTGCTGCTGTTGTGTTTGGGCGACGATGTTTGGAGTTGTAATCTCTTAGGTTTTTATTCAACTCTTGTGTTCGGCTGGGCCTCTCTGCCTCTTGGGGTCTACATAAGATTGGCTAGAACCCTTCGCCCCAAGCCCCGTCCAAAAGTCCTTTGGAGTATCTGTGGATTTCCAGGGCGGGGCAGGAGAGGTAGGAATATGGCTGACACTCTGGATGTCAGTTCTAGCCCTGGACTCCTATTTCCCCAAGGGTTGTCTCTGCTCCACTCTGGGTCCCTTCACATGTTCCCATACTGTTCTGTCCTATCCATTCTCACCTGAGTCCCTCCAAACAAAAGAAACCCGAACCACACAAAGTGAAAATGGCAGACTTTAATGATGTGTGAGAGTCACCGGGAGGACCTGCCTTGTAATCCATCCATCAGGCACCGCCACCCTGCGTTGCCCACCCTGTTCTTAAAATCCATCTGGTCTCCCGGGGGGCTTCCTTCAGGCACTTTGCCCCACACAGTGCAGGGCACCACATCTCTGCGGCTAATCCCCTTCCCGTCTCTGCTTTCTTTTCTCTCCTTCCCTTCTCCCTCCCTGGACGAAAGCACGATTCTCAGCAAAACGAACACCTCAGGCAGAGCCATTCCAGCTTTTCCCCGCTTTGGTGCCCCGACCCTGCCAACACTGGAGCACCCCCCTCCCCGTCTTCTACCCTTTCGTGATTTATCAAGGTGTTTTTTTTCCAAATGATGAACGATCCCCCACCCCAACTCCCCACCAGAGAAATGCCAAGGATTAACAGCATTTGACTTTGTGTCATGCCCAACCGTAGTGTGGAGTGATAGAGGTCTTAACTAATTCCTGAATTTGAGCATCTGAGGGAGAAGGGGTGAGGCCAGACCAGAATGCATTGGCTCGAAGCTATTTTATTCTGACACCCTGAGACAGGAGGGATTCCTTATGGTCCACGTCACTCACTGGGCTCTCTCCACTGATATCTGGGGCAAAGCCAGCCCCTCATACAGGCTTATCATGCTTCCATTCTGTCTCGATGTTCTCTCCGTAGACACCTACTCAAGGAGAGATTGTAGAGGGTTTCATCTTCTTGCTTATGCGCAAGGAGCATGCGTGGGTCAACACGCCGATTTGTACATATATCTGTGTGCAAACGCACACACATGAAACTCGACTTCACACAAGGATTTCACGCCCATTGTCTCCCTGGATTTTCCAGTGACACCAAAGTTCAGAGCTTCCGGGGAAGCATAGCATTTCTAGACCTGGATATCGGATACGCGGGAATTTTGCCAAAATACTGTGAAATTCACTGAGCCGTCTGGTTATGATTCGTGGTCGTACCTTAATTTTTATTTTTTAATTTATTTAAGTTTATTTATTTATTTTGAGAGAGGGAGGGAGAGAGGGAGAGAGAGAGAGAGAGAGAGAGGGAGAGAGAGAATCCAAAGCAGGGTCCACACTGTCAGTGTGGCCTGAACCCACCAACCCTGAGATCATGACCTGAGCAGAAATCAAGGCATGGATGCTTAACCCAAATCAAGGGATGGACGCTTAACCCAACTAAGCCACCCAGGCGCCCCAATTTCTATTTTTTAAATTTTTAATTGAAGTATAGTTGACATACAACATCATTTTAGTTCCAGGCATACAACATAGTGAGTTGACGATTCTGTCCCTTACACCGTGCTCACCACGGTAAGTGTAGTTACCGTGGGTCACCATACACAATTTTTGTGATGTTATTGACTGTATTCCCTATGCTGTACTTTTTCATCCCCTTAACTTCGTGTTTTTCAATCTATGTTATATTGCAACTTAAAAAAAATGTGTTTCAAATGCTTCCCCAAGATCTAATCCCCACTACAGGGTTCATAGAAGGGTAGACACTGCTTGGCCTGATGGGAAGGCACTGCATTAAAGCTTCAGAAATTTCGGTTCTAGACCAGCCCGCACCTCATCTTAACCTGCCTCAGTGTCCAATGCCTTCTTTCTTTCTTTTTTTTTTTTTAATTTGAGAGAGAGAGAGAGAGAGAGAGGGTGTGCATATGCAAGTGGCAGAGTGGCAGAGGGGGAGAGAGAAAGAGAGAGAGAGAGAGAGAGAGAGAGAGAGAGAGAATCCCAAGCAGGCTCCATGCTCAGCAGGGAGACCAACACGGGGCTCGATCCCATGACCTTGGGATCTTGACCTGAGCTGAAATCAAGAGTCAGATGCTGCACCGAGAGCCACCTAGGTGCCCTCCAATGCCTTATTTCTGTAAGGAGAATGTTAATACTTTTCCTGCTAAGTCCATACGATTGTTTTGAGGACAAATGAGATTGTGGATGTGGAAGAACGTTGAAAACAGACGTGTGAGTTTTCTGCTCTCCACTTGAGCTCTCATAATTCTCCTTTTGTGGGGGGCGGGGCAGTGGGAGGGGGTGAGGCGTTAGCTCAAAAGGGACTCAGGGATCCAATCCCTCCCAGGAGCAAACTCCAAAATCCTGTTTCTGATGAGGGCAGCAAGTGAAGGCGACATCGAGACAAAGCCAAGACGAATTATTGGCAGGGGTGGCCCGTCTTGACCCTCCGGGCATGCTCTCTGTGGAAGCTGACCGCTACCCTTGCCGACGTCGCGGGCCTTAGCCGCCTCCCTCTGCCATCTGTCAGGGCTGGGGCACCGCCACCGGGAGATGAGGCCAGGGTCTCCTCCTCTCTCTTCATTAGCAGCTCCTTCCAGAAGAAGCGGGCCAGCAACCTCTGCCCTGGGGCTGCAGGTTGGGGACAGCGGAAGATCAGCAGGGCCAGAAGACGAACTGTCAGGAGCCCAATTAGAAGTCTCTGGCGATCTGGGTCCTCAGTTCTCATGCCTTCCATGCCTCTGACGTTGTAAGATATGGTCCAAGTTCAAGACTGAAAGCAAAACACTGTGGCGTGGGATCAGGCCGGAGAGAGGGAGGCAGAGGGGCTGAGGGTGGGCTGAAGGCGGGGAGGGCTCAGCTCCAGATGCAGTGGATTCTGCAGAGTCCCCCCCCCCCAAAACACACACACACATCCAGCCCCACCTACTCTGCCCCACATACCGCATCGCGCCTCAGACACCTGGTGCAAATCGGTTGTGGTTGTTGCTGATCGTGCATGGGGGGCGCCAGGCCCCTCACGGCTCTGTGGCCCTCTCCCTGGAGGAGGAGGCCAGATCCCCCCTTGGAGTTGAGTCCCCGGAGCCCGCAATGGTAACTGCATTTCACTTCCCTGTATAACCCCCCTCCCTTTCCTGTCTGGAACCACTCAGATCCTAGCCTCATGGCCTGCTTCTGCCGGATCCAACCTAAGACAGTGTGTCTTCCTTGCTGGAACGTACATTCTACGAGAGCAAGGGTGTCTGTTTGGCTTGGGGATGCAGATCCCCGGCGCATTGGGGCCCCTGCAGAAACGTTTGTTGAACAGAGTGTTGATGCACGGGACGACAACTCCCAGGTGTCGGCGGAGTGCCCGCTGCCAACTCTGTGCCGGGCATCTGGAACATTCCGAGAACAGGACAGGCGTTAAGTCCTGCCCCCTGCTGCTCACAGTCTAGGGGGAGGAGAAAAATAGACTGGATGCGCAGAGGACCATGGGCACGGAAGAGGCCCGGAGTGGAGACACTGGGGTGATGGACAGGAGCGGGCCTGGCTTCATGAATGTGTCACCTGTGCGGTCATACAGGGCCCACGCTTAGGAGGGACCCAAACTTGGTTTCATGCTTTGCTGTTGCCATCTGGAAACTCTTTTTTTTTTTTTTTTAAGTTTATATATATATTTTCAGAGAGAGAGAGAGAGTGCACAAGTGGGGAAGGGGCAGAGAGAGAGAGGGAGAGAGAGAGACAGAGAGACAGCATGAGTGGGGGAGGGGCAGAGCAAGGGACACAGAGTCTGAAGCAGGCTCCAGGCTCCGAGCCATCAGCACAGAGCCCGATGCAGGGCTCGAACTCATGAACTTCGAGATCATGACCTGAGCCGAAGTCGGACGCTTAACTGACTGAGCCACCCAGGCGCCCCTGGAAACTCTTAATAAAGTTTCAGCACGGTCCCATGTTTCCATTTTGCACTGTGCCCATCCAGTACTTTCTGGTGTGAGATCCACACTGAGGCCCGAGAGGCTGCATGGACGGAGGGGGAAGAAAAAGTACAGTGCTCCATGCAGGGCCCGTGGCACATGCAAAGGCTCAGAGGTGGGAGAGATCCCAGAACATTCTGGAAACGGTAGTACTCTGGTCCCGCTGGAGTTTCGAGGGCAAAGGGGTGCCGGAGAGGGTGGCGGGGGCCAGGCTGTAAAGGGCTGTGCGGGTGTCCAGAGGCCATATCAGGTGTTGCTTGCAGAGCAGGGGTGGGGAGGGTGCAGGGGCAAAACTGGAGGCAGAGAGCCCGGTCAGCTGCTTCCAAGAGTCGCGGGCAGACAGACAGGGAGAAGCTGGCAGATCTGAATGGCATTTAGGAAGTGGAAGCTGGTACTCAGTGACTGGATACGGAGAGCGAAATCGTGCCAAGTCCATGTTTACCCAACACCTTCAGATTGAGAACCCCGGGGAGGGGCTCCCATAGAGGCCTGGGCATCGCGCCCCTCCTGATGCTGGCTTGTGATGCGTCCCAGCTCCAGCTGCGGAGACGAAACCCCTGCAGGCGGGGCTTGGTTCCAGCCTCTCTTCTTGCAGCTCAAACATGCGCTCCAAATGAGCTTTCTGCCCAGAACTTTAATATGTTAAAAATGACCGTGGAGTCTGTGTCTGCCTCCCAGCACCTGATGCTGCAGGACCCACCCCCGGCCCCAACCGGGGTGTGAGAGAGGGAGAGAGAGGAGCGGATGGTACAAAGGGGACTGGCTTGACACCACTTGAGTCTTCAAGGTCAGATGATACCATTCTGGTGAATCCTGGAGTGTCAAAGCCAGAAGAAAAGTTAGCTGTAACCTCACCCAACCTCCTTCCCATGTATGGATGGAGAAGACCCCACAGGGAGGGAAGGAAGTGCTCAAGGCATCCTGGGCTCCTGACTTCTGTTCTGCTGCTAGTTCCATCCCCCCAGGCTGCCTCCCTGACCGTGACCCCTGGCCTCCCCTGCCCTAGACGATTTGGGAGGCACACAGCTCCAGGTCACAGGATGTCTCAAGGTGCTTTGGGCTTCCTAGAATAAAAACATTGACTCAAAATGCTTTCAACAGTAGTTCTCAAAGTGTGGTTCCTCAGACCAGCCAGCATCTGCATCACCTGGGAACTTGTTAGAAATGTAAGTTCTTGGGGGCCCCTGGGTGGCTCAGTGGTTGGGCATCTGGCTCTTGATCTCAGGGGTCTTGAGCTCAAGCCCTGTATGGTGCTGGGCATGGAACCTACTAAGAAGGAAGGAAAGAAAGAAAGAAAGAAAGAAAGAAAGAAAGAAAGAAAGAAGAAAGAAAAAAGAAGGAAAGAAAGAAAGAAGAAAGAAAGAAAGAAAGAAAGAAAGAAAGAAAGAAAAAAGAAGGAAGGAAGGAAAGAAAGAAGAAAGAAAAAAGAAGGAAAGAAAGAGAGAAAGAGAGAAAGAAAAAGAAGGAAGGAAGGAAAGAAAGAAAGAGAGAAAGAAGAAAGAAAAAAGAAGGAAGGAAAGAAAGAAGAAAGAAAGAAAAAAGAAGGAAGGAAAGAAAGAAGAAAGAAAGAAAAAAGGAAGGAAAGAAAGAGAAAGGAAGAAGAAGGAAGGAAGGAAAGAAAGAGGAAAGAAAAAAGAAGGAAGGAAAGAAAGAAAGAAGGAAAAAAGAAGGAAGGGAAGAAAGAGAAGAGAAGAGAAAGAAAGAAAGAAAGAAAGAAAGAAAAAGAAAGAAAGAGAAAGAGAGAAAGAAATATAAATTCTTGGCTTTGCCTACTGAATCAGAAACTCTGAGAGCAGGGTCCAGCCACCTGTGTTTTAGCAGGTGACCTTAATGCCCACTGCGGTTTGAGAAGCAGTGACGTTTATCATCTCCCAAGAGGCCTCAGGGCTGCTGACGTCAGTGGCTTGACAGCTTTGTGAGGACCCTTGGACGCTGTCTGTCTTTCCAGGCCTTCATCCGTAGCGCACAGGGCTCTGTCTTCAGGCTCGGCTCTCCCCACGCACTGGGTGGCTGCCTCCATTGACAGCTTCACCGTCACATCAGGAGGCAGAGGAGGATGCCACACGTCTCTCTTAATCCACGAGGAAACCGGACCCCCCCCCCCCCACATGGCATCGGCCACAGGGGGCCGTGTGCCCTTCCCAAAGCAATCACTGGTCGGGGGGGCGGGGAAAAGAGAGTGATTATGATCGATGGGGAGTCATCTCCGGCTTCCGACGGGAAAGACAGCAGAGCGACAGAGAGCTCAGGTTTTCCAGCCCCTCCACCCTTCAACCCTGGCCCTGCCATTCGCTCATTTCGTGACCTTGGTCAAGTTCCTTAACCTCTCTGTGCCTCCGTTTTCTCATCTGCAAAACGGACGGAATACTAACACCTATTTTACAGGATTGTTCGGACTAAGCGGATTCAGATGTGTACAGCACAATTCATTAAATAAACAGCATACGCCCTGCTCTTTATCTTGATTTTTAAATTTCTTTTGCCTTTTTATAATTTCCCTGGAGAGCTTGGGGATCATCCAACAATAGTACAGAGAGCACACTCTCATTCCCTATCTACCATCTATCTATCTATTTTGGTTGTAGAATATTCCATCGCATGAGTGTACATGATTTGCTCAGCAGTTCGGTTATTTTAATTTCTTTGCTCGTACAAACAATGCTGCGATGGATAAACTTGTAGATATGCTGTTTCAAGTGTGCATGAGTACAAATGTAGGATCATATTTTAGAAATAAAAGGAAGGTTGAGGATTTGTGCATCTATGATTTTTTTTAAATGTTTAAATGTTTATTTATTTATTTATTTATTTTTCAACGTTTATTTATTTTTGGGACAGAGAGAGACAGAGCATGAACAGGGGAGGGGCAGAGAGAGAAGGAGACACAGAATCGGAAACAGGCTCCAGGCTCTGAGCCATCAGCCCCAGAGCCTGACGCGGGGCTCGAACTCACGGACCACGAGATCGTGACCTGGCTGAAGTCGGACGCTTAACCGACTGCGCCACCCAGGCGCCCCATAAATGTTTATTTATTTTTGAGACAGAGACAGAACATGAGTGGGGAAGGGGGAGAGAGAGAGAGAGAGACAGACAGACAGACAGACAGACAGACAGAATCCGAAGCAGGTTCCAGGCTCTGAGCTGTCAGCACAGAGGCAGACGCAGGGCTTGAACCCTCGACCGGTGAGATCATGACCTGAGCCGAAGTCGGACGCTTAACCGACTGAGCCGTCCAGGCGCCCCTGGGCATCTACGATTTTGACACATACTGCCCCCCGGCCCTCCCTAGCCATGATACGGGGCCTGCTTCCCCACGGGCTCACCACCCAGAGAGTCACCATTGCTCAACCCCTCCCACCCTGTGTCAATCCACGTGCGTGGTCGCTCTCCTTGGCCCCGGAAGAAATAGACTCGGAGAGGCAACATGACTTTCCCTAAGGTCGCCCGTGAGCTGGGAGAGGAGCCTAAACCTGGTAAAGCCCTCCACTGTTTTCAGAGCACTTCCCCTCCGGTAGTAGATGACCCCTTGGGTGCCGGCTCCCACCAGGCTTCCACCCCCAGCAGCCAGCACCTGTCTCTTTCAGAGGAGCACACCTGGCCCGCATTTATGGAGAGCAGGAAGTGCCTGGAAAAGCACTGGCAGCGTCCTCCTGAGGGCAGTGGTCTTCCTCCGATCACCGATGAGCACAGGAGTACAAATACCCCAGCATCGCTGCTCCCCCAATGCGACAACTCTGAGACGCGCCCTACGCTCTTTGCCGAGCACTGTTGCAGGATCGACCGGAAGTGGGACTTTAAGATGATGCCCCTGGCGTGGCTTCTGTCCCTCCCCTGCTCGATTTCCCACCGGCTCTCCTGGGAAGAAGGCTCTACAACAAGGTATATTCTATTCTGTATCATTATAATACGTGGGATTGCCGCGAAACCTTGGTTTCGTAATTTCGCGTAATTCGTTCCGGAAACATGCTTGTAATCCAAAGCACTTGTGTTATCAAAGCGGATTCCCCCATAAGAAATGACGGAACCTCAGATGATTCGTTCCACAACCCCAAAATATTCAGGTAGAAATGATTCTAATAGTGTAATATAATACAAAATAATAAAGGAAATACAAAACGAAAAGTAAATTAACCTGCATTTGACCTTTGAAACCTTTGCGGCTGGTGTGAGGGAGAAAAGAGAGAGGAGGGTTATTGGGTAGGACAACTTTCACGATCACTAATGGAATCACTGCTATTTATTGGCTCAATGGAATCTTTTTCTTTTTGGGCAACTTTAACCAGGCACTTATCCAATGACCTAGAATGAGTCAAAGCATTCCTAAGCTTACTCTCTTGTGGAAAAGCAAAGGCGCTTTGAAGTGGCAAAAAATACATTAGAGCTAGTTGTGGGCAACTTCCGGTGTTTTGAAAATCATTGATTTCTGCCAAACACCTTGGCCTGAGACCGAGCCTGAGCAGGGGAGACGATCACCCACAATTCGGCAGAGAGAGAGAGAGGGAGGGAGGGAGAAAGAGGGAGAAGAATCGTTGGCTCAGTTGTGATCATGTGATACCCGGTATCCGTACTACTCGTATGGCGAGACGTTGCTCGTTTATCAAGTTAGAATTTTCTGGAAATGTTCGCTCGTCTTGTGAAACTCTCGCAGCACAAGTCACTTGCCCTCCAAGGATCTGCCGTAAATGGAATTCTTTCCTTACTTTCACGGGAATCCTTGTCTCGGGGTCAACTTCTGCGAACCCGAACCTCGGGCACCTTCCGTGGTCTCCTTCGTGCTTCCCTGACATTGTACCCATTACACAGAAGAGAAAACAGGTTGGGGAAGTGAACAGAGCTGTCAAGCAGGGCCGGTGGGACTAGAACCCAGGACTCTTAGCTCCTCATCCGTGGTCCTTCAACAGGACTGAAGGCCAGCCCTGCCTGAGAGTGGGATTTATTCCTTCCTCTCTTCTTACCTCCTGAACACAGTGAATCTTCTCCACGCACCTGAGCCTTACAGGTGCCTCTCTCCATACGGCGCGTCTGGGTCTCTGGGCCTCTGCCTCCTCTGGTCTCCGAAGCGATTACGCTGTCTGACGCGAAAATCAGTTCCATATTTCATGTTGGTCACATCCTAAATGCTGAGTTTGACTATGACCGCAGCGAGCAGACCACAATATATTTATTTAACAGACCCTGAGTTAGGACCTCTCGCATACATTTGCATGCTATTTGCATCTATTTGATTAAACTAGAGAAAAAAAAAAATCAACAGATGCAGCCCTGAAGTCAGGCCAGCGGGAAAGGACCGGAAGAACACCAAGCTTCATCCTGCCCCAGGATCTGCACTCAGTCAGTGGCTGAGAAAACCCTCTCCTGTGTTCTTCCACAGGGCTGCCCTGGGCCAGAGCTGAGGCTCCTACGTGAGTCTCGCTTTGCCCCAGGACTCACCATACCCAGGACTGGGGGGATGTCCTTCTGGGGCCAAATCCCCCCCTCCCACATGGACCAGACCATGCTTCATGAAGGCCACTCTCACCTCTGTCTGGTCACTGCTGGATTCCCAGAGGCTGTTATATGAATGAATGAATGAATGAATGAATAAGTGAATGCACATGGTCTGGTTTCTCTTTCTGAAGGACAGATCTGCTGCGATCCCTCTCTTGTTGAGAAACTCTCGGAGGCCCCTTATGAACTGCAGGATGAAGTCCAGAGCTTCCTCCCAGCATTCAAAGCCGGTTGTGTCTTATTCCAAACCTTCGAGAGAGTAGAGACGCTTACCATAGCAGGCCTGTGATAATGATCCTGAAACTTGGCCTGGAGCGGTAATAGAGGTGAGTGAGCTGTCCCCGCACCCTTGGTTAGAACACCCTGAGGTCCAGGCCTGGGCAAATGCCAGGATAGGGAGGGAAGGCTCGGAAATGACACAGAGACCCGCCTGGCAGGGGACAAGCGGGCAGGAGGGCCCTGGTTGGTATCCGCAAGGATGTAGACTCAGGGTTAGGCTCAGGTCGGTGGCAAGACCCTGCCTGCACTCCCCCGATCTGTCCAGGAGGGGGCGGCAGCGTCCCTGGTTACAGGGACCTGAGCATCTCCCAAGTTTCTGGGGCAGGATGAGTCTGGGAGTGTCTGAATGCGTGAGCCAGGTGTGGATGGGCGTGTGTGTTTGTTAAGAGCGGGAGAGGGTCTGGGCGTGTGACTGAGTGCCCGGAGTGAGAATGTGTGTGTCTTATATAGTGCATTTATTCATTTGCCTCTCTCACTCCTTCTCAAGTATTTGTGTCAACCCTGCGCCCAGCCCCGCTCTAGATGCTGAGGACACAGCAGTGAGCCGGACGGATGTGGTCCCTGCTCCCATGAGATCAGGCTGGGTAGAGGGGAGACAAATCAAAAAAGCAGGCAAATAACTAGAGTGACGTCAGAGGGCGATAAAGGTCTCGGGTGAAGGGTAGGGATGCGTTTGGACCAGGAGGTCAGAGGGCGCCCCTCCAAGGAGGTGGCGTTGGAGCTGAGACCAGAAGGACGAGGAGGAGGAATCGGGTTGAGCAAAGCTGTGAGAGACAGTTCCCAGCAGAGGGAGCCAAGAGGGCCCAAGGGCTGGCTGGTACGAGTCTGAGTTTGAAGAGTTTGGATTGTAGTCTAACATAGAAAGTCCTCAGAGTTCAAATACAGGAGTGATATGATGTTTGGGTTACAGTTTTTAAAACTCTCTGGCCAGTGAGTGGAAGATGATTTGGAACTGAGCAGGGTAGACAGTAAAGAGGCTACTGCAATAGTCCAGGCAAGAGCTACAGCAGCTGGGCCCCTGGACCGCGGTGGAGCTGACCAGAAGGACACAGACTCACGCACTTTGGATGGGGCGCTCGCTGACCGCGGGGCAAGAGGAGGAAGCAGGGGCACCCCTGGGCTCTCGGCCTGGACTGGCCCGGACCCCTGAGTGGGGGGCAGCTGTGGCAGGGGCAGCTTTGCATTTTATTTTATTTTATTTTATTTTATTTTATTTTATTTATTTTATTTTATTTTATTTTATTTTATTTATTTTATTTATTTTATTTATTTTATTTTATTTTATTTTATTTTATTTTATTTTATTTTATTTTATTTTATTTTATTTTATTTTTAAATATAAGTTACTGTCACATTGGTTTCCATACAGCAGCTTTGCATTTTAAAGGCTTGCTTCTGGGGCGCCTGGGTGGCTCCGTTCGGTTAAGCGTCTGACTCCGGCTCAGGTCATGATCTCGCGGTTCGTGAGTTCGAGCCCCGCGTCGGGCTCTGTGCTGACAGCTCAGAGGCTGGAGCCTGCTTCAGATTCTGTATCCCCTCTCTCTCTGTCCCTCCACCGTGCTCTCTCTCTCTCTCAAAAATAAATACACATTTAAAAATTAAAAATAAATAAATAAAGGCGTGTTTCTGCCTGGGGTCTCGCTCCCTGGCTCCTCTGACCAGCTCAGACCTCCAGGGGCCGGTCCCTCCTCCAGGCCCTCCTCCCGCCTCTGCCTCTGCGAGAGAGACTTCCTGGGGCTGGAGGTTCGGGGCTGGAACATTCTGCTTGGATCCTGCTGGGGGTCATCAGCTCCAGGCAGCTCCCCCCTCCCAGTATTTCCGGCTCCTTCAGTCCCTCCTTGGGGGGGGGGGAACAACACGGGCCTTGGAGACAGACTCACGAGACTTGACTCTCGGAACCCCCGGCCCCGTGTCGTGGGGAAGCCCGGGCCCCACGGCGAGCCGCTCGGCCCAAGTCACCGCTAACACCCCACGCGCGGGTGGAGAAGGCAGATTCCAGCCCCAGCCCCCAAGCTCCCCCAGCTAACACCGACAGGAGGGGGGACGCTGGTCTCCGTGGCATCCTGGCTACCTCCCACACGCCTGCACGCAGTGAGTGTTGCTGTTTTAAGTCACCGCGGTCGCGCGGCAACAGGTTGCTGAGACGAGTAACCTTGTGTCCCGGCTCAGCCCACCTCTGCCACCAAAGCTGCGCTGAAACCCCGTCTTGGCCTCTGGCCCTTCTGCCCCTTCCCCTCCTCGGGCCACAGTCCAGGGGCTGTCCGCTGACCCGCTCCCGGGCAAGACACGTGGCCGGGCTGGGTCTCGCTTTCCTTGCCTTCCTTGTACAGAAGGGATGACAGTCCCTATTTGCCGAGGGTCTTGGCAGGATGAAAGGTAGTAAGGACTCCACGGTCGTACCTGGGTGCTTCTAGGAGATGCTAGAAGGTTGGGGGCGGGGAGGACCTCACGGAAATACCCCTGCAGGGGGGAAGCCTGGCTTCGGAGCCTCCGAGGACACGCTGCCGGCCTCGTCCCACACCCCGGGGGCCGAGCTGGTCTGGGCTGGTGACGTGGGCCACAGCCAGAACCCCTTGCCACCCACGGTGTGTGAACGGTGCCTGTTGCTAGGCAACAAGCCTCAGTTCCGGCCCTGAGTCCCGAGGTCAGCCGCCCACCAGCTGGTCTGCTATTTCTGGGCCGTGGGGGCTGCCAGGGGCCTTCCAGATTTCTCTCCTCCATCGGGCCGGGAGGGAGGAGGGGGCAGGCTGTGCTTTGGGGACTCCGTAAAGCCGTCATGCCCCTGGAGAGGCAGACCCGGGAGAGGCGGGGATGAGGACTCCCAGTCTGCCATCGGGTTTGGGGACCAGTGAAAGGAGGGGGCTGGGGGCTTGCCAAGGCACAGAGCGAGGCAGCAAGGGGGCCCAGGCCCTGGAAACCCAGGTCTACCTTCTACTTCCCATCCTTACTGCAGAGATGATACAGATGGGACAGAGAGGTCAGAGGACCGACCCAAGACCGCACAGCAAACAAGGGGCAAAGTGAGAATTCCAGTCCCATGTTTCTCTTCCGAGGCATCGTTTCTGCTGCTTCTGTTTTGCAGGCGGGTCTCCTTGGAGCCTCAGGTGTCTGCACGGCGGCGTCTCCGGGGCCTCGGAGGGGAGGCCGCAGAGCAGCTGGGCTCACCAGTGGGACTCTGAGACTCCCCCTGCCCCTTTCATCCATTTTATTTGGCTCTCGCGCGGAACAAAGGGAGCCTAAACCGTTTCGGAAAAATCCCCGACCGCTTCCAGCACCTCAATCACATCAGCAAGAAAGCCGAGGCCCAGAGAGGGGAAGGGGCTCACTCCGGGAGCCCAGCAAGGGCAGGGTTCCTGCCCCCCAGCCAGAAGGCCGGCCCCGGGGGGGCGGAGACTAGGTCCACCTCGCCTCTGTCTCTGTCCCCGCACACAGCGCGGGGCGACGGCATCAGGAAGGATGATGTCGGGTCCTCACAACATCCCCAAAGGGGGCATCTATCGGTTTTGGCCCAGTACCTGTCCCCCCTCCCTAACAGTGCCCCTATCCCCTCTGGGGGATTACCTTTCCCACAACACATGGAGTCTTAGTCATGTGACAGATCCCTCAGGATGACTTTTGCAGTTCTCGTCTCCCACTGCAGCACGCAGAATATAATGATGATGATAATAATAATAATAATACGAATTAACTTATCAAGGACCTTCTGAATGCCAGGTGCTGTTCTCAGGGCTTGACATGCATCAGGTCATTGCATCTTTGCAGTTAACCCAGCTCGTTTCCGGAGGGCCAAAGCAAGTTCAAAGACTAACGTGCTCCTGGGGAGCAGACTGGGATTTGAGCGGAGGGAGGCTGGCTCCGGGGGCCTCATGCTTTATCTCTGCCCTGTGGCTGTCTTTTCCTTGGGCTTCTCACTGTGACGCTACAGCCCAGGCCCGACACGTGACCTCCTTCCGCCCTATGGGATTGTGACTCTGAGGATGGGGGGGATGCAGGGGTGGAGGGACGGTGGACCTGCTCATGCTGTACTCAGGGCCCTGACAAATCTTCTAGCAACCGTTCCGGTTCCTGCTCAGACCAAGCCTGGTTCTCCGGGCTTCCCCTCAATTCTGTGATCCTCAGTAATCTCCCAGTGAATTCTCCTTCTACCCCCGAACCAAAGGACCTACCAGATACGGGACCAACAGCTGATGTAGCAGTGAGCTGCTGCTGTGGAACAAAACAGCCCCTGAAAAATCAGTGGATGCAACAGCCGGCAATTATTTCTCACAATCCTATAGGTTATTGGGAAGTTCTTCTGGTCTGGACCAGCTCATCTGAGACTAGATGGTTCGCTTGGTCCCCTGCACCTGCCTGGCAGTTGACGGGCTGGTTGGTCTGGGGGCTCGAGGCTGGGACGGCTCATGTGTCTCGTGCGGCCTCCCATCCTCCAGCAGGGCTGGCTCAGGCTCGATCACGTGGTGGCCTTGGAGTTCTAAAGAGGAGCGCGCGCTCTGCAAGCCTCTGCGTGTGTCACATTTGCTGTTGTTCCATTGGCCAAAGCAAGTGACGAGGCCATGCCCGGAGTCAGGCGAGGGAGGACTGCAAAAGGGCACGGACGGGAGGGCGGGGATATGTGTGTGGCCATTTGCACCATCTACCAGCGGCGGGAATGCTCTTCAGAGGCGGGTGCTGTGACTGTGACGATCGCTTTTGCACAGACGAGGCACTGAGGGCAGAGGGGACCGTGGCTGTCCCGGGGGCACACCGTGGGGTAGCGGCAGAGGCGGGATTTTCCAGACCCTCTGGAATCCCTCACCTCAGCCTCCCTGGTGAAGGCAGGGGCCAGGTTTACCTTCCTGATGTGAAACAAGCTGATTTAATAATCCTTCTCGCAGTAAGGAAAAGCTACAGTGAAACATTTGTTGTGTAAAATTAGCGGGTCCCATTTCCCGTGTGGAGTGCTGACCTGGGATAATTGCCTTTATGCACAGAAAAATAAGAAAGGAACCTGAAAGCGCTTTCCAGAGCCCAGAAAGGTCGCCTTCTTTAAGAAAATCAATTACCTATTCCCACTTCAGAGAAAACACTTCACACACACATTTTACATTCTAAGTAGAATTCAGCGCTCCCGGCTGAAATCTACCTGAAAATTCTTTTCAGGGACCGAGCGGCCAGACAGAGGACCCCAATTACCTTGGCTATCGACGTTTCAGGTGGCAAAACGCAGTGGCCGTCTCCATAATGAACTGCTTTTTTCATCCAGAAGAAAACCCCGAAGTGTAAAAGAAGCCTTGGGTTGGGATCCTCCGCCCTCCGCCCGGTCTGCTATCGACCAGGGTTTTCTGTCCCCCTTCCCCCTCCCAGAAACACTCAACCGTCTCCTGTAACAGGCTCGGAAGAAACTGCCTTCTTCTGCGTCTGCACAAGCTCTGACATCGCACAGACCTGCGTTTAAGCCTCGTCTGCCGCTTTCTAATGCCTCCACTGCTCCGGACCTTGGTTTTTCTCATCTGTAAAATGGGTGCAGTCACAGCGCGTCACAGAGTCGGGCACAGCGGTGGGTGTCGTAAGGAGCCATTCCAGGTGGCGGCACTTTGTACAAGGGCAAGGGCAAGGGAGTGGATGCTCGTCAAGCACTTTTCATGTTCCTCGAGTCTTAGCCCCTCCCCAGTCCCGGCTGGCGGACAGTGGAGGGTAAGGTTAGGCTCTGGAGTAGGACTGCCCGCTTCAGAGCCCGCTCACCAGCCAGCGGACTTGAGAGGCAAGCCGGCTCACTTATTTGTGCCTTGGTTTTGTCATCTGTATAACGGGGCCATCCACAAGGTACCTCCTTCCAAGAGTAGATGCAAGGGAGGGGCAGGGTCCTCACCCACCCAGGGATGGGAAGAAGAGTGTGGGTGTGCGTGGGAGAGCAGGTAAGCTCTTTGGAGGTGCCCTTGAGTGGGTGGGTGGGGCTAGGGGAACACCAGGGTGCAGGGCGAGGTGCTGGGCAGGTGGCTGTGGCATTGGTACACAGAAGGCGCACGGAGGTGTCACTAGCCCTGTAATGAGATGGGGGGAGCTCTCTCAGAGCAAAGGGCTGTGAGTGGCCGGAGGGAGAGTGTGCAAGCCCTGGCCTGGGCCACAGCCTCCCAGGAGAGGAAACCTGTTCCGGGGGGTGGGGAACAGAGACCACTCTGCGCCACCCTGCCCCGGGGTTCGTGTCCTCCCCTCTCATGGAGCCCCCGTTTCTCTATCTTTACAATGAGGTCAGCACACAGCTTTCAGGGCACTGTGGCCCTCTGAGATGTTTCCGTAGGTAAGGGCATGCCCGGGAGCGGGGACGAGGTGCCAATAGATGTCATTAGTGCACCTTGTCACCGTCTCGTCTCATCCGCTGATCCCGGGGGCCCTGCTTTCAGGATCGCCCCCGACTCTGACCACTTCTTGGATCTCCTGGGTCCCCCGGCTGCTTCCCCGCCCCCTCCCCGCCGGCCTCTCACCCAAATCTATTACCAGCGTGGAAGCTGAGAGACCCTTTGAAAATGGAAACCGGGTCCTGTCACCTGGCTCAGAGCCCTCCAGAGTCTCCCCGTACCACTGGGAGGAAAAGCCAAAGACCTTGCAATGACCGACAACACGCCCTGCGTGGTCTATCGCGTCCCACCTCATTCCCACACCCGCTTATTCTGCTGCAGCCCCCCCTAGCTCCCGCCCCACCTGGACCTGCCACTCAGGGCCTTTGCACTTGCCGCACCCCTCCCCAGCCGTGGCCTGGCTCACTCCTTCCTTCAGGTAGGCCTTGCCCCCCCCCCCATCCCCTCTGCGGGGAAGCCTGCCCTGCCAGCCCCATGCTTTCTGTCCCGTTGCTCTGATTTCTCTCCTCTTTCTTTTTTTTAACTTTTGAAAATCTTTATTTTTGAGAGACAGAGAGAGAGAGCACGAGCAGGGGAGGGGCAGAGGGAGGCCCAGAACCCGAAACAGGCTCCAGGCTCTGAGCTGTCAGCACAGAGGCCGATGTGGGACTTGAACTCACGTGAGATCACGACCTGAGCTGCAGTCGGTCGCTTAACCGACTGAGCCCCCCAGACGCCCCTGATTTCTCGCCTTTAAAGCGCTTACCGCTCGCTGCATGCTTTTGTTTGTCTCTGTTTCCCTGCTCTGGGCTGTTAAGTGCCGGGAAAGCAGACGCTGAGGGCATGGATGGTTCTGGATCCCCAGCACCTGGTCTGGGCCCGGCCGACTGGCCCCTCTGTGACTGGGACCATACCAGTAGCTCTCACTCGCTGACCTCTGAGGGGGACCCACCGCTTCCTGTAACTCTGTGAGGTCCGTTACCCGCACAACTTCCTGGTAAAAGAGGACGCCGAGGCCCGCAGGGCCACCTGACCTGACCTGGGTCACTCTGTGGGGAAGAAGAGGCCTGGGGCGCTGGGTTGCGCCCCTTGAGGCGGCTCAGGCCTGAGTCCCAATGCAGGAAACGTCAGCGGGCACTTGGGCTGGGTTCCAAGCGAGCACATGGAACCCGGGGCGTGTGTGGGCAGGTGGACAGGTGAGCTGGGTCTTACAGGGTCATCAGTGTCCAGGTGGGGCACACCGGGACCCGAGCTCCTCCCGCGCCCCAGGCATCCGTGCAGGCTCTTTTCAGAGCCAGTGGGCAGGCTGAATGGGCGGTGGGTCCTGTCGGGGCGATTAGAGGGCACAAAGCTGAAGGGTTGGCAGCTTGGGACGTGGCCTGGGAAGCTTCTCTGGGCAGACACAGAATAAAGGCCCTGCGTGCCCCCGTCACCCCTGCCCAGTGCCAGATTATGTAATGTGTTGATGCTGCGAGTGGCATCCACCCAACCCTCTGAGAACTCTGCCCACACCCCAGGAAATGAGTCTCAAGAGACTGACCCAGATGGCTCCCGGCTCACCATCCCCCAGCCCGTCCAGCACACGCACACGCGCGCACACACCACCGTCCGGAGGAGAGGGGAAACCTGGCCTCGGACGCGGTCGCTCGAGAAACCTGTACTGAGCACCTGTCGTGACAGCAGGCCTTCTCCGGGTGCGGGGAGTACAGGAGTGAACACGACAGACCAAAATGGCTCCCCTCGGGCAACGGGCACTCTAGCGGGGAGACGGCATGACAAACCCCTGGCAGGGTGAGGTGGTGACAGGTGCTCAGGAGAAATATACAAAGAAAGCCAGCAAGAGGGACCAGAGGGGAGGGAGGGAGCTGAGTGGATATCGGCTACGGGAGGGGGAGAATTTCAGGAGAACGAGGAGGTGCAAAGGCCCTGGGGCAGGGGTGTGTGGCTGGGATGTGTGTTCTCAAAACTGATGCAGAAGTGTGGGGGACTGGCGCAGCATGAGGGAGGTGAGGAGAGCACTTGGGCAGGATGGGGACGGGAGCCGACCAAAAGCCTGTCAGTGCCTGTGTGCTGTAGAGAGGACTTTGGTTGTCACCTTCCATGAGACGGAAGCCATCTGGATAGGTTTTAGTGAATGGATCTTGGGGTAAACATAGTCCCGGAAGCAGACGTAATGTCACTCATGTACAAACACAGCTGGTGGCCTGGTACCTCTTGAGGACATCGCAGCCTGCCCTTGTACTGCCCGCCCCTCCCTCCCCCCAACTCACCCACGCTTTATTCTGAGCTCCAGGGAGCTCTCACAGGGAAGAACCCGGCAGGAGGGGATAACCGTCTTGTCCCGCTATCATGGCCTGATAGGACCCAGCAGGGCTGTGGCTGCTATGAGGAGAAAGAGGCCTCCAGGAGGGTGGTAAGTCGGGAGAGGCCCAGGTATGGCCTGGTGCTCAAAGGTCTGAGCCCTAAGCTGTCTCTCCAGCTGGTAAGACCCTCTGGGCTACCTACCCTCACCGGTTCTCCTCCCTTTTTTAAAAAAAGTTTATTTATTTTGAGAGAAAGATTTCGCGCGTGCACGAGCAGGGGAGGAGAAGGGAGAGAGGGAGAGAGAGAATCCCAAGCAGGCTCCGTGCTGTCGGCCGAGAGCCTGACCTGGGGCTCGATCTCACGAACCACGATCTCCTGACCTGAGCCGAAATCAAGAGTCAGACGCTTAACCCACTGAGCCACCCAGGAGCCCCTCTCCTCCCTTTTTTTTAAAAATGTTTATTCATTTTTGAGACACGGAGAGAGACAGAGAGTGAGTGGGGAGGGACAGAGAGAGAGAGGGAGACACAGAATCCGAAGCAGGCTCCAGGCTCCGAGCTGTCCGCACAGAGCCTGACGCGGGGCTCGAACCCATGAACCAGGAGGTCATGGCTGGAGCCAAAGTCTGAGCCCCCCCAGGCACCCCCCTTTTATCCCTCCTATTTTAAACTGTAGTGTTTTCATACCGACAGAAGAGTTTATTAAAAGGCTCGTACAACGAACACCCACACACCCTTGACCCCAGTTGTTTGCACGTGGCCCCATAGGCTCTCCCTCTCCTTCACCCTCCCTTTCTCTGTCTCTGCAGGGGTCAAAGAGAGAGGTACAGCTATCATAGCATTTCATCCCTAGATGCCTCGGCACGTACCCGTTTACCACCTAAAAATAAGGCCATTCTTCTATACAACGAAAACACCGAAATAACCAAAACGTTGACCATTGTCCCAATACGATCGTCACACTCAGTATGCAGTCTGTCATCAGACAGCCCGTATCCGGAGTTCTCCAAATGGCTCGACGATGTCCTCTAGAGCTGTTTTTCAATCTAGGATTCCATCCAGGAGCAGACCCTTCATTTGCTGGTTACATTCTTTTAGTGTCAGATCAAGAATGAATAGTGCCCACTGTACTGCCCACACCGCCTTTTTTTTTCTTTTTTTTTTCTTTCGTGACACGGACATTTTTTAAGAGACAGCCCAGTTGTCTTGAATGACCCTCCATTTGGGCGTATCTGATTGTTTCCTCGTGATTATGTTCGGGCGGAACATTTGGGGCAATAACACAGAGGTGAGGTCACAGCACGCCCCCCCCCCGCCCCCGCCCCCCAGGCCAGGGCGTTACATAAGGAGGCATCATGCCAGCTTGTCCTATCTTTAGTGTTGTTAAATGTGATCATTCGATTAAAGTGGTTCCAACAGATCTCTCCATTGTAAAGTTAATCTTTCCCTTTGTAAATAAGAATCCGTCTGTGTAATGAATTATGATGTCTGAGACTGTGTGAATGTCCTGTGCGAATTCCCCCACAAATTTTCACACCGTGATTTTTAGCAGCTACTGAGACCTTGCCTGAATCCATGAGGGCCTTGGGTGGGGGGGGCTGCAATGTGGAGAATTTTCTAGTTCTATTAACCTTTCTATATTGTTCGGTAAAGGAAAGTCTTCCCCCACCTTCTTGTAGTATTACGATGCACTTAATAGATTCTTTTTTTTTTTAACGTTTATTTATTTTTGAGACAGAGACAGAGCATGAACGGGTGAGGGGCAGAGAGAGAGAGAGGGAGACACAGAATCGGAAGCAGGCTCCAGGCTCTGAGCCGTCAGCCCAGAGCCCGACGCGGGGCTCGGACTCAGGGACCGCGAGATCGTGACCTGAGCTAAAGTCGGACGCTTAACCGACTGAGCCACCCAGGCGCCCCAATAGATTCTTTTATCATCGTTACTATTCAATGGGTTTAAAAATCTGTGATGATCCCTGTTCTTTTTGATGTCCTGAGTTTGGCCGGTGGAAGTCCCTTCAAGCTGACTCTTTATGTCCCCCAACAATTTTTTTACGAACAACTTTATTGAGGCATAGCTGACATAGAATAGATTGCATGTATTTAAAGTGTACAATTAATACGTTTTGACATATGTCTACACCCATGAAATCATGACCGTGTTCAAGGGAGCGAACACTCCAAATGCTTCCTCGTGCCTTTCCGTCTTCATCTGGTCACCTTCCCCTCCAGCCCTTCACCGTCCCCAGGCCACCACTGATCTGCTTTCAGTCATGTCAATGAGCTTGCAGTTTCTAGAGCATTCTAGAAATGGAAGCACCCTTCTGTGCTCCTTCACGTTAGTTCCTTCCACTCAGTGTCATCGCCGGGCTCCTTCCCTGTTCCCGTGGGTCCCCAGACTTCATCCCTTGTGTGGCATCCGTTCCGTCGGATGGATATATCGCAATGTGCCCACGTGTCGCTATGGTGATCGACATTCTAGCGGTTTCCAGCTGGGGACTCTTACAAATAAAGCTGCTATGAACATTCGTGTAAATCTTTGCAAAAGCATATACTTCTCTTCCTCTTGCATAAACACCTAGGAGTGGGATGGCTTGATCATCTGGGAGGTGTGCATTTAATCTTGAAGAAACCATCAACGTGTTCCCAAGGTGGTCCTACCATTTCGTATTCCTGCCAAGCAGTGTCTGAGCTCTGGTTCCTGCATATACGTCCCCCCCAGACTGTCGTGGTCAGCGTAAATGAACAGAATTGCAGCCATTCTATTCGGTGTGCAGTGACATCTCACTGCGGTGTTAAGTGTCACGTTCGCATGTTGAAAACTTGAAATACTCCAACTTCCCTCAGCGACCAGGGATGTTGAGCGCCTTTTCACACGCTATTCGCCCTATGTTTGCTCTCGCTTGTTACACGCCTACTCAAATCTTTGGCCAGTTTTGTGCTGGGTTGCTTTCTTGTTCTTCGGTTGTGAGAGTTCTTTAAATATCCCGGATGCGAGTCCTTGATGACATCTGGGTAAAGACTTTCTCCCAGTTTGTGTGCTGTCTTCACGTTCTACGAAGCGTCCCTGGAGCTGCGGGAGTGTCACGTTTGGATGTAGTGCTTCTTCTTCTATGGATTGTGTTTTCGGTGGCAGATCTAAGAGATTCCTGCCCAACCACGGACCACAAAGATTTTCTCCTGCGTCGGTTAAGCGTCCGGCTCAGGGCATGATCTTGCTGTTGGTGAGTTTGAGCCCCGCATGGGGCTTTGCGCTGACAGCACAGAGCCTGCTTGGGATTCCGTCTCCTTCTCTCTCTCTGCCCCTCGCCTGCTTGTTCTCTATCTCTCTCTCTCAAAACAAATTTAAAAAAGGAAAAAAAAAGGCAGTACTTTCTCCACTGCATTGCCTTTGTAACTGTTGAAAATCAGTTGTCTGAATGTGTGAGTCTATTTTTTTTAAGTTTATTTATTTATTTTGAGAGAGAGAGAGAGAGCAGGGAGGGGGAGAGAAGGGGGTGGAGAGAGAATCCCAAGCAGGCTCCACACTGTCAGTGCAGAGCCTGACTCTGGGCTCGAACCCACAAACCATGAGATCATGACCTGAACTGAAATCAAGAGTCAGTCACTTAACCCACAGAGCCACCCAGGCGCTCCTGTGTGGGTCTATTTTTGGACCCTGTTCTGTCTTGTGATCTATATGTCTGCATTTATGTCCTACTGTTGTGATCACTATAACTTCATAATAATTCTTTTTTTTTAAATTTTTTTAACTTTTTTTATTTATTTTTGAGACAGAGAGAGACGAGCATGAACGGGGGAGGGGCAGAGAGAGAGGGAGACACAGAATCAGAAGCAGGCTCCAGGCTCTGAGCCATCAGCCCAGAGCCCGACGCGGGGCTCGAACTCACGGACCGCGAGATCATGACCTGAGCCGAAGTCGGCCGCCTAACCGACTGAGCCACCCAGGCGCCCCTTACTTCATAATAATTCTTAAAAGCCGTCGGTGTTAGTCTTCTAAGTTTTGTTTTTTTTTTTCATATCTGTTTTTTTTTTTTTCAGTTTATTTATTTCAGTAATCTCTGCACCCCGCATGGGGCTTAAACTCACAACCCTGAGATCAAAAGTCACATGTTCTTCTGACTGAGCCAGCCAGGTGCCCCCTTTCAGATCTGTTTTTGACCATTTTAGGTCCTTTTCATTTCCACATGAATTTTAAAATCAGCTTGTCAATGTTTACAGAGAAGCTTGCTGGCATGTTGGTTGGGATTACACTGAATCAATCCATAGATCGATCTGGGGAGAACTGCCATCTTAACATTGAGTTTTCTCATTCCTGAACAGAGTCCGGTGGACTCTCATTATTCACAGTAGTCACGGTCTAAAAAGTCTCCGTGAATGTTGAATTAGTGGATACCGAACCGTGGCTTCCTGGGGAAATATGACGTTAGCTCCCTGGAGCCTCCGGTCCCATTTTTGCCAATTGATCGATAAACAGCCTTGTTTTATGTGTGTTTCTGTCTCAAGGGAACTTAGGTAACATCTGTGGTTGATTTATGACCATCGAACTCACAGCCAACAGCGCTATTGCTCACGCCCGAGTGAAGTTTAACACGCACATTTTCTCAGCAAGGCACGTCACAGCCTTCTTGCACAAAGGACCTTCAGATAGCACTCGGTGGCCGTTTTTAAATCACGAACAAAAAGTACAAACGTGAAGAGCATACCCCTAAAGAGATTACGGAAAGGACCCTGGCTCACTTGCTTATGGTCTGGGAGCAGGGACGAGAAGGCAGAGAGCATTGCCTTGTCTGACCTCAGCTAGGAATGTGCATCGGGCTCCTCAAATGTTTTGCTGCCCTGCGCGTGTCTGGGAGTTCACTGCGACAGCACCGCCATTATTGATTTGGCGGGCACGAGTACGTCTTCGCGAGCGCGTGAATTCGCAAACGTGGAATCTGCGAATAATGAGCACTGACTTATGTCCCTCCGCTTATTTAGGCTTTCCTTCATTTCCCTTGACAGTGCTTTGTCGTTTTCACTGCCCAAGTCTTTCGTATCCTTTGTCAGATCGATCCCTAAGTAGTTCGGACTTTCTGATGATACTGTAAATGCTATTTTTTTTTTTTTGTTCCTGTTTCAATCCTCGATTATTCATCGCTGGCATGTACAAATACAGTTGACTGTTGTGTATTGATCTCGTGTCCCGGAACCCCGCCAAACTCGATCAGCTCTAGCGGGTTTTTTTTCATGGATTCCCTCAGATGTGCTCCAGAGATGGTGATGTCGTGTGCTGATCGTGACATGGTTTTACCTCTTTCTCATCTCGTGCCTCGTCTTGAGTTGTAGTTCTTGTCTGCTGGCACTGGCCGGAAACTCCAGAAAAGGTGGAATGCCAAGAGGGGACGTCCCTTCTTGTTCCTGATGTAAGAGGGAAAGGATCCCGTCTTTCAACTTGAGGGGTGATGTTGGCTGTAGGTTTTTTTCACAAATGCCCGAGGGAGGATGGCGGGGTTTAGACCTTGTTGGAAAAGGCATAGGGCCATCACCAGGTAGCGGGAACGTGCGATGCCTCACCAGGCTGGAGCCGGTCTGGGATTTCTGGGGGGAAGCCACAGGCCACGCTCCAGAGGGTATGTGTAGGGGGGAGCAGGCCTTCAGCCAACTGCCAAGGACAGCGGGAGACTGGGCGCCGGCCGGGCGGGTGACCTCCAGACTCCCTGGGCCGCACATGGGCTTGGAGAGAGAGCACTGTTGTGTCTGGGAGACTCTCCAGGCCACAGGCGACTGTGTGTGGGTCACGGAGGGGCTTTGGTTACAGGAGGGCTGTAGAAAGGTTATCACCGGGCTGAGGCCGCAAGGGCACAGGCGGGTCACCTTCTGGGTCTATGTCAGGTAAGAATCCACCGCAGGACCCCCAGCCCCACCTCCCAAGCTGAAATTGCAAGAGGCCTTTCTTTTCCTTCTACAACGGCCCCCCGGAGTCCTCTGCTGAGATCTTAAAATCATGCTCACTTTGCAGGAGAAATACTTAAAGGAATTTTGTTGCTCACTGTAGAGTATTTATGGAAGGAGCCATCGGAACCGAGGGGCTGTGAATTAACTGATACGGGTTGCCGGGCGGGGGTGCGCCTGGGTGGCTCGGTGAAGCGTCTGACTCTTAGGTTTCGGCCCAGGCTACGATCTCATGGTTCGTGAGTTCGAGTCCAGGGTTGGGCTCTTGTCCTGACAGTGCGGGGCCTGCCTGGGATTCTGTCCCCCTCCGTCTGTCTCTCTGCCCCTCCCCCCCTTGCTCTCTTGCTCTCTTTCAAAATAAATGACAAGAAACTTAAAAAAAACAACAACAGGGGCGCCTGGGTGGCGCAGTCGGTTAAGCGTCCGACTTCAGCCAGGTCACGATCTCGCGGTCCGTGAGTTCGAGCCCCGCGTCGGGCTCTGGGCTGATGGCTCAGAGCCTGGAGCCTGTTTCCGATTCTGTGTCTCCCTCTCTCTCTGCCCCTCCCCTGTTCATGCTCTGTCTCTCTCTGTCCCCAAAAAAATAAATAAATGTTGAAAAAAAAAATTAAAAAAAAAAAAACAAAAAAAAAAAAACCAAAGCAACAACAAAAACCAAACCTGATATGAGTGGGCAGAACTCATGATCTTCACCACTCTCCCAAGCTGGCTGGGGTGGGAGGGTCTCAGAATAGGCAGGGGTAGGCAAGGGGTCACAGGAACTGTCCCGGGAGGCGAGCTTGGGGCCCTGAGAGCAGAGAACTGGCTGGACTTTGCAGGCATCCAGGGCTAATCACCTTTTGTTCCCTGATTACTGCTCATTCGATGACCCAGGAAAATAAAGGACGACTTTTCTGTGCTGGAATCGGTAGCCTCCTCTCCCAGGCCCTGTCCACAAGGCCCGGCTGGGCTGCCCGTCCAGAGTCACGGGACACAGGCGTCCACAGGCGGCGCCCCACCAACGGAGCCGGGGCCAGACCCCGGGTCTCCTAGGTCCGTGTCTGAGCCAGGGTGCCCACCGTATGCCCTCTGCGGGTCCTGCCCCGACGCCACACCTCTGCCCCGTTCCCTTCGGGATGGTCTGCTTGTGACACGGAGCTTGGCACACCGTAGGGGCTCAGGAAACATCCCTGTGGCGAAGGAATACGGACAGGTCTGGATGCATCTCATCTCTGAATCTCCAGGGAGCAGCCGAGAACGTGCTCGGTGAATGGTCAGTGAGGGCAGGAAGGAAGTGGAGAAGGTATGGACAGGCTTGCTGGGTCCATTGAAGAGATCGGAGGGATTTTTTTGGCAGGGTTCCAAGCCTTTTATTTGTATTCATTCCTTTAGCTCTCCGAATCACCCTGTGATGGTGTTTCTCGTCTTCTCCATCTTAAAGGTGAAGACGACAAAGCCCAGAGAGGTTAAGGACATTGTCCAGCAACACACAGGAAGTGGCAGACGTGGGACTCTAACCCAGGCCCTGGATTTCAGAGCCCGCTCTCCATCGCCTTTAAAAGAAACACTGGCGGGGCGCCTGGGTGGCGCAGTCGGTTAAGCGTCCGACTTCAGCCAGGTCACGATCTCGCGGTCTGTGAGTTCGAGCCCCGCGTCGGGCTCTGGGCTGATGGCTCAGAGCCTGGAGCCTGTTTCCGACTCTGTGACTCCCTCTCTCTCTGCCCCTCCCCCGTTCATGCTCTGTCTCTCTCTGTCCCAAAAATAAATAAAAAACGTTGAAAAAAAAAATTAAAAAAAAAAAAAAAAGAAACACTGGCTCTCCGCCCGTCTCCCCTGGGTCCCCAGCCCTAGAGGGTGGCGCTCCATACACATGCGCTGAAGAAATGACAGGCCGGCAGACAAGAACGCAAGGCTACAGCTTTCCGCATCGGGCAGTTGTGCTGGTGGCACCACATGGCCGTCACCCCAGCTCTGCCTGAGCCTCCCTAGACGCCCGCTGGCTAATTTGGTTATCTCTTTTCTTTTGAACCCAGGTCCGCAGAATGGTAATACTTGACCTTCCTTAGCATCAGCCTCCCTCAACCTCAGTAACAAGACGGCGGCCGCCTCTGTTTCCCAGCCTCCTTGGCACCGGAGGTGGGCATGCTAAGCTCCAGCCAGTGCAGTTCAAGCAGAAGGGGGGGTGGTGTGGGACTTCAGGGAAGTTTCCACGGAAGGAGGGGGCAAGCTCTCTTCCTCCCTCCCTCCTTGACGTTGCCCGGGATGAGAACAGGACGCTCCCGCAGCCATCTTGGGCTGGGAAGTGACCTTGAGGGTGAGCCACTTGCTGAAGAGGTCAGGACGGGAAGGCAGGAGGAGAGGGGATCCCCCGTGACTTCACCGCGTGGCCAGCGCGACAGCGCTTGGATTGCCGCCTCACCCTTTCCTTCACGGGAGAGAGAGACCCAGCTTCTCTCCTGCTTTGGCGGCTGCTGCTTGGGGTCACCTGTTGAGGCAGGCACACCGAGTCCTCACAGCCACGGTGTGGTTACGACGCCCGCTTTTCATAGGAGGAAACTGAGTCCTGAAGAGGTAAAGCAACTTGACCCCAGGCGGTCTCACTGGGGGGCCTGCGGGCGTATCCCCCAAACTGCAGGTGCCTCCCAGCGGAGTGCTAGATCTGTGCTGGATCAACACTGGCCGCAGAGTGCCTGGGCTCCGGCCAGACGGGCACCAGGAGCGAGAGGGCTTTGGCAGTGGCCCGGTCTGCTGGCTGGGGCCACTGCTCTCTGTGTTCTCACCACATTCGAGCCGTCCGGGCCAGGGCCCTACAGCATTTTGGCAGGGGGCCCGGACCGTGGTTATTAAATTCCTCATACTCCGATCTGCCCTCAAGGAACCAGCAGACCAAGCAGAGGCAATTATTGGAGGCTTTTGCAGAGGGAAGTCACTCCCGCCCCATGGGAAACCGGATGGGGTGGCTAAAGTCCCCTGATGGGGAATTAGGATCTGAGAGCTGCAGAAATGGTCTTGTTTAGCTCTCCAGAACCCTGACGTCAGGAGACGTTAGTAGGTGTTCGATGTGGGGGCATCGGCGAAGCTTGAGAAGCTGGGCTCATACGGACCTTCTCAGGGCCTTTAGTGGGCACTGGGACATGGAGGGGGTATGAGACACACAACATTCCTTAACAATATCTGTACTCTGAGTGCTTTCTTTCTTTGGAGAAGCACCTTAAAAAGGATGTTTTTTTGCCCCTCCAAAAAATATTATCAAGGGGCGCCTGGGTGGCTCAGCCGGTTAGGCGTCTGACTTCAGCTCAGGTCACCATCTCGCAGTTCTTGAGCTCGAGCCCACAGGGGGGGCTCTCTGCTGTCATCGCAGAGCCCGCTTCAGATCCTCTGTCTCCTTCTCTCTCGCTCTCTCCCTGCCCCTCCTTCAAGGCTCGCGCACGTTCTCTCAAAAGTAAAGAACAGTAAAAAATAGTATCGATAGATACCATTTACGGATCATTTATTTCACGTCAGGCACCACGCTATGGATGACATACGCATTATCTCATTAATTCTCAGAAACACCTATCAAGTGGGTACAGGTGTCGCTGCCATCTTCTAGGTAAGAACAGGCTCAGAGAGTAACACGCCAAGGTCGCGAGCCTGTACGTGTTAAAGCAGTGATCCAGACCCTTCTGTCCGATTCCTAGCATCTACCGTACCATTCGGCCCCGGAGAGGAGAACTTGCCACACCCCACACAGCCGGCAGGAGACCTTGCTGGGTCTGGATCCAGGGACACAGCCCTGAACTGGTTCCATCGGTTATAGGCCATGCTGTCCACCGTCGGCCCTGCTCACAGACGCTCGCCCCCACCCTGTAGGCGCCCAAGCAGGTTCCTTCCCCTGGGGCTGTGTTCGTACTGATGCAATCTGATCTCATCCATCTACCTACTAAATATGTATTGAAGGCCTACTATGGGCCGTGTCAGGCACTGTTTAAGGAGAGATTATTTACATATACACACACACTTGCATGGGTGATGCATATATGCATGCTATACGAAAGCTTCCTCCTAGTGACAGGGCTACCCAGAAACAGAGAGCATGTTAAAGAGATGGTGACAGTGGTGAGGTGTTTCTTTAAATAAGGAGGCCAGGGAAGGTCTCTCAGGTGTGTAAGCAGAGACCGATATGAAGCGAGGAGGTAATAATGTACTGCAGGCAGAGGGGAGAGCAGGTGCAAAGGCCCTGAGGTGGAAATGTCCCGTGTGTGTGTGTGTGTGTGTGTGTGTGCGCTTAAAGGACAGCAATCAAGCCCAGCCCGCCAGAGGGTAGAGCCTGGGGGTGGGAGGTGCTGGGCAGCAAGCAGGTCTGAGGAGTAAGGGGAGGAGGTGGAGAAGCGCCTTATATAGGCCAAGGAGAGGGTCTGGGCAATATCCTACGGGCAATGGAGAACTACAGAGAGTTTTGCGTGTTGGCCCGTTTTGAAGCTTTAAAAGGAAATCTGTGGTGTTGGGGGCTGGGTTGAGGGCTCGGTCTCAAATGCCATAGACCCTCCTTGGGCTCCTCTGGGTGGGACGTGGTGCAGGGACCTCCCAAGCCAGGGAGGTGCTGCAACTCTTCAAGCGGAAAGACCAGTGAAGGGCGAGGGTGCCGTGCCGCTGCGGTGGGTTTGTCCGGGCCTCGCAGGCTCAGGGCCCAGGCCGGGCAGGTCGGACGAGCGTGGCCTCCTGCCTTCAGTGGGTCTCCGTGGCCTGGCTCCACGGCCCCCGGAGCTCCCCTCTTTCCCGGTCCGGCTTCTCTGTGCCCTGCTTCCTCTGGCCCTGGAGCGCCTTGCCGGCAGGGCCCATCAGGTTCAGGTCTGGAGGGGGAGGTCAGTGAGGCCCCGCGGGGGAACTGGGGGGGACACGCCTCTCTCTGCTCGTGTGGCCAGTGACGCAGACACACTGGGAGCCCCGGGAGCCTCTTCGTTTGTGAGCCCTGCCCTAGTTAGCCCCGGTGCCGGGGACACAGGGCCAAGGAGGCGCCCTGAGGAGTGCCCACCATGTAGCTTGCTGGACAAAACTTTAGTCTTGCCAACTACCCTATGCAGGGGATAGTTACTCCTCTGCAGAAAGGTCATCTGCCTCAAGGTCAAGGGAGCCAGTAAACAGAGTCAGCCTGCGTTCTTTGAACTCTGCTAGGCACCTCGTATTCGCTGGGTCAGGACCGAACTACCTATTTGCTCTTCTCCCCTTGTCTGCCGTCAACAAATCGCACAAGGGCGTAGACGTCTTTACCACGCTAGGAGAAGCACAATAAAAAAAGGAGGGTTACGAGTGGGGGCCAGGGTATGGGGAGAGCAGAACCCTTGTGCGTCCTTGGAGGGAACGTAAGATAGTGCAGCCTCTTTGGAAAACAGTTTGGCAGTTCCTCAACAATTGCACAGGCCCCACAGGCCCCACCAGTTCTGCGAGATACGCGTGTGCCCAGGGGAATTAAAACCTTGGGTCTGCACAAAGCCTTGTCCACGAACGTTCACGGCAGCAGTATTCTTAAGAGCCCCCGGACGGAAGCAATCCGATGGCCATCGAGGACGAAGGGGTACATTCTAGAACGCGACGTTTCCCCGACCACAGAACACGATTCCACAGTAAGCGGGGATGAAGCCCGGATGCACGCTAGGACACGGGCGGGCCCTGCAAACACTGGGAAGTGACAGGAGCCAGGCACAAAAGGCCACCGGGTGTCTGATACCACTCACACGGAATGTCCAGAATAGGCAAATTCACCGACGAAAGGTAGATCAGCGGTTGCCCAGGGCTGGGGGCTCGCGTTTGGGACGGGGCATGAGAAGTGATTGCTAACGGGTGTGATGTCTTTCCTGAGGTGATGACAACGTTCCGGAATCGGCCGTTGCGAAAGTTGCGCAGCTCTGGATATATGAGAAGCCACGGGCTCGTGCGCTTCAGAAGGGTGAATTATCTCGACCAAAGTTATTAGAGAGAACTTGTGGGTCGTCCTTCTCCGAAGCTTGCAGGCTAAGCACGGAAGGATCCTTTGCAGGAAGCTCTGTCCCCCCCCACCCGCAGCCTCTCAGACACCAAAGCCTGGGCCTGGAATGCAGTGTGCCCACTCTCAGATCAGGCAGGAAGCCTGACTTATCTGTTCCTCTAGCGCACATTCCAGAAGCCTGACTCAGCCTCCAGCACTTTTAGTATTCCTGGGTCAACAAGGTCCCTCCGTCCCGAGTCGGAGGCCGAGTCGTGGGCCCCACGAACACCACCACCGGCCCGTACGGATTGATAAGCTTTCCGGAGGCCGCATGGTACCTTATCAGTTGGCCGACTCCGGGAAAATCCCAAACCTGTCTCCCTGGGAAGAGGGAACTATAGAAGCATTTGCTGGGAGCCTAAGTGCCGGGCCCAGTACGAGGTTCCTATTTAGTCTCGGGTGCCCTGGAGGTAGCGATCATCACCTCCATATTGCTTGCGGACCTCACTTGTGCGGCCAGACGAAATCACCCGTTCCTGCCCGCCAAGTGGCATTAGTTCCCTTCTTCCCCGGTGCGCCAGGCACTCAGCCAGCAGTCTGGATTATTCTGGGCCTCAGTGTCCTCGTCAGCAGAGGGGCACACACCCCGAATCTGCCACCAAGGTGGCGACTGAAGCACCTGCCTTTTTTTTTTTTTTAAATGTTTATTTACTTTTGAGAGAGTGTGAGTAGGGGGAGGGGCAGAGAGAGGGAGACACAGAATCGGAAGCGGGCTCCAGGCGCTGAGCTGTCAGCCCAGAGCCCGACGCGGGGCTCGAACTCGCGAACCTCGAGATCATGACCTGGGCGGAAGTCGGACGCTCAACCGACTGAGCCACCCAGGCGCCCCGAAGCACCTGGCTTTTAATTAACGCCAGTCCCGTGGAATTAACTGGCTGCTGTTGGCCAGGCAAAGGGAGAGCGGCTCTATGGCCAACCAGTGCGGCCTAGCTCGGAGAGAGCCCTCTGCTCTCCGGACGTGTGTGGTACCCCCTCAGCTCGCAGAGGTGTTCTGTGCTCCTCTGTCAGCACACCTCCCCCCCCACCCCCCCAGAGCTTTTCAAGGACAGTCCCCTGTCCCCTTCCCCCTGCAAGACCCTCCTTATCTCTACATTAAAAATCCTGAGGGCCGGAGTACCTGGGTGGCTCAGTCGGTTCAGCGTCCGACTTCGGCTCAGGTCATGACCTCACGGCTCAGAGGAGTTCGAGCCCCACACCGGGCTCTGTGCTGACAGCTCAGAGCCTGGAGCCTGCTTCGGATTCTGTCTCCCTCTCTCTCTGCCCCTCCCCTGCTCAAGCTCAGTCTCTCTCCCGCTCTCTCAAAAAGAAACATTAAAAAAAAAGGAAATCCCGAGGACAGAACTTTGTGGAAGCAGTGTTGGGGGCTGGAAGGGCGTTTGAGGGCCTGGTAACACTGGTCGCGGCCCTGGAATCCCCTGGAACCCCTGTGGCGGGCTGGCCAGGCTGGATGGGGTGGGGTGGGAAGCCCGCTCACAGGCCACCAGGGAGATTTCTCACCCAGCGGCCAAGGTCTTCTTTCTTGTCTGGTGCTGTGCCCCGCCCCCCACACCCACCCCGACCCCGGGCCCGGGGAGCCACCGCACAGGCTGGCCTCTCCCTCCCCCAAACAGGTGGCAACAAAACCACAAAGCACTCGTTTCCAAATCACGTATGGCTTCTTTGACCCCATCAAATAACTTTATTCACACAAACGTCCCTTAATTTACAAAGCCTCAGTCATTCATACACATTAGGGGGATCCACAGTGTTCAAGGAACTTAAATATAATGTATCATACCAACCCGAGTAAACCAAGTACAAAAAATAGTCATATAAAGTTGTTCACACGTAGGTCCTAGATTACCAGCTTCTGTGCAAAACAAGAAAATAAAGAAAAATAGATTTATCAACTAGTATTCGAAGCTAACTTTGTGCCTGGGCTACTTCGTGCCTCCCTCACCCCCAAGTCAGCCCCACATGAATGTGAAATCGCCCGCAAATGCTCCCCTGCTCTGCTGAAAGACGTCCCTGGGGCACGAAGGATTTCTTTACAATGTTCCTGAACATTCCTTTCCTCTTGTGGCCTCTCGCGGAAAGTGGGGACCCCCTCCCCCCTGGGGCAACCGACGGCAGCTGGATTCACTTCTCCATGGGTGGCCGTGGAGGAAACCCTCATATCCCTCCTGCTTTCCCTTCTGAGGGCATCGCTCTAGACAGGAGTCGAGTCCCTGCCCACCAAGCCCGGCGGGCAGGAGCAGAGACCGGCCCAGCGTCCCAAAGGCCTGGCCTCAGCCCCAAGCTTGGCTGTGGTCAGGCTGACCGGTTCCTAGGTGGCTCCAGTAGTGCTGTGTCTGTCTGGGGGCCACCGGACAGGCCAAAGAAGGGGAGAGGAGTTGGGGGAAGCAATCGCCCAGGAGCCCCTGGATGTGTTTTTGGGGGAAGGGGGGGGCGCGAGCAGGATCGAAGGTGAGAGGCGCACTTCGGGGGCAGGGCCGGAAGCCCAGGCAGCAAGGGGCAAGCTGAGGGCAGAGAGTTGGGGGGTCCCCTCCTTACGGGGTAGAGGCCCAACTCCTGCGGTTCCAACTTTCCACAAGAGACTCTGAGGCTGAAACCCAGACATCCAGCCTATTAAGATCCGTCTTCTAAAAAGGTGAACTGCGACAGCATAGAAAGAACGTTCCCACCATGCCAGCTCTACCTTTTCTTAGACTCAAGCAAAAAATAACCTAACACTGGTTTTCTAGGAGCCAGCTGATATGTCAAGGAGCAGAGAACCTTGGAGGAAGGGAATGGTCGAGGTGGGGAATGTCCAGGGGGCAAGAAGGCTGCGAGGAAGGTGGTGAGTGGGTAGTCTTAGCACCGCGGGGTCAGGGTGCGCGCCCGGCCGTCTCTGCCCTCATTTGCTCTGGGACCACCCCTGGCAGTGCCGTAAAGGAGGCCAGGCCCCGTCAGGAGGCAGATCTCCGCCAGCGTTGGGCACGTTTCTCCTCCAGCTGTAAACAGGGTATTTCTCAAGTAAACATTGAACACACTTCCTCGGAAGGGCAGCCGTCGGGGGCAAGCCACGTCCAGGTGGGAGGAAAGAATTCCCACCCTCCTGTCCTGATGCCTCTGGGAAGAGAGGAGGCTAAGGCCTGGTCCTCAGTCCCCGGTGCCCAGAAAGGGGTCAGACGGAGCCAGTCTTGAGCGAACAGATGGAGGCATCCTCCTGGCTAGAGGTAAGAGGGAGGGGACCTGCTGGGGGGGTGAGAGCCAGAGTCCAGTCGGTGGTTCTTTTGTCCTCAGCTAAAGGACACCCTATGCCTGGCCGCAACCCTCGGGGTGGGATGGGGCGAGGGGGCAGGGGGACCCTTCCTTCGTGGCTCTCTGTGGGCAGGAATGAGAGTGTGACAGACGGGCACGACATGGACACGGACAGGGAGAGGGATGCCGCGGGCTTCAGGCGGAGCCTGCAGGTCTGGTCAAGGGAGGGCAGTGGAATAAGGCACTATGATCTGTCTTGCTGAGTCCTCGAGCCGAGGGGGGAACTGAGCCCCACACCCACAGGGCTCAGGCCCAGAAGCTCCGTCCTCCGGGCTAACCTTTTCACAGATCCAAGAAGAGAATGACTGCTATTTTAAGGTCTGGAAACTCCTAGAAGTTGGACGGGCCTTCCGAAGGCGGTGGCATGGAGAATGAGGTGCCCCTGAGCTGCTGCGCAGGTGGAGAGGATGAAAAGGCAGGAAGCTGACGGGTGGGGGAGGGGGGAAGAGGGGGAGGTGGCCGAGGAAGAGGATGGGGCTCCTCGGGTCCAACCCTAAGCTGGTCCACTGGCCGCGGGCAGAGCCGGCGCTCTCTTCGGGGTGGAGAGGCAGGCACTTGGGGCTAACGAGCGGGCCATCCTGAGCCAGGGAAGGAGGCCCCGCCACCAAGCAAGGATCAGCTGAGTTCTGCGAGGGAAGGGCACGCAGAAGCCGGCTATCCCTACCAGGCCACCCGCCTTGTCCAAGGGCACAGACACCCTGGGACCTACAGGGGCTACTCTGATGCCAAGAGAAGTAACAAAGGGGGACCGCGGCAGCTCCGAGACCTCGCCCAGATGGAGGGAAGGGACCTGGGGAGAGAGGGGGAAAAGTCGAGCAAAAGGTAAATACCTTGTTAGGCCTGAGCCTTCCCAGGGACTTGAGGGCAGGGGCCGCAGGCAGGGAGGGCAGGGGCCGCAGGCAGGGAGGGCTGGGGTCGAGTTCGGGGACTGTTTTTCCCATCCGTTCACATACAGAGACAGCAGCCCCCCGAGGGGAAGTGGGGGCTGGGCGACAGGCAGAGAAGGGGAGTGTGCTGTAATTAGGGACACTGCGCTGCTCAACCCCGAGGCGCCCGAGAGGAGGAGACAGGAGGCAGGTGGGCACAACGGGTCTCACCAGGAAGGGAAGGGCCCGGCTCGCACCTGCAGCCCTGCTCCCAGCTGCCAACCACCTGCTCGGGGCGGGGGGGGGGGGGGGCCGTGGGGAGCAGTACGAAATGTGTTGCGGGTTGCAGTCTGGGGGGTGGCGTCGTGTGGGTCTCTCCCAAACTCCTGGGGCCAAAGGATGGCTGCTTTGGGGTCGGGGGGGACCCCCACCTTGGTCACACACCAACCCGAATGCCCTCCAACTACCTCCCCCTATCGATCCTATGCTGGTTTAGAGAGAACAGAAAACAAACGTGAGACAATTCCTTTCCCCTTCCCCCAACACCCTTTCCTGCTTGGCCGTTAGGGGGTGAAAAGCCTCTGAAGTGGCCCCAGCAGCTTCTGGGTGACAGGGACCACACAAGGCCAGTCCCCGTGCCCCTGCCAGGGTTCAGAAGCCCGAGAGGAGGGAGCTGCGAGAGCACTGCCAGAGAGCATGGGCGGCCAGACAGACCACAGCCCGAGCAGACACTGGTGGTGAGGTCCACGGGGTGGCGCTGGGGAAGCTTTAAGGTGGCAGGTCACAAACGGGCACCTGACAGCTGCAGGGGGTCTACCCTGTCCCCTTCTCTGCTCTCGGCAGGTCCCTTCTTTCCTCACCAGACACGCTTACGCTGAGTGGGGACACCTAACAGTAAGTCCCTAGGGGTGAGGAAGACGGCACCTGACCCTGTCTCCGGCCGTGATACCACAGGCCCACACGCGGGGCACACCCTTCACGGGGAGAGGACAGTGGCAGGCAGTTCAGGACACCCTGTTCTTATGGCAATGGTCACAACGGGATCTCAGGGACTCAGGCAGTCTCTGTGACAACGGGGACGTTTGGCGGGCACATGTGGGAAGGGGGGACGATCCAGGAGGCAGGAGGTGACGGGCGCTGACCTCACAGGAATGACAGCTGCCTGCGGAAGACCCGGCCGTGTCCCAGGTAGAGGTTTGGCACAATAGTTTTTTCCTGGGGGGGGTGGAGGGGGGGTCTTCCTCAGGGAGGGAGACCCGATAACAGAAAGGTAGGCTTGTCGAGCTGGGCGGGGCTGACACTCAACCACTAGGAAGCTGGGGGAGGGAGGAGAGGGGGGGAGTTACCTCCATCCCCCCACCTGCCCCCGCCGCCCGCGGACTCCCACCACTGCGTGTCCTGCGTGGCCCAGAGTTTCCAGAAGCCGAAAGAGAACAAACCCGCAGTTTGGACTTTCTTGAGTTCTCCTGGCCAAACCCTGTCTTCCTCTTCCAGGTGGTTCTTCGCCTCTGATCATTTCTAAGGCCCGAGGGCGAGCGAGGAGCAGCACGGCAGTGCCCGCGTCTGGTGGGGGACACGGAAGGACAGCCCGCAGGCCGCCTCCTGTCTTCACGCCCCCGTGGTGGGACCGACCCCCCGCCCCGCTCTGAGGAAGTGAGGTGTTGGAAGCAGAACCGGGGGGATGGGTAAAACCAAGAAGACAGAGGGAAAATAAAGGAACAAAACAAAATAGCTCCCTAACCCCTTATAAAAATTAAAAATGAAATTTACACATATGCTTTGTCCGTGTCGTTTCTCCACAGCATTAGTTTCTTGCTCTTCTGAAGTCTTAATCGTTTAAATTAAAAAAAAAAAAGAAAAAAAGAAAAAAGAAAAAAAAGGACAAAAAATGAAATAAGATTAAAAAAAAAAAAAATGAAGCGAAACTAAAAGGAGGGGGGAAATCCCAAACAAAAGCTTCACATTGTCGGAGATCCAGCTGTTGGGAGATCGCCAACCGACCAAGCCGCCGCCTGCATGCTCTGCCGTCCTCTGTGTGAGACGTGATGAGACTGTGGGTCCCGAGGATCAACCTGGAGGACAGAAGGCAGGGGATGAGTGGACCCAAGGCTGGGGATTTAGGCTCCAGCATCCGACCACAGGACGGCAGGACCTGTCATGTGCTGGGGGGCCGGGGAGGTTCCTATATTCTCCCCCTGCTAGGGAGTAAATCTAGTTATGCTATAAACCCGCCCTGCTGTAGGGACACATTATTCTTTCTTTTTAATTTTTTTTAAATGTTTATTTATTTTTGAGACCGAGAACGAGTGGGGGAGGGGCAGAGATGGGGAGACACAGAATCCGAAGCAGGCTCCAGGCTCTGAGCTGTCAGCACAGGGCCCGATGCGGGGCTCGAATTCGTCAACTGCGAGATCATGACCTGAGCCCAAGTCAGACGCTCAACCCGCTGAGCCACCCCGGCGCCCCGAGACACATTATTCTTTCTCACAGAGGGAAAATGAGGCACAGGTTAAATTACATGACTGACATCATGCACTGACCGAGGGGCAGGCCCTGGCCGGGAACCTAGGCTTGTGGGCTGCAGCTACAACTCCGATCACGAACTCCTTCCCTATGCTATTAGGAAGAGTTGCCACGGGACCCCAGCTGTCTGTCCCTGCAGGCCCTGGCCCACTGTCCTCCTCGCCCTGATTGTGCCTCGTGGCCATGCTCTCGAGTTGACTTACCCTATCTCACAGACAAGTGAGGTTCGGGTCCCTGAGAACCTGTATGAGGTCTGAGAACCTGTAGCGAAGCTCTCAGGTCTCCAGAGGATACAGCATCCCACAGCCACGGACGAACAGGGGTGACTCGGGGCCGTGGTTTAAGAATGAGGCTCTGGAGCCAGAACCTGCAGTGGTGAACAGGTCCTGCCACTTGACCATGGGGTAGATTTACGTCCTCCGCCCTGTGGTCCCATCGCCTGTACCAAATCGCAGGCTATGATGAGGACCAAATGAACGAATACACGTGACATTAGAAACAGTGCCTGGGGCGCCTGGGTGGCTCAGTCGGTTGAGTGTCCGACTTCGGCTCAGGTCATGATCTCGTGGTTTGTGGGTTTGGGCCCCGCGTCGGGTTCTGTGCTGACAGCTCGGAGCCCGGAGCCTGCTTCGGGTTCTGTCTCTCCCTCTCTCTCTGCGTCCCCTCTCTCTCCTTCAAAAATAAACATTAAAAAAGAAAAGAAAGAAAGAAACTGCGCCTGGCCCTATTATGATTAGCTGTTGTTTGGGAACGGCCTTGGTGCCAGGTCTCGGGAGCAAAACCAGCCACCAGCCTTTCAGGGACCTGTTTTCTTGGAGGCTGAGAACACAAGAGCCTACGGAGATTAGCCTTGGGCCAGCCCCTGGCTCCAGCCCGGCTGTCCCCGTCTGAGCTAAGCAGAACCCTGTCCTAGGCAGGCCGGGCACCCAGGGCAGCAACGCTCCATCTGTGTGGCACACGGCCTCATCTCGGGGTTTTGGAGTGCCTGCTCTCACCCTGAACAACTGAATCACACAAGTCTTCCACAACACGCTTGAAATCCCTCCAAATCCCCCCCCCACGGGCCTCACTGTTGGATACGCTCCGTCCGGCCTGAAAGGTCTGCCCTCCCCGCCCAGCGCCCTGCCCACCGTCTCTCGCTGCCCGTGCAGCCCGACCACACAGGCCTGTCGTCCTCAGGTCCCGGGGAGATGCCTGGTTAGTCCTCACGAGAGGCCGTGGGGTCCGGCAGTTTTAGACAATTTGCTTCCTGTCAGCCTGTTTCCTCCTGGGCAAAATGGGGGTGGGGGGGTGCTTCTTTAAGGTCTGACTTGAGTAATGACTGAAAACTACCTTGCCCACGGTGGGAACTGACTTACTCCGTGAACCTGTCCTCGTCGCTGGCCAGAAATCGCGAATGTGTGAGATCTGAGCAGGCTGTAGTCCTGTGACCACCAGAACTGCTCCTAGCTGTGGGTGAGGGGAGCAGGGGAGTCCCTGCTGGAGAAGTGCACCGGCGCCTTCTGGAAAGCCATCTGGCCACGTGTTCTCAGAGCTTCAGATGGGTGTAAGACCTCTAGACCCCAAAATTCCACTTCTAGACCTAGTTTAACGGATCATCTTAAAACATGAAAAGGGCTTTACGAATAAAGATGTTCACTGGAGTGTTATTTAAGTTTTGACGCAACAACACACAAATCCAAAAATGAAAGATTGAAGCCAATGATCCATCTACTCAGTGATATAATTACAAAGGAAATGAGGCTGCGTGGTGTTTTGAACATACTTCCCAGGGTTAAGAAAGAAGCAGGTTACGAAGTTCCGTGGCAGACGGTACGGCCATCGCTGTGCAACAACCAAAAACCTCCAAGTGGATGGAAATTGGCACGAAATACGTCGAAACGTGGTACTTGTCACAGGTGTGTTTTCTTCTACCCCCACGTAGGAGAGAGGACACGTCGCGTTTTCACGCTTTACTTTGTGATGGGAAAAATCTCGCACTCTAACGGATAAGAAAAGCGGGCAGCCCCCAAGGAAGGTTGGGGAGGAGCAGCCCAAGACGCCAGACCCAGGCTCTTTTCTGGGCTCTTCCACACACAGTGCACGGCGAGAAATTGCCACATCTGTCAGGTGCGGTTAGACCGTGCAATTCCTCCTCTAGTTCAAGGCGAGGGAGGGGGCTCCCGGGGTCTGTAGATGAGTCAAGTGGAGAGTGCATTATAAAGGCACTTTTCGGAGGGCTTGGGGGGAATCTCACCATCCAGGACATCCTGAGTCCTTGTAAAATAGGACAAGAAAAGCCCGGGAAATTGTAGGCTCGTGTGTGATCTCCTAAGATAATCTTTGGGACCAGTGACGACCAGTTTCAACCCTGCCTTCCTCCCTCCCCTGGCAGGACGCAAGCTGAGGACAACCTGCTCGAAGGGATGCCCATCAGCAGAGAGGTGGCCCACGGCAGCAGCAAAGCAGTGGTCGAGGAGGCGGAGAGATTCAGAACCCGGGACTCCCTTGTATACACTGAACGAGCAGAACCAGAGTGTGCCCATGGAAGGTCAAACCAACAGCACAGCTCTCCGCAAGCGCTCCCGAGACACCAGCGTGTAATGACCGCTGTGATCACCGGGTCCCCTGCCAGGAAGCCAGGCGGACATTTCCCACCGGCTCCTCCCCCCTCCCCCTGCTTTGGCACTGGGTCTGGTCCTCCCGGTAGGAGGTCCCAGGACGGCCTAGAGGTCAGGGTCTGCTTCTTCTCTGGGGTGGCGGTGGGGAGGTGGGGCGGGGGCAGGGACAATGAAAGTAAGAGGGCTGTCTTCCAGGAAGAGGACCTTGGTTTTGGGTTTCTCTCCCATCTCCCATGACAGAAGGTCCTCCGACCCTCTTATGGAGCCAATGGCAGCGGCCACATCAGAACACAGGATCTGCAGTCACGAGTGGGAACGGCTCAGACCACCCAGTTCCGGGTTAAAGCAGCAGCGGACCCTCCCGGGCACCTGCTGGAACAACGAATGGGCCCCCGGGCTTCATCCCAGCAGACGTCAGACCCAGATCCCTGACTGCCCCTTCCGTTCTCAGCTTCACCCAGGGGCTGCCTCATCCCTCCCAGTGGAAAGCTTACCTCTGACCACAGAGCCCTCTTGGGAGGAGGCTGGGGCACAACGAAGAGTCGTGTGTGATTAACCTACAGATGACATCAGCAGCACACTGCGCTGTTCGCCTCCCTGGCCATCTCATTCGGTGAGGATGACTGCCCCATTTTAACAAGGGAACAGGCCCAGAGAGAGGCCACAGTTCACCCCCCGCCACAGAGCTGCTGAGCAGCAGACGCGGCACCGAATCCAAACTTCCCCAGTGTCCCTGCCCAGTCTTTCCGCTCTGACGGTCCGCACTTGGTGCTCCCAGAGCTGCCTGGCCGGTGGCTTCCGACAGCCCGAGTCTGCGATGGTCCTGGGTCGGGGGGAGAGGGGCCGGTGATCCGGGAAGGCGTGTTGGCAAATCCTGCGCTTTCTTATTTCGGCTCTCGGATGAGGGCCCCTCAGCACATCCAACCTTATTTCCCTGTACTTATCGTAACAGCAATCACTCACGGGCACTAACATGCACATTCTACGGGTTTTATAGGGAACAACCTATCAAGGGTTCAGCTCTCTTACGCTGTCAGTTCAGCTCTCTTACGCTGCCACCCAGCGTGTCCCCTCGCGGAGCCCTCAGCCAACCACCCGGTGACGCAGGACCTATCGTCACCCGGTTCCAGAGAAGCTCAGAGAACAAGGACTGCACGGCGAGGGGGGCAGGAGGGGAAAGGGTTTGGGCCTAGGTCGCCCCCCCCCCCCCCCCCCGCTCCTGCTCATAGCATGTCACGGTCACGGGAAATCCCTTCCTGGAGCGCTTACGTGGAGCTTAAAACCCATGTAATCCCTTCATTTATGGACACGGTCACCCAGGAAAGGGTTCACGGACGGCCTGGCTCAGGTACCGCCGCACAGGCCTGGGGTCTAGAGCCCATCACGGGATGCGGTGTTCCTCTGCCAGCAAAGCGGTTGTCGGGTCTGATCAAGGAGACCGGGGAGCAAAGTGCTCCCATTAATGCCACCAGCAGTTTGGACAACGGAAGTGGGGGCGGGGGGAGCGTGGTGGCAGCGAGGATGACAGTGCAGGATGGATGGGCTCCCACGTCCCCCCCGCCCTGCCCCCCAGGACGCAGACGCGGAACACCCGGGTGAAGAGGGGCCTGTCCAGTACTCCAAAGGTGCGGCCTTCCTACTCTGTTGATGTCAAAAGGTCATGTTTTGATGGAACCAGTTGGGACTGGTTGGTGATCCCCCAACTCCTATACTCCACCTCCTCCTTTCAAACTGCATGGGGGTCCTTCAAAATGCGCAGGTCTGGGAGCCGCAGGATTTAAAAGCCTCCAGGAGCCACGCCTACGTTTTAACTCTGTATTTTCACTCAAATGCTCTATCGGGGAAACAGCACAGGCTGAGGTGGGCGGTCCTGGGTTCAAATCCTGCCTCTGCCGCTTACCAGCCATTTTTAATCATCTGAGCCTCCTTTTTCCTTACTGGCTGATGGGGTTTACCCTTTCAGGGTCTGCCGCGAGGATTCAAGGGAACTGCCCGTCCCAGCACTCGCCATCGGGCGGGACACCAGGACAGGCTACCGTGTTGTTAGCTGTGTTAACAGTCACTGCGGTTCTCAGACCCAACTGTACAGCTTATCCAGAGATGGGGCTTAATTCAGGAACTTTCTGCCCCATAAGTTCCATATGGAGATGTAACATGAAGGCAGCGGATGGAGTAGTGGAGGAGAGGGGCGCTTTCCAAGCACCTTCTCTGAAAGCGAGCCCCTGCCTCAAGGAGTGTCAGCGGGCAAAGGTACCCTTGGCACCCTTCAACCTGCTCAGGCCTCAAGATGGAGTTTTAATGTTTATTTTTTGAGAGAGAGAGAGAGAGAGAGAGAGAGAGAGACAGAGAGACAGACACACAGAGCGCGAGTGGGCGAGGGGCAGAGAGAGAGAGGGAGACACAGAACCTGAAGCAGGCTCCGGGCTCTGAGTTGTCAGCACTGAGCCCAAAGCGGGGCTCGAACCCACGGACCGTGAGATTGGACACTTAACCGACTGAGCCACCCAGGCGCCCCTCCTCTCATCTGTTCAACAGAAAAGGAAACCATCTGGTTGGCAGGCCCATACACTAAACACAGCACAAACTCAAGTTGCAGTGTTAAGAACTCAACTCTTACCCAAGCTCTCCACGCAGTCCGGGGTGGTGGTGTCACCATGGAGTTAATGATGCCTCTGACAGCTACACACCACGCAAGGCCTCATCAGTAATGTTTCCTTTGCCCCCAGCGAGGGGCCGTGTAGGAACCGTCTCCACTTTACAGATGGGCAAACCAAGGCTCAGGGATTCGTTTTCAGCCTATCATATGCCGCGGAGGCACCAGAGGCAAGAGGACGGCAGGGTCACAGAGGGGCAGTCCCCTCCCAAGTAGGATCAGCTTCAAACCAAGTCATTCCTCACTTGTTTAATACACCAGAGCCGCTGGCTTTTCTCCTATTCAGCAATCGACATGCCCGCCCCACTTCAGCGGCCACGGCAACACCGTCTGTCCCCTCACTGGCAGAGGGACCGAGGCCAGGAGCGAAGCTTTCTGACGTACCATTTATCTAAGGCTTTGTTAGCAACCGTGGGGCTCGGAGCGGGGCTGTTCCACTAGGGAAAACCTTGCCACGAGCGGCCCATGGCACAGCACACGGGAGGGGTCCTGGCATGCGTTACGGTCTCTGAGCCCCGACCCGGAGGCCCAACGGAGGCGCCAAGTTTAGAAGCAGGTGCCGAACGTGGGGAGAAGATAGACCATTCGTGGAGCATACTGTTACAGAGTGGCAAAGGGCTGGTGCTGTGTCGAGGGTCTGGGCTTCGAGGGAGAAGATCTAAAATGGACACCCCACCTTTTCCCATTACTAGTCGGGGCCCCGGAGCCTCGGTTTTCTCAACTTAAAACGTGGACGTGCCCGCATGGGTACACGGGCACGGTGGGGGGTGCGGGAGGTCACGGACGTGCGGGGATGGCCGCGTGAGACCACACCCCAAACCAAAACCTCACGGCACCACCAGCTGAGGCAAAAATGCCTGGCAAGGCGACTTGGCTTTAAGTCAGCCCTCTCTCGAGGGGACAGCCTCCTTTCTGCTTGGGGCCTCAGCAAGTGCTGGTCTGGCTGCGTCTTCCCCTGGCCCTCGACCTGCCCCCTCGCTGTCCCGAGACCACACTCACCCTTCCAGGCCTTTTCCACATGCTTCCTCCCGGAGGCCCCAGTCCCTGCACTCCGGCGAGCAGACACAGAGGGACCACAGACCCCCACGAGCCAAGCCGTTGTGCTCCCCTCTTTCCACCGCTAACCCCAAGCTGCCTTAAAGGACAGGACCGTCCTGTGCTTCTCCTGAGCCTCTCGGGCTGCCAAGCCCAGAAGGAGTCCAATCCTGGCTGACGGACAGGAACTGGGAGTTCACACGAGGCAGTAAGAGAATTAATTTACAAACTCCACAGAATCATTCAGCGTGACAAGATCTTAACGTGAAAATATGGTTCTGAAATCCCTGCCTGTAGTGGGGGTCCCACTGAATGTCCCCCACCAAGCTGGGTCAAGAGAGATGCTCGCCTTCACCTTGGAAAACCGGGCCACTTGTCCAGGCTCCAGCAGGTGGCAAGGCAGGAGCTGGGATGCTGCTTGTGCAAGCGGGCCACACCATGCCGCCCCCACATACCTTCCGAGCTGGGTGGAGAGACCAGGCGCACGGGGATGAAGGGTTTCCCCGACATGACATCGCCTACCCCTTACAGGACCGGGGGGCTCCCCGGCCGATTTCGGCCCTCTCCCCCATCCCCTCCCTTACTGCCCTTCTGTTCAGTCTAGAGAGGGAAGCCTGAAATCCAGGGGTGGCCACCTGGAAAATGCAACAATGCTCAACGACGCGCCTTAGCCGGCCAGGGAGGGGGTGGCGGTGAGCCGGCCGGGGTCCTGTCGGGCAGGGCGGACACCCACACTCTACACTCGAAGCACGCGGGTTGTTGCAACAGGTGGTGGCAGGGCGGAGAGGGGCAGGGCAGCCTCCCCCCCTCCCGAGGAACCAAACACCAGCTCTCCTGCAGCCAGCGGCCCACCTCTGTCTCAGAGGCCACCTGCCCTGTCTTCGGCATCCTCTTTACCCACTCATGCATGTCGGGAGGAAGCAGCCCCAGGAATTCTGAAAGGCAAACCGTCACCCAGGCTGTAACGGGCACAAACCCAACTACAGGAATTTACTCCTGTGCTGCAATCCGCTAAGAGACACTAAGGTAAAATGTGGAAAAATGATACAGGACCTCGCCTGGCCTTGGGAACCCGTTTCCGGTCATCTAGCTTTTCCTGCTCTTTGCTGAGGACCTCATTTCTTCCTGGGCCACCAGGGCGCTTGGGAGCAGGGCAGGGGTTCTAAATCTGGGGTCCTCGGAACTCCAAGGATGCACGGGGACTGTAAATGCCCTGAAGCCACATGAAGTATCACAGTGCGTGTCGGTCCTGGGCCTTTTTCTGGAGGGACAGCTCCAACACTCAGATTCAGAGAAGGGCCCGCGACGCAAGGAATCTTGAGAACCATGGGCACCTCTGCGGGCTCCCTATCTATCAGAGCAAAACTCTGAGCAGAAAGCAATGCTGGAGGGCTTACTGGGGTTCCCCACCGCACAGGTGAGCACGACAAGCCAGGCTGGGGCTCAGGGCTGCGGGGCGCGCTGCTGGGGGGCAGGCTCCGGCTTTACTGGGCCAGAGCCCTTCCTCCAGGTGGGCTGGGGAAGATCCCCTCCCTGCAGATGTTCAAGGCAAACCACAGACTCCTCTTTTTTAAATTTTCTTAATGTTTATTTATAATTGAGAGACAGACAGAGACAGAGCACGAGCATGGGAGGGGCAGAGAGAGGAGACACAGAATCCGAAGCCGGCTCCAGGCTCCGAGCTGTCAGCACAGAGCCCGACGCGGGGCTTGAACCCACCAACCGCGAGATCATGACCTGAGCCGAAAAGTCAGTCGCTTACCCGACTGAGCCACCCAGGAGCCCCAAACCTGAGACTCTTAGAGCGGACAAAGGCCGTGGGGAGGAGACAGGCTCTGTGCCGAGTCAGCTGAGCTCGATCGGTGGCCCACTTACCACAGTGAGGACACACACTGTCGCAGCAACAGCTGGCAGGGCCTGGTCTGCTGAGCGAAAGGGGAGCGGGCAGAGCTTGGAGCCAAGATGGCGAGCGGCTGCAAACAGATGGCAGCCTCATCCCCAGGATGTCAGCCAGGTCGTCCAGGGCAGGGAGCGTTTCTGCATACGACGCAGCCAGCAGGTACCACGGAAGCTTGCAGACTCCGAGCCCGGGACGGATTACAGCAGTGTTCCTGTCGTCACCGCTGTGGACTTGCCTAATAGTGTTTTAAACCTTCCCATTCCTCCAAGTGCATGGCCCCAAAGCTTGCCAGATGCCCAAAAGGAAGTATTTTAATTTTTTAAAAATATTTTATTTATTTTTGAGACAGAGACAGAGCATGAGCAGGGGAGGGACAGAGAGAGGGAGACACAGAATCCAAAGAAGGCTCCAGGCTCTTAGCTGTCAGCACAGAACCCGACGCGGGGCTCGAACTCACAAACCACGAGATCATGACCTGAGCCGAAGTTGGACGCTCAACCAACTGAGCCACCCAGGCGCCCCCCTCAAAAGGAAGTACTGGCAAGACCCAAGAGTCGGACATCTGGAAGGTTCTCTGGTGACCAGCAACCACAGGACTGTACCCCGCATCACCCCCACCTGGGTCCAATCTGAGGATGCAGACCCACTTAAAGCCGGTCTTCCTGGCCTTGGGAAGTCACCTCGGGAGACCCTCAGGAGCCGGGGAGCACGTGACCTGGTAGACAGGTACCGGCTGGCGCTCCAGATGAACTAAGGGGGAACTTTCTGTCTGCAGAAACAGCCCTGGTAATTGGCAGTCGGCTACAGGGACACCCTGACTAATTCCCCTCCTCAACTGATTAAGCGTGGGGATGAAACGATCGCTGCCAAGGGCCTCAATCGGTCCCCGAAGAGACTGAGGTGCAGCTGTGGCTGCTGTGATGAACAGACAAAGGGCTCCGGGGAGAATTCTCCTCGCTGGCCCCCTGCCAGGAGGAGATCTAAGGTGCGGGCACAGCTAAAGGGAAGAGGTGGTTCTTCCATATGGTGATGGGACAGTTGGTGGTTATAAAAGGCAAGACTCCGACGAGGTCATGCCCACAGTGGTCTGGGCAAAAGGAGACCATATGGATTTCTGGCTACAGCCACCAGGTGGAACGAGGCCCGGCGTGCCCAGGGGAACTCACTGGGGCCACTTGCTAAGGGGCCTGGCGCTCTCTCAGCGAAAAGAAGAACCCTGCGGATCGCTAGCGGAAAGCCACGTGAAAACGAATGATTAGCCCGTACGGATTTGGCGAAAACAAACAGGCGGATCGAAGGCCAACGCACCGAGCTGCCGGTTAACCGAGCTCTCCCCGTGTGCTACGACTTGCGTCGGGCCCTTCCTGCTTCTCGTGCATGGAGTCTTCGCAACAGCGGACGGTGAACGGCCGTGTCCAACGGGTACCACTGAGCAGATGGGAAGTGGGGACCCAGAGAAGTTAGGGGGCTTGACCAAAGTCACCCAGCTAGGAAGCGGGAGGGCTGCAATTCAAACCTAGATTTATCAGCATACCAGATCCCCAAGCAGGTGCCTTCCTGGCACCAGTGTGGAAGCACCGGGCTCCCGATGGCTTCCCCGGGTGTGGCCCCATCGCCCTTCACGGGCTCAGGAAAGGGCTGTGCCATCTCGCACCTTCTGGAGGCTGGCACGGTCGGGTGTGGCATCTCCTCCCTCCCCCTGTGCGGACTGGCTCATCTGCTGAGAATAATACAGCCTTGTATACAACCACTGCCACCCACCCCCACCTTTTCTCCAGGGCGAAGGTCACCCTCCTTAGGTTGACATTCAAGGCTCTCGGCAACTTCACGCTATTTCGCTCTCCCACTGCACCGCTGTGTGAACCAACCCAAAGACCCGCTCTTGACACAGATTCTCAATGTTCTCATGCGGTGTCCCTTGCTGAGAACACCCGTCGGCCCTCCTTTCTTCAATGGCTACCTTAAGTCACAGGTCCCACGTGTTGCCATTACCCACTTTCTCAACCAAAAGCCAGTGCTACCTCTGCTGAGCTCCCAGGAGCACTGAGCACCGGGCCGCTAGACTTGCTAACGTGACCTGTCTTCAGAAGCGGGTGGAAAAGAGCAGGGACACCTCTAGCCCTGGAGGTGGCATTTGCTAGCCACGTGGCCAGTGGGGCAAGTCACTTCCTGTCTCTGGAGTGGAAAGGACGCCATACCCAGGACGCACGTGAGGTTTTAACAAGATAATAAACATAGTGGGAGAGTACGAAGTTTGGCCAACGGCATGTGCTCAGTAAGCGAGTGAGTGAGTGAGACAGAAAGAGAGAGAGAGAGACAGAAAGAGAGAGAGAGAGACAGAGCCCCCCATCCCCTGCCCTCACGCCTTACAATAATAATAAAGACTCCAGGCTGTACCAGGCCTGTTCCTACGCAGAAACAAATACAGCAAATGCAAGGCCACCAGCTAGCTGCAAAAGCTCTCAGGAAGCATCTGTAAAGGAGTAAAGAAACGGACGGTTCCAGGGAAAGAGATGTGAACAGGCAGGGCCAGCTTCTACCCTGTGCCCCACATGCCTTGAAAACCAAGGCGTCTGGGGACAGCTGAAGGACTGACTTTGAAGCCCCTTTCCCCGTGTCAAGTTCAGGCCATGGGGCCGCCCCGCAGCTCTTGGTTCTTGCACAGACATGCCCAAAGGCAACCAAGAGCAGAGGACTCCCCCGCACCTTCTCCCCCTGTACTCCTGTCCTTAACCCAAAATAGAAAGTAGTTCCCAGTTTACAAATTAAAGTAGCTCTCAAAATCAATTTTATAGCCAGCAATCATGGTCCTGATGTTATATAACCACACACACACACACACACACACACACACACACACACACACAAACCCACAAAGAGCGAGATGCCAGCGCTAGAAAGCTGCTCTCTGGCAGAACCAGCAGCCTGCCCATGTGACAGGACGCTGCACAGGTTTTCAGCTCTGAAAAAGCAAAAGTAAATACAAAAAACAACAAAACGCTATGTTCTTGGGACATAATTATAGCAGAGTGCATATGCAAATCAAGACAGAAGAGCCAGACACATCAGTCACCTAATGAGAAGCTGATTACAAAAGAACAGATCACAGGAAGGCACGGTAATCAAACGAGGGCTGCGAAGGCAGCCTCGGGTCTCAGGGGGGCTCTTGGGGCTCAAGAAGGTATCCCGTGTTTAGCCCCAAATTTGGGATCCAATGGCACCTCAAAAAAGACCCAGAAAATCACATACAACTTACCAGTTGCCTGTCTAGAGGAGAGAGGATGGGTTTATGGCCACAGCTCCAAGATATATCTGTGTATTTTCCACCCCCCAGAGCCCCTCTCCTCCTGCAGGGTTCATGGTCTCGTACATGGCTCTGACCCCCAGCCCAGAGATTCACGGAGCCACCCCTACCTTCGTCTCCCTCATTCGGTCCACCTGCAAGCCTCCGGCGATTTCCAAATGCACCCCGAATTCACTCTTCCCCGTCCCATGCACCATCCACCCTAACCTGGGAAACTCGACTTCCCAGTTGCCCACCCTGTCCCACCCGGGTCTGGGCTTGCCCTCTCCAACCCTGGCCACAGAGCCACAGTGCTCCTGTAAACACGGAAACCGATGGTTACTGGTGCAGGGACTTACCACCTCCAGAGCCTCACAGATCAGGCTCCTGTCTCCTCCACCTGCCCCTACCGATTCATTGCCCCCCTGCCCGGCAGACACCTCATTCCTCAGGTCTCAGTTTCAATGTCACCTCCTCTACAAGACTTTCTCAGACCGCCTCGGGCAGGTCCCCTATCTTCTGCTATTTCCTCTACCCGTACATGCTTGAAATCGTAGCTCTAGTTTTCCCTTAGGACCTGACCTGTCTCTCAAACCATGGTCCAAGTACCTGGAGGGCGGGGACCAGATCTGAGCTGTCCCCAATATACTGCAACACCTACAGGCTATCAAGAAATTTAACGGGGGGGCGCCTGGGTGGCTCAGTTGGTTGAGCGTCTGACTCTTGACTTCGACTCAGGTCATGATCTCACGGTTTGTGAGATCGAGCCCCCACATCGAGCCCATGCGCTGACAGCACGGGGCCTGCTGGGGATTCTCGCTCTCTCTGCCCCCCCCCCCCACCTCTCTCTCCCTCTCAAAATAAGCAAACTTAAAAGAAATTAAAGAGCCCCTCTGGGGTGTGTGTTTTCTTTTTATTGGTGGGCGCAGGTGGGAAGCACATGAACGCACACACATTCTGAGACTGCTTCTAGCTGTTACCGGCGTGGCCAAGAATTAGTATGGAAAGACAACAGAACCCAACAGCTATGGAGTGGCTAACGCATGCCTAGCATTCCTAGGCTAGCTGTATATTAATTTTCCTTTTAATCCACATGCAAACCCTATAGGGGACGTGCTAGCAGGCCATCTTATAAATGAGGGCTCCAAGGCTCAGAGAGGTGCCGGAGGTTTAGCCGGACTGAGGTCAGGGATTAGCTTCATCTCCATGGCCCAAGCTGGGCACAGAGCAGGGGCTCCATGCGCGCCTGGGGGATGAACAAGTGAAGGTTTCGAGTCCGGATTCAAAGCCACGTCTAAGACTCCACTTAGACATCTAAGCCCCACCTGCATATTGTTGCTCCCCCATTCCCTCGGTCCAGCTGCCTCTCAAACTCCCCCCCTTTCTGGAAGGGCGATCGCCCGTCCTACCACAGAGACCTCACAGGGCGCCGTATTCCCCTGGCGGTACTTGCTGGGGATCCTCCCAAGAGGCCCACTGTATTATTATGGCTCAGCAGTCTAGTCTCCCAGGGCCACGGAAGCCCATGGAGAAGTTCAATTATTTCCTTTCTCCTCCCAGGAGCAGGTGGCTGCAGGAACTCAACCTCATCTTAAGGACACTTGCACAGAGGGAGAAACCGACAAAGAATCGGGAGTCTTGAGTCCTGGAAACTCCTCCACCTTGGAGCCCACGAGTGCGCCAGGGCTGAGGGAGCGGGAGAGGGGGGCCGCCAGCGGTCCTTCAGCTGCCCTGGTTTTCTGGATGAGGAAACCATGGCCCACAGAGAAGTGACTTGCCTGAAGTCCCAATGCTAGGTAATTATGGAAGGCAGAGACGGGATCAGGACCCGGTGGGGTCCCTCCTCCTAGTGCATAAGCCTAAATCTAAGCTTTTTGAGGGCAAAAGGTTAAGAGGCAAGGTGCGACAGACGGCAAGGTAGGCAGGCCGTGCCGTAGCCCTCTTTTGTGCGGCCCGCTCGCAATCCTGAGCGGGCATCAACTTCACCCAGAGGGCTTGCCCAATACCGCTCCCTGGCTTCCAGCTCCATAGGACCGAAGTGGGGCCAGAGATCTGCATTCTAACAAGTTCCCAGGGGATCCCGCCAGCCTCGGGACCACACTTTGAGAAGACTGGTCACTAATGCCGTGTGTGCTGGGGCGTGGGAGCTCGTGAGGGGAGGGGGGGAGGAGTGTGGCAACAGCTTGTCAATATCTTCAAGTCCACGGGATAGAATCTCGATCTATCAAGTAGGAGACTTCTTACTTAGGTCATTCACAGTTCCTGCCACTGCTACAATGGAAGCAATCTTTCGGACCCTCGTTAAAGCCTACCCAAGGCCACATAATCAGGCTGGAGACCCTGAAGACTCACATCTGGGTCTGCCTACAACACCACCAGCTTACGCCCAACTCCAGGACACTCTAAGAGTGGGCAGGACGCCAGAGTTCCAGAACAGCTGTCCTACCGCCACAGGGCTTCCAAAACACTGGGCTGGAGCGAGGTGCTCTGCCGAGGTTCCTCGTGCTACACCTGGTTGGTGCCCCTGCCCTGAGCATCTGAGGGGCAGGGGAGAGGGGTGGATGTCTGGATCCCATCAGCGGGGACATCTGGATTTCAGCTTAGGCAACTGGCCTAACCTCCCAAACAATTTTTTTTTTTTTCTAGAAGGTAAAAGCCACTCTGTTGTTTGTCTGGGGTGTGGTATACTCACCCTCATTTCTGTTGCCCCATGCGAACCAAGGGTTCCTTCCAAACATTCGTCAAACCGAGTATGCAATCTGGTTACTAACAACAAATGAGTCTTTACTTGTGACTTCCAGTTCTCCTTATGTCTGCGCGAGGCTGGGCTGGGCCGCGAAGGCCCACGTACTCTGCCAAGATCTGACTGCATCGTACTTCCAGCCCAGGCCTCAGATGTGCCCTAGACCAGAGCCTTCTGGAAGGACATGTCTGAGACATGTCTGAAAAAAGCAGAAAGGAAAAGACAACAACAACAGCAACAACAAAACCTAAAGGGTGCTGTCCGTGAGATTTCGGGGTTTCCTTTTTCCAGAAGGATGGACGTAAACGCAGAACAAGTCCACTGGAACGAGTCCATCGCTGTGACTTTCCCGTTGGAGCAGCTGGCCGATGCCAAAATCCCACATCATATACCAAAGCTGACCTGCTCTCCATCGCTGCTACAGTACCGACCAGGCCTTGGAATGACGAAGAGCCAAGGTTTACCACGCGGGAGGTTACCTGCTCAGGTGCCTTCCAGGCTCCTTTTTTTTGCAGCCTGGAAAAATAGAGGCATTTTCATCTTCCTCACTATGCCCTATGGTGTGCCTGGGTGGCTCTAATCCATTCCTCCCGAGTCCCTAGACATCATTTTCTTTTACAAAGAAACAAAACATAGAAATCTGACCTGTGTATGATGCAGGCTGAGTTATAGCTTTCCCCTGGCACCTCTAACTGAAAGTGAAATTCCTTTAAAGTTGGGAAATTCATTGCAGTATTTTATGGTATTGATTTATTTTAAACTTGGCTGGCAGTTTTAAGGCCTGCCATGCCTCTGAATCCCAGAAATGCTGGAGGAGGTCTCCATTTCCTTTGATTCGGTAATACCACAGAGGACTCACTAGTGGAAATGAAAGGAAGGGCTGCGATACTGTATGTTGCTGCCCTAGTTTATCAAGACAGCACCCTGGGCGTTCTCCCCAGGTCCTGGGTCCACAGCGCATCTCTGGTTGGGGTTTCGCTACCAGAACCGTATCCTCTCTCCTCGCCAGCTGGGTCCTGTACCCAACAAAGCCTCGGTAAAGCTAAGGCGAGTTTCTGGCAAGCCCTGAGCTGTGACCTACTCGCTTATCACCTCGTTTACAAGATGCCTCTGAACTTGCCTTCGGGAACTAGCTCAAGGTACCACCTCCTCCGGGAAGCCCTCCCTCCACTCTCTCCAGGCTTCCTGTAGCTCTCCGGAGCCACAGCGACCACAACTAAGCACCCGTGTCTCATCCGCACTGCCACATGGGTCAACCGCCAGGGGGCAACACTGGAGGCCATACGATCAACACCAAATGTGACGAGGCCCCATTGAGAGGCACCAAATGATGACATCCTCTGCTTTAGTCAAGATTTACTAAATGCACTGGAAGTTTCGTCGGGGAGAAACCCAACAACTACTGCCATTTTGCTTTGGGTCCAGAGCCTCAACTGCCCAGGCTACTTCCGCTTTTACTTGGGACGGGTTTCCACCAGGATACCTGGCAGATGGAACGGGCAACAGGTTGCTTCGGGTCACGTCAGAGCCCCTTCAGCACACTGGTGCCACAGACGGTTCCGGCACTCCCTCAGCGCAAGCGCCCTCCTGGCGGCCATCAGCGGCAGTGGGCTTCGGGTCTCCCACGGTCCAACCTTTGGCTAATTCTCACTTCTGCCCGCTCATGTGGCCTCTGCCTCCCGCTCCCCGACCCCTGGTTAGGTGGGTGCCTCCCGTCTCCCAGCCTCGCCTCCCCCTGCCCACGTTGGAGGCCGTGGCGGTGTGACACAGGAGGAATCCGCACACAGGTGAGGTCACCCGAAGGGGCGGGTGGCGGCCGAGATCGGCTTTCAGACTGAACGCTGCCCACGGGCGGCACCGTGCACGAATGCCTTAGGGGTCACCGGTGCGGTGCTGCTTGGAGAGGGACCCTGTCATCTGCCTGAAAACGTCAACCCGCCGAAAGCCGCTTTTGAAGAGGCTACAGGAAGCCGAATGGAGCAGGGAAACCTCCGGTCGGACACCCTGCTTCAAATCCTGGCTCTCAGCACTTAGTAAAAGTGGTTCTCTGCTTCCTCAACTGCAGAAGGACGGCCACCCCGGGACAGGTACGCAGGTGCTATGGGCCGATTATATACGGAGTGTCCACCAAACAAAAGACGTGGAAAGTATTTAATTCCGAGGTGAGGAGAAAGGACAAAACCTCTGCTCAACACCAGTCAGGGGCCCCTCAGAGCAGGTTTTGATAACCAGGGGCTACGATCGTGGGTAGGAGTGCCTGTGTCCTGGAGTGCGGGGCTGGGGGGGGGGGGCAGGAAATGGGACTTGGAAGGACCCCAACCATCAGGCAGGCCCGCTTACAGCTGGATGATTACAAAAGCGATTTTGCTGTGCGCTGCCCAAAGGGATGCCGTCTGGGCTCAGAGGAGCCAAGGATGCCAGGGAGGAGCAGAATGTGAGGAACAACAGCCCTGGGGCAGGCCTGTCCCCTCACTGAGGCTTTGATGTCCTGAGGAGCTTCAAGGGACAGATTATCCCTGGGGGCCACCAGCCCCATTACATAACCCACGGCTCAGCTTAGCTTCCTCCCGTTGATACAGCTGGAGCCGGAGCAGGGATGGCGACAGCAGGGGCAGAAGCCAGCCCCTCCCAGGGAACTGTCTGGTCTCACAAACACCAGCCTTTGTGACCCGGGGGAGCCTCCAGAAAACATGAGTGGACGGACCAGGCCCTGCGGCCTCCCTGTAAGCCGGTACCCAGGGCTGCCAGGTCCTCACAGTGAAGGCTGAGCTTTAATTTCCAGGGGAAAGGAGAAGCGAACCTTCTGGATCTTTGCTCCCGACCCCTGCACTCTTATGCAGCCCCGCAGTCCCGTGGAGTGCGAGCGGGGAGATTTCCATTTTACAGACGGGGACTCAAGAGGGGCTCAAGACTACAGATCTCCTTGGATCAAAGGATTGATAAACACCCACTCAATCTATTCCCCTTCCAGTGAGCTCTCAATTTTAATGTTTTTATTTTTTTTTTATTTTTGAGACAGAGAGAGACAGAGCATGAGCAGGGGAGGGGTAGAGAGAGAGAGGGAGACACAGACTCCGAAGCAGGCTCCAGGTCCTGAGCTGTCAGCACAGAGTCTGACGCGAGGCTCGAACTCCCAGACCGTGAGATCATGACCTGAGCTGAAGTCGGACGCTTAACCGACTGAGCCACCCAGGCGCCCCTGAGCTCTCAATTTTAAATAAGACCCCCCACTCTTTAAGGATCTAGGTCATCTACTTAGGGCAAGGATGGCGTTTCCCTCCTCCCACCCTCTCTTTGGAAGGGTCAAGGCTCCACCAGAGACTAAGTGGGATGAGCCTCTGGGGTGGGAGGAATCAAACGGACTCCAGTCCTCTCAGCAGCTAAGGCTTCACGGACAAAGTGTCCTTCTTATCCCTCTTTGGGCTACCTAGCTGTTCACCAGCACGCAGTGCTTTCCTGGAGAAGAAACTAGCTCCCAACTAGAAACCTACTAGGTGCTCCTGGAGTACCAATATTACTCGTCTCAGCCTTCACTTGGTGCTCAACCGTTTGCCGAACACAATTACAAAGACCCATGATTTCAGGGCGCCTGGGTGGCTCAGCTGGTTAAGCATCCGGCTTCGGCTCAGGTCACGATCTCGCCATTTGTGAGTTCGAGCCCTGTGTCTGGCTCTGTGCTGACAGCTCAGAGCCTGGAGCCTGCTTCCGATTCTGTGTCTCCCTCTCTCTCTGCCCCTCCCTCACTTGCATTGTCTCTCTCTCAAAAATAAACATTAAAAAAAAGAAAAATGCAAAGACCCATGATTTCCATAGATGATTCAATGAGGCAATACCCCATATCGGCTGACACCAGGGACTTAGACCTGGGTTTAAGTCTAGACTCAGCTCCAGACCAGCTGTGACCTTTGGGAAGTCACATGAAAAGAAATAAATGAAATAATGGTCAAAAACACTTGGGGGGCGCCTGGGTGGCGCAGTCGGTTAAGCGTCCGACTTCAGCTCAGGTCACGATCTCGCGCTCCGTGAGTTCGAGCCCCGCGTCGGGCTCTGGGCTGATGGCTTGGAGCCTGGAGCCTGTTTCCGGTTCTGTGTCTCCCTCTCTCTCTGCCCCTCGCCCGTTCATGCTCTGTCTCTCTGTCTCAAAAATAAAATAAACGTTAAAAAAAAAAAAAATTAAAAAAAAGAAATTAAAAAAAAACAACAACAACAACAACAAAAAAACACTTGGCCCACGGATGGCCAGTGACTACCCCCATCCTGGCCACCTTCGGAACTGTCGCCCTCCTTCAAAACCTACTCCTTTAACCTTAACCTCACATGCACAGGGTCTCCAGGTGGGGGTCCCATGGCCGGGAAGCTCAGTTTCATGTGTGTGCTTCCCACAGGGCCTGCAGTCCTGTGAGGGAAGGGCAGGGCTTATGTGCTCCTGGATTCACAGCTGGGGCAGGAAGTCACCCTCAACTGAGAGGGGACCCAAATGCCTATCTGTCCCAGGTTCCCAATTTCCCCGACAACCTGTGTTTTAATTTACCCTCCAGGGATCCTGTTCTGGAAATTCAGCTGTTTAAAACGAACCACGTTAAGCATTTCTTTCCCATCTTTTAGTCTCCAGCATCACTTTTGATTAACTGGACACTCAGAATGGGACACAATTTGGGTAGGATTCTGCCAAAAGCAAACAAATGATCTGAAGAGATTTCTATAGCTCCGATGCGAACGAACATGCTGTTGCCTGTTAGATGATCTGGAAAAGGTTGGGAATCTGCAGAAAACCGTGAGGGGCCCCGCCAGAAGTTGGGGGACCGTCCTCTCAAATCTCACAAAACAAGAAAAATCTGAAGCCCGGGTCAAGGGGTCAACTCAGGTCATCCAGCATGCGAGCCCAGAGCCACGTCTTTGGACCACAGGCCAAGGATAAATATATCCTTTATTACTTCAACAATAACTTAAGCCGGATTCTTTTTTCTCCGATGTTAGGCAGCTACCAAGCTCACATATGGAACAAAGAGTATTTTCTATGACCCTTCAGGTCACAGCAACATCTGATTTCCTTCAGCAGGCCTGAGCCACCCGCTCCAAGTAAATGTCACTCAAGGGCCCTGGCTTCGTCCGGCCCTAGTAACCGAGGCTTGTATAGGAGACAGCAAACTTGGACACGAATGTGGATTCCCTCATCTTGCAGCACCCTCCCTTGGTAACATGGGCGGTGGCACGCAGAACACCAGTCTGGCTTACCCACTTTGGGTAAGGTTTGTGGCCAGCTGGGAGGAAACATTAGGAATTATTAAACATCTTTAAAAAATGACAAATAAGAGAGCGATAAGACCCACCATTGAGTAATCTTTAAAAATAGAGAAGTTTTCTGGAACAAGCAATTGGACAGAGTTGCCTCTGAGCCCAGCTTTGTTTTAAAAAAAAAAAAAAAAAAGAAAGAAAAAGCAATCTGGTAATCCTCTGAGGCGAGGCTACTAAAAACCATGGTCTTCGGAGAGGAACAGAATACAATACTTTCGCCTCGAGCCAAAGTGTGTATCTAAAATTTAGCATTGCACTTACACAGTTTACACAGGGTGCTTGCACAACCTCTTGTGATTCCAGCCACCTCAACAAGAAATATCTATCTCATTTTATGGACAGTAAAACCTCAATAAGGTAATTATGATCTACCCCATTTAATGGAGGATAAAATCCAGAGAGGTAAAATAACTTGCCTGAGGTCCCACAGCCAGGCAACCACAAAAACAGAACCACTTGGTCCCGGATGGTCCACCAGGCTCTTTTCAGAGGAGCCCTGTGTTGTCAACCCCAAGTGCATGCGTTCAGTGCTGCAGAGAGCTAGAGCCAGGGGGACCCTGACTTGGACATTACTCTGAAATCTACAACCCCAGATTACGGAGGCGGTTCTCCATCATGCCGGTACCAGGGACAAGAGTGTTGCCTACACGTGGTGGGAGTTTGACACACGACAACAGGTCTAATGGGAAAGCTGGCAAGGACTAAGGACACACAAGTTCCCTGTCTTCATTTGGGACCTTGAATAATTCCTTCTTTCTAGGTCTCCAGCTGCCCTCCACACAAAATTCCTCAGGGAGAGACATCTACACCCCTGGTTCTCCAAAGTGTGGTCTGGAGTGCGGGACTCCATGAAGCCAACCCTTTTCTTAGTAACACCGAGACACGTTTGCCTTTTTACTTTCCTCCTCTCTTGCATGTACTGTGGAGTTTTCTGGAGGTTATGTGATGAGGGACGTGGCACCAGGTTAAACATCAGAAGCAGACAGGAGAACCCAGCTGACTGTTGAGGCAGATGGTAAAAAGACTTGCAAGAATAGATAGAAAGCACGGCCACTCTACTAAATTTTTTTTTTGAAAATATTTTTCATCAACTATGATGCTTACATTAAAGCGTAGCTGATTTTTATTCATTTGAAAAGAACGCTTAAAACGCTTCTCAGTTTTAATTGTTAATTCTGCCAGCATCCATAGATAGAACCCAAACCAGGACCTCTTTGGAGTCCTCAATTTCATGAGTATAACCGAGCTTTTAAACCAAAAACTTGGGAGAATCAATGGTCTATTCTCTCACTGTCTCCAACTCCTCTCCTTTCATTTCCTCTCAAACCCACCCTCATCTGGGGTTCTCCCCATTATGCGCCACCAAAATTGCTGGTGAGCGCTAATGTCTTCCTGATCGCTGAAGCCCAAGGTCAATCCTCGGTCCTCCTCTCCCTCAACCCACCGCCACAAGGACCACAGCTGATTACTTCCCCCTCCTGATGTCTCGTCTTCATCCAGCTTCCAGGACACCAGACCCAGGTCTCCTCTCTGGCTCCTTTCCTTCTCCCCAACCTCACTGTGGGATGGCCCAGAGCTCAGTCCCTCTTGGAAATCACTATGCCCGCTGCGGTGCCTTGGCAGTCTCTAAATTTGTTATCTCTAGACCAGATCTCACCCGTGAACCCCAGACTCCTCTAGCTGCCTGTCCCACCTCTGTGCCTGGATTCCACTTAGGCATTCCAAACTTTCACACGACAGCAAAGCCTAACTTTCCCCAGCCAAACCTGTTCCTCTCGATGCCCCTCCCATCTCATTTGGTGGCAACTCCATCCTTCCAAAGGCTTCCAAGACCAGAAACCTCTAAGTCATCCTGGATCCCTTTCTCTCGTACCATTCGCTCCAGCAGGAAATTGTTGGCTGACTCCAAAACTCATCCCCAATCCAATCTCCCCTCCCTGGCTCCATGGTTCCAAGCCACCATTCCCTCTCACAGCTGGGTTGCTACAGTAGCCTCTTATCTTATCCCCTATCCTTTTAGGGCAGCAGCCACAATGATCCTTTCAAAAGATCAGTTCTCACACAGCTGAAGGACATACCCAGGACTTCCCATCTTACCCAGGCACAAAACCCCAAATCCTTACAATGGCCTCCAAGGCCTACCCTAGTTGACTCCCAGTCACCTTTCTTGCTTCTTTTCATACATTCCCCTCCCTGTTCTGACCAGCTTCTGAGCCTTTATACTGACTGCTCCCTGTCTGGGATGCTTCCCCCCCCCCCCCCCCCCAGAAATCCTCATGACTCACTCCCTCCACTCCTAACCTTTACTCAAATGTCACTGTCTTGAGAGACCCACCCCGATCTCTTCCACTGAAAAGTACACCTCCGCCCTCCACCTCTCAGTAGTCTGATGTCCCTTGTCCTGCTCTAAGGCCCCCAGAGTACTGAGTATTTTCGAACATATCACTTATAAGTCCATCTCCCCAACAGAATATAAGCTCCACGACTGCCGAGAATATTTGTCTAGTTTATCTACTGACGTATCTTTGGTGCCAAAGAGTTCCGGGCAAATAGTTTCCCAATAGTATGTTGAATATGTGGAATTAGCTTCTCTGTCTATAAAACTTAAGTGGGGAGCAGGGGGAGGCTGCACAATAGTTCATCCCAACTCAAGCCTCCGATCCCTGAACTGGCCAGATACAGCTCACAACTATTGTCCTCACTAGCAGTCAGAGCCTGGGGCACTTTGCAGGGCTACATGCCCCATCTTATCTTATGTCAAGGTCATCTATTTCTACCTGAAGGAATCACCCCTATAGGAGCTAAAACTGTGCCCTGCAAAATAGCACAAATCCCAACCGTGGCTGTGCAAATGGAGACCCGATCTCAATCAGTTGCGACAACCCCACGATTCTAACCCACATTCAGGTCTCTCTTCCAATGACAACCGTCATCTTACTCCAGGGCAAACTTGAATTCTAAGAGCTTTTTCATAAGCGGAAGGGAGGAGATGTGAAATGGCGTGAAATACAACGAAACCTGGTCTAGCCAACCCTTTCTGGGCTCTGACCCGGCACTGTCTCCTACTGAGCTTTAGGGAGCACTCTTTCTCGGTGGGCAGTGGGGATGAACTGGCCTGGCATCTGGAAAGTGCTCAGGGGTTTTGGAAAGGATTAACCTGGTGACTCAATCCAGAAGTTCACGGAGAACACTACAGATGTGACCAGGCTCAACTCGGCACTCACCGCCACCAACTAGCACTCTGAGGGTGATGAAGGGGAAGGAAGGGACTAAGAACCAACCCGGGTGACCGACGGCTCTGTGCCCAATGTGACCCCTGGGATTAGCACCACCCCTCATCGCCTCATCTCAAGGACTCAGAGAATTTAAGAGGAGCTCGTTTCCAACCTGCCCTCGTAAGAAAAAGAAGGTAGGAGGGAGGGAGAAATACACCTGCAACTTAAATTAGGACGGTGGAGAAATGACTTAACCCCCTGCGGAGTCGCAAAGGTGAAGCAAAATGCTACTGTGTCCCCCTGGCATATCTGGCGGTGGACGTTCTTTTCCCTTCCTACAAAACTAGGCTGGACGAAGTGAGCTTAATTCACATCTGACCAATCCACCAGCCAGCACTTGTGTCTGCTGCCACGAATCTCCCCAAATTTAGGAGCTCCTTGTGCTTCCACATCCGGCCAGCTGTCCTGCCAACCGCCTGCCCTGAAGACCCAGGCACCGTTCCATCCTCACGGCTACTCAATTTCAGGTTCAACGACATCCCTCATGGTGGGAATAAACTAATTGGTCCGTCTGGTCTCCCAGGCCCCAGTTCAGCTCAACTCGCACGTGCCGGAAGTTCTTCAACGTTTATTTATTTTTGGGACAGAGAGCGACAGAGCATGAACGGGGGAGGGGCAGAGAGAGAGGGAGACACAGAATCGGAAACAGGCTCCAGGCTCCGAGCCATCAGCCCAGAGCCCGACGCGGGGCTCGAACTCCCGGACCGCGAGATCGTGACCTGGCTGAAGTCGGACGCTTAACCGACTGCGCCACCCAGGCGCCCCCGTGCCGGAAGTTCTTAATTGCTGCGCTGCTCTGCTCCGCGAGTGGCTCCCAGATGCCTACTAAGTCAAGGCCAAATTCCAGGGTCCCTGGTGCCACCTGATTTCTGATTTCATTTCCCTCGCTCACACCTCAGACTCTGGTCCAGGTGAACTCCCACTGCCACTGCTGGTACTCTGGGATTTGCCACCTCAGCTCTGTCTGCTCTCCTGGCAGGTCACGGTCTCTCTGGTTACCACCGGTCTGCTGTCTCTGTGACCCCAAACCAGGGGAGGTACTCAAAGGCGCAAGGCTGCCTGTCTTCAGGTCCTCTGCAGAGGCTAGTCCTTTTCCCTGCAATGCTCCCTTGACCCCCAATTCCCCAACTCCCCTAAAAGGCTCATTACCCTTCCTATCAGTTCTCCTTTGTGGGAAATCAACTACCGATCAATGTTTCTCTCCCCAACTAAGCTGCAGAATTCATGGGGATGGGGCCATTTTCTGAATTTGCTGACCACTGCTACCCCAGGGCCCAGCACAGCACTCAAACGAAAGCCCGAATCAATCGCCTTAAATAAGCAAAGACTTCCGCATAAGACTATTCACTCGCACGTCATTTACAGTATCTAAAATGGAGAAAACCCATCAGATGTCTAAAGCAGGAGAAAGGTTACGTTATGGCACATGTAACGGAATGCCAATGTTGGAAAACTGTACTTTCAAAGGATCACATGGGGAAATGCTCAGATTAGCACCGAAAGGGCAGGAAACAAAGCGGTGCCTAAATATAGCACGCTCTAAACCGTGCAGAATTGCACGTGTGACCAGGAGGGATACCATCAGGGGTAGCGTGTATTCTCTGAAAAAAACTGTCCGTACCTCTTTTGTACATTTATTGATCAATGGATGAGGAAAAGGGATTTCTAAAAACCTCGAGACGCCGTGCAAATGCAACGTCCACTCGGAAAACCTCGCTAGACTTTCGGGCTCTTTCTTCCTCCACCCCACAGATCTCCTCCTCGTGACCTGTGGGGGGTGGGGGCAGGGGGGGGGTCTCTGATCACAAGCACTTTGTGGTCTTTCACCCTACAATCTGCCCCTCCCCCCCCCCCAACTCCACGGGGCTCCCTCAAGGGCCCAGGATGAAGGATCCAGTCCAGGAAGCGTGCATGCAGAGCAAAAAGAGTACACTCACCTAGTTTCAAAACACTCAAGATGCTTTGCCCTGAATTTTAAGCAGCACATGTGACCTGGTCCATTCTGGTTTCAAGTTCAAAGGCATCAGGCCGGTCCTGTGGGTTAGCAGCTAACATATCTTTCAAGAGCTGCTTGATCCCCTCAGACATGGAAGTCCTGCGTTTCTGGGGGATGTGCAACTCCATCTTTGGGTTTTCTAGCAGCGCCTCGCCAACAGGGACGATTTCGGTCCCCTGTTTGATATAGGTCCCCAGGAGCTCCTTCTTGGTCTCAGAGTCAATAAAAGTGATTCTTTCTATCATTGCCCAGATGATAATGCCCAGGGCAAAGATGTCGGCCTTGGCTGTGTAGTGTCCCTCCCAGACTTCGGGGGCCATGTAGAAGTCGGAGCCGCAGGCTGAGGACAGCCAGTATTTATTCACATTCACATTTTTGTGGTCTTGATGGCCCTCTTTTCCTCGGGGGGCTAACCCAGCACAGACCTTGCTTAGTCCAAAGTCTGCCACCTTGAGGATGGGGGTGCCAGACCGCTCCGTGATGAGGATGTTGTCTGGCTTTAGGTCCCTGTGCACGATGTGGTTTTTGTGCAGGAAGGCAATGGCGCTCGTGAGCTGTAGCATGAAGCTTTTGTTGGTAGCTGGGTCCGGCCTCCGGGACAGGACGTACTGATTCAGGTCTCCACCTTCACAGAACTCCATGACAAACCAGAGATAGCAGGGCTCCTCAGCATAACCCAGGATCCTTTCTCCTAAATCAAAGAAGACCGGAAAGAACTTGAGTGCCATGGACACATTCGCGTCACCAGTAAGGCGACAGGCACGCGGCTCGGGAAGGGAAGAGTGACACGGGTGACAACGCTCCGGTCCAGGAGGACCCGCCAAACTGGCACTGAGCCAACACCGCACAAGCAGGCCCATCTCTAAGCACGCAGGAGGAAATCAGGGTCAACAAGGTAGGAGCGGCACGGGCTGCAGGGGCGGGTGTTAGACACCTGGCTCTGGAATCACCCGGCGCCTGGGTACCAAGGGGCTTACTGCTGGCTGGTTGGATGAATAACCAGGAGGCAACTGCCCTCGGTCCACTTGTCCAAGTTTGCTTCCGCTGCTTCACCTGTAAACGGCCACATGTAATCACTCGCAGAATACCTATACCGGCACCTGCCATTCAATTCGGTATTTACCACTGCCCAGGAGGTGGGAGGAAACAGCCCCATCTTACAAGATGAAGAATCTGAGGCTCACAGAGACTTAAGAGTCCAGGGACTCAAATGCGTGACTAGGAAGCCATGGTATCTCATTACCGTGCCTCCAGACAGCAGCACGCCTCCACAGCTTGTGGGGCTGCGGGCCAGACAAGGGCAAGTGTGCACGGAGGCCATCAACGGTCTGTTCATCCACTCCAAGCGAAGGACCTTTCCCCCCACCCCGCTCTCCTATAACCAGTGAGTCTCTTGTCAATGCACTTAGAATGGCACCACAATTTTATTTCAGAGGCATACTCCAACCAGAGTTTCCTGCTCACCCACATCTGCCCAGCACAAGCTAGTTATATAACAGGCCCCTGTCTCCATAAAGTTTAGCTTCAGGGACATAACAGGTATCTAGGACGGCAAGTATCTTAAGCATCTGCATTGAAGTCAACTTTTACGAACAGGGAAGGGTGGGTGGGAGTTGCCAGACCTGGGAGTCAGGAGGGAGGTGGAAGACTGGAGTTACACCTAAAGGACAGGCAGATCAGTGGGGATAAGCAAGAGAATTCTAGGCTGCGAGATGGGATGGATAATGGAACACAGGAACAAACGGACCAGAGGCGTAAACAGGAAGTCTGGAGGAACAGTGGGGTCCAAAGTAGACGAAGGGGTTAGAATCAAACTGTGTCGGCCGGAAACTCCGGCTCTGCCTTTCCAGAAGTCTTTCCTTTGGACCCAAAGAAACTCCAGGAAAGTTGGTGATTGGCATCTACCGACAAATCCCAATGTTCTTTATAAAGCAATTAATGGTCCATGGAGTCCTTTGGTGGAAGTTACTTGAGGACTGGAACTGCCCCCAGAGTCTAAAGAGGCAGATGGCTTATGTTGCTGATGAAAAGGCTGGGCCCACCGGGGGTGGGCATATGGGTCATTCATGATTGAGCCAATGCCCGAAGACAGTCCTCAGATCCCTACCAGTGTCCCCACTCCCCCGGAAAGCAAGAGTCACACCTCTTCACGCAGTCTCCACCAAGGCAGAGTCCTCCAGAAGCCGCCACTCTGGGCGCTCTAGGGTGAGGCAAGACCGATAGATGAACAAGGCAAAAGCTCTAGGTTTTTGACCACGATCTGTCAGACCACACTTCCCCTTAATTATATAATTTGTTTAGATTACTCACAATCAAAGGAATACAGGTAGAACCAGTTTAGGGCAGATGGGTGTTGTTGTTATTATTATTTTTTTTTAATTAGCTTGTTCCCACCTCCTCATCCTCTTTCTAGGTCACTGGCTCTGATGGGCTGAGGTTCTTTATCTGAAAACACTGCAAGATGATGCAGTGATCTGAAGCCCAAATCAATCCAGACTCCAGAGTAAAGACTCATAAAAAGGAGGGCAAGAGAGGTTTACTGGTGGTACAGCCAGAAAGGAAGCGATTAAAAAGCCATCAAATTCCCTCGGCAAGGGCGACCATCAGAAAACAGTGAAACTTTTTCACTGAAAGTGGGGAAATAGAGGGTGGGGAATGGTGATTACTTTATATACAAAGTTGGTAACCACGGCAACTAAAGGCAAAAGAAAACAAGTCGGCAAAACAGACTACACTGTAGGTCCAGGTTGGAAGAACCCGGGGGGGGGGGGGGGGGGGGGAGAAGAAGGGTACGTTAAGTGCCCTAAGCAGGGAATGGGGGGGAGGGGGGTAGACGGGCCCCAGGACTGAAGAGCTAGCACTGGGGGAATGATCGAAGCCCAGAAGGTGCTACAGGGGGGGGGGCTGCTGGATGAGAGGTCAGGACGAAGCAGTCTCAGAATCAGACACAGACAGCATCAGCGAGCATGACAGAATGGAAAACTGGGGAAGGCGGCTACTCGTCCCAGACGCAAGAAGCCATTTCCCTGCACAGGCACGGGGCCGTGGGCTCCTTTCGTAAGAAAACCACAGCATGTGTTTTCACGCAGGAATCCCCAGCTACCTACTCATAAACATAAGAGAGGCATGTGAGAATTCCAGTCCTTTCCTCCGGGAAGACTGCCTACCTGAGCCCCTACCTACCTCACAGCAAGAGGGAGGAGGGAGGGCACAGGGCACTTGATGCATTTTTGTGGAGATGCAAGGCCGGGCAAAGAAACGGGAAGGGTTAGGAGGGGAGACTTAGAAGATGAGGAGTCTGGTTTAGACACCAGCTCTGCCCACTGGTTAACTAGGTGGTTCATTAGTTCAATGGAAAACAAGGAGGGCCGGAGATACCATGGAAAGATGGCTAGAACCGTGGGCAAAGGTTGGGAGAGATGGCCGAACCCCTCTGAGCCTCTGCCTCGTCTGCCAAACGAGAGGGACACCTACACCACATATTCCTGGGAGTTAAGTCTCAGGCAAAAAATATACTTCGCGGAGCCTAAGATACTTTGGGGAAAGGACATCCTAACCATCAGTAACATCCCTCCTGGGCCTCAGCCAAGTCCGAGGAAGCCACCGATTCCAATAACCCCGGTGCTGTAGACCAGAGTGAAGCTCCCACATGTTAGGACCCTGGAATCAGAAAATGAAAAGTGGAAGATTCTGTCGTGTTGCTCAGGTTCTTACGAGCCAAACCCACGTTCTAGCCAGACCAGACGGTTTTGAGGTGCTCTCTCCCTATAAGACCTCCCCTGTTCCCAGATCTCTGCAGGTGCATCTGAATGCGTACCTTTGGGTCCTGCCTGAATGCCAACCGACTGGATGCCTGCCTGATCCCCCAGTAACTTCCTTCTTCCCACCGGCCACCGCCCTAGCCTTGTAATTTACCAGCCCTAGCCTTGTAATTTACCAAGGTGACTGCACACCGGGAAGGAAAAAGGCTCAAACCTCCAGGGATTACCAAGCACGGATTCCCGGAGACACATTGCTGGGGTCCACCAGTCAGCAGGGGGCTCATGAAGGTCAGGTGATCCAAGGGAGCTTCGGTGCCCGTCCATCTCCCGGCGGGCCCAGCGGTCACCAAGCCACCCCATGCTTATCCCCAATTTCAAGATGTATAAGTGGAATACACATGCGCCGTCTAGTAGAAACCCCACATGAAGCTTACAGCTCTTTGAATGGATAGAAACGAAAGCAAATTTTATAATTCCTTTGGTGCAGCCTGACAGTTCTGTAAGGTGAGGAGTTAAAAATTTAGCTTCCCCAAGGCGGGAGAAAAGACTGGTACCTGGAACTGTTCAGGACTTGGGAGAGGCCACTGGCCTCTGGGTCCCAGGCACCATTTAAACGTCAACGTGGGAGCAGTCTCATCTCTCCGGACACTGTTTTATAAGGTGGGGAAACTAAGAGGAAGGTTAAGTAACTTGCCCAAGATCCCCGAAATGACTGGTTGGGTAAGATGTGAACCTCCATTGCCAACTCCTTCCACCACCCAAGGCTGTCGCCTGGGTCCCAAGAAATGCAGCTTGATTAAAGCGAGACAGGCCCACTTTCAGGGTAGTTTGGTTACCTTCCCCTCAAGGCCAACAGCCAGGAGACCACCACATAAACTCTACGTCAAAACGTATGCTAAGCCACAGCTCACAGGAAGACAGAGAAAATGGGAGGGGAAAAAAAGTCAAGCAGGTGTCTCCTATCTCATTACTCAGGGGGATAGGTACTATTGGCATCTCCCAACAAAAATGGGGCCTGCTTTGTTCAGAGACTTGAGGCCAGTAGGCTCAGCATGAGGGTAAGTCAGCGTGAGCTTTGGGACAGCAGCAACCTCCTAGAAAGGGATACAAAATCCCCAGGGATTTAGAAGCCTCTACCCAAAGCTGCCTCCAGAAGTTGGATCTCCTTGCTCTAGTCCATTCCATTTAAACATTTCCTGGGCACACACTGCTGGTCAGACACCGGCCCCGAGATAACCAGTGGTCTCTACCCTCGCAAGGGATTCTGGTCTTTCGATGCGGAATGACCAACCGCAGCTAAGAGAGCAAGGAATAGGCCACAGTTGTGCCCGAGGAAGCGAAGCGGGAAGGGTGGTTAGGAGAGAAGAAAAGCAGGCTGCAATCACTCAAGAGCGACCTCTGAGCTGGGTCTCCAAGGATGCAGAACGAACACACCACACAGGGCGGGTGTGAGCTTGCAGCGAGGGACCCAAGGAATCTGGGGGTCAACGCAGAAAACGGAGGAGGAGGTGGGCAGCAATGAGGCTGGGAAGGATGCCTGAGTTGGGTCCGAAGAACCGGTGTCTGGCCGACTGAAGGATTTGAACTTCGGCTCTAAGAAACAGGCAATAAAGGGGCGCCTGGGTGGCTCAGTCGGTTGGGCAACCGACTTCGGCTCAGGTCATGCTCTCATAGTCCGTGAGTTCGAGCCCCGTGTCAGGCTCTGTGCTGACAGCTCGGAGCCTGGAGCCTGCTTTGGATTCTGTGTCTCCTTCTCTCTCTGCCCCTCCCCTGTTCATGCTCTGTCTCAAAAATAAATAAAAACATTAAAAAAAAAAAAAAAAAGAAACAGGCCATAAAAGTTGTTGGCATATTTTAGAAGGATATACTGCTTCCTGAATCTTAAGTCACTGATTTGGAGACATACCGTTTACGTTAAGACATACAGGCTGCTGACAACCCTACCACACGCGACTGTTGAAGCTGGGTTCTGACCGCCAAGATGGCAGGGGAGGGGAGAGAAGGGCACGGAGGGGGAGAGGGGGAGGTCTCGGGAGGTTTAGAATCAACAGAACTTAGGAACATCACCCGTCCTCTGTGATGGAAAGGAAGAACTGAGAGAGAGCCCTGGCCAACCCTCTTCTTACTCCAAACCCCTATCTACTTAGACCATAACTGTATCCCCATTTCTGAGTGAGGACACTAAGGCTCACGATTACATTACTTGCCTGTGGTCTCACAGCTAGTAAGAGGCAGGGCCCAGTCTCTACAGCCTGGATTCCTTTTTAAGTTCAGTTTTGAGGGAGAGAGAAAGAGTACGCGTGGGGGAGGGGCAGAGAGAGAAAGAGAGAAAGAGAGAGACAGACAGACACAGAATCCGAAGCAGGCTCCGGAGTCCGAGCTGAATGGAACCCCTAGCCGTTCTACACCCCCTGTGGCGCAAGGTCCCTGTTAAGTTCAGGAACGTATGCCCCCAAGGAGTTTAACGTTCACCAAGTCCCTAGTGTTGATAGACCAACCACGCAATTTTCAGCGGAGCACTAATTAGGATTTTGACAAGTCTTCAAGATGCTCCATCCATGTGACATAAAAAAATCGTGATCACTCTAGGAATTTATTCTAAGAATACCAAAAAGACAAAAAAAAAAAAAAAAAAATCCTATGGCCGACAGCAACAAGAAGGGCACAGCAAGCGCCCAAAGCACCAGAACTGGTATTTGATACAACAAAGTAAAAGTGAAGGACTGGATGGGGCGCCAGGGGTGGCCCAGCCGGTTGCGTGCGCCCCACTTCGGTTCAGGGCGTGATCTCGCGATCCGTGGGTTCGAGCCCCACTTTGAGCTCTGTGCTGACAGCTCAGAGCCTGGAGCCTGCTTCGGATTCTGTGTCCCCCCCCCCCACCTCCTCCCCCCCGCCCCCACATCTCTCAAAAAATGAATAAACGTTAAAAAAAAAAAAGTGAACGACTGGAAACAAGAGCCCAAGAAGGGTTAGTGGATAATTATGGTATTGCCGCTTGGCTGAATGCTTTCAAGGGTCGTGTTATACTTCTAATTTACTTAAATAAGTCAAAAGAGGAGGTCACATACCACGTCGGATGCCAAGTTTAATACAAAATTTTAAAAATAAAAAGTTATAATTTTTTCTAAGAAAAAGGGTTAGGAAAAAAAAAAAAATCAAGAAAGATGAACTCCCAGTCTCAATGACCTTGGGCTGTGTCAGGTTACTATAAGGAGGCTGGGTCCAGTATCAACACACAGGGTGTGTTCAAAGTACTTCACAAGATTAGTCAAATGTCATTGTGCTCTGGACAATCAACCCCTGATGGTGGCTGCCAAGACAAGACACAGCATCCTACAGAGGCCAAGAGGCCAAGAACCCAAGAAGCCGCAGGCCTAACAGAAAAGGACAAGGGCTGTGGAGCCAGCCAGGCCCAGGGTCGACGCCCCCACTCTTCCACTTACATGGCTATGTGACCTCTGGGCGAGTGTTGTAAGACCCTATGAGTTGGTTTCATTTCCATCAACTGGGAGACCTCTACCTCCTGAGGCTATTGGAAGGCTTAACTGTGACACAGGAAGCATTCTGCACGGTACCCGGATGCCAGAACAGACAACTACTGGGCGTTAATTATGTTCCTGTGTCTGGACACCACTGGTGGCCCTCTGACAGTCATAAGGCAGCGTGTCAAGGATGCGGAGATTGGAAAGAGCATCTGGATGTAAATCTACAGCTGACCCTTCGCTGATAGTACTGGACGAGTTACTTGACCTTCACAGATCCGGATCTTTCCACGTAGGAGACCCGGCTACAAACACACACACACTTGCAAGTGGGAGGATTAAAGGAGACAAGGAGCATGAAAATACTGAGGCCGGCTCTTAGTTCTAGAACATTAGAGGGGTCTTGTTAGAATGCAGACTCCACCAGCCAGGCAGGGAGTGGGAAATAACCCTTGGCGGCCAACTCCTTCCTCTCTCCACCCGTGAGGGCCTTACCGCTTCCCCACGCCTCACCTCTTGCCAAGATTGCTTCTGTTTACCCTTTCACAGCTCCTCCTTCCCTCCCCTAAACACAGTCCACCTTCCTGGCCGCCACTCATCTAGAGCCCCTCTCACAGGCCATCCTGAGGTAACCTCTGCTGTGCTCTGTTTATCTCCTCCATTAGACTGGGCACTCAAGGCAGAAGGAAACCAAGTCTCTGGCCTCCTCACGGTGTGCCTCACACACAGTAGGTGCTCAGTAATTGGGCGAAATGAAGCCAGATGAGAACTGTGAGAGGCTTACAACAACAGCAAGGAAAGTTCCAGTAGGAAGCATGCAGAATATGTACATTAAAGACAACTAGGTAAGGGTCCAGAATTCTGGAGTCGCTAAGGACTCTACCAAAGGCCAAATCGGAGTTGAAAGTGAACGGATGTTTTATAGGGGGTTGAGCAATTCTTAGGAATTTCCACTATAAAAAGCCTACCCAGTGCAACTCAATTAGCCAAAACTCTCGATTAAGCAAGGGCTGTTCCCGTCTCCCGAGGCCGATATCTACAATTCCCAGTGCACACAGAAGGCAGTCAGTAGTGAGAGAAGTCTGCGTGGTTGTCTCCGGACGTTCACGAGCAGACCAGAAGGGAGGTAACAGGGTCCCCGGCAGCTGAGACACAGGGGAGGCCCCAGAAGTCAGCAGTGCCAAGTACTGATTAGTACATAATTAAAAACAAACAGTAGCCATTAGCTTCAGAGTAAAATGTGATTATGCCCATTTAACCACCAAGAAAAACAGAAGCGCACCCAGAACTTAAGCCACCTGTCCCAAGAGCGCGGCACAGCTGGTCGGGAGAATGGAGTCGAGCCCTAACGCCCGTGCTTGGTTATTTGCTTGGCTGCTTTACACCGCGCAAGTTCACAAACTTCAGTCTCCCCACTGGTAAAACAGGGGTAACTGCAGGACTCACTTCTACAGTAGAGAATTCAGAGTTGCTTTCTAGGGGTCTGGCCTAAGGTTTTCCTAGGCACTCAAAAGGCTGGGGCGGAGGCAGCTAAGACCCTGGTTTCCCATCCCACAGGAACTCTGGCCTCAACTTACTTACTCTAGTCTACCTTCTCTGTTTCCCCCGTGTCTCCCCACTCCAGAGGGAACCTCTGCCGTTTGCTAGGCTACCCATCACTCACGACCTTGAACTGCGGTCACTTGGGCCTGTGTCTTCTGCACGCCCCGTGGAGGGAACTTTGCAAAGCCTCTCCCAATGCAGTGCCTGACTCACCGTCACCACTGGGCATAGATGCACAGACAAGACTTCCCAAGGACCTAGATTCCCACCCCTGTGAAGCCACCTAAAGATCTCTTGATACAGTAAACATGAAAGTTGGTGAAGCAGAACTTGTGTCTTACCAAGATGGCATAAGCCAGACCCCCAGCTTTTCCAAACTTACTTGGTTTAACAAGCCTTGGGTTCGTCCTGGAGATTATATATTATATATATAAATATATATATATAAATTTATTTATCTATAAATATAAATTTATTTACATATATAAATTATATATATTAAATTTATATATAAATATATTTATTTACATGTTATATATATAAATATATTTATTTACATATGTTATATATATAAATATATTTATTTACATATGTTATATATATATAAACTTATATATATAAATATATTTATATATACATCACTTGTTGCTGTTTGTCAGAAGAATCAGCATGTGCATTAGAGTGTGCCAGAATTTGAGTTTAGGTTGACAGTGAGTCTTAAGTCTTAGACTTGTCTGCCGTCTCCTAAGGGGCAGCCACCTTGAACTTAGTTTTAGGTGCATTTGGGACAGGGTCCTTTGGCAATGGAAACAGGGGATAAAAGCAAGCTGTTGATGTTTTAACTCCTGTTTTTTGTGAAAAGTACTAAAAAAGCTAAACAAAGACATCAACTCATCAGCCAAATAATTTACAGGATTGTTAATCTGGTTTAAAAAAGCCTGGGAGGCTGGTTTGAATGCTACCACTAACTCTGTAGGGGGGCAAATCCTCATTTCTAGGCTTGTTTCCGTCCACGGACTCTGAAACTTCTGTTCTCTACTTAACACAGAGACTTGTTTGGTCCATGTTCAGAGAGAAGGGAACAACATAAGACACAGAAGCTACCAAAAAAAGTTGGACAGAACCAAGAACTACATTAAGTTTCTCTTTTCGACATTGAATTTATAGGTCAAATGATTAAGACTGTAGAGATGCCTACCGTGTATTCACTAGACAGCAGATACTGAAGGGGGAAAAAACCCAAACTATTCTCTATTTGGCCCAACTGTGAAATAAATACCCTTTCTTTACCTATCTACACGGTCCTACGCATCCTTCTTTCAAGCCTACCTTCTCAGCCAACTCCTGGCTAACTCTAGATTATCATTCCTGTTAATCCTGTGCAACACTCTGTAGAAAGCCCTCGTTAACCAACTTACCTTTTCCTCAGGTGACCCTGATTAGCACTTAAAGTCTTCTACAGGTCCTCAAACTTTCCCAATTTAGGTTGCTTTGGGGGCAAAGATTGTCCTTCCTCCACCCCCCCCCCCCCCCCGCAATCCCCAGAAATGCTACTATGGGGACTAAGTAAAATTATGTAGATTTGGTTCAATTGAGGCTTTAAAATCAGATTAACACTTTTTTGGCCTATTTCAAAATTAGTCTAAATTGCAGGAGACTGGGCAAAAGGTGACCGCAGAAGAGTTTGTTTAATGACAGGGTTGAACCAGATTATCTGTAAGATTCCTTCCAGCTCGGACATTTCTGAGTGATAACAGCATACTGCAGCGCCCCAGGGCAGTTTAAGACTGCAAATTTTGGAAGCTGAAGGCAAGGAAAGCTTAACCTAGAGTAAAGTGGGCCTTTTTGTTCTTTACTTTAATACTAATAGCAGAAAACAATGCCTATTTACAGCTTGCTAAATTTACATTTGACATGTAAATGTCAATGTTAGTTTCAACAGCTAGGTTGTCTACATTTCCTTTATTGCTGAGCCCAGAGGGTTACCCGACCCACAGTAGAGGCTCCCACACTTTATAGAAGACTCCCTACAACTGAAAGGGACAATTAAAGTGTGTGCCCTAAAGCAAAATTAATTTCCTTTCTCTAGACCGGTTTTAATTCACACAAAGAGGTAGAAAATACCAGTTTTTCCCTCCACCTGGTGTTATGGACGAGGCAGACAACAGGATGGGTTCCATGGTCAGACAAGTTTTTCAGAAACTTGAACCTGAACACAGTGAATCTCAAGAGGGATGATGACAGAGAATTCAAAGTGTGGACTGAACTTGCTGAGGCTGCTAGTTCCTCCTGACCTGAGCACTTAGGGACATTCCCAGAGTGCACCGCAAGCTTCAGGACATAGGCACGCTTATCTTACTATGGATAGAGGAATGCTCCCCACAGGTTTTAAACAACTTGTTGTAGGTCTCATGTAGTGAGTTCAGACAAGCCAGGACTGAAAGCGAGCCTAACGCCAAAGCCTATGGTATTAACCACCAGACTAGGCTGCGGCCGTTTACCATGGAGTTTTGACAAATCCGACATGCGAGAGAATTCGAACAGTATCTATAGGCAAGGAGAGGAAGTCAAGACTCCACACCCAGGTGGAAACTTCGAGATTGGCGTCGCGGAACTGAGGGTAGAAGGGGACCACTGGCAAAGTGTGAAATCCCACATCCCAAGGCAGTCCTGTAATCACGGAAATCCAGACTATCCAGGGGAGAAGACAGCCTCAGAACGGAAGCGAAGAGGGAGCAGAACACAGGTGAGCTCAAATCTCCTGGAAAGTCTTTTCAAAACAAATGTCTTTACCCTGGGGAGACAGGGTGGGCTTTTTAAGGTGGGAGGCAGGGCTGGGCATAAAAAGTGAAAACCTGTTTTGAAAAATAGGACCCCAGGTGATACGGATCATGTCCCTCAACCCACTGTCAAACAACTGAAATGGGACAGAGTTCTCTTGGGATGGGCTGTAGGAGATTAAAATCAGGCAAAAGCTTCAAATAAAATGCCCTATCCAGCCCCACCCCAAATCCTACCCATTCTTAAAGGTCACTTCCACCTTTTTCTCTGGGGGAGTGAGGGCATCTTTACCCATTTCAAAGAATCTAGGCCTTGAATCAAGACACATCTGGGTTCACTGTCACTTAAGCTCTGAAAAACTGTGAAGAAACCCAACTTTCCTGTACAAGCTGATTAACCTCATCAACTTCTATTTGTTCACCTCTAATCCTTAGTTTCTTCATTTATAGAAAGAGGAAAGGGTTTACCTTTAAAATTACCCAAAGTCTAGGACCTAGTAGCTAGGACTCAGATTGGTGACCTCTCCCTTGAGAAGGTCTCCTAAGACCTTTCTAGCCCAGCTGCCCTCTCCTCTGAAGAGATCCTTGGCTACTTGTAGTCTGAACCTGAACACTCAGCATGAACTCACGCCCTAACAGCAGCTAAAACCCAAAAATTAGGATTAGCCCTCCCATGACTGCAAAGTTCCCTTGCCGCCCTGGGGCCCCATCTTCACTATGAAGAAAAATACCCAAGACAGCCAGTCTTAGGGAGTTAAGAAAAAGATTAAGTATGTAAAACAGAGGAAAGGAAGAAAAAGGTGTTACAAGTTAGGTGACAGCTCTAGGCCCTCCAAGGGGGTTATTATTCTGCAGGACCCAGAGGACTTAGCCACGGAAACCCACCAGTGTGTTTGATTGTCCTGGGATGGGCTGGGGGGTCCCCAAGGAAAATGGAACACTAGAAAGTTAAGAGTTTGGGGGTGGAGCTGGAGGGTGTCAGGACATTTGGAACCAGACAGGGAGGAGGTGTGGGTGGGTCCAGTAAAGTTCTTTTTGTTTGCTTTGGGAGGGAAAGAGAAGAGGCCCTAGAGAGGGGGCTGTGAAGTTCTTGCACCAACTCTGAACCCAATCCCCTTCTGGCCCTGTGGAACTTCCAAGTGCTATAAGTTTAATAACAGTTCGCCTTTATTGAGCACTAAGATAATAGTTAGCACTTAAGGGGCCCTTTTTACGACAATACCAGCTAACGTGTGCACCAGGGGCTGATCCCGGGTCCTGAGAGGAGAAGAGGGCCCAAATGCCTGGGCCCTGGGAAGGAGGGTGTGTCTGGGCCCAGGGTGACAGGACCAGGATCAGGGCCTACGGGTCTAGGGGTCAGCCGGGGCCGAGCCATCCAGGGGAGCGGGTCCAGGCCCCATGGGGGCGGGACAGCCGGCGGCGCTCCTACCTTTGAGCGAGGTCTCCACCAGGCGCAGGTAAAGCTGCGAGCTCTTGTTGCCGTGGCTCATGCGCTGGGCTAGCCCGTTGCGCTGCAGGACGCACTCCTCAAACTGCACGACGTTCTGGTGGCGCCGTTTGAGGCTGGTCAGGGCCCAGAATTCGGCCAGCGCCAGCTCCACGTTCTCGGGGGCGTCGCAGCGGATCTTCTTGACCGCCACCCGGGCCCCGCTGCGCCCGGCCACTGCCTCGTAAACCACGCCGTAGCTGCCGCGCCCGATCTCTGCCAACAGGCTGTACCGCGGCCGCGCCGACCCGCCGCCGCCCTCTGGCCGCCGCCGCGCCAGGTAGGCCTCGCCCGGGGCCTCGGCTGCCACCGGATCCATGGCCTGGGCCGCTGCCGGCCTCAGCTTCGCGCTGGGCGCCCGCGGCACAGGGCTTCGCCTTTTCCGCTCGGGGCTTTGTGTACCTCTGCGGGCGCCGTCCTCCTCCCCCGTTTCCATGGCTGCGGGCGGCGGGGGGAGCAGCAACGGCGCTGCCCGGGTCCCCCCTGCCTCATCCCTCCGTCCGGCCCCGGGACGTAGAGGAGCGGGACCTTGGATTGTGACCTGCGGACGAAAGGATTGGTTAACCAACTAGGCCGAAGCAGGGAGGCTAGGAGCGCAGGCCGCAGGGCGTCCCACCTCCTCCTTCTCCTCCTCCGGCCGCCGCGGCCCCTTTAAGACGGAAGCTGCCGCTGATGACTGAACAGGGGAGGGGAGGGGAAAGCGGGAAAGACGAAACCACTAGACTGTGGCTCAGAGGGGGAACCGGAAAGAAAAGCAAAACATCCCCGTCTTCTCAGCTAAACTGTCGCCTAAAAACAGAAAAAACAAGGACCAGCAGTCTTTACAATTTAAGAAAATTGCCTTAAGAAGCAATTCTGACTGTGGAAATCTTCTTCCCTGCCTGGTCTCCTCTGGGATACCCCTCCCCGCATCCCGCTTTAGGTTCTCCCGGGTGTAAACAGTCCATTGAATTAAGCCAGAGCTGAGCCCGGCGGACCGACCCAAGTCCCCTAGGGCGGCGGGTTGGGTTAAAAATTCCGCGTCCCTGAGCCCGCCAAACTGGGGGCCCGATTGCCCTCCCCAAGCGCCCTAGGTGATGGGGGTGGCTCCAGCCTCGGCGCCTGCTGTGACTCCGCAGACTGCGCCCTTACCTGGCCGGCGCCCCTCCACTTCCGGGCGGCCCGTTTCCCCCCTGGCGTCCCGGGCTGGGGATGGTCCGCTCCCGGCCAGGGCTGCCTCCTGTACAGAGCGGCGCCAGAGGCGGCGGCCCGGGCCGAGTGTGCTCCGAAGCCTGCTGCCGCGCGGGGGGTGGCAGCGGCGCTGGCGGGGGAGAACCGGGTGTCCGGGCTCCCGCGGCTCTCCACGTGTTCGCGCCAGCTGAGCCCTTTACATAACCTGTTTATATAAGCCGCACCTCCCGCCCGTACTCGGGCCAGCGGGGGCTCTTGGTGGCCCATCCCCCGGGAGGCCGGTCGAGTACCGCGTCGCCTGGGTCTTGCCAAGGTCGACAGAGCAGCCGCAGCCAGGCGCACCGGGCACGCCGCGCCGGGGCCCAATCACAGGCGAGAACACCCAGCCGACAAAAAATAGGCGCCAAATTCCGCGATCCGCTGCGTCCTCCTGGCCTCCGCGGCCGACTGCGCGCCGCAGCCCCCTCCCTCCTCGCCCTCGCTTGGTGAAGTGGGGCTGCGCGCAGTAGGCGCCTAATAAATACTGATTGGTTGATTGGATTGGTCGGTTTGATTGATTCATAGGTAGTGCCTGGGAACCGCCCGGCCTGGGTTGGAATCCACACCCTGCCCCCCATAGCCCCTTGATTCTGGGTAAATCATGGGCCCGTTCCGTGCCTCAGTTTTCTGTTCTGCAAAATGGGTGATTGGACCTTACCTTGCCAGTGTTGATAGCGCCAAATGAAATATATATAAGTTAAATGCATATATTAAGAGTAGCAAAATATATATAAGGTGGCTAATAGGATGCAAGGCTGAAAGTGCTAGTTTGTTCACTGGTTTGTACTCCAGTGCCTAGTAGGTGCTCGTTATTTTTAAGCTGAACCTGTACTAATTAAACTCCTGTAATGTGCTAGGCACTGTTGTAAGTCGCTGCGGAAAGAGCAGTGAACAAGTCAATCTCTACCTTAGTTGAGGTTCTAGGCCCCTGGAGGAGACAAACGATATGGGTGACCTTGTGCAAGTTAATTAACTTTCTTGTGTCTTTAGTTCTCATCTGTAAGATGGGAGGAACCGTAGTTGGAGGAATCACTGTAGTTATACAGTTAAAACAACAGGACAGGGCCTTACACGCAGTAAATGTTAGATATTATTAACTAAACAATAGAATAATTTTTGACATTGGTAAGTATGATGGAGAATGTGAAAGAGTGCCTTGGGTTTGGGAATAGGCCACTTCTGATAATGTGGGCATCCATCGAAAAGACTAATTGTGTGTGTGTGGGGGGGGGGATTTCAAATTTACATGTAAATTGCAAGAATAGTAAAGAATTCTCATATACTTTTAACCAGAATAACAAATTGTTATATTTTGCTACATTTGCATTACCATATTCTCTCCTGTGTATGTGTGTATAATATGCACATACACTTTTTTTCCCCACAAATCATTTTAGAGTGGGTTTCAGACATTATGCCTCTTTCTCCCACATACTTCTGTGTATATTTCCTAGAAACATGGACATTCTCTTGCGTAATCTCTGTATAATTATCAAAATCAGGAATTTCAACAATGGTATGATTCTTTTAACACCCCTTTAATATTTAAATTTTGCCAACTGGCCCAATAATGTAGCCATTCCCCCAGATCCAATTCAGGATCACAGGTTTCCTTTAGTTGTCCCCTCTTTCTAGTTTCCTTTAATCTGGAGAAGCAGTCAATTATTCAGCCTTTCTTTGTCTTTCATGACTTTGACATTTTTGAAGAGTACGGAGTTGTTTTGTAGATGTCCTTAATTTGTATTTGTCTGATATGTTCTCATGATTAGATTCAGATTATGCATTTTTTGGCAGGAATGCCACTGAAAGAAAGTTGTGTCCTGAGTGTGTCACATCAGAAGGCACAGGACATTGGTTTGTCGCAATATTAGTGATATTAGTATCAACTAATATCAAAGTTCAACGTATGAATTTAGGGGGCAGACCTGAAGTCAGCCATGCTAAAAACTAGTGGTAAGGCATTTAAGGAAGAAGGAAAAAGTATAGAAGCCCAAAGACAGGAAGGAACAAGCTTGATGTTCAACTTTAGCCAGTTGGTGAGTGTGTAAAGTGGTACGACCACTTTGGGGGAAAAAAAGTTTGGCAATTTCTTAGGAAGTTGAATACAGATCTACCCGATGGCCCAGCAACTTCATGCCTAGGCATTTACCCAAGATACACGAGAGTTTATGTTCACAAATGCACTTTCATAAAAATGTTTATAGTGGCTTTTGCCATAAGAGTCCCAAACTAGAAAACACTCTAATGTTCATCAGTAAGTGAATGGATAACTAGACTGTGGTCTTCCTATACCATGAGATGCTGCTGGGGGTGGGGGTGGGGCAGTGGGGAGGCCTGAAGTATTGATATAAGAACATGCATGAATTAGAGTAATTATGCTGAATGAAAGATGCCAGGCACGAAAGAATACATACTGCATGATTCTGTATACGGTTCTTGAAAATGCAAACTAATATACAGTGACAGCAGATTAGTAGTTGGGGTGGGGAGGGAGGTACACGAGGAAACTTTTGGGGGTGATGGATATGTTTATTATCTTGAAATTATCTTGTGGTAGAGGCACCTGGGTGGCTCAGTTGGTTAACTTTTCCACTTCAGCTCGGGTTATGATCTCGCTGTCTGTGAGTTCGAGCCCCGCGTCAGGCTCTGTATTGTCAGTTCAGAGCCTGGAGCCTGCTTCGGATTCTGTGTGTCCCTCTCTCTCTGCCCCTCCCCCACTCACGCTCTGTCTCTATCAAAAAATGAATAAATGGGGGCGCCTGGGTGGCTCAGTCGGTTAAGCATCCGACCTCAGCTCAGGTCATGATCTTGCGGTTTGTGAGTTTGAGCCCCGCGTCGGGCTCTGTGCTGACAGCTCAGAGCCTGGAGCCTGCTTCAGATTCTGTCTCCCTGTCTCTCAGCCCCTCCCCTGCTCATGCTCTGTCTCTGTCTCTCAATAATAAATAAACGTTAAAAAAAAAAGTTAAGAAAATTTAAAAAAATGAATAAACGTTTTAAAAAATAAATAAACATTAAAAAATTAAAAAAAGAAGTTATCTGGTGGTAGTTTCAGGGGAGGGATATGTTAACATCACTTCAAATTGTACACTTTGAATAAGTGCGGTTTTTTGTACATCAGTTTTACAGCTTAACCTCATTAAAGCCGTAAAAAAAAATGAGTTAAAAAGAGTACACTAGATGATTCCATTAAATATACGGGCAAGCAACGCTGATCCACTGCAGCAGAAAACCTATCGGTGGTTATCCTCGGGGTGGGAGTTGGACTGCTGAGGGACGCAAGGGAATTTTCTGGGTGATGGACTTTTATGGGATGTAAATTGTATGGCAATGAAATTGGTTTAAAAGGTGAATACACAAACCCAAATCCCGCCAGGCCATGAACACCAGTGTCCTTACTTAGCACTTCTCAGGACCGAAGGCTGTGTAGTGCTGAGGCAGGGCTGGCCCTGTTCGTGCTGTTCCTGGCCCCAGAAGCTGAACAAGGCCAATGGAGTCTTTCTTCCAGCTAGTTTCCCAACTGAGCCTTTTTATTTTTGTTTGTTTATTTGAATGTTTTATTTATTTTTGAGAGCGGAAGAGAGAGAGAGTGCAAGCAGGGGAGGGACAGAGAAAGAGGGAGACAACCCAAGGCAGGCTCCAGGCTCCGAGCTGTCAGCACAGAGCCCGATGCAGGGCTCGAACCCATGAACCGGGAGATCATGACCTGAGCCGAAGTCAGAGGCTCAACCGGCTGAGCTACCCAGGCGCCCCAAGCAGGTGCTATTTTCGAATGGCGGCTTGGGAAACCCTCTCTAAGGAGGTGACGGTTGAGCAGAGACCTGATAGAATCCACCAAATGCGTATCTATTGGAAGAGCATTTGTGTCCGAGGGAAACAGCGGGTGCAAAGGAGGCCGGCGTGGCTGGAGCGCGGGGAACCGGAGACGCCGGAAATGGAAAGAGAGAGATGTGGTAGGTGGGTCGTGAGGCAGGGATGCATGGGCCCTATGAGGACTTGGGATTTATTGAGCCTTTGTGATATACGGAACCTCAAGGAAAGCGAGGGAGCGGGAGGGGAGAGCTGAGGCTCTCACAGATGGTTACTCTCACAGATGGTCACAGATGTCCAGGGGGAGGAGGCAGAGTGCTGATGCTCCTGCCCATCCTGTAGTATTTCAGGGGGAGGAGAACGCCCCAGGGGCCACCCTAGGGGTGACTCCCTGGGACAGTGGAGAGCTCTGGACCTGGAGGGGAGAGTTGGGTGGAGTGGAGGGGTGTGGAAGGAATGGTGGGGAAGGGGGAGAGCTGGCTCTGGTGGGCTAGGAGGGAAGGGGGAAGCGGAGGGAGGGTAGGGCTCAGGTCATGATCTCACAGTTCGTGAGTTCAAGCCCCACATGGGGTTCTGTGCTAACAAAAGCACGGAGCCTGTTTGGGATTCTCTCTCTCTCTCTCTCTCTCTCTCTCTCTCTCTCTCTCTCTCTGCCCCTCCCTGCTTGCGCTCCATCTCAAAAGGAAAAAAGCAATGCTGAAGCCGGTTATGCTGCCCAGCTATGTGGGAGGGACGCTTTGTCCCCATTTTATGGATGGGAAGATTGGGCCCTGGAAGCTGTTCCATCACAAACGGGTGCAATAGTTGGGATCCGAACCCCAGTGGCCTTGGGTTTGGGTATCCGAACTCGTAACCATTGTCCTGGTGCTCTCGAGCGTGAGTGCGCGTCGGCATCCCTTGGAGGTGGAGGGCTGGTCAAAAAACCAGATTGCTGGGCCCCAGCCCCAGAGTGGTGGCTCATCAGTAAGTCTTGGGTAGGGCTTGGTAATTTGCATCTCTAGCTAGGTCCCAGGTGATGCTGTTCCTGTTGCTGGTCCAGGGACCACACGTGAAGAACCACATTACATTACGCTGCCCCTAGACTGAGCACAAAGCTGAGACAATTATAAAGGATTGGAGTTCTGGCAAAGAAGTTGGAGATGGATTGGAGCTATTATAGAGAAAACTAAGCAAATAAGACACACAGTGATTATTAAAGCCAAGAAAACAAAAGCGATTCATAAGAAAAACGTTGTAATTATCATAAGCATCAACACTTAGCTGGAGATAATATTACATTGTCATTATAATGTGAAAACAGCACATTGATTTAACCAAAAATTATGATGTAATTATTTGGGGAAAATTGGAGAGGGTGTGTGTGTGTGTGTGTGTGTGTGTGTGTGTAGAGAAAGAGAGAGTGAGAGAGAGCGAGAGAGAGGAAAACGAAATTCTTTTTCTCCGTAGCTGCAGATCAATACAAAAAGCCTAAAATGAAAAGATCTTGGAAGTGACCCCATAATCAGGTTTGAAGAGATAACTACAGAATGAGTTATTGCTTCATGGCTGTGACTGGGGGTAGCACGGGAGGTTCTTCTTATAAGCCTTGTAGTAGGGTCCAGTTTGGAGCAGCAACTAACTCTTCAACATTATATATATTTACTGCTTGGATTAAAATGAAATTAAAAATAAACATGGGCATGGAATTTAGCTACCACTGAAGCAGCCTGTCAGCTTGGTGGCGCTGTTCAGCTTCTGGCTCTGACATCCACCTGTCGTCCTGGTATTACCTAAAAGCATCAGAAGAGCTACAAGTAAGTTAGGTACTCAAATCACACCCTGGGGACGCTGCACTGGAGACATCGCATCTCCAGTACGACGCGACAAAGAGGGTCCGAGTCACGGAAAATAAAGATGGAAGCAGTTAGAGGCACCTGTTTCCCAAACTTAATGGATTGTTGTAATTTCGAATGGTCTTCCTATTGGCCGCAGAAGACGCTCAGAAATTCCAACCTTTTCTCTTCTCCCATCTGAGAATAGCGTAAACATTCTTTGTCAGGCTGTGTGTCCGCAGAACACTGGTTGCCAGGTTCTTAGGAGTTGTTTATGATTTTTGGAAAGATGAGGGAATATAACGCAGAAGTAACAGGGCGAAGTCCCTGATTCTGGTTAACTACTGGGACGGTCCAAATAAATGGTTGGGGGAACCCGGTTAAAACATCCACAGGCACAAGGCAACAAAGTACACTCGTCGATCAAAGTGTAAAGGATACAGCCTTTGGGGAAGGCAATTTGATAACTCATTGTTTATTAATATAGTTAAAAATTCATATACTTGGATCCAGCGATCCCATTTCTAGAACTTATCCTATAGAAATACCCAAGGATAAAGCAATATATAGGCAATGGGGATTTTTATTGTGGTTGTTTGTAGTGGTAAAATATTAGAAATACTCAGGTGGCAGAGACAGGAGATTACTTATATACACATTTGAATATAATGTAGGCATCAGAAAGAAGGAATTGGCTCCCGTATGTACTACCACAGAACAAGTGTTTGCAACACATTGTTACATTAAAAAAAGCAAATGTAAACTAGGATCTATAGTGTGATTTCAAATTTTGTTTAAATATATGTACATACGTAATTGCTAACCTTCACCGAGTTGTTTCTCTGTATTTGTTGCTGTCCTAAGTGCTCTATTTAGACTTATAGCCTATAAGCCTATAGGGTAGGTTTCATTATCTTCATTTTCCATAGAACATGAGGCACGGGGAGGTTATGTGACTTTCTCAAGACCATGCCACTAAAAAGGTGGAGCTTGATTTTTTAAAAAAATTTTTTTAAATGTTTATTTATTTTTTGAGAGAGAGAGAGAGAACGCGCAGAGGAGGGGCAGAGAGAGAGAGGGAGACACAGACTCTGAAGCAGTCTCCAGTCTCCGAGCTGTCAGCATAGAGCCCGATGCTGGGCTTGAACTCACAAGCTGTGAGATCATGACCTGAGCTGTAGTCAGACGCTTAACTGACTGAGCCACCCAGGTGCCCCAAGGTAAAGCCTGATTTTAAACCCCAGCATATCTTATTCCAAAGCTCGTGGTCTTAAACCAGTACATGATATAGCCTTGGTACTTACATGTTAGATTATGCATACATAAAGGAAACATTTTGATAAAGAATACTCTAGATGCCGAGAAGCATTCTCTCCAGGTGGTCCTTCTACTCTCAACATTTTTGTATGATTTGAACTTTTAATGTATGCCTTTTTGGGATTAATTTTTAAGTACTTTTTTATAGATGTGAAAAAAAACAATACAATTCAGTGAAAAATAATGTGCAGTAACGTAGACTGCACCTCATTCTCACTTGCTCAATGAATACTGATTAAGCACCTACTGTTTGTCATTTGGGGACTGAGATGAATAAAATTCAGTTCCTGTTGTGAAGAACTCACCGTAGGGACGTAAAGAAATATCCAGTCTAGGCTTTTTTTTTTTTTTCTTCTTTAATGGAGGTGTAACTCACACATAACATATTAGTTTCAGGGGTACAACATAAGGATTCACTATTTGCGTGTATTATGAAATGATCACCTCAGTAAGTCTAGTTAATATCTATCACCACGCATTGTTACACAATTATTTTTCTTGTGATGAGAACTTCTTAAAATTTTTTTTAACATTTATTTATTTTTGAGACAGAGAGAGAGAGAGATCATGAACAGGGGAGGGTCAGAGAAAGAGGGAGACACAGAATCTGAAACAGGCTCCAGGCTCTGAGCTGTCAGCCCAGAGCCCGACGCAGGGCTCGAACTCACGGACCGCGAGATCATGACCTGAGCCGAAGTCAGCTGCTTAACCGACTGAGCCACCCAGGCGCCCTATGAGAACTTTTTTTAAATAACAATTTTAAGTTTACTTATTTTGAGAGAGAGAGAGAGAGAGAGAGACAGAGAGAGAGAGAGAGATGCAGGGGGGAGAGAGAGAATCCCAAGCAGTCTCTGCACTGTCAGTGAGGAGGAGGAACCCCACTCAAGGCTGGAACTCACGAACCACGAGATCAAATCAAGAGTTGATCGCTGAGCTGAAATCAAGAGTGGGTCACTTAACCGACTGAGCCACGCAGGCGCCCCTGTGATGAGAACTTTGAAGATCTCCTTTCTTACCGACTTTCAAATATGCAACAGACTATCATTAACTATAGTCACCATCCTGTATATTACATCCCCATGTTATTTTCTAACTTCAAATTGTACCTTTGACCCCCTTTACCTGTTTCCCCCACCCCCTGCTTCTGAAAGTGACCACTAATTTGTCCTCTGTATCTGAGAGCTTGGGTTGTTGGAATATTTTTTTGTTTCTGTTTTTGTTTTGTTTTGTTTCTTTTCGTAGGGTCTGCATATAAGTGAGATTATACAGTATTTGTCTTAGTCTGGCCTCTTTCACTTCCCATAATGCCCTCAAAGTCCATCCCCGTTGCCACAAATGGCAAGATCTCCTTCTTTTTTACGACTGAGTGATATTCCTATACATGTATCACATTCTCTTTATCAGTTTATCCACTGACGGACGCTTAGGTTGTTTCTATCTTGTGGCTGTTGTAAATAATGCTGCCATGAACCTAGGGGTGCACGTATCTTTTCCGGTTAGTGTTTCCATTTTCTTCAGATCAACACACAGAAATGGAACTGCTGAATCCTATGGTAGGTCTATATTGAATTTTTTGAGGAATCTTTGTCCTGTTTTCCAGAGTGGTTCCACCCATTCCGGTCTACAGCTCTGCCTGTGTGTGAGTTGGGAATCCTGATGAGCAAGACGGGTTCCCTGTTGATGATGAAATCTCGCTGCATTGTGAAGAAAGCTGCCATGTTCATCAATAGAGTTCTCCGTTGCTGAACGTCATGGTAACAACTAACATTTAAGAAACACTTACCAGGTACTGGTTCAAACACTTCTTACATATACCGATTGGTTGAAGTTCTAACCACGGGAGATACTCTTATGATCTCTAGTTTACGGATGAGGCACAGAGAGGTTAGGCAACTTGCCCAAGATCACACAGCTAGGAAGTAGCTTGGGGAATTTCAGTCCAGGTGAGTGCTTTGAGGAGCACCTCCAAAGATCCCAGCTGGTGGTGGAACATTCAGAATAAAAATAGTATTAACAACCGTAATATTTCTTGTTGCAGATCACGCAGAGCTATGTTGAGTTTTAAGTGCTTGCACATTCTTACCTCAGTATTTAGTAGTTGTAAATATAAGGTGACCCTCCCATTTTTCACAACGAGAAGATTGCAAAAAAGAAAGTATTTGGGGGGTCAACTTGAATATACAAATTCCTTTTTTTTAAGTTTATTTATTTATTTCGAGAGAGAGCAAGTGTGCACGTGGGCATGAGTGGGGTAGGGGCAGAAAGGGAGGGAGAGAGGCAATTCCAAGCAGGCTCTGTGCTGTCAGCACAGAGCCTAACACAGGGCTTGATCCCACGAGCTGTGAGCTCATGACCTGAGCTGAAATCAGGAGCCAGACGCTAAATAACCCCACTGAACCACCCAGGTGCTCCTTGAATACATAAATTCTTAAGGTTGTAGATGAAATAATCAAATGTCCATGTAGGATATTTAACTTATCATTTTAGGTATACACGTACTTTTAAGTTTATTAATATATTATTTAAATAATATTTAAATATATATTAAGAAATAATATGTTAATTGAGACGTACTGGGTTTTTTCCACTCTCACATTTTACACAATGATTTTTTTAAAAATATAATTTACTCTCAAGTTGGCTAACATACAGTGTATACAGTGTGCTCTTGATTTTGGGGCTAGATTCCCCCCAAAGTGAATCATTCATCACTTACATGCAACACCCAGTGCTCATCCCAACAAGTGCCCTCCTCAATGCCCATCACCCATTTTCCCCTCTCCCCTATGCCCCCATCAACCCTCAGTTTGTTCTCTGTATTTAAGAGTATCTTATGACTTGCCTCCCTCTCTCTCCGTTTGTAATTACTTTTTCCCCTTCCCTTCCCCCATGGTCTTTTGTTAGGTTTCTCAAGTTCCACATATGAGTGAAAACATATGATATCTATCTTTCTCTGCCCGGTTTCTTTCACTTAGCATAGACCCTCCAGTTCCATCCACATTGCTGCAAATGGCCAGATTTCATTCTTTCTCATTGCCAACTAGTATTCTGTTGTATATATAAACCACAACTTCTTTATCCATTCGTCAGTTGATGGACATTTAGGCTCTTTCCATAATTTGGTTATTGTTGAAAGCGCTGCTGTAAACGCTGGGGTACACGTGCCCCTATGCATCAGCACTCCTATATCCCTTGGACAAATTCCTCGTAGTGCTATTGCTGGGTCGTAGGGTCGTTCTATTTTTCATTTTTTGAGGAACCTCCATACTGTTTTCCAGAATGGCTGCACCAGTTTGCATTCCCACCAACAGTGCAGGAGGGTTCCCATTTCTCCACATCCTCACCAGCATCTGTTGTTTCCTGAGTTGTTAATTTTAGCCATTCTGACAGGTGTGAGGTGGTATCTCAGTGTGTTTTGATTTGTATTTCCCTGATGAGGGGTGACGTTGAGCATCTTTTCATGTGTCTGTTGGCCACCTGGATGTCTTCTTTGGAGAAGTGTCTATTCATGTCTTCTGGCCATTTCTTCACTGGATTATTTGTTTTTCGGGTGTTGAGTTTGGTAAATTCTTTATTGATTTTGGATACTAACCCTTTATCTGATATGTCATTTGCAAATATCTTCTCCCATTCCGTTGGTTGCCTTTTAGTTTTGTTGATTGTTTCCTTTGCAGTGTAGAAGCTTTTTATCTTGATGAGGTCCCAATAGTTCATTTTTGCTTTTAATTCCCTTGCCTTTGGAGACGTGTTGAGCAAGAAATTGCTGGGGCTGAGGTCAAAGAGGTTGTTTCCTGTTTTCTCCTCTTGGGTTTTGATGGTTTCCTGTCTCACATTTAGGTCTTCCAACCATTTTGAGGTTATTTTTGTGTATGGTGTAAGAAAGTGGTCTAGTTTCATTCTGCATGTTGCTGTCCAGTTCTCCCAGCACCATTTGCTAAAGAGACATTTTTCCATTGGATCCTCTTTCCTGCTTTGTCAAAGATTAGTTGGCCATACATTTGTGGGTCCAATTCTGGGGTCTCCATTCTATTCCATCAGTCTATGTGTCTGTTTTTGTGCCAGTACCACACCCCGCCTTGATGATTACAGCTACAAAATGATTTTATTCCATCTCTTTCTGTGCGTCTTATATTTCAGGATCTTTATTATTGCTGGGGATGGTTTCTGAATCGCCTGGATTGCTTCCTGGATCGCATAAATTTCCCTCCTATTTAAATTGTCTGTGATGCAGCACTTTTTGAGCCTTTATTGATTCTCTTGCTGAAAGATTTTAATCTCGAAGTCCTGATTCACTTAATCTTAGGACACTATTGTTTTTCTGTTTGTTCTATTGGTTTCTGTTTGCAATCACAGCATCTTAACGTTTAATTTATTGCTTTCAAAGTCATTTTATAAGGCTTGCTTCATTATAGGGGGTATGAGGCCAATCGCAGTATAATGTATCAAAAATTGTTTTTAATTTTTTTTAATGTTTATTCATTTTTGAGAGACAGAGCGTGAGTGAGGGGAGGGGCAGAGAGAGAAGGAGACACAGAATCCAAAGCAGGCTCTAGGCTCTGAGCTGTCAGCACAGAGCACGATGCTGGGCTTGAACCCACAGACCGTGAGATCATGACCTGAGCCAAAGTCACTTAACAGACTGAGGCACCCATGCGCCCCTGTTTGCTTTTTTTTTTTTAAAAAAAAAAAAACTTCTTTCATCAGGTGACTTCTATAAATGGGTCTTCCTGGAAGAATACTTTGTTGTTTAAAAGCAAGTAATTGAGAGTCTAGGGAACATGGAACATTCTATGAGCCTTCATAAGATCCTAAATAGAAGACAACTCTCACTTTATGCTGTGGGGTGATTTTTTAGGGAGGAACACCCTGCCTCATCTCTAAGTATATACCACGTGTTAACCTCATCTATTAAATGTGGTGAACGTGTCTGCTCAAATCTGTGATGCCACTGTCCTCACGTAGCCCATGTGCAAACCGGGAGTCAGAAGGTAAGGTGACTTACCCAAGGTGCCTAGCAGACGGCAAAGCCAGGACACCACGCAAATCCAAGTCTGTCTGGTCCTCTCGCCCCCACCTCTGCCATTAAAGCCCTGGGAAAGTTTCTACGCCAACTTCCTAATGTAGATTGCTGGCCCTGGTAAGTCTGTGGGGCTGTGTTGACAGAATGCTAACACTGATTAATTTATTATTCTTTTATTGCCTTCTGCTGGTATGGCTGTGGCAGTATTTCATAAAGGGAATGGCAGAGCAATTTGCAACTATAAAACCCAGATGCTTAATTTTAATTTCGGGGTGTCTGTTTCAAATCCGTTGCAGAACAAGCCAGGCTATTTACACTACAAATAAATGCTCCAGCATCTATGTCTCAAGACCCCCGGAAGCTGCCCTTAGGTCCTGAAGTGGTGTATTTTACTTACATTTGTTTTGCTCTTGAAAAGCAGCCCTTTCAGGTGTGAAGCGGGAAGCCACGGGTGCCTTCCTTGGCAAGATCCCCGACAGACGTGTGCTGGAACTGGTTCCTCCAGGCCCATTAGAGCTGATTGTGTGCGTGCGTGTCTTCCCAGCTCTGGTCGGTGCTGTCCCATTGGCAGCTTGAAATTAGCCACGGTGGGAGAAGTTACCCCATGGGAACTGGCAAACCCTACAGATCAAGGCTCCTTCCGCCACCTCCCCACCCCCATCCTTCCCCCAAATGAGTGAACGTCCTTGTGCCTTGGAAATAGTAAGAGTACTTCCCTTCTAGGTTATTCAGTTCGATAAAGTATGTAAAGCATATGGCATTGTTTGTGTGTTTATTTATTTAAATAAATAATGCATACTGAGGGTTGAAAAAACAGACAAAAAAATGTTGCAGTGAAAAGTAAGTTTCTTTCTCACCCTTGACCTCCATTCCAATTCCTGTCTTGAACAGGCAAGCTGTTTCTCCAAATCCTTCCAGAGATAGGTAAGCATATATATATATGCATATGTGTGTGTGTATATAGATGTGCTCTTTTCTTCTTTACACGTGTATATTTTTTAAATGCAGGATATCATGGCAGTATTTTGCCTCTTCCTGTATCTGTGTGTGTGTGTGTGTGTGTGCGTGTGTCTCCCTTTCTCTCATATATATATATTACATATAGCCTCTTCCTGTATCTGTGTGTGTGTATATCTCCCTTTCTCTCATATATATATATATTACATATAGCCTCTTCCTGTATCTGTGTGTGTGTGTGTGTGTGTGCACGTGTATCTCCCTTTCTCTCATATATATATATATATTACATATAGCCTCTTCCTGTATCTGTGTGTGTGTGTGTGTGTGCGCGTGTGTATCTCCCTTTCTCTCATATATATATATATATGAAACATACATATATATTGAGAGATACACACACATGCCTATATATATTTATCCATGATCACCATCATCACCATCATCAATCTCTGACAGGTAAACTGGCTCATATAGACCTAACTTATTATTTTGAAGGGCTGTCCATTATTCCATTTGTGAATGCACCATGGTTTATTTAACCAGCCCTCTCTGGATGACATCTAGGTTGTTTCCCACCTCTGGCCAGTACAAACAATGGGTGTTGAACAACCTGTCTTTTGCACATAAACGTGAGCATATCTATGAGCTTATTTGCTGGAAATGCAGCTCTCGGATCAAAGGGCATGGGTATCTCACATTCTGGTTTGATTGTCAAGTTGCCTTTCGGGGGGCATGCCATTTTACTCTCCAAGTTATGGTGCCATGGGTCTGTGAGTCCCCACAGCCTCAGGACATTGGCCAACTTTTTGATCTGTGCCACCTGACAGTCATCGGCACCCCATATAGGTAAATGCTCCTCATGAGTATTATTGGTGAAGAAACCCAGGGCCAGGGAGGAAAGGCACTTGCCTACCCTCACCCCTATCCAGGCTCCTGCACTCAATGCCAAGAGTGGGTTGGTCCGGGTTGGTACCAATGCCATCAGCCCTGCCAGGAAGTAGGGAGTGACCCGTGAGCACTGGCGTTCTGTGAAGTCTGCTTTGCAGGCTCTTTATCATCTCGGTTTTTCTTGAGTGAAATTTCTCAGGAACAGGCAGGAACAAGAGGGTGAGAAGTCCTAGTGCTCTGGGGAGGCTCCAGTACAGCTCGTTCTCTATCCCTGGACAGAAACAGCCTTCTGAAATACAGATCTTGTCGTCTCGTTCTTCTCTTTAAAACTTTCTGCGACCCCACATTTCTCAGTTCCTGTAGCACCGGGGGAAGTGATTAGCAATGTGCATTTGTGTGTCCCCCCCCCCCCCCGCAGATTTGCTGAATCAGACACTCTGGGGTGGGGGGGCGGCTCAGGATTTGGGCTTCAATAGGCCCTCTGGTGATGCTGATGGGTGTGCTCAAGTTTGGGCCCCACCGACTTCCAGAATGAAGTGGCCCTTCTTCACCGGAGGCCCCCAACCCATCTCTCGTTTTTCCTTCACGCAACTTCGAAACACACCTAGCTACTGGCTCCTCGAACCTCCCTGCACTTTCTCCCCTCTGTGCCTGGGGCAGAGACCTCCAGTTGTCCCCTGGTCTCTATAGAGCAATGGGAGGTGGCGTTTTGAAATCGCATTTCCCAGCCTCCCTTGCAACTGTGCTCTGGCCCAGCGGGAGGTGAGCAGAGGTGAAGCGGGAGGTGAGCGACTTCCTACGCGTGCCCTCCTTAGGAAAGAACTTGTCTTCCCTTCCGCTTCCCCTTGGAAATCCACTGGCTGGAGTTCCTGGCCCCCTGATGCTGTGGGGGTCACCATCGGGGCCCTAGACCATCTAAGCCCCGACTGTGATAAAAGAAAGAAAGAAACTTCCATTTTTATTTAGCCCACTGTTCCTTGAGGTCTGTGTCAACACAACTTCCCTAACACGCCACCTTTAGGTGTGCTGACCCTTCCTCTGCCTGGCAACAGCCCTCTCCTTCCTTTTAAGGCAAAAGCAAATGTACCTCCTGTCCCTGATCCTAGGAGAGAGGATTTCTGTCTCCGCTTCAGAGCCCTGGTGCCTCCTCACATGGAGCCAAGCTATCTCCCCACCAGAGCAGAACTTCCTGCTGGGGGCGGGGCATGAGCCTGGTCATGGCGGAAGAGCCCACAGGCCTGGCTCAGTGTCTGACACAGAGTGGATTCTAACGAACCTTTCTCAGTGGCGACTCGAAGTCCGCTTCTGCGTCTTTCTAGGCTCCCTGCTCTATGCTCTGGTGAATTCTTGGGATGAGAAATGAGAACCAACTTGTAACCTGGAGCGGTGGTTAGAACGGGTGGCTGTGGACCAAGTGGACAGACTGGTCACCCGTGGGTGCTCCGGGGATGACCTAGGGACTGAGGGGTAGGAGGATAATAGAGCGGGAGAAGAGAATTCGTTATGTCTCGGCACAACCCACAAAGCCCCCATCTCCCCAGGTTTACTCGGGGTGGTGTGGCAAGGCTTCAAGGTCAAGACTTGTGAGAAGTTCTGACACAGCGAGACCTTTTTCCAAAGGCCACTCAGTCCTTGCAAACCCATGTTTCATGCCCCAGGAGGCTCCTGGTTTCTCAGAACAATGTTTGTTCTTTGGGACCGAGCTCTGCTAGAACAGTCTGACCTTTATTCTGACTCAGAACTGAAAAGTCTAAAGCACATATTGTCAAGCAGATTGGTGATCTCGCTCATTCTCTCTTGCTCTCTCTCTCTCTCTCTCTCTCTCCAAGGGCTGACAAGCTGTTAATATTCCAGTGGTTCATCAAATATTTATTGGGTACCATCCTTTTGCCAGGCACGGTATAAGGTGTTTGGAATACAAAGACGACAGAGATAGTCTCCCTGTCCTCACTCACTAAGCACCGGTGTGGATGTGGCAAAGAATGATCGCGATAATACAAGAATTTCCAAAGTGTGGCCCCAGGATACCTGGGGGGCCCCTGAGACCCTTTAAGGGGGTCCATGAGGCCCAAACTATTTTCATCATAACACTAAGATGCCGTATGTCCTTTTTCACTCGCAATTTTTCACGTGGGTAAGGTGGACTTTTCCAAGGGCTGCATGAAGTGTGTAATCACAACATATTTTAATGCAGAAGCAGACAGGAGAATCAGTTGTCTGTGAAGCAGACATGAAAGAGAATTTGTAAATTTGCAAAACAAGGTCACTCTTCTCGCTATGTTTCGAAAACTATGCTTGTGTTTCGTGAAAAGTGGGTTGTCTACATTAACACGAGATGGGCTTATTATTGTTTTGAAGATAAGTTAGGGGCGTCTGGGTGGCTCAGTCGGTTAAGCGTCTGACTTTGGCTCAGGTCATGATCTCATGGTTCGTGGGTTTGAGCCCCGCGTTGGGCTCTGTGCTGATCGCTCAGAGCCTGGAGCCCGCTTCTGATTCTGCGTCTCCCTCGCTGTCTGCCCCTCCCCCGCTCGTGCTCTGTTTCTCTCTCGAAAAAAAATAAACATTAAAAAATTAAAAAAAAAGGGGCGCCTGGGTGGCGCAGTCGGTTAAGCGTCCGACTTCAGCCAGGTCACGATCTCGCGGTTCGTGAGTTCGAGCCCCGCGTCAGGCTCTGGGCTGATGGCTCAGAGCCTGGAGCCTGTTTCCGATTCTGTGTCTCCCTCTCTCTCTGCCCCTCCCCCGTTCATGCTCTGTCTCTCTCTGTCCCAAAAATAAATAAACGTTGAAAAAAAAAAATTTAAAAAATTAAAAAAAAAAAAAAAGAAAAATCTCCATTTTAGTGTCTAATATAGTAAATGCCAGTTAACATGGCTCACGTCAACAAAATCCCTTTGCGGACCATATATGTTTTTAAACTTTCACTTTGAGACCATGGGAGGTTCACGTGGGGTTGTGAGAAAGTACAGAGAGAGCCTGGGTGCTCTTCACCCAGTTTCTCCCAATGGTTAACATCCTGTGTAAGATCGGCAGTGATACAATCCAGCTTCCCGATCCGGATTGCATCAGTTTTACGAGCGTGTGCGCTTAAATCGACGCCACTTTATCCCATGCAGAGATTTGTGTGACCCAAACCACAGTCAAGATGTAGAACAATTCCGTCACAGGCGTCTCCCCTACTACCTACTTGGACCCACAGCCCCCTCCTTCCCCCTCCCCTCCCTGACCCCTGTCTCCCTCTCTGTAATCTTGTTATTTCAAGGATGTTCTGTAAGTGGAATATATATCGTGTAACCTTTTGAGATTGGCGTTTTCGCTCAGCATAAGTCCCTTGAGGTCCAGCTGAGGGGTTGTGAATATCAATGGTGCCCCCTTGTACTATGGCTGAGTGCTCGATGCCGTGGATACATGATGGTTTTGCCTCGTTCCCCTTCTGGAAGGACATTTGGATGGTTTCTGACTTCTGGCTGTTGCAGATAAAGTTGCCATGAACATTCATGTACAGGTTTCCGAGTGAACAGAAGCTTTTACTTCTCTGGGGTAAATGCCCCCCAATGCAATTGCTGGGTAGTACAGTAAGCACGTTTCGTTTTGTACGAAGTCACCATACTTTTTTTTTTTTTTTTTTTTTTGCTGAGTGGCTGTACCGTTTGACATTCCTACCAGCAATTTATGAGGGATCTGGTTTCTCCCCATCTCCACCAGCATTTGGTGTTATCACTGTGCTTTGTCTTGGCCATTGTGATAGTTGCGTGGTGATAATCTCACTGCGATCTGAATTGGCATTTCCTGATGGCTAATGATGTTGAAAATATTTTTATGTGCTTACTTGCCATCTGTATATCCTTTTCAGTGCAGTGTCTGTTCATGTTTGCTGCCCATTTTCTGATCAGATTGTTTGTGCTCACTCTTGGGTGCGGAGAGTTCTTTATGTACGTGGTTTGCACATATTTTCTCCCCGTGCTTTTGTCCTCTTTATGGGGCCTTTCACGGAGCAGAAGGTTTTCATTTTGCATGGTCCGATGTATTATTATTATCATTTTGATGACTCATGCTTTTTCTAAGAACTTTTCACCCAGCCCTAGGTCACAAAGATTTTTGTAAGTTTTTTTTTTTTTTTTTTTTCCGAAAAGGTGTGTTTTTTTTCCCTAAAAGTGTTACATTTTACATCTAATCCTTTTTTGATGAAAAATTTTTGTGCAAACTGTGGGGTTTAGTTCGAGATTCATTTGCCTCTGAATCAATAAATTCTAAGGGATCCTGGGACAAAAGATTTCAGAACTTTGATAATAAGGCATAGGAGGTACTCAAGATAGGTATGTGCAAAATGCTACAGGAAGGTTAACTTTGAGCAAGGCAGTTAGTCTTTTTTTTTCTTTTTTTTTCTTGTAGTGATTATGTTTATTTTTGAGAGAGAGAGAGAAGGAATGAAAGTGTGAGCAGGAGGGGGGTAATACAGAGAGAGAGGCAGGTAGAGAGAGAGGAGAGGACCAAAGCTGGGTCCACACTAACAGCAGAGAGCCGGATGCCGGGCTCGAACTCACGAACCACGACATCACGTCCTGAGCCGAAGTTGGATGCTTAGCCCACTGAGCCACCCAGGTGCCCCAGTGAGGCAGTTCTTAAAGACTTCCCAGAGGAGGTGAAATTTGGTTCTGCTTTGGAGGGTGAATGGGATTTTACCAAGCAGAGGAGAAACCTTGTTTTCATTTCTGTCTTCCATAGCCAGCAATATTCTCGGTGTTGAGGAAAACAGAGAGAAGGGCCAATGGAGTCAGGCAGACCTTGGTTGAGATCCTTCTTAGCTAAGTTACTTATTTTTCCTAAGCCTCAGTTTTCTTATCTGTAAAATGGGGTGAATAATCCTTTCTTTTCAAGGAAACTATAAGGATTAAATAAGTATGGAAACTGGATGGGGCGCCTGGGTGGCTCAGTTGGTTGAGTGTCCGACTTCGGCTCAGGTCACGATCTCGCGGTCCGTGAGTTCGAGCCCCACATAGGGCTCTGGGCTGATGGCTCAGAGCCTGGAGCCTGCTTCCGATTCTGTGTCTCCCTCTCTCTCTGCCCCTCCCGTGTTCATGCTCTGTCTCTCTCTGTCTCAAAAATAAATAAAAAACGTTAAAAAAAAATAAAAAAAAAGTATGGAAACTGGAAAGCACGGTATGTGACACATGGGAGGCATTCAGTGAATTACTTTCTCTCCCTAGTTCATGATTTCCTTTACATTTTATCTGTGTTACGAAGTTAGACCCTTCCTTTGATGTTCAGCCTATACTTGATTTCTCTTTTATTCTTTAATTCCCTTTTTACTTATTGTTAGTTTTTGAGAGGGAGCGTCAGCACAAGTGGGGGAAGATGCAGAGAGAGAGGGAGAGAGAATCTTAAACAGACTCCATGCCTGACACAGAGCCCCATACGGGACTGGAACCCCCGAGCCGTGAGATCATGACCTAAGCCGAAATCAAGAGTCAGGCACTTAACCGACTGAGCCACCCAGGCGCCCCAGCCTGTACTTGCTTTCATTCTTTCCCGCCCCCCTCCCCCCATATTGCTGAAGTGAGTGGTTCTCAAACTTTATATGTCAGCTGTCACAAAGCTGATAGGCAGTATTTAGTCATGGAGGGCCTCAAAACACACATTGCAGACCTTCTGAGTCAGTAGTTCTGGGGTAGGACCTGGGAATGTGCATTTCTGGCAAGCTTCCAGGTAATGCCAGGGCTGCTGGCCTGGGGAACCACACTTTGAGGACCACTGCCGTGGGTATTCCCAGTAACTGTCTCCATCGATTGTGTAGACGGAATCAAAATATCCACGTGCAGCAGGTAAATAGGGTTTCAAGGAGACGGCTTGTTGTGTTTGGTTTCAGAATCCATAGAAAACTCAGCGGGGAGACTTCGGGTTTGAAGATGGCTCAGTTTTGTTTTGCTTTTCGTGGCAGTGAAAACCACATGACAGTGCGTGCACCGTCTGTTTACCATTTGCGAGTGTGCAGGTCAGTAGCGTTAAGTATATTCAAGGGTGGCCGGGTTTTCTTTCTCTCTTGTTCTCCGCTCATCAGCTCCACTTCAGACGATAAGAAGAATAAGCAAACACCCTCTACATCTTTGATGAGATCAGGAGACACCTCTAAGCGTGAAACACAATAGGAAGACAGTAACCGGGCTGGCGGAGGGCAAAAGGTTTGGCAGAGTGGAGGAGGGTCAACCATCCTGCCGAAGGAGGAACACATGTAAAGGAACAGCCGATTCACCCCGGAATCCTGGAAGGCTCTAGAATTGCCAGAGAAGCAAGTCCTGCAGGAAGTGGAGGGAAATCGGGTTGCCAAAAACGAAGAGGACGGACTGAAATTCTTTGTCGTGGGGCACTTGGAACCCATGTCGTCAGGTGCTTCTCTCCTCGGAGGATACCAGGGGTTTAGTCTCTGGAGGACTTTAACCAGAGAGGTTCCAGATTTCGGGACCACAGTCCCAGCATATGGGAAGAGAGGGGGGTGCTGAATTTAGACACAGGGGTTGCCTAAAAAAGGGCTTCAGAATATTTGCGTTGAGGCTCATTAAACAACACCCCCTGCGGCTCCCTTGCCCCAAGCAGTGGCTTGGAGCTTCCTTTTATGAAGAAACCCAACTGCCCCAAAGAAAAGACCTGCAATCATGACATTTGGGCCTCCTCTCGAAGTCTGGCTGGGCACTCGTTTGCCCTACAGCGAAACACATCAGTTGTCAAACCGCCTCCAAGCTCGGGAAGCTTTCAGTCGGCTTTTCCTTGCCTCCCTTTGAAATAAAGATTATGAGTCACTAAGTGTCCGCTGGACGACAGAGAGGAAAGAAAACAATGTTGCAGAGGCAGGGGGTTGCTGGCTTCTCTGGGGGCTGTTTGGGTAACTGCTACAGACCGGGGTTGACCTAAGGAACGGATCCTGAACCTGGGATCCCTGCTGCCGCTGGGTGCCAGTTTCTGCGTCCGTGTATATTTGAGCTCACAACGGGGCTAGAACGCATCAGGTTCTCCGGGGGGGGAGTCTGAGGTGCGAGAAGAGATGAGCCGCTTACCGACTGGATTTCTAAGCTCTCACCCTGGGCTTGTTTCCTAAGTGTATTTATTTTGCCTTCTCACACCTCCAGGCTCTGCATACACAGACACTTTGGGGAGCATCTGTTCCTTGTCAATAGGGTTAATTCCCGCCCCTCCTTCCAGACTCATGTGAAATACTGGGTTTCCAGGAAGTCTTCCCTGACCCCCAACCTCCTGTCTGGGTTGGGTGACCCCCTTGGTGCTTCCCTGGGCCTCTGTACGCCTTCCTCACCTCCTTTAGAGGAATACATCTGCTGCCCCTGGATGCAGAAGCCCAGGCTGGCTGGAGAACCGAGTAATAATATCCCAGCAGCACCCACTTGCCCAGTCTCAGGATAAAGTGCTTGTTAATTGGGCAGGGAGCTGGGCTGGGCAGGTGCTTGGGAGTAAATCAGCTCTGGCCTTTGAATTATACTTCAAAGCTCAGCAGAAGGCAGAGTGAGCTGACTGGAAAAAGAAAAAGGGGAAGACAGGGCAATCCCTAAAACTCTTTTTGCCTCTGTCCTTAGGTTACCTACTAGGGCTGGGTTTACTGAGGCTCTTCTGAATCCTGTGAACTTGAACCTGAACTTGATAAAGGGCAGGCGAGGTCAGGGCAACACCTGACCCCTCTGGTTCAGCACCAGATACTAATATCTACCAGGAGAAGAGTGTGAACACATGATGTGTTGAATAGAATTATTATCTGGGGGCACCCCGCATCTGAACCCCTATGCTATAGTTGTTCACATAACCCCTCGTGTTATGTGTCTTGAAGGGAGGCAGACTTCCTTTCTGTTACAGGGTTTTTAAACTCTAACCTTTCTCTTTCCGTTCTTTGTTACAACGTCCACGTCTCTGCTTATATTGCCCATCTGTTCTTGCATGATGTTTACTTTTTCCATGAGCGCCTTTAGTATATTAATCATGTTTTATTTTACTTATTTTTTAATCACAGTTATTTTAAATTCCCAGTCTGATCACTTCAACATCCTGCTATCTCTGAGTCTGGTTCTCATGTTTTCTCTGTCTCTTTGAACTGTGTTTTTGCCTTTTAGTATGCCTTGTGATTTGTTTGTTTGGTTTTTTTTTCAACGTTTATTTATTTTTGGGACAGAGAGAGACAGAGCATGAACGGGGGAGGGGCAGAGAGAGAGGGAGACACAGAATCGGAAACAGGCTCCAGGCTCTGAGCCATCAGCCCAGAGCCTGACGCGGGGCTCGAACTCACGGACCGCGAGATCGTGACCTGGCTGAAGTCGGAAGCTTAACCGACTGCGCCACCCCGGCGCCCCAGTTTGTTTGTTTGTTTTGAAAGCCCTACTGGATAAAAGAAACCCGGGTAAATAGACCTTTAGTGATGTGGTGATAAAACGTAGGGAGGGCCAGCATGCTATTGTCTCGTGATGAGGTCTCAGTCTTGTAAATGAGTCTGTGTCTCTGGGCTGTGGACTTGACAAGCATTTCTCAGTTTTTCCCTCCCAGAGAGGGGACACGATGGCTAGACAGTTGCTGGAGCTGGATATTTCCTTCCCCTGGGTCAGTTAGGCTCTGATAAAACCCAGTAGGTAAAGCTCTGGAAGAAATAGTTTCTCCTGAGGTCAGGCATTGGGAGGAAGAACAGAGTGCTTTGGCGTATTTCCTACTTGCCCTGGCAGAGGCTTGACGGGATTTTCCTTCCATAGTCACTGAAATTCCAATATTCACCCTGAGAACCTGGTCAAGCTGCTGGAGGAAAAACTTGTAAAAAGTCTCGGGGCTCCCCGTGACTGGGCGCCCCTGGAGGTTTTATCTCTCAGTCTTATTCACACCCGCTGCAAGTTGTCGATTATCGCTCAGGTTTTCCTACCCTGGCACTGGTTCCCATAGAAGTTTCTGCTTCGGCAAGTTGTGATTCTCTGGATCTGCCTGTCGGTGCAATTTGGGGGCAGGAGTGTCCCCTGGGACCTCATGTCTCTTACAGATTTAAGAAGAATTGTTGATTTTTCGGTTTGTTTAGCTTTGTCCTTGCTGTCGGGACAGAGTGATGACTTCCAAGTGTCTTCGGTGCTGGACTGGAAACGGGAAGTCGGGGATTTTTTTTTTTTTTTTTTTACATTTTTTTTCCATTGTAGTAAAATATACATAACATAAAATTTATCGTTTTAACCATCCTATAGTGTCCAAGTCAGAGGCATTAGGTACATGCACATTGTTGTACAACCATCACCAACCATCCCGTCTCCAGAACTTTCTTATCATCCCAACTGAAACCCATTAAACAGTAACGCCCTGGAGTGTAAGTGCTAACTTTTATGCTGTGGTTGATGTTATCATTATTATCATGCAGTGAAGGGCTGCAATTGTGTGGGTAGGTCGGGCATCATTCTCCAGAGCATGTTTCGGGTGGGGCATCGTGATTTGCTTGATTTTTTTATTTTGAGAGAGAGAGCGAGTGACGGAGCGGCAGAGAGAGAGGGAGAGAGGGAAGGGGAGAGAGAGGGAGAGACCGAGAATCCCAAGCAGGCTCCGCACTGTCAGCTCAGACCCGGGTGCAGGGCGTGAACCCATGAACTGTGAGATCATGACCTGAGCCGAAGTCGGATGCTTAACCGACTGAGCCACCCGGGCGCCCCTCTATTGGCTTTTAAGAAGCCGGCTGATGGGCTCAGTGTGCCTGGTTTAGGAAGGAAGCGTCACCAGCGGTTGCTCCTTCCAGTCAGAGCGAAGCAAGCCCTGGAAGTCAGTCCTAAATGAAAACACTCATCAGGGTAAATGTCCTGGCTCCACACTGACTTCCTCTCACCGGTTTTGTTTCACTGTTTCATCTGCCCGGGAGCGGAGCCTTGAAACTCCCAGAGAGATGAATGGGGGAGATTCCACGGGCTCATCTCATTTCCAAATGTAATTGGTACCTGAATGACGAAGCTCTCCGCTTCCAAAGGCTGTGTTAACAAAGCCACCCGTTCTCCTCTCCGGCGAGGTGGGCCAGTGATGCATGTTCATTGTTCCAGCGACGGAGTCGGTGCAACCTTTCTTGGAGGGCGATTTGGCGGCGTGTATCAAAAATTTTACATGTGCAGCACCTTCGGCCCAGCAATTTCATTTCAAGGATTTAATTGATCTCCAAGAGGTAATTGGACGAGTGGGTAAGGAGGTTTGTACAAAGACGCTTTCATGCAGCTTTGTTTACGGTTGTGAAAAATGGGAAACATTCTAAATGTGCGACAAGAGAGGACAGTTCCCGTCAATTATGGCACCCACAATGGCATGTTTACTGTGGGACTGTTGCCAAAGATGGGGTCAGCTGTAAGGAGGAGCGTCCACAGTATTCAGGCGTGTCCTGTGGAATGTTCTCCCACTAGAATGACTGTGATTGATAGCATGGATGTGTCTGTCGGTAACAATGCTTTTGGGGGGCAAATATTTATATGGGAGAACATTTATATTTGAATGTTTTCCATGTTTATTTATCACTGAGAGACAGAGAGACACAGAGCGTGAGCAGGGGAGGGGAGGAGAGATGGAGAGACACAGAATCCGAAGCAGGCTCTAGGCTCCGAGCTGTCGGCACGGAGCCCGACGCGGGGCTCGAACTCACAAACCGCGAGATCATGACCTGAGCCTAAGTTGGACGCCTAACCGACTGAGCCACTCAGGCGCCCCAGGAAAACATTTATATTTAGATCCTAAAATTCATTAGGACATTTGAAACAAAATTATTTGGGAGAAAAAAGTTTCATATGTAATATTCCAAATAAAGCAGATAGATGAGACACTCACGTACAAGTGCTGAAAACTCAACCAAGCGACCCAGACTGTCCAGCTCCTAACAGGATGGTTTAAAAAAACATCTATATGTATATGTATATATATGCATATGTGTGTATGTATATCCAGAAAACACATACATGCATGCATACATTTTACTGAGTTTTTTTTTTACCTCAGTAAAATTTCAGGAAATTGGTTGAGGGTTTTGAATTAATGTGTGTTTCATTTTTCCTATTTAATATAATGGGATTAGGTTCCCTTTTGGTATTTTTTGTTAAGGCCATCTGTGTTTTAGGACCCGGTTAGTGCAGTGAAGCGGGATATGCCAGGACTGGGTAGGGGACCCTGCTGCCTGATGGCCAATTCCAACCTCCACGGGCTCCCCGGTCCCCTGTTCCCGTTCTACCCATTCTGCCCCCAGGGCTTGGGATCTGCTGACCTGCTGATCCTTGCAGGGGCTCCTGACCCTGATCGACCACATCTGGCACAGCCCCTGGACCCCTCGCTGCTGAAGCTGAGCTCAGCCAACCCCCCTTCAAGCATCTCCCCACTTTGCCCCCCCCCCCCAGCTACTCCCAAACCTGGGGAGAGTAGCTACTTTTCAGGTCCCAGGCTGGAGCCTCTCAACTGCCTCGCCAGCTTCCAGTCCTCGCCTCCGGCAGTGGATCTTCCTCAGCAACCAGAATGGGGGCCTGGGAGCAAACCAGCAACAAACGCACAACTGTAATAAAACTCAAAACCAAAAGCCAACTAAGGTGAAAAGCAGGTTATAAAGAACGGTTGCGCTCGTCAGGAAGAAGCTTTTGGCTGTATGTGACTCAAAAAGTGCTGAAAAACTTGAAGGAAGTCTTATCATCTCACTCAAGAAGTTCCGATTTGGCAACACGATGACATCTTCAAGGACGCAAGCTCTTTCCCTGTTTCCACTTTGCCACCTCCAGGCCATTGGCTCATCCTCTGAGTCTGCTCCCCGTCCTGGTCCCCGGGTGACTACCGTCGTGCCAGGAATGGCAATGTATAGAGGCAGAGAAGACCTTAGGATGCCTTTCTCTGAGACTAAGGAAACTTTCCCAGAACATCCATCAGTTTCCCCTCATTGGTCGTGGCGAGAACTGGGCCATGTGCCTCATTCTTAAGCCAATCAACGCCCACGGGGGAATGGGCATATCACCAAGAGTTGAGACCAGCAGATCTCAACCCAAAGTGACTATTAGCAATCCCTGCGAGGTCTGGGTGCCCAAGTCCACAGCAAACCCAGTCTGTGGTATCTCGCTGGGGGTGGGACCCAGGCTTCACACGTATCTTTTAATCCCCTAAGTACTTATGGTGGGCAGCAGGGATCAGAACCATTCTTTCGCGCTAATAATTCATCTCCTGGGACCAGGGAAGGGGCTATTTTCCCTGAAGCACTTGGCCACTGGACACCTGAAGAATAATCAGGCCTGTTGCAGAGAAAATGATGGAAAGCGTTTGTTGCACTGATGGACGATAGTGTTTGACAAATATGGTGGGCTTCTGTTTCTTTAGGTTCAAAAAATCATATAAATTTGTAAAATGACATATACGTGAAAAAAAAATGTCTGGAAGAGCATGGACCAAACTCGTACTAGTGATTATCACGGTGTGGGGTCGGGGAGAATTAATTACAGCTGGTTTTCACTTACTTGTTGAACTTTTACAACGAACTAATCACTTACACAGACTACCAATGAGGATATATACGTCTTGGGGGGAAACGTTTAAAAGAAGACGAAACACGAAGTTGTAAGGGCTGAAATGCTGCTTTATCCCTGTGAGGTAACTTCTGTGGGGCGGGGAAGTTCCCTGTTCAAGAATCGATTGCTATGAGCTTAGAATTTGTCACTAACCCACTGAGGGTTCCTCTTTTTCTTCCCATGTGACCAGGAGGAAGGGAAACTCTGATCAGGACAGTCCCCTTGCCGGTGATTGGGTGAAGCCAGGGCATGTGATCCAATAGTGACCAATAAGATGTGAGGAGGCACCTGCTGAGGGCATGGTGTGTGTTTCTGGGAAATGTTTCTTTACTTTCCAAAGAGACCAAAAAAAAAAGAGGGTCTCCTCTTCCCTCAGCCATATTCTTGACTCTGTGTGATGCCTTGACATTGGAGCCACAATCTTGTGATTGATCATATGGGGACAAAGTCCACGCCCAGAGGATGTCAGAGTGAAAACCCCTGGTAGCGTGTTTTTAAACCGGAAGTGTAATTCCCATACAATACAGTGCATAAGCCTTAAGCGTACAGCTTGGCAAATTTTTATGTACGTATACAAGTAACCACCACTGGATCAAGATGCAGAACATTTCCAGCACTCCAGAGGGTTCTGTCATGCTCCTTGCTGGGCAATATCCAACACCCACTGTTCTGATTCCTAGCTCCATAAATTATTCAATTATTTTAACTGAAGTTCATATAAATGGATTCACACAGTACATACTATTTTGTGTTTGGCTTCTTTTGCCCAGCATGTTTTCTTTGACATCCATTTATGTTTTTATGTACATCTGTAGTTTATCTTTAGAAAAAAAATCACTGTCTAGTGTTCCAATGGTACCATAGTTTTGTTTATCCATTTCCTGCGGATGGACATTTTAGCTATTTCTAGTTTTTGGCTATTAATGGGGAAAAAAGGTGCGGTAAACATTCTCTGTGCCCATCTTTGGTGGATGGGTGTCCGCATTTCTCTTGTGTGTATACCTATGAGTGAAACCGCTAAGTGATAAGATAAATAACACTTTATTTAGTTAGTAGATACTGACAGTTTCCAAAGAGGTTTAACCAACCTATACTCCCACCAGAAGTGTTCTAGAAGCTCCTCAACACTTGATGTTGCCAGTGGGGGGAGTAGTGGTATCTTATAGTTTTAGTTTGCATTTCTTTGATGAGCTTTTCAAGTGCCTTTTGGTCATTTCCCCTTCTAAGAGGTGCCCGTTCAAGTCTCTTTCCCTTCCTAAAAGTGAGTTGTTTTGTCTTTTACTTATTGACTTGTAGGTGTTCATTTATGTTTTGGGTGGAAGTTCTTTGTCAGATACGTGAAATGCAAATCTCTTCTCCCGGTCTGTAGACTGCCTCTTCCCTTCCTTTATAATGTCTTTTGAGGAATGTACATTCTTACATTTAATGAAGTCCAAATCAGGATAGTGGTTTTTTTGTGTGTGCATATGCTCAGTTTCAGAGATATTTGTTTACCCTTAGTTCATGAAAGTATTTTTTTTATTTTTTTTTAATGTTTATTTTATTTTTGAGACAGGGAGAGACAGCATGAACAGGGGAGGGTCAGAGAGAGAGGGAGACACAGAATCTGAAACAGGCTCCAGGCTCTGAGCTGTCAGCACAGAGCCTGACGCGGGGCTCGAACTTGCGGACCACGAGATCATGACCTGAGCCGAAGTCGGACGCTTAACCAACTGAGCCACCCAGGCGCCCCATGAAAGTATTTTTTAATAGTTTCTATTTTTAATATTTTCCGTGAGAAGCCTGATTCTTTTTAACTTTTACATTTAGGTCTGTGATCCACATCACATTCCTTGTTATATATATGGTGTGAGGTAAAGATTCATTTCTCCCCCTGTACAGATTATTTTTCATATGGATGTCCGATTTCAATCAAATCAAATGAACATACATGTTTGGTTCCATTTTTGGACTCTCTATTCTGTTCCACTGGTCTATTTGTTTATCCTTGTGCCAATACCACACTGACTTAATTACTATGGCTTGATGTTTTTTAAAACTAATTTATCATTTTTTAATGTTTATTTTTGGTGGAGATACCGTGTGCACGCGTGTGTGCGAGCAGGGGGTGGGGGTGGGGCAGAGAGAGAGGGAGACAGAGGATTCAAAGCAGGCTCTGCACTGACAGCAAAGAGCCCAACGTGGGGCTCAAACTCACGAGCTGCGGGATCATGACCTGAGCCAAAGCTGGACGCTTAACCGACTGAACCATCCAGGCGCCCCTACTATAACTTGATGTTAAGTATTGATATCTGGTAGTGTATGTTTTTCTTCAAGATGGTCTAAGCTGCTCCTTTTTGTTTTCATATAAATTGTAGAATTAGCTTGATGATTTCCGCACATAAACTTCGTGGGAATTTGATTATGATTGTATTAACTCTATAAATCAATTTAAGCAGGATTGACTTAACAATATTCAGTCTTCCAATCCATGGTTTAGTTCTCTATTGAGATCTTGTGGATGACTTTGTTGAACATCTGATTTTATTTAATCAACCCCGGAGTTACCTTGCCTTAGTCTTCTTGTTGTTATATAACAAGATTATATAAATGTATTATACAAATATTTTCCTTGCTGCTTAAGTAATTTTTTTTCCCCTGGCTATTTGCAGCCCCAAACATCTCAACTAATATAACTAATATAAACTTGTCCTGTAGTGTGATGGATTAAGCAGAAGGCTTGAGTCAGTGCTATTCCCTGTGTGGCCATGAGTAAGTCACCTAACCTTTGGTGGCCAGTCTCCTTATCCATGGAAGCTCACGAGGCTGGAAAGTTCTTCTCTGTTTCACAAACTGGCCAACACGGACTCATCTTTCTTTGTTTCAGTTTAAGTATCATTTTCTTTGGGAAGGCTTCTCTGATTCTTCCATTTAAAACCGAGATGTTTTGGGGGCACCTGGGTGGCTCAGTCAGTTAAGCATCCGACTTCGGCTCAGGTCATGATCTCGCGGTGGACAAGTTCGAGCCCTGCGTCGGGCTCTGTGCTGACAGCTTGGAGCCTGGAGCCTGCTTTGGATTCTGTGTCTCCCTCTCTCTCCGCCCCTTCCCCCCCTCAAAAAAAAAACCATTAAAAAAATTTTAAACCTAGAGATTTTGGGGGTGCCTGGGTGGCTCAGAACTCACTCAGTTCGTGAGTTCAAGCCCCACTTTGGGCTCTGTGCTGACAGCTCGGAGCCTGGAGTCTGCCTGGGATTCTGTGTCTCCCTCTCTCTGTGCCTCTCACCTGCTCATGCTCTGTCTCTCTCTCTCTCTCAAAAATAAATAAACATTGAAAAAAAATTTTTAAACCTAGATATTCTTTTCCTACATACACCTTTCAAAGCAGTCAGGATACTGTAATGTCATTGTTTGCGTGTATATCTCCATCAGTGCCTTACTGAATCAGTCAGAGGCTTGGTAGGGAACAGAGGGCGCACTTAAAGGGCTTAACTGAGGAGAGATGAATAAAGAGATGATTATAGATGACTGGAGGGATTAAGGAAACCCATAAGGGATGATGAAGCGTCCCAGGGATTAGCCACAGAGGCAAGCCATTATCTCTGAAGAATGGAGACAAAGGAAAGGTTGCTGGAACCCAGTGGGATCTGTAGCTATGGAAGAGGAGCTGCCCAACAGATATTCTGGGCTATAAGGGAACAAAGCCAACATGAGAACCATGGGTAGATGGGGAGGGGAGAGTAAATACCCCCTCCCTTCTCCCCTCACCCTCTGACTTCAGCTCCCATTGGCCCTTCCATTGGATCAACCAACCAGAACAGAGGGCAAAGGAATCCAGGTGATACAGTGTGTAGAGGGCACCCTCTTGGGGCACAAAGCAGAGAAACAAAAGGCAGAAAACGGATACGGGAGAAGAAACAGGTAATGTTCCGTATGCTCACCTTCAGCATAAACCTCTTGAGATTGGACACCAGTCTTTGAAAAATATGTTGTCATAGTGTTTTACACACCTGTCATGAAAATCCAAACATCAGAGGAAATTTTTTAAAGTGCCCTGTTAGCTCCGAAATAACCATAGCCAACAACTTGTGACATAATCTTTCAGGTCTCACCCCCATGCACATTGAATATGTGGGTCTGCGGAAGACTGTGTTTCCAAAAATGACCACATCAATATTTCTGGTCCCGTATGCTCTTGCAGACCCTGCCACTCCCTATCGCTAGGTGAATCTATCTCCCTTCCGCTAGAATCTGGAGAGGGCTCTGTGATTACCTTGACAGAGAGAATATGGCAGAAGTAATGCTACGTGACTTCCAAGGCTAGGTTATAAAAGGCAATACGGCTTTACCTGGAGATCTCTGTTTCCTGGGATGCTCACTCTGGGAACCCAGCCATCACATTATGCAGAAAAGCCGTGGTCACATGAAGAGGCCTCGTGCAAGTGTCGTGGCTCATTGCCCAGCTGAGGTCCCGGCTGATAGTCAGCATTCCAGACGATTCCAGCTTCCAGCCGACACTGCATGAGGCAGAGGGACGCATCTCTCCCAAGCCCTGCCCGAACTGAAGAATCGTAAGCAAGATAAAAGAAGTTTTTAAGCCACTGGGAGTTTGAGTAACTTGTTAGGTAGTCATACTAGCTAGAACAGAGGTCACGTTAGGGGGTTAAACTCTCAGGCTCTGGGGCGCCTGGGTGGCTCAGTCGGTTAAGCGTCCGACTTCGGCTCAGGTCATGATCTCACGGTCCGTGAGTTCGAGCCCCCGCGTCGGGCTCTGTGCCGACAGCTCAGAGCCTGGAGCCTGTTTCAGATTCTGTCTCCCTCTCTCTCTGCCCCTCCCCTGTTCATGCTCTGTCTCTCTCTGTCTCAAAAATAAATATAATAAAACATTAAAAAATTTTTTTTTTTTTTTTTAAACTCTCAGGCTCTGGAGTCAGGCTTCGTGAGTTCTTTTCTGCCACTTTTTCCCTGCGTAGTATCGGGCAGGTTGTTCAAATTCTAATTCTCACTTTCTTCATCTGTAAAATGGGAACAATGATATTAACCAGCTCAAAGAGGAAGGTTAGTGTATAAAACAATCAGTTCAGTTCCCAGCACATATTATTGTAATCCTTGATCATTGATTCCCTAAAAGCCCACCAGGAAAACGTGTTGATTAAACAAAGCTGAGTGTGGGAAACTTCCTGCAGAAAGGGAGAACACCACTTTGAGGGAGTTCTGGTGGCCTCTGAATGTGATGACACGAAGGAAGGATCCTGACCAGGGGTTCAAGGCTGTGCTGGGCGATTTTAAGGTGGGTCATATAAGGCAGGTGACTGGTTAAAAGACTGGGCAAAATTTATGACCTCAGAGCTTTGGACGGGTGGGCCCAGGGAGGCAAGGGACTTGGAGCGAGTCCAGATGAGCAACTTTTGTTTCGATAAGTAAAGCGTTTTGTTGGTTCTGTCTTATCTTCCGAGAGCAGGTACTTCCTAGAGCAAGCAGCTAAATCATGACTTGGTCGCAGTAGTATTTAATGCAGGGACAGAAAAGTGTCTTGCTTTCAGTTCTCATTATTAGACATTTTTTTTTTCGTGGAAAAGGGCTCATAGCCTACCCCACCCATTATGTTAAAACTTGCCTTTTCTTTGAACGACGTTTCTTGGATATCTTTCCTTATCGGTACATATCAGTTCATTTTATTCTTTGTAACAGCTGCTTGATATTCACTTGGATGGCTGCTGCATGATCCGTTTGCCTTTTCACGTATCAGCAGACCCCTGGTGTGTATATATAGTGGGGTGAGGGGCCCAGACCCTTAGCATCGTGCCTGGCGCAGAGTAGATAGTCGGGAAGGGTTTGTGATTGAAAGGAGCGTGTGCATGAAATCTGTACAAGTAAGGTATGGGTGGATGGTGGGGCTCCCCTGTTACTGCCATCCTGGTGTTGTCGCCTGTGTTAGGAATCATCTCAGGGTATGCACAGCACGGGAGAGAGACCTAGAGGTCCCCTCGGTGCCCCCAGGGAGGAGTGGGGAAGAAGCATGAAAAATAGTGAGCCTGAAGAGGGGCCAGGTGGCAGGCTGAGACTCTGAGCCGCTCAGGTGCCCAGGAGAGAGGTGGAGACATTGAATCCGTGCCAGTGGGAACAGATCACGAGTTTCAGCTCATGCCGTCAGGACGCCACTGACCAGGCAGGGCGAGGGGCCCCTCATGGAACCAGCAGGGCCCCAAAGGACAGGATAAGAGCCACTTCTTCCTGTCGCCAGGAGGACAATTCTCCTACATCTAGATATCATCAAAGAGGAAACATTTGAAGACCAAAAGAGCATCGCTGTAGGGGTTTTCAATTTGTAACTCGACACAACATTGAAGAAGAGGCTGATATAAAATGAAGTCCTAGGTTTTTCAACAAGGGGCGGTGCCACACCGGTCGGGGGCATTTGGAAGTGGGTGGGGTGTTTCCTCCCACTTGTTGATGATGCAAATTTTCTTTTTTTCAAAAAATTTATTTATTCTGAGAGAGAGGCAAAGAGAAAGAGAGCGCGCCCGTGAGCGAGCAGGGGAGGGGCAGAGAGAGAGGGAGAGAGGAAATCCCAAGCAGACTCTGTGTTGTCAGTGCAGAGTCCTGCTCGGGCCTCGAACTCACAAACCAGTGTGGTCATGACCTGAGCCGAAACCACGAGTCCGAGGCTTCACCGACCGAGCCACCCGGGTGCCCCTTGATTATGAAAATTTCCAAGCAGGAAAGTGAGAGTAATTCAACAAACGCACATATACCCATCATCTAGATTTCTCGATTGTTGTGTTTTTCTCCCCATAATTGTTTTACCTACTTTTTGAAGTAGTTTAAAGTAAATTTTCCTGCATCACGCGAGGCGTTCTTCGTCGACATGGGGCAGCTTTACTGGCAGTTACGTGGGCGAGGGGCAGGGAGGCTAAGTGTCCTGTGGTGCGTGGTTTACTTCAGCTCAAGGAAGAATTGTCGGCCCAAAGGTCTGATAGAATCATCCTGTGCAAAGCCTGCTCTACAGAAAGACAAGTTTTGTGTGGGAGGATGTGTGTGTGTGTGGGGGGGGGGGGGTACGTGGGAAGGGTGCTATCATCTATTTCTTCATTTTATGTGTATGTCTTTATTACAAAAGTAACACATAAACTGGGAAGATACGGGGAGGCCCACAAGAAAAGTTATAAAGGAGAAGCTGGAAACAAATCACCTATGGTCTCATCTTCCAGAGCCAACCACGGTTACCGTTTTGGTAAATTTCCTCTGGCTTCTATCTTTTCATAGGGTTGACATCACACTCTCTCTCTGTACTATCCTATATATCTATCTCTGCATTTTATATCTATACGCATTTTCTATCTTAGGAAGGCCTACTTTTAACTGGTTATTTAAAGGCTTCTGACTCCTGCCTACTCACCACAACCTAGTAGGGTGGGGAGCTGGACAGAAAGAAGAAATCTGTTTCTGAAGTGAAAAATATGCCATATTAAAAAAAAAAATGAGCCTGCTGGGTCCTCAGCTAATCCTCAGATTGACTTTGTGATGTATGGCATATCATACCCATTTTCTGGATGAGATACTTAAGGCTGAGGGAACCATGGGTTCCCTGATCAGCTCCGGGGAGGGGGAAGCAGGGACCCTGGGGATGAACAGCGGGTGCTTGACCCAGGGATCTTGGGAGATGCGGGACCCTCTCCCCCTGAATCTGGAACAACAGATTGGACTTACCCAGTCTGGAGGGGTTCCCTCTGTCCCCCTTTGATCATCCACTTCCCGGTTGGGGTGTGGTGTGGGGAAGAAGAGCTTACCACGTATGTCTGTGTTTGTGGACCCGAGGCCAGTCCGTGGAATGAAAACACAAACTCTGTCGTAGATGAAAGATGGCTGCAAATTCTTCGACATTCTTTCCATTCAAGAGGAGGAGTCTATCTTCCTCCCCTTGAGACGGGGCAGGCTCAGGGAGTGCTTGACTCATAGAACACAGGAGAAGTGAAGTTGTGCCCATTTTCAGGCCAACACCTTTAGAGGCTGGAAGCTCCCCATTCCGTCTCTTGGAACACTTGCTCTTAGAACCCAGCTGCCATGCTGTGAGGAAGCCCAAGCAGCCCTATGGAGAAGCGCCCGTAGAGATAATATAGGCCATTGGTCTATAGCCCCGTGGAACGCTTAGCCATCAGCTAACACCAACTGGGTGCCCGCAGGAGTGAGCCATCTTGGAGGTGAATCCGCCAGCCCCCCACTGCCCCTCCCCAGCTGAGGCTGTGTGGAGCAGAGATGAGCCAACCTTGCTGAGCCCTGCCCAAATTGCAGAATTGTGAGCAAAGTAACCGATCGTTGTCATTTTAAGCCATGACGTTTCGGAATGGTTTTTTTAATGCAGTGTTAGATAACCAGAATTCCACCACTTTCCGGGCTGATCTTCTAAGGCAAATGCTATGTGAGACCTTACACCCATACTGTCTGCTTTTGTCCTCACGCTTCTCTCTAAGGTAAGAAAAACAACAGCTAACGTTTATTCAGTGCTTACTATCTGCCTAGCGCAGCTCAAAATCCTTTTCCTATGCCAATTCATTTAATTGTCCCAGTGACCCCGTTCCATAGGTGCTCTTATCCTCACTTCACGGATGTGGAAACAGGTACCGAGAAACCACACAAGTAGTGGTAGAGGCGGGGGCTCAGTTGTCTGACCTGAAAGCCAGTGATGCTAACCACTGTAGTGTTCTGCTTCTCAGGCAGACGGCTGATGAGAAAGCCGAGTCCAGAGGGGCAAAGTGACTTCCCCAAGGTTGCACAACTAATGAGTGCCTATGGAACTCATCCGCTAGGCTCCTCCATTGGAGCTGCCATAGTCCTCACAGTGTTGACTGCTCTCTGGGGCCCGTCTCTGTGTGAGCAGGGCTGGCTCTGACCTCTGATGGTGTTCCCCTAGCTTGATCTGCCTCCGATGTGACACCCAGTGGCCATCGGCTGTTCCCACATGTTCAGTTCCATCCTCAAAGCACTGGATTTTTCCAATGAAGAAAGTGCCGTAGAAGAACGTACCTCAGGCTAGGAAGGACTTTCCAAAAACACTTTTTTTAACAAAAAAAAAAAAGTTTATTTATTTTTGACAGAGAGAGAGAGAGAGGCAGAGCATGAGTGGGGGAGGGGCAGAGAGAGGGGGAGACACAGAATCCGAAGCAGGCTCCAGGCTCTGAGCCATCAGCACAGAGCCCGACGCGGGGCTCAAGCTCACGGACCTCGAGATCATGACCTGAGCTGAAGTCAGACGCCTAACTGACTGAGCCACCCAGGCGCCCCTCAGAAAACACTTTCTGACATTCCAAGGATAGTTTGTGCTTTGACCACGGCCTGGCTCTGGGAGATCTCTCTGCCCTTCCTGCCCACTCTCCCCTTTCCTGTACCTTCTGCCCCCTCTGCTTTGCAAATGAAAGATGGAGGTGTCCAGGGCAGGATGTCAAGGGTAGGGAATGGTGAACGTGAGCTTTGCAGTCACATAGACTTGTGACCTAGGGCGCTTATTTAACCTCTACTTAATCAAGTGGGATTATGAATAGCCTCTTCTTCACAGGGTTGTTGTGAAAATCAAATGGGGTGACGTATGTGTTTTCCAGAGCCCCTCCCAGGATGAGACTTATTGCCTGTAACTCCCCAGTTGCCTGTACGTCCCACAGTTGTAAGAGAATGTCCAGAGGCTTCTGCAGAAGCCTCTGTGGTCATCTGCCGACTAGCATCTGCCCACTAGCCTGACATATGTCTGCCCACTCATATAGAGAGACAACATGTGCCTTCTGCCTCATTTCTGCCTCCCAGATGTAGGCAGAACTTCCAGGCACGTCTCCCAGAATGTATTAGGAGGATCGGTCCGCCACAGGAGCTTCTACGACCAGGAAGATGAAGGTTCGGGAAGTCTCTGTTTCGGTTCCTGGCTCCAAGGCCACGTTGCCTCCGCCGAGATGCGTAGATCAGAAAACTGCCACCACTCTGGGTTCCAGGGCCACAGTGCCTCTGCCTTGATTGAAGGCAACAAAACGGATGTCCCATGACCTTCCTCTCAACAACCCAAAGTGAAGCCCCGGTCACTGGACCCCTGCTGTCACTGCTGCAAGAAAAAAAAACCTGAATGCTCCAAGAACGTGCTGGGTAGTGCCGGGAGTGGAAATCCAAATTCCACGTCAATTCTAGCATCCAAACAGCGCGTCCAGTTTTGGGAGACAGGTTAGTCAAGGACCCAGGCTGTAGACGTGGGTTTGCCAGCCTCTGGTATGTGATAAAGTATGCACAAAGCGGGGCCTGGGGTTCGACGAGCCAACCCACGCTGTCAGAAACACACGGCAGATATATGGGAACCACTCTTCCTGCTCACTGCATTGGGTTGCACTTATCTCCGATCCCTTTTCGGCACCTTACTTTGCCGGTACCCTAGGCACACGCTCGGCCTCCTCCGCTAGGCTCCAAACCCAATGAGGAGAGGGTTAGCAGCCACAGCTTGGGCCTTCCAAAGCGGCAGGACACAAAGTAGGTAGCATGTCTATTTCTTCTGTGCTCAGACGAACCAGTTGACAGAACGTAGAGCCTGCCCACGCAAGCCTGGAAGCCCGGACTCAAAATTAATTTCCCCCAAGGAGGCCCTCAAAAGGTGAGGCCATGTGATGCCTCTGGGCCATGTGTGGGCAGAAGGGGACAAAGCCCGAGGCAGGGAGAAAGAAGAATTTCTCCCACCCACCTGAGCTGTCTTGGTGGGACACCAATTACGAAGGAAGAGAAGCAGAGCTAATCTGGGTCGCGTCTGGCAAGGGCAGATGCTGGCTGAGGCATCCAACACCCAGGCTCCTAAATAAGCACATGGGCTAGCATGTCAGAAATCAGCCCCCGGCAGCTCAGTGCATCACGAGGCTAAGAGCTAGGGCGCTGGAGTCAGACAGTCGTGGTTCTCATGTGCACAGTGACCTGGAGAAAGTGACTCAAACCCTCTGAGCTTCTGTTTCCTCTTCTGTATAGGATGGTTGACACCTGGATGTCAGAAGCGTGTAGCACCAAGCACAGTGCCTGGCCCAGAGTAAATCCTGGATACAGGGAAGCGATGACTAAAATGAAAAGGGAGAGGGAAGAGACTCGTGTTGAGGACGGCCTCTTTGTCAGCTGCTCTCTCTACGCCGTCTCTCTCAGCTTTCCCAGCAATTCAGGGATTGATAGTCCTGGATAGTCACGTCCAAGGACTTGGATAGTAACTCCCAAGACATGGATAGTAACTCCCAGAGTTTGCAAGTCAGCGGCACAGAAACGACCTTGCGAGGCAGGAATTCTCTTCCCTGTGTTGGATGGAAGGAAACCGCAGGGAAGCAGACACTTTCAGGGCCTCACCTGCATCCACCTGTCCTTACCGCCCCTTCCCACAGCCGGCACCTGCATTTCTTTGCCTGGGCGTTACCCGTTGCCATTGGCCTGGCAGGCTAACAGTGGAACATTAACAGCCCCCTGCAGCTTTCAACCACTGACTGGTGGGAGTTTGTGCAGAGAGAGTCTGTGTTGACCCTCGGGCGACAGGGGGAGGAGGGGATAACCCTGAGAGGTGGGCTCTATACTGCATCCCAGAAATCCCCAATGGGATTAAACTTTCCATCTAATAAGATATAGCTATCCTTATTACACGTGAAGAAGTTCTCACCCTCTCTCCCAAAAGAGGAGAGGCACCATCCCAACAGGCACTGTATCCATTGCTAAGTTGTATTAGTTGTCCCCCAATTCTGTCACAGTCCCACTGAATATTGCCACCTGAAGGCCCAACTGAAAAATTAAGTTTCAAAAACTTGTATATAAAACAAAAATAAAGGGGGGGGGGCGCCTGGGTGGCTCAGTCGGTTAAGTGTCCCACTTCGGCTCAGTTCATGATCTTGCGGTTCTTCAGTTTGAGCCCCGCGTTGGGCTCTGTTGCTGACAGCTCGGAGCCTGGAGCCTGCTTCGGATTCTGTCTCCCTCTCTCTCTATCCCTTCCTCACTCATGCTCTGTCTCTCTCTCTCGAAATAAATAAACATTAAAAAATAAATAAATAAAACAAAAATAAGGGAAGAATAAAATAGCTCATCAGATCCAATTAGCAAAATGTCATCAATGTAGTGAACCGGTGTGATATTTTGTGGAATGTCAAGACAATCAAGATCTCTTTAGATTATTATTTATGGCGGAGAAGAGGAGAATTGATGTATTCTTTTTTTTTAAACATTTTTTTTAACTTTTATTTATTTTTGAGAGCAGTGGGGGCAAGGGGAGAGGCAGAGATAGAGGGAGACAGAGAATCCAAAACATGATCTGCGCTGTCAGCTCAGAGCCCAATGTGGGGCTCCAACGCATTAACCTTGAGGAGAATTGATGCATTCTTGAAGCACAACCAGGAGGGTAGACTGTTGTCCCTGCTAGGTAAAAGCAAACCTCTTCTAATTATCCTTACACATTGATATGCAGCAATCCAATAGCTGCATACTAAGTGTCCAGGGCTATGTTGATTTCTTCCAGGAAAGATACTAAATCTGGAACAACATCTGGAGTGGGAAACATCACTGGTTACATATATAATAGATCACTCTCATTTTTCAAGATCTGTCTGACTTCCTCATAGGTCAAACTAGTGAGTTAATTGGGGGATGTGATAGTTATCACTATCCCTACTTTTTTCAAGTCTTTGAAAGTGACATTAATCTTTGCAATTTCCCCAGTGATGTGGTATTACTTCTGGTTTACCATAGTAATCAGAGGGGAAGTTCTAAAGGTTTTCACTTAGTCTTTCCTACCATAGTGATCCTCCTCCCATTGGTCAGAGTGCCAGTGTGAGGATTCTGCCAGTTGTCAAGTATGTCTATTTAAATGATAAATTTAAACCCTAGAGGAGAAAACAGGAAACAACCTCTTTGACCTCAGCTGCAGCAATTTCTTGCTTGACATGTCTCCAAAGACAAGAGACATGAAAGCAAAAATGAACTATTGGGACCTCATCAAGATAAAAGGCTTCTGCACTGCAAAGGAAACAATCAACAACACTAAAAGGCAATCGACGGAATGGGAGAAGATATTTGCCAATGACATATCAGATAAAAGGTTAGTATGCAAAATCTATAAAGTACTTACCAAACTCAACACCCGAAAAACAAATAATCCAGTGAAGAAATGGACAGAAGACATGAATAGACACTTCTCCAAGGAAGACATCCAGATGGCCAACAGACACATGAAAAGATGCTCAACGTCACCCATCATCAGGAAAATACAAGTCTAAACCACATTGAGATACCCCCGCATACCAGGAAGAGTGGCTAAAATTAACAACTCAGGAAACAACAGATGTTGGCGAGGATGTGGAGAAGTGGGAACACTTTTGCACTGCTGGTGGGAATGCAAACTGGTGCAGCTGCTCTGGAAAACAGTGTAGAGGTTCCTCAAAAAATTAGAAATAGAACTACCCTATGACCCAGCAATAGCACACTAGGAATTTATCCAAAGGATACAGGAGTGTTGAGTCATAGGGGCACATGTACCACAATGTTTATGTCAGCACTTTCAACAATAACCAAATTATGGAAAGAGCCTAAATGTCCATCAACTAATGAATGGATAAAGAAGATGTGGTTTATATATACAATGGAATACTACTTGGCAATGAAAAAGAATGCAATCCTGCCATTTGCAACAATGTGGATGGAACTGGAGGGTATTATGCTGAGTGAAAAAAGTCAGTCAGAGAAAGACAGATATCCTATGTTTTCACTCATATGTGGAACTTGAGAAACATAACAGAAGACCATGGGGGAAGGGAAGGGGAAAAGATAGTTTCAAACAGAGAGGGAGGCAAACCATAAGAGACTCTTAAATCCAGAGAACAAACTGAGGGTTGATGTGGGGGGAGGAGAGGGGAAAATGGGTGATGGGCATTGAGGAGGGCACTTGCTAGGATGAGCACTGGGTGCTGTATGTAAATGATGAATCACAGGAATCTCCCCCTGAAACTAAGAGCACGCTGTTCCACTGTATGTTAGCTAACTTGACAATAAATTATATTTTAAAAAATAATAATAAATGATAATTTTAGGAGCTGGGGAAATAGCCTACAGGGTGGATTTGTGGATCAACTGGGTCTAATGTGAGTCTGACTTGAGCTAAGATTCTATCACCTGACCACTATAACCCCTACTTTCGGCTGCAGTGGTGTTTTGGGTCTCCAGGAATAAGCATCAGTTCAGAGCTGGTGTCGAGTTATCTCTGAACTTTTCTTTTTCTTCCTAATACAGTCACTCTAGCAAATGACTGTAGGTCCCTTTGGGAAATTCTTAGAGGAAGATTTGCTGTGCCTATCTGAGGCAATGGTGTGGCCATTCTTCAAGGGTACCCCACCACCCCTTCAATCAAAGGGCTCCGACTGTGTGAATTGGCCTAGGCTTCGAAATTGGGTGAAAGCCATGACCCTTGACTGTGGACACTAGGTCAGATTTTTGGCTATCAGACCTCGAGCCTTTTCCTGTTACAGAGGTCAAGCAGCTCTCTGCTAGGATGGCCATCTATTTCATCCTTGGGATTCCATGATCAATTAACCATGTCCAAAGATCTTGTGTACCGAGACATTCTGGTTACTGGTACATTCCCGCTGCCATTTAAAATAGATGTACTCACCTGGTCTTTAGCAGTTAAGTAATGCCATTTGTCCTCTGCTGCTTCAGGATCCCATGATTTTCCCTGAAATCAGGGAGCCCATATCAATGGTGACCTTCCCTATAGTCGAACCTATCATTCAAAAAGAGCAACCACGGAGATTTCAAGATTGCAGGTGCACCCCTCTCACATGTATTTCTCAATGCCTTAATCAAGGGAATGTGTTCTGGCTGTTCTCATGGAACACAGTTGGTGGGTGGGTGTGCAAGTTGTACACGATAAATCCGATCATATCTACTCATGCCCCTACATCTTTGAATTTCATCTTCCATATAATTCCGGGCATATAAATCCAGGCTGTGGCCTCTCAATCTTATTACATGTAGGTCACTGTTGAGTTCAAGTTTCAGTCAATCACCAAGTGAGCAGTTAGAGACACCTCCAGGGGCATGAGATAACATATTAAATCTGGAGTCTCTAGTAGGTTCATCTACATCAGTGAATTTGCTCACTGTAGTGTTAGGGTCCACCGTCCTTGGTCTAACACTCTTCAAATCCAGACCCACACATGATCCCAGATCTATGTTGATATAGATTAGTATGATTTTGCAGTTCTTGTATACTTAACCTTTTTCCTCCATGGTCATAATGTGTACCTGTCTCCATAAAGCATATTGATATGTGACCCTAGTTATGAGTTTAGTGGCAACAGGGGGTGGTCATGGTGGGTCTTGAGGAAAGAGAGTGTACCCTCTCAACACATTTGCCTCAGATGAAGTTATCGAAGGGTTCAAGAAAGAAAAAATGCTAGTGTCGTAATACACCAGAGGGAAAGCTACTGCCATGGGCAAAGGATGCTCAGAATGATGTGGGGCTCAAGACCGTCAGTCCCAATTGGATTCAATCAGAGGACCTCCTTTCACGTTCTAAGATCCCTTTCTTGCCCAATCCAGTTAAACATGAACACCTTGATGAAGCTGTGAATTCAGCTGTTATTGAAATTCAGCAACTTACACAATGAAATTGTGTGTTTTCAGTCATATCAACTTCGTGTCCTTAAGAAAGAAAATATTCCTCTAACTTCTGTTCATTTTACTACTCAGACCATGGTTTGAACTGAACTTGGCATTCTCTTCTCTGTAAGCATGCAAGTCCACGCAAAGGAATATATCCCACACTATAATCATTATGGTCGCCATTACAGCCATAATAGTCAAGCGAAGCATCTAATTGGGCTCCCTGGGTGCCTGCTTCCGTTGGCGCTTCATCATAATCAAGCACAGGTGATAGCTTACTTAATTGGCACTGCATACAGTGGATTACTAGCCTCCCATTTCCCATTGATGAGGAGCTCATTATTTCTCTCAAAGCCCAAGGGCATGACCACACCAACACCCAAACCCCATGTTTACGGGTCTGTCTCCTGAGACGACTCCTATAGCAGCCAGGGTCCAGTCCAGAGATGAAAACTACACAGACATTTGAACAGAGAAAGTTTAATGTACAATTAACCATAAGAGAAGAATGGAGTAACAAAGAATTGGTTGGCAAGAAGCAAAGAGCTGCGAAGGATACAGGTGTAGTGTAACCAAGGCTCTGAGGGTAGTCTTATCCCTGGGACTAAGAGAGTGTCCTAGGAAAGGCCCCCAGCCCCAGAGCTGTGATCCAGACCTTGGAGAGGTCCTGGATGAGGCCAATCAGCTAGTGGATGAGTCTCTCTGGGCTACTGTACCTGCAGGATGTGCTGGAAATTTGCCACCTGGGGTTCTAACGGGGAGTCGTCTGCCCCGAGACGCCATGCCTTAGAACTTGGGTAAAATTGCCTGAAGGGGAGCCAGGGGAGGCTGTCCACAGAGAGGTGCTTCATCTGCAGCATTTCACCCCGAAGTCACTTGAAGAGGTTCTGGAGCTTCTTGCCTCTGGGTACCGTTGGCTCCAGTACACTCTACCAGCTGGTGCCTGCTCTCCAGTGGTTGAGTGTTGGAGAAGGCACTCATGTTCCTGGAACCGGGCACTGGAGAGGCCACATGGGCTGCCAGGGTCTGGTGCTGACAAGCTTCAGAAGCCTACTCAGAAGAGTGGGCTGGAAACGAGAAGAGAAGTCCCTCCCTCCTTCAGGGTCCCTCCTCTGCCGCCAGTGACAAAACTTAACATTGTACCAGCTGGCAAAGGAGAATTAATTCCGAGGCCCGCCATCAACATCGCAGGCCAGGCAATGCGGGGTAAATTTCTAACTGGCACACCGAGAAAGCATCGCGAGTTATCTAAGGTTGCACTGTCCACTACAACAGCCACTTGTCACATGGGGCTATTCCGATTTATAATAATTAAAATTAAGTGAGAGCTTAAAGGTCCAATCCTCAGCCACACTAGCCACGTTTGAAGTTCTCCATAGCCACACGTGGCTCGAGGCTACTACTCTAGAGTGGTGCAGATACAGAATATTCCTGTCTTCACAGAAGTTTCTATCAAACACTTCTGATCTAATGAATCTTGATTGCCTCTTTGCTGTGGCTGCTAGAAATCTTGGAGATAAATTCAATCTCCAAGGTCAAGGCTAAGGTTAATCTCTAGCAAAGTACAAGCCTGTCTTCCTACCCTTGGCCTCTTTCATCTCAATTTCCTAATCAATTCATTTTTATCTTGCTCCATTCATTTTGGTAAAAAAAATTTTAACATACATTTTGGAATGAGGATGTGCATCTTAAAAAACCTTTTGAGGAGAATTCACTGATTTTAAAAGCTGGGTGAGTCCATAGAGATCAACCAGCTCATTTTCCAAACGTAGAAGTCAAGGCCCAGGGAGTGAAAGTAAGTCACCCAAAGTCAGAGAGTCAGAGCTGGGATGATGATTCAGGTCTCCTGGCTCCCACCCCAGGCCATACTGCACAAAACTCACTCTGTGTCCGAGATGTGAGAGGCAGGGTAATGTCATCCGAGGAAATAATTAGACTTTGAACTATGGCTCTCCTTTGAGGCTCAGAGGCTCTGATGAGAAGGGAGATATAAGCAGGTACAGGGAGGGGTCGTGGCAGCCGAGGACAGACCTGTCAAGATCACTTGTCACCCTTACATTGGTCTCCTTATTCATGGACAGAGCTGGCTGTGTCTCTACGGCCATCGCTCAGGACCCTGTCCACACCTTAGGTGTATCTTGACTCCAACCGGCGCTGCTCTTCTCCTGTGAATCTCCCTTCCACTCTGTCCCCAATGATGCCTCTGCCCCCTCCCCTGACAACTGTCCCCCATGAACCTTGCAGCCCATAGCACGCTGTGACTGGCAGAAGTTGCAGGTGCGTATGTGAAAGTTATCTATGTAGACGTGAGGCTCATGTAAATGACACACAGACGGCAACTGAGAGAGAAGCTGTAAGGTGCCAGCCTCATGCTGGGTGGCATTTTGTGTGTATGCTCACCTCTGGGCCAGTTCTTGTATCTGACTACTTCTCTATCCCTACTGCGCCCCCCGCCCCCCCCCCCCAGCACAGTCTCGTCATCTTTTATCGCCGACATATAAAAGCCTTCTAACTGCCCCCCATCCCTATCTATTCTCCTTTCTGTAACAAACATGCTTTAAAACAAACAAGCAAACAAACATAATTCACCCACAGTAAAATTCTCTCTCTTTGGTGTACGTTTTTGTGAGTTTTGACAAACACACACAATAAGGTAACCATCACCTTAATCAAGATATATAGGACAGTTCTACCACCCCCAAAAGTTTCCCCGTGTCCCTTTAGTGTCAAGCCCTCCTCTTCCCCTATCCTTTGGCAACCATTGATCTGTTTCTAGCCATAGTTTTGGCTTTTCTAAAATAGCATATAAACAGAATAATACAGTATTCTCCTGAGTCTTCTTTCGCACAGCATAGTTCTTATGAGAGCCCGCCATGGGCTGCATGTATTTGCAATTTGTTTCTCTTTGCTGCTTAGTAGAGCTTCACCCAAGCGAGTGGTTTATCCCTTGACCAGTCACTGGGCATCTGGATTGTTTTCCAGGTTTTGGTCATTTTGTGCAAGGTTGCTACAAATGTTCCTCTCCAGTGTGTGTGTGTGTGTGTGTGTGTGTGTGTGTGTGTGTGAACATATGGTTAATTTTACCCGGGTAAATCCCTAAAAGTGGGCTGCTGGGTTAGATGGTAAAAGTATTTTTAACTTTACAAGAAACTGCTAACTTGTTTTCCAAAGTAGTTGTACCATTTCATACACCCACCTGCGGTGGAGCATTCCAGTTGCTCCATAACTCACCAGCACATGATGTGGTCTTTTTTTTTTTTTTTTTTTTTTTTTTTTTTTAATACAAGTGTCCTTTAAAAAGCTCAGATTTGATCACCTCATGCCCCTGCTGAAAATCCTTTATTACTTCTTCTTGCTCAGAATTCTCATGGTGGCCTTCAAAATTTTGGAATTTTGCCCACCGAGTTCCTGCTCTCAGACCAAACGTTACTATTTCCCCACCTGTCCTTACCCTCGCGCATCAGAGGGAGTCCCTCTTACGTCATCAGGTATCTGTCACAATTGTAATAAGGTAGTTGGCCTTGTACCTGGATGTTGAATATCTCTCTCCCTCATTAGAATGTCTGTTCCACGAAGGCAGGGGGACATCTGTCTCGTCACTGCCATACCTGCAGAGCCCGCATATAGTGCGAGCTTAATAGGGGTCCTCATTTCATTGTCTCAGCCACCTACATGGAGGGATAATTATTTTTGTTTCACAGAAAGGCGCAGAGAGGCATAGTATATCTGCCCATGTCACTTAGCTGGAACCAAGTTTTGAGTCTTGGTCATTCTGAAGTCATTCCTCTTCCCCCAGTCACCTGGTCTGAAGGCTCTCTGCCTTCCGTATTTATAACTCCTGGGAGGAGCCAGATCCCAGGGAGGGGGAAGCCACTGGCTGAGAGCGACCCAGACACTGTTGGTTTTCTCTTCACAGGAAGGGTCTGCCCTTTTCCAAAGCCAGGGAACTAAACTGCGGAATCAGCTGGGGCCTACCTTTGGTCCCGGGGACATCTTCCTAAGGTCACCCGGAAAGACAAACCAGAAGCAGGAGAGGTCATTCAGGCTTGTCATATTCCTTATATCGTTGGCCTCCCACACCAGCCCTGTATTTTCATCCATTTCACAATGGAAAAGACCTGTCCTAAGTCACATCACGCAGCTAATGCTGCCATTTTCATTCATCTTAGGGGCTGACCAGTTATGAGTGTTTTAGAAGAAATGGAGGGATGCCATCCAGATGTCATCGTGTATCAGTGTCATACAGTGGGCTTATTAAAACCCAGATTTATGGCTCCACCTAAGAGAGGGTCTGATTCAGTGGGTCTGGGTGGGGTCTGAGAATTTGCATTTCTGACAGGTTCTCTGGTAAACCTGGGGACCACACTTTGAGGACCATTGCCTCAGGTCTACTTATTTCTTCAGGCCAGTGGGAGCTCTCACTATGCATGGAATCCTAATAATAATAACGATAAGATCCCACATTTTGTTGAGCTGTTACTATGTGCTTGACACTGTTCTTACGACTTCACAGACAGTAACTCCCTTAAGCCCACAATATCCCCATTTTCTACATGGGGGAACTGGGCACAGAGATGTTAGGTAACTCGCTTAAGGTTGTAGCACCCACAAGAACCAGAGCTGGGCTTTGAACACAGGCAGTCTGGGGGCGCCTGGGTGGCTCAGTCAGTTAAGTGTCCCACTTCAGCTCAGGTCATGATCTCGAGGTTCATGAGTTCGAGCCCCGCGTCGGGCTCTGTGCTGACGGCTGGGAGCCTGGAGCCTGCTTCGGATTCTGTGTCTCCCTCTCTTTCTGCCCCTCCCCTGCTCACGCTCTGTCTCTCTCTCAAAAATAAATGAAACATAAAGAAAATGTTTTTTGAACCCAGGCAGTCTGGCTCCAAGCCCACACCCACAAATACCACATGATAATGCTTCTTCCTCTTCTGCCAAGGTTAAGGAGGCCAGCCCTACCTGAATAGACTTCAGGACACAAGCCAGAGGCCATGTTCACCATTTGGTTTACAAGCCTCCCCCGCCCCCCGACCCCGTTTAGTTCTTGGACTACGTTTAAATGGAATGCAGACCTTCCCCAGAGTCTCAGCCAAGTGACAGTTGACGCATATGCTGCCATTAAGAGAGCCAGTCTCCGGCATAACGCTCCTTGTTGACAACGCCTCAGCTAGACGCAATCAGCAATTATGCACCCTCAGAGGCTTATAAATAGCTTCCCCCTTGGAGTTAGTGGCTCCGGAAGGCAAAGGTGTCTTGAAGGGGATTCTGGAGAGACAAGCTGGTGATGACACACGAGGGCTGGGAGAACAAAGCTTTCTATTGAATAGTGGCCAAAAATAACTCTTTTATGTTGGGGAGGAAGAGCCATTGGAACTTCATGGTGGTGGGGGAAAAAAATGCAGGTGTCAACTTTCCTGAGGCTGTTAGGAGTGGCTGAAAGTGACACATTTAGCTGCGTAGTCCCAGAGAACATCAGAGGGACATATAATGTCAGAGCTGGAAGAGATTCTTAAGGATCTATGAGCCAGCCCCTTCCTATAAGGCATCTGAAACCCAGTGGAGGGGCAGGTCCTGCTTAAGGTCCCGCAGAGAAACAGATGTTCTGGTGTCCGATCCAGTGAGTGGGCTCAGGGACCTGGGAGGTGGGGATGCGGGTTGTCTAGGCAGAGGGAGGCACGCAGGAGAGGCCAAAGGTGGGCTTATAGGACAGACCGGTTTTGTCTTACTCTGCCCAACTCCCATAGTCACCAGAGGGGACATAGCTAATGTACACATTTGATTAGGTTATCCTCTGTTCCAAAACTTCCAATGGCTTCCCATTAGAGAGGAGGAAGTCCAAACCCTTGCGCAATGGCTAGAGTTGTTCAAGCCCACACATGGTGGTTTAGGTGTGGACTATGGAGTCAGAAAGACGTGGGTTCACGTCCTGGCTCTGCCACCTGTTAGCTGTGTGACCTTATTAAAGTTACTCAGTCTTTCAGATTGTTCAGCTGCAAAATGGACAAGTAGTTAGCAGCTAATCTCACCTACTTGGGAGGATCAGATGAGCTAATACAAATAAAGGTACTTAGGAGAATGCTTGACGCCTAGTACTCATTGCTATTCATATTACTATTAATTAGTCTAGATGTGGCACTCAAGGCCCTCCTCCACTTGGTCCCAGCCTACATCTCCAGCCTCCTCCCTTTTCTTGCTTCTCTCTCACCAGGAGGAAGGATTTGTTATGTCTCCTCAGTGCTGGGCTCTCTGTTCTTTCTACCTTGACAGCCCTGTGTTCTCCTGGCTTTTAAGACTCAGCTGCGGTGTCTCCTTCCATGGAGCTCGATGAGGGGCTCGATCCCACGGACTGTGAGACCATGACCTGAGCCAAAACCAAGAGTCAGACGCTTAACCAACTGAGCCACCTGGGCCTCCCCCTACCCCCCCTTGGCCCCGGGAAATAGTTCTTGACTCCTCGCTGGTGCTATAAAGCTTCTTCTGTGAGGAAGAAGGTCAAGCAACCACAGAGGTTAAGGACAGGAGCTTGGCGTTTTCAGCAGCCTGAGTCTGAGTCCTGATGCTGCTAACTACTCCCTGTGCAACCTGGCGATGTGTCCCTTAAGCTCCAGTTTCTGTATGGGTATGGCAATAATGACCTCAGGATTTTTGTGAAGTGCTAAAGGGCTTAGCACAGGCCCTGGCACACAGTAAGTACTCAATTATGGCACTTATTAACTGCCATTAAGTAGCTGTTATTCTGTGGTTTCTTTTTTTATCCCCCCTTCACCCCGGGCTCGTGCTTAACCTATAGGTTGCATCTCATGAGCATTTACATACGAAGCAAATCTGTGTCTCTGTCCATCCAGCTGCCATCCCTCCATCCCCCCACCGTCCATCCATCCATCCATCCATCCGTCAACTATCCATCCACCTTCCATTCTGCCAGCCACCCAGCCACCCACCCGTTCTTCCATCTATCATCCCTCTATCTATCCCTCATTTCCCATTCATGCACCATCTACCGTCTCTCGTCAATCCACCCACCACATACCAGCCGCCCACCCTTCCATCCCTTCCACCCACTATGCTTCAGAACAGTGGCGATGTCGACAGAAGACAGTGAAGGCAGTGGGACGTCCTCGAATGGCCTCAGGTAGACCTGAATTCTAGGCCAGGCGAACCTCATGACCTACGTCCTCCGTGAGAATTTGGCGAGACGCTTCCCGAACCGTATCTGTCCGTAACAAACGCCCTCGTTCTCACCATCTGAACACGTATGTGCGTCTGTGTTCACCTGAGCCTCTCCTTGGGCTTGAGTCTCTGCTGATGCCCAGCTGGAGAGGAATGCGCTCCCATCCCACCCCGTGGAGCTCACTCCAGGGCCTGTACCAGCATCTGGGCATGCCACCTGGAAACATCTTTTCCAGGGACCCCTTTTTAATTGTTTGCATTACTACTGTGCTTGTTCCTGATTTTTGTCCCCCTTTCCCCTCCTAGTTGTGAGGTCCTTGAGAGCAGAGACACTTATCTTGGGCCTTGTGTCCCTCCATGTCGAATATCATGCTTCTGCCTGGAAGCCCTCCGAGACTGCTTACCTACCTTTGCCATCGCCGGCTTGTCTGCAATGACAACAACAACAACAGTAATAGCTAATACTTCTTGAGCACTTACCGTGTGCCAGGTTTTGCCACTGCGTTCATTATTTCATTTGAGCTTTACCACCATGCCATGAAACAGGCGCTTCTGAGCCCCTGTTTTACAGATGAGGGAACCAAGGCTCGGAAAGAGCTGAGTCACTGGCCCAGGATTACAAAGCCTCTAATTGGCAGAGCCAAGAGTGAACGCAGGAGTCTGACGCCAGAGCTCGTGTTCTCCTCCGTGGCGCTACACCACTTCCTCTGCTCTCGGAGGGACAGATATGACTATATTTGTCCCACTTGCGTCAAAGGATGGTCTGAACACAATAAAACGAGATGGCTGGAGAATGCTTTAAAAAAAAAAAAAAGAAGTTAGGCGTTCAAAAGGGAAGGCATTGTCATCGAGCCTTGGGGATTTCCAGAACTTATTGAATAGTGCAGATCCCCTGACACGATCATCCGGTGCCATCTCCCCTCTACAGTCTCCCAAGGGAATGGCGTTGAGCAGCTAGTGGTAATTGGGAGGAAATTGCTCCTCGCCGGTCTCTTAGAGGCAACCTTAAATCTCCGCCTTGCAGATAAAGCAGGTTTCGGAGAAGTTCACTTTGGGTGCCTCATTTGAAGGAATGACAGAGAAGTGAAAAGTACTGATCTTTTTGGGATTTGGGGTGCTAGGGAGCTGCCTCTTCATATTGTCTGTCTCCCCTTTCTAGACCTAAGGATCAACTCTGTCCGGAGATGGGCAGTATCTATTTTTTTCAAGTTTATCTATTTTGAGAGGGAGAGAGGGAGGGAGGGAGGGGCAGACAGAGAGGGAGAGAGAGAATCCCAAGCAGGCTCCACGCTGCCAGCGCAGAGCCCCATGTGGGGCTCAAACTTACGAACCCTGAGATCACGTCCTGAGCTGAGATCAAGAGTCGGACGCTCAACCAACTGGGCCACCCAGGTGCCCCCGGGATGGATCTATTTCTGTATTTCTGGTTCATCACAGGTGTGCCAGATCGTGTTGGCAAACGACTCCTAGGAAGGCTTCTGCCTAAGGGGATGCTTATTCTTAAAGTAACCGCCACAACCAGGAGGAAAGGGCTTTGTCTAGGACTGGGTGGGTCGCTGCCCCACTGGTGTTAACACAGGTCACACCACATGGGATGGGTTTTCCTTTGAAAAGGAAGCTCTTACGCAAAGGAGGTAGGGAAAGGGGCAGGTGTCCACTGACCAGGCATCCAAATTCGACAGTCGGGTGAGACCTCTTTCTGCTTCAGTCCCTGCAGACAGCACGCACTGTGGTCATCTCATCATGCGCTGACAAGAGCAGAGCTCATTAGCTGGGTGGTGACTTTCCTGCCAAATCAAGAGACACTCAAGACAATGGAATTATGCATCCAGTAAAGAGAACGAGGCAGATGATTGTGACAGTTAATGTTTGCTATGTCAGGAGCCCTGAGAGGCATTTTGCAGGCACGATCTCATTTCATTCAACAGGCTCATGAGGTAGGTTTCATTATTCTCACTCTTGACAGAGGAGATGCCTGGAGAGACTGAGTCTCCTTCCCAAATGGATCGTGTAGATCGGTCTCCAGAGGTCAGCCACTTATCCCCCACCTTTTTATTGTGAGACATGTCAAACTCACAGAAAACTTGCAAGATAGTACAGTGAACATCCGTATATTCTTCACCCACTTTCACCAATTGCCAACAATTTGTCACGTTTGTGCCACACTCAAGAAATACAACAGTAATACTTCACATTTTCTTTCGAAGTTTGCTTATTTATTTTGTGTGTATGAGAGAGAGCACACGTGAGCTGGGGAGGGGCAGGGAGAGAGGGAGAGAGAGAACGTCAAGCAGGCTCTGTGCCATCAGCCCCCCCCCACGGGGCTCGATCCCATGAACCCTGAGATCATGACCCGAGCCGAAATCAAGTCAGACACTTAACCGACTGAAGCCACCCCAGGCGCCCCAAGAAACACAACCGTAAGACTCTAATTAATACGGTCTATATACATTTTATATTCAGATTTATAGTCTGTATTCAAATTTCCCCAGTTGTCCCCCAAATGTCCTCTTAGCTAGCTTCTTTCCAGTCTAGGATTCCACTGCATTTGGCTGTCGTATCTCTTTAGTTGCCTTGCACCTAGAACAGTTCTTGGGGCTGTTTTTTTTTTCTTTCTTTCTTCTATTACATGGACATCTCTGAAGAGTCTAGGAGACCATCTCACATTCGAGATTTATCTGTTTCTTCCCAGCTAGATTCAGGATGTGCGTGTTTGGCAATGTCTTACAAGTAAATGTGTGCTTACTAATACATCACGTAAGAAGGCGTGTGGTATTAGTGAGCCCCTCACTGACGATGCCAGATTTGATCCTTTGAAGCGGTGGTCACCAATCAGATTTCTCACCGGAAAAGCGCCCTCCTCCCTCTGTAAATAAGTAACCTGTGGGGTGACGCTTGGAGACTGCATGAACGTCTTGTTCTTCTCACATACCAGTCTACCGCACAAAGAGACTTAGATGTACAGACACGGGATGCGTCCACAGCACGTTATGAAATTTAAAATGCAAAAGGCAGGGGCGCCCGGGTGGCTCAGTCGGTTGAGTGTCCGACTTCAGCTCAGGTCATGATCTCACGGTTAGTGAGTTCAAGCCCTGCGTCAGGCTCTGTGATGACAGCTCAGAGCCTGGAGCCCGTTTCAGATTCTGTGTCCCTCTCTCTCTCTCTGCCCCTTCCCCGCTTGCTCTCTCTCTCTCTCTCTCTCAAAAAGAAACATTAAAACATGGGCTGCTCATTTTTTCTACAACGGAATCTTCCAGTGGCCTGGTGGGGTAAAGCCTGACCCTCTCAGAGTAGAGAGGAGACTAAGGCCTCAGCCTTCAGATTATGCCTCTCACTTAACTCAGCCCCTTCCTGGCTTCCGGATGCAAACTCCCAAGGCCAGAGTCACTTGCCTCAACCCAGAAAGACACCCTATAGTCTTCTGCTTGGGTGAGGGGTCCCCACGCAGAGACCTGACTGCTGCTTTTTACAGACTTCCAACACACCTGCCATTTCCTGCCCTGTCCGCACCCTGTTTCAGGAGGCACGTGACACATCCAGTTCCTAAGCCTTTTGGGGCGTCCAGGCACAAATTAGATGGCTTGCCTGGTCTCTGCGGTCTTACCCGGGCTTCAGATCTCTTAGCTCTGCCAGGTCGGTCACCCTTTGTCCATTTGCTGCAGAGCTTCTGTGTTTTGCTGCTGCCGTCCTCTCCCTCCCGGGCCTCACCCCTGTGGCTCACCCCTTCCATCTGTTTCCTTTCGCCGTAATGGGAATTTGCAAGGAGCCCTGCCGATGCTTCATCGGTTATGCTTGACCTCAGATCCACACCGTACACAGTTTTGTATGGCTTCAATTTTTCTTTTTTTCTTTAAAAATTTGTTAACGTTGACTTATTTTTGAGAGAGAGCGCACCCAGGGGAAGGGCCAAGAGAGAGAGAGAGAGAGACACAGAATCCGAAGCAGGCTCCGGGCTCCGAGCTGTCAGCATGGAGCCCGACGCGGGGCTCGAACCCACGCACTGTGAGATCATGACCTGAGCCGGGTCAGACACTTAACCAACTGAGCCACCCAGGCACCCCTGGTTTCGATTTTTAAAATGAGCCCTTCGGGGCGCCTGGGTGGCGCAGTCGGTTAAGCGTCCGACTTCAGCCAGGTCACGATCTCACGGTCCGTGAGTTCGAGCCCCGCGTCAGGCTCTGGGCTGATGGCTCAGAGCCTGGAGCCTGTTTCCGATTCTGTGTCTCCCTCTCTCTCTGCCCCTCCCCCGTTCATGCTGTGTCTCTCTCTGTCCCAAAAATAAATAAACGTTGAAAAAAAAAAATTAAAAAAAAAAAAATAAAATAAAATAAAATGAGCCCTTAGTTTGTAAAATAAGCAAAAATGTTATATATAAAATATATATATTAACATTTAGTTTAAAAATAGGTGATTTATATATTTTTCTAAAATATATATATTGTGGTGTGTGTGTGTGCGTGTGCGTGTGTGTATTAAAGATCCCACATATAAGAGGCATAATAGTCAGAAGCCCGCTGGCTGCAAGTGAGAGAGATTCACCTCGACCTGGCTTAAGTAAAGGAGAGGATTTATTGGCTCGCGTGACCCAGATGTCCAGGGTGAAGGCCTGGGAGCTCCACGGACCCCAATAACGTTGCCAGGACTCTCTCTCTCCATCTTTGGTTTTCGGTTACAGCCTCTCTGCCCTGCTCTGCGTCGGCACATTTTTCCACCTGCAAAATGGGGCTGTCAGGAGGCATGAGTGATGGAAAGGGTTGGGAATTCGTGCACTCTGCAAACAGAGCAGGCTTCTGAAATCCTAACCAGTAATAAGCATAATTGCTTTTCAGAAATCCACCCAAAGCCCCCGCCCCCGAGAACAGGCACACAATGAGGCAGAGGAGAAAGTTCGGCTCTGCGTCAGGAGCTGCCTGAGCTGAGCAAACGGGAAGGCATCCGGCTGAATGAGTCACTTGCCGGCCTCGGTACAGGCTGATCTCTCCCTGTGGCCCGAGGAGCCGTGAGCCCCTCACAAGTTACCCCACGTCTCCCGTTCTCCAAGGCTGACCCCGGGGGGTGCCAGACAGAGGGGTCTGGAGGTCACAAGCCGCTCGCCTTTCCTGCTGACGCGGGCGTGTGTCTGTGACTGACCTCTCCAGCTCTTACGGGCTGAGCTGTTTTGGCGGCTTCAGGATGCGGAAAGATGGCCCTACCTGGCCCAGCGGATATTGGGAGGAGGGGAGAATGTGGTACAGCCCAAGGTCAACCCCGGCAACCGCAGGAGGGAAGGCCTGGGGTCAAGTTTAGGGTGAATAGATTGTTCTTGTGCAAGCAGCAGCATCCCTTGGAGTTTCTTAGCCTACGTAAGCGTAGGACCTCAGCCAAATTATTGTCTTTCTTTCAGCCTCAGTTTTCTCATCTACAAAATGGGGCAGCATCAGCCCCCCAGCTTAGAGATGTGGACAGCCTAGAGAACATTTTGTCGTCCACTTTTTTCCCGCTGTATGTATGCAAATAAATACCTCGATAAGCCTGTGAAGGGGGAGAGACACATACCCTTACCAGGGCAGGCCAAAACTACCAACGGCGATTCCTAGGCCGCTGTGTGGACAGAGAGGGACGCTGCTGCTCCTGAGAGGGAGAGAGAAAACAAGAAATGGTGACGTTGGCCAGACCGCGTGCAGTAAGCCACTTGTCTACCTCCTGTGGGTCTCAAGCCTCTAAGTGAAGAGGCTGACTAGGCAGGGGGTGAAACGGAGACGCTCCTGCGGAAGGTACAGGAAAGAAACCTCTTTGCAGAAATACGAGGGAGGACTTTATAGCCATGAAACTGCAGAGGTCTGAGTGAACCTCTACAAGAGGGGGCCCAAAAGGAAGGCGTCACGTATGATGTCGGAGGAGGTTAAATGCAACGACGAATGGACAGCGTTGGGCACGACGCTTGATCATTGCAAACGCTCCATAACTGTAGCTACTGCTGTTTAAAATTATCGCCCCCCCTTGGGGCGCCTGGGTGGCGCAGTCGGTTAAGCGTCCGACTTCAGCCAGGTCACGATCTCGCGGTCCGTGAGTTCGAGCCCCGCGTCGGGCTCTGGGCTGATGGCTCGGAGCCCGGAGCCTGTTTCCGATTCTGTGTCTCCCTCTCTCTCTGCCCCTCCCCCGTTCATGCTCTGTCTCTCTCTGTCCCAAAAATAAAATAAACGTTGAAAAAAAAAATTAAAAAAAAAATAAAATTATCGCCCCCATTAGTGTGGTGGTTACTCCCCACTGCTTCTCAGGGATTGGGAGCTGCGGGTCTTCAGTCAGTCTGCCCTCGCCGGCATTCTACTTCTTTCACAGGAAATGCAATTAATGGAAGGAAGTGAAGGGGCGCCTGGGTGGCTCAGTGGGTTTGCCTGACTTTGGCTCAGGTCATGATCTCGTGGTCCGTGAGTTCGAGCCCCATGTGGGGCTCTGTGCTGATGGCTCAGAGCCTGGAGCCTGCTTCGGATCCTGTGTCTCCCTCTCTCTCTCTGCTCCTCCCCTGCTCTCTCTCTCTCTAAGATCAATAAACATTAAAAATGTTTTTAAATGTAAAAAAGAAAAATGGAAGGAAGTGAAATTCATTGAACCTCACTAGCCATAAGACAAGAAAAAAAGAAAACCACAAAATACCATTCAGTCTCTTTGGCAAAGATTTTGTTTTTAGTTTCAGTATCCAGTATGGGTCTGGGCGGGAAGAAATCACCACCAGTCTTAACTCATGTGGGTGGGAGTAGAAGTTGCTACAACTGTTCATGAAGGCGGTCTACAAAAAAAAGGCATCAAGAGTGTTAAAACCACGCGTGTCGTGGGGTGTGTGGCTCAGCCGGTTAAGTGTGCGACTTTGGCTCAGGTACTATCTCGTGGTCGGTGAGTTTGAGCCCTGCTTGGGGCTCTGTGCTGGCAGCTTGGAGCCTGGACCCTGCTTTGGATTCTGTGTCTCCCTCTCTCTCTTTCTCTGTCCTTCCCCTGCTCGTACTCTAAGGCCTGAGAATCACACATGCCAAGTGTGGGAGAGCTTGCCTGAGATGACATCAAACAAGGGAAAGTAGAACCAAGAGATGTGATAAGACAGATCCTGATGACATTCATTGAGCCCCTGGATGCACCTGTTCCTGAAGTCCCTGGGATTTTCAGCCCCGTGAGCCAGTGCGTTTCTTTTGTTGCTTACATTAGTTTGAATTGGATTTCTCTCACTTTCAAGTAAAGGAGTCTTGACTAAAATGAGCCCAGTTTTATAAAAATAAAAAAGTATTCATAAAGGTACACACTGAGATGCTGACTCTGATTTTCTCTGGGTGGTCAGGGCTATGTTGCTGCATATCATCTTTTTTTGTTTGAATATTGTAGGGATTTTATTTTATTGTATTTTTTATTTTTTTATTAAATATAATTTATTGCCAAATTGGTTTCCATACAACACCCAGTGTTCATCCCAACAGGTGCCCTCCTCAGTGCCCATCTGTAGCGATTTTAAAACATGTTCACAAATTATTTGTTATCTCTGCCAGGAAAAGATGGGGCCTCCGTTCTCTCCCACTTAGTGACTCGACGACCTTTGTGACTGAATGCCCTCTGGACTGTGGTAGAAACTATGTCATGTGACTTCCAATGCTAAGTCGCAAAATGCCATGAAGCTTTGGAGACGTGCGTTCTTCTGGGACGTAAGTCTTGGAACCTTGACCTTCCATGGAGGCAGTCTGAGGCAGACAGGCTACAAGGAAGCCCAGACCACATGGACAGCCCCTCTGTACGTGTTCAGCTGAGGTCCCAGCTGACAGCCAGCATTTACGTTCAGACACTTCAAGGTAATTCCGCCCCCAGCCATCAAGTCAATCCCAGCCTTTGGTTCTCCCTATTGATGGTCCATGGTGGTGCAAGTATATGCCATGGCCACTGTGTCCTTCCCAAATTGCTGACCCACAGAACGTTGGCCCACAGAATTATGGTAAGCTGCTAAATCTTGGCATGGTTTGTGACACAGCAATAGATAGTTGAAATACAGATATTTTCCGATTTTTCTGTGATGAACAAGGTTGTTTTATATTTAAAAAGAAAAACCAGGGGCGCCTGGGTGGCTCAGTCAGTTGAGCGTCCGACTTCGGCTCACGTCATGATCTCACGGTTCATGAATTCGAGCCCCGGGTCGGGCTCTGTGCTGACAGCTCAGAGCCTGGTGCCTGTTTCTGATTCTGTGTCCCCCTCTGTCTCTGCCCCTCTCCCATTCGCACTCTGTCTCAAAAATAAATAAACATTAAAAAAAAAAGAACCAACAGGAAAAGTTACTCTTAAAAGTTGCAGACATTAAGGAAAAAAAAATCACAGTGCCGTCTGGGAACAGAGATTGGTCTCCAATTTACCTGTTCCTCCAGGTCAGGGTGACAGATACTGTTTGACCTTATATTCTGCTGCTCACTGGGAGGGGGCGCAGTATGAATGAATCAAAATTCTGGAGTCTTTGTGACCCCTGATCTCCTGAATTATTGAACTCTTAGAAGCAGCTGTCTTATCAAACAGTTTAAAACAATTTCAGCCTCATTGCAAATGTCGACAAATCTTTGGAAAACAAGCTGGCAGCATGTGTTAGGATGCTTATGTTTGAAAGGAAAAATGAAAATGCTACTCAGAAACCTGACTGGCTTCCCCTGATGGCCACAAAATGGATGTCACCAGCATAGGAGCTATACGCTTTCTGGCTCTGGTCAGAGCCCTGCGTTTTCCTGATAGTGAAAAAAAAAAAAAAAGTGTTGAACCTGAGTCTGGTTGGTCCCACATCCCGAGCTTTTATCATGGAATTATCCTGAAGTTCATCACTGCTTGGGGCAGTGAGTGGGTGTGGGGAGTGATAGGAAATCCTGATTGGATTAAACTGAAAATTTCCTGAAGGGATTAAGGATAGGTCAATCCTACCCAAACTCTATGGGTGGGTAAGAAAGAAGGGAGAAAAGGAATGTATGGAGTGAGACATATACCTATAGCAAGAGACACATGAATCATTGTGTCCTTGTCTCAGTAGCTCGACTTCCGGGGGAATTGTTCTAAAACACAAGAAAAGGCTTATTTATGGAGATGTTCACTGTTATTTACAAGAGTAAAAATCCAGAAGCATCCTCAACGTTCGATTTACCCATTTATTTCGGTTATTAATGTCTTTTACGATGGGGTAGGCATTTGAACTAGACTCTGGGGACACATGCAAGTAATAAGACACAATTGGGATGTGACAGTCAAGGTTCAGAGGGGAAAAGAAAGTAAATGTGCAGTTTTACCAGGGCAATAAGTGTGAACACAGTGGATGTGCAGGGCTGTGGGAGCTTAGAGGAGGCACACCCAACGTGGGTTTTGAGAATGACATCAAGAGGGCTTCCTGGAGGAAGAAAGACCTCAAGGGCCAGTGAGAGTTAATCACACGAGGGGATTGGAAATGGTGGAGGGGATGGAAGGGAAACATTTTAAACTACCAATGCCTGGGTCCTTCCCCCACGGATTTGTTTTCTGTTGGTCTAGGGTAGGATCTGGGCATAGTTTGCCTTAGGGGAGCCCTGCCATTGTTTAAAATCAATAGATAGAAGGTACTTGGGTGGCTCAGTCATTTAAGCGTCCGACTCTTGATTTTGGCTCACATGATGATCTCATGGTTCGTGAGTTCGAGCCCCACATCAGGCTCTTCTCTGACTGTGTGAAGACTGCTTGGGATTCTTTGTCTCCCTCTCTCTCTGCTCCTCCCCCCCTCTCAAAAATAAATAAACATTAATCAAATAAAATAAACGGATGAATAGGCTCTTTGGGAAGAGTCAAATGTGAGATCCTCAAGGCTGTCACTTCACTGTGGAGAGGTGATTGCTATAACGTGGAAACTGAGGCAAGGAGAGGCGTCTATTCTGGTTCTGAAACGAATTCAGAATGGTGATGGAGTAGGGTGCTACCCATGTGCTTACCACTCCCTCCCTCCCCCCCTTTCCTCTCACCTACCAGAGTTCCTCCCAGGGTCAGGATGTCCCCAGCCACCATGGAGCCCTCCAGGACATCTCCCCAAGGAAGTGCCTCTGGATTCGTTGAACACTTCCTAGGATTGGACAGCTTGTGGAGTCCACGGAGGGGGGCGCATGTGGGGTTTGCCCAGGTATCAGAGACAGTGGCCCCCGATACAGTCAACAGAGGGGATCAGGCACAGCCCCATAGAAGTCACAGGAGCTTAAGGGTAGTTGTATTTCCATAGGCTGTGGGGTGGGAGTTTCCAGGCTCTTCGGGGGCAGCAGGGCAGGATGCCAGGTGAGCTGGGATAGGGGCTCTGGCACCTCGGGAGCCACATGTCATTTGACTCTGTGGCGTGAGAAGTAAGGGAGATGATTCATTTTCAGAAACACCACATAAAAACAGTGTTGTCTAGTTGACAATAGGTTTGCAACCTGTTGGAAATATGTATGACCCCTACCCCCTCCCCCGCCGGCCAAATGGAGTCCCAAACCCTTAGACACTTCACTTCCTGGTTCTTCTTCCCCTCTCCATTTTGCAAGCTGATTTTCATGGGCTTTGCAACGAGCACACGCCAAAGAACTGAAGTCTCTGTGTCACCTCAGGGAAGGTACTTTTGCCTTACATGGGCATAGGTGACCTATGGGCAAGGCTGTAACCTCTGTAGTACTCAGCCAATGAGGAATCAGGGGAGGGACTTCACGCTAGAAGATAAATTGCTTGCTGTGACTGCTCCCAGTGTGCCTGTCCATCAGACACCTGCTCTTGCAAGAACGTTGATTAAAGCCTCGCTTCACTGTGCCCCAAGTCTCTGCATCCCTCCTTTGATTGGGTCTGTGGGTTTATTTCTCACATTTGGGGGCTCATCCGGGATTCACCTTGACCTGTGGGGTCCAGGTCCTCTGGGGAAATGGTGAGTGATGGAGCAGGATGGGGCAACAGTTGTCAAGCCTGGTTAGGGTGCACGGACTTCATCCTGAGAACAATGAGGGGCCACTGAGGTGTACAACACAGTGATTCAACAAGTTCAAACATTATGCTATGCTTACCCAAGTATAGTGACCAACTGTCACTTTCTCTGATCGAGAAAGGGGCCTGATCAGATTTGCCCCCCAGGAAAATGGCAGCGCTGCTGTGTGAAGAACTCCTCACCCATGGCAGACCTGGCCTCTGTCTTGGGGCACTGCCACTTCTAAGCCGGAGGACCACATAAGTGGTTGGACCTCTCTGAGCATCTGTGTCCTCATCTGTAAGGTAGAGATGAAAATATTTACCCACTTTGGGTTTTTGGGGGGATACGTACAATGTGATAAGGTGAATAAAGCCGGAGAGTGTCATGCTTAAGAAGGCTGATGACTGTGGTGCCAGTCACCTGGTTTGAATCCTGGCTCTGTCGCTACCGGCTGTCTGACCTTAGGCAATTTACCTGACCTCCCTATGTCTCATTTTTCCCATCCATAGAATGGAGATACAATAGTTCTTCCTTCATAGAATTGCTGTGAAGAATAATATTAATAAAATGTTAAAACAGTGACCAGTTAGGGAACGAATAAGTCATGGGAATAAAAGACACAGCATAAGGAATATAGTGAGTGAGGGGCACGTGGGTGGCTCGGTCGGTTGAGCGTCAGACTTGAGCTCAGGTCATGATCTCACAGTTCAGTTCGTGAGTTCGAACCCCACGTTGAGCTTGCTGCTATCAGCGCAGAGCCTGCTTCGGATTCTTTGTCCTCCTCTCTCTGCTCCTCCCCTTCTTGTGCTCTCTCTTTCAAAAATAAATAAAACATTAAAAAAGCTATTTAAAAAGGGGGAATACAGGGGCGCCTAGGTGGCTCAGTCGCTTAAGCGTCCAACTTCAGCCAGGTCACGATCTCGCGGTCCGTGAGTTCGAGCCCCGCGTCAGGCTCTGGGCTGATGGCTCAGAGCCTGGAGCCTGTTTCCGATTCTGTGTCTCCCTCTCTCTCTGCCCCTCCCCCATTCATGCTCTGTCTCTCTCTGTCCCAAAAATAAATAAACGTTGAAAAAAAAATTAAAAAAAAATAAATAAAAAATAAAATAAAAAGGGGGAATACAGTCAACAGTATTGTAATAGCAATGTGTTGGGACAGTTGGTCGCTATACTTGGGGTGAGCATAGCATAATGTTTGAACTTGTTGAATCACTGTGTTGTACACCTCAAATTATTGTAACACTGTGTGTCAACTATACTCAAAAAAAAAAACAAAAACAAAAAACAAAAAACCCCCCACCCTATTGACTACAAGTGGCTGAAAGGGTATTGGAGGGGAATTGACTGGCCCAAAGCCATATGGCAGGTAAGTGACATCAGAGCCTGATCCGAATTAAAGCCTTTCCCTGTACAATGCCTTTCAAGTTCGACTGTTCCTCTCATCACTATTGTTATGGATCTTTTCTCTAAAGCGAGAGAAGAGCACGGATTCGAACCATCAGCACCAGACAATGCTTCTCCTATGAAATACCTAGCACTCAACAATGATTCATGATCAAAGAAGCAATGTCCCCTCTGTCATGGAGTGCGGGCCATCACAGTTACGAAAAGGGTGCCAGCAGGGTGCTAAATATATCCTGGGGTGGTCCTGTGACCCCCTGGATCTGGGTTTGTATTCTGAGTTCAAGGCTTGGCCCCACTGGTGAGTATAAATGTGACCGTGAGCCAGTCACTTACTATCTCTGTGTCACACTTTCTTCATTGGAAAAATTGAGGGAAAGTAATAGCATCTCTCCCAGGGGCATTGTGAGGAATAAATGAGCTAGCACAGGTACCTGGCCCCCAGTGAACGCTGAAAAAGTAATAGGTGTGATGACCACAGTGACGAGGATGGTCATTCTTCAGTGTTGACTCTGTGCCAGGCGTTACCTTCATTGTCTTATTCCAGACTCACCCAAACTCCAGAAGCCACAGTTTGCATCTATCTTTACCCATAGAGGTGAGAGCTTGGGCTCGGAGACTTTACATAACTTGCCAAGGTCACACAGCAAGTACAAGGTGAAGCTGGGATTTGAATCTCCATCTATTTGATTGCAAGAGTCTAAATCCTCGGGGCGCCTGAGTGACTCAGTCGATTAAGCGTCTGACTTTGGCTCGGGTCATGATCTCACGGTTCACGAGTTCGAGCCCCGCATCGAGCTCTGTGCTGGCAGCTCAGAGCCTGGATCCTGCTTCTGAGACTGTGCCTCCCTCTCTCTCCACCCCTCCCCTGCTCATGCTCTGTCTCCCTCTCTCTCTCAAAAATAAATAAACATTAAAAAAAGAAGAGTGTAAATCCTCAGCCACCCACTATCTTTCCTCCTGTCGGTCAGTGGTGCCCCTAGACTTTAATGGGGGTGAAAAGCGTATCTTACTCATTCACACCTCCACCACCCCACTCCTACTTCCAAGGGCTCGTTTCAGAGTGGGCACCAGGAAGTGTTTGCTGAGTGAATTGGTGATCTCCCGCCCCTCACACTTCTGGCCCTTCAAGGCCCTCCATCTCTATATCCTTGAACCGGTTGCTCCTGAACACAAAAGAAAGAGTGACGACAAAAAAGGGTTACTCCCCAAGGATACAATTAGTCAGAATGCTTCAGTTGCCTCTGTCTGTATACATACATAAATTTGTATCTATATAAATAGTCGCACTCACAAAGGTTGCTGGCTCAGTGATGTGGTTGAATGGGAGACTGACAGCATGATTCATGACTCAGGTCAAATTTAACTCTAACCTGTTGTGCAAGACAGATTTACTTCAAGAGTCCTTTCTGCTGCATAATTGGCATGGGCCCACCTTCTCCCTGGGGGAGAGGATATTTCCACACCAGCCCACAGTCTCTTGCTGCGGCACACCCAAGTCAGATCTGGAGTCTCTTGGCTACTTTCCCAGCACCGTGGGCCCAGGTGAGATCCAACCAGGCAGTCTTTGTCAGCAAAGGAAAAGGGAGCAATTGAAAGCTGCAGCCTGAGGCAGCCTGCCAGGAATCTGGAATGTGAGACAGAGACTCCTCTGGGATAGGTGGTCTAGGAAAAGCTTCTCAACCATCCATCCATCTGGCTGTCCTTCTGTTCATACATAGTATCTCTCCTTCCATGTGCTCCTCCATTCATTTGTTCCTTCATTCATCATATCCATCCATCCATCTATCCATCCACCCACCCACCCAACCATCCATCCGTCCGTCCATCCATCCATCCACCCAACCATCCATCCACCCAACCATCCATCCATCCATCCATCCATCCATCCAACCGTCCAACCATCCATCCGTCCGTCCATCCATCCATCCACCCAACCATCCATCCACCCAACCATCCATCCATCCATCCATTCATCCATCCATCCATCCAACCGTCCATCCATCCATCCATCCATCCATCCACCCATCCGTCCATCCACCCAACCGTCCATCCATCCATCCATCCATCCACCCATCCATCTGTCAATCCGTCCATCCATCTGTCCGTCCACCCGTCCATCCATCCATCCATCCATCCATCCATCCATCCGTCCATCCATCTGTCCATCCACCCGTCCATCCATCTGTCCATCCATCCATCCATCTGTCCATCTATCCATCCATCTGTCCATCCGTCCATCCATCCGTCCGTCCACCTGTCCATCCATCCATCCATCCGTCCATCCATCCATCCATCCATCCATCTGTCCATCCATCCATCCATCTGTCCATCCATCCATCCGTCCATCCATCCATCCATCTGTCCATCCGTCCATCCATCTGTCCATCCGTCCATCCATCTGTCCGTCCATCCATCCACCCATCCATCCATCCACCCATCCATCCATCCACCCAACCATCCATCCATCCATCCATCCATCCATCCATTATACCCACCTGTCAATTACAGTCATTTATGTATGCCTTCAGACATGGAATACCTACGCAGCATCTTCTGTGTGCCAGGCACTGTACTGGACACTGGGAATATAATACACAAGTCAAATAGTTTGCCTTCGTGGAGCTTACATTCTGGCATGAGTTCAGAAAACAGACAATCATGCTTGTATCTTTTTAGTTATGGGCTCCAGGAAGTGCTGTAAAAGAGGTGTAGGTAGTCTTTAGAGGTCCTCTACCTGGGGGACTTGACTTCATCTTGGAGTCAGGGAAGGCTTCCAAGAGGTGATGGCTGAGAAAGAGCCATCCATCCACCTGGAACCCCAAAGGAGCTTTCAGGGCAGAGAGAAGAGCCCGAGGACAGCTCTGAGGTGAAGAAGAGCTCGGGGTGAGCTAGGGGCAAAGAGATTTGGTGTGCATTAGGGACATTAGAATGACAAACAACTGGGTGGGGTGCTAATGGAGGATTTGGTGTCTGGAAAGGTTCCAATTTCCCTGTGGTTCCCTGTGGTTTTCTCTGAAGTGGGAGTTTCACAGCCTGGTTTAACAGGAAGGCAATAAACCATGGTGGAAAAGCACAGAGCTGGGCTGAGCCGTTGGCTTTGCCATGTTACAGATGTATGACTTTACGAGGCAAGCCCTTTAACCTCTCGATTAAATGAGATAATGCAAATAAAACATTCGATACCATGCCTGGCCCACTGTATATGCTTATTAGATGGTGGTTGTTTGGTTGTTATTTTAAAATGTAACCGAGGAACACCTTCCTAACGTTGTTCAGTATACTGGATGCCCCAAGGAGATAGCAGGTGGCATTTTTCTCTGCAGTCCTCGCACCCCCATTCACCTGTTCTGCCAGCTCAGAAATGAGAGGCATCCTTTATTACTCTCTCCTCCTCATACCCGATAGCCAGTCACCAAATTCTGCCCTTCCTGTCTTCTAAATATCTCATAGGTACCCACTCATCTTCAGCCCCCATTCATTGACGTAGCTTGGGACTTTTCATCTCGCACCTGTCTGACAGACACTGTCAATTTCTTACCCCAAATTCTTCTTCTACATTCCCTCCTTCTTCTACACTGAAAGTGTCGTTGTTTGTGCCTGTAATGTCCATTATCTCAGGTTACTCACATCCCCAGCTTCTTTTGCTCTTAGGCACAAGAGGTATGACCAAGAAGAGGGAAACAAAAGTCTCCCAGAGGTAAAAGGGATAGGTGTGGGGTCTTATACCTGTGCTGAATTTTTCTTTCTTTTTTTTTTAAAGTAGGCTTCATGCCCAGCATGGAGCCCAGTGTGGGGCTTGACCTCATGACCCTGAGATCAAGGCCTGAGCTGAGATCAAGAGTTGGATGCTTAACTGACTGAGCCACCCAGTGCCTCCTGAGTTTTTCTTTCTTTAAACATGGATGTGATGTCTGGAACTGTGGCAGCCATCTTGGAACCGCGTAGTGTTAAGATGGAACAGAAAGACAAAAAAAAAAAAATCCTGGATCCTTGGTGAAATAGCTTAACACCAATAACTGCCAACCTCTAAATTTCTTGTGAGAAGAAGAATAAACTTATCTTTTGTGTAAGCCACCGTCAATCGGGTTTTCTATTAGTTAGATCTCAGTGGACTCCTAAATGGTCTATGTGTTGTCTTATAACAGCTTCCCAACTTGCCTCCTTCGGGTTGAGCCCCCTAATTCATTCCCTGCATAGCAGTCACCGGTATGTTTTGAAGCATACAGATCAGATCCCTTCTGCGCTGAAAACTTTTCGAAGGCTTCTCATCGCCTACGGTAGTCCCCGGGCATGGTGTTATTTTCTGGCTAAATAAGGGTTTTCAAAGAGCATCTCAGCACTTGATTCGTTTTTTCTGAAGGCTATTGAGGCATTAATCCCTCATGCAACTCATATGACGCTGGTGTTATTGCAATAGTATTGTAAATAGAGTATTCAATTTTTCCCAACTTGAAGGAAAAAGAACCGAAAGTGAAATTGAAGTAATTGCTCTTTTTCAAATAATTTTTCTTCACACAAGGGATCTTATGTCTTAACAGACTCTCTAAGGAAATTATTATTATTATTTTAATGTTTATTTATTTTTGAGAGAGAGAATCAGTGGGGGAGGGGCCGAGGGAGAAGGGGACAGAGGATCTGAAGCAGGCCCCTCTCCCATAGCAGTGAGCCTGCTGCGGAGAGCAAGACCATGACCGAGCCGAAGTCAGACACTTACCCGGCTGAGCCACCCAGGTGCCCCTCTCTAAGCAAATTATTAAGGACACGTGACGACTGAGTGCCACGTGGGATCGGGATCAGATTTTGGACCAGAAAAAAGACATCATTGGGAAAACTGGCAATATTTTAATAAGACCTGTAATTTTGTTAATGGTATTATATCGGGGCCGATTTCCTGGTTTTGATAACTCTATCAGGTCATGTAAAGCGTTAACATGAGGGGAGACTGGTGAAGGGCCACACTGAATCCTCTGTATTATTGTTTCGACTTCTCTGCAATTCTAAGATTACCTCAAAATACAAAGGTTTTTTTTTTAAAAAACCACTTTAAATTTAAGAAAACATTTATAAAACACGAATGATTAGGTTTTTTTCTGCATTACAATGGACATACGGGATTAGAGTGGTTTTTAATTAGGTTTTTATTCAAGAGGGTATGGAACGCCCCCTGTGGTGAAACATGATGGCATCGGCACCCCTAGAATTCTTTTCATTTTCTCCTCTTAAACGTGCACATTTTCGTTAATTCTCTTGATGTTGTCAAGATTTTAGAACATTGACTTCTTTGTGGCCGTCATTGTTGTTACCAGAGCTGTTTAATCTTGATTATATATTGAAGGAATTCTGTGCTCACCACTGTTTGTTTGGTTTAACTCTTTACTGGCTGGATTTCATAAATAAATACTTTTTTTTTTTTTTTGAACTGTGTCTCTTTGCTCCTGTATTCACGCACACTTGAAAATGTCTCTGTGCCTCCATGTCCGTTACACAAATGAAAACTTGACTGGGTATGAACTTACGGGGTTTTGGTTCAGAACTTTGTAGACATTGCTCTACTGTTTTTTTGTCATGGGGTGTTTTCCTTCTTCTTTTTTTTTTTTTTAAGTTTATTTATTTTGAGAGAGAAAGAGCGTGAGCAAAGGAGGGGTGGAGAGAGAGAATCCCAAGCAGGCTCCACACTGTCAGTGCAGAGCCCAACTCGGGGCTCATCCCACAACACTGGGATCATGACCTGAGCTGAAACCAAGGGTTGGATGCTCAACTGACTGAGCCACCCAGATGCCCCGGTCATCGGGTGTTTAAAACAATTTACACAGGGTTGGCACTGACGATTTTTGATACACCATTTTATGAAATTTAACACATATAATGTTGATATAACCACGACCAGAATCAGAATACAAAACAGTTCCGTGGAGCGCCTGGGTGGCTTAGTCGGTTGAGCGTCCGACTTCGGCTCAGGTCAGGATCTGACGGTTCGTGAGTTCGAGCCCCACGTCAGGCTCTGTGCTGACAGCTCAGAGCCTGGAACTCACTTCCAATTCTGTGTCTCCCTCTCTCTCTGCCCCTCTCCCGCTCATGCTCTGTCTCTCTCTCTCTCCTTCAAAAATAAATTAAAAACATTAAAAAAAAGAATACAAAACAGCTCCATTATCCTCCCAAATTTCCTATTTTTTGTGTTATTACTGCTGAATTTTGAGAGTTCTTTACATATCCTGAATAAAAGTCCCTTGCAAGAATATGTGATTTGCCAGTATCTTCTCCTTATATGTAGCCCATTTGTTCAGTCTCTTAGAAAACAAAGTTTTAAATTTTCATGAAGCCCAGTTTACCAGTAATTTTTAATGGGTTATGTTTTTGGTGTCCTATCTGTGAACCCTGCCCAACTAAAGGTCATGGAGAGCTCTCCTATCTTTTCTTTCAGATCATTTAGGTTTTACATTTTACGTGCGATCATGTTGCGTTAATTTTTGCATGAGGTATGAGGTACACGTTGAGGTTTAGTTGTTTTTTGTTTTTCGTGTTTTCTTGGTGCATATGAGTGTCCTATTATTCCACTATCATTTGTCAAAAAGACTGTATTTTCTCTACTAAATTGCTTTTGTGACTTTGTTGAAAAACAATTGGCAATGTTTATGTGGGTCCGTGTCTGTACTCTCTATTCCGTTCTGTTGATCTATGTGTCTGTCCTTTTGTTAATACCTCAAGGTCTTTATTACTGTGGCTTTATAATAAATGTTAAAACTGGTTAGTGCGAGCCCTCCAACATTGTTTTTTTCATCAAGATTGTTTTGGCTGTTCTAGTCCTTTTGTATACCTATATAAATTTTAGAATTATCTTGTCTGTATGTACAGGGAATTCCCTGCTGCAGTTAGTTGGGGGATTATTGACATCTTAACTATGTTGTCTCTCAATCAGTGAGCATGGTGTGTCTTTTCATTTAATTTAGGTTTTTTTAAATCAGCATTTTGACATTTTCAGCATACAGATCCCATACATGTTTTGTTAGGCTAATGCCTAAATATTTTACTTTTTATTTATTTTTATTTTTATTTTTAATTTTGTTTTACTTTTAATTTTTTTATTTTAAATTAAAAAAAATTTTTTTTTAATGTTAGGGGCACCTGGGTAGTTAGCTCAGTTGGTTAAGTGTGTCCGACTTCGGCTCAGGTCATGATCTCGCAGTTTGTGAGTTCAAAACCCTGCATCGGGTACTGTGCTGACAGCTCACAGCCTGGAGCCTGCTTCAAATTCTGTTTCCCTCTCTGCCCCTCCCCTGCTTGCTTCTGTCTCTCTCACTCTCAAAAATAAACATTGAAAAAAATAATGTCATACATTTTTTTTTAGTTTTAAATTTTTACTTTTAATTTTTTTTATTTAAAAAAATTTCTAAAGTTTATTTTGAGAGAGAGAGAGAGAGTGCACATGCATGCAAGTGTGGGAGGGGGAGAGAGAGAGAAAGAGAGAGTATCCCAAGCAGGCCCCGTGCTGTCAGTACAGAGCGCAATTCTGGGGCTCAATCCCAGGAATGTGAGATCATGACCTGAGCTGAAACCAAGAGCCTGACGCTTAACCAGCTGAGCCATTCAGGCGCCCCTAAATATTTTACTTTTTAAAGACTTACTGTAAATGATACTGTTTTTAAAACTTCCGTTCCTAATTGTTCATTGGTAGTATATATAAATACAGTGAATAACCATTTTTAAAAATAACAGTTTACAAGTTGACCTTCTATCTTACGACCATGCTAAACTCACCTATGAGTTCTGGAAGGGTTTCCTTTTTGTAGCTTGTTTGAAATTTCCTGTATAGACAATCATGTTGTCTGTGAATGCAGTTTTTCTTCCTTTTCAATCTGGATGGCTTTAATTTCTTTTTCTTGCCTTTTTGCAGTGGCTAGGACTTACAGCGCAATGTTGAGTCAGTAGTGAGAGCGGACGTCGTTGCCTTGTTCCCAGCCAGGGAAAGCATTTAACCTTTCACTCTTATGTGTGATGTTAGCTGCCTGTGTTCTGTAGAAGCCCTTTATCAGGTTAAGGAGGATCCCTTCTAATCTTAGTTTGCTAAGAGCCTTCAAGAAAAAAAAAAAAACAAATGGATCTTGAGTGTGGTTTAAGTGCTTTTTCTGCGTTAGTTAATTTGATCATGTGGTTTTCTTCTTTACTCTGTTCATGTGGTGGGTCACATGGACTTTCAGATGCTGAACCAGACTGCACTCCCAAGATAACCTGCACTTGGCAAAGATATATTATGTGTACATGTGTGTATATATACACATTACACACACACACACACACACACACACACGCACATATTATATATATATGTATGTTTAATTTGCTAATATTTTGATGAAATCATGTGGCCCTGGAGTTACATTGTTCAGAATATTTTAAGCTGCTTATTTGATTTCTTAGACATGGGAATATTAAGGTCATCTATTTCTTTTTTTTTTATTAAATTTTTTTTTTCAACGTTTATTTATTTTTGGGACAGAGAGAGACAGAGCATGAACGGGGGGAGGGGCAGAGAAAGAGGGAAAATTTCTTAGACATGGGAATATTAAGGTCATCTATTTCTTTTTGGGTGAGTTTTGGTAGTTTGTGGTTTTTGAGAAATCAGTCCATTTCAACTAAGTTGTCAAATTTAAGTTCATAGTATTTTTTTTAATGTTTATTTATTTATTTTGAGAGAGAGAAAGAGAAAGAGAGAGCACAAGCAAGGGAGGGGCAGACAGAGGGAGACAAGAATCCCAAGCAGGCTCTGCACTGTCAGCTGCAGAGCCCAAGTTGGAACTTAGTCTCATGAACCATGAGATCATAACCTGAGCCGAAATCAAGAGTTGGGCTCTTAACCAACTGAGCCACCCAGGAGCCCCTTCATAGTATTTATTATCCATTTATTTCTGTGGGGTCTGTAGTGATAGAATCTATTTCACTCATTTGATAATTCATGTCTTCTTTCTTGTTTTCTTTGTTAGACTGGCTAGAGATTTATCAATTTTATTGATCTTTTTGCAGATGCAGTTTTCAGTTTGAGCAATTTTCTCTATTCTTATTTTCCAATTTATTGATTTCTGGCCTTTATCATATGTATCTTTATTATTTCGTTCCTTCTGATTATTTCTGGTTAATTTTGCTCTCTCTTTTCCCCGTTTCACAAGGTGGAATCTTGTCATTGATTTGACACCTATGTGACACCTTTTCAATATATGTGTTTAATGATCTACATTTCCCCCTACATGCTGCTCTAGTTGTATCCCACACACTTTCATTTTCCTTCAGTTCAAACTTTTCTAATTTCCCTCAAGACTTCCTCTTTGATGCATGGATTATTTACAAGTGTCGTGTTTGTTTGTTTGTTTCATTTTTTAATCTTTGTAAGTGATTGGGGGATTTTCCAGATCACTTTTTGTTGTAAATTTCTATTTTAAGTCCATTATCTTCAAGGATATGTCTTGGATGTTTTCAGTTTTTCAAACTTGTTAAGGCTTTTTTTCATGACCTGGAATATGGTCTATTTTGGTGACTGTTCCTCAAACATTTGAAAGGAATGCATATTGTGCTGTTCTTGGATGAAGTGTTCTATGAATGTCAGTTGGATTCAGTTCCTTGATGGTGTTGTTTGGTTCCTCTCTGTCCTTGCTGATTCTCTCTGTGCTTGTCCTGTCACTCACTGAGAGTAATATCACATCTCCAAATATAATTATGGATGTGTTCATTTCTCCTGCCAGCTCAGCAGTGTTTACCTACTTTGAAACTCTGTTGTTAGATATGCAAATTTAAGAATATTGGGCCTTTTTGTGAATTGAGTCTTTTATCATTTTTAGTGCCCTCTTCATATCTTTGGTAGTTTTCTTTGAGGTGTAGTTTGATATTAATAAAGCCACCCCGGTTTTCTTTTTCTTAGTATTTGCTTGGTATATTATTTTTCATTCTTTTACTTCTTTTTTTTTTTTTTAAAGTTTATGTATTTATTTTTGAGAGAGAGAGGGAGAAAGAGAGTAGGGGAAGAGCAGGGAGAGAGAGAGTCCCAAGCAGGCTCTGCGTTGTCAGCACAGAGCCCAACTTGGGGCTCAATCCCTTGAGAGACTAAGCTGTGAGATCACGACCTGAGCCAAAATCGAGTCGGATGCTAACTGACTAAACCACCCAGCCACCCCAAATTCTTTTTTTTTAAGTTTCTTTCTTTCTTAATTTTTTTTTAAGGTTTATTTATTTTTGAGGGAGAGAGATAGAGAGACAGAGTGCAAATGGGGGAGGGGCAGAGAGACAGGGAGACACAGATTCCAAAGCAGGCTCAAGGCTCTGAGCTGTCACCACGGAGCCTGATGCAAGGCTCGAACCCATGAACTGTGAGATCATGACCTGAGCCAAAGTCAGAGGCTTAACCAACTGAGCCATCCAGGTGCCCCTAAGTTTCTTTATTTATTCTGAGAGAGGGAGAGAGGGGTGGAGAGAAAGGGAGAGAGAATCCTAAGCAAGCCCCACACTGTCAGTATGAAGCCTGATGAAGGACTCAACCCCATGAACGTGAGATCATGACCTGAGCCAAAATCAAGATGGACACTTAATGGACTGAGCCAAAATCAAGCGTCAGACACTTAATGGACTGAGCCACCCAGACACCCCTTATCCTTTTACTCCTAACCTACCTATGTCATGAATTTAAAATGGGGTTCTTCTAGGCAGCTTGTAACTGAGTCTTTTTAAACTTTAAATCTGATCATCTCTGTCTTTTAATTGGTGTGTTTGCACTATTTTCATTTAATGTGATTATTGGTAAGTTTGAATTTAGGTCTTCTATTTTATTATTTTTTTTTATTTTTGACTTCTGTTTTTCTTTGCTTTGTTTTCCTTCTCCTGACTTTTTTGGGGAGTTTTTGAATGTCTTTTAGTATTCTATTTAAATTTGCCTATTTTTATTTACTATATCTCTGTATGCAGGTTTCAGTGGTTGCTGTATTACAATATATGTACTTGAGGTAGGGATTACAATATGCATACTTGACTTTTAACAGTTTACTGAAATCAAGAGGATGTGGTAATTGACTTAATGTGAGGACGGGAGGTAAAAAGAAGGGATTAAGTATGACACTGAAGTTTCTGGATCAGGAACAAGGTATAAGGTGATATCATCCACTACCAGGGTGAATTTAAATGGAGGAGCAGATCTCAGGGAAATGAGTTTTGTTTGGAACATGCAGAGTTGGGGATACTAGTGGATCATTCAAGTGGAGATGTCAGGAGGCCATTTACCACACGGATCTCAAGCTAGGACAAGGGTCCTGGACTGAAGGATAGATTTGAAAGTCCTCAGTTGCAGTTGGCATCCTTTGTTTTTGACACTTAACACCTGTTTGCCTCTGGCACCCCACCCCCAACTCTTGGCTTCATGAAAGGGACTAACCCACTCTCAACTGTAGAAGGGGGCCTTGAGTGGACTCAACTAATTATCATGTCCCATTCCACCTGGCCACAGGGTTTGGCTCAGGGTTAGACCTGTAACCAAATGTGGCCAACGAGAATAAGGTCCAGTTCTTCTGTCCCACCATCTTGGAGAGACACACTTTGTTTCTAGTTGGAGTTAATCTGACAGGTGTAAGATCTGAAGATGCTGCTGCCATCTTTCATCACTGAAGGAAGAAACATCTGTAAATATGTGAGCAAGAGAGGAGGCAGAGCTGAGGGATGCTGGGAATGAGTTGGTCCAGGGGATACCGTCTGAGCCCCCTGGCCAATCTGTGCTCAAGCTCTGGACTTTTCAATCACATGAGCCCATACGTTCCATATTTCCTAAATTATGTTTCATTAGGCTTTTGGTTCCTTTTGAGTGAACGAGTTCTGGCTGACGTGTAAGCATCTAGCGGGTATAGAAGCCATGGTGGTGAAAGAGAGGCTGAATAAGAGTGTGTTGTGTGAGAGAAGAGGGGTAGGTAGAGGAAAAGGAGACCATGAAAAAAAAGCATGAGAGGAGTGCTCAGAGAGACAAAAAGACAGTTCTTTGTCTTAGAAGCCCCAGAAAGAGAGTGAGTCACGAAATAGAGAGGAATTAGCAGTGTGAAATACTGACAGGGGATCAGTCAAGATAAGGACTGAGAAGGGTCCTTTGGATCTTCCAACAATGAGACTGTTTGCAAAACAGTTGTAGTTAACCAAACTAGAAGGATTCTCTGAAATCATCACTCTATACCCTCTTCTGCAAATGAGGGAATTGAGGCAAGGAGATACTTAGATTTTTTTTTTTTTTTTTTTTTTTTTAGTGGCTGATATAAAATTACAAGAACAGAACTCTAAGGATCCTTCAAGGTCACTTGATCTAATTACTCATCTAATACTTGAGTCTCTTATACAACATGTCTCCGAAGCCTGTGCTTAAATGCAGCTACTGAGAAAGAACTCATTACTTCCCAGGTCTGATGAGAACCCCTGGTTTCCGACTTCTTAGCCATGTTCTCTTTACAGAGCAGACACATGCCAGGAGACGGTATGCATCCTTAGTGGAGCCCTTGGAAAGCTGGTTGGATTTGGGAAACTCAGAAGATTAAGTCAGATTTTGGATTTTAAGGAGGGTTTTGGTGGAGATGGAACCCTCTTTTCTTGACTCCATCCACTCCTTCAATAAAGTCAAATCCTTCAGGAATTCCAGGACCAAGACAAGACATCCCAGGCCCAGCACAAGATTTCCACGTGTATGCTCATAGGTAACAGACACCCGGTATAATAGAAGTTGAACCCCTCACCTTCCTCTAGTAAAACCTGCTTTTACTCTTGTGATTCTTGTTTTTAAAAATATTTATTTATTTATTTTAAGAGAGAGAGAATAAATCCCAAGCAGGCCCTGAGCTGGAGCTGTCAGTGAAGATCCCAACGCGGGGCTCCATCTCATGAGCAGCAAGTTAAGGCCTGAGCCAAAGTCAAGAGTCGGATGCTCAACTGACTGAGCCACCCAGATGCCCCTACTCTTGAGATTCTGACTGCCCCTTGCATCAAGGTACTGGAGGTCTCCTCGACTCTTCTCTCTCCTCCACTCTCCATTGCTTGTGAATCACCGTTATTCCTCCCAGGTATCCCTGAGACTTGTTAATTTCTCTTTGATCCACCATCACACCCAAGAAGAGGCCACCATTACCTCCGACCTAGACAACGATCAGTCTTCCAACTGGTTTCCTACCACCAGTGTCTTCCCATGTAATCTGCTCTCCACCTTGAAGCTTTATCAGGCCCCTGCTCAATACCCTTCAGTGATTTTCCACTACCCTCAGGAATGGTCCAGAGTTTGTCCTTAACCCTGAGGCTTCTGCCTGCCCTTTAGCCACATCCTGTGCCTCCTTTTCTCACCCCCGTGTCTTCCACGTCCTTGAAGAAGCCATGGTATTTTTATCTTTCATTTCCTTGTGCTATGTGCCATTCTTGGAACTTTCTTGTATCCCCTCCTGCTCTCCTTCAGTAACACCTTAGAATCCTTTGTTTGGATTTCACCTTCCCAGGAGAGCCTCCTCTAACTGCGTCCACCACGGGCAGAATTGGTACCACCAATTCTCACTAACCCTTGGAACTCCTCTATTCCAGAACTCGTGCTATTCTCTCCCCATTTTGGAATATTCCTCCTGCTTGACTTTAAGACCCATGAGACCAGGGAACACGTCTGCCCTCTTTATCACTGCATTCTTATAGCCTGGCACAGTGCCTAGCACACAGTGTGTGTTGTATATACAATTCTGTGGTTTAATTATTTGTTTAATGCTTATGGCGCTGTTGGCGCCATTTGGCTGAAAAGAAGCTGAGCTCAAACGAGTTAATATTGAAACATTGTTACTGCACCTTATAAAATCCAGCTGGAAGTCCTCTAAATTCTCCACTGCTGTCTCAGAAGGTGCTAACTGTAATTCCTGAAATGCGAATCATTAAGGCCTCTCCAAGAGACCAGCCCTCAAATGTCTATCATCTTTAAGACTGGAAACGTCTTCCCTGAAGACCAGGAAGCCCCATTGGCGACATCAAAGCCAATGAGATCTTCTGATTCGTATCAACTAATTTCTACTAATAAAGGTGACTCAAGCCCACATCTAAAGCCTTGAAGGTCCAACCACCCATTTGCTCATTTTATTCAGCAAATATTTATTGAATGTTTATGTCAGTCTCTCTGCTAGATGCTGAGGACGCAGAGTGTTCTTCAGGCAGAGGAAGCAGCAGAACAAAGGGGTTTAGAAGATGCTTTTAGTTGCTGGAGGGAGACAAGTGGCAAGACACTTGAGAGAAATGGGCAAAACAATGTTGGAGAAGAAATTACATCCAGGCCATACGGGTCCTCATACAACACGGTAGGGATTCACAGATTTTTATCCGAGAATAATCTAAGACTAGCGACAAGCTCTCACAATGGACTATTCAATCCTCTGAGGAAGCAGGAGTAGCTGGTGTCAATCGTTTGACAAGCATTTGATTGTTATGACGTCCATGCACCATAGGTGTGGTGGTTTTAAAACTTGATTGCAAATTGACACTCCTTTCATTTACAGCTGGGGTCTATGCCCCCTCCCCTTAATCTGGGTGCTTTGTGACGGCTCTAACAAATAGAATACAAAGGAAGTGACACGAGGTGACTTGCATGAAGTTGCCAGGTCATAAAAGGTCATGCAGCTTCAGCCTGTTGACTGGAACTCTAGTGCTGTGGGTCCTGCCACCACCCTGAGGCTGCCATGCTAGAGAGGGCAGAGCTAAGTGTTCCAGTCATTGTTCCAGGTGAATTCAGCCTTTGAGTCACCCCAGCCTGGGACTCAATGAGTGAAGAAACCTCCAGGCTACTCCAACTCCCATCATCTGGGTTCTCCCATTTGAGGTCTTAGACTTCGTGCAACAGAGACAAGCCATAACTCCTATGTCCTGTCTGAATTCCTGACCTAATAGTCTATGAGCATAATAAAATGGTAGTTTTATCCAGCTGGAGAAAGTGTTAATGTGGTTTCTTTCTTTCTTTCTTTCTTTCTTTCTTTCTTTCTTTCTTTCTTCTTTCTTTGTTTTTATTAATTTTTTGAGAGAGAGGCAAGGGCAGAGAGAGAAGGAGAGAGAATCCCAAGCAGGCTCTGTGCTGTCAGGGCAGAGCCCAATGTGGGGCTGGAACCCATGAATGGTGAGATCATGACCTGAGCCGAAACCCAGAATCGGACACAACTGACTGAGCCACCCAGGACCCCCTTAATGTGGTTTCTTATGCAGAAATAGACAGTTGGAAGAATAAACACTGTTATCACTATCCTGTTTCACAAATGTGGAAACTGCGTTTCAGAAGGATTAAGCAACCTGATCCAGGTCCCACAGGTAATCAACAGCAGAGCCAAGATCAGAACTAAGATCTGGCTACTTGTAGGGCTTGTTCTCTTCCGGTGATTCTAGATGTGTCCGACGGAGTCAGGCCCCTTGACAAAATCTCCCAAGTCCCCCATTACTGTCCTTGAATCTGGAGATTATCCTTGGCCAATCTACATTTCAATGGCTAAGATAGGGTTAGAGAAGCAGCCTTTATGAGACATTTGATTCACATCCTTTTCAAATAATTTAAAGACATTTACTCTGTGATCGGTTCTTTCCTGGTTTTATTTTCTCCTCCACACTCCCAGGCAAGATCCAGATACTTCTGCTAAGCCTGACAGATCTGTTCCTCCTCTCCCCACACTGCCCCCAGTGCACAAATACCCACTGGCCCCCATTAAATCCCAATCAGGCCTGGAGATAGCTGATTCAGCCCCCCTCCCCTGCCTCCCAGGAAGAGTTAGGGATGAGCAAATCACTTATTGGAGTAATTCTGGGAGCTGAGGCAGAGCCATGGCTGGAAGCCACCCGCTAACTAGAAACCCAGGACATCAATCAACCAAACTGATTTTTCCGCTGCTGCAGCCATTTAAACAGTTATCTTTGCTCAGGGCTTTGTCCAAAGTTACTCAACCAGTGGGTTCCTGGGCGATAAGTCACTGCAACCTCACTCCACTGTCTCTGTGTCCTGGGGCTGCCTCTTTACTCACTCCTCAAGAGGGGTTGAAGTTCATTTGTTGTACTTGAAAAAGAAGAGAGCCTGTACTACTTGTGCACACGTTCTGGTTACAGCAGGAAGATGAAAAGGGAGCCCAAGGTCTGTTGGGATATCAATATACTTCTCATTTGGTGCCCTGCAGAGGCTGGGGAAAGAGGTTTTAAATTCATTTTACACCGCCCCCTGCTGGTCCCCTCGCTCAACTGCAATGGATGCATGATTCAGCCGGCGGATGGGGGTGGCTAGGAGTGGGGGGCCCTTATAAACCAGGTGCAGGGGGAGGAGAGCCTTTAGCCACACCAATCTCCTTTCCTCCCTTTACCTATGGGGAAGCTGATGCCAGAAAGAAAAATGTCATCTCCTCAAGGTAGTGATTTATTCAAAGTCATGTTAAGGTTAGAACTAGTCTTTCCACGGCTAGTACTTTTTCTAGGTTCTAAGAGTGCTGAGCACATACTAAGTGTCTCTGATTGGCCTCGTAGCATGAAATCAGAAGGTCTTAGTTTTGAATCCAAGCTCTGCCACTTAATAGCTGCCATGAGAAGACAGTTCTCTGAGCCTCTGATTTCTCATCTGTAAAATAAGGGAAATAGAGGAAGGTATAAAATAGGGTTTTATAAGAATTCTTTTGTCTACACATCTATTCAAAAACTGCTGAGTGTTTACTCTGAGCCAGGCACTGTGTTGAGTATTTGGAATATGACAATGCATAGGATGGCGCATTACCTGTTCCCTTTGAGGGTGGAAGTCCAGTAAAAAACTTAGATGGCATGAGTCAACACACAGGCAGAAATTCAACAATTGTTGAAAAAGAAAACATTTTCCCTTTGATTCTCCAACTTCTCAACTATCAGGAGGCTCAGGGCCTTGCCCCAGCTGTATCAGTCTAGTTGATGACTCGAAGAGATTAAGTTATTTGAAGGTCAAGACCACATAAATCTTTGTATTCTCTCGTGTGTCTGGCCCCAGGATGTGCTCAGTAAATATTTGTTTGGCTGCATAGATGCCCCAAGTTCTGGCTCCCTCTGCCTTCCCGGCTGCCAGGCGATTGCTGTCCGTGGTGCTGAAAAGCAAATTCCTGCTACTCACCATGAGGCAGCGCAGGTGCTGAGGCAGAAAATGGAGCCCAGGGGAAGTGAATAGAGAGGGGGAAGAATGAGCCAACTTTTCACTGGCTATTAGTGACATCTTCATTTTTCCATATCTTGGAATCCAAAGCTGGTATTTCTTTTTCCAGCTGCCCCCATTTGGCATTTCTTGCTAGCTGGGAACATTAGGTAGATAGGTGTTCTTTCTAATAACCACGCAGCGTGATAACCTCTCCAATGGGTGGGAGGGTGGTTTCTGGGAGCCCACAGCCCTATAAAGCACTGCTTGAGAAGGTTCTTGAAAATAGGTCGTCCTTTTTCCAGTCTCTTCCTGGGCAAGTAAAAGGCAGCAGTTACAGATGTCCCCCAACCCCCAGTTGATTTCACCCATGTCTGTCACCCAAGAATGTGTGAAGCTCTGAGTTAGAACTGACCATGGGGAAACCGGAGAGAGGCCAGACCTGAGATTGACAGTCTGGAGCTGGGTGAGTTCTCCAATTGGCTAAGGATTCATTTTGACCAGTATTTTATATGATAATATGTTTGTTCATTCATTCAGTCTATAAATATTTATTGTGTACCTAGCATGGCCTGGCATTGTTATAGGAGCTCCAGATAGAGTCAAGTACAAGAAAGTCAAGGCCTCTGGCTTCCTGGAACTTGCATTCCAGTGGGGGAGAAAAACAATAAACAACTATATAAATGAATGTGTCGTATAGTTCCAGGCAAGAGGAAAGATCATGATAAGGTATGCTCTTTTAGGTAAGATGATCACAGGAGGCCTCTTTGAGGAGGCAAAATCTGAGCATAGATGCAAATTAATTGAACATGTAAATATTGGGGAAGGGCAGTGTTCCAGTCAGAAGAAACAATAAAAGTCTTGAGTGGGAAAAAGATGTTCAAGGTACAGCAAAGAGGTCAGTGTGAGTGGAGCAGATTTATCAAAGGGGATGTTAGAAAGGGTTGGATAAATATACAGAAACCAGATACTGTATTTTGAGGAGGACAGAACAAGATGATCAGAATAGCAGAAACACTTACAGAATGACAGTTATGGCTGCACCTTCCATGGGTAAGCCACAACACTCTGGATGCCACTAGAGATATAAGGGAGGGTAATTAGAGCTCCTGCCTATATAGATCTCACCATGTCTAAAGATCTAATAAATGGAAGCCAGAGGGAGTTAGCAGTGTACCAGTCATCCAGCCAACATTTTTTGCGTATCTGCTATGTACCCAAAGATCATTGTCTAATGCAAGTCTCCAGTCTAGGAACTGAGGAAAAGAGGGAATGAATCACTGGATGGAACCAGAATATCTAAAGGCAAGTAGGAAGCTCCAGAGAGCAGAAGGCTGAGGTCAAGCCACTTCTCTCTGATACTTATCTGCTCTCCAATAGGGCTCCTTGAGACATAGGAACAGCAGTGTTCTAGAATAGGTTACGTCTTAAAAACAGGTGCTTTAGTCGTCCCCACCGCTGTGGTTCAGTACGAGTAAAGCAGCGTGAGCTACATTCTGCCAGATGGCATAGGGCAAACAGCTCACATTTCAGGCATCTTTGCTGAGGATTTTATTTAGTCTTCACATCAGTCCCATGAGGTACTTGGAGTCTCCTTATCACTCCCATTAGGAGACTCCCAAGTCCCTGAAATAAATCCTGCCAACCAAGAAGAGTCCCCCTTTCACTGGTCTTAGGTTGCAAAGGAATTTTATATGCCCTGCCTTGTAGCTGGAGGACTGTCAGCAACTTTGAGATGTTAGCAGAGTAAATCTATTCACTTGACAAATGACAAACCCAAGTTTGGACAAGTTAAGCGACTTCTCCGGAGTCACAGATTGCTTAAAGAGGAGTCACAGATTGCTTAAAGAGTCACAGATTGCTTAAAGGGACCCAGTCCCGAATCTGCCTGACCCCAAAGCCATTTACAGTCCTAGTATGTTCTTGGATCTCAAGCTTGGAGCTCATGTTTGGCTTAAAAAAAAAAAAAAGACCAATCCCCTGGATATTCAGAACCAACTCTGATACTGGTCGCACCGGACATCTCTGCCCCCCTCCGCACAATCTCATTCTTAATCTCTCTTAATCCTCCCAGCAATGCTGGAAGGCAGCAGTGATAACATTGAGAGCTGGCATTCGCTGAGAACTGAGGATGTCCCGGGCACTTTCCTAAGCATTTTGCAGATACTAATGCCCTATTTGCCATAAACCCATGAAGTAAGTGCCATTTTATTCCCATTTCACGTATTTTATTTCCCATATTCCGATGAGAAAAATTGAAGCCCAGAGAGGTTTGGCAAGGTAACTTGCCAAAAGTCACACAGCTAGTCAGGGGCAGAGCCAGGTAGTGTGATTCTGGGGCCCTTGCTGTCCGTCACTCTACTCTGTTGATAAGACAGCCATTACTCCGAGAGGTCAGCAACACGCCCAGTTGTGTATAGTCCAGAAATGACGGTTCAACTCAAACCCGGGACCAAGCCCCAGAATATTTCCACGGCCCCACACTGCCTTTCTCAAAGGTAAAGCAGAAGAAAGGAGAGAGCCTGTTCTATGACCCCTTCATAGAGGCATAGAGTGATTTTAATGCTGCCAAGGGGCCCCCTGGGGGTTTTATTTAAACGACGATCTGCACGGTGAGGTTGTCTGATATTCCCACCCACTCACTTTTCTCAAATGTGGAAACCACGTCGCTCTGTGCACCCTTCCCAGCACATAAATGCTTCACCAGGGAAGCTGAGCCTTTTTTGTACGGATTGGAGGTGCTCATACAGCTTCCTCCTTAAGTGCTGTTTTTTCCAGCGACCTATAATGATGACTCAGAGAGGGAGAAGCTATAATGGAAAATTAATTATTTTATCAGAGATGGGACCCAGGCTGAATACTCAGAATTAGATTGATGAAGGCCTTTCCACGAGGGCTGGGAGTCCTGCGTGGTCACGGACCAGTTAGTTACTCAAAGGGAAGTCGAGAACGGGGCTCCCCAGCTTCGATTCCGTGCAATTTTTATTGTCCCAGAGCTGTGAGGGCGTGGGGGGTGCCTGTCAGAGGGTGTGTTTGCAGGTGGCTGTCGTGTGCGTGTTTGGGTGTGGTTGTGTCTCTCTGAATTTGTGTCTGGATTTGTGTGAGGGTCCTCGTGGGTCTCTGGGTATAAGCGTCTGAGGACCCCCGTGAGGGGATATTGAGTTAGAAGTTGACACGCAGATAGGCCAGGACAGGGGACACAGTCATAGAGCGGGGCTTTTGATGCTGCTGTGATGGAAGAGAAGAAAGGGACATAACAGCCTAAACCACTATAAAACCTTCAAAAAAAATTTTTGTCGTAAACCGGGGAAGATGAGCTACTATTAATAATAATAGCAGGGGGCGCCTGGGTGGCTGAGTTGGTTGAGCGTCTGTCTCTTGATTTCGGCTCAGGTCATGATCTCACGGTTTGTGGGATCGAGCCCCACATCTGGCCCTGTGCTGGGCGTGGAGCCTGCTTACGATTCTCTTTCTCCTCCCCCCCTCCCCCTCTCTCTCTCTCTCTCTCTCTCTCTCTCTCAAAAAAAAATAATAGCAGTTTAGAAATTAATAGTATAGTAGAACTTGTCATACTAACTCTATTTAGAGAGTACCCACTGTGTGCCTTTTTTATACACGCTAGCTGCGTTCTCGTCACTACTCTGTGCTACCATTATGTCCGTTTCAAACAGGAGGCTGCTGGGGCTCAGAGAGGTAAAGTAACTTTCCTGAGGTCACACACCTGGGAGGACTGGGGCCAGGAAGAGAACTCGGGTCCGTCCGACTCCGGGGCCTGAACTTTCCCCCATTCCGGATTGCTTTTTTCGCCTGCACCGGCTGCCACCCCCAGCTCCAGCCAAGCCCCAGCCATGGCAAGATGCGCCCCAGGATATGAAGGAGAGGGGCTTAGCCTGGCTGGCAGAACAGGTGCCATACGACAGGAGTAACTAAGTTCCAGGCCCAGCTGGCCTCTTCTCTGGACCTCAGTTTCCTCGTTGCTAAGATGACAATTTGGATTCATCTGGTTTGATGGGTTCTTCCCATTCTGACCATGTGTGGGCCACAGGGCCGAGGGCTTTGTGTGCGCGGTGGGGGGGGGGGTGGCCCACATTATGTGGGGAGTGTTGACCGGGAAAGGGGGCTCTGTACTGGGGCAGACAAAGTTCAAGACGCGCGTCCACCCAGCCTACGACACCTGCCTTTCCGCGTGCAGTGGATACGCCAGCTTGGCCCTCAGGACGCACTCCCACCACCTTCCCCTACTTCTCTCTCCCGTGCCTTCCAGGACTTCAGCAATGCAAACTGTCTTTCTCAGACTCCCTTGCAGCTAGGGTTCTGGATGCAAATCCAGTTCTGCCAATTAGCAGAGGTTCGGACGACAGAAACGAACCGGAGGCCATCTTTCTGCTGCTTTGGCGGTTTCCTCCAACAAGAGCAGTTGTGGAGGTGCTGGGTGGGTGGGGGCGGGGGCGCTGCAGGCCCATTTCAGAGACCAGTGGCACCCCCAAGTGGGTGGAGAGCCTGTTGTGACGGCGGCAGCACGGTGGCTCCCTGGATCATAGCGTTATTCTAAGTTCTTGAACTCACTGTGTGCGGGGACGGCCTCCTGTCTGCCCGCTTTCTGATGGTGTGACTGGTGGCCATACAGTGTTCTGAGAGTCATTCCTGGAGGCCGTCTAGTCCTCCGGCACATGCCCCACCCCCCAAAAAAGAAACCACCTTTTTAAATTTTCCCAGTTTGCCGCATGAAGTCTCTGTCTGCTGATGAAAGCTTGGGATAGTTTCTTTCATCTGCGGATGAAGCATGGCGCACTCCTACTTTACCTTCAAAACCCAACCTCAGCCTCCAGCCCGGACATGACATCCCCTCTCAGCTGGGCTGACCTAGGTATCTCCCCTCTGTGATCCCACAGTCTCCCTCCCCGCCCCCCCCACCCCCATCTCCGACTTTTCCACATGGGACTGAAATGAACTGTTCGCTTTCTGTCCTCCTCGCCAAACCATCATCCCCAGATGGCAGGGACCGAGTCTTCTCCGCGGTGCCCACTCCCCTCCCCCAGGTGTTTAGCAGAGAATCTGGCCTAAGGCAGGTACTCTGTGAGCGTTTTGTGGCATGAATACAGAAAAGGTAGCAACCTGCCGGGGTAATGGGATTTAGGAGAAACTCCGAGGTCCACAGGCTGAGAATGAAGCGATTTAATCTCCCCTTTTGGCAAAAAGAAACTCGCGTCTCATTAAGAGCTATTGTTAGGGGTGACGGGCCTCACGGAGCTCGTGGGGTGATGAGGGGCACTTCTCATGTCAAAGCTCTCATTTCGGATCAAATATCCAGAATCCCTCGGTAGATCTGTCCTCCCACTGATGCCCGGGCTCCTCCTAAGGGATGTAAGAACCAGGGGCTTTTGAGAGGCCGTGTGATGAGTGAAGAGACAGACCCGCTGGGATTTACAGCTCAGCTCTACTGCTTCCTGGCTGTGCAACCTTGGGCAAGGGACCGCACTGCTCCGAGCTCAGTTTCCTCGTCTGCAAAGTGGACCGAATGCTTTCTGCGTCATGAGGTGGTTGTGAGGGCTCAGAGGGGTGGTTTCGGAGAAGTGCCCAGCGCCTAGGGGAAGCCTGGAGCGCGGTGGCTGTGATAAGACGTGGGTGATTGGAGATGCCAGTTTTTTTCTCTTCTTCATCTGGGCAAAGACATTTCCCACCATCGGCCCCTTGTTTGACGGGTGGCAGAGGTCAAGAGCGGGCCCCCGATAGGGGAAGTTCTCTCCAGGCTCAGGCCACCAACTCGGCTATCGGCATCCATCTGTGCCACTTGGCTATAGGAGGAAGCAACCGCTTTTTCTCCGTCGTTACCCCAGAGCTGTCCTCAACAAGGAAAGCAGACACCTTCTCCCGTGCCTCCGAGCCCTCCATTTTTAACCATTTAAACGTGCACCGTTCAGCGGCCTGAACTACATACACTGTGCTGTGCGTTCATCACTGCTGTCTATTTCCAGAATGTTTTCATCGCTCTCAACCAACACGCTGTGCCGTTTAAGCAATACCCTGCCCCGTGGTGACCTCTGTTCCACTTTCTGTCTCTGCGAGCTTGCCCGCTTACAGAAGCACTGAGCTGGGCACAGGTCAGGTCCCGCAAGAAAGGAGCGTGGATCTTATCCCAAGTGGGATGGAAACCACTGGAGTGTTTTAAACAGGGGGGTAGCACAATCGGGGTTATGGGTTTTTTTTTTTAACTTTTTAATGTTTATTTATTTTTGAGAGACAGAGAGAGACAGACCGTGAGCAGGAGAGGGGTAGAGAGGGGGAGACACAGAATCCGAAGCAGGCTCCAGGCTCCGAGCTGTCAGCACAGAGCCCGATGCGGGGCTCGAACCCATGAACTGTGAGATCATGACCTGAGCCGAAGTCGGACGTCCAACCGACTGAGCCACCCGGGCGCCCCAGGGGTTACGGTTTTAAAAGAATCTCACTGGCTGCAGAGAAGCCAGTAATAGGTGGGGGCGAGAGTGGAAGCAGGACCCAGGGGGACAAGTGGTGGGGGCCAGGCCAGGGCGACAGAGCCTTGGGCAGTGAAGGCCTCTGATGGGTGGGATGTGGGGCAAGAGAAAGAGGGGAGTCAAGCAGGAGTCCTCTCCAGGCTGGCACCCTCCTCAACTCTCCTTGCCTCTTGGCCTTTGCCTGGGCCATTCTCTCTGCCTGGATGTCCTCTCCTCCCCTCTGCCTGGACAGCTCCCACTTGTGATGAGTTCTCACTTAGCTCTCCCCCCATCCTCCAGGAAATCTTCCGTGACTCCCCTCCTGCCCCCACCCCACCCCTGGCTGGGTTGGGAGCCCCTCTTCTGTGTTCCCACGGAATTTCAGGTCTCCTCCCAGCCCGGAACGTGTCATGCTGCTGGGCACTGCCTGTCCCTGCGTCGCCCCCAACCTGGACCATGAGCGCAAGAGACAAAGGTAGGTGTGGCACACTTCGCTCCCGGGGCCAAGCACAGAATGGCACACTGTAACATTTCAATATGAGAGTAGGAGAGGGAGGCAGAGGGAGAGAGTGAGAGACAGACAGAAATGGAGTACTGGGACCCTTCAAGCACAGCTGCTGACTTTCTGGTCTCTGTTCCCGTGGCAGCCACACGCAGCCATGGTCACCACGCCCGCAATTCACTGCAGCACGAGAGAGATCCAGGAGATCAGAAGCCAGCTGGAGACAGGGACCGAATTCCACCCAAATGCTCCAGACTGATCCGTGTCAGCGGCTCCTACGTTCCCGGCGCAACAGGGGAAGAGAGAAAACACACAGAGCTTTGAGATGAGACAGAGCCGGGGCAGAGAGAAGCTGGGAGACCGTACGACTCGTGCTTGGGGCCCAAACCTGGGACCCGCCGGCCTGGTTTCAGGCTGGGCCCTGCCCTTTTTCTCCCTGCCAGTGACTTAACCTTCTCCCAGCCTCTGCTCCTTACCTGTAAAGTGGGGGTAGGAATTGCATCCAATTGCAGGCTTGTTGGGAAAATCAAGCGTGTTAATAACTGAATGGTTTCCAACAGGGCCTGGCGTGGAGGGAGGCCTTAAGAAATGCTGGCTTTATTTGTTCACTTTTCCTCCCTCTGCCAAGTTCTTCCTTGTTCCTACCTAACAGGATGATTCAAGGGCTGGTTGTTTCAAATATTTCCTTCCCTTCAGTGTTTGCTCTTGGCCCACTTCGAGATCTGAGTTGGAGCCTCGTCACGCGGGGAGGAACATGGCGGGGCTTTGGAATGAGTCCCGACACCTGCATGGAGCTAGTCTGCCTGTCTTCAGATGACTCAGGAGCCCAGGGGGGCGAGGGACCCGACAACCGCCACGCAGTGAGTAAGGAGGAGCATCGGGGTTCCAGGTAACCGATTCCATGGATTTCCTGTCCCACCCGCTGCTGCCCGTGACCCTGACGTGACCCTGAGCACCACTGAGCCGGGGAGAGGGCTGAGCTTTACAAGCTTCTCTAGAACCGAGGGAGAAAGCTGTTCCTGGCCTCGTCCTGCATGTGTGTGTAAAGGATGCTCCAGAAGGAAAGGCAAGGCAAATGAACAAAACCATTTGTTTCTGGGGCTGACAAGAGGCTCCAGGAGTGAAAGATGCTAAACACCGATGGCATAAAGCGGGGTTCTCGCAGGGTCTCTACCCTGGCTGCCCTTACTCCTCTCGAGGATCAGCAATGGTCAAGAGAGTCACCTACTCCTCTCGTCCGGTGCCCGCTGGCCTCCAGGAATGGGAGCCGTTGTACCCCATATCGGAGAGCCTTTCTCTATGCCAAGGTTTTTACCAAGAGCTTCTGGAAGTAGGGGTGGGGAGGACGACCGGGTATGGATTTGGCCTTGCAGGTGAGGACGTAGCTGCAGCCCCAGGCTCCCAGATTCCCAGGGTGGCAGTGAGCAGACTCCACCCAGTCCTCTGGGTCCCCAGGCAGAAGCCAGCCTGAGGTGCGGCCAAACGCTCACGGAGCCTGGGCCACGGCCATCAGACGCCGGGGACGGGGGCTTCCACACTGGCACCCGAAGTCCTTTGCACCTGCCTGTGGGATCCCACGTGCTGCCTGGGAAAAGGGACAAGGAGGAGAAGAAAGGCAAATTCGGATCCTGAAGAGCCCTCTCCGGAAGGGAGGAGGTAGACCTCAGCTTGAGGCTGGAGGGGCGTGTGCGTGGGCTGAGCTCTGGGGCGCGAGGCAGTGGGCTCAACTCCTCCTCCCTCCCTGTGTGGCCGGGTTGTCCCCGAACTCCAGCGGCCTTATCGGTTTGAGGATGCATCGCGATATCCGTGCCACACGTCTGCTCGTTGTGAGGATCCGACGCCACACGAGGAAGCGCGTGGAACATAGCAGGTGCCCGGCAAAGGGCTCCTGCCATCTTCCTCCTTGAAATGAATCAGGCGCAGGGAGAGGACAGCGCCCCAGGGAACGTGGGTGCGGCAGAGCGGGAACCACGTGATCAGTCACAAGGACAGATGGTGGTGGAGGACTCATTAAGTGTCTGCTGCGTTAGGTGATGTTGCTCACATCCTGTCTCACCTCCCCCCTCCCCGGAGCCCGATGAGTTCGTTACAGTTATGTCCCCATTTTACGGATAAGCAAACTGAAGCTGAATGTGGAAACTTCTCAGTTCTCTCTGCTGGTTGAGCTGGCAGAGCTGGGGATCAAACCCACGTCCTCAATACTCCCAGGCGCAGCCCTGTCTTGCGTTGTAAGGGTGGAGAGACAGTCCCCGAGAAAGGCAGCCCTGGGCCCCCACCCCTCCAGGCAGGCAGATGCAAGGCTTCTCTCCCAGGAGGGCTGAGTTGGGGGGGAGCAGGGGACTCTGGGGTCCGGCAAGCCCGCATCCGGACCCTCCCGGTAGCTGGATGACTTAACCTGCTTTACGTCTTTGGGTACGTTCCTCAGCTCTGGGACCTGTCTCTCCTCACCCGCAAGACGGGAATCATATTCGCTACCTGGCCAGGTGGTGAGGACAACTTTGGCTGACGGCCTGGTACAGCGTCAGCGCCCGGGGTGCGGGCAGTCCCCACCAGATTTCTGCGACAATTGTGCCTCCCACCATAAACTCCGTGTCTGCTGTTGACTGAGGAGAGAACATGTTCTCCTCCAAACTCAGTCCCCGCCCCTCCTCCGGCCGCCCCCCCCCCCCCATGTTCTGGAAGGTATTCGTAGCCACGAGGGTGCAGCCTTCAAGCTGCTGCTGGCACGGGCCGAGGGCTCACATGAGGTGGGGATGCCCCCCACCCGGAGTGCAGGCAAAGGCACATCGCAGCCCATATTTTGAGGGGGATTTCGTGATCTTCATTTTGTGTTGCTATCGGAGGAAAGTAAACTGTGGCTCCTGGCTGCCGGGGAAGGGGCTGAGCTCCTGCCAGGGCTGCTGGCGGCTGGCGCCGGCCCAGGCCCGCACCCGCGTCGACTGCGGGTGCAGGCAAGGGCACACACAACGTTCCAGCACACGCGTGACCGGCCGCACACGGAGGTGCCCGGGCGCTCAGCGCAGGGCGACGCGTGGCGGCCGGCTCCGTCCACCTTCCCCTCCTCGGCACTTGCCCTGTCTGGGGACCCTGCCTCTTCTGTTGTCTCCAGATGGCTGTGGGGCCTGAGCCTGTCCTCCGTCCTGGTTTCCTCATCTCTCTTCCTCTGGCTCTCCCTCCGTTTCCCCCGGTGTCTCTGGGTAGCCCCGGTCTCTGACACGCTGTGTCTCTCCAATTTTCTGACTCTTTCCTCCCCTGCTTTGTCTGTATCACGCCCGACCTGTCTGCTGACACTGTCTCTTTCTCTTTCTGATTCTCTCTGAATCCTGTTTCCCTGCTTCTTCAACTCTCTCTCTGTCCCCATCTGTCTCCATATCTGTCTGATTCCCTCTCTCTGTCTCCATATCTGTCCGACTCTATCTCTTTCTGTGTCTCCATCTGTCTCTGTATCTCTCTGCCTGCCTGTCTCTGACTCTCTGGGACTCTCTTTTCCCAACTCTTTCTGTCTCTGTCCTTCCTACCTCTCTCTCTCTCTCTCTCTCTCCCTCTTTTTTTTTTTTTTTTCCGTGACACTCTCCTGGAAACGCATCAAAGACTGAAGTGGCCGGATTTCAAGTGACAAACAGCACTACACCCAGGATCCAGCCCCCTCCCTGCACGGCTGCTTCCTCCTCCACATCCCCTGTCACGAAGAGAAGCCTATTGTGTCGGGCCCAGGGAGTTCGAGTTGAAGGGCCCGGGGGTCTGCGCCTCTGACTGCTCTGAGCTACTTCCCCATTGGCTCCCAGCAGCCTGTGCTCAGCAAGGGCTGAGCGACAGGAGGAGGCTCTAGTCCATAAAAGGGGGGGCGAGGCACCAGAACTGCCATTCTGAGGGGCTTTGGTGGTGCTCACAGCCGCCTCTTTGGCACCTCCTTCCCAGCCAGAGTCAGGGAGACCCCTGAGCCACCTGCCACCACCCTCCGTCCGACCTGCTCGTCCAGAAGCTGCCCAGGAACGAAGAAGAACACAGGTAATATCCACAGGGGCAATGGAACCTCTCTTTTGATTGTATTTGTTTTTCCCGGTCCTCCGGATCTGGGGGCTGCAGGAGCTCGGGCTGGGGGATTTCAGCTCTGGGTCTGATAATCTGGCAAATATGGTTACAGTTACGAGGCTAGTTTACAAACGCCAGATCAATTAGCGGGAGACAGACGGTTCTTTGGAATTTCCCTCTCAGTACAGCCCCGGCTTGCACAGGTGGGTACTCCTCTCCCAAGAGGACCACCCCTCGGTTTCAGCTCCAAGGTCGTCTTCTTCCCCAGCAGTCTGCACGCGTGGTACCCAGGTGAGGACGGGAGGCCCTGGGTGGAAGAAGTGAGTTTAGCCACTCGGGGCGGTTTTAAAGGTCAGTGATTCTCACCGGACATAGAGAACAAGGTCTGGGGGACGTTAATGAGATTCAGGGCTCTGGCATTTACCAAGTATAATGTACATCAGTGTACAACCAAGTTCAGCCTTTTCATTCTTTTTTGGATCATGTTTAATTGCTGACAGGGTGCCGGCTTGAGTGTTTCCTTGGGCGTGATTTCACGCAGAAATGAAGTTGGGGCTTATTTCGTTGGGAGGAAATGGGGAAAGAGAGTGACAGCATGCCAGGAGACTCAGGCTGAGCAGGATTTTTCTTGTGGGTTTTACTTCGAAAGGACTTGTTGCTTTCATGTAAATTACAGCAGGGAAGTCGGGCAGGGAGGAAAGCTCAGATGGCAACGCCATTTGCTCCCTGGTAAAGATATCCATGTTCAAAGAAAGTATTACAGAATCCCAAAGTTTGACTCCAGCAAAACAGGCTGATGAGTTTCGGAGGAAAGAAAAAAAGGAGGAAAAAAAAAAAAAAAAAAAAGCCCGGTGACGACATAAAGGTTGAATAGTAAATTCTGCGACCTTGTACTTTTTCCCTGGGTGTCTTTTATCTAGAATCTCTCCAAGCTTTACAAACATTCCTTAATTAAGTCTCCAACCTTCCCAGGGGAAACATGCTCTTCAGGTTATTGGATCTGATTTCAATTCCCTTCCCACAGACTGCAGATCTTCATTTGGTAAAATATACAAGTCTTTCTCCTTTGACAGGCATTCCAGGCAAGATCCGTTGCAAATTTCAGAATGTCAGTCCTCTTCGCCCCGCCCCCCCAACCCCCTGCCTCCCCCTCCCACAGCTACCTCTTCCCTCTCTTCTCCCCTTTCTTTCTCCCCTCTATCCCACCCCACCTTGCCTTTTGTTCTATTTTTGCAGGTCATTTATCTCCAGGCTTTGAGATGTGCGTGGGGGAGCTGTTGCAGCAGCCCGGGGGGGGGGGGGGGGGGGTAGCTGAGCTGCCCTGGGGGAGGTTTACGTTTGCTGCCGGGCTCTCAAGCCCACTGCTTTGCCCCAGATGAGCTAGAGGTGTGATGGGGGGCAGGCAGATCCTGTGTCTCAGCTGCCAGCTGGGAGCGGGGATGTCGGGGATGTCGCAGTGCTTCCTCGGGAACCCAGCATGCTTTAGCAAGAGCGGGCACAGGGACTGGCTCCGGGGCTGTTGGAGAAATTTGCAATCGCCATAAAGCAAATGGAAAGGGGTTAGGGTCTTGAGATAACTCCCGGGAGCCACGAACGTTCCATGTATTATCTAAATGAGTGTCCCACAGATCTGGGTTCAAATCCCAGAGCCCATCCGTCATTTGCTGTGTGATTTGGGGACGATAGCTGAGTGTTCATTTCCTCATCTCCGCAGTAAGGACGGTACTGTTGGCCTCCTAAGGTTATTGTGAGACTCCCGAAGGATGCTGGCATTCAGTAGGTACTCAATAAATGCTAGCGTTGACTGCTCACGTTCTCCCTGTCCACCCTGGCAATGTGTTATAATATCCTTCATCATCCACTCCATGGAGCTGTGTGTTATGTCCAGGAAGGATGCCTAACGTCTGGTATTTCAGTTTGTGGGGCTGGCACTCTCCTCCCCTCCCCACCCCATAATCTCCACACCAACAGAAGACCATCTCTTCGTCTGTCGCCTCGGGATCATGAAGTCTCTTCCCGATCGATCCTCCCGGGCCCCCCTTCCCACTGCCTACCTCCTTGGGCCATTCTTGCACAATTGTTGTATTTATTAGATGTCTTCCATCATTCTAAGCAGGATCAATAGTCGGTGGTTTGATTTCGACGCGTGTCTGAGAAAGCGCAGGCAACTAGCTGACTTCTCTCACCGTTTTTGCTCATCTCGGCCCATCTCGCTGCGTCTGACAAAGGGCTAAAAGGATCTCACCGAGGCTGGGCGGCCGGCTGAGCCCGGCCATTGAGGGCAGGCAGTAAATATTTCTGGGGACACCCAGTAAGCCCAGGATCAGGCCCTGGAGACAGAGAGGTGTCCCGGGTCCTTTGATGTCAGGCCTCATTAATCTTCCCCAGCCCAGGTCCAGACTCGTGCTCCTGGCAGAAGGGTAAAGAGCCCGGTCCACGAGGCACAGGAACGTTCTGGAGGCTTCTCCCTGAGGCCGTCCGGCTGTCCCACCGGCCTGAGTGGGAGGCTGCGTGCGGCAGGCACATTCATCGTGTTTGTCCACCGTCCTTTGGCTCTTTGACCTGTTACTGGACAGTTCAGTTTAAGCCGAGAAGGGTTTACTGAGCAGTTACTACGTGGCTGGGTCTCTGGTCCACTGACAGGAGGAGGGATTGATATTTGTGACTCACACGGTAGGTCAAGGCCCCGAATCCAAGTCTCTCTGTCCCTTCTTCCTTCCTTCCTTCTCCTTTCTCCCCTCCTCTGCTCCTTCTTGTCCCTTCTCCCTCTGGTTCCCAGCACCTCTTCCAGCTCTGTTGGGTTTCCATCATCTCTCTGCTTCTCTGGTGTCTTTATCAATTTCTCTGTGCGTGCAAGAGTCTCTGCCACTCCTATGGGCACACGCGTGTCTCTCTATGTGCATGTCTGTCTCTGTCTCCCTCTCTGTCTCTGTCTTTCTGTCTCTCTTTCTTTCTTCATCTCTTCATCTCCACCCCTCCCTGGCCCATCTTCCTTGGCCTTTCTCCGCATCCCTTCATTGCATCAAATAACAAAGGGTGAGGGTTTCATGTGACTCCTGCTCTTAAAAATCGTTCTTCTAAGGGGCGCCTGGGTGGCTCAGTCAGTCGCGCGTCTGACTCTGGATTTCTGCTCAGGTCACGATCTCACGGTTCGTGAGTGCGAGCCCCGGGTCTAGCTCTGCACTGACTGCCATCGTGGAGCCTTCTTGGGATCCTCTCTCTCCCTCCCTCTCTCTCTCTACCCCTCCCCTGCTCATGCTCTCTCTCTCTCTCTCAAAATAAATAAACAAAAGCTTAAAACACATGTAAAAAAAATCATTCTTTTATAAACGAGGTTAATAATCCCACCATGACCCCTGAGTGCAGGTTCGTGCTTCTCTCTGGTCCCTGAACCGCAAATGGCCCAAGAGAGGCTCTGCGCTTTGAGTATTGCTGGACTCCACGGTGGGTTCACTTTCCGTCCGGAATCCGAGCCCCCTCACCGCCAGCCAGGTGATAATCCATCCCTTGTTAATGACCCTAAAAGCCTCACGGGGACAGCGGCCCTCACTTCTCAGGGTCTCCCCTTGCCAGCCCCTGGGGACCCATAAAGGTGAACTTTGTGGTTTGGGGTGGGCTAACACTCCAGAAGACTGTCTCATCTTCAGGAATGTGGGGGCTCCGTGGGAGGGTCTGATGGACACTTAACGTGACCCCGTACCTCGGGAACGGTTTGTAGGACGAGCTGCAGGCTTACTTTTTAAACCTGCTTCTTCTATGTCCTTGCCTCTCGGCCCTGACCTGGTGATCTTGCCTCTCTGAGACTCTGTGTGCCCATCTGGAAAATGGAGCTGATCGTGCCAAGCCTACTGGAGTCTCCCGAGGGTGAACGTGCAGTCACGGAACTGACGTGCATAGCAGGGAGCAGGGTCCCGTAGCGGTGCCTTCACCAGGGATGCTATGGGCTCAGAGAATCCCAGCTACGCCACGCAGGTGCTCGGGACCCTGGGGCGCTTTGTCACTTGGTCCTCCTCCCTCTCCCCACCCGGAACCCGAGCCTGTAACAGTAGCACCTGTCCCACTAGGGGCCAGGGGAGGCCAGGGGCCCGGCACAGGGAGGCAGTGCAGTGGGCTGTGGGAGGGTCATTGAAAGCCTCAATGCGAGTCAGTGCGAGTCACGGCCCGGGTGTGGGAGGCCCCAGCTCTGTCTCCGCTTCCCTCCTGACTCATGATGTGACCTTAAACAAGTGACTTCATTCCTACCTTTTCCCATTTCCTCTTCTATCAAATAGGGATAATCATATGCAATAAAGTGCTGGGAGAGATAATTGCAATGTTAAATCAAGCCATTATTATTCCATGCTGGCTTTTTAATGCTTGCTACTCCTCTGAGCCCTCTGACTACAATATAGAAATATTGCCAAGAGTAGATGAGAGGGCGGGCAGGCAGTCCCTTCCCTTTCAAGAACTCTGGGCCCTGGGTAGGAAAGGGGACTACAGCGTGCTGGCCCTTTAAGTGATGCCCTCTGGGCAGCCCTCCTGAGGGACAGGGGGTGACACGGCCCGTTTATAGACCAGAAGTGAGAAGCCCAGGCTCGGGGAAGAGAGCGATCCCTCTCTGATTTTTCCCAGGAAAGTCAGCTTCCAGATGACGAGAATAATCCGAATTAGAAAATGGTTATGTAATTGATGAAAGCAGGGGTCAGCACGGCTTGTCCGTAGAAGACCAGCTAGTATATGTTTTTTGCCTCTGGGCTGTGCGGTCCCCGTTTCAACAGTCCGCTGTGCTTTGTAGCACTGAAGCAGCCGTGGACCACGGTGAGCAGTTGGGGGGGGGTTGTGTTCGTTCTCGGGGTTCTCCTGAGAAGCGGGATGTGTACGTATTGAGAAAGAGATTTAGTAGAAGGAATTGGATCATGGGATTGTGGAGGCTGGTGGGTCCTTTTCTGCCAGGGGAGAATCACCGCTCCTCTCCCCTGGCCCCTGCGTCCCTCACTGGGCTGTCACAAAGCCCACAAGGCAGTGGCCGAGGAAATGTTTTATACACCTGCAAGGGAAGAGGGTTTTTCCTTGGGAGGGCTGTGAGGACCCCGCGCCCCCCCACCCCACCCCCGGCCCACCCAGTCCGTGAAGGAGGCCCCTCCTTCCCCCTGGGCCATGCACACTCTCCACTGACGTCTATGCACCTGATACTCGCCCCCAGCTCACCAAGCGGGCTCGCTGCCTTGTCTTACCCCGGGAGCATATCTTTTTCTCCTCAGCTCCTTCCGGATCAGGCCTGACTCGCAGGCAGGGCTACTAATCTGATGCATGACTTCGAGCACAGCCCCAGAGCAAAGGTGAAATGCGCTCCCTCAGGACCCATCTGATGTGACGCGATCCTTTGTTTAGCCAACGATAAGGAAGGACATCAGATTCCTCAGGAAAATCCGCAGGGCTGATGTGTCTTTATTAGAGTCGCCTTTTAACCCCGAGAGATCTGGACAGAAGCCTGACTCCCACTTACAGGCCAAGCGAACGTGGCCAACCTCTCCTCCCCCCAGCCTCGGTCTTCTCCTCTGTACAAAGGGTACAGAGACACCGCGCCCCCCCCCCCGGCTGTGGTGACGATTAGAATCACGTGTCTAACGGTAATGCACAGCCTGGCACCTAGTAGGCTCTTGAGATGTGGTGGCACTGTTATTGGACTGGTGTTACCAGGAACAAGGAGCACTCAGCCCTGCCTGGCACACAGTAGGTCCTCCATATGGTAGTTGATTCGTTCACCAACTTTTTTTTTTTTTTTGGAATTTCAACTGCGTTCCAGGACTTTTTGCCGTCTTCTTTTCGCGCCTCCTGTAGCCCAAGAGTCGAACGGGGCCCCAGCCTCTGCTAGGAAGCCCATCATAATATCACTGTGTGCCAGGTACCCCCCCCCCAGGTGCCCTGTGCACGATCTCTTATTCGATTCCTCCCACCCCCTAAAGCATTATCGTTAGCCCCATGATGGGGCTGAGGAAACAGAGACCCAGCAACGTCAAGTAAGTTCCCCCAACTGGTGGTAAGTGGCAGGCCGGGATTTGAATCCACATAAACTAAGCACTTGGTGACCCCGCTTCGGGGCCAGGAAGGAACTGGAGACGCCCTCCTCTTTTCTCTCCAGCTGCACCCCTCTGGCCCCAGGCTGCCTCTCGTGGTTGTTAAGAGAAGCAGTTCAGGGCCGGCAGACTCAACTATCCAGCTCTGCTCAGCAGTGGAGATAAGGGAAGCTGCTGGGTGGGGACAGTGGCGACCAAGCTGCATGTGTCCCTTGGGGCGACTGTTGCCATACTGTAATGCAGGCCTGATGTCTCCAGGACTTCTGTTTTTTTAAGGTAAGGTGGAAATTACGACTTTGAAGTGTAAAAATTTCCCAATTTAAAAATGTTGGCAATAAAATTAAAACAAAGAAAAGAAAAGAAAAGAAAAAAGAAAATCCCAGTGCAAAGTCAAAATACCCAGTGCCCATTTTACTGAGTTTGTCCTACAGGCAGTCACTCTGAAGTGTCTGGACGTTTGCAGGGCTTGGGTTAGGGTTGGTTAGGGTCAGGGTTAGGGTTGGTTAGGGTCAGGGTTAGGGGTTAGGGTTAGGGCTGCTGGCTGGGTAGGAGGACGCCAGACGTCTCAGCCCTGCCCCACCCTGCCTGACCTCCTTCCTTGCTCTGACCCTTCCTGGGTAGCCCTCTGTTCTATCTTCCATGCCATCAAATTCTCTCTCCAATTTCTTCCTGGGAGACCCTCTGCGGCCACATAGCCATGGTTCTAATGGTGGAATGTGGGGGCCTGGGGTGATTTGGGTTTTCTTGGAAGCCAAGGCCTCTAGGCCATGCCCTTCCCTGGGTCAATGAGCCCCTCCTCAGATCATTGCTTTGAGCAAGTGAGGGAAAAATTCAAAGGTTCAGAATAATGTCCCTAATGTTCAACCTGTGACCTGTTTCCTTCTGTCTCCTTCTGTCCGGGACCTCCCTCTTTTTGTGTCTCATGTCTGTCTGTAGTGTTAGTCTCTCTCCCTACGTCTATCTCCCTCTGCGTCTCTCTCTCTGGACCATTTTGCATGTCTCCCTCCTTTTCCCCTCCCTCCTTCCCTCTTTCTATGTGAGGTTTTCCCTTACTTCCTCTTCCCTTCTCTCTCCTGGCTCCCTGGTTTCATTACCCTTTGCCGAATATCCATTGGCCTCATTGGTTTCAGACAATTGCAGACTCACTCCATGGCCTCCTTCCTGCCTTATGCCTCCTCGTCTACCCGGGCGTCCTTATCATCCTCCAATGCACCACGCACCCTCACTGTAGGGACCTTCATCTACAGAGATAACGTGCCCTCCGGGTAGGAAACTCAGAAAGTGAGCAGCCGTTATTTGACAGAGCCAGCATAGGTGACTGTGGGAGTTCACAGGAGGGGCCCAATCCAGACAGCCTTCCTGGAGGAGGCAACTGAGGTTGAATTTTGACAAACAAGGTTATCCGGTCAGAGGGAGATGGGAGTAGATGGGTGGGTCCAGACAGGCGGTCCAGGCAGAGGGAACCCCTTGGGGGAAGCTTGGAAGGTGGGGCCCATGGGGCACTCATTTGAGAATTGCAGGTGGTTCGAGCCAGACCCCCTGGATACAAATCCCAGCTTTCCCTCTTACTAGCTCTAGAATCTTGGCAGGGTTCTTTACTCAGTTTCCTTATCCGTGAGGAAGGCACGACAACTGTACCCGCCCCAGAGAGTCGCTGTGAGTAGAAAGGAGTTTTTTAGAATTCACGAGAACTGCTCGGAGCATCCTGAGTACGTAACAACCATCTGATCAGCTAGAATTATTATTAAATGTCAAGTTAGTGGATGAGAGGCAAGGTTGCCGACACTACCTCTGCCTGGGACAAAAAGGATCTCAAATCGGGCCTCCTACCTCGGCAGCCAAGCCGTGTGCGCGAAGCCTCTGGCCAGGAGTTAAGAATGTGCTGGATGGTCTCCTCCCCCCCAGGCAATTCGCTGCTGATCTCGTCACAGGCCAGCTCCGCCACCGGCCACCGCTGATACCAGAGAAAACACGAGCTGCCTGCTTCGCATCTGCACATAAAAGGCACAGCTCGCTCTCCTGGAACCCAATCCACTCAGCAGCCGGTAGAATGTGAGAGAACACGGAGGGCGGGCGGGAGAGGTGGGAAGGACCCAGGTCCACTTTCCTGGGCTTTCTTCTCTGAGCTTCCTGGTTTAGGGGAGCAAACCTTGTTCAGCCTCAGGACGGTTCTCACCTTCAGTCGCTGTGTGACCTCAGGAGATCTACCAAGCCTCTCTGAGCACCAGTTTTCTCGTCTATAAAGTGGGGATGATGATACCCGCCTCCCACAGTTGGCGGGTGGACTGAAAACAACATGCAAGTTCAAAGGTCCTGGGCGTTGGGTCCTCTGGGTCTCATGGAGGTACCCACGGTAACGAGTTAAAGTTGTTCTCGAAATTGTAGTCATGAAGGGCACACGAGTGGGGAGTCAAGCAGAACAGCCTTGCACCTTCACTGTTGGCCACAGGTCTTGGGTGATTCCCTGGACCGGAAGTGCCCACCTCACTGGGAAGGAGTAGATAGGATGATGGGCTTGAGGAGGGATGGGGGAACATCCTGTGTGCCCTGAGGGGGAGACTCAGCTCTGGGCTGTAACACGGGGCTCTGGGACCGTGGGGGAGATACCCTCCAAATCCCCCGAGCAAACAGGGTCGTTTGCAGGCTTGGGAGACTTGGAGGAGGGAGGGAGGGAGGACAGCATCCCTGTGAACAGAGTGACAGGCGTCAGGCTATAAAGACCAGGCTGGGAAGAGCCTGGAGCCTCCTGCCCGGAGTGGGGTGTCTCAGGGGATCTCCCCATTTCCAGCTGGGAGAACGGTACTGTGCCCCCATTTGAATGGCTCTGAGTCTTGATATTTGGTTTCTAAGGAGTTAATTAGGAGAGGAAGGAACCGACTGAATTCGTATGCCTAGCGAGTGCCTGCTATGGGCGGGTCAGGGTCCCGGTGCTAGGATACGGCAGGGACTGTGACAGGTAGCGCCTGTGCCTGTAAGGAGCTAACGCTCCAGTGGGGGAGACGAGGATCACCGACAGGGAACAAACACCTAATCGATAGGGCAGTAAGAGATGGTGAACGCCCCGATGCCAACAAAGCAGGGTGATGTGAGAGCGGCCCGGGAAGCCACATTAAACACAGGAGTCTGCAAATGCCTCCCTGGCGATTTGACATTTTGTTCATTTGATCATAAGGAGGAGCGAGCCTTGTTTAGATCTGGGCGAAGCGTATTGCAGAGGGAGGGACAGGAAGTGCAAAGACCCTGAGGCAGGAGCAACGTGGCATATTTGAGGAACCCAGAGACGGAAACAGGACACTGCTCCTGCCTTCGCGGAGCCAAAGTCTGAAGAGACACATAGATAATTACCAAATAGTGGGATATTTTGATGGAGGGGTGAAGACAAAGCAGGAATATCCCATTGGGCCTCGGAGATCCGGAAAAGCTGCCCGGAGGAAGCGATATCTAATATAGGGCCTAAATGGCAGGTAACAGAAGAGGAGAGGAAGGGTTTTCCAGTAGAGAGAATAGCATATGCAAAGGCCCAGAGGTGGGACAGGGCCTGAAACATTGATTAGAGGAATGGCAAGTAGCCGGATGTGGTTACGGTGTAGGGATGGGATTGAGGGTGTTCCTGTCATTTAGGAAAAGGGCCAGGCCTGACCTAGGGTGACATACCTGATTGCTTAATTGTCATGCTGAGCAGTTCATTTCGGGGTGGGCAGGAGGGATCCAAGAAGGAACTAGAGGCCGGAAGGCCAGCATGGAGAAGGTGGAGCTATGGCCAAGATAAGAAGAGGTAGTGGGGGGAAAAAGGCAAATTTCAGGGACCTTTCAAGGCAGAAAGGACTGGCCTGGGGACGCGCTGAAGAGTTGGGGACAAAGGCAGGTGATGGAGCCTCAGGGAATCCAGGAAAGCAGATACCAGGTGACTTCTGGCTTCGTGGGTGGGCAAAGTGGGTTTTGAAGGCCCACAGACCCAGGTCAAGTCCCAGCTTGTCCACTGCCTAGCTGTGCGGGCAGGTCCCTCGCCTTCCTGAGTCTCAACTTCCCCATCTGTCTGATGAAAACAGCACAACCCACCTCAGGAGCCATTGGGCAGATTGAACGCGCATCTGTAGGAAAGCTACTCAGCAGGTACTCAGCACGTAGCACGTACATTAATCCCCGTCCTTGACCCTTGGCCTGGGGCACCCACGGTGCCTCCTGAGGCCTCTATTTTCCTGACTGTGAAATGGGAACGAGACTGTTTGCCTTGCAGGGTCGACCGCAGGGCTTGGCGAGATGGTTCAGGACACGGACGCCGAGGAGGCGCTCACGGCTTCATTTTCTTCTCTTTCTCCCCCCGCAGCAGGAAGAGCTGAGACGGGATGGCGTGGCAGGGGCTCGTGCTGGCTGCCTGCCTCCTCGTGCTCCCCTCTGCCACAGCGGACTGCCTGTCCCGGTGCTCCCTGTGTGCGGTGAAGACCCAGGATGGGTCCAAACCCGTCAACCCCCTGGTAGGTTTCAGGGTGCCTAGGTCCTACGCCTGCGTGCGGAAGGGACCGTCTGCGTGTGGAGTTTGGGTGGCTGTGTGTCTGTCCTGTAGACTTGTCCTATCTGTGCGGGACACGTCCTGCCCTGTGGTCAGCCTGGGCACCTGAACTCCATCCCCACCTCAGACCTCACCACCCCCTGGCTCGCTCAGGTCTGGGACCAGCACTCAGGTTTCCAGGGAGTGTCATTATCGAGGCAGTGCTGGTCCAAATCTAGCCACTCCTATGGCAGGAGCGCCTTCCCCAGCCACTGGTGGACAGGATCCAAGCCTCAACCCCTCTCCTGCGTCTTAGCATCTCTTGGCCCATCCTTGTTGGCTTTGCTTTGAATCAAACGCCCCCCATGTGTCTCTCCCTCGATGGCAGCCAGGTTAGAGTCAAGGTTCCAAAGGTGCGATGGACGGAGCACAGGCTTTGGTTCTGCCACGTTCTCATTCCGTGACTCTGGAAACTCCCTCTTTGAGCTTTAGCTTCCTCATCCGCAAAATGGGGCGATTCTGTGAGACAGTGACGCAAAGTGTCAAACACACGATTCTAGCAGCTCTTCACAGAGATGCACGCGGTGCGCTAGGTGCTGCCCACACAGGACCGCAGCAGGGCACAGTGGTTAAGCGTGAGGACCTGTGACATTTAGGCTTACTGGGTCCAGGTTCCAGAATCGTCCGGTGTTGTCATCATCGTCCTCATGATCACCATCGCGATCACATTTGAAGCCCCCCAGCACTCCTATGAAATGGATACGATTGTCCCCCCAGGTTTGATGAGCCCCCAAACCTCTCAGTGTGTTTTTTCTACCATCCCGCATTGCTTTGGTGCCTCTCTAGAAAGTGTTAAGAGCATCCTTCACACCGAGGAAAGGGTGGGAGAGGCAAGTGCTCCCTCTGGAGTGAGAAGTTGAGGAGGATGTGTGAGCACCACACGATGTTCTGGGAAGATCTTACTTCCGATGTTGGCATCGCCATTTGCAAGCCACGTGTCCTTGGGAAAGCTGTCTCACCTCTCCACGTCTCCTCTTCCACTCAGACGCAGGGTCACCTACCTCAGTGCACCTGGGGAGGGGGAGGGATTAAAGTGGGAAGCCTGAAGTTTAGGAAAGGCAGCTACTTTCGATTGTCTCAGACATTGGACAAGGGACTGTCTGGGGCAAGGAGGGGTGCATGTGGCTTGACAGTTGGATGGGGGCGACGTTACCGCTGTGGTTTTTTGGGGATTTGCAGATTTGTTCCCTGGAATGCCAGGCCGCGCTGCTGCCTGCCGAGGAGTGGGAGAGATGCCAAGGCCTTCTGTCTATTTTCACCCCCTTCACCTTCGGGCTCAATGGCAGAGAAGATTTGGAGGCCAAGTCCGCTTTGGAGGGGCCTTATAGTGAGCTGGCCAAGCGCTCTGGGCCCTTCACGAAGGAGCTGGAGGAAAACAGGTTTCTTCTCCACACCCCAACAGAGGAGAATGCTCTGAGCAGGAGCCTGGCGGAGAAGCTCAGGGGTCTCTCTGGCAGGTTGGGGGAGGGAGGGGAGTCTGAGCTGATGGGGGGCACCCAGCTGCATGATGGTGCCATGGAGGCTAGGGCACTGGATTCCAATGAGGAGGACCCCAAGGAGCAAGTCAAACGCTATGGGGGCTTCTTACGCAAATACCCTAAGAGAAGCTCAGAGGTGGCTGGGGAGGGGGACCGGGATGGGGATAGGGTGGGCCACGAGGACCTGTACAAACGCTACGGGGGTTTCTTGAGGCGCATCCGTCCCAAGCTCAAATGGGACAATCAGAAGCGCTACGGGGGTTTTCTCAGGCGCCAGTTCAAGGTGGTAACTCGGTCTCAGGAAGATCCCAATGCCTACTCCGGAGAGATTCTTGATGGGTAAACCCCTCCCCATCGTGGAGTTGAGTCAGGAGCTTCCCCTGACACCCTTCCAGATTGGAGTACCCTCATTCATCCTACCTTGTACCCCCCAATCCCCATGCTCAGTTCAGCACTGTCTGCAAAACATTCAAACCCAGCCTGCCTCTTTTCTGCCTGGGTGCAGAGTTTGTCTGGAGTCAGCAGGGAGAAAGGACGGAGGTTCCTCTGTCCAGTAGACTCAGTGCTTGGCTCCAACCCTAGGCCTCTGAACTACCGCCAGCAGCGGCTTTTGATATTAATCCCTCCACCCCATTAATGTGCCCCCACCCCCACTCCGGTCCCAGGAATCCAGACTGACTTGTTCTTCATTCCTCTAGATAAATAACAAAACAAGGTAAACAAACAAATAGAAATCCTGACACTTTATCCCAAACCTTAAAGGACCTCCTTGTGCTCCCCACTTCGGAGACCGATGTTTTAGATAAAACGCTCAAACACCGCATTTTATTGGAGCAGGAATGCCTGCACTGGAGAGTTCAGTCCTCCAGTGGGCAACTGTTCAGTTGTACTCTCTGTGTTCTCATTGATTCGAAACACACCTCTTGAGGAAACGAGTTCCTGGACTCCCGTCCATGTTGGTACCCTGGACAGCACCCAGCTCCTCACCGGAGAGGAAGGGCGCAAAAACCCCTTCCAAAATGGTAATGAGAGCAGTGCTCCTACTGAATACTTAAATGATCACGGAGAGAGCGAGACAAACCAATTTGCTCTGTGTAACAAACTCAAAATGTGGACCAGTTCCCTCAGCCCTCATTAAACTAATTAAACAGATCGGTATCACACTCCTACCCCAGGATGAACTGAAGCTGAGTCAAGTCGATGAGGTTAAGCACAACCATGTTCTTGAGCAGCTGAATTGGCCGCCAAGAGTCTTAACCATCTGGCCAAACATATGCAATGGGCACTGGGTGAGGAAATCCAGAAGCAACAGCTAGAACGACAAAAAAGGACGTCTTCAACCCCTGGGATGATTCTTTCCTCTTCATGTCTCCGAATAAAACCAGAAAGGGGAATGAAATGATTAAGTGCTTGAGGCCAAATGAATTCCCTTGATTCAAATGAATCAGAGGCAGAGACCTCCCAATTCCTTGGTTTCAATCAAAGTCTCTCTCTTTCTCTCTGCTGCTTTTGCTCGCTTATCCCCAGGCATTATGGTTTGGTTTGTGGGTCCAGGAGGCTGGGCTGGAAAGGAGAGGAAATAGTCACGAGTTCAGTTAATTTGTCTAAGATGCTACTGAGCACATACCTCTTTGCGTGCAACCCCCAGCTCTCTCATGATGTTCCGAAATGTACAGATTGTTTTAGGGTTACTTCGTGTGCTTTTAAAAAAATCCCACGTATGCAATTTACCTAGAATTTGCTTATTCCTTAGTAGGCCTGTGTTATTTCCTACTCTTCCGGTGCAATAAATAAAAGAAAGTTGGTAATGACTCAGAGTGTGTATGCGTGCGCCTCAGTCCCCAGAGCATGAAAAGACCATTTGCAGAAAAGAGTGCTGGGGAATGAAAAATACACACACACACACACACACACACACACACACTCATGTCAGAAAACTAAGGGTAGGACAACAGAAAGAGCACACACTTTAGAGTGTCATAGACCTAAATTTGAGATCTGTGTGATGTTGGCTAAGTTATTGGACCTCTCTGAGCCTTTGTTCCCTCTTCTGTAAAAGACCGACCTAACTCCTAGAGACTGTCTCCTGTGTTGGATTACCAAGGCAAGAGGGACAAATTTTCCTAAGACAAAGGTGCTGGTGATGAAGAACTCTCTAGAGAACAGATGGCATCATGTACTTTACTAAAATGACATGGTTTATTCAATGGCATTGAGGACTGGGTACCCAGGTAACTCAGTCAGTTGAGTGTCTGACTCTTGATTTCAGCTCAGGTCATGATCTCACAGTTCATGGTTTGAGCCCCAGGTACGGTTCTGTGCTGACAGCACTGGAGCCTGCTTGGGATTCTCTGTCTCCCTCTCTCTCTCTGCCCCTCCCCTGATCACTCTCTATCTCTCTCTCTCTCAAAATAAATACATAAACAGTAAAAAAAATGGCCTTGAGGGTTAGTGTGAGGGGCGCCTGGGTGGCTCAGTTGGTTAAGCATCCGACTTCAGCTCAGGTCATGATCTCATGGTTCATGATTTCGAGCCCCACATTGGGCTCTGTGCTGACAGCTCAGAGCCTGGAGCCTGCTTTGGAATCTGTGACTCCCTCTCTCTGCCCCTCTCCCACTTGTGCTCTGTCTCTGTATCTCAAAAAATAAATAAATGCTAAAAAATATTTTTAAAAAAAGGGTTAGTGTGAAAGAGACTCACTCACTTAGTGGCTCCAGACCTCATGGGTCCCATTTGGCCAGTGGCTTTCTGTGTGACTTCATAGAAAACACAGGGTCGGAGAGGTCTCCTTTCTTCTTTCCTTCATTCAAGAAAGAATTAATTGAAATCTTACTGTGTGGTAGGTCTTTTTCTAGGTGCTGGAGGTATAGGAAAATAAAATGGACAAGATCTCAGCTCTTGTGGAACTTACAGTCTGTGGGGAGAGACAAATAAACAAGTAAACAACAATATAACTCTAAAATTAAAAATTAAATTAAAAAACAAAATATAATGAATTTAAAACTAAATATAAATGAAATTTAAAATAGTGGCAATTATTGTGAAGGAAACAATTGAGATTTAGTAATAATGGATGATAGGGGTAGGGGAGGAATATCCCTAGGCTGTTCAGGAAATCCTTCTTTTTTTAAAAACAAATTTTTTAATGTTTATTCATTTTTTGACAGAGACAGAGTGCAAGTGGGGGAGGGTCAGAGAGAGAGAGAGAGGGAGACCCAGAATCCGAAGCAGGCTCCAGGCTCTGAGCTGTCAGCACAGGGCCCGACGCGGGGCTCGAACCCACAAACCGTGAGATCATGACCGGAGCCGAAGTCGGCCGCCCAACCCACTGAGCCACCCAGGTGCCCCAGGAAATCCTTCTTGAGGAATATTCCATTCTTGCTGTTCATAGGATCATCAAGTTAGAAGGAATCAAGTTGGAAGGAACCTAAGGTTGGGATTATCTCCTCCAACTGCCTACTCTGTGCCAAAATTGACACATTGCCTATAAATTTTAATCTACTTGAATGCTTTCATTGAATTTGATTGCACAACATATTGCTACTCCTTAATGATTCAGTGTGGGGAAGTTCTTTCCGTCTATTGGGTTGAAATGTAGGCTTCTGTCACTTTAATGCATTGGGTCCTGTTCTTGCTGTCTGCCAGACTTTCTAGCAAGAATTTTTTGTTACTTGCAAACAAATGGCTTCTAACAATGTCAACTAGGTTAAGTGAACAAACAAAAAACCAAGTAATTTGTTGGCTCACATAAATAAAAAGTATAGGGCATTTAGCTTCAGTTCTAGCTTGGTCACGGGGCTCAGACAGAACACTGGGACTTCTCTATCACTAGGCTCTCTTCTCTCTGTGTTGGATTCGTTCTAAGACTGCACATGCGTTTAACATGCAGACAGTAGCTCCAGAAAATTCCCATCAAAGTTCACTGTACCTCATTAGCTCTGATTGGGTCATATGTCCAACCCTGAGTTAATGCCGACCATTATGGACAGGTTAATGCGATGTGCTGATTGGTCAGGACTGAACCTCATGGACAGTTACGGATTAATTCCACCCAACTCAAAGTAGTTAGACAAGGAGTGGGAAAAGGGAGTGTTTTTTTTTTTCTGTTTTGTTTTGTTTTTTGTTTTTTAGGACAATTGGAGCATGATTCACAGTAGAAGAAAGAATAAATGCTAGCCTACCAATCAGTAGGTGGTCACTAGTGAGTGAAAGTAGCTCCGTGGGAACCGGGGCAAGCTGGAGAGTGTATGTCATGGGGAATACGGGCTTAGAGTGGCCAGATTTGATTTTTTTTTTTCAGATTTGATTTTAAGAGACCACAGAGATCAGAATTTACATTTCTTCCATGTAAATTAGAATTTTTTTCAAAGAAGTAGTGAGTTAGGACAAACAATAACATGACTGAGATGAGACAAATCGCTTTCTTACCACAATCTTGTGACTTATTTCTAAATCTTTTTTTAAAAAATAAGAAACACTTTTTTTTTTTTTTTTTGGTCTTTAGATTCTCCCCATATGCCAGGGATTCCAGAATGCTATTGTTCCAGATTCCCTTTCTGGGCCCATTTCACTTGGTCAATGGGGCATGGCCACGTAAGGTGCAAAGAACACCGCTAAGGGTCACAGAGACCTGGGACCAGATCCCACTTTCCTGGTTGGCTCTGGGCAAGCCACTGAGCCTCAGTTTCCAATCTGTCAGCGAGGGGAGGAAAATAGTTCAGGAGGCGAGGATTCAGTAACATAAAGTCTATGATGCCCCTGGCACTCAAGAGGCGTGTGACCCAAGTTGCCGCCCCACCTTTGTGCGTGGTGCCTCTGATTACGGTATTCCAGATGTCACCTGAGTGAGGCATACACCTGTTGAAAGAACAAAATTCTCTTGATGGTAAGAGAAGGAGGAAATTTTTAAAAACTGTTTCATTGAGCTGTAACGTACGTGCCATAGAGTGTACTTAATCTTAAGTGTGTAGCTCAGGGGGTTCTTACATATGCCGACACCTGTGTGACCACCACTCGGATCACAGTATAAAACATTTCCAGCACCCCAGAGGGGTGATCATTTTTTTATGAGCTGTTGGAGGGGGATGGAGAGCAAGCCGGAGGAAGAAGTGGGACAAAAATATCGCAGACCCTGCGGAGTACTGATTCTTTGTCCACGTCGCCAAGGCCACTGTGCAGCGATCACAGAGCAGTCATTGGTTAAGGGATGCCAACATCCCGGTAACCTTAAAAGAGCGTGTTACTAATAAGCACGCCGTTTCCATGACAACGCCATACAGCATCAGCAGCGAGGAAAGTCTTGTTATAAGATCCCGTGGATTTGGATCGCCCCTCCTCCACCCCCAACTCCGAGCCCTTCACACTAACGAGCCCAGTGATGGGGCTTGTCTATTAATTAAAGGCCCCAAAGTGAAGACAACAGAAGTCCCCACGACAGTGCCAGGAACAATGGTTCCCTAATAGATGTCATTTCGGCATTCTTGATTCATGTGCTGGGTCCGTGCGGACTCCCCATTGTAGCTGTGGAGATTTACAACAAAGATTTATAATTACTCTTCTGATATGTAAATTTGCACGCAAGTCGCGCCCCCGCCCTATTTGTCTTGTCTCTGTCAAACTTAAGCCAAGCTCATTATTCTTTGTCCCCGGGACTCCCTCGTTCTTAATCGCTTTTGACATGAAGTTTGCCACGTGAAAATGCCCACCTTTTTGCCCGTAAGCTCCCTGTCATGCCAGCAGAGCTCCTAAAGGACCGCCCCAGTGTTTGTGAAATTTGAGAGTACTTTCCTGTCCCCTGGTGAGATCCATGTGGGGTATGGAAGGAGCACTGGACTGAGAGTCCACGGGCTTAGGGACCTGAGTGTGGCCCGCTCTGCCAACCGGCCATGGGGGTGGGCTCTGAATTCTCCAGGACACAGTTTTCTCTTTCGTACAATGGAAAATGTAAAACAGCTAATATCGTAAGGGCTTTTGTCCTTCCCAGAGCTTACACGTGATATTTGCATCAAGTACTGAGTCCGTAAACGAGGAGCAAAGCAAGTGACTCTCAGTTCCTTTGTCTGAAAACTGGGGTGGTGATTTCTACCTGGCCGGTGGAGGGGGAGGGTCCTATGAGAAGACACAGGGGATGGTCCCTGGCTCCAAGTTGGGTGGCCAGTGCCAATGCCGTCCCAACTCAAATCCATCCAATCAACCTGATGAGCATTTGTTTATTGAGCAACTGTTGTATACCCTGCACTGGGGTGGGGGCAGGCACTTCGAGGGTGATTAAGCAGAGCCTCTACGTCATCGGGCTCACTTTCTCGGGGGAGACCAATCACCTATAAATTACCCAACGGGTCAGTGTTGCAGTGGTCACGAGTGCTATGAAAGAGCATAAGAGGGTACGAGATACAAGTGATGGCAGATAGGAGGGGGTGCTCAGGGGATCCTGGAGGCCTGTCTGGTGGGGGAGGACATTTGACCAGAGGTCAGTGTAGGAGGTTGAGGCGGAGGGAGCTTTGTGCGTATCTGGGGGGAGTCGGTGGGGAGCATTCCAGGCAGGGGAGCAGCACGTGCAAAGACCCAGAGGAGGGTGCACAGTCGCTGTGTAAAGGAGAGTAAGAGAGCCTAGGGGAGGGGTGAGGGCAGAGGGCAGATGGCAGGAGGCAGAAGCAGAGAGGACAGGTCACGGAGGGCCTCCGGGACTCGGCACCGCCATGATATACACTGTCCTGTGGAATTACTAAAGCCTCCTTCACTCTCAGAGTGCCCTGGTTTGGGCAACATATCATCTTGCTGCCTCACGTTCGGGCATGGGAAGGACCTTGGCTTTCGCTCCGGGTGAGCTGGAACACTGGAGGGTCTTCAGCAGAGGAGGGACGGACGTTGTCTGACACACCAATTCAGAGGGATCAGGCTAGCTACCGTGTGGACAGCGGGCTGCAGGGAGCATGGGGGTCGTTCTGTGGTCCTGTCCACCAAGGGCGCCCTCCAAAGTGAACAGGAGAGGTGCACGAATGCCGCAGGTGCTTTTCTTCCTTGGGATCGAGGCCCCAGGTACAATATTCTCTTCTCAACTGCCGGCAGCGATGGGCACCAGGGCCGCGGGCGGGCAGAGGCGAGCTCTCAGGACTCTGCCAGGGGTGTTGGCGGCTGGCACTTAAGAAACCGGGTCTGCACAAGCCAGCCGGCCTCAAACCCCACTTGCCCTGCCCCCATCTCAGCCTTGAAAGATGTGGCCTCGGTGGTTTGAGCTTTGAGCTTCTGGGGAGAAGAGCCCCTGAATTGGGACTTACTTGTTTTACGTAAGGATGCATCATTGGAAAGCGTATAAATCAAGTTTTTACAAGTCCGATTGTATTTCAATGGATTAAGGAATATGGCTACTCAATTTCCTTATTGACTTTACAGATTTTAACAGGGTCCCCTTTGGAAACATTTGAAAAACTCAGAAAAGCATCCAGAAGGCTCCCGTGAAATGAACCCATGGTCAGGGTTCCCACATCAGACGTTTACTGAGTCTCTACCCTGGGCCGAGGCAGTGTGGGGGCCAGAACACGTGTGACCTCGGCCCTGAAGGAGTTTCCGGTTCAGCAGAGAAGACCTGATACGGCAAATAACTGTGGAGAATACATGAGGAGTTACTCTGGAGAGGGGTGTGTTACATAGTTTGCTGCAGGTGTGGAGAACAGGGGCCCGGCCTGATGGCGGTGCTGAGAAGCCTTCGTGAAACCCCACCCTCCCCGAAGCTGAGATCTGCAGGAGGAGCAGGAGTTAGCCAGGCATGAGCGCAAGTGAGCGCAGGGCAGGTTTTCAGGAGAAGGGTCGGCAAGGGCAGACAGAGCTCCAGAAGGTGGAAGGAGCTCCGTGGGCCCAAGCGTCCGGAGGAAAGCCAGAGTGGCCGAGCAGGGATGCCGAGAGGGCGCTTGATCACGCAAGACCTGTAGGCCTTCTGGGATGGCTCTACTTCAAGAAGAAAGGAAGCAAGTAGAAGATCTCAAGTCGTGAGGTGACATGGGCAGATGTGCTGAATCAGAGTTCTCTGGAACAAGGTGAGGCATAAAATAGTCATATATTAACCTACAACCAAGAAAAACAATACCACCATTGATCCCGCCCCCTAGAAACGGCTGTGATGAATGCCTTGGCGCGCCTCCTCCAGGATGGCCTCTCTGCTCATCTCCGAACACTGGAGGACACCCTGTCCTCACTGAACACTTGGTGTCTTAAGCATTTTTTTATACATTCTTCGTAAGTGCCATTTCGAAATCTACGTAATCGCAACAGTTCACAAACCGGATACCCCATAACCTACCCAAGCATTTCCCTGTGGGTGGAGGGACGGAACATCCCCATCTGTCTGGAACATTCCCGAGATTGTGCCTTCGCTCTGGTGTCATCCCAGCACTGCTTTTCATTTTTAACAGGGCCCTGATGGAAAGATTACGTGGGCCCCCTTCCTAGGGGCTAATCGTTTGAGTTGCTCGTGTTATTATCAATATTATTGCCCCGCGGTTGTGCACAACCCTGCGATAAGTGCGTCGCAGCCAATCGGCTTAAACAAACCAGACGGTCGCCACCGGACCTCGCTGAAAGCACCCTCAGCAGTCACCTCGTCGTGTTCCTCAAACTTCATCTGCCGCAGACGCGCTGCCGACACCGCCCCATGTTTAACGTTTGTCTTTCGTCCGGCTTACTCTTTTTTTCGAAAACTTCTGTGAATCGGTTGATTAAGGAAGAAAGCTTCCCGTCACCAGCATCGTTGGGAAGCCAGTATTCGATTCCATGGGTAGAAGGGGCATCACGATGAATTCAAGGAATAACATTGCGAGGGGGCAGCCCCGGCCTGAGTCCGCCAGAGACAGAAGGAAAGGAAGGTTTGCAAGCGTCGCAGGGCGGCTGTTAAAGATTCGCTAGCATTAGGTGGAGCCTCTCTCTCTGATAGAATCAGAAGGTTGCAAAGAGTATGATAACCTTTCCCCCTCTGGGGTTTTGGGGGGGCGGGGGCACCAAAGCGGGGCCCCGCATCAGTGAGGGCTGAGATAGTCTCAGACCGTGGCTTTGTGTGCAGTAATGAGTTTGGAGTTTACTCTCAGGGTTTTCGGCGTGACGGCGGCACGGTTATGCCGGGTTTCTGTGCAACAGATGCTACTCTGTGCCAAGCCCTGAACTGTCAACTGACTCACCGGCTCACTCGTCATTTATCATGGGGACACACAGGCCAGCTGCCTGTTCTCCTGGAGAAGGTTCCCTCTAGAAAATGAGACGGCAGCGAACCAGTAAAACCCCATGGTAACTTTACGTGAGTTAAATGCCGTAAGAGCTTTGAATTTTGAAGACGTCAAGAAGCTTTATTTTTTAGTTTTAGGTTTCCAGAAGAATTGAGTGAACGCACAGAGTTCCCATATACGGCTTTACGTACAGCAATACGTATGGCATTCGCTATTCTTACCATCTTGCATTGTTATGATGCATCACGATGCATTTGTTATAACTGTTGAGTCACAGGCCGATACATTATTACTTGCGTTCACTCTTCGTGCTGCATAGTCTATGGATTCTTGTGCCTCTACCGTCTCCGTGGTTGTGCCTTTTCCAGAACGTCATATAGTTGGAATCATACTATATACTATGTATAATATGGATAATATTTTTCAGACTGCCTTCTCCCACTTAGCATCGCATTTAAGCTTCCTCTGTGTGTATTCCTGGCCTGAGAGATCATTTCTCTCTAGCCCTGAATAATGCTCTGTTGTCCCAAGGCACCACAGTTTATTTATCCACTCACTTACTGAAGGACGTCTTGGTTGTTTCCAAGTTTTGGTAATTCTAAATCAAGCTGCTATAAACATCTGCGTTCAGGTTTTTGTTGGGGGCGGGAAGTTTTCAACCGAGAGTTTTACTTTGTATTAAAGTTGCAATTTAACTCTTAACATTGTTTTTATGACAAAAAAAAAAAAAAAAGACATGAAAAGTGGGAAGGAGCCAGCCATCGCAGGGCTGAGGGGAGAGCATCCCAGACAGAGGGAACAGCAAGGGCAAAGGCCCTGGGTGGGGTGGGGCGGGGCGAAGGGGTCCACGGGGGTGTGGGGAACAGCATGAGGCCAATGTGGCTGGTGCTGGCTGGAGGAGGTGGTGATCTAGGCAGGCCTCCAGGCCACAGTGAGTATCCGAGATTTTATTACCAGTGCTCTGGGCAGTCATTTGGGGCCTTAAAGCCGGGGGTGGAGGGCCGAGAACCGCAAGGTGTTTGTAGACATTATCTCAGGGAATCTCCCAGAACCCCGTGGGGTCAGAACACAGTCTCCATTTGCAGAGCCGAAAACTGAGGCTGAGAGCCAGAGGAGGCTCGCAGTCCCTGTCTGACTCCACTTCCGGATGCTGTGGCACAGAGCAGGGGAAGAGAGAGAGGCAGAATCCGAAAGGAAGACTCGGAATATCTATCTGAGTTGCAGCTGAGGCGGACAGCTTCAGAATTCAATTAGGCCTTAAGGAGATTAGCGAAGGAAGTTGGCTTTGACCTCCAGGGCAGAGGGTGGGCCAGGCAGGGAGTGGGGCGGGGGGGTGGGGGGGGGGTGGGGGGGTGGGGGTGGGGGTGGTGGGAGGTTGTGGTTTCAGATCAGACAGAAGAATTAGGTAATGGGTATGGCCAGAATCTAATTGCCCAGGAGCCCAATCTCTTTAGAGGAAATGGAGTCCCCCTGTTGCCATGGCAACCAATTAAAAAAGGGCTCAGCAGGTCCATCGCTGCAAGAGAGACATCACCCTGGACACCGAGGTATCTATCACATCCCAGCCAGCTCTCTGGTCAACCGGTGCGTCGGGACCCGTAACAGTGATGCCTTAAACCAGGTGAAGTTTCTTTTTCTCATGAAAAAGTCAGAGGCGGGCGGCCCAGGGCTGTGTTTTTATTAAGCTTTTGCTGCAGAAACCGACTGCCCCAACTCTTAGTGGCTGAAAACAACTCTTTACTTCTCCTCTCTTCGGTGTGAGGGCAGAGCACCTCCCCTGCGGGCTTTATCTGGGCTCCCTCATGCAGCTGCCGTTAGCGGGAGGCTGGCAGCTGGTGCTCAGGGCTGAGACCCTCACCCTGGGGTAGGCTGAGCTGGCTTCCTCACATGGGGTCTCAGGTCAGCACTCTCAGGGGGCAGACGCGGAAGTTGTGCGGCAATAGCCTCGCCTTGGAGGTCACCCCAATGCCATTTCTGCCCCGTTTGACCGATCAAAGCCCGTCCCAGGACCAGTCCAGATTCAGGGGAGGGAAATAAACATCTCTTGATGGGAAGACAGCAAAGTCACATGGCTGGGAGGCATTGGGATGGGAGGGATTATTCCAAATGACCACAGGCCGAAATGGACGTTCTGCTCTACGGAGTCATCCGAATCCTGGGGTCCTTCCTGCTCACCGCTCCCCTATCCCTAGCGCAGAGCCCTGGTCCTCGAGGTCCAAGAGAAGAGTTAGACACAGACTACGACACCCAAGGTTCAGCTGGGAGACTGGAGGGACGAACAAAACAGAGGGAGAAAGGACATAAAACACCAGCTGTCTTTTCAGAAGGGTTGCTGGAGGGGTGCCACAGAATGTTTCTGCTTATTTCTCACTGGCCAGATCTTAGTCACATGGCCACACTTAGCTGCAAGGGATGCTGGGAACTGCCATCTTTATTCCAGGTGGCCAAATGCCCATTCGGAATCTGAGGTTCTATTTCTATGGAGAAAGGGGAGCATGGATAGTGGGACCCAGCAGTTTCCGACACGAGATGACGTTCTGCCCCTGAGATGACAGTGTACTGAAGGAAGTCACCCCAATCCACTCAGGATGGAGAACTGTCTCCTCACTGGACAAATGCCCGGAACCCCACAAAGGTTTAGAAGTGAGACCCATATCATTGTGTATTTGGTATTTAAAGTATTCATAACATTGAAGAGACCTTTTTTTTGCATATTGAAGTCTGAACAAATTAGCCTTGTGACTCCAATTTAAACTGTGTAATTAATTTTAGACTTGTGATTTCTTCTGTCAAGACGCAAACAAACCCTCTTATACCAGATTTATAAATAAGACCAAAATGTGTAAGAGAGTTTGAGACCCATTGTGTGTATAAGTTTTTAAATTAGATTTTCCAACGCGGTTTAAGTGCTTTGGAAAGTTTTGCTTGTCAGGTCAGGCAATGGGAGTATTTAAAACAAGGAGATTGGATGTGTTAAATTAGTAAGTCCTGTGTAAAATGTTGAAGATAATTTAATTAACCAAGTTTGCAAATGGGACGGATCATTTAACTGAGTATGAGTGGATTGACCATTAATCAAAAACCCCTTGAAAGTGACTGTACAGAAATAGAATAATGGTTTATAAATTGAACTTAAAGGCTGAAGAATAAGTAGGTTTTTTTAAAAAAAAGCTACTGTAATACATTGAATGTTAATTAAATAACAAGCGCTAGCAAGGAAATTTTTCTGTATACAAAAGAGCTTCTCCACACTGACATTCTCAGGCTCGCTCAGGAACTAAGTTGGGATTTGGGGGTGACCCCAAAGTCCCTGCTTATGTCCTGGCCACACCGTGATGCCAGCCTGGGGGGGGGGGAGTGGGATAGAACTGGCAGGACATGGCACCTGCCTGGATGGCGGTGGCGGGGGAAGGGTAGCAAAGGAAAAGATGGAAAATATACTGCCTGCATGCTGGGCACAGGTGTGTGTGTTCAGAGTCTAGGTAGGCTGCAGGTGTCCTTGAGAGGATCCCCACGGTCCCATCTCACTCGTCTCACTCCCAAGGCTACACGTTGACTTTCAATGGAGACTTGCCTTTGGAGAGAGGGGGGAAGATCCCGGGAGACAGTGATGAGAGTGTCAGGGTTGACACTGGGGAACTCTGGAAGGCAAGGGCTCTATGAGTCATCCCCGCACCCTGTGCCTGGGAAGGGACGATCCCGGACATAGTGATAGCCTGGAAATGACCATTGCTGACTTTGGTAGTCAACGCTGGGAGCCACACCACATTTCCGGCTGGCACACTGCCATTGCTGTGAATCCAGGCATGTACCTTCCCTGCCCTCTTCTCCAGAAAAGTACCTTCTCTCCAGCAACTCTGTCCCCGGCCACCCCAGGCTTGGAGGTACAAAAGCCCAGTCCCTCACCTGGTGTGGGTGCAATTCACACTCCAGAAGCTCATTTGGGATCAGGCTAAACTAGTCCACGGTTGGCACCACTTTCTTGCTTAGCGACGTGTTGTGGGAAGTGGTGATGGCTGCTGATGAAGTTCATCTGAAGGTCAAGCTTCTTCCTTGACCCTCAGTCTACTCTGCCTAGTGGATAGCCATCATCAAAGACCCTCAGTGCTTGTGGAGTGTTGACTTGAGTTATGTAAAGCCCTGGCACACAGTAGGCCTTCCATTTAGTGTCCATTGCCTCCCCAGAGCCCCAGCCTCTTTTGTGGTGATCCAAGGAAGTCTCAAGGAAAATCCCGTTCCTCTGTAGTGACCTGGCTGCAGTCTTCAGAGCTGCACCTGGTCTTCATGGAGGTCTTAAGTGGGCAGTAGCCCCTTGGTCCAACTCTTCTGGATGGGTCTGCAAAGATGCTGCATCCACAGGAGGTGGCAGCAGCGAGGCAGGTGGCTGAGAGCCACCTGTGTCTGATCTGGGAGCGCCCCCTTGTGGCGAGACAGAGCAATACATGCTGAGGGAGGTTTCCCACCATCCTGGTGGTCTTGTGGTTGCAGACAAAGAGAAAATGAGAATTTCAGGTGAGAGCTCAGGATCCTATTTAATATAAATGGGTGGTTGTGAGCATTCTGGTCGGAAATCTTCTCTGCACTTCCTATTAAAACAGGCTTTCTTAGGGCTGTCTTTTTCCTTTGGCTGCAAATGATGAAGCAATTTCCTCACCGTGAAGAGAAGGAAGTAAGGCTTGTTGTAGCTCTCTGTCAGCAGGGAGGACAGGGAGCTTGGGCAATTGGCTTTCAGAAATTTAAGCCTCACTCGAGAACAAAGCACTTTTCTGTTTCCATGCATCCTATCTTTTTTTTTTTGTTCCACTCAAAATTTACAATTAAGATAAAACCAGGACCGATTTATTTTGTTGTCTGGCCCTGAAGCTCTGGGGGAAAATTTAAATCATAACGATGACGATGATGATGATAAAAGCAACAATAATAAACTACACATGCTGAGGGCTCTCAACCAAGATTGAAATACGTGAGTGGAAGAGCATTTCCTGAGCAGAGACCAGAATCCCAGGAGGTGTCATGGGTTAAATCCAGCTGCTCAGATGGGTAAGTGAGAAAGTGTGCCTCCAGGAGAGGGGAGACTAGGAGGGGCTTTGTAATGCTAAAAAATATTCAAGGTATTTCAAATAGGACAAAAACGTGGGCGTGCTGGAGTGAACTAACATTTGTTGAGCCCCTATTATTACCACGTGGCTCTTATTACTACCTCTTTATAATAGACTTGACAAATAAAGGCAATCATCTCATTTACTAATGGGGGAAATAGAGGCTTAGAGAAGAAAAAGGATGAACTCAAAGCAACAAAATCGAAAACTCAAGGGATCGAAAACTGATTAGAACCAAAGCCTCTTACTATCAGCCCTAGTGTTTACCATCGCATTGGGTGAACTCATCTACTGACATTCATTTGGTCCTTCATTTATTTAACAGATGTTTGCTGAGTACCTACTACGCTCCAGATGCCTTCCAAGCTCTGATTGCTTGGGTGGCCCAGATTACCTTCTTTCTCTACTTTTGTTCATCAACTCATTCACCTATCTACTTGTTCTTGATTTTATTCATGCAAGTTGTTTACTCATTCATTCATTCATTCTCTCACTTATTTTCTCCTTATTCATTCACTCACTTGTTCATCAATTCACTTGCTCATTCATTCTTAGTATCATTCACTTATTTATTTATTTGCCTGCTCATTGTTTGCTCTTTCTCTTACTCCATCTTGTCGCTTCTCTAATCCTCATTTACTCATCGCTTCACTAATCTGTATACTCACTTATCTGTATATCACTCCACCTACCCATTCCTTCACCTATCCTTCACATATCCACTTACCCTTCCATCCATCCATAACTCACTCATCCATCCATCCATGCATCCATCCACCTATCCCTCACATATCCATTTATCCCTCCACACATCCATAACTCTCTCCATCCATCCATCCATCCATCCATCTATCCACCTATCCCTCACATACCTATTATCCCTCCATCCATTCATAACTCACTCTATCCTTCCACCCACCCATGCAACTATCCATCCACCCATCAATCCATGCATCTCTGTTATTTCAGGCCTCTTGTTGGTCCTGAAAATCAAGAAGTAGATAAAACACAGTTCTAACCTCTGAGGTACTCATCATCCAGTGGGGGCAAATAAGAAGAAAAGCTGTACTTCACCGTAATTAGAACTATGACAAGGGGCTGGCAGAGCACAGAGGGAATCCTAAATCATCTGGAAGGTGAGAAGTCCTGGAGGAGATCTCGGCAAAGTCCTAAAGAAAGAATTAGCAAAATGAGGCATGTTGGAGGCAGTAGGAATTTTAGGCAGAGGGAATAACATGAACGTATACTTGGAGGCAGAGCAGGGACCTGCAAGTGTGGCTGGAACTTAAAAACAAATAGAGGGAAGGGCAGAGAGGTAGTGAAGGGTGCGTGTGACTGCCTGGGGCCACACCTGCTTCTCTCCCAGGCATTGACTTTTAAGATATTTGGCTCTGTGCATTGTGAGGATGGCCGTGTTGGGAGCTCTCTGCCCTAATGCCCTTCTGGCTTCCATTAGCTCTGAAAGAACAGCCCTGTAGGACTATGAGAAATCCAGGCATCTCTACATGTCCTTGGTGACAGAGCCCACCTCTCCTGATCACTGTCACAGCCAGTGGTGAAGAGTCACCCTTAGCCCTCTCCTCTGTCTGTGGTCATATCTTCTAGATCAGTCTAGCACAGCCCTCCCCCGCTTCCACTTCCTCTCCCATGTCTGGTAATTCTCCAGGCCCTAACATTCCACCTCTTCACCCCATCCACCCCCTACTTATTAGCCAGACTGACATTTACCTAATTTGATTCCCCATTATTTCTTGCCAGTATCTCTTTACCAGCCCCCTCTCTCATCTTTCTGTCTCTGGTGGCTTTCTGCAGTCCCCATCCACACGGCCATTCCTCTGGCACCAGAATGGCCTCCCTCAAACTCCAATATCCCCATGCCATGCACCTGCATCAAACCCTTCAAGGGCACCTTGTTCCGGGCCAATGGGTCAAATCCAAACTCCCTGGCCAGGCATTCAAAGTCCTTTCCCATTTCTCCAGGCTTGCCTGGCATTCAGAGTCCTTTCCCATTTCTCTAGGCTTGCCTGGCTTCACCTCCTTACGTGTATACTCCATGCTTACCAAAGTCCCAGGAGCTCCCCAACACATCCTTCTATTCACCTCTGCCTCTGCAACACTGGCCCTCACCTACGATGGCCTTCCCTATCTTGTCTCCCCAGAAGACTCCTGTTCCTCCTTCAAAACATGGCTGGTTACATCCATTTACCTTGTCATGGCTGCTATTTTTCCAGCCACGATGCTTTACTGCAGAGAGTTTTCTTCTGGCTGGCTGTCTCCCCCAACTAGACTGCAAGCCTCTGGGAGGCAGAGCCTTTTCACAGTGCTCACTGTATTCTCAGAGCCGAGAGCAGTGCCTGACATGTGGAAGGTGCTCATTCAATCTATAGAAGAATGAATGAGTGAACAAAATATCTCTATGGATGCCTGACTCTTGATTAGACCAGTGTTCCTCGGTCCTCTGAGGTATGTGTCCAGCCTAGTCATTTATCCTGCCATCAGAGCAGGTCTGCAGACCTTGGCAAAGGTCTGAAAAAATGCTGGGACAATCTGGTTGCTTGGCATTTGGAACTGGCTTCCAAGGGCTTGTCCTCCCAGAGAGATCTTATCTCTAACGCTGATGGGCAGAACAATGTTCTGAGGGTGGGACAGGCCACCCAGAGAATACACAGCTGCCAAGCTCTCAGTGAGCTGTGGTCTGGAATCAGAGCCAAGGCCCCTGGGAAGAAGGCGGTGGCACACGAAGATTCATTTGGAGGTGCTAGCAGCTGCTTCCCCGGGCTAACTTGATGCTGCTCTGCACTGACATTCCTGTACCACATGCTGGGAAGTCCTCCTCGTTCTCAGCCCCCGGCACAGATGGCCCAGCCTTCTGCTTTGGCCCTACAGGGGAGGGACCACACGTCCAAGAGGAGGCAGAGTGGGATGTTAGAACACAGCTACTGGGGCTCCACCTCTGACTTGGAGGTGGAGTTGTCAAGTTCCTCCACTTCTTCGGGCCTCAATTTATAACCTCAGCCATAACACAAGGGTGACATTAGTATCTACCTCATGGGGCCATTGGGAGGATTAGATGACATAATACATCTCAAGTCCTTGAAACACTATGAGGCAAATAAGAAATGTTCAATAGGAGTTAGTTGTTACCATTTCCTGAGTCTTTACCACCAAGGGCAGCAAACACCAAGTGCCTAAAGGACCAAGCATATTATTGGGTCTTTTTTTTTAAGTTTATTATTTTTTTTTAGTAATCTCTAAACCCAACTTGGGGCTCCAACTCACGATCCCAAGATCAAGAATCACACACTCTTCCAACTGACCCAGCTAAGCACCCCTGGGGTCTTGATTTTAATCCAATCTGATAATGGCTGCCTCTTTAATTGGGGCATTTAGGCCATTTACATTTAATGTGATAACTAATATGGTTGGGTTTAAATGCACCATCTTGCTATTTGTTTTATATTTGTCCATTTGTTGTTGTTTGCTTCCTTTCTCTTTTTTTCTGCTTTCTTTTGGATTGACTATTTCTTATTATTCAATTTTATCTCCTTTGTTGGCATATTAGTTAACAGCTTTTTTGTTTATATTTAAAATCTTTATTTTTTTAGAGCAGTTTTAGGTTCACAGCAAAATCGAGAGGAAGGTGCAGAGATTTCTCACATGCCCTCTGCTCTCACACACGCACAGCCTCACCGATTACCAACATCGCCACCAGAGGGTACATTTGTTACACCTGATGAACCTACATCACCCTACAATACAATGCTGATTCTTCCCAGGATCCACCACCACCACCCCTCTTTGTTTCCAGACCTAGAACTGGACTTAAATCTCAAGGTCCCAACATTTGAGGTACAAAGTGAATTACACTCTGAAAGAACTACTTGAGTTTTCCAATTTTTATGGGCAGAAATTCCAGGAACATGTGTGAGAATGAATACTAAGGGGGTAGGATAATAGTGGAAGGAACATAAAGTAGGATCAGGCCAAATTTATTGACGTGGGCTCACTAAGCAAGGGTTCCCCATTTGACATTGTAGTTCAAGGAGTCAGGAAGGGCTCTGTTTGGTTGATTGGCTGAAGCATGAACCAAAAGATAGACAGCCCACTGTGAGTGAATGGAAATGCCCAACGTCCCTTGGTTCAATGTAGGTATAGGGATTCAGAGGCTTAGGGAGATCGGAATGTTAGAGTGGATTTGTAATTTAAGATCTAGCTTGATCCCAGTGTCGTGAGACTGAGCCCCACATCAGGCTCGACGTGGAGCATGGAGCCTGCTTAAGATTCTCTTTCATGGGGCACCTGGGTGGCTCAGTTGGTTAGACATCAGCCTTCAGCTCAGGTCATGATTTCACAGTTTGTGGGTTCAAGCCCCACATTAGGCTCTGCACTGGCAGTGAGAGCCCACCTTGGATCCTCTGTCTCTCTTTCTCTGTACCTCCCCCATTAGTTCTCTCTCTCTCTCTCAAAAATAAATGCAACATTGAAAAAATTATTTTTAAAAAAGCTTTAAAGATTCTCTTTCTCCCTCAGCCTTTCTCCCCTGCTCACACTCTCTCTATAAATAAATAAATAATTAAGATTTAGCTCACGTGAGGAGGTTCCAGAAGACATATCTTTCACCAGTACTCTGAGAAATCCATTTGTGAGAGGAGTCCCAGCATCCTTGAAGAGCCCTGTGATTGCTCTTCTCTGTAAGCTAGACCTTAGCCTGGGAACTGAAGCCACGCAACCGGAAAACCTAAATGCAATGGGAGCAAGTGGGTCCTGGGGTGGTAGGAGCCACGTGGTTGCACTCAACCACACCAAAGGCAAGGTTAGTGTGATTGCCAGAATGGACAGCAGAATCCAAGCATCAATTAGAATAGTGTGACGTGTGATGACCCATGGTATTCCTAGAAGGGAAATAGGTATTCATGGTATTAATCATGGTATTCCTAGAAGGGAAATAGGAAGCCTAGTAAATTCTTACTTGATCTGTTTAAGCAGAGGAGTTCTAGGTCAAGTGAACAAGAGTCTAACTCAAATCATAACAATGGAGTCATGGCCCCTCAATTGATCCCCAGACTTGAGTCAGTTTACAGATCCAGAACCCCTTAATTGAGGGGATGCTGGGTCCCCTTAAGGAAGGATCCTGATATACTCCTCAAAATTTATACTGATAATCTTTTCCCAGTCTTCCCCCCCAAAAGACCTACAGCCTTTTGCCAGGGTACCTGTACATTAGGGAAAAGGAAACAACCAGACTGTTCAGGGAATATTGGACACTGGCTCTAACTTTAATTCTAAGAGACCCCAAATGTTGCTGTGGCCCACCAGTCAGGGTGGGGGCTTATGGAAGTCAGGTGATCAATGGGGCTTTAGATCATATCTGTTTTACCATGGGTCCCCAAACTCAACCTGTGGTCATTTCTCCTGTTCTAGAATGCATAATCAGAACTGACATACTTAGCATCTGGCAGAATCCCTGACTTTGTTCCCTGACCTGTGGAATGAGGAATGTTATTGTAGGAACAAGTGAAAGGCCAAGTGAAAGCCACTAGAACTGCTGCTACTTAGAAAAATAGAAAATCGGGGCGCCTGGGTGGCTCAGTGGGTTAAGCGTCTGACTTCAGCTCAGGTCATGATCTCAGGGTCTGTGAGTTCGAACCCCCCCTCGCCACCCCATTGGGCTCTGTGCTGACAGCTCTGAGCCTGGAACCTGCTTCAGATTCTGTGTTTCCCTCTCTCTCTCTGCCCTCCCCCCACTCACACTCTGTCTCTCAAAAGTAAAGAAATGTTTAAAAAAATTTTTTTAAAGAAAAATAGTAAATCAAAAGCAATACCACATCCCTGTTGGGTTGCAGGGATAGCACCACCATCAAGAACTTGAAAGATGCAGGGTTGGCGATTCCAAACCATATCCTCCTTCAACGCTTTTATTTAGCCTGTGCAGAAGAGAGACACAGCTTGGGGAATGACAGTGGATTATCATAAGCTTAACTAAGTGATGCCTCCATTTGCAGCTGCTGTACCAGATGTGGTTTCATTCTGTGAGCAAATTAACCCATCCCCTGTTGCTGGTGTGCAGCTACTGATCTGGCAAATGCTTTTTTTCTCCATCCTTGTCCATAGGGCCCACCGGAGCAGTTTGCTTTCACCTGGCATGGTGAGTAATACACATTCCCTGTCCTACCTTGAGGGTATATCCGCTCTCCAGACCCACGTTATAATTTAGCTGGCAGGGATCTTGATCACCTTTTCCTTCTACAAGATGTCACGCTATGGGGCGCCTGGGTGGCGCAGTCGGTTAAGCGTCCGACATCAGCCAGGTCACGATCTCGCGGTCTGTGAGTTCGAGCCCCGCGTCGGGCTCTGAGCTGATGGCTCAGAGCCTGGAGCCTGTTTCCGATTCTGTGTCTCCCTCTCTCTCTGCCCCTCCCCCGTTCATGCTCTGTCTCTCTCTGTCCCCAAAATAAATAAAAAACGTTGAAAAAAAAATTAAAAAAAAAAAAAGATGTCACGCTAGCCTGTTACATGGATGACATTATGCCAATTGGACCCAGTAAGCAGGAAGTAGCAACTACTTTACATTTACTGGTAAGACATTTGCGTGTCACAAAGTGAGAAGTGAGTCTGACAAAAATGTGGGTGTCTTCTACCTCGATGAAAGTTCTAGAGGTCCGGTGGGGTGGGCTGTGTCAAGACATCCCTTCCGAGGTGATAATCAGTTGCTGCGTCTGGCCCCTCCTAGGGCCAAGAAAGAGGCACAATGCCCAGTGGGCCTCCATGGATTTTGGAGGCAACGTATTCTCCACTGGGGGGTGTTAGCCCAGCCTGAGTAGTGAGTGACCCGAAAAGCTGCTCGTGTTGAGTGGGGCCCAGAGTAAGAGAGAGCTCTGTCATTGTGCCATCTGATCCAGCAGAGCCAGTTACAGAAATCAGGGCGATAACTGTCTTGAGTATTTCCTCCTTATTTAATTATGAATACATTTGTGTGGATACAGATTTCTTTTTTTTTTATTTTTTTTATTTTTTTTTATTATTTTTTTTAATTTTTTTTTCCAACGTTTATTTATTTTTGGGACAGAGAGAGACAGAGCATGAAGGGGGGAGGGGCAGAGAGAGAGGGAGACACAGAATCTGAAACAGGCTCCAGGCTCTGAGCTGTTAGCCCAGAGCCTGACGCGGGGCTCGAACTCACAGACCGCGAGATCGTGACCTGGTTGAAGTCGGACGCCTAACCGACTGCGCCACCCAGGCGCCCCTGGATACAGATTTCTTAAGTAAGTATCTTTGTTTCCTCTGTTCTGTTATTACCTTATCATGTAACATAAGATGTTTTGACTTTAAAATACCGGTATTTAAGGATTGTTAATTTTACATCATATTTCAGTAATCCTCCCTTATCCATGGTTTCACTTTCAATGATTTCAGTTACCCGTGGTCACCCACCGTCCAGAAGTAGAGGTTCCTCCTTTTGACAACATCCGAAAATCCATAGGAACCCAACGCTTCGTCAGGAAGCCCCTGTCATTCACCACACTTCATCTCATCACGTGGGCACTTTAGCACTTTACATCATCACAAGAAGAAAAAGAGTGAGTACAGTACAGTAAGATATTTTGAGAGAGAGAGACCACATTCACATATGTGAATTACAGTATGTTATTATTGTTACGGTATGTTGTTATAATTTGTCCTGTTTTATTATTAGTTATTGTCGTTAATCTCGTTCTGTGCCTAACTTACAAATCAAACTTTGTCATAGGTATACATGTATCAGAAAAAGCATAGTATATTTGGGGTTCAGTACTATCCACGTTTTCAGGCATCCACGGGTGGTCTTGGAATGATCCCTTGCACATAAGGGGAACTACTGTATTTCAGTTATGGGATTGTCAGGAGAGGAGTAAACATCATTCAAAGACCTTTCGCTTCTTTTGGGAAAGAGATTGGTACATTTTTGGTTGTACACGGAGTAATTCTGTCATGTTAGATGGAATTACGGCTTTTTATTGCTTTTATTTGGAGATTAAGTATAGCTTAAGGAAATATATATGTGCACCAAGTTGACAAGCGGTAGATTTATGATGATGATGGTCATAACCTCACTTTCCATGCATACTGATGGTTAATTTTATGTGTCCAGACTAAGGAATGCCCAGAGAGTTGGTAGGACATTGTTTCTTAGTGTGTCTGTGAGAGCTTTTTGGGGAAGAGGTTAGCATTTGAATTGGTAGACTGAGTAATGAAGACGGCCCTCACCAGTGTGGGTGGGCCCCATCCAATCCCTTGAGGGCCTGTCTAGAACAAAAAGGTGGAAGAAAGATGACTGTGCTCTTTGCTTGAGCTGGGACATCCATCTTTTCCTGCCCTCAGACATCGGACACCACTCTCCTGGTTCTTGGGCTTTTGGACTTGAGTTGGGACTTACATCATTCATCCCCTGGCCTACTGGTTCCATTTCTCTGGAAAACTCTGGCTAATCTAGATGTGGTCATCAGTATTCAGAAGAAGACTCAAAGGCTTCTCTGCAGATCTCCAGAACTTTTTCATGCTTGCTTGCTCTCAATCTTTCTTTCTTTCTTTCTTTCTTCCTTCTTCTCATCCTTTCCCTCCCTCCTTCCCTCCTCTCTCTTCCCACCCATCTCCCCTCTCTCTTCAGTGACACTACCCTGTGAATTCTAGCTGCCTTGGCCTCCCAGGTGCACCTCCTCAACTCAGGGAGACCACTGGACTCCACCTAGGGGCACTGTGGCTTGAAAATTCTGTCTAGATAGTCAGATGGGGGCAATTGTCGGGATCCTCTCTCTCTCTCTCTCTCTCTCTCTCTCTCTCTCTTTTAATCTCTCAGGGATCACTTCCTTTGTTCTCTGATGCCCAATGTCAAACAGTTGGCTTGTTTATTTTGCTCAGTTTTTTGTTTCCGATGAGAGGATAAACTCATTTCATGACACTCCATTGTTACTCCATGTTACTGGCCAGAAGGAAGGTCAGTGAATGAGCCCAGCTCTCTTCTCAAGCAACCAATACATCTCCAGGTGTTTCTCTTGGTCAGCTAAGATGGAGAACTATTGGCCCAAGCCATCCTAACTCCTCCTTAAACATTTTTTCAAAACCACTGGAGAGACCCAACGAGACCTTCAGGCTATCGGGTCACCATTTTGAGATTCATTGCCTCCCTGATTCCAGATATTCTTCACTGATTTGAACTCATTTGAGCCTCAAAATAGCCTTCACATTTTACAGGTGCAGAAATTAAGACTCAGAGAAGTTAGGCAACGTGCCCAAGGTTAGGAGCTGGAAGGCACAGGATTTGGACCCAGGTCCGCTCTCACTTCAAAGCCATGCCATTTCTTAGGAAATTCCTACCCTTTTGTCCTTATCTGCACCCTCATTTCACATTGTGTGTGTGTGTGTGTATTTTCTGTGTAGCTCTCCCCACTCTCTTCACCCCCATGTGTGGAGACTTTCTGGTTTTTGCGTTCACACCCCTCTGTGTTTAGCAGAGGGCCTGACCTGTGGGGAGACGATGAGGGAGTTTTTGCTGAACAAATGACTTCTCTACCTCTGTTTGTCCTCTTAACGCTTCATGCCTTCTCAAGTCCACACCTGTCTATTAAGTGGGAGGTATGTTACCAGCAGCCCAGGTGGGATTTCAACAGGCAGCTCTTACCTGTGAGGTGATGCCTCTGCTCCCACGGAGCTGAGTGATGCCAAGATAGTCGGTTCATCGGAGGGGAAAAGGGCTGGTTGACTTCACGTAAACACAACTTTTGAGGAGTCTTTTTTTTTTTTTAAGTGAAATCCTAAGGTATTGGAGGGGGATACTCGACTCCGGTAGTCATCAAAAAAATTCAAATTAGCAAACCAAACGTTAGCATAATTTAAAAACCCAACACGGGCATTAACAAAAATAGAAGAGATGTCCCCAGATGCTGCTGGTGGCATTATAAGTCGGTAGTACTCTTCGGGAAGGCCATTTAGCAAAGTGTAACAAAAGCCTTAAATATGGTCATGCCATTTGACCCAGCAACTTTACATCTAGAACATTCTATCCAAAGGAGATAAGCAGACAGGTATACCATGATTTATCCACGAAAATGCTTATTGCAGCCCTGTGGATATTCTATTAGTCAAAAAACAGGGACTTGATAAACGGATCAGTTTGAAAGACAACTCTGCAGACTTTAAAAAAACAAATATGTAGGGGCCCCTGGGTGGCTCAGTCAGTTAAGTGTCTGACTTCGACTCAGGTCATGGTCTCACCATTCGCGAGTTTGGACTCTGTGGTGACCGCGCAGAGCCTGCTTCAGATCCTCTGTCCCCCTCCCTCTGCCCCTCCCCGCTCCTCAAAAATGTGGAAGAAAAAAAAAAAAAAAAAAAAAACCAATACGCCGAAAAATAATGACTTAAAAATGTTTATGAACAATGGTTGAGCTCAGAAAGCTCAGGTATAAAATTATATTCACATTAACCATAATTAATACTTCCTGTGTGCCTCACTTCTCTAATTAACTCATTTAGTCCTTCTAATAATCTTATGAGGCAGGCAGTGTCCTTGTGGAGGTAGAAGGTAGGAGCACGGAGGCCCATGACTTCCCTGAAGGCAAGTCGTCGGTGGCTGAGTCAGGTTTCCAACGCTTTAAGGCTAAAACCCAGAGCCCAAGACCTTAACAGCCACACCAGGAGCTCCCCAAATGTGGCCTCTGGACCGGCAGCTCTGTACTACCCAGAGCTTGTTAGAAACGCGAATCCCCTTCTGAGCAGAAGCTCTGGGGTCGGGTCCAGCAATGTGTGTCTGAGCGAGCTTTCTAGGCGGATGCATGCTGGTTTTGGAGAACCACAGCTCTCTCTACACCGTTGCCTCTTTTCTTGAAATTGTGTTCAAAAAAAAAAATCTATGAATGCAAAACATCCGATGAATTAGCCACTAAAGTATTAACAGAGCCATCTCTGGATGGTGGAATCCTGGGTAATTTTGATTTTCTTCTTTGTGAGTTTTTTTTTTCTTTTTTTTGTCATTTCCAAAGCTTGCACAATGAACACTTGTGACCAGGACAAAAAAAAAAAAAAAAGCCCCGGGGAGAAGGCATATATTTGCAGGGCAAGGGGGATGTACGGAAGGAAACAGTTTTCCTCAATCGTGCGCAAGCTCAAGCAGTGCCTCTCAAGTGTGAATCACCAGGGGGTCTGTTAAGGTGACCTTCGGGAGCTCAAGGTGGCTTGAGGTTCTGCATTTCCAACCAGCTCCCAGACGAGGCAGGTCCAGGAACCACACTGTGAGAAACAACGGACCTGGGGGCTGTAAGCCCTCAACCCCCAGAATGCAAGCGTCATGAGGGGACACCTTTTCTTGTTCAATGATGTATCCCCAGTGCCGAGAAGAGAACAAAAATAGTCATCGAATAAACCCGGGGAGACCCTGCCAGCCAGGGAGGTCCTGCCGGGGATCCAGGACGCTGGGTTTTGATCATGGTTCTACACCTCCTGCCCAGGTTCACGGACAGCTGGGCAGGGTGACACCCAGCTGGGCAGGGTGACAGCTCGGGGCCCTCCTTTCCTCTGACCCGATGCCGAAGCCCCCACTCGGCGTGGGCTGGGGCTGCCTTGAGCCTCGCTCCAAGCAGTACTGGGAACTCTGCAATTCTTGGCTGGGAGTTCTGAGAAGCCCAAGGAGAGAACTTAGCAATGAAGAAATCCCTAAGTTGAGGCTCCTGCAGAAACGTGAACTCATCCACGTAGACTGCGCGCTGCATTTGGATTACAGGTTAGGCTCGTAAGCCTGAAATAAATTATACACTCTTCATATTATTCAACACTGTACTGTATAATAATAAATTATACAGTTATAGGCCTCAGCCCAAGTTATAACAAATTATTCCACAGCATATAATTACCCTGCACTGCACCATATAATAATAAATTAGACAGCTACAAACCTAAGTTGTGATTCCAGAAAAGAGATATGAGAAAGAACAGGGGTTGTTGGTCCATTCCTCTGATTATAACCTTGTTGTTGGGCAAGGCTGAGGAGAAAGGGGTTGATCCTTCCTCCTTCCTCCTTTCTTTCTTTCTTTCTTTCTTTCTTTCTTTCCTTCCTTCCTTCCTTCCTTCCCTCCTTTCTTTCTTCTTTCTTTCCTTCCTTTCTTCCTCCTTCCTTCCTTCCTTTCTTTCCTTCCTCCCTCCCTCCCTTCTTTCTTTCCTTCCTCCCTTCCTCCCTCCCTCTCTTCCTTCCTTCCTCCCTCCCTTCCTCCCTCCCTCCCTTCCTCCCTCCCTCCCTTCCTTCCCTCCCTTCTTTCCTTCTTTCTTTCCTTCCTTTCTTCCTCCTTCCCTTCCTCCCTCCCTCCCTCCCTCCCTTCCTCCCTCCCTCCCTTCCTCCCTTCCTCCCTCCCTCCCTCCCTTCCTTCCTCCTTTCCTTACTTCCTCCCTCCCTCCCTCCCTTCCTCCCTCCCTCCTTTCCTCCCTCCCTTCCTCCCTCCCTCCCTTCCTTCTTTCCTTCCTTCTCTCCCTTCTTTACTTCTTTCTTTCCTTCCTTTCTTCCTCCTTCCTTCCTTCCTTTCTTTCCTTACTCCCTCCCTCCCTTCTTTCCTTCCTTCCTCCATCCCTTCCTTCCTCCCTTCCTTCATCCCTCTCTCCCTCTCTCCCTTTCTCCTTTCTTCCTTCCTTCCCTCCCTTCTTTCATTCTTTCTTTCCTTCCTTTCTTCCTCCTTCCTTCCTCCTTTCTTTTCTTCCTCCCTCCCTTCCTTCTTCCCTCCCTCCCTCCCTCCCTTCCTCCCTTCTTTCCTTCCTCCCTCTCTCTCTTTCTTCCTTCCTTCCCTCCCTTCCTTTCTTCCTACCTTCCTTCCTTCTTCCCTCTCTCTCTTTCTTCCTTCCCTCCTTCCCTCCCTTCCTTCCTTCCTTCATACCTTCCTTCCTTCCTCCCTCTCTCTTTCTTCCTTCCCTCCTTCCCTCCCTTCTTTCTTTCCTTTCTTCCTTCCTTCCCTCCCTTCTTTCTTTCCTTCCTCCCTCCCTCCCTCCCTCCCTCCCTCCCTCCCTCCCTTCCTTCCTCCCTCCCTTCCTCCCTCCCTCCCTTCCTTCCTTCCTCCCTCTCTCTTTCTTCCTTCCCTCCTTCCCTCCCTTCTTTCTTTCCTTTCTTCCTTCCTTCCCTCCCTTCTTTCTTTCCTTCCTCCCTCCCTCCCTCCCTCCCTCCCTTCCTTCCTCCCTCCCTTCCTCCCTCCCTCCCTTCCTTCCTTCCTCCCTCTCTCCCTCTCTTCCTTTCTTCCTTCCCTTCTTCCCTCCCTTCTTTCCTTCTTTCCTTCCTTCCTTCCTTCCTTCCTTCCACATATGTGGATTCCTCCTTTGTTCCAAGAACAGACTGGCCTTGGAAGCCTGGACGAATTGGAGCTAATGCCCATCCTCCCCCAGGTTGTCAGGGAGAACCACACGTGAGTTGACAAGGCAACACGGTGTGATAACAGCTGTAGGAAGAGGAAAAGACTAGAAGCCGCCAGGTGGCAGATGTATTAGCACAGGTGTTCACTCCTCACAGCCCTGCAAGGCGGGTACCTTCTCTCCACTTGGCCGGGGGGCGGGGGGGGGGGGGGGGGGGGGGGGGGGGGGGAGGGGACGAGCAGGGCTGAAATTCCTTGCTCAAGGTCACACAAGGAGAACCGGCAGGAAGGGGATTCGGGCCCAGGACTGTCTACTGGTTACAGTCCTCAGAGGGTGCCATTCAGCGGAGGCAGCTTGGAAAGCAAAGGTCGAGTATAATAAGGATTGCACTTGACGGAGCCTTGGGAGACACCAGGTCGGGGACGTCTACGGTGAGTCCGGCACAGCAGGGGTTGTTTGTAGCCCGGGGGGGGGGGGGGGCAGTCCTGCTGTTACTTCCCTGAGCTCAGGGGCCTGGTGTGTTATCGGAGAGCAACGCCAGTGGGCAGGTTTCACCCTTATGAAACTGTATTCTCCTTACACCCATTTTATAGATAGGGAGCCTGAGGCACAGAGGGGTAGCGGCTGGCTCCAAGTCACGCAGGGAGTGAGCGGCAGAGCTGGAGTCTGAACTTAGGCCAAGTCTCGTCTGCCAAAGCTTCCATTCTTCACCACTGTACCGCTAGTTAAAAAAAAAAAAAAAATCTTCGAAGTCTAAACTTATCCCCAGGTAGTTATAGGATAAGAGACCCGGGGGGACTGAGCCCCAGTGAACAGATTCTCAGCTGCACCTCATATCCAGTCGGGGCGTGCAGGTGCCCACTGGGCCACTGGTGCTCTAATTATTCACCTTTCTTTTCTCTTCGGAGGACATTAGACATGCGTAAGCTGTGATTCCATTGTAACGTAAGCGTGAGAGAAGCCCAAAGTGAGGGGCACCCTGGTGGTTCAGTCGGTTAAGTGTCTGACTTCGGCTCAGGTCGCACGATCTTGCGGTTCGTGGGTTCGAGCCCCGCGTCGGGCTCTGCGCTCACAGCTCAGAGCCTGGAGCCTGCTTCGGATTCTGGGTCTCCCTCTCTCTGCGCCTCCCCACTCTCTCTCTCTCTCTCAAAAATAAATAAGACATTAAAAAAATTAAAAAAAAAAAAGAAGCCCAAAGGGACAGAGAAGTGAAGAGAGTGTCTCTGCCTGCAGTGGTCAGGGAGGACTTCTGGGAAGGGGAGGCATTAAAGGTGAATAGGAGTTTAGGTAGCATTCAAGGGAGGGAGAGGTGTTCCAGGCAAGAAGAGTCAAGGTAAAGCCCTGTAGGTGAGAAGAGATGGTCTTTGGGGAAATATCAAGTCCTTCTAGGTGGTCGTGTGAGCTGGGCAGCAGGTGAGGTCCGGTGGCAGGCTGGACCTTTGGACGCCTCAGGAAAGAACCAGGACTTTATCCTGCAGGTGACGCTGATCACGATGTGTGTGGACTTGGGGTTCCTTGGGGACTTTGTAGCTTCCCGATGTAGCCGGAGGGGGAAACTGAGGCCCAGCAAGGACCAACCGCGGCCTGTCCTACATCCTCCGAGGCTCTCACGTGCTGATCGAGTGCTTGCGCAAATGTTCTTATCATGTCGGTCAAATGGAAGACGCTCAGTTTGGGGGAGGGGGCTCTCCCTAGAAGAGCATCTACTGGGGGACGGGGATAGGGTGCCCATGCCCAGTTAAATCTGAATTTCACATGAACACCCAGTCACTTTTAGTGGAAGTATGCCCCCAAATATTGCATGAGACATACACACACTAAAAAAGTATTCTGTGTGTGTGTGTGTGTGTGTGTGTGTGTGTGAAATTCAAATTTAATTGGCTCTTCTATATTTTTATTTGCTAACTCTGCCAAATCTAGAGAGGGCCCCTTTCCAAACAAAACCCGAACTCTTCTGAATCAGTCAGGGGCCCGTCAGAGCAGCAGAGCCTTTAGGCGTGACCTGGAAGGAGGGCTCCATCCCGGGGCTGTGACCTCATGCAGGGTGGGAGGAGGCGGGGCCATCTGCACAGGCCGTTCCCTCCACCTCTAGCGGCAGCCAGATGTGTCTCTGGATCAGCCGGGCCGGCACCCAGAAAGGGGAGCTTCCAGGGATGCGAGCAAGGCCAAGCTGGAGCCTGCATCTATCTGTCACCACCCCAAACCTCAATGCTGAGGGGACCATCAGGGATTCCTGGTGCCCTTCCCTGGAAGCTGTGTGTGCACCTGGTCCGGGACTCGGAGGAGCTGAAGATCCCGTTGGAGCTGCGGGATCCTGGGGATCTGACCGCTGGACCTCCCACCCTTCTACCCCCTTCCCTTCAGCCCCTCACCCCCCACCTCCTGCCACCCAGCTGAACAGCAAGCAGCTCGGGGACAACATGCGTGGGTGGCCTCTCTGCCTGGGCCCTGCATCGGCCTTCAGAGCATAAAACGGTGGTGGCTTCTTCACGTGTGTCTTTGAAACCTTGAGCAAAATGTCGCGGGGCCAGCATCACCCCCAGAACCATACGGGGAAAGGAATTCTGGGACCCACAGCTCCAGCTTGGCTAGGTTGACACGGTTGGAGGCCCCGTGGCGGGTGACGACCGTGATTACAAAGGGAAGGCCCCGGGAGTGCTGGATTTGCCTCCGGTTCTGCCCTTGACTGGCTCTTGGGTAACTTAGCTGCTCCGTGGCTCGGTTTCTCACCTGTAAAATGTGACCAAGACCCGTACCTCCCTGATAGAGTCTCTGAGAAGACAACGGGTCCCTTCTAGCAGCTGACAGCTCATAAGCAGTTAATGAATGATAATTCCTATCTGTGTCAGAGTTTGCTATCCAGCTGTTTGGCGATGGGGGCAAAAAAAAAAAAAAAAAAAAAAGAAAGAAAGAGAAAGTCCCTTGTCTTAAAAGATAAAATATTAAGACGAGTCTGTTGCAAAATCCTCTTTCAAGAAACTCACCAGGTCAGTCTTAGACAGATAATATACACCATCTTCAAAAGCATCTCCAAATGCCAAGATTAAAATCAGACGCCGCATGCACACTGGTTGTGAAACGCTGAGCTCTTAGCCCTCCTTCCCCTTCCCTGCAAATAAACAGAAATAAACCCGAAATGATACGAACATTGGAAAAGCATGCTTCCACACTGCTGCAGATGCTGGGCTGTTGATTACTAGAGAACGCTCTCTTTTAAAAGGCCACTTATGGAAAGGAAACCTAGCAGTGGAGACGGCTTGGAATGGAAGCCGGGAGGCCGGCTGGCAGGTGGCGGCCGTGGCCACAGGACTCTGACGAAGCCAGACGGGGCTCCCGAAGGGTGGGAGGCAGAGAGTTTGGAGGACAGCAGCTCTCTCCTTTCTTCGTGTCCAGAGAGCGGCCAGGAGAAGGGTTTTCCAACCAGCCCTTCGTCATTTATAACCCTAGGGCCTGTTTTCAATGTCATCTCAGCACTGTGCCTTATTTTCACGGCTGAACGGAAGAAAACAAAAACAAAAAAAAAAGCAGCTTCTCTGTGGTTGGAAGAATATGGGTAAATTGGCCTCTTCGGGGTGTTGGAGGCCTGTGTCTGACTCGCACTGGAAAAGGCAGCCCCTGGGCGGTCTTTTCAGCCACCACTTAGCCTGATTCTGAGATTTTCTCCTCGACGACTTGTAATTGCAGATGGCGACGAGAGCTCCGAATGCGTTTGGGACTCTGGGGGTCTGGGCCAGGGCGGGAGAGGTCGGGCAAAGTGTGGCTGGGGGCGCAGCAGTTCGGGGTGGAGGCTGGGAGGCCCACACGTACGATGGGGACGACGCAGAACGCAACGTGGCAATCTGGATATGATGAAAGATATGCCCGGTGTTCAGTCCGGCCATCCCACTTCTAGGGACTTCTGCGCAGTGATGTGCATGCAAAACTGTTTGCAAGGAGGAAATAAATAGATGCGGTCCAAACCTCCATCAATGAGGAGTTCATGACGATCCTCCTTCTTCCATTATTTCCCCCTCCAATCCATTCCTGCCCAGCAGGGTTTTTGTTTTTTTTGTTTTTTTTTTTTTTGTAAAAAATCATATTGGGGCAGGCTGCTCCCTTGCTCTAGAGGGTTCCTACTTCTCTCAAGAGAAACCCTAAGCTTCCTGCCATGGCTCTAGCCTGACCGTCCGACTTCCCAAAAATATCCACTCGGTGGCATAGAGGGATGATCTCAGCGGGTGGAGATGGGCTGAGATGAGATTCGGGAAGCCCTGGATGTCCGGGGAGGGGCTCAGGTGCACTGTTCTTATAGCACTTGCACTCCCTCCTCTGTGTTCACCTGGGACCCCAGGGTGGTGATCTACAGCTAGGAGAGGAGTCACTAGGATACTGTACCCAAAGCGCCCCGCTCAGGCCCTCACCACCTGGTAGCTATCAGCAAAGTTGTAAACGTTCAGGGAACAGGCCTGTAACCTTTGTCGCCTGAAAGCTGCTTTCAATTTCCTGGAGCCAAGGCCACCCGGGGTCTCCCAGGGGCCTGAGTGTTTGGCCTGAGGCCAGGCTCTTCCCTCCTGGCGGTGGGGAGGGCAGGCACTCCCAGCTGTCGCCCAGCCCAGCGTTCCAGCGTTCCCACTGTGCTGGAATGTGACTCCCTGGGCCGCCCGGCCAGGAGAAGGCACAGGGATCATTCTTGGAATAGCTGAGCCTGGGGCTCAAGGTGCTAAGAGACGGGCAGGCGATTTCAAAGGGCCTTTGTCACATCTCTTCAAAGACAAGGCTTTCGAACTTGTTCCGTGTCAGCGGAATACACAGTGTGGAAGGGAAATCAAGTTAGGGGCAGGTGGCTCGGGGAATTCGGTGCAAACCAGGGCCCTGCTGTCTCCACACGAATACAAAAGGAGGGCGTGCTCTCGCTGGAACTCCCAACTCCCCCTTCGGATGGTGCATTTGGGCTCCTATAACCACCCCTTCCGACACTCGTCGCTGACTGTAACTCCACCTTTATTTGGGGGATTATTTGGTGATCCCCTCCCCCAGAGACACCCCCAAAGGCCTGGGACTTTTCTGTTGTTCCCCATGTGTCCACAGTATAATGTACAGGAGACGCCGGGTACATCTTTCTTTTTTTTTTTTAATTTTTTTTAATGTTTATTTATTTTTGAGACAGAGGGAGGCAGAGCATGAACGGGGGAGGGTCAGAGAGAGAGGGAGACACAGAAGCGGAAGCAGGCTCCAGGCTCTGGGCCATCATCAGCCCAGAGCCCGACGCGGGGCTCGAACTCACGGACCGTGAGATCATGACCTGAGCTGAAGTCGGACGCTTAACCAACTGAGCCACCCAGGCGCCCCACATCTTTCTTGAATGAATGTATTTTCCCCACGTTGGAAAGGCCCTGGGATTTAACCCCGCCTCTAAGACCAACTAATTGGGTGACTTTGAACTTTGCTTTCAAAACTATACGGCCCTGGAGCGCCTGGGGGGTCAGTTGGTTAAGTGTCGGAGTCTTGATTTCCGCTCAGGTCCTGATCTCCCGGTTTGTGGGTTTGAGCCCATGAGGTCGGCTCTGCATTGATGGGGAGGGGTCTGCTTGGGATTCTCTCTCTCTCTCTGCCCCTCCCCCTGCTCAAAGTCTCACTCTCTCTCTTTAAAAAAAAAAAAAGCATTAAAAGCCAAAATGGAACAAAACTGTATGGCCCTGTAGTCAGTCCATCTGGATTTGAACCCAGGCTCTGCCTCTTACTAGCCTCATCACCTTGGGAAATTTTCTTAACTCCCTTGTGCCTCGGTTTCTTCATTTGGGAAATGGGGCCCCCAACCAAGGTGCCTGTGTCACAGATCAGTGTGGAGGATAATAGCTTAGCACATGGAAAGCACTTATGACAGGGATTAGCACAGAGGAAGGTCTAGATAAACATTAAGTCACATTATTTTATTATTATTATTTTTAATGTTTATTTATTTTTGAGAGAGAGCCGGAGCATGAGCAGGGCAGGGGCAGGGAGAGAGGGAGACGCAGCATCCGAAGCAGGCTCCAGGCTCCGAGCTGTCAGCACAGAGCCCGACGCGGGGCTCGAACCCACGAACCGCGAGCTCATGACCCGAGCGGAAGTCGGCCGCTTAACCGACTGAGCCACCCGGGCGCCCCTATTTTGTTATTAAATCCACGTTATAAAGGTATAACTTCCAAGCAATAAAAGACACTCATTTTCAGTCACCGTTCCATGAGCTTTGATGGCCACCTGCGCCCATGTAAGGACCACCTCAGGCAACGTAAAGGACACAATGTCCACCTCCCCAGAAGTTCCCTCTGCCCCTTCGGCCAATGTCCTTCCCTTCTCTGGCACCCATTTCTCTGCCTTCTGTCACGGGAGCTTAGTTTTGCGGTTCTAGATCTTGGCATAAGTGGACTCACACAGTGGGCACCCTTTCGGGTCTTGCTCCTGGTGCACGATGGTTTTTGAGACCCGTCCGCGTGTTGCACGTATCACTACCTTGCTCCTGTCTGTTGCCGTCACTCGCTATGGCCGGTGACTTTCTCAGTCCCAGTGTCCTCATCTGTAAACCAAGGTCAGCAACTTCCACCTCGTGGACTGTGGTGAGGGCCAGGCAGCACCCTGAACCCCCTTGCTGCCCCACACGGCCCCCCCCCTCCACCCCCCGGAGAGGGGCCCCCCTCCAAGGTCCCAGGGAGCCCGGAGTGCAAAGGGTCAAGGGCTTTGCGGGGCTGACGGAGGCGGGCGGGGAGCAGCCTTCTGAGTAGATGCGCACCCGCGACATGATGGCTGTGTTTATAAAGCAGATTTGTTATTTTTTAATTCTTCGCCTCCGTGTCCTTTCCCCTACTTCCCTCTTTTAAGGGTAATTACGATGCAGGCAGGCACTCCCTGCGAGGAGACAGCTGAAGATTTAATTGTCCCAAGAAAAATTTTCCAGCGAAAGGTCCCGGGGTAACGGCAGCTCCGGGCCCGGCCGCCCCAGCGCCTCTGCCCCCCCCCCCCCCCCAGTGTGATATCAGCGGTAACACGTTCATCTGCATGTGCACGGGGGCCACTCGCTGGCCCCCCTGGGGACCGGGGCGAGCGGAGCCCACAGCCTCTGTCGGGCCACAGCCTGCCTGCCATTAAGCCTCACCCGGCCTCCTTCTGGAGACAGCTCCGTGGCCCAGATCCATGCGACCACGACCGGCTGCCGCACCAGCTGACCCGGCCCAGAGCGGGCCCGCGGGGGCAGATGGCCCGGTGGCTGGGAACGGCACCTTCCGCCACGAGGGCCCGGCCTCTTGTCCTTGGAGCGGGGGCCGGGAGGACACCAGCAGCCCAGGCAGCTTCCAAGTTGGGCCGGCCGCACCAGGGTGGTGCAGTTTCGGGGCGGAGGGAGATCTCTGCAATCTCTCATCGGGTTTTCTAAGCGCGGCCCCAGAGGAGGCATCAAAGGCTCAGACAGCGGTCACTGGCTCCTTGCCTGTCGTGAGGGGGGGGGGGGGCGGGGGGGGGCACGCATCCATTTTGAGAAAAGGGACGGCTCTGAGCACGGGATCATGATGAAAGGCAGAGTGACTCAGTGGGAAAAGTCAGCCGGATTGGGGTTTGAAGCCCGCTTCCAAACCTGCTAGCTGGGGCATTTTCAGTTCTCCTAAGATGCCCCGCAGGCTCCAGCTTCTGGGCTTTTCCACACGCTCTCCTTTCCTCATCTTTCCTCTCCTCCCTCCCTCCCTTCCTTCCCACCCACACATCCATCCTTCCCTGCACGTATCCAGCCACCCATTCGTCCTCCCTCCCTCCTTCCCATCCATCCAACAAATATTTATGGGGTGCATCACACCGACTAGGTGCAGGGGTTATACTGGTGAGCATAGCCAGCACCCTCTGTGCCCTGAGGCAGCTCCCAGGGCAGTGCAGGAGGGGGGTGTTAATCAAGGAGTCCCACGGTCACTAGCCAGAAGCAGTGACCAGGGTTACAAAGAGAGGTCCTGGACGGGGTCCTTACGGTGTTGTTTTAACAAGGGGACGCTCCCAGGTTGGGCATTGGAAGACAATCAGGAAATAGGCCCAGCAGGTGTTCCAAGCAGCGGGCGTAGCATGTGCAAAGGTCCTGTGGTTCATTCCAGGAACCGTGAGGAGGCTGGTGTTGCCAGTGCAAGGAGCGATAGGGAGAGTGATGCAAGACGGGCCTGCAGAGTTTGGCAGGGGCCAGTCCTCGCGGGGAAGGGTTGCTTCTGCACAGCCCTGACTCCTTCAGACCCTTTTTATCCGGTGCATTCTTACTCGTCTTTTAGGCCTCAGCTCAGGGTTTCCTCTCGTGAAAGCCTTTATTGCCCTCTGCACACTGAGTGAGGCCTGGGAACTTTCTCCCAGTAAGAAAAAGCATCCGGTAGTTGGAAATAAGGCAAAGAAGGTGAAACTTCCTTTCCGTGCCATACTCGGGCATTGTTTAGAAAGGTCCCTGACCTTTGTGGAATCAGTTGACCCCACAAGGAGCGTAGCTGAGCTGGGCTTTGCTATTCTGTTTTCGGCATCCGTCGTGTTTCGTAACTTCTCGAAAATTACACACGGACACCTCGTCCAGATGCTCTGGCCCCCGCACACCCCGTGAGCTCATAAGGGTGTGGCTTAGCTTCCATCGGCCTGGTTTCCCTGGAGGTTTGCAAGGCTAGGCTCACAGCCGGAGCCGGAGAAATAATGACTGGCTGCATGAGTGATCTTGTCTCTTCTCCTCTCCGAGCCTCCGTTTTCTTATCCGTGAAATGGACCTCACAGCACCCATCTCCAGCGGAAGTAAACGTTCGGTGACTTGAAGAATTCAGGTGCCCGGGTGGGCTCCTGTCTGGCACATGGTGGGCTTCAGTCTCCCTTCTCCCAGGGGCTGGATCTCCAAGGCAGGAAGTGATATTCTGGTGTTGGGGGGCTCACGGTCTGGCTGGCGGGGGCGAGGGGCGGGCAGACGGGAGAGAGGGGGAGCAGGAGGTGTCCTTAAAGAGGTCAGAGGGGGCGTGAGGAAGAGGCCGGGCTGGGTGTTGGATTCCCCAAAGTTGGTAAGAGGGAGCCACCCTAGGCTAAGGAGGGAGGGAGGGACCTGGTAAGATTATTTCAGCCAGCAGGCAAGACCCACCATTGTTGAGCTCCTCTGAGAACCTGGCCTTGGCGTGTGGGTGTGAATATATGTGTGAGCGGTGTGGGGGTGGGGGAGGGAGGTGAGTGTGGATGTGTGTGTGTTGACTGCTGTCTGCCCCACGCCGTTGCCGAGGTCTTAGATCTATTCTCTATTTAACCTTCGCTAGAACCTGCAGGTGAAGGGTCCAGCCCATTTCCCAGGAGAACAAACCGAGGCTCGGAGGTGAAGCCACCGGCTCAAGGTCACAGGCGAGGACTCTGCAGCCACCCACGCCTGTGTAGCCCTGGGTGGCGGGAGGAGGGCGTAGGCGTGGGGCGAGGCGGGGAGGCAGCCTCCGTAGGCAGAGCGATGACAGATAAATGGCTTGTCCTGTAAAGGCTGCACTTTTTCTTTTCCTGTTCTGCTTGCTCCGTTGGTCACTGGGGTGCTATCTCTCCACGTTCCCAGAGCCCTCACCGGGGCCAGGCCCCGGGCTGGGCTCCAGGACTGTCAGGTCGGGGCAGGCAACCACAGTTGAGGGTGGGGGGGGGGGCGGTGAATCCCCAGGGGGAAGGGGCACCGGTCTCTTGTGGGGTCTGACTTCTACACGGGGAAATGCAGACACGTTAAATGTGCACTTGACGGAGATTAATGTCCACAAGCCCCCACATAACACCACTCACGTGGAGATACAGGACCTCCCGTCACCCGGACGGCTCCTCAGACCCCTTCCCATCGCTGCCTCCCTACAAGGATCGTCCCCCACCACCCCCCTCTGCCCCCCACCCCTGTTTCCAAGGTTTTGCCTGTTTTGGGACATCTGGGGCACATGTCTTTTTGGAAAGCATTTTCCGAATTTTTTTTTTTTAATGTTATTCATTTGGAAAGAAAGAGAGAGAGAGAGAGTTCACGCATGGGCAAGCAGGGAGGGGCAGAGGGAGAGAGAGAGAATCCCAAGCAGACTAGTGCTGTCAGGGCAGAGCTCGACGTGGAGCTCGACCCCGTGAACTGTGAGATCATGACCTGAGCCGAAATCGAGAGTGGGAGGCCCAGCCGCCCAGGCGCCCCAGTGTTTTCAATTACAAAGTCTCGCATTCGGAAAACAAGCCCAGACCCCAGTAAACACAGTGCCGTGGTTAAGGGAGGGCAGGAGAGACCCCACTGGCGGCAGGCTGAGCCCCAGGGAAGCCCAAGAAGGGCTGCTGACCAGGCAGGCGACGGGGGCCGCCCTGATACTCTGATGTTTTGGTGGCAGAGACCACGTGGTGTCTCCTGGCTCCCAGCAGAGCCCAGTGCCTGCCAACACGTCTGTGCCCCCTGCTGTGTCTCCAGCAACCCCCCCCCCCCCCGCCCTGTCGCGCCCGCCCGGTGCCCACGCACACCCACAGTGACGCCACTTCCTGGACGGCGGGTGGCCCCTGGACAAGATGTGCCATCTCTCTGTGCTTCAATGTCTTTCTTAAACAGAGGATCATCATAGCCCCTACCTTGTAGGTTTGTTAAGAGGACGGAGTGAATCGATTTTAAATAAGTTAATATTTATACAGAGTTGAGGAGACCGACACGAAAAAAAGCGCTTATGTAAAAATTCAATAAACAAACCTCGGTCCAATTTTGGCTGGTGGGAATATGCTAGAACACGCGGGGTTTTTCACAGTGGGGCGTTAGAATCTCGTGGAGAAGGCAGAGATTTTGCTGATTATCACGTAAAGGGGGGGGGAAGGGGGCCGCAAATGCCCTCTGGGTCCTCGCGTGGTGGGGGGTTGGGTTGGAGGGGGCTGGAGGAGGTCGGTGGAGTCCTGTGGTTCTCCTTTGCACAACGCGGAACCAGAGGAGGTACCCGATAAATGCCAACTGCTTGACTGATTTCCTGGCGGGCAGGAAGAGGGTCACTTGGCTCCTATCAACTTTCATTCCGCCTGCCAGCCCGCAGCCCTGGAGATCTGGGCCTTGGAGAAGCAAGGCCCAGGTGCTGCATAAAATCCATCCTGCAAGTCTCTTTGCCTGGACACGCAGTCCGTCACACCACCACCCCCCCCCCCCCCCAGCCCTTCCCAGAAAACGGCAGGCATTTCCCCACCCACTCGGCCTGGACGCATGCCTTGAACACCTCATCCCCGCAAGCAGCACACGTATTTTCCAGGTTGGGCCCTGAGGGAGGCTGAGAGCTGAGTTTTCTGCCACAGCCAAGGTCCTGGCCTGCGAGGCAGGTGACTTGTCTACACCCTACGGGAGGCTCTTTGCCTGAAGTGTCTTAGGTCCCTGAACACGTGCCTCAGGCCAAGGGCTCGGGGATAATCCCACATGGGCCTGTGGATCCAAGCGCCAAGTCCCAACTCGACTACAGGTTCATTCGCGTGGGATCTCCAGGTCCCCCGCACTTCCCTAGCCTCAACCTTCCTTCCCTGCAGAATGGGCACAGCCCCCTGCTGCCGGCTGTAATTGAACGAAGCAGTGCGATGTGATGCGGGAGAGCCAGACTCTCCGGGTTCAAGGCCGGGCTCTGACATGGGACGCTGGGGGAAATGAATTCACCGCTCGGTGACTCGGTTTGCGCATCTGTAAAATAGGGATGACGGGAGTGCCAACCTCCTATGGTGGTCGCGGGGCGGCGGGGGGGGGGGACCAAATGAGGCCAACGACTGTGCAGCACTTGGCACGCGACTTCCCATAGTTCACGGCCAGTGCCAGTACATGATTGTACCAGTTGAGGACGCAGGGGTTAGAGGCTGGGCACTGAGGTCAGAGGGCCGGAGTCTGCATCCCAGTGACATCACTCGTTAGCTGTGTGACCCTGGATAAATTAAACCACTTCCTTACCTGTTACGCGAGGTCAGTAATAATACCTAGCTCCGGCTGTGAGGTTTGAAGGGGCCGATCAAGGCAGAGTGCTGACACACGGTAAGCACTACTTGTCAATATCATATAGCCATCGTTGTATAACTGTCGTTAATATTAATATTCTAATGGAGAGGCAAGGAAGCCAACAGTTGGTGAACACCTATTACGGGGTAGTACTTGACGTGAATCCTCTGGAGAGGATATTCAAGGCCCAGCACTGGGTTTCTGCCTTCGGTCGAGGGGGGACGTAAGGTTCCCAGAGGGGGCGGGTGACCCACTTGTCCAAGACCCCAGAGGTGGGGAGGGGCAATCGGTCCCAGCTGTGCGATGTCCAGGGCAGGAAGGAAAGACCGACGCTTAAGCGAAGGCCTTTCACGTGGCAAGCGGGGGGCTCGGCGCCCCCCGGCCCCCCTTTGATCCGCACGGGAACCCTGGCTGCGGGTAGTACTGTCCCCCTTGGGCCGGTGACAGGCCTGAGTCTCTGGGAGGTGAGCTGTTTCAACTCTGCAAAGTCGCAGAGCCGGGATGCGACCGCGGTGGTCTGTCAGAATTCTGTTTACACAGGTGTTTGGGGCACAACCTTCCGCCGACTCCCTCTGAGCCAGGGGAAACAAAGTCTTTGTGTCTAGAAAACCCCAGAGAGAGGTCCAAACCCTGCAGTCCCCAAGCCCTAGGGGCCGCATGCGATCCTCTCGCAGGCTCCCGGAGGACGGGTGGCGGGGAGGGGGAGGGGCACACTCCCAAAGACAAAGACACTCCACACCCAAACTGGTCGTTGTTACCCAGAAATCTTTATTACAAAAATATTTTGCAAGCCAAAAAGTTTAAGTTGCAACTATATACAAAATGGGGCCTGTTTCCTTCCTAGCAGTCTTAAAATAAACTCCCGAAACCACGCTCCTTCCGTAGTGTTGTTTCGACCTCTTCCTTTTCCTGGGGTTCGATACACAAGGTATGGGAATCTCCAGGCTGCCAGGCCGGAGCTAAAGCTGCACAACTTCCTTGGCCTCATTCCCTTCCTCCCCTTCAAAAATTCAAAATAAAATAAAATAAAATGGCACCAAGAAAACACTCTCTTAAAATTCTGTGTGCCTACGTGGGTGCGCGTGCACGTACATGGGACACACTCAAGCACATGTGCCTTCTCTGGGCAGGAGAGAGGGAGGCTAAGGTTGACAAGCCAACCTTTTGGAACTTGGAAATGGCCCGAGCCAGGTGGCTGGGTCACTGTGCTCCCAGATGCCACAGAGAAACCCTGGCTCATCGGCCAAAACTGTCCACATGGCCCGTTGGCTCACCCGATTCCTGGATGCCGTCGTGTGAAATGCCAAATCTCTGTCCCCAAAGAACTGGGTCTGAGCTGAGCTCCCAGGGTTCCATGCGTAGGACCTGCTGATGGGCAGCATGGCTCAGCTTCTCGTTCTGATGTCCTGGAATCCCTGGGGCATCCGATGGATGGCCGGACCCAGGGGGCGACGAAGATTAACCTTTCCGCTCTAAGACTTGGTTGGTTACGCGTGAAGACTGAATCGACAGGGCTCGCAACGTCTGCTGGCCCTGGGCCCAGCCAGGCCCCCGACTGGAAGGGTGGGGATCAGAGGCAACAGGTCACAGCATCTGCCCAACCTCCTGAGACAGAGGGACAGAAGGAGGGTCAGTCCTGGCTTCACAGCTGCCCAGTCCTCCTGGCTGTTTGGGATTTATTCCAGTTTGATCCCCAAAGGGTTTGAGAGCAGAAGTAGAAGACTCCTCCTGCAGGGACCAGCTCAGAGAGCTGGAATGGGGTCGTCGTTAAGGGGCGGGGAAAACAGACAGGCATAGCTTCCCTCCCCTGCGTGGCCTTCCAGCGCTGGTAAGATGCCAGGGAGCAGGGGGGCATCTTTTCTCTCCCCTCTTTCTGGATGAGAAAACTGAGGCCTCGGGTCTCGACAAGCTTGCACTGTGAAGGACGCAGCCAGGAGGAGGAGCACTGAGCGGGTCTGGACTTAGCACGATGGGGGGCACAGAAGACCGCAGTACCAGCCACGTGGCTCGGCTGAGAACGTGACCTATTTTGCCCTGGAGGGAAGGCTAAGCGTCTCCACGGGGCAGCCGCACTGCAACCTTCCTCCCCATCCTCGGGGTCTGGGATGTGGGGGAACCCAGTTTCCGCCGTAAGAGGGTCCCCCCCGGGACGACCAACTGGTAAACCTTAGACCGCACAAGACCCGACCAGGTACTTCGACACATGACAAAGAGCCAAGAGAACGTTGCTGTCGTTTTAAGAAAAAAACCAAAACAAAACGAAACACCACAGATCAAATTTTCTAACACCTCAGGTTCAAGATTGCACATTTCACATTTCTCGATAATTTACAGGCGTCCGCAGCGAGATGTTGCTGAGTTAGTGCTAGCTGGAGGAAGCAAGCTCGGGTCTAGAAAGGAGAGGAGGGGCCGTGTGGAGCGTCACGGTTGGGACGGCGGGTCCTCAAGGAGTCTCGGAGGGCCACCAGGAGGAGGGGGGTTTTGTTACTCAGTCCTTGGTGGTGGCGGTGGCGGCTGTGTGGGGGTTCCTCGGAGGCTCCTCCCCTCCCCCGGGGCTTGCGCCTCATCAATCCCGGGATGGGGAGGCTAGGGCTCTCGGCAGCAGTCTCACCGAGTCTTGGGATGAGGGTCCCGGAGGGTTTTTTTCCAGCTTCTCCACGGACGGGGCAGTTCGATCGAAAGGGACAATCTTCCCCAAGCCCCCGGTGGGTGGTGGTAAAAGGAGGTGGGGGGCAATCAGGGTCTCCAAGACCGTGATCGAGACCCGCATGTTGATGGAGACAGGCATGAGGGTTCTTGGACCCTGGTGGTTCTGGCCAGTTCCCAGGTGGGTCCCCCGGCTAGTCTGGCAACATCGGCCTCCGCGTGTGGTGATGTGGGGGGACTGTGGCTGCCCTGGAAATGTCGAAGAGCCACGTGGGTTGGGGAGACAAGAGCCAGCCTCATCCTGGAGTTCCAGGGCCTGCACCATCCCGGCCCTCTGGGAACTGGGCTGGCTGTCCCCATCACGGCTGTCCCACACGGGACAGGAAGGCTCGTGGGGACAGACCCTAGAGACGACCACGGTCCCATTCACTTCCTCTGGACCTGGACGCTGGCATACTCCGAGTAGGATGGCTCGGGCTTGGGGGCTGGCTGCTTGGGGGCCCGGTTGAGGTGGACCATGTCTAGGTCGGCGTAGGTGAGGGTGTCCTCGGGCGCGGGCGGCGGGCCGGTCTGAATGCTGGCGTACTCTGTGTGGTTGTTGGGCTCGGCGGCCCGCGGGGCGGCCTTCTTCCCCTTGGGCAGGTTCAAGTCTGCGTATGTGATGTCATTGTTGTCCTGGATCTAAATGTAGTGGAGAGAAGTTCATTCTGGAGCCCCCAGCCACTCCTCCGCCCATCGGTACCGAGGCTGGACGCTTCTGTCTCCCCTTGGGCCCCGCTGGCTCAGCCCTAATTCACGCCCCCCTCTTCTTCAGCCCAGGTTCCCCGCCTCCGGCCTTACCCTTCCGATCCTCACCTGGCCCAAAGGAGCCTCCTACCCGCCAGTGGGGTCACCTCACGGCGCCGCCTCACTGTCCCTCCGCCCGATGTTCCGTTCTGTCCTTTCAGGGTTCTTCCCTCTGCCTGCTGTCCATTCCCCTTCTCCTCGTAACGAAACCCCGTCCACCTTGTGCCTTTTAGCACGTGCATCACTTCAACCTAAGACCACCCTCCCCTCAGCTGGCTCTAGGGTTCCTCTCTGTGCTTCCTCAAGCCGTGTCTCTCCATGACAGCACCCACCACCCAGGACCGACTCTGTCTGGGGGTCTGAGTAGGTGCCGACCCCGGGTGGGTGGAGATACTCATCCGTTTACTGGTTTATTCAACACACCTTCACTAGGTTATTTGTTATAATGCAGGACCCAAGGCTGGCATTGAAGAAGCCCCATCGGTGTGGAATGAGCGAACGAACCAAAGAATGGATGGCAATTTCAGCCTCACTCAGGGTGCAGCTGGGGTCTGGGAGACTGGGAACAGGGGCATGCGAGAACGAGAGCCCAGGTAGCAGGTGAAGTAAGGAGCCTGGGGTTTCAATCCTTCTCCTGCTCCGTCTAGCTGAGGGCCTTGGGGCAATCCACTTAAACCTCTCTGGGCCTCGGTTTCCCCATCTGTAAGGCGGGGCTGGGATAGTGTCCGTTTCCAGGGTCCCTGTGAGGCTCAGACATGATCGCCCAGGTAAAGCGCACAGAACAGAGCCTGGCACACATCGAGGGAACCCGTGTGTCCGATAAATGCTAGCAATCATCAACCGCCTGGCAAATCTGAACATCTCCCGTGTGCTAATCTTATCGCTCGCAACGGCTGCCTTCAAATTACTCATCAGGAATTGCAAACTTTGCTTCTTCCGTGCCCAGCACCTCTGCTGTAGAAGGGGGCGGGGGGAACACCACCACGGCTCCTCGCTGGTGCTCAGTAAGCACCACAGAGCGCAGCTCCCCCAGGCTTACCGGCTCGGCGCCATCGCGGGGATCGTCTTACTGAGGCCCTATCTCAGCCCGTCGCTAGGCGCCCCCTCCCCCGCTTTACAAGTGAAGAAACTGAAGCCCAGAGAGGTTAAACAATTTGGTTCAAGTCACACAGCTGCAAAGGATCTAGAGTCTGTTGGACCCGACAGCTGTGGTCTCACCTCAAGGCCCCCTCTGTCCCGAGCCTTGCACACTCACTCACTTCTCTCTGGGAAACCCACAGCAACACCATTAAAGTTCCTCCCTGGCAGGGGCCGGCACCTAGCACAGGGGATTCGAGACACGAGGCTGTAAGAAGCTCCGTGAGGGCCGGGCTGTGGCTGCCTTGGTCACTGCCCAGGGCCTGGCACATAGTAGGTGCTCAGGAAGTCGTGGCCGGCTGCGAATTCTGTGCAGGTTTTAGTGACCACCTCTCACCATCATCCTTTCCCCTGAAAGTTCCAGAGAGAAGTCCAGAGGTAACAATGACTGGGGAGAAGGCCGAGCTTTGTAATTACCCCTCGGGCTTGTGCCCGGGGCCGCCAGGGGCGGGGGCTGTCCCGGCTGGGGAGAGCAGGCCACAGTTGGGGCTTTACAAAGACCGTGCCTCTCAGCAGCCCGACTCTGTGCAACAGATTGCATCTGAAACGATGACAACACCCCGGGAAATGTCAAGGACAGCTGGTGCTCTCTCCTCGCGGGTTCAGGGCAGGGCCTGTCTCATCACAAGAGGCAGAGGAACCCTCGGCCTCCAAGGTCTGACAGCGTCAGCCCGTGAGAAGCAGGGCGAGGTCTCTCGGAATCAGGCCAACCACGCTGCCCGTGAAATCGCCCCGGCAGTGCTGCGGAGAAAGTGCCAGAAAGGGAGCATGCCCTTGCATGAGGCGATCGGTGAACAAACTTGTGAGCGGTGCCCCCTGGAGTTGTGTGTTGGGTGCCCTGGGTCAAGGAGGTGGTGACCTTCTCCTGGCTGGGGCAGAGGACAAGGGGGAAAAGAGGACTGTGAGCATCCCCCCACTCTCTCCACCCCTGCCTCCACCCCAACCCTTCCCCCACTCTGGGGAAGGAGTCTTAATTTAGAACAGAATCTGCAACTCTGGTTGATGCAAGGAGATTGCACCAGTGAGAGTACCAGGAAGGGCATCTCACCAAGGACTGTACCTGGGTTATTTCTCTGGTATTCTTCTCGGGCTCATGCAACCTAAAAAGGAAAGAGACACACAGATAAAAATATCCTCACTATCTCCAGTGCTCATGCAAATTGGTAAGAATAACATTTCGGTTCCATTTCCTATATGGGCGGAGCAAGTCACAACAGAAACACAACGGCTTTATCAAATGTTTGGACAAAGGGGTCAATCTCACTAAAGAGGAACTTTCAGCAAGGCGCTCCCCCCCCCCTTTTTTTTAAACCCACTCTTCCCCAGCAAGGATCTTCAAAAGTTGAAATACCGGGTGCTGGGGAAGGTATGGTGAAACAGACACGTTCACGCATTGCTGACGGGAAGGTTAAACCCACACCCTTTTGGGAAGGCAGCTTGGCAAAATCGAGAGCTTGACTCATAAGTGCACATTTTTTTGGGAGAACTCAAAATATAGAAAAAGCTTGCTGCACAGAGGCATTTGTCACAGAGCGGGATAGGGAGGAAGGTTTCCATGTTACCGCTCTGCCAGTTGGAACTGGTTAAGGAAATCAGGATAGACTCATAGATAAAAACTTAAAAGGTTTATGAGGAAGGGCTTTTTTTTTTTATTACAAATGATTACATTAAAATGATAAGCAAAAAGGCAACATTCTCTGGAATGATCCCAAGCCTACAAAATTGTGTGGATCACCCGGGAAGGAAACGTAGTAAAATGCTAACCGCAGTGGTCTTTGGGAGGGATTTTTTTTTTTTCTTCCATTTCGTTCCCGTATTTTCCACACGTTCTCTATTCTACACATCTAGGTCTCAGCATTAAAAAAAAAAGAAGAGAGAGAGAGAGAGAGAGAGAGAGAGGCGGAACGGTGTCCTGGTTAATCAAAGAAGCTGTTCATGCACTTGATTCTGTAATTGGAGGCCATCGCTTGGCTCACTGCAGGGTCATGGTCAAGGTGGTGAGCAACCCGGAGCCACTGTTTCTGTAGGAGTTGTGTAAATTCTCAGGCCGGCAACTCCAGGGATGTTAGCCTGGATAATGTCAGAAATGAGCAATGGGGCTTGGCAGCAGGGTTATTAATGGATTTGGCATGAGCTCTTGGCTCAGAAAGCAGTTCTGGGGCATGACAAGCCCCACGTGGCCACAGAAACAACCCTCTGGGAGCAGGGACGCTGACTGCGGAGGAAGATCACGAAGGTCTATCCACACCCCTATTGCTTCCAACCCTTCCAGGAACCCCCGCTGCCTCTGGTTCAAGTAAGACTCATCACCCTGCGCGTCAGCCCCGCACGGTCTGGCCTCTGCTGACCTCCCCAGGCCCCTTCACGCTCCTGACCTCAGTGACCCACTTACCCACCCACCAAGTCTCTCCTGAGGGTTATTCGATGAGACGCATTTTGCGTCCACAATGGCCTGGAAAGCTGCCCTCCGCCGCTTTGTCTCTTGGTGAACTTTTGTGCACTCTTCAAGACTCAACTGTGGTGTCGCCTCCTTGGGAAAGCTTCTGTGACAGTGGTGGACTGTCTAGACTGCCCCTCCGTGACAGCCCCAAGCCCCCTTGCCTATTTTCCAATGCGTCTGTCTGCCACCTGCCTGCCACGCTTCCTCAGCACGTGGGTACAAGTGCTCTAAAGTGACCTGGCATGAAGATAGACTGCCCTGGGGCCTTTGCACATGCAGCCCTCCTTGCCTCTTCATTCGCTTCACTGCTTCTCTTCCCTCAGATGTGGTTTCAAATAGTCCTTTCTCGGGGAAACCTCCACTGAACCCCAAACTCCAGTCTCAGAACACTGGGTTCCTCTCTTTCAGAGCGGACTGGAAGTAATCATCCATTTGGTTGTGTCCGGCTGTCCTGTGTCTGAGAATGGCACTGCTGTTACCCATCCCTGTGCGCAGGCTACAGAAGTGGGAATCAACCCTGATTCTCCTCTGTTCTCCTTTACAACCCATGTTAACCCATCCCAGTGCTTGCTGACTCTGCTTCCAAAATCCCAGCCACTCAGCCTCCCCCACCGTCCTAGCTCCCTCGTTTCCTCAGGAGCCTCTCCGGCGTCCCTGCTTCTGTTTCCGCCCCTCGGCCTGCCATTCTCCACACTGGAAAAGGCATAAGTGAGGTCATGTCATATTCCACTCCAACCCCTCAACCCACTGTCAGCACACAGGGAGATCCATGTCTGTATCCAGGATGGTGCGGCCGCACGATTGCTGCCCCCACCCCCCAACCCCCCCCCCCCCGGAATGTTCTAGCCTCCCATCTCTTCCCCTCGCCCACTCCAGGCCAGCTGCTCTGACCTCCTCCGTGTTCCCTGAACATTTCCAACTGCTCCTGCCTCGGGGTCTTGGCACTGGCCGTTCCCTCTGCCTGGTCCACTCTTGCCCCAGATATTCCCGCAGCGGGAGCCTCCTCGTCCTTCAGCTACCTTCTGAATGTCACCTCCTTAGCCAAGCTTGCCCTGACCGCCCACGGCACCCCACCCCCTGCTCTGCTCCGTGCCCAGCTGTATCTTATTTAGTCAGCGCCCGCATCACATCGTGCATTAACCTCCCCCCCACCTTGCTTGGTGACCTGCCCCCTGATGGACCGTGGGCTCCGCGCTGGAGCCCCGACACCCGGTGATGGGCTCATACACTGGCAGCGCCCCCAAAGTATTTGTTGAGTGAGTGAATGAACGAATGAACGCGGAATCAAAAGGGCCACGAGACCGGGGCGAGTGTCTGTTTCGCTCTCCTTCACAGTCCCCCAGCTTAAGGCCTGGCACGGAGCTGGGCTCAATTCAGATGAATAAATGAAAGCATCAGAGAAGCCCTAAATATTCCAAGAATAAACGCATTGAATGTCTGACAAGTGAACAAATGGCCGCCCGAACGAACCCCAGTGCCCAATTAAGGGAGCGGAGACATAGTTTGCTCTCGTCTGAGCTGAGGGAGATTACACACAATGTTCTACCTGCACGCTCCCAACCTAGGGAGTGAGAGCTACCCAGGCCCTCACCAGCCCTGCAACCTGAAGGGCCCTTTGAGCTCAAAGTGGCGGCCTCCCCCCTCCCCTCCCTCGGCACCCTCCCCGAGGTGCTCGGTTGTTACCCACGCCAGCGTCCTCTGGAAAGCGTCTGATCCCAGCCAGCCGACTGAAGCCAGCGCTGCATGGAAACTACCATTACCTCTCACTGGCTATCGCTTTGGTTTAGAGAGATGAAAGGGACAGAGCAATCTGACGGCTCCCTTGGTAGGTTCACGTTGGAAAAATAGAAAACAGGCAGAAAACGGTTGGCTTCTCTGGGGAAGAAGAGCATCAGAGCACCAGCGTTCAGCGTCAGAGGTATCTGGGCCGGCCTCAGAGTTCTGGCACCTGCTAGCTGTGGGACCTCGGGAATGTCCCACGACTTCTCTGAGCCTCGGCTTCTTCCAGCACACACACACACGGCCAAGAAGAAGCTTCTAGAACAAGGGTTCTCAAAGTCTGGGTTGGAGGCAACAACATCAGCACCACTTGGGAACTCGTTAGGAATGGAAATTCTGCATCAGAAAGTCGGGGGCGGGGGCGCCCAGTAATCTGTGTTTGAACAAGCCGTCTAGAAAATTCTGCCACACACTTGAGGTGGAGAAGCTCTGTTCAATTAAAACGGGATGATTGCAAATCAGAGGGGTTTTGCTATAATTAAAATCACCAACGGGCTACTATAGGAAAAGGCATAGATCGGTTCCCGGAACGCAGTCAGTGCTTGATAAATGTTAGCGGCCGAGGCTGTTATTATTATTATTATTGACACCGCCCCTTTCTTTCAGGAACTTACTGTCTAACTGGGGAGATCAGACAAGTAAAAAATAACGGCGACAATAAGGAAAAAAGAAAAGAAAAAAGAGCGATCCGTATCTGAGGCTGCGAAGCGCTTGGAGAAGGAGAGTTTTAGGGATCCGGGGGAGGAAGAGATGGGGATTGGGACCACGGTCTGGGGTGGCATTCGTTCAGTCCTCATTCATTTGTTCATTCAACACACCTTAA